>NW_020229214.1:2914525-4297025 GCF_003227725.1 Camponotus floridanus
TTCTTTTTGTATCATTTCCATTCATACAGAGAGAGGTGACAAATTATTTCGCGAAGAAATACTCTGGCTATGAATCACCGTCCATTCGCGTCACATCATACTCCTCCCCTTTCTTTTTTCTTGCATTTTGCACTATCGAATAACAATTCATTTCTCCATCATCGTAACTCGTAGAGCTAAAACAATAAGAGTACTACCGCGATATCGCGAAGATTTATTGGCAATAATTTTACCCGCGCATTCGAGAGTGACTTCTATATAGGAATGACGGCATTTTTAGTGTTAAAATTACATTACCACGTTCCATGAAAGATTGGCCCGTCCATTGAATTCACGCGTTTAGAGCTTCAAATTTGCTTTCAAATTCGAGACCAAAATTATTCTCGCGATGTAATTATTTTTTATCTTTATTCATACAATTAAAATTCAGAACGGAATTTACTGTAAGTATACGTGCTTTGAAGATAAATAAATTTTTTCATGTCTATTAAATTATTTCTAACCGTCTGTTCTAAATTGCGCATGTTAATGTTCTAATGAATATGCATATTATGATTCTTATTGGACGTTTTGCATTTAGTCCATAAATTTAGACAGATTGTGAAGCGTTAGGAAACTAACGAGAGAAATCAGCGTAGCATACAGGAATGCATGCCTCGTAGCGAAGCTGGTAAATGACATGCGTATATACTTTCTGCAAGTGATATACAACATAATTTAATTTTAGTTGTCCACTAAGTTAAACGTTTATTTTAAAACGTTTTTCAAAGGACGGACAAATTATTCGTAGCATCTGATTTTTGATTGTTTATATATTTCTTGAAAATTATTAGAATCTACTTTTTATAGTGAAAAGATATTTTTTCTAGTAAGTGAAAAAAACCCGGGACAAAATTACTTGCGGGATATTTCTTTCTTGAATTGATTAATTATTATATAATTTTTAAAAATATAATTTCATTTATAAAAGTACAATTTATCTTAAAATTGTACTTTTATAAATATTATTACAATATATAAAAAGAAATTAATTTGTGGGTAGTATTTCTTTAATCATAAGAATAAGAAATTACAAGTAGAAGAGCATTTAAGAAAATTAATTTACACTCTAATGATTAAATGGTTCATAGATTACCATGTATGTACTATTCATGAAATACAACTTATAATACGATTGAATTTATATATATATCATGTTTGCATAATACATTACTGCACGATTCAGTTACACGCAAAATAAGCCACACCGATAAGCTTAATTTGATAAACTTAATTTAAGTATTTACATTTCTTGAGAGAATTTAAATATTAAATTTTAGTCATACACGCGCGTGCACACACACATATGCACGGCGAGAAAAAGTCTTCTCAACATATAGATATTACTATATGTAATTTTGTACGTTTTTTTATAGCTTTATCTCGTGCGATTCGCGATAACTCAAATGATTAACCAACGAATGGCCAATGGTGATTTTATGCATATGTAATTTTGACCTTTATTGCTAATTCCATTTCTCTAACCTATTTTCAACGGCGTAAGATGAAGGCTGAATCACAGTGCAGTAAGGGGTGTAAGTTGAATTGTGTCCGTAAAAAGACAGACTCGCTGCGTCATGGAGTTCTAACAAATTTCTCGTAATGCATCAACGTCTGTACTTTATATCCAAGCCTGTGCCGCCCACATCTGTGAATCGCCTCTGACGGCCAGCAAATTAAAAACCGTCCAAGTTTTCAGACCGAACGTGTCTCAACGAAACGATGCAAAGTAAAGGCCGGAATAAAGCAGTACGTAAGGAAGTAACGCTTTAATAAGGGTGGATCACGCCAAGCGTTGTACTGGCAGAGTTCTGTCATGTTTGAGTGAAATTCTGATTTATTATATGAATGTGTTATATGTGCGTACAAATAATTATATTCTTTATTATATTATGCTTTTCTCATGTTAAGATAAAAGTTTTGGTATTATCAAATAGGTAAATGAAAAAGAATGAAAAGAACGTGCGTTGTGCAACATGACGGTATATTAAGGTATGCCAAAATGTTAAGTAATATAATTTATTGTTAATAGATTTCTAGAATAAGAGTTTTAGTCATTCCTGAAATATTTTTTATTAATAAATTTGCATACGAAATAATTGAATAGATTAATTAAGTAGAATAATTACACTATTATATTATTATCTGTTTTTAATGTCTTTCACTTTCACAATATAATAGTATATTGTGTGTGCAATTTTTTAAAAAAAGATAAATTTAATTATAATTATGCTCATATTCAAGCCATAGTATAATCGATTATTGCAATAATAAAATGAGACAGCGATAATCAATTTTAATTTAATCGTTAGCTTTCAACAGCAGGCGAAATAATACTTCAAGCTATAAAGAGAGAAGAACGCCCGTTGCATTTTGTCAGGTCTTTGTTCTCTCTGACTTACATTAGGTGGAGTCATATTTCTCTTTAAACGGACAGTGCTGTCAAGCCCGAGACGGTCATCGTTTATAATCAAGCGTATAATGAGTCAGAGACAAATCTGTTGGTTTTTAAGTCTCGCTCGATCATGGGTATTGCTGAACACTCGTGAAACCACCTTTGCAAATTCTCCGTTTTTTTCTTTCTTCTTTTTTATTTCTTTTCATGAATATTCAGTAGCTGTTTCCTACCGCGTCATGTATATTTTTCTGTATGTCTGCGACGATTAAATCTTTAAATCCGTACTCTCGTCTCTGAATACAAACTGAAGCTAAAAATGGATCATGTGTGGATTTTGTCAGACAAGAGAAAGGAAAATAAAAGTTATACGTTAAAGGAATGAAATATAAAGTATTTTATTTTCACTTGTAAACACATTGGGCAATATATAACATGCACTAGGCATATTTCATTTTTTTCTTGATTCTTAGATTTTTTTATTAATCCTAAATATTAGATTAAAATTTTTAATTTAAAATCATAACAGAAAGATTGTGATTCGAATACAGTTAAACAAAAATAAAGTTTCTTATATTGCAAACTTTAGAGGTAGACAGATTTTAATTGAAGATCTGTTTCATCTATTATTTTAACTTAACTTATTTGAACTTAAAGATTAATTGTAAAGTCAATTTATAATATTAAAATATTATGAACGCACAAATATAATGATGTTTTATTTAGTTATGAAAATATCAATATTAAATTCATATAATAATTTGATTCTATGTTTTATGATTCTTTTATTTTTATTTTATTACATTTTGGATATCTAATATAACGTTTAATTATTATTTAACAGATCTAATTTCTATGTAATTTCAACGCTTGATCTTATTCAAGTAGTTATACAACATTAATCTGTCATATTCCCATGATTTCATATTAATTAGGTATTTCAGATTCGAGCTGTTATTATGGGTTCTCATTACTCAAACCTTCAGGCAATACTATACAAACATATGATAATCATTTCAAGTAGTTGTAATTACATTTACATTTCATTATTCATCATGCCCAAATTTTTAATGCAAAGTGCAGATATTATACCAATCATGATTAAGGGACCAACTTTTTTATAATTAAATATGATTAATCAATTTTGATCAGTGTTATATATTTCTAATAATTTAATTAAAAGTTTTGCGTAAAAACTGTATTTGTTCTCTAAACTTAATTAATTGATTGATTATTCAATTCAATATTCTCATATCTGCCAAGACTATATGTATTACATTTAGTTCATGTACGTTCTACATATGTAGAAGTACAATGTTGGATGTATGTAATCATATATGTTTCAGATATACATATATACAATACATTCGCACATATATACAATACATTCTCTGTTTGCTACGTTTTAGTTACATATGACGCGTACACAATACATATATTGATCGGTTACGCTATTAACAAGTAGTATCTAACACCGCTATATGTCATAATTCTCTAATTGCTTGACATAGGCACATTAATGCTTACGCAATAGATTACATGCGTATGTTATGTACATTGACACAAACTTGTCTACAATAAACCGATTGACGTTTATTAATTAATTTTAGACGTGTCTCTGTATCTGTACGTGATATTGAATATTGCAGGTAACATAATGGATATTAATCTGGAGAATAAAGTAATTGGTATAAATCCACGTTCACAACTATGACAGACTGCGCGTACAACTTGCACAATTTGCAAAAATAACTCTGGTCAATAAATCAGGCTTTAATGCATAAACTGAAGTAATTTCCTGAAAGGCTGACTGTTGTAATAAGACAATACGAAGTCGTGGAACGATTAAACATCCGGAAGGCAAACACATAGCGAAGAGTTTTCGAGATGTTTCATTTTAATTTGAGTTCCTCACCGAGTTGTTCTTCAGTACCTTCCATACTTCTCATGGAGGAGGTTCCTCTTCTCGTTAAGGAGATACATGAGTAGAGCGACCTTGCAAGTTAGTTTCGACTCTTGATTTTAGACTTCCTTCACACGCATCTTCTTATTTGTACATTGTCTCTTTGTATCGACATAAATAATGCACAATCTAATACGAATCACATTCACTGTTTTCAATATTCTTAAAAATTGTATGAATATTTCATTAAAATAATTTGTGAATTAAGAAAAATTTGTGCGATACATGGAAGTTTAGAGATAATCTGAGAAATTTAAAAAAATTGCGCGTATAAATGATTTAGAAATAACATTAGAGAGATTAATAAATTAATAAATTAATAAATTTTGCGAGCTAAATATACTAGATTAAAATTGAAATTATTTTCTCGTGATGAAGTGATATTTTAATACACAGTCAAATTATTTTCTGTAACAAAATATCTGTATATGCAATATGCTATTTCTCATTCGATGAGATACCTCTGTCACTTGAAAGCTTCTACTTTGACAACGCACGCGGCGTATATCGCATAACAAGAGTGGTGTGTACAACGATTGTAGCCTCAGGCTTCGTATACGTTCAGCTTTGCTTTCCATCAGGCACAGAAATAATAACGAAAATAACAAGAGAGTTTCGTGAAAGAGGAGAAGCGCCCCGAGATAAAGTAATAAGATACGTCGCGTATGCTCTGACCCTTTATGCTTCCTATTAAACATGCTTCCATTCGTTTTGTTTTCAGCACCTTCATGTATAACTTTAAACAAGTTTGTCATACTCTTTATATAATTTCTATTTTTGCTCGCGGATTCATATATTGAGGTGCATTATCATTAATTAGCCGTGCTGAGAAAATAACAGGTATTTTATCATTCGAATATCTTAAATATAAATTTAAATATAATGGGGGTGCTCCCTCTGTGGATTTATTGAAAAATAATATAGGCATACATAAAATTATAGAAAAGGAGAAGCGTTTGCTGAGAAACATATTGAGTCAAACACAGTATAGGTGGAAACGTGAAAGCAAGTAAAAAGTATGAGCAAATGGCTCAAGTAGGAGAGAACACTCCCTTGGGTGCTATATTTATATTTCATCGCTTTTCCATTCAGCTTCCACGATATTGGACGATCTACTCCACTCTGCTCTGCTCTGTTGTCTACTTCGTTCGTACGAAGTCGAAGGAGAAAATATATGCGTTTTCATTACGGAAGAGAGATTATTTCATCTAATAATATAAAAAAAAAACCAAATACGATCCAAGTTTGTAAAATTATTATCGATATTGTGTAAGTGTATTTATACATCGATTTGCTGTGTGCGAATAGGTACATTAAATATTATTGTGAAAGCAGATATTCATTGTAATAAGAAAATATAAAGAATTAAGTTCTTGTATATATATTTAGAGCAGGAACATTTTTTATCATTGTAACAATGCTTACGTTTCTTTAAGAAACAAAAATACATCTCTATGTCTAATGGGTCACTTCTACAAATATTTATACTAGCGGACAGAATAGAAATTTGCATTATAAAAGCGTGGGTAAGAAGAATATTAAATAATATATTGCAGATTTTTCTTTCTCTCTTTTTCCTCTTTTTTTTCTCTTCATCTCTTTCGAATATTTTCAAATATACAGACGAACAAATATATGTATGAAAAAGGTCACACATTTGGATAGAATCAAACACGAAGAAATTACATTATTACTCTCCATTATAAATTCCCAGTAGGTGACGAATCCCCGATTACAACCGGAAGATGGTTAGTTGGAATTGGAAGTGCAAAGGAGCGAGGAAAGTTGGGTAATGTCAGAACTGCCGAGGCCATGGGCTGATACGTATTTAACTCACGTGCCTGCCTAAGCCCGGAAATCAATCGGTTCTACCGTACGAATTTCAGCATCCGTCGGACGAATTCTACCTGATGAAAATCAAAAGCTTGCTGCCGAGTTGTTAGCTGTTCCGAAATCGGCACGGGTTTCTTCTTTTCTTTTTGAAAGCACGCGTGCATATGTATTAAATTACGTTGGACATGGTTTTCAATTTCTGATTGTTTGCGTTGCCAGCGAAAAACGACAACAAAGAAAACACGCCGCACATTCTCGAATGACAGATACGGGCGTAGGATCACAATTAATCTGAAGAAGTACGTGGTTGCTTTTCTATCGTTAAAATGGTATCGCGTTACAATGGTATCATGTAAAAAAAAATATATATATATATATATCAAGAGAGTTCAAATTTCGTTTTCGATGCTGAACATACAGCCGCGAATATTTTATGCACTGAGATACTTAAAACGTTGCATTCTCTTTTACATTTATTTTATTTCATATAAAGCATCTTGTCATACTTCATAATAAATGATAATATTTATTTCTTAGTTAATTTATAAATAAAAGATTATTGTGTATATATATATGTATTATTTAAATATAAATAGGGTTTAATTATTTGTAATTTAATGCCGTATCAATATAATGGAGAAAAATAATTTATGCTCGAGAATAATCATAGAGTTTATGCTTGATTAAGGTTTCTAGATAATATTTGTTAGAATGAGCACAATGTATATAAAGTAAATGTATGATAACTTTAGGGGTTAGACGATATATTTACATAATATTATGTTACATTATATCTTGAATATTTTATGGAAACTATGTTAAGTAAGTATAGTTATATATAGTTATAACAAAAACATGCATAGTTTAGAATTATTAAATATCGTCCTCTACTCTCTCGTCTCTTCTATACCATTATTACTAGCAAATAAAAGCGGCATAACCCGTCAAATCTCGATTTTCAATCACGAAAAATTCACGTGTGCGCGCAAATGCATTCTTAACCATATCCCCGCTATCCTTTGACATATCGTGTCGATTGATCGCGTCGGAAATGATCGAAACGATGTTCCGAAAGCAGGCGGCGCGATTACGATGATCATTTTTCACGCAAGCATATCGCATCCACCCTTCGTAAATGCCATCGTGACGCGAGTTTCATATTGTGTTGCAGCTGGTAAGTTGGTGGATAGGTAGATAGACAGAGACTGTCTACGAGACACGTGCGTGTGAGTATGTGCGTTCGTGTATGAATAAGTACGTCGATCCCAGGTTGTGCTCGCGCTCCTATGTCACGCGAATGCATCCACGTACACGGGCCGCATATATTCGGTTCACAGGCATTAAAGTTAAGCCTGTATTTTATTGGACGCGCGTATAAATCAAAAGCTTCAGCTAGTCAAATATTGGAGGCTCTGTATACAGCCAATGCGCGGCTGTGTGATGTACAAAACACCGGATACTTGCCTATCTATCGGCATATTTCTGATCTGTCCGCTCGCTCGTATCGTACGAGTACACCGCGCGTGTATCTCAACTGTTTATCGCGACAGAACAAAATCCTGTTTGCTTGCTTTACGGATAATAATTAGTCGAATGGCATATTTGTGAGGGAAATTATGTATTTTTATCTCGCTAACCTGTCTCTCCCCCTCTCTCTGTCTATCTTTTCTTCTCTCTTGCTGCTCCTCTGTACGCTCTACAAATCTCGCTGTCGATCGGTGATGTGAACTATTAAAGATTTTATCCATTCTACGATTAATGACAAGTGATATTTTTCAAAGCCAATAAATTACAGTATCATAATCGTATTATTTATATATCGTGTTATAATCGCGAGAAACGTTTGGAAACATTTTTCGGATTAAATAAGTCTCGTAGAATATAGAAAACAAATGTATCGTTTTAATACATTTTAGAAATTTTTTTAAAATTCTGAATTGTCGTTAGAATCTAAAAATATACCTCTATTTTTTATTGTTGAAAAGCTTTGCAATTTTATTTTTATACATATATTTTGTATCTTTACACGAGTATTTACCTAAGTACATTATGCATAACATTCTTAATTACTTGCATTCTTCATATGGCGTTTTCACAATTTAATACATTTTATCATTGTTCATGGTTTTTTACACGCGTGTTTGTTAGCACATCATGTTATTTATCAAAATTTTCAAGTACTGCCAAGGCAAAAGCGTGCATGGTTTTACGCTGTAAGCTTGAATTGTTTCAAGAGCGGCATTGCTGGATGCTTTACATAAAAGTACTCGGGTTAATTTAGACCGGCTGTATACGAGTACGCGTGGCTTAATTTCGTAATTCTGTATAATGCCAGCGACCACACCAGAGGCGCTAAAAACACTGGAACTAAAAAGGAAAGGAGACTATATCCTCATTGCGACGAAGGATAGGGCTTAGAAAACAACTGAGAAGGGTCAGACTATGCTGACAGTAGAGCGTTTTTCTTGTTCCGCTAAGTACGCCGGACCTGCAATATTACAGGAATAATTATTAAGGAAAGTAAGCAAGAATCGGGCGTGTAAGCCAGGAAGAAAATACGAGGAAGGAAGTTTTGCGTTTCTTTTTAATGTCTCATGCATTTTTTTTCGCAACGAACAATTTGCATATTTTGCCTGTAACAACGCAGATAAATGACTATTTACCATTCTTTCAAAATTCATGCTCTTGTTACATTTGCGAGCTATTTCGATTTTTTAAAATTTATGTTGGCTATATATCATGTACATATATAACTATATATTATATAAAATATACGTATATGTGTGTGTGTGTGTGTGTGTGTGTGTGTTTGTGTATTCAACTTTAATACACGTGTTATTTAATTAACGTTACTATATAAAATTTTTGCTAACATTTTATATTATATTAATAATTTTTTTTAAATTTATGTATTTGATATTACTACAATTTCCATAATGTTCATAACAATTTAATTATTATTCTCAAAATAATAGTATGAAAAATATTAATAATGATGAATTGTTAATAATGATGAAAAATTAGTTTTATTACGTGCTGCGCGTAATTATTATAATAAAAATTATTTTTGTTGGAATATAATATCATATTTATCTTTAAATCAGAATCAATTTATGCAGTCATACAGTTAATATAAAACTCTTTTCCGTCTCTATTTCTGCTTTTATTCCTGCGCAGTTCGCGCTTCGATTTTTTTCTGCATTCGAAACCTTGTTCTGAAATCACTTGAGGTGCATGAGAATATGTCAGATCTCGACCAAACCAGATAGAAAGTCAATTTACCGTGATTCGAAGTAAGTCACGCGCACGAGACTCATCTGGCGACTTCCGGTTAAAACTTCCGGCCGGCGGGCAACCAGTTTGGCCGGTTTATTACCAGGCACGTTGCAGTAAATATGTACACGATGGTTCACGTAATATTAGCGCGCGGTGTATCTCTTTTGTGTTGTTTATAACGGCATGGCAGCTTACATTAATATTGCAAGGTTCTCATGCATTTTGTATAGCTAGAATGATGAACAACAAAATTTCTTGCTAATTAACAAACATATCCTACTGTTTAAAAAGTTTACTTTCGTGATTAAAACGGCCGAAACATGTAATCAATATTGTTATTATTTCAGCCACATTTATAAAACTTATTGATTATAGTAGTCTTAAATAAATAAATTTATACTGAAATTACGGCTATATGTAATATTAATTTGCAAATTACAGTAAATTCTATGTAATACTGCATATGTATATTTATATTTAAAGCATAACATATTATAATATCTGAAATCTCTTATTGTTGACTCATTCGATACATGCATGTTTTTATGTTAAAAGCAAATAGAGATATCGGAAATGTTGAAGCATTACGTAATTATTCTCTTATATTATATTTGACATATAATAATAAAAGATTATTATTATATTCCAGATGAAAATGTCAGATAATATGTATACATTATTATTATATAAATTATATCGAATATTATATTTCATGCAGTATAATCGTTGATTTACGATTTTAATTACTAATGATGTGATTTCGCGACAAAAAATTTTTTTTATATATCAGAGTAATTAATCTTTAGTTATGCTTGATAATAACTGATTATATTTGTATCATTATTTTGTATTTAGTAAAAAAAATAAATGAAAACAACGCTACAGAAATTAGATGTATTATATGCAATGTTAACATATTTCATAACATATTTTATAATGCAGTTCGAGAATATATAATATTGAATTGAAATGAGAATGAATTTTGAGAATATATAATATTGAATTTTATGTGTGTGTGTGTGTGTGTGTATTGTGTTTTTGGACTTTAAATAATCCATTAATAAATCGTTAAATAGTTTGCGATTCATTTAATTTAGTATTTTATTTAATTTCTCTAAGTCAAATCTTTTTTTGATAATCTAATAATCTGCATTAGCTTTAAAGAAAAATTTGAATGCAGGAAAAATCGATTCGCTTTTGGGATTTCTAATTTTAAACCAAACGCAGCTTTTTAATAATATTTTTATTAAGCCAATATCAAATTGATAATTGTAATAGGAATCATAGTTTAAAACATACAATATAAAAATTATATGTAACGAAAAAAAAATTTATATATTTGTACACTATAATAAAATTTTTGTTTATTCTATCAATGTTTTAATGAACTTAAAATGATTTTTATTTTATATAGAAATACATTCTCGCTTTTAAGCGAGAATGTATTAAGTTGTAAATATAAAAAATAATCTTGCTATTTTGCTAATTAATTTAAAAATTGCGAATAAGTAATGTAACTTTAAATATCGTTTAATTTCTTCATTTAATATCAATTTTTTTTTATATAACATTGATTGTAAAACATTATATGTTATTTTGTTCGCATAATTTGGGCAAAAAATCGTATACTTAATATCCTAGATAAACTTTATTAAACGCATAGCTAAGCAAATGCTAACAAAAAAAATATCATGCTAGGATCGAAAATAATAGAAAGCATTATCCTCTTTGTAATCGGACATTTCCTCGGCAGCTGCGAAAGCGGCCGAAAGATGCGACGTGTCCTATTTCGAAATACGCGACCGGAATTCGGCGCGATGACGCGTCGGGGTTGGAGGGTAACTGCTGTTCGTCGGCGACAATGACGACAACAACGACAATGATGACACTTCTAGTCTACGTACGTGCGCCCTTACACATACACATACACATATACACATATGCACACGCCGTTCCGTGATTTTCATTTCGCGCGTTATACCATGTACGTGCAAAGACCGACTCGCGGTTTCTGCGGTACCACGCGCCCCTCTTATATCATCGTTTAAAATAATATTGCGTCCAGAAGGGCATTCGGTGCTCTCATATCCGCTGCGACAAATCACCCTCGCACGGCAACTAGCGCCTACCGCCGCTGGTAGAAACGGGTGCGATACAGGAGAAACAGGACGAAGTAATGGAAAGACACGAGTGGCAGAGGGTTGAGAGGTGGAGGAAGCGAAGGAGGGAAACACAGCCTGCGCCAGAACCTTCGCTGCACCCGTTATTTACACTCACGCGCTTATTGCTTGATTTGATTAATAATTCGTGGCGCGTGCGACAGAAGAAAAAAGGATGAATCTGCGAAAGAGGGACGAACGAATATCTTGGTTTTAAAAAAGAAAAAGAGAGGAAAAGAGAGAACGGATAAATTGCGGCGATGGCCATTGCCGAGCTGGCGGCGTGTCGCCGTAAGTTCGATAATTTCTACACTACTGCGGATGTCGGTTGTCAGTAGATACGGTCAGCAATAAGCGAGACTGTGAGCGCGTACGTTAGTAAAGCCGATGTTCGTAGCTTGATTTATAGTCGGATCTAAAGCGATTGTAACTGAAACTGTAAGAGTATAACTATATTCTGACCTAGCTGAAGATATGAATAAGTTAAGGTAGGCGTGTGTGTTAGAGTACGCGTACACATTGTGTACGTTTAATGCCAGATATGTTACTCCAGGGAACCTTGGAATCTTCTCGCTTAAGTTTTGCCATGCACTTGCAAATATAGTAAATGTAACGTCATGTATTTCTAAAGAACGAAATCATGTATTTCGAGTAGCGAGTTGCATTTTCCAAAAAAGTTTTGAAATATTATAGTAAACAATTTTTTTAAGAAATTACATATATATGTATGAAAGATTGCGTAAAACGTGATTTTCTCTCCCCTTATCGAAATTTTCATTTAGTCTACTTAAATTCTTGCTTGTTTGCGTAACATTAAACGGAACCACAATGAACGGCAACTGCTGAACATCATTGTCAGCGTGAAACAAGACTTTAATGGCAGTTGCAGTCAACGTAACTGATAAGTACTGCACGTAGGTTGATCGTTAAAACAACTATAACCAACACGCAACAATATAATGTTAATGAAGCAATTTCGGTATCAACACATTTCCCGTAATGATCGCGTTATGCCAGACCACTCGTTGTGGATAGAACATAAGTAGAAACAAATGACCTGGTACCGTCGTCCGTAAATGCGAAACTTTTGTCCCCCTACCGGTTACAGGGTTCGTAGTAGTTGCCAACTACTTACCTCCGTGGCTTCCTGACCGCTGACTTCTTTTTACTGCGTTTAATCTAAATCTAACTAAGGTCTTACAACGGTAAGGGAATCGCTTTGACCCTCTTGCGCCGCTACGTTCTACCGCTTTGGAATAACGAGGTTCCGACTAAATGACGAAGCTATATCAAATGAGGCTCTGCCACCGTAACCCTTAGGGAATTCTGAAAGTTTATCTTCGTGAATTAAACGGGGGTTAATGCGAGGGCGATAAGTATTACAGCGAGATTCCAATTTTTAACCCGACTAAATTTTATTTCAGAAGAATGCAAATTTATTTCAAGCAATATCACTCTCAAAGACTGTAGATCGTTTAATAAATTAATGTGTTTATGCTGTATTTAACATATTAAGTTTATGTAAATATTATAAATGCATAAACATTTCACAAATGCAGCAGCATTAAATGAAAATTATTGAAACATAATAGTAAGATTATAAATATCATACATATTATTATTACTAATGCGACAAAGAATAGAGAAACATTTTAAAATATCATAGTAAAATTTATAAATATAGAATTTTAATTGCATCAGAGAAAATAAGAAAGAAATGAAGGAAGTAAGAAAATTATTTTCTCATGAATAAATTCTTATTATATCATTGTCTACAGTTAATAAACTAATAAATCTACTTTTGTAAGTCCATAATATGAAAATGTTATTGCAGCAATTCGAGGTGATAAATGTCAAATATAGTCGGATCATCATGCCAGCGGCACTACGCATAACGTTGACAAAGAACTGTCTTTGATGGATTTCAATGCATGAAATGTTCACCGGAAGAGGTCGTGAAAAGTCGATCGCTTTCATACAATACCTCCGCAATACTCAAAGCGTTGGCTAATTATTCGAACAAATTATCGACAGGATTAAAGCAATTACTCGTTGCGCCTGATTAGTGCGTAAAATTGAAATTACATCGCTCTTCCGCATGATCGTCCCTCTGTCTCATTTTACATTCGTATCTGCCTCGCTACCCTCGCCTATTTTTTTCGTTTCCATCCATCGCTCGTTGCCTAGCGTCTGCCTCCCTTTTTCACCATCCTCTTTATCATATCCTTTATCATACCCTTTTTATCGCACACATAGGCGCACACATACGCATGTTGCTCTCAACCAATTCCCGTTTCACCGCACACGTATATTCATATACCGCCAAATGAGTGTATTGTAATATCGTCGATGTCAAGTAGTATAGGTATCATATATTAGTCGCGCGCACCGTTCTGGACATATTAATTAATTAAATATCTCCGATAATCATTACGAGCCGCTTGCAGACCGAGTTGCGGACTCGCGCTTTTGTTTGTCACCACTAAATTGTTCCCATGCGTTGTTAACGCGATATTAACATTAATGGCTATATTGTTAAAACTAGTATTTCGATTAACTTAACACGCACGTTTGTAATCATTAACAATCGTGTTTTCGCGCGTATCTATGCTTCCATTTATCGTCCTATTTTCTGCATAAAAAATCTTTCGCGGATGATTAAGAGTTAGTTGAAAAATATAAAGGATAAAAGAAAAAAAGCAATCGAAGAGGGAAAGTTTATTTTTTATATAGAACGGCATAGAAGCTTTAGTATCTTGGGAGTGAAATATCGTAAACGAAAAGTTAATGCTGTGACTATTAACATAAACTGTCTTAAGCAAATTCATTGGCAATTTAAATGGGATCAGCTATGGTGGCGGATTTTATTTACGCGCAATTACACTCTGACTAATAGTTGTCCACTCGAATCGGTCTTTCCATAAGTTTCCCTTGAAAGTAGAGGGTGCGTTTTTGTGATGCTTGAACCATAGAAGAAACATTAGTTTCCTCGTAACTTTTACATTACATGTGTTAGTTAAAAAATAATAAATGCAAATGAGAGAAAGAGAGAGACAATGAGAAGGAATAATGTAGGATGATAGAAAAATGTAAACGCAGAGATAAATGCTAATATGTATTTTTTTCAAAAAAAAGTTTGATGATATAAAAAATTTTATTTAAAGCAGATAAAAGATAATACTCGGATTTTGGCATAAAATAAAGGCATTATATGAGACTGGCACAAGAATTTTCCAGTTTTATTGCATGATAGAAGAAAATGAAAGGCGTTGACTGATAGAGAGATCAGGCCAAATTGATGTGCTGCGCTCAGATATGGGGACAGACATCTGAAAAACGAGCATGTGTCTGGTTTCGTATTACTTCAATTTTTCTTGCTCATAAACGTCCGAGCATTATACGTGTTTGAATAGCGCGTTCTCGTTTTTACTCATAAACACGCCGATAAATATAAAAAAATATCTTACGGTAAATTTAGTTATAAGTATACAATAATGAGTAATCTCTCGTGAAATAAAGTAGTATGTATGTATGTATATATCTGTAGTATGTATGTATATATCTGTAATATATATTTGTAATTAAAAAGATTTATTAATAATATGCTTTTAACTGAATCGTTAAGTCGTGCATAGAGATCGACATAATTCTTAGAAAATTATAACTTGAAAGAGAAGGATCTTGTTACCAGCTGCTACAATATAAAATATATTCTTACCAAGTTTCTTTAGTTCGTTGTCGAGTTTATCGTGATCGAGTATCGACATCTCGGGGACATAACAACTGTCACGTGCATAAGTCACCTGGTACCTCGGCAATGCTAATAGATGCAACCTCCTTGCAGTCACGTCATTCGAAAATTAATTACAGTTGGTCGCAGGGTCGTAAAGAACAAGGCCTGAATAATTAACGTGACCGTTGTCGCGCGCGAAGCTAATTATAGGCCCCTCCTTTTCTATTCGCCTGATTAGCATATTCGTTAATTATTGGACTTACGGCAGGTAACATACTTATGCAAGTCGTATGCCGGTCTGTGAGCTTGCGTGCACTAATATTCTGCGCAAAGCGTGCGTGTCGCGAATCGCTCACACGTTTGCGTATACGCATACGCGAGAGGTTAAAACTCTTTTCTTATCTAGAGGGTCAAATACGCCACGTAAGACGCCTCGTTCGCAAACTTTTAAAACGTGATGTCAAGTTGTGAATCTACAAAAGAAACTCGAAGCGAGTCGATACGGCGCACCGATAAAGATGTCATTAAGTTTTTAATGGCTTTACGTTATAAGGAACATTTTTTTAGACTGTATCTATCGAACACGGTTTCTTTTTGTAAGTAA
Source organism: Camponotus floridanus (assembly GCF_003227725.1). Lineage (NCBI taxonomy): Eukaryota > Metazoa > Arthropoda > Insecta > Hymenoptera > Formicidae > Camponotus > Camponotus floridanus. The sequence goes on from NW_020229214.1 coordinate 2,930,528, forward strand.
TCATGCATGGCTTTAAACTTGCGTAAGCGATTTTACAGAAAATTGTCAAAGAAAAGTGCATGCCGGCATTTTTTTTTCTTTTCTCTCGCGTCCTTCATTTAAAATAAATTTTTACCTCGTAATATTTGTGTGTCGATTTTCATTTTTTAATATTTTTGCTTCTTAAATTCTTACAAGCATCTTTTTATTACAAATAATAAAGATATAAGACTCGAAATATAAAATTAACAAATTAGATTCAATAGTAATACGAGTCGAGCGTCGATGTTATGACACATTTATTTATTTATTATATAATAAAAGGCATGAGACAAATAAAAATAAAAATAAAAATAAAAAGAGGGAATAGCGAACGTTTCGACCCTATTTTTGGGTCATCTTCAGCACAAATGTAAACATGTGGTAAAAATATAACAAAGATGTTACATATCTGAATCGATGAGATAGGATGCCGTCCAAAGTAATACTAAATGTCTCGGTATCTCATTATCTTGACGATGGCTATGTAAAATAAAGGTGAAACAAGATAAATGGATAATGTATCTTTTTATTGTTTATAATTGTAAAGTTTGATGTGGTTTTTTTTTGAGTTTATATAACATTAGAAGATAGAATAAAATATAACTTATTAATAAAAAAAACTAAATTAATAACTTTACACGGTTATTAGCAATGCTTGTATTTTTTCGAACAATTCTAACTGACAATCATTACTAGAATCAGAGATGGTAGTAATATATGTGTGATATTGAATTTGTTGACTTTTCATTTAATCTATTGTTTTTCCTCTATGTTATACGTGCGTAGCGTAATTCGTATACGCTGTCGCATCATTTTCACTGTTAGTGTATAGCGTTATATCTATCTATCATTTCTTGTGTCAGCATGATGTCAGCGGTTCTGTTGACGACGATTGATTTGAGTGCGACAATGAGGGTAACCGTTGGCTCGTATGAAGACGTAAGCTCGACAATGGTATAAGGCCAGGTTTACGCGTACTCGAACGTTTATCGCGCCATGTCGAGCGCAGCACGCAAACCCGACGTTACACCCTCTGTTGTATTCGCATGGCGGAAATACTACCGACCTGTAATCCTCCTTGATCGTGTTTACGAGCGTGAACTTTCGAAAGTTCTAATCGCGGCCTCGGTTTCGGTGTTCTATAGATTGTGCACACTGGAGCGTATTAGAAAATCATGTTACGAATGCGGCCGCTGCGGTTAAGTACTATAACATGTGTATTTCATGCTAATCGAATCAATCTCGTAATATGAGATTCAAAGCTTCGTAAATCGGACGATCATTCATTGCATCATTGTTAACGCGTCTCGGGTTTCTATTTTATTTTAAACTGCGTTTTTTGCAGTTAATACCACGAGTGATCTTGACATGCATATTTATGCGAGCGTTAAATTATTCACGATTATGGCTCATGGCTTTTGAGCATTATATGATGCTAACCAAATTATAAGTTTTATAATGAACAAAAGCAAACGCGATTAATTACCGGAAAGAAGCGTAAATGCGCATTTTGCTCTTTTTCTCTCTCTGTATAAACAAACAGCGTGACCTAAATAAGGATTAAGAGCATCGTTATATGCTTTCGAGTTTCGCAATGCAAAGTACTTTTTACATATATTTAACAATACATGAGATCTCTGTACACAAGCAGAAATGCGACGCGTCAAGTTTAGAGACAGTAGTTACTACAGTCGTTCTTTGATAAATGAGCGATAATGACGGCAAGTTGGGGTAATGTGGTTTCGTTTAATACCGCCACTATTTCTTTCTTCAAGTATCGTTTCTTTAGGATTAACGGTTGCTAACTGACTCACATGTATTAGCCACGCTATCGCATGAAAGCAAAATATACAATCCCGCCACGAACGAGAGCATTTTTCCATTCCGTTTAATTCTAACGACTCACTTTCTCCGACTCTACAATAATCGTAATAATAACATGCAACGGCTTGCCATTTAATATCGCTGTATACACGCAGAATATAAGATTTATATACAAATCATATGTGTGATTAATAAGCCACTTGCTTAATTAATCAAGTATCATATCTTTTTATTTATTTGTTTGGTAATTATTATATAAAAGTATATGTTTCTCATACAATCCCTGTAAATTTATTTTTCCTGATTGCGAGAAGCGATCTTATGTATATTAGAGATATGTATTATTTAAAATTATATTATATATTTGTGCAAAGTTATATTTAAACAAATTAGCAGAAGCAGATAAAAAAAAATGAAAAAATCAAAATCAAAATTGGCATAAGAGCCAAGTTGGACCAATTTTGATTTAATTTTGATTTATTTATTTGAGCTAAATCTTAATTATTAAAATAAAAAGGACTATTTTGAAACGAGAATCATGTATGATTGTGGACAGATTGATGTATAGAGAATCGTATCACATTGAACCTTTTGCCAATAATTTCACTGAGCTTTCACCAATAAATGAGCAATAATGGTAGTGGGTTGAGGTAATGGTTCCGTTTAACGCTCTCAGTGCGTTTGTCCGGCATCCCTGCTTCGGCTATAATGGGAGATAGCTAGTAAGTGTATCGTTGGCATGGATGTATCACACGAAAATACGATGGTACTGTACGCGCCGTACATATGAGATAAATCATATAAATGAAAAGCTGCTGCCTACATAATTGTTTCTCTATAACTCGTATCATTAAATAATAAATATATTTAACGAGCAAAGCGCAGACTAACTGTCAGAGCTATCAAAACACGTCACTGTGCATAATTGAAAATAATAACGTATAAATAAATAATGATAAATATAATTTAACTGCGTATAAATTTTATATATAATTATTTTTATCCTCAGGGACTCATACAATGAGTACGGGCTTAGCGAACCCGAGATATCCTCATCAAGCTACCTTAGGTTTAAGAGTTTTCTAAACAGCGCATCTAACAAACACATAATAAATCTTTTGGATATATAAATAATAAAATATAAAAAAATTTGAATGTAATATTTAAAATAATAACATTTTAATCACTTGTGTGTGGAAGCAATATGTTGCTTCAAATTTTATTTATGTTATTCATGCTATAAGTTTTTTATTATAATCTTTTCCTATATTTAATATTTGCTCAAATCATTAAATGCAAATATAAATAATATTAAATATTTACTCAATACAATAAATTGAATGTAAATGTAATAATTTAATACATAGTAATAAAAAATAATTTATTACATGGGTGTCTCGCAAGAAAGATTAAGCATAAAATTTTATATCTTTAATTTACATTTAATATACTATATAACGAGATGAATTTGAGTAATGTAGCATAACAATTTTAATTAAATAATAATTATTTTTGCTTATATATAATTATTTATTGCTTATTATATTTAAAAAATAAATGCGGCTTTTTACTATATACATATTTTATTCTAATTGCAAGATTATGCAGCACTTGGTCTATTAACATGAGTTTCCTAAACAAATATGAAAATGTCCTTTACAGTGAAGTTTCACCACAAATGCAATCTCCTCCATTTGTGCCCCTACCTCTATTCTTGCATCTACGTGCTTCGGTTTAACGCCACGCTATAAAGTTTTTGTCACTGTCTGCAAAATGGCAGTGAGAAACGAGCGAACCTGTCGTGCCCGCGGCTAAAATGGTAGATTAAACGTTCCGCTGTCAGCTATTTGAGATCGATTCGTTGCACTTTTACTTCGCCTTTTACTGAGATTAGATTTATCAAGAAATAATAACTAATTATAGATCATGGCAAGCGTTATAATACGACATATAACATTATTATTTTGTTCGATACATCTCTATCTCAAGTTTTATCGCGTTTGACGCGTTACAAATAATTTTTCTCATTTGTGGGAATTTTTAGAAAACGTAAGATTGATACTCTTTAAAAATGACAGGGTCACATATGTGAGATACGCGTGTGGATTTTTATTTTTCATATGCCATTATATGCTAAATTGGTGTATTTCTCCAATTTTTGCCACGTTGCTCGTCGTATGACACGATAAACTGCGGAATTTATGTGGCACCGGTCAAAATACTTCGTACTCGTATGTTTTTATACATCAAAATATCCCCGTATTAAAATATCTAGGAAAAAGTGTATCCGCCACGAGCTTAACATTATTATGGAGACTAAGCCTCCGTTCAAACGCTTCCGTTCTAATAGAGCATCTATGTACACTGTTTTAGTACCGCGCTATAAACTTTTTGCTGCTGTCTGCAAAACGGCAATGAGAAACGAGCGGAGCTGTCGCACTACGCTAGAATGGTAGATTAAACGCCTAGCCAACGTGATCGATTAGGTTCTCTTTTGCTTCTTGCGCATCAGTTCACTGTTCCATGAGTCAATTAAAATCTCAAGGATAATAGAAAAAAAGTCGTGCATGCGCGAGGGGCATACGCGAAAGTTAATCGCGAGAAGTATGTCCAGTAAGTAGGTAAAGATTAGAATTAAATTGGTACTTTGATTATCATTGAAAAGTTGAGTTTTCGCAGAGCAAATTAATTGTCAGGTCCTGTAAATGATTGTTAAATGTACGAAAATATACTATCGTTTTAATAAATAATACAAATCTTAAGCGGAATACAATTTTCCATGGAAAACGCATTTTTTCGAACCAATGACAGCTAACAACTTTAGCAAAGCATCGATGAGTCACTGCGCCGATAATAATTATCGTGAACGTGTCGAGAAGTATCGGCAAAACTATAATTGGACAAAAAGAAGACGTGCAAACGAGACAAGTGGCACAGAAAATTGAAACATATATACGTTTTCACTAGTGAAGAGTATGTATATAAGTATCTATAAGGTGTTCCATATAAGAGGCAACACAAAGTGAAGTTTTTTTTTAGAAGAAATTATATTAATTTTCTTAATATCTATAGCAATGATAAGTCTTACAAAAAAGTGGCTGCTTTTAAAAATCCTTAAGATATTTCTTTCCACAATACGTAGTAATATTGACCTAGTTTTATTTATTGTAATAATTATACATAAACTAAACTTCAAAAAATTTTTTGTACTGTAGAACATTTTTCTTTTTTTTCTAATAAATTTCAATATAAAATTCTATATTTTAGATCCCCAGCTTCAAGATCAAGCGATACTTATTACAATTGATATGTAAATATTAAGTACTGCTTGATTTTGAAGCTGGATCTAAAATATCCGTTACTTCAGGAAACTATTCGTGCGTAGAGAGAAATTTTTTTTAATTTGCAGTGAAAAGAGAAAGGAACAAAACATCGCCTTCGAAATTAAATGTGCACCCTATATATTGTACGGTATCGAAGGCATCCTTTTGAGAGTGCAGTTACGCTTTGTCGATCAGTCAAGCCTTTCCTGTAGCTCCCCGGTCGCACGATCATGTAACCTTTCAACTGCATTCTGTCGCGCTGACGTTTCTGTCCTCCTCCTATTTTCCGACTCTCCCATTTAAAGCCCCGCTCGCATCGTGATATCCCGAATCCGCGTACGTGATTAGGTTACGCCGCAAAATCAATAGCTCGACTGGCGTTATAACCATCGTCAGGTTAAAAACAATTCATACGTAAAATCTACCGAGAAATCCAACGCCGGATATCACATTTCGAGCCGCATCGATGCGTCCTTCTACTCTTTAGCCGGTCCCATTTTCACAGCGGATCTGTTTTTACCTTTTGCGAAAATGCGATACGGAAAATATTCGTCAGATATCTCCAATTTGAGCATTGTTATCCGATTTTAATTATGATCAGAAAACAGCATCGCATCATTGCGAAAAAAGGGATGTAGAAAAACTCTTGTAAACAAGAAAATTGATATTTCAATTATTGTTTAAAATTTATAAGTTATTTTTAAAAAAATACATTTATGCACACATCTATACAACTATATATTTAAAAATATTTAATTTTAACACAAAAATAAATTGCAGTTTATTTTATTTAACTGTATTTTGTAATTTAAACCATTACGCATGTTTTTAATATGCATCGATATTATCAGATAAATAACGCATAAAAATAAAATATAAAAATATAAAAACAAAGTAAAATATATTTCATTTGGAAAAAGGAAAAAAGGAAAAGATAGAGAAAATTAATATGCATTTATATACATATACATGTACACATATATATATATATAGCTATTATAATTAATTTAAATAGACATTTTTAAATAGATATTTTAAATAGATATTTTAAATAGATAATTTTACGAGAAATAATATTTAAGGTGTAATAAATGCAAGAGAAATTCACTATATTATATTCAATGTTTATTTTACGTGACGAAATGGTACCTTTGATAAAGATGTGCTGTATCAATTTTCAAAGTACAATTATCTTTCATGCATTATTCACGTTTATTAAATAGATAAGTGTAGTACGTCATTCTATGTTCTTCAAAACATAGTGTAAGAGAAAGGGAAAGAGAGAGAGAGAGAAAGAGAGATAGTGAGAGAAGTCGCTCAACAATGAACTCGCAGTAGGATTCCCAGATCTGAATTTGGAATTCTCAGCGTTCCGAAGTATTCCGCTTTCGTTCTACCGTGAAATAAGTCTGGGACCTCAGAGTCCTCTCCAAAGCTGACTATTTGCACTTAGCAACTAGTGGTATGGCACCTGGGTGCTCTCAAGTAAAATACTACTTTCCGTCGACTGCCTTTTCCACGCTAGTGTAATGCATACATTTGAAGATTGACTCTTTCTTACATAGAAAAAAAAAAGTTTAATAGTTTAACATATTACATCAAAATAATCAATATGTTTGCTATTTGCTACATTTTTATTTTTATAAAAGCGTTTATATCAACACAAGTTTTATCAACGCACAAGTTTATTCAATTTCTGTCATTTCATGTTTGTTGCGACTATATTAAAATAAATAAATACAAATATCTTTAACTCATTGAATTTTTAAATTTAAAAATGCATAAAACGAAGCGAATGAATTAGTATACAGCGCACAAAAAAATTACATACTCTCATAATTAATGATAAATGATACACTTTGATTTAAGTTTCCCTCTACTCATCTCTAAGTATGTTACCCTAAATCATATGCGAACGGCGCGCGCATTCCACGTTCTTAGTCAGGACTACATCGCGTTTCAGCAAAAACACGCGTCACCGCCGAAATTCGTATCCACTTCGCCAGAGCACCGACCCGGGCAATTCATTCAATTTTCACGAACGTCTACGACACACACGCTTTCCCTTTGTAGCATTTCGTCGCCGGTTACGTCGGCGTTTTTGCATACGACTAAAACAAAGAGACCACGCGATGAATTTTGAGCGATGATGCGCCAGGAAAAAGACGCAAATTCGCGGCGGGATGCGGACAGAATCGCAAATAGCGCGGACGTTTCTGTTTACAAGATGAGCGTCGCTGGTTGTAAATCATAGAGTGCGATGGGTAGCACGGGCGCGTGCGAAGGGTGAGTGTGCGAGAGGGATGGGACGCAAGAAGAGGAATGTTTGCAAGGTGGGCGAGAGGGCAGAGGGTAGCGCGAGCAAGTCTGTTGGGAAATAAGGAGGCAAAGTTAAGCTGCTACCCCTTCTGCATCTCATCGTACCCTGCCCTCGCAGGCAGATAGCTACGTAACCCTATCGTATCCCGGCACTATAGCACCAACATTACATCCGTGTCGATGTTACATTCGTTAACATGATGAAGCCACCCTCTCGAGCGACATAACTACCATCGTTTACCCGTTTCCCTCGTAGAAACTAACTTGTTATAGTTTCACCGACCGTTTTTCGAAGACGAGATCTCATGTTTCATTGACCAAACGGCAGAGTCACGAGCGCGAATGATAAATTACTACAACGACCCGCGTTACATGATGACTTAAGAGTGATAAAAAAGCGATCGAAAATAAGTATCGCTGAATTACTCCCGGAAATATATAATGCAGTCTTGTCGTCACTATTCAATGTAGTTTATTATCGTTTTTAATTTAATTAATGTATTTGTGAAAAGTAAACTCCGTTTGTTCATGTTTAAAACTGATTGATCTTTTCATAACATGTTTAACATTTTTTATATACAAACAATTTAAATGATAATTTAAACAAAATATTTTAAAATGCTTAATAATAATAATTTATTATTTTATTTATTTGCATTCCCCTATCAAATAAAAAAGATAGAGGTAGAAAAAATGTGATATCAAAGTTATGTGTAAGTTTAAGCAATCTGAAAGAGAAGTTTAATATCTTACTCATTTTTTTTATCCTGTAATAATTTTCACGCGAGTTTAGCCTCGTTTCGTGGTGCTCACTCGTTGGGTGTGCTTACATTCTAGATTTATCTAACTCACATTTGTCACTCAGAGAAAACAGTTCTTTCGCTTGTTCAGGCCATTAAAGTAGCGCACGTGCTCTCTTTTTCTTGACAGTTTTCGAAAATTTTGCCATTTACGCAACTCAAATAGTTAATATGAACATACAAAATAAAAAAAAGAATAGTTTAAATACATTTAACGTACATGTAATCAAACTGAGCAAATATGTAACAATAGTTTGTTTTTAATTTGATCAAAATTTCCTAGAATTAAATTGTTTGCAATAAAATGTTTTTTAACAAATATTATTTAATTATTTTAAATAATCAGCACACATTGTACCGTTAATTCATACAAAATTTTGAAATACTATATTGAAGAATACGGCGACAATTTTATATATATAAATATTTAAAAATAAATGACAAAATCTAATTTTTCTTAAAAATCTCCATAGCATTTTTTCATATAATTATCATTTACAATTAAACTTTATTCATTTTTCAAACTTTTAATAAATATTTAAACATTACGTTCATCGACTTTTTTTTCTTGACGAAAGATAAAAATATATTCTAGAAATAGAATATATATTTACATTTATATAAAGATATAGAGAAGAATACACAAAAGAATATCTTATACACGCATAAATTCTTTTTTCAAATTACTTATAATAATTATAGTTATATGAGTATCACTATCCAATTCAGTATGCAGCACTCACGAAATCGCACCTCTCAAGTATGTACAACGCATCGAGACGTTCGGCAATTTTCGACGCCTTGGCAAGTGAATATTTGCATGTTAATACGATTACGAAACTCCTGCCGAGGGAGGAAGCGACGGAAGGAGCACGGCGGAACCATTGACGGAGGATGGAAGACACATTTGCACGATGTGACGAAGGGAGACGCAAGACAAAGCAGAGAGAGTAAGCATCATCACGGGCAGGGAGATGAAATGAGAGGAAGAGAGAAGAGGAAGGAGCAGGAGGGAAAGCAAGGAGGAGGGAAACGCTGTCGAGGGGTTCGAGGGAAATGAATCACATCATTATGAATAATAATATGCCCTACCCGTGGTGTTCTCTCTGTCTGGTTATTAATAGTAATGACTTAGCGGGGGATTTTGCGAGAATAGTGGGGGTTGTGTGTCGCGTGAAGCACGCACTACTACCCTGCGTGACTCCCTACAGACCAGCTCGTACACTCCCACTGCTTCTCTAAGTATACATGCATATACGGTCAACGGTACACGTATCCATGTCAGCACGTCCCACGTCTCCTCCGTTACTCTATCTATCTCTACTATCACGTACATATGTTGTACGTAACGCTGGTGAAAAAAAATAAATAGAAAAACATGCAAAATATTTCGCAGTTCTGTATCGCAATCACCAAGGTTCCGCCCATTGATTCTGATTGCTATAGACATTAAATACATTGTGAAACTCATGGAGTGCATGTAAATACATATAATTTTGTGGTTTATTTCTGAACGAAAGGTATGCATTTTACGAAAAATAACGCATGTTCCGATTGAGATATTTAGCTTTTATTCTAGTTTGTTTTCAATAACAATTTGAATTAGATTTTTACAATGTTATCGTGTATATTTTTAAAAGACTAAATTATAAAAAACTAATTAAATGTATTATATATTATATCTTTAATAATAGGACAATTAAATAAAAACAAATTTTTATATAATTATATAATTTATTAATTAAATTTATCGATTATATTTAAGCTTTTTTTTTAAAATAAGCATTACATTATAAAAAAAATTAATTAATAAATTAAAAATAACAATACTATGTGTGTGTGTGCGTGTAAGAATCGCTTTCAACATATTAATTGCATTTAATTCTAGGTCATATTTATTTATATAGAATCTCAAGTAGATGTGGCAATAGATTAATATAACGTGTAGCATATAAAGCAGTTGGAGCGAGATAAGTTTTAAATGAATTATCAAAAAGATATATATTTTAATTGCGCGATTGAAAGTAATTTCAGAAATCTTACCTTAAATCTGATTTAATTTATTCTTCAAATCCATTTTTTATCTGCCACTTATGTGACTGTAATCCGTTTTCTCGATTGTAGTCCATTTTTTCTTGATGATATGATAACAGTATTATTATAATTTACACAATTTATTATTTGGATTACAGTTATGTAAATTGTTTTTGATTTAAAAATGCCAGAATTATATTAATTGACACAGAAAACGTTTCTGCAACGAGGCCTCCTATATCTATCTGCCTAGAAGTTTTCATTCTCACATTACCGTGACAAACGGTACTTAGATCTTTCAGGTATGCATTAAATCCAGTCCTAAAAGTAATGATAGCGTGTACCGCGAAAAAATGTTAAAAGTAACTGCGAGCGGCAGACAATCGGCGGAACATCACACTGACAAAGTGGCTCGGGAAATGGGAATTCGTCGCGAACAGGACGGACGCGAGGGGATGAAAGTGAGAATCGGGCACGCTCGCCGCATTACTTTGTACAAATAACGCACGCCGCTGTAATTTGCGAAATTCCCGTTATTTTACATTTTAAACTAGAAAATAAAACGGCCAGGCTGGCGGCTGCTTATCCGCTCGGCGGGATCTCGATGCTATCGCCCCCAGTCACGCTTACTGTGCTGCAAGCAAGCCGAGCACGAGTGCTCTGAAAATTACTGTAGTCCCGTACGTGGCGTGAGTATTATTTTTTCCAACCCCCTTGCGCGCGCCCTATCCGCCGTATATCCCACGCTTTTCTTCCTCCCTTTTTCCACGTTCGATCCCACATGTTTCTCAGGAAGTGAAGATTGTACGTAGATATGAAACTATTGCGCGGCATGCGCGCGCAAACTTTTCGAGCTACATCATCAGAATACCCACCTTACCAACGAAGGGGTGTATCTTGCCACGGAATTTTCTCTGAAAAAGCAAATACTGGCGTCATCCTACGGACAGAACTTGAACTACGAATATAGCACTGGGGTTGAAGGGGTGATAGGGGTTTCACTGTTGGAGAGGGATGTTGGAAAGGGTAGGAGTACATTGTACAAGCCCATGTTACACTCGTCGAGAAAAAGGAGAAATTTGTTTCTAACACGAATTATTTTTGAGAGTACAAAAGACATCTATTATAAGCTTGTAAAGTTTTTAATAATGTTAAAAATTATTTGACAGACTTTTAAATTTATTATTAATACTGAACAGCAATATAACGATTTGTTATAAATATATAAAAGAACATCACTAGACAGAGTTAAAATATGAAAATAGCAAGAAAGAACAGGAAGATGCATTTATATCAAAATTTTTTATGACAAATTATGAAGAAAAAAAGAAAATATCATTTCTTTTTACTAAGATAACTCATATTTTATTAGAAACATTATAAATGCAGACAATTCCTTGAATAACGATTTGAGAAAGAGAAGAATCATTCATTAGCTAAAAGCCGTAAAGTCATATATAAAAATGTCAAAGATTATGCATGATACAGCGTTTTTTTGAGTGTAAAAAAATTTGCCTCGTGAAGAATGGACTACCGGCTGCGTTTCCCACCACGGAGGGGTAAGGGCACAGTGGGGATGAATCGATACAGCCGCGATACAACAGCCGAAGCTTCGAAACTCGAAATAGGAATGCGCACGCACCCCCTTCCATTGCAACTCTATTGAGCCTCGGAACAGTATAACGCGAGGGAATCATTCGTGGCGGACAGGTGACTCTTCCAGCTCTATCCATATACGCGCACATCGGATGTATATACTTTTAAGCTCGACGAGGCGTCATTTACCATTAAACAATGTAAGTTCTCCATCTCGATTTCCTCTCGCAAGATTCCTCTAATCATTCCATGCGAATGGATGAAATTCGTATTTATTTTTCGTCCATTAAATTCAAGTAGAACATGCACGATTCGCATAATTTTTAGTGTAGTTTGGAAAAAAATTACAAAATTACAAAATTACAATGTAATGATAAAAACAATTTAGAGATTTATACTCCTAATGTAGATAATTATGTTTTGTGTCCTGATATTATTTTTCTAATCATTATAAATTAATTGCAATTTGTAACTTACCGAAATCTCTTTCTTATGTTCTAATTTGTAATTAATTTCAAACGGTAAATTTACAAATTGGAAAAAATATAGAAAAATAAATTATTGTATTAATTATAATTATAATCATTTTTGTAAAAAAATAACATCATTAATTTTTATCAAAACTTATAACTAATTTTTTTATTTTTTTTCGGAGTTCTTCGAAGAAATATTATTATTAATTTTTGAAAATGATTGATAATCCGTCAAAGTGTAATTTATCACGGAAAATTTACGGCCTAACACAGATATTTTCAAACTTAACAACAAGAATAATCAATGTTTATACGAAATAATATATTGGGAGATGGCTGGCGACTGGTTTATCTTCGCAATATTTCGTCATTTGTTCGATCACCATCCATCAAATTGTGACATTGACAGATTCTAAGTGATAGAAAGGACGGAAAGCTACCGTAAATTTTGATGTGTACATTGAGAATTTTATCAAAGATAAAAATTGGTATTCTCTAAACTGGGTTCTCTTTATTTCTCTTTGCAAAGTATTTGATTTGTTCCTTTTAACTCTTATTACATGGAAAATCATAATTAACGATTAATAAACATAAAATAATTATGAATTAATGAAACATAAAATATTACTTGAATGTGTATTAATACTTCTCTTTAAAAAATTTACTTAATAAAATAGTTGTAGAGAGTAATTTTAAGAAGTGCAGAAGTGCATAAATTATTTGGAAGTTTTGCTTATAAAAAGTTGAAATAACATTTTGTAAATGTTTATTCCACATAAATTATATGAAAATAATAAAGATCAGAAAAAAATAACTTTAGACTGTTATTTTATTTTATAAAAAAAGTGAATTTTATTGTATTTAGATTCACTTATGTACACAAACACACACACACATTCTATAACTGAGGAGACGAATTAAAAAAAAATAAATAAAAGAAATTAAGAACGAATCAAAAATTTATTACTGACAAATATATATTGATTGAACGTTACAAAAATATTGCATGTTTTAAAATAAAATATAATTAAATTTAAAATTAAGATAAATACTATATATTATGTTACATATATATAGATTAGATACTGTTGCAGTTTCATGTATTATATTTTGTTTGATTTTTCGTACCAATGGCATTTCATTTGTTTATCTTTATGCCAACAATATAGTAAGTTTTCGAATCTATCATCGTTAGTTGACTGTGACTAACGGCTGATATATATATACCGGATATGTCGGTCAACATCATCTGGGTTAGTCCGATGAATATACTCCTTCACGCTGATGAATCGATAATCCATAGCGGCTTTTTACATCAAAATTCAACACAAATATGTTATGATTATTTCATGATTAATATTAAAGTTGATCCATATAACATTAATTTTTAATTTAAATAAAACTTGTATATAATCTTCTTGTATATTAAATTATGCAAATATTCCTGCGTGCGTCATATTTTATGTTTAAAAGTGGAATAATTAATTACATATGCTGTATTTATCTCCTCTCACACATTTTTATAAAAAGAAACGCTATCTTAAGTTATATTTATGTAACGGTATATATCATTTTCAAAATGTCATTAAGTACGAAATAGCGTGCGTTATAGAGAAAGTTACATTTAGAAAATCTAAACGGTTGTATTATGTTTTGTCCCAGATTGCTATGATTAGAGCAATCGATAAACCTGCGAGAACTACGAACGTTTCCGTGTGAAGTAATAACCGAACTTGCGCGTACGTAATCGACGTCTAAAGCTCTAGCTCAAGTTAACGATGCAAGTTCGAGACGTTGTCAATGGCTATCGAGATTTAAGGAGATTCAAGCTCTTCACGCGAGCGTGTGACGAGCAAGGGATTACTCGGTATTAGACAGGACGAGTGTATCGCGTCGCGGATCAATCGATCGTTTGGTCGGTAGGTCGATTGAACTTCGACGAGACATAGATTCGTGAGAGTGCGCGTGAGAGGGTGAGGGCTGACGCCGTACCTATGGGGACAACGATGCACGTCGTATAACGCGCCGGGTATGTAGAAGGGGTGAGAGACAGATTAATGTGACCCCGTCACCGTTCGAACAAAGCTTCGCACAATGGCCGCGCACCGGGGACATTGGACTGGCGGACTGAGCGGAACGGGGGTTGATGATGGTGTGTGGGGGTGGAAGCAGAGAAGGAAGGGGCTTGACTGCACTGGATATATTACCCGCCACTCGTGGCTATCACCAATGAGATTCAATGCGCGATCACGTACTTGCACCGCCGATTCCCCGGAAAAATGTTGTCCCTAGAATTCTTTCTTTCCGCCGTGTATGCAGATATCCCTATCGTGCTATATAGATTTTCAATTTTTGTCCCGGTTGCCGTGCACATATCACTCATCAGGTCTCGTGCCACGATGATATGCTTAACTTTGCTCGTGTCGCAAAAGTAATTGTGATCGGATGAAACGTCACCCACGAGTTTAACAATGTGAATGATTTATTGTAGACAAATTTAGATTTCAATAAAAATGTTGCATCATATATAATGATTAAACATATAATAGTGATGGAATATTATTTCTGTGTACATTACGATCACAAAAATTTGAGAAAAATACCGACAATTATTTATAATTGTTAAAAGAAACTTAACCTAGTAGGTAAGCTAATACTTTGTAAATAGATTTTTATTTTAATATGAAATTATAGCATTACTTTTTAATTTGATACAAAATCGATATTTTACATAAATTAAAAAAAATAAAGATGTAAAAGATGTATTGTAATTATTAATAATAACTAACTGAATAAATTTATATTTTAATAGGTTTTTTGTGTATTGTAAAAATTGTTAATATCAGATAATAATAAATTATACGTATTTTTTGAGTTTAATTTGAGAGAAAATCTTTGGATATAGTACATGGGGTGGAACAGGGTGACCACACCTCCCGTGGGTGGATTCCAATGCGCGCGCACAATAATCTTAGTTCTTATCGAAAAGGTTTTCTATAGTTATCCACATTTGGCAAAAGAAAAGTACGCAAGAAATGAAATATTTATAGAAGACAAAAATCCAAATTCGCATTTTATCAAAACAATAACTGTTAGGTTTTCTTACATTCATAAACTGAATTAATTTCCCACGAAATATATATGTATTAAAACAAAGAAAAAATATAGTCACTACTGAAATCTGATTATATAATATTTTAATCTGAATTTGCGTAAAATGAGACATGGCAAGCAACGAGTTCAACGAACTCGCTATATGCAATAGTATAGCACATACGTGTAGATTATTAAATTTTATTCGTCGAAAAAAATCAGCTGGGTAACTGACACGGTATGTAATTATATATCTGTAACATTTTTGCCAACATCCTCATTAATTTTATGTGTTATATATGTGGAAATGATATAGAGATGCAACCAAGACATTATATTTCGAAATTATTTTTTATATATTTATTTATTCGAAATTATTTTCTTTATATATTTTATTTTGTGATGTATGTATAAATATTTAAATTTATGATTAAATTATGCAGCTTAGCTTTGAAGATTGATAACGCATATATAGATAAAAGAGAAGAAGATAGATACTATATTTTCTTGAGAGGGTAGCTGTTTTTATAAGCTTTACATCGAACTTACTAAATCTGATCTCGTATTTATATGGATTAAGTTGTGATCTACAAATACGCTTTCACCCATGTAATCTATGGAGGTATGCGAGATCCGTTAATTGCTCCACCTGGGGATGCATTCCCTGGTACTCTACGGCATAGCAGCAAGACAGGTAGATAGGTCAATGACGTGCTCCAGGAACAGGAACAGGAACTCCGTAGTAATTTGCCGTTACAATGACACAAAATGGGGCCTTACCGGCTACGGCGTAAAATCAATGCCGCTCGCCGGTAATCGTTTTTACGAGTATATGAGATACGGCTTGCATGTGCCTGGTATTTTGGTGGGAGCTCCATTAAATCACTGTAAAATCTGTTCCACCGTGAGTGCCACGGCTGCCACGCCACTGGAGAATAAAGAGGGGCTTATTATAAGCGACGGTAATTCTCGAATAAATAACCGCGGGCTTGTGCGAAGATCGAGAAGAGGGCTGCTAGTGCGGCGGTGGAGAAGGAGAGGCAGTAGTGGAAGAAAGCAACGGAGAAAAGGGAGGTAGGGCGATATGCCGCGGCGGTGAAGGAGGAAAAGGAGGTGGGGACGTAGGTGGCTGATTTATTTCGGCGCCGCAAAGATCTGGATCCGCGTACGTGCTCCGTGCCTCAAATTACCAACTTATAAACTCTGGCGCTCTCTCTTTCTCTCTTTCTTCCTTCACTTTCTGCACCCTCTTCTCTCTTCCTCCTTCTTTTCTTTCTTTACTGCTTCTCTTTCCTTCATCCTTTCCGTCTATCTCTCTTCTACTATGTTATAACCATCCCGCTTGCATTCATTCCTCCTTTCCCTCTCTCTCTCTCTTTTTCATTCTATCTTTCTTTCTCTTCCAGTTTGTAGAACCCTCCATACATCACCCTATTCATCGACCAAGAAAGTAGGAAAGTAATGCGCGCTTTCGTCGCCTCGCCAATGAATCGGGCAGGGCAAAGCATGCGTGTGTGTGTGTGTGTGTGTGTGTGTGTGTGTGTGTGTGTATGCTTTGGGATAATCTGAGATATTTATAAATTTTAATGCAGCCTACCTTTCTGATCGTCTAACCAATGGCAGTTATTCTGTACACATCTCTCGTTAGGTACACTTCTTACCTGGAAATGAATAATACTCAATTAGAATAATAAATGTAATAAAATCAAAATCATTAATAATATTTGAAATATTTTAACATATAAAACCATTTTATTTAGATAGAGTTTATTATTAAGTATTATGAAATTGTTTATAATACTAATAATATACATTTTTTTCTATACAAAAAGTTTTTGGAAATATATTCAGCTTGCACATTTAGTCTTTCTTTAAAAACTGAAATATAATGAATGTTAATTATATCGGGAAAAGTAAAAGACAACAAGAGAAGAAAGAAAAGGATGCAAAGAAAAGAAAATATGCAGATCTAAAACCAAACTTAAAGGACATCAATGAAACCCTCGTAAGTAAAATCAACCTTTTTTCAGTAGTATTAGTGCATCTAATTTATTTCATGATAATAGGATGAGAGGCAGCGATATCATAGTCAGAAAAGAGATGAGAAAATGAAAGACACAGAGACCCTTATTAAAATTCATTATTTTTTCCTATCTATGAAAGTTTCATTTTTATGCAAATCTGAGAAATAATCCAACTAAAAAATATCAAAGTCAGCTGACTTTGGATGAATCGCATGTGCAATTATTTGCCGCACGAAATAAACACGTTGTATGTAAAAGACAAAATAAATTAGTAAATATATTGTATATAGTAGATATTATAACATATACATATATTGTATATAGTATTGTATATAGTATTGTATATATATCGATCTATATCTATATTTAATATCTCTATCTATAGCGCTACCAAATTTTATATATTTTACTTAACGATTTCTGAAAATTTCACAGAATGATTTTTCAGATGGAAGAAATATTTATAAATATTACAAAATTTTTAAAATAATATTTGTAAATATAGAGCAATTATCTTATAATTTCAAAATTTGATTATTTTGTACATTTAAAAATTATTATTTTTTTTACACACGTTTTTAAACACGTCTTTGTTTTAATAAATATCGTTTTATCTAAAAAATTTGTATTTTATATATCATTCGTAGTGATATTTATACTAAAACTTAATATTAAAACTTGCCTACATAATAAAATAAAATAATTATGTTTACAATGAGATATTGTACTCATCCCCTGTACTATCTGAGCGCTGGACAGGTTTCGATAGGCGGCAAAATGTTCCCGTAACGACCGGACGGATTCGGCGTGACAGAAATCTGGCGCGACATGCAATGAGTGATCGCGTGTTCCCGGCGGTAACCTCAGAAGGAGCGAAATTTTCCGACCGACAGCCACGTCAAAGCGATTTGTCGCCGGGCTTCCGCAGAGAAATGCGAGTTGCTTCCCTCGCCGTACGCGAAACGACCATTTCCTGCGTCTTCAGAAATCGTCCGTGCCTTATGTGTACGTACAACGCTCTATCCATGGACGCGAAGAATCGTGCGATTCCGAGGGCATTGTGCCGACCTTCAACCCGTGGCATCTATCAGTTGTTATTTATTTAGATCGAGCGGATGAATGGTGCTCCTCCCTCGATACCACGAGCGAGACGGCGGACCGCGTTTTACGCCGCAGCCTCCTCAAGGAAATATACATGCCGTAGGTGAGAGCTTATCGCGTTCATGCAACATTAGGCTTCCCCGTTATTTACCGTTTTCGGGCTTTCCATTTTGCCCCGTCCCGTTCGCGGCCGAGCCTCTTTTATCCGCGGCAACACATTTCGCTAAGGCAACTGCCATGAACAGAGACAAATCTGAAATAAAGTAACGCGGTTTGCGCAGCTGCCTATTTATATTCTCGGCCGCTGAATATAAAGAGCGATTCTGTATTTTACATCTTTTATAAATTTATCCGTAATATTATTAGTTTTTCTTTTTCGTTCTCTCAAGTCAAAGTTTGTCTATTAAAATTACAGAAAAGATCACTCCTCACATTATTTTTTATTTGTAACTGTTACTGCGATCTGATTTTTAATTCCATACGCACATTCATATGTTTGCTTGCAATTAATTCGCAGTGCAACACTCTTTTTGCGTTTTAAATGTGTATCTCTTTAAAGTATGAAATTTTCGTATTGAATGAAAAAAACTCGCAAAACATGATTGCATATTAAATGCGTTAAGTACTATTTACAAATTAATAATATTTACCCAGGCACTGCTGAGCATTTTTCACGAAACAAGATGTATTTATCTGAATCAACGTAATTTAATTATCGTAAAAATATCATTAAATTATATTACATTTGCATTAAAAAAAAATGAAATATTCTCTCAAGGAATTTTCATATATACATAAAGTCGACTAGATTTTCACGGCTCGGCCGTTAAATATTTGCGCACTATTTCGGCGTTAATGGTCCGAGATAGCGGCATGATCGAAACTTACAGTGCCGAAGCGTAATTTAGTTTGCATATTTCGCGCTGAAATCGATTCTTGGTGTGGCTCGGGCGATCGCTCTTGCGAACTTTATGCTTCGGCGATTATGTTAATGCGGATAACGAAGATAACACGGCGGCTCCGTGCTGCACAGAGCGTGCGCTGGATATATTTTTCGAGCACTTTTTCGTCTTTCTCCTTTATGCACCACCCTTCACGACGTCTCGTCTAGAACCGACTTGGGTACGCATAAAAATATGCAGGCCTTCCAGGCGGCACGAGTTCGCTGCATAATCATGCAGTCAATGAGCGCGAAAGAGCTAACCATGCGAAAAAGGAGAACGCGGAAAAAAATTTATGGCAGTATGTATTAGGATGATAGCATGCTGCCTCTTCATATAGTATTCACCCTCCCTACGTTATGTATTTTAAGAAATGTAAGCAAGGATAAATCACATTTATACTGATAAAGCATGTTATATTGATTCTTAAGGTTTCTGGAAATTTTAATAACCTTTTCTTTAAGTCCTTTCATATCTTGAATTCGAATATATCTGTAAAACATCGTTCTTTGCTTTTTATATTATATATTGAATGAATTAATTAATCTTAAAATTATAGATTGCATATATTTCTGTGAATTAAAGTAAATTATTAAAAAAATATATATATATATATTTCTCGTGTTTTACAATGTTTAAATGTACACTAGTAAGAACCGCTTACTTCTACTCAAAAAGATATAAAACAGTCGACGTCAAAGTTAAAGATATCTGAGTCGGTGAGAGTTCGACGATCGATTATCCGTTTCCTTCTGTCAAAACACTACATTCAGCACAGTTAACTTCTTTCTTAAAAGACGTGGGCTATCCCAAGGGAGGGAACTTAGAATGGGACAAATGGATAAGCGACGAAAGAGAGCTGTCAATTGATTTTACTTTATCATTCTTTATATATGTATGTATGTTCTGTGTAATTGTGAATGTAATTGTAGTTTATAATATTATTTTCTTAAACAGTATAATATATTTAAAGAAGTATAAGAACAAATTTCTACTAATCATAGTTTCGAGAATTAATTATTTTTTGAGTCACTCTTCTAGATAAATCGATATTTAAATAATGAATAAGTAACATTCATAGAATTATGTTTTTATATTTTATATACATATTTATTGTGTTAAATATACATATATATATATATATATATGTATATATATAGTTTGTAGTTATATTATCAATCATAACGTATAGACAGTTGATATTAATTACATATCACTAGTAATTGACGGTTCATTTGTATTCACGAGTCAAAGCGGTATTATAGATCCAACATGATTCATTACACCGTCGCATTCTCTCTCACAGTGGCTAATTAATAAAAATTAATAAATTATTTAAACACAGATATCCAATTTCTCTGCAGGAGTTTGTTTTCAATCTTCACTCCTTGCTCTTAATATCTGATTCAGCCGTCACGTCAGGGGGCAATATCTCAAGTTAAGAGTTGAATATATAAACAGCGGAAGGTAATACCCGTATAATATGCGTATCGGGGTATTCTTACCTTCGATTTTACGGGCAACCGAAGTAGTGTACGGATAAAAGTAGATCGCTATAGCAGAGCCTACTCTTATCGCGAGAAAGCCGGCGGCGGAAGAAGAAACATCCCTCGTAAATATAGAAGGTATAAAAGCCACCCTTTTGATGGAGTGGGCTCTTAAGGATCGAGCTGGTATCGGACGGTGCGTTTGCCGCAGGATGACCAGAAGGATCGACTGGATGGTGGAGGGAGAGAAGGACAAGAGAGCGAAGGGTGAGGCCACTGTGAACGTAGAACACCGACCGTGCTTAACGATCACTACACGAACTTCGTATTTTGTTTAAAAGCTACCCATAAAACCAACCAGAGACCACGAGCCTTCTGGTCGTTACATCGTGAATTCTTGAAAATTAATGCATTTTATTGTTTCAAAAACTTTAATATCTTAAAAATCATTTCTTTTTTATCATTTTCTTAAAAATCATTGTAACATTAGCTCTAGAATCATTCTGATTATAAAATAATATCTTACTTATTAATTCTTGCTTTAATTAATAAAAATTATAAGTAAATATATATATATTGTGAGAAAAATTTAAGTTGTATTAAATGTGACAAATTTTTTCAAAAAAAGAAGATTATGTTTCTGAATGATCATCGATTTTTGATTATTCTATATCAATCGCACTTTAAATATTCCATCAATATGAAACGGAACTTTGTATTTGATGTGACTTTTCTAAAATATACGAATACGTGCACACATCGTATACTTTGAACGATTTGATTTAGGAAAAGAAGCGAATTCTTTCCCATTTCCACTTTACATATATTCGCGACTATTTGTCTCGAGAACCGATTTCTACGGATACTGTACGATGATAGAAAGCATCATCGAAATTCAGAAGGAAACGCCACAAGATATTCCCATTTCCGGCGCGTCGTCTCGGTCATATGGTATTGCGTGTCTTCATGTTTGCTTAAGGATATCAACGAGACGGTGGGGATGGTGCTACTTGGGGTGAATAACTTATGTTTATTCGCACGCACTTTTATACGTGGCGCCATTTAAACATGCAATTTATATAATGTATATAATACAAACCAATATAAGACAAAGATATACTTATTTCTGTAGAGCTTATGCTTTTTCATATATGTTTACTTGAATAATTGAGTTGTATTTTTTATTCCTTACTTTATTCTTTATATTTTACATATTATTGCACATACGTACACGATATCATCTTTTGATTTAACGATTCTTTATATAATGTGTAAATTTAATTATTTAATATCAATTTAATTTTACAATAATATCCTTTTACAATTGCAATTAAAATTGATGCATACACATAGAGTATATTTAATATTAAGAATTCTCAGATATATATAACTTATTGAAAATACAGTATAATTAACAATTCCATCATTTCCGCTACATTATTAGACCACGAATGTCGATATAGACCAATCACACGAATTATTCAATAAAAGAGGAGTTTCGCGTATAAATCGTTTTTGCTATTGATGCAAATAAGTCGGATAATATAAAACAGTAAAATAGTATCCAAAGCAATGTATGGAGAAGTATTTACGAGCGTAAAGATGTAGCGTATTTGAGGAAGAAGCTATTACCTAACCCGGACGGTACATTTCTACTTACTATTTGCACTTCTACTCGCCCGACCTCTGAAGTCATAAAAGAAATATTTTGTTAATATTTCCTGCGCATCATAAACGCGATAGGTGGGTATATATGCGGGGAAGGATGGGGTAGACATACCGTTGAGACATTATATTTTTGGGAAGTAACCAGCCGTGTAGAGGCTCGCATCGGCCATAAAACTGCTTTATTTCTACTAGGGTAGTTTTAAAATTCCGTCCCTGGAATGGCGGGTGAGATAAAGAATGCCGGGAGAAGATCGAAGAAATAGCGAGAAAGAACGGTATAAGAAAGAAAAGAATGTGCGTCGACGAAAGAGAGAGAGAGAGAAAGAGAAAGAAAAAAAAGACAGGGGCAAAAGAGCGCACGCAGGAATACAAAAAAATATATATATTACGTTTTCTCTCGCGTTTATAGTTGTGGATTTGCAGGAGCTGTTTCTCATACATATGGGACCAATTTAGTAAAATTATTCAGAAACCGGGAGATTTCAGCCGTGCCCACCTATCACCCCTCAAAGCGCCGTAAACGCGTATCATTGTCAAAGGATTTGAGAGATTTCGAGAAGCAGGGAAAGAAGTGCGTGCCGAATGGTCCGTTAAAATGGGATATTAGACTTTATACAAAATGTTCTCAACGTTACGTGAATTGCAAACAATCGTTGCTTTTCTCTTGTGTGTTTATTTCAAACTAGTTTATTTCCTGCAATAATTTTTTCTTTATATTCATTTCAATTTCCACAAAATTGAAATAATAATCTTTTTTGCAATATAATTTATGTGTTGCTATTTAAAAGATAAAACAATATTTGTATTGAAAAACAAATTATATATATGTATATGCATTTTCTCTATAACATATATTAAGAAAAGAAAGCGTCAATTTAAATGTAGTTGAAACATGCAATAATACTTGAATCAATCTATAGAATAATTTCGATTTTCATTTTTTAGTTATGCATTGGCGAGAGCATAAACTAAATAAACAAAATGCAATGTGTGTGAAAGAGCAAGAATACGGGATTTCAGAAAGTAAAGAAGCGAGAAGTGTCTAGGCATGTGGGAAAAGTGAGAAGAACGACAATTGTAAGTGCGGAAAAGAAAAGCACGCGGGAAAGAATCAGAACGGAGAAGAAAGAAACCCCCGCAGGTCACTCGTCCGACTTTGCGAAATAAAAATTCGCTTTACAAGGAGCTTTTATTGCGAGTACGGCTTTCTTTTTCTATCTCTTTGAACACGCGGTACAGTGCCTTTCAATCGCGATTCAACGAATACATAGTTCCCCGATAGTCTCGTTGGGAATACCACACTTGTCTTTTTTTTTAACAACTATCTTCCGCTTCCTACTATTTTCTTCTTGCATTTCTTATTTCCATTCCTTTCTTGTATCTTGCCGCTTTCATTCCATAAATAAAACAATCTTAAGCGGCCTTTTATGACGAGATTAAGTATTGTCTTGTGAGATCGTTTTTTATCGTCTGTCTACTCGCTTATAATGAATATTTCTGTATGAAACAAACAACATTTTAGATTGTATTAACATAATATTAAGAAGAATAATTTAAAAGAAATTGTAGATATTTTTATAGACGTATAATCATGTATGAAATTGTTGTTATATTAAATTCTTTCTCAGAAATATTTTGTTAATTATCTTAATATTTTTAATTGATATATAAGGTAATTATTACATATATTATTATATATATTTGATAATATAATTATTTTTTTATTTGGAAAAAAGATAAGTACAATGAATAATATTTATAATAATTTTATTTTCTATCAAAATATAATTACTTATTATGTTTTTATGTTTCTTCGCACATATTCTGCTTTATATATAATGCAAGTATTCATTAATATTTTAACGTCAGTTTAATTTTAATTTTATGTTGGAAAAATTTAAATATAATGTACTGTTATAATACTTTATCACATTTTTAACTTGTCATGTACGTAAGCAAAGTAACAAATATATGTACTTTTATAAATATTATAATATTATACTTTTATTGGAATTTTTTAATCTAAAAATTCTACATAAAGTGCTAGCATTCTACCAACTTTATAGAGTTGGCTTCAGAGAACATGGATATTAATTTTTCATGGTTAATTTGCCGATTAATTTGCCAGGAGGAAAAGTGGTTCTTACATCGAGCTGAAGGAGCCCTGTCAAGAGCACTGATTGAAATATAGGGTAGGAAAGCCTCGGGCCGCGAATTCAAGGATGGAATATTGGAGATTGGATGGAGCGTGGGGAAAGAGGAGTGGATGCGGATGATTTAAAGTATCTAAAAATAGTTTACTTTAACTTATAAATTACACATATACTTATGGAATAATGATATTTTATTATTAATTTTGTATTCTTATTAATATTTCTCCTAATCATTTACCCATTATAATGCAATTTTATTAAATGCAAATGATATTTGATTGGTAAGTAATTGGACGTTATGTTAAATTCCTTAAAAGAGTCTAGTTTGATATATTTAATAATGTACTTAGAAATTTTATGATGGATTATACATAATCTTGATTTTCTGCTTTAATTGTAATATGTATTAATTGCTTTGCAATTGTAAATCTGTCTGCTTCATTTTTAATTAATTAAATTATCATAATTATTATGAATTAATATTTTGTAAATTTTTATGTATCTAATTTTTAATTTATAATTTATGAATTATACTAGAAGGAAAAATTTGACACTATTTCTTTGTCGATCAATGTATAGTATTTGCAGCGGAACTTGCAATTAAAGCATGCGTAGGCACCATACACGCTCTAGACATATAGAGCGAAGTACAGGTAAAATCCGTTGTTTTGGAAATTGCGTTAATTTGGCGAGCGCAGACGGGCTGATTTCGTGAGTGACGTGGCAATCACTGCGCAATCACCGAGAACGAACGAATAGCAGAAATAGGATTGCCGTTCCTCTATACATATATATGAATGCGACAAACGCCGGTATATCCATTTTAACAATCGTGTATGCGAGATAATGATGTACCATGATAAATGCGGTGGTTGCAAAACATTCTATATCACATTCAACATGCTTCAGATTTTTAAATAGCTCTTCATATATAATGCATCGTATGTTATTACATGTGGTGCATTGTTTTACATCATAGAAATATTGTGACAATTTTTAAATAAATATATAAAGTTTCCTTCTTTCTCTGTGCATTTTAAAAAGCATATAAGAGAGAAACTCAAGATAAAAAATATAATGATATAAATATATTTATAATATAAATATAACATGATTAAAACACATAGACAACGTATCTATACATAATTAATCAATTAAACTCATCAAAATTTTTTTATATGGTGAATCTGAGGACCGTGGAGCTAAGCGCAAAAGTCTTGCTAATTACAAAGCCGAGTGGCAGAACAACAGGCTGTAGTAACCAGGAGTGGCAGGAGGTTAGCAGAAAATTCAAAATCTCATCCTGATAATTAATCATCTATTAATTGGCAAGAAAAGGTATGCGTCATCCTATGAAATTACTTGATCTTGAAGAGGCGAATCTCTCGCGTACATAAGTTAAACGGCCCTACTCATTATTTATAATTAATTAATATCCGTTCAAATTTGTGTATTAATTTCCACACCTTCAATGTTGGCATGCTGAAAACAACGCACATTGTTGTATGCTAGGATGATAAATGCGAAGACGACTATGTGAAATAAATTTTAGTTTTATGGTAGAATGCTTGGAATTAGTATTATAGAAGAAACAAAGATTTACGCTGTGAGACAATTAATTTAATACGATATTTGTATAATATAAATTATGATGGATTATATTTATGTGAAGAATATTTTTGGAAATGCAAACATATTCTCGACGATAGAAAAGATATATAAATGTATATAAATATGCTTTTCTTATTTCTAAATATTACTTCAATATTGTTAAGTTATATGATTAATTTTTATCTTTTAATTACATATACTCTGTCTTAATTATTTAAGTTTTCATACAATATATCATAAATTTTGTGTCTAAATTGCTTTATTCGATACATGATTTGACTGCATAAATGTTTAAATGCAATATTAGTAAATATGATATTAATATAATAATATTTTAAACGCATTTTATATTAATTTATACAGAATATTAATCAATTGTATATTCGCTTGATATTTTGTCATTGCTGAAAAAATAATGCACTTGATATTTGATCAATATTGAAAAATTGGTTTAAAGCCAATTTTTTTCATATACACACATACATGTATTTTTCTATATTTTGATTATCCCTCGCGCAAACAATATTATTTTCTAACAATACATTATTTTCTTTATATAAAGAATATTTTTGAAGCTTATTTTGTTTGCCGCTCAATATCAATATAATTAATTATCATTAAATAACTCTAATATATTGACTTTTTATAGTTTAATATATAAAAGTTTTTACGAAATCAGTATAATTCGATACGAGAGAAGAATGTTATGTCACGGTAACTAAACGTATATTGTGTCTTTAATATATATAATATTATTGTCGTAAAGATAATTTTTGCTTTTTTCCTACGAGAACATGTGCACAACACTTTTGATATGATCAAAGTGTGTTTGAAGGAACACGTGTAGTTTATTTTTCAATTTGTACCATTCGCTGACAATTTCATGGTAGAATATGGTTTTTGCGAAATCAATCACGCGTTATTTGCTACCACGTGTACCTATTCCGTTAGAAGAGCAGACAGAAAGAGCGGCAACCGAGAGAAATTGTAGAGGAAAAAAATGAAAGAAAAACGCGAAGGGAGCTAAAGATCGAAAAAAACCTACTCGTATCAGCGCAGAACACTCGTAAAGCGGCTAAAAAAGAATAAAAAAATTTATTAAAAGAAATCCTCTGGATTCTGATGATATCTCATTCGTTAATGAATCAGATCTATTATCTGCTTGATGGTAAAGCATTGTGTGTGTATAAAAGCGTGCACTTGGAAACAAATTATTGTTAGCAATAAAGTTAATAAAAATTATTCTATTAAATTTAATATATCATATTGATTATATATATATATATATATATATATATTAAACTTATTGATAATAATTGTTTTAATATAGATAAACGCACAAAAGCGAAAAAGGAGTAATCTTAGATACTGTATTGAGAAAAGATATTTATAATTTTGCTCGTTACTGGTATAATTGGAATCTTTACTCATTACTTCAAACATGAGTTGAAAAAGTCCCTTTATTCTATTCTTCCAATGTTCTCATGGACCTAGAGTTGTACCTTAACTGCACGGACGTGTTTCATGTTGAAAGAATCAAAGGGTAGGTAGTCTGGAGGCGGGGTTGAATCTAACCTTCTCCACACAGCAATTTACTCCGAAATCATTTACCCTCCTACCGTCCGTGATAGAGAGAAAAAGCCGAGCGGAGAAAGAAAGGGGTACGTTGGAGGGCGGGGGGCATTCGAAAAATTGCGCCAGTAAATTTTCGTGGCAACTACCATCATTTACCTAAACTCCGAGGAGCTATTGTGAAGCGGAGATAGAAACGGCCTCGCAGAATCGCAAAGACAATTGTTTTCCCGCTATAGTAGTAAGCAGAGCTACTGAAGCTGTGTAAAGTCAGTTCGAAGATGTACAGTAATTGTTTGCAATTATTGGCTTGCCTGGGGCTAACTTAGAGACTTAGAGATCATCTTGATTTGCGCAGTGTTATGTTCTGATCGAACTATCTTCCTATTCACTTCACATTCCATAACACTTACTATTTATTTCTTTTTAAATTGCTCGTTTATATTTTTTTGTAATATAAGTGTAGTATAACGCATACGATATGCTTCATATATTATAACTATTTTATTATTGTTATTAATTATATATTAAAAATTAATATTTATTATAACAATTTGTTATAATATTTTTCCAACAATATTTATTTAATTAAATGTACGAAAAATTCTAAAACCTTATTTCTCAATATATTTTATATTTTAAATTACTATTTTATTTTTAATATTCATTAAGTCTTTAAATTTTTCTTAATTTTTAAAATAAATTCTTTATATTTTATAGTTTATATTTTATGATTTGTTATTAATTTCATCGTATGGATTAATTTAACATGACTTTTTTTAAAAGTTTCTAATATTTTTCAATACTTGCGTAAAATAATTTAGTACAATATACATAGCAAGTTATTTCATTATTAAATTATTATTAAGGATTACTGAATATATTTTTGAATTTTATGATATTCTCAAATTTTCAAATTTATCTTCGATAATTAATTGCGTAATAAATATTTTAAAAAAATTTTGCTAAGTTAAAATTTTTTAATAGAACTTATAATAATTTTGTTACTGATAAAATCAATAATAAGTATTTGCAGGAAAAAAGGATTTATATAAATAGAAAAGTAAAGAAAGAAAGTATAAAATAGAGAAAAGCACGTCGAAAGGAGAAACATGTTGCAGAGTATATCCATATTGCGCATATAGTGCTCAAATGGTATGTGTAGAATAACGAGACCCTGCATATTCATAGTGTGCAACATGGTCACGTAAATTTAATTCGCAAGATTCTGTTCATTCACTCCCTCAAAAACGGCCTCTATTGCATTTCATGTATTGTCTGCTTCTATATTTTCTTTTGTAGGTCTTTGCTTTATTGTAACTGACAATAATATATTAATAAAAAGTATACTAATATGACTAACATATAATACAAAAAAAGAATTATAATATTTAATATATTTTAGCAAGCATAAAAAAATAATAATTTTAGATATTATCTCAAAATAAAAGTAAAAAAATGTTGGCATTTGTGCACTCAATATAAAGTTAGTATAAGATGAACGAATGGCAGAGGTTAGTAGAATATCAAACACTTCGAACTATATCCACACTTATGCGATGCCTAAAACCAACCTTCATTTTAGCTATACTATTTTGAGGCCAACACTGCGATCCTCCAATGGCGTAACGTCCGAAATAATATTTTACTATATTTTTAAAATTACTATTTTTCTATTATGTTAACAAATGTAAATGTGATCTTAATTTAAATGATTAATAACAATTTATGGATAGTATCATTTATAAATCTTTTTATTATACAATATTGTAAAAAAATTTTAATTTTAATTTTAAAATTTATACATTACATAAATATTTTATGAAAAATATCGTAGATATTTTTAATCCCTAAAAGATTTATTTATTATATATATATAATACATATTTATATTAATGATAATATTATTTATAGATTAATTAGAGAATATTATAATTAGTTTGACATATAAAATTACAGTCAGATAATATTTAAAATAGTAATTCTTGATTTTAATAGCTTGCCCCTGCGCCACTGTATAAGAATAATACTCTATAAGATAGAGGCAGACATCATCGATGACTATCTAAAATCAATTCAGTTATAGTAGTCAACCTCTTCAGGATAAGTCAGAAGGGAAACTTAACTCTTAGTAGCGCCAGTCTGTCGGCTGTGTCAATAGCTGATAGCATTAGTGGCACCTATTCCAAGGCAATGTCATATATTAGAATTCCAGAGGTTTGATTTGGACAAGTAATAAAAGTAGACCAATCCAAAGATTACACCCGATTGATTACAAATACTTGATTACAAATATCCTACAACAAAAAGTGGCGATACTAAGGAAATAATAGAGAAATAGATAATGATCTTTAAAGAGTGTTATAGAAAATATCTGTGTTATTACTTGGTAATATTATTTTATTGTGCACAATTAATTATAATTAATTATACGCATTTATAATTTGATTTTTAATTTACTATACATTTGTTAAAACATTTTTTTAGATCTAAGATTGACAAATAAGGTATGAAAATTAAAATAAACACAAATAATTGTATCTCAAATATTAAGACAGGTAGTAATCGAAATTGTGAACAGTACGTGCAATCGATTTTCTATATGTGTGCATTCAGCATGAAAAAAATTACTGGAAGACTGTAATAAATGCGGAATTCAAATATTGAAATAAAGGCCGTTGAATTAATACTCAATATTATACTGGATGCTTTTTAAGCTACTTTTCCACACTGGGGATATTACGTTTGAAACGGAAGAGCAAGAAACAGCTATTAAAGGTATCCAGCCGCTTTTTGCCAACGGAAATTGAACATTTCTCGATACGCGAATATTCGAAGAGCGCGATCCAATCGCGGGAAACCGAGGTTTCCGGTCTTCGACGCTGGCCGGGGGCGACGATATTTTTCCATCGTGAGTTGCCGACCCCTCCAAGCGAACCATGGCGTGGAAAATATCCAATTTGGTACACCGATTCCACGGCTTAACCGTTCGGACTTGGCCGAAGGCTGTTTTCTCGCATGCGTCATAGCCGGTCACTATAAACATGTCCGAGATGGCGGTAGATATATGCATATTATTTTGTTAGATATGCACACAATTTGTATACTTGGCAACTAGATATTTATGTGCATAATTGGAATTACCCAACAACACATAAACGTTACATTTATTATGTATAAATTATGATACAAATTATTAAAGTTCAAAAGTCATTGCAATTTTTTAAATAAATATATCTGTTTTAAAAACATGTTATTAATACACACACGATATTTTTTTAATAAAAAAATTTAATATATATCTTATAACGATTTGAATAAAAAATACAAAATATATACACATATACACAAAATATTTGGAAATAACTGTTTACAGTAGAAACTTGAAAATTAATGATTTTAGGTGCATGGATGCAGTTTAGTATCTTTAATATTTATCAGCGTTGAAAAAATTGTACATATTACCATTGAATATAAAAACCTCCAGTGCGTACGACGCATTCATGCAGAGCAAACATTTGCAAATAGAAACGGTTCTCCGTCGTGAAATTATGTTTTTTGCAAAACGATAAATAACGGGAATGTTTTTTAAACAATTGTTATCTGCATATCTCACAGGCCAGTGGTGTTTTTGTAGCGAAAGAGTTTGTTGCTTTTTTCTCATATGTTTGTTGTGCGGTGAATCCACTACGCTGCGGTGAATCTATTACGTATGAGTGATCAGAATATAACAACACGAATATAGTTGGAATATATATCTTCTCAAATTTATTTTACGCGCGAGCGTACGTTTACTTATTTTATATTATTTATTATTCAAAAACTTACTTTAGTGCAATTAAATTAAATCCATTATTATAATACATTTTTTGAAATATAATATAAATGTTTTTTCAAAGAATTATATACACATGAATACATATATAATATATAAGAGGAAAATTAACTTCTAACAAAACTTGACACAAATATAAATTTTTATAATACTAATTTTATGAAAAATAGAGATATTATTATAGTTATTTATTATTTATTATAACTATTTTATTTATTATTTTTCCTTAAAGGAAAACGCAAAATAAAAATAATTCCTTTGTTTAAAAAGAAATTGTAAAAAAGATTTATTTGGCGGGAAGAGTGGATAATGAAGCGGAAATAAAGAAACAACAGTATAGTTAGATGCTAAAGGAAAAATAAGAAAGAAAAACAAAATAAGAGGAAATTAAACGGATTGTAATAAGAAGTTCAAGAAAAAGTATACTTTTTTATTATTATATTAGTATACGAAAGATTCCATATAACGTATCATTATTTTATTTATCAGAATCTTAACTTTTCTCATACTATTTTATTTTAATGATTTGTTTTTTTAATTAATTTTATCATATACTTTCCCCATCGTAAAAAATCGTATGCATTTTGCATTTAAGTACTTGATCGCTCGAGCGATAATTCAAAAAGAGAAGAAAAATTTCTTGATTTAATACCGATAAATATTGTTTGAAGATAGCCATGTATGAATTTCTGATATCTCGAAAGTTTGTTGTTTTTAATGTATGAAAACCGCGATGGATTCCGGTATCACTATTGCAAGCATACTTAATGATATCGTGAAAGCTGCTCTTTACTGGCTCCAGTTCGCTAGCCGCCCACGATAATAGAATTCAGCTCTATAATCTTGCGCTTTACGAGTGCCGTCGGAGGGAGATAAAGATGGCAGGCGGAACGAGGGATCTAGTGAAAAAGAGAATAAGACAAGGGGTGAGGGAGAGGACGAAAGACGCGTGAAAAAACAAAGGGCCAACGATAGGCAAGGGGCCGCGGGAGGACGATGGTAGAGAAGCTTGTTTTCTGGGGAGATAAAAATGTTAATTTAAAAATAAGGCGCTAGTTGGGATTAATAGGGTAATAAAAAGACTCGTTCCCCGAGAGCATTTTTCTTCCTCTTCTCTTCTACTCCGTTTCTGTCTACCGCCTGTCTCCGGCTGCGAAATAGGATAATTTAGTATTATTGCAAATTAGGGAGCCAGAATGCCACGTTGTTTGCGAATAATAAAGGTCGTCCCGCGGGACGTCGGAAATCGGATGAAGAAGATCAGGTTACTTTCAAGAAGCTGTCTTAGACATCGCCAGGCAGTGATCAATGCTATAACATCACAAGAGGACACTACATATGTCGACGAAAACTCCGAGAAAGTTGGATGTAATGTCATGTACTTTCATGTTAACATAGACTATTATTTTTTCTCTTCTCTTTTAATTTATTATATTATTAATTAGTCAATATAATACTACATTTTTGAGAAGGTATAATTTAATATAAACTTATTATTTAAAAAGGTGATTAATAAAGACAATGAAAAATAATATAATAGCATATAAGTGCATATAAATCTTTAATTTATCGTTTAAAGACAAATATTTATGTATTAAGTGATGTATGATAATGATTGATGTATATAAGTTTTGATTATTAATCATTTTTGTCAAAAATATTCTTATAATGTGTCTTTATATGTATAATTGTAATATGCAACAATGTCTTTATCAACTGCAATCGAAAGATATTGTAATGTGCAGTTTGTTCTATTTATGTAGCAATTTTTCTAACGATGTATAAATTAATTATTTAGAAGCTGATCCTTTCGAGAGATTATATTAACGAAGACTTCAGCTTAATAATATGCTCATAAAATGCTTGGAATATCGATGCAATAGCAATGGCCTTATTTTGCCTATTGCGAGAATGCGTTATTGAGATCTCAGGTGGATTTTTATATTTCGTTTTATAGCCGGGCGTGAAAAGTTGTAACAACCCTAGTCCTCGAGGGAGCGCACGACATGAGTCTACAGAAAGTGACTTCTCCGATCCCCTGATGCCCTCCGCGGTACGGAAAGTATAGCGCGAGTGCACAGGTAGGTAGCTTTGCGCAAAAACGGCAGGCGAAGAAGCACAGTGGAAGAAAAAGGAGAAGGTGACGGAGTAGAACAGTTTCCGGATAGGGACAGCGAGGAACTTGGAATGCAGTTTTCGCTTGTACATCGAGCAGAGTATCTTACTATCCCTAGGTTGCCGAAGCAGGTAGCCTCGGCTCGGTTGGCGGGGTTAACTTTTAGTGCCCCTTGTCTCTTGCAATAGAGAAAAGTAGCGGGTAGATATCTGCACCGACATGGCTTGCTCTCTCTCTCTCTCTCTCTCTTTCTCTGTTTTTCTCCCTCTGTCTCTTCTCTGTTGCTCGGATGCTGCGACAACGTATAGGCGCCACGGTAAAAATACGTGGTATGGTATTCTTCCCACTCGCAGCGGGAGGGATAACATTTTCGTGCTACGAGAAAGGCGAGCCACGAGCTGTTTGCTATTCAGGCCGCGATCGGCGCTATCTGTTTATTCCGAAACAAGCGCATCTCACGAAACAGTCTGCCTCCCCTTTCTCTACTCGCTCTTTTCCGTCCCGATGTGGCATATCTCCTCTCCTCGTGTGCTTTTCGTACCTGTCTTTATCTATCTATTCGCCTCTATGTCTCTTTATTTCCGCCTACCTATCTCTTTCGCGGCCATCGTGCCTCTTTTTTTTTTCCCGCGTCCCCCATGCCTGCCTACGTTTCTCTTTTATAAAATTGATCGTATCGACGAAACCGAAGAAACACGTAGTATGGGGCGTAACACGAGAATATAGAGTGGCAAGCACGGAAACGTCGACGGCCCGTGACAGCAGATGGGCGATGCCGAGCATCGGTCTGACCGGACACCGATACGCACCACTTTGACACTCGATCGGAGAGTCTCTCGAGACTGTTTGAATCATGTGATTCGTATGGTGAATATATATATATATATATATATATATATATCTTTTTCTGTACCGGTGAATATACATGCATAGCGTGTGAAATGTCCAAATTATTTTTGCCATTAATGTTTATGCTTAGACGCAGTTGAATTTTATATATCGATTTGCAACTTTATAACATATAATATGACATGTTATATGTAACATCTATGCTATTGCATTGTTTTTACTCTATTGCGTAATATTACGGAATATAATAAAATTGACAGAAAATTTATTTGTTCAAATTTGTCCAAATATATTTGTAAAACGATATATCTGTTATTTTTCTGTATCTCGTAAAAATACAATTTTTTATTTTTAGCTACGTAATGATGGAAATACGATGTAACATAATAATATAATTAGATATAACATGTACCTTAAAATTTTTAATTCATTTATAAAAAATGGAACAAGAAATTTTCAGGATTTATGGAAAACGCTGTCTTTATATTCCCGTATCGCAATATTTCGTATCAATGATGTACACTCGTCTTTGTAGACGTTTCTCCCGCACACCCAAGAGGAAACATGAAAAATATAAAAATACTGAACGTGTACGAATGGTCAGTTGGTAGTTTTTACGGACCAGGCATCGAAACCTAACTATCGAAAGACGAAAGGAGCTAAACTTGTCCGTTGAACTTGTAAGAAGCCACTGGAAGGCCACGCACGTGACCGGGGAGCTAAGCACGTGCGGTGAAACTATTGTCCGCGTCCTACAAAGCTGCACAGAAGCGATGAGAGTACGAAACGAGGGATAGAAAGAGAGGAAAGTAGATGAGACAGTGAAGGAGAGAGATAGAGAGGAACTCTCTCGCTGCCTGGCGGACAGAGAGCTCACGTTCTGATTAAATTCTCAGGGAATTTAGGTGATTCCAAGTAGATTCGATTGAAGGCATTTCATAGACGAACAGTCACGGATAAGGGGCAATAAAGGTGCGTTTGTCAGGGGAAAATATCCGAGCTTAACACTCTGTAGCCAACATCGCTTCGTATCCGTTTAACAGAAATTTCCAGCATACCGCGAATACTTGCAGGCTTGTCTTCGAAACTGTGATTACAAGAGTTTTCGAGTCGGAATTTTATATTCTTATAAGCCAAATAATATTATAACTTCATAGTAAAGAATTATCAGTACAACTAAAATTATAATATTACAATAAAGTTGTATTTATGTCAATTTTTCTCATTTTGTCATTAAGAATATTATATATAAATTATTTTATTTTATTAAGTTTTTAGCGATACTTATTTTGATGAAATTTTTAGTAGATTCCCAGTGATTTTTATAGCTTTAGACGTACTTTTTTATTTAATCTGAGATATATATGTATAGATATGTCAATACGTTAAAAATGGCCATGATATATATGCGTATACATATATACACATGTGTATTTTACGCAAGTCAGTGATCACATTTATACCGATCAATCTATGGAAAAAGAATCGTTTTCTTGATCACTCCCGATGGACTATCGCGATGACAGGTTATAGAATAAAAACGATCGGCCGAGCGGCCGTGCAGGAATGAACAAATAGCTGACATTCAAACCGGCAGAACGTAGAAAACTAAATCAATGGACCGACCAAACTTGAATACACCTGCGATCGGAACTGGCGCTACGCTTTCATGCAAGGAAAAGCCGCGTGTGCGAAACAATCGATGCCGCTCGCCGTGAATCATGCGAATGGTAACGATGACGCGAATGTAAAAGGGTCACGTCAATCCGTTGACGGTTTGAAAGGGGCGTAAAATATGGGCTTCAAAGAAACCGCCGGGCGTATCAGGCCGTTTATTTTAATAAACTTTGCCTTCTTCCTTTTTTCGCGATACAAAAGTCCTGATATAACAGAAGTTTCAACCGAATCAAGTTTATCATAAACTTCATGTTTGTCGGGAATTCGTCAAAAAGATAAACAGAAGTAAAAACCGGATACTAATATTCCTGCTTCCGCCATAATTGGATATTGCTTGGTTGAACTAGAATTTTAATTTCGCTAACTCTCTCGCGCCGGATCGATACTGCCGCTCTCCCTTTCGGTCCAGCGAACTGCCGCTGGAATCCCCGAGCAAATTATTGTTCGTATTGCAAACTTCGGAACGTTTAATCCAAATTCACGCGGGAAAAGTTTTGAGAAAAATGAGGCGACTGGAGGAGTATATTTTCGCCGATCGTACTCCCTATTTTCACTCTCTCCACTTTCTTTCTTCCCCTCTCATTTGCGATGTATCGTTCTCTTTTCTATTCATCCACGATAAGATTCTCTTCTCTGTCCTCTCGTTGTCTCCGCTTTTTGCTCTCTTACCATTCACGGCCGACGAAGTGAGCATCGCGCGAAAGCTGAAATATGCTGACTTTTACAGACCGATGCGAGGGTAGACGACGAGAGGACGACGAGAAAACGAAGGACGTGGAGGGACTAGACCACAAAGGCTGCGGTGGGCTCGATTTTACCGGCAGACGTGTCCTCGGCAATTATCGAACTTTTAAAATCCAAAAGGTCCTCATTGCTCGTTATCCAGCGCGAGACACGTCCGTTGTAAAATCATCAGTTTTTAATACCGCTACGCATGCATGCAAACATAATTATAAAAAAATAGATTTATTTGCGTCTATAACTACTAAATAATGAGTGGAAATTTTGCTTTAGGAAAAGGAAATTAAAGGAAAAGTTTGGAAGTTATTTTCGCTTCTTAGATAATGAATTATATTAGATGGATCTAAAGCAAATTACATGAATTCCTCTTCTTTCCAAAAAAATCCTTTCTATATTATATCGAAATTATATTAAAAAAACATATTTACGAATAATTTTAATTTCCCATATGTTACTTAAGCCACGTGAATTAGATCTCATCGCCTTTAGAATGCAGAGCAAATAGGATTCTCATCATAGACTTGTCGTTCTAACGTCTCTTACGTACCGTTACTAATTCGCCTGCCTCGGCGAACCTAAGCGCGAAATTCCACGCTTGAGTAGGTAGACAGAAATATATACATGCGCGACGGAATGCACGTCCCTAGTTTGCAAACTAATCGGCAATTCTCTCTTCCAAGTGTTATATACATGGGCGTTGGTTGAAGCGGTATGGACGGTTGGCCCCGGGCGAGATGCATGCATATTTGGCAGCCGAGGCAGACTTGTACTTCGATATACCTTGTACCAGTAACGGCTCGGTAACGGCCCTGATATGCAAATATATTCATTACGTACCTCGGCCATATCCCCTTTAACCTCCGCCCCCTCTGCAATGGCCAAAAACCTCGGCGGCAAAGGCGCGATCATGTCGGTGGCAAGCAAAAAGACCCGTCCCATGAGTATTTCTGCGAATGTCTTATATTCTAACGACATCGCGCCAAACGAGCGCTCGAAATAGACTTTTTGTATAATTTCA
Source organism: Camponotus floridanus (assembly GCF_003227725.1). NCBI lineage: Eukaryota > Metazoa > Arthropoda > Insecta > Hymenoptera > Formicidae > Camponotus > Camponotus floridanus. The sequence goes on from NW_020229214.1 coordinate 2,968,804, forward strand.
GTGAGAAGCACGATACAGACAAACATTTGTATCACTGTCTTTGTTTAATTAATGTACAATTAATTTGTATTTAATTTGTATTTATATAATGGAAAGTAAATTTTTTTAAACATATTGATAATTAAATAAAAAATTAGTATCGCTTAATATCATCAAACAATCACGATTAATTGATATTGCTAAAATTACGCTTTTTTTATTAGATTCGCACGTATGAACGATCGAGTTACAAATTACCTATGCTTTAGAGTCTATTCGTGATACACGCATCAAGCCGAACACGTGTTCACGAGTAGTCTGGAAACGTTGTGTGAGCGGCTGGCAAACTTTGGTGCGAAAGCCGCATACATACCAACACGGACATGTGTTTGCGTATCAGAATCCCTCCAAGTTTCTCATTTCTATTGATAAGTTACCGCGTTTAATTTATTCATTTAATAATTATGTAATAACTTTCCTCAATATATGATTTTTTATTACTTAATTCTATGTATGAAATAAAGCATTAAAATAATTTTCATTTGATAAAATACATTTATATTGTATTATGATGTATTACATATAAATGCATGACAAGTGTTTTTTCGTTCATAGAAATAGTTATTCATAAAGATAATTATTATTAAAAATAGTTATTAAATATTATAATAAAATAATAATTTATATCACGCTATTATTTAACATTTAAATTTCATTATGCTTTTTTTTTGGATGTATAATGTGATGTTACATCGTTGTTTGCACATGATCGCCTTATTATCATTCATACGCTGAGACTTAAACAGGAAAATAATGAAACGAGGCGCTCCATCTATCGTCATATCATTTTTCTCGATATATGCAATAAATGTAAAGAGATACTATATAAAAACGCGATTATTTTTTATGAATAATTAAAAATTATCAATCCGCGAGATTAATTAATTATCTCGATTCACGACTCATAAATATATCGAAACGACTGTTACCTTATTTAAAGCAAGTATTTCTGCTTGATACATTTGTTTAAAATTAGAAACAAAATGATATTATAAAATGAAATTATTAAAGTAAAATTATAAATTATTATTTTATTGCGATATGCATACGGGAAATAATTATTTCTCTAATAATATTTGAATTTAAATATATCTGGCATTGTACATTAAATTTTATGCCGGTTAGGTTTTTAAAAATATTATTTAATTTGCTAATGTAATTTGCTTTTCTATTAAAAACACACAATAATACACGGATTGACAGAGTTTCAAGTGATTAAAGTAACAAAAAGCCGATATATCATTTATTAATAATTAATATAAAAATTCAAAGAAACAGAATATTGCGCATGTGTGTAAATTTGTTAAAAATTAAATATCTACATTGTTAAGTACCTTGTTTTTGTATTTTGAATCAACTATCACGTGCGAGGGTCGTTTCTTGCGGCATATAGGGCTTTGTTTACATACCGCAGCTTTGTTGTCATCGTTCGTTCTCATCATTCATTCGTACGTCAAGACTCGAACGAGCAGGTAAACAACACGGACCGCTCTGTTAGCATATAACACTTCAAAAGGTAATCTTTCTATAAATATTTTCTATAATTATTATAATTAATAGTTTATATATCGTTGATTAACTCTCACGATAAACGATATATAAGAATATCATAGTAACAATAATACTTGATTTAATCAAAAGATATGATATATCGACTGTTTGTTAGTAAAATGCGTTATATAGTAGGATTTACATTAGAAATGTACTATGAAATATTGAGTTTCGATTATTTATTTTCTGTTGGTTCCTATAATTTTAACAAGTTACTCTTTTTTGTATCGGGATAAAGATGATTTTTGATTTTTTTAGTCAAACGACAATGAAACATCACGAATACGAATTGACTTCGTGACAAGTGATTTAATTAAAAAATACAGTTATTATTAATTTTAAATTTAATTACATATTAATTGATATACATTTATTTATACATATATTCATCAATCGTATATAAATTGGGTATTTACATAACATTATATTTAATTTGTTATATATTTTGCGGGGCTTATTTAATCAAAATCCGTCACGTAAAAAACATTCAAGAACTCGAATATATTTAATATTGCGGGTATTTAATTCTTTTTTCGTTTGTATGTTTATCCATCTCTACGTTTATAATCCGAAATAATAAAATTGTCGCAAGATGCGAGCATATTACACTATACGTTAACAAAGGTAGCATTGTCACAACAGCGGTGCATGAATTTGACTGTAGATTTCAAGCGTTGAGTGAGTCGTAGTTTTTGTATTGTTCTCTCGTCGCAATATAATAAAGTGCGCGTCGCGCGCGTGCGATTAACGTCGGAAGTGTCGTGCAAAGTGGCAGGTGAGCATTGTATTCTGCTGATTAGTGTGCGTGCGATTATAATTAACGCTGTTTTTGTGTGTAAACTTGTATAAGTGCTATGAAGAAGCAACAAAGGTGAATAAGAGAGGACATAGAAGCTCAGAAAGCACGACAGCAAAGCAAGCATGTAATGAGCAATTTACAACTTATTTAATTTAATAGTTTACTTATTTATTATTAAAATAATTGTCTGTTTATCTTCGCGATAACTATTTATTTTGTGTATTATAAATATAATAAATATAAAATATATTTTATATTTTATTTAAAAAAATGATGTAAAGGTACCTAATAAAATGCGTATAATTTAAATATAAATACATATAAATACATTTAAAATATCTTTTTATAAATACGTATGTATATACAATATATTTACAATATTGTTTAAGAGTTATAATTATTTAGATTATTAAATAAAAATTTTAAATTGATTTCAAATTTTTTATTTTTATTTATTTTATTTTATGAAAATTTTGAGTAACCAAAGAATTTTTTAAAATTATGTAATTTCTTAATTAAACATCATAAAATAAACGCATGTATATCATGATTCATCCTTCTATTTATTAACTTCGCTACACGTAACTTGGCGCATGATACCATGTTTCTTGATATTTATGAAATATATATCTTGGTTCTCTTCTGTAAAAACAATTCGGTATATTTCTGGTGTGAGCACAATATACGGCATTGATTCTTAGATTTAGATTTAGATAAAACGATATTATATAAATACACGCCCATAGATTTTTCTATGGATATATATACGTTGGCTAGAAGAGTAAGAAGAGGAATATATTCGCGGACAGCTTCCAATCGCGCAACACAATATCACGAACGGAAAAGTGACATATATGTTTAAATTTTGTACGAAGATTGGGGCGAGAAGATGAAAACGTAGCTTGAGAGAATCAAAGAAAATCGAGGAATCTATTTTCTTTAGCGATGTTCTGCACCGCGTAGCTCGAAATCTTCTTCCTTGTTTTCTTGTTTTTGTTATTTCTTTATCGGGCTATCCGTTCCGTTTTGCAATGTTGTGTGCGAATACACGTCACGCTGAAAGAAAGCGGATCTTGTACGAGAAAATGCCTGTAAGCCGATGCCTAAGATAGTTTGTGCCAAAACTTGGAAGAAAACAACCCGTGCAAATGTTTCACTTTACAACTTTCATCACGTATGCTTGAATATTTCGAACTATTGAATTGATACATAAAAGAGAAATAATGTTATTTATTTTTTTCGAATTTAATGTAAGAAAAAGACAAAAAATATTTGTTTTACAAATTACAATTAAACAGAATCTTTCTCTTACGTTTAATTATATCAATAAACTTATATCATACATGACTTGCATCTTGCTTTAAAGTGTTTATGAATGATATATTCCATTTCATATAAACAAGTAACACATTCTGTACAAATCTTTTAATTATATAATCAGGAAACGAATACCTTATCATGCCGTTGAAATACTCCGACTTTATACTAAGGATAGGAAAGTTCTAGACGAAACTTTTTCACTTCGCGAGATAGTTTCTACCGAGTTAATAACAATATTTCCGAGAAAGTTTTCTATTTACAGAAACTGAGAAATTTAGGAAGCTCAAAATACATATATATATATAAATGTTAGGATATAGAATATGAGAAGCTTTAATAAAATATAAAATTAATAACATAGTTTAAGACAAATCTAAAGAGAATCTTGTAAATATGATTGCAATGTATGTACAAGCACAAACTCATTTATATTTTAATAAATATTTTTATATTTACTTTTATTCGTATAAAAAATACGATATAATTTATCTTTATAAGTATTAATGGAAATAGTAATTTTTCTGAATTCGTTCGCAATCAAGCATACAATCAATAGTTCGAATTACGCTAGCAATTCGAGTCTTATTTATCGTTGCAAAATCTCATCGACTATACACCCATAGCCTTATCTACATCCCAGCTGCGTTTCGTCTCGATCTCAACTGCTGAGAGAGAAGTCGCTGTGTGCAGAAGGGAATCTTGCCCAAGCTGCTGCCGGCCCCGAGGGAGTTTCAACTAATTTCCCGTAGGTCCAAGTCGAAATAGACCGTTAACACCCCCGTGGAAGCGTAGAACACAAATGTAAGGCGAGGGAAGGTAAGCGCTAAGGGCGAGAAAGCGGGAAAATGGAGGAACTGAAGCGAAACAGTGAATAAGACAACTGTAGAAGCGAGAAAGAAAACGGAGATGAGTAGGAATACGAGAATGATGTAAAATAAGAACAAGAACGAGAGGGAGAAATCTCAGCAACGAGATGCAGCAAAGAGAAATTCTTAGGGTAGAGATAGATAAAAGTGAGGAAAGGCCGAGTGTCTCCAGTCAAACTGAAATTTGCCCCTTTGGTTTCCGGACTACGAGTTGCTTTCATCATCGTATAGCGTTCCCTTCGACCGTTTGTAACGACCGGAAATTTAGAAACTTGATACTACGAAGCGGATTGGCTACTTGCGAGGTCACTTCGAAGTTTCTCCACCAGACCACTTTGTCCACGAATGAAATCGTTCTACCAAGCAATCCTGTTTTCGCTTAACTATGCCTTTCACTTTTTTTCTCTCTCTCTCTCTCTCTCTCTTTTTCTCCTTGTTAATTAATTTCTTCATTGTCGTTATTCTTTTTGCGATCTTAAACTACGTTACGATGTATGTACAGAATTATTATCGTTTTGATAGCACAGGGAAAAAACAGATAATGATGAAATTACGAAGAAACGCAAAAAAGGAAAGTATCGTACATCCAGAAAAGGTAGTGCTTTATAGCAGCGCGATGGAAATACAATGGCATTCTACCGACTTTCTGTGCTTGCCAGTCTACCACCCTCGACTCTCGTACCTTCTCTTACCCATCTGTGTAACTGGAAACTTTGCATAAATATACTATAACTATTGTTTCGCAAGAGCCATTGAGAGAGAGAGAGCGTGTCTGGTTATTTATGGTTGTGGGTTAATGAATTTCTCCTTTCAGACTCGATTTATTGGCTAATCAGCCTTATCCAATGCCAACTTTACCTCGTGGACAAGTTGTATTGGGACCGCCAACAAGAGAAAGTACGAAAGTTAGAGATTGTACAGTCACTTTATGACAGAAACGCTATTAAATTTCAACTTATTTTGTTATTATTAGTTTTTCTTTAATACGTATCTCGTTAAAAAAGATAGAGAAAAGAATAAGAAATTGAAATTTAACTTTAGTAGTAAATAGGTATTTGTTTAATCCTTAAATTTTTTTAGTATTTGAATTTTTATTAAACTCAATTTTATATATATAATTATTATATATAATTGAACTTAATTAAAATTTATGATATTATGATTATATATATTAACAGCTACATCTTAACGTACACCTTAACATTGATAGAAGGGCTTAATGCCTGAAGATTGATTCTGAAGGAGAAGCTAAATAAAAATATACGCATGTATTGTCGGTTTTTAATGTATTGAGAATCGTTACGTTGTTTTGCAGGCGCAGAATTCGGAAATGCCATGCGAAGTGTGTGTGAATTAATGAATTTTGACGATCCTGACAACCTGAGAAGAGGGTGAGACCTAGAAATCGAGGACCAATGGAGTAAGTAAAACCATGAAATAAATAAATTATTATTTATATTTATCGTGTACAATTTGAATACATAAATTACAGTTACAATTACAATTAATTATATGATTTTTAGATTGTTTAAATAAGAGATAATTAAAAAGATAAGAAAAAAACACTTTTATATAAAAAAATATAATTTTATAAAGTTTTTATTTTACAGTTTTTATATAGAGTTATTAGTATTTTAGACTCTAAAATAAATTTATAGAGAATTATTAATAAAATTTTTTAAAAATTTATAAAATTATTTTATTAAATATTTGCTTGTTATTGTACGTATCGAATATAAAATTTAATATGTATGGTATAATAGTTTTTAATATATTTAATAATAAGTATTAATTATTTTGAGCACTGTTACAATTTGGATTTTCTATTTGTATGTATATTACAGATCAATGTAACTTCCATATCATCAACTCCGCTGTTGCGCATCGATCGGTGAGTGACAAACTATTATTTTACTATAAAATAACAGAAATCTGTGTATTTTAAATAATATGCCTTGGATATATATATCGTGTTAGCAACAATATAAATATAGAAAAATATGATTATATCAGAGATCCGTCATAATTTTCGGATGACAGTGACATGATGTCTGAATGAAATTTGACCTCAAAGTTTTTTTGCACATAAATTCAAGAGATAAAATTTTACATTAAATTTAAAATTATTTTCTTTCAAAGTACTATTTCATAGTATTATTTTTTATATCGATTATATCTTGATATTTTTTATGTCCGTTACTGTATATCTTATTTCAAATAATAAGCTATGTATTTTTTTTATTGTGTGCAATACGGTTGAGAGATTCTTAGTCGCCAAATTCCGGATGTCGTGATTTGCAGGTAACGGTTAACTCATTTTCCTTGCTCATTCCCTTTCGCTCGTAACAGATTGGCGTCGGAGAAATCCGCGCTGGTGTAAGTATTGTCCTCCGCCAATTTGTCCGGTTGTTTCTTACTGGTCTTGTCACGGACACACCGGGGATTCCGGCAACTTCCACGATCTACTTTTACCAATGCTCTTACTACTCCGGCTTTTGGGGTGAAAAAGGAAATCGAGTCTGACAGGAAATAATTTCTGTTTGTGTCCGATAACTGTGGCTGCAGTTTTATTAAAACATGATGTCACTTTATGGCCGTATTTTTGTAGTACGTATAACGGATCAGAGAGTTCAATATCTAAGAAAAATATTTCAACTCTCAATGATTATTTCGAACGTATTCTTCGTTGATTAGATCAGTTATAGGCAGACACTGATACGAATATCATTGCGTTTGTATTTAACAAATTATTTTAAGGAAGTGGAAAAATAATTATGCTATTATTTTATCCCTTTCATTATTTTTTATTGCGTTTGAATAATTTTTAATTATTTATATATTTTTATTGTTTGCTGGCACGATATGTAATATCATATTTATTTAAAAAGAAACATTTTGTGTTATTAATTAAATGATAAGTAATTATTAATTAAACAAATGTTACTGAGACTCGATTCCGACTGGATATATAATTAATCATTCGGGCGACAAAACACAAACTCGAATTATTTACTTTATCAATAGCGGTTTCGAATGTTAAATGAAATTATAAAGACAGAAGGGATTATATACATAATACCGTCGAGATTGCTAATTAATAAAGATCGTTTTAACTCGCGAAAGAGTATTACGAGAGGCAGGTCTGTCGGTGAGTTGCTTTCTCTATTTTCGGCGTGTTAATTGTCAGCACTCACTGCTGGCACACGTGCGGCAAAATGCTTGGCTATTCATGCAAACAGTTTTCGAAAGTTTAATCGGTGCATCCGTCGGGTGGGCCGTACGGTCGTATGTTTGGAGTTCATGCGAACAGTCTGGAGAAATAGAGAGGAAGCGAGAAAGAGATAAAGGGGAGCGCAACACCCGAAACAAAGAAGGTAGAGTAAAATGGATAGAGGCGAACGCATGGAACGCGAAGTGGAAATGACGACGAACCAGAGCGAGATGCGAAGGAGGAAAGGGTGAATCGGTGAACGAAAAAGGGAGGGAAAGACGAGGAACGAGAGAAAAGTTGTTATCTGCTTCACAGGTGGTGATAAGGCCGCGATTTGTTTTCACGTGAGCTTGCTAGGCATAGATTAAAACTGTTTAAGCCCCGGCCATCCCGAGAGGCGCTCTGTTTCTACTCGAGTTTAATCTAACTCCACTGTTCCCTCATGGTATCTATCCTCCGCCTTTCCAAGTTCGCTCACCTTCACGGGATATGGCAAGCGATATGCATTTGTAAATGCACTTACGCAATCGGGATTATGACGAAAACGGGCCAAAAATTATGTTAAATACTTGAACTTTATAAGAAAGTAATTATGCAATTGATTCTATAACGATGTATCAACACCAAGATTAGCATGCGATTTTGTTAATCCTAATTGATGAGCTAGAAGAATTAATAACACGAATTATTTTTAAAGCTAATAATTTGTCGAGGTTTATACAATTTGTTATTTTTTAGGATAGTTAAATCCGCGATAGTTTTATCAAGTGTTTAGTATTTACACGATTGCATGCAACAAATAGTTGAATTAAATACACATATACTTATAGTGATACGTGGAACTAAGCCCATTAACACACTTTAAAGTATTTATAAAACTAGAAATAATCTTTTACTGTCTAATATATTGTATATATTTTATCTTCTTCTTACTACCAAGCTATTAAATCTGTTAATAATTTATATGACACTTATCAAATTATTACAACGAAAATAAGTAATATAAATTTTAATTTAAAATTTGTTTAAAAAATACATAAATACGATAATTTATATATTAAACACGTGCACACAAATTCTAATTATTCTTTAAATAAAGATTAAATATCATGTTATAATTGAGCAATAATAATTACTTCTCGAGTTTACGTAATGTCGATCGACATGTTGCTTAAGAAATAATGGCATTAGAAGCGTCAAAGATGATGACGGAATAAAGGATGCCTTTCACCCCACGATAATTTTAGCCCTTAACCCGCCCCCGCACCCATTTCCTCAATTAGAAGGGCTAGAATCGATGCGATGATGCGCAAGGGATGTTTCCAATTATCGTTAACTGTCCGTATAGACGAGATATATAACGTCATATATCGACAGGCGTCTAAAACCCGTAATAATATACCTAACTCAATCACTTCTATAATTTGTAACTAATTCAAATCAAATAATTATCAATTTTTGTTGTGATTTATAATAAATTAAAAGAGCGACTTTTTAAAATTTAAAAATAAGTTGGAATAATGTGCCAAAAGTATGTGAAATGAATTAATTATGCAATTTTGTTTTTTACTTGTGTTTTTCTTAAATTTTTATGTATTGTATTAATCTTTTATTTACAATATTAGAACGTCACAGCCATATTTAATCATTGAAATTTAATTTAAATATTGGAAAAATTTAATATCAATCAGAAGATATTCTCTTTTTTCCTCCCTCTCTTTCTCATCGCTTGTCAATAACGAGGGACCAATGAAGTGCGTTTTACGTACTTCAACGGCAATAAATCAATTCTAGGCGATTCACTTCTCTCTCATTTATCCCTTCCCCAGCTTTTGCGATCAGACATGCGATGTAACAATTACTGTTCGCTCTCAGCGTCATTCATATTATCTATCACTCTGAAACTTAAAGGGGAACAAATCCAAATGCTATAATCGTTCTTTCATCTGGAACGTATTACAAAAGAATATATCATTCTTTGTTATTATCGATTTTTACGCCTTACAAAAATATACAAATTTTTATAAAACAGATTTTTGTCTTTAACAAAAGATAATTTAATAAAATATAATCTTAATTACTATACACATCGAAAAATGCAGAATTAAATTGATTACAGTATAATGCAAAATTAAATTAAATTTCTTTCAGAAACATCAGAATCTCAATTTGTTTTGTAACATAAATAATGAAAAAGTTTATGAAAATTTTTACGATTAACATTAAGTTTTTATTGAGAGAAATGATGATACAAAAATGAGCCATATTTGTATGGATAATTAGACATTTTCATATTTTTGCATTATTTTACATAACATATGGTAATATTAAATTGTATAAATGCAATATATCTTAGTATCAAAAGATTTCACATTATGATCATTAAATATTAATGATAATGAGTTAATCGTAAAAGGATTGAGCTCGTATGGTTTACGTATGGGCGGAAATGAGATGCTTAATTCCACGAGGGTCGAGATTTCTGCTTTGCTAATTACACGGCATTTCGCGGTTCTTATGCGCTTTAGTAGATAGGTGGATGGCAATAAATTCTAAGCAGCATAGGCAACGACCATAGCGAGAGAACCTGCTCCTGAGTTAGAAAGGAGAATAATGTTAGTAGGTACACAGGTGATGTAATGGGTAAACACATTTGTACTGATGTACCCATATATACGAATGTGGACAAAGAGCTAAATGTAACATTGTAGGTCTCCAGGGAAGTTTGGCTATTAATTATGAAAGAGCTGAGTAAATAGAATAAAGACTGCAAATCTGAGAATCTTTATCTTTACCGGATAATTACAAGCATTTTATTTATCGATGTGAATAATATACGATTTGTATACTTATGAGAATTAAAAAATTTATTAGGAGAATTTATTAATTTTAATTTAAAAACGCATCCCATACAGCAAACTTAGGTTATATATGTGTCGCATTTTAAAAATTCGTATAAAATTAGAAAACAAAAAATTGTATACATATATATATTCATATGAAAATGTAAATGCAGTATTCTTTATGCAACAATAATATAATTTAATACAAAGCGCATAAATTTGAAACATTTTAATTCTATTTTTCGTTTTAATTCCACTTTTGATGTTTGTTCAGCCTCGTAAATATTTTGGTACAAAAACAAGAGTACTAAAATGAGTGAGTGAGAAATATTTAATGTAATACGGTCAACTGCGCTACAGGTGCACGACAAGAATGGAATCCGCTGAGCGAGCATTGACTTGTCTATCTCTGATCATGTTGCAAAATTAATGCGGCATTTACCGTAATGGCTTGAAATGACCTGGAAAAGAAACAATATATGTATGTTGTCGTCTGCGAAAGTTTCGATTCACTACGTACGCATAATCCATGACAACCAGTCATAACACAAATTTACTATGTATAAGTGATAGTACTTATTGTTAGAGTTATATACATGCTTTATGAGAAGCGAAATTATTTTATACACTTTTTTATATTCTAGTATGCTACAAAATTAAAAGAAAAATATTCTAAAGCGCTGTATATATGTAACACGAGAGTTATAATATTGATTTATAGCTAAGCTGTATTATCTAAAACATGATGTAAATATAACCTGCATTAAACAATTTCTATTCTACAAGTTATAATAAATGTCAATGTTTGTTGCTGTTAACATCGATTCAGTGGACTCGCGAAAAAAAGGATAAAATACTATGTGCGGACAAGTATTGTTCCGGATTTTCATGAATTTTTGCGATTACGCGACGTCACGTAAAACACATCCCATTTCGCGAAAATTGCGTTAGTTGGATTAATCTGGTCGCAGAGCGGATGCCTCTCTTTTATGACGCGGCGTCGCTCTAGGAAACGCCTGGAAAATCCCACGTGCAGCGCTCATCGCATGCTGTATATAGTCGGGGACCCTTAATAAATCTCCACGCAGCTCCGAGCGTGTTTTCGTCCTGGTGGATTCCAGCAAATAATCTGCCCAAGTTTTAATTATTCCTATTTTCGCATCCGCCAACTGGTCGCGTCGCATCGCATCGCAGCGAAGGCACAGGCGCACATTCCAAGATTTAATTATGCAAATCGCGAGGCCACTAGACAAAACCAATATTTGCTCAAGTTCTTAGATGGGGACGAATCTCGCAAACGGTCGGAAACAGTCGACAGGGGGAGCGGGTTAACAGAAATGACATAGCGGCGAGTTAGGTAGAATTTCACGATTCACACGCGTGCATATACACACACATACACACAATTAGAAAGATTCGTTTGTCTGGGTAAATAGAACCATGTATAATATTTTTTTCTCCGTTCTCCTTCAAATTTTTGCAGTGATAAATAAGTTTTTTTCGTGTAGAATAATGGACAGCTCGCTAATTAAGATTGTCTATCAGCGTTTTAATTTTGTTAATGTTGAGATTATATCTTAAACCACGATCTGGATTATTGTTTTAGGAACGTTTGCAAGTCATACGCACATATATAATATTATGTCCTCTTATTATTTTTGAATTTTATTGGAAATATTTTTAAGTGTATAATATTAGAATATTTTAAATAGGTCATATATATTACAAACAGCAATATATAAATAGATATATATACATATATATTTATATTTATAAAAAATATATAAAAATATTTAAAAAAAAAATTAAATTATAATAATTATAAAAAGAAGCATGCATAAAAATATTCATTAATTTTACTGATAGTAATAGAGTTTTTATTTTTAGTTATTAAAGTTTGCTATAAAGTTTACTTTTAAACACATTGAAATAAACAAATTTACGTAAATTCCAAAAACATATCCAAAAAAACACATTCCAAGAAAATTATATAAATAAATAAATAAATATATATATATATATATGTATATATAATTAAAATAAATTTAATTAAAAATTTAATTCTTTAGCTATTATAATAGCATTACTTAAAATTATGTTAAAAAATATTAAAATGTTTTTTAATTAAAATAAATCATAAATTATATTAAGTAATTGCGCAATAAATTGTATTAAGTAATATGCGCAATACTGTAATTTCTATTACGCATTAAATGCAAATAGAAAGATGCTTCTATTTATCTGTTGCGGATCTTGTTCCGGTACTTGAGAACTTTTGTAAAGTAATTTAACTTCTATAAAGGAATAATTTTATTCATTTGTTCAAAAGTTTATACGTGTTTCGAGTAAAATGGATTCATAACTGCAATATTGATAGATATTGTTACGAAATAACACTTTTATAAATGTTTATAAATTGCTTATCTTTATACTTTGAAAAGAGAAAATTGGGGGTTAAAACACATTAGGCTTAAAACACATAACATATTTTATATATTTTATTAAAAATTAATTATATTATAAAAAAGGATTTTATTTAATTGTACACATACACGCACACACATACAAAAGAGAGAGTTTGAATTGTAATAGCCGCATGTTTAATTGATTGACCGGAGATTAGGAATTTAATAATGAATAAAAAGTCGATCAATAATTTATGCAACAAACAAACTTAAAAGGCCGATGTAACACGGTGCTGTTGGAAATGATAATACAATGCAGTGTAAAATTTGTCGCATCACATCTCGAGGGGATCGTTGGCTGGCGTGTCTTTGTAACAATGGCCGTAATGACGATCCTCGTGACTATTATTCATTATTTTCCCCCAGTTTCTCCATGAAATCTCTAATAACGGCGGCTGCGCCAACCGTAGGAGTTTAAAAGCCCGGGCTGTGATAAAAAAGGAAGGGCGGTGGTAGTCAAGCAGGTAATGTATCCAGTTAAAAGTTTTCCGGAGAGGGTGGAAAACTTTTCGGGGTGTCGCGGGGTAAGGAGCCAAGGTGCTAGTAGAAGCTAGAGATTGTGCATTTGTTATTCATGGAGACCAACGCTTCAGTTGGCTTTAACATTCCGTTGTACAGAAAGTGGCCGCGCCTCTCGTCGCGTCCAAGTGATCTGTAAGGAAACGCGAAGAAGGATCGGCTGACTTAGTGATAACCGAGAGCTTTTAAACAAAATTTCGACTGCTGCAAAGCGATCGATACACCAATCTCCATGTAAAGTTGGGTGAAAAACTTTTACGGTACGCTTATCTCTTTTGAGCTCGTAAGAACCATCTAAACCGTTTCGAGTGCAACCAAGGGCTTTGAAAATAATCTATTATCCCTTTGTTCCTCCTGTATTCCGTTTAGTAATTGTGTCAAGGTAATATTCATAGATTTGCATAAACATTTTGATGAAAATGTAAACCATAGAACAAATTATACAGTATATGCTCACCTATCCATAATATTAGCATTAATATTGTGTGTATCGTAATGTATTTAAGTAATGTGATACCAATCAACAGGAGATACCACATTTAATAACAATAATAACAATGATATAGTAAACAAACGTCGCCCAATGACGAAGTCCGTTGAATACTGATCATTTAGCAGGCAATAATCGTTTTGTTTAATGCACCGTGTATAATAACGTTATTCGCGTGCTCGAAACATTATTGGTACATTATAGCGGTTGATATTCTATCTATATCTAACTATAGGCTAATATTCGAAATCATCCATGACGATTATTGCTGTGAAAACTGATCGTGAAGATTGCACGTATTATAAATCTTTAAAAATGCTTATTATCCTATTATTATACCGCTTTCTAAAATTAAATACATATTTGTAAGTTTTTTATCGTAGAGATTATTTTATTAATTAATTTTACAATCTTTTTAGTTTCTTTTTGCAAAAATATATAATAAATAAATATCGTGCAAATAATTTCATTATTAATGATAATACATAACAGTAATAATTATTATATATTAATAAATCGTGAAATAAGAGATTTAGTAACAAATTATACGTTGTTTTATTAATAACGTTTATGCAATAATAATGTAGTGCAATTCATACTAATGAATCATAAATAGAGAACGATATAAATTTAGCTGAAAACAATTTTAGATAACGTGGCGTCACTCAATTATTATAAACCCATACCACTCGATTTTTCGTAAGAGCATACATGCGATATTCAATGGACAGTAGCTGTCGATATTTCCCCTCGTACATCTTTCTCGGTGTGCGCTCCAAAAACCAGCCTATATGAGGGGTTGGTCGGAACATGGGTGAATTGTCGGTGTGGAACGTACGAGTAACGATGAGGTGAAATCAGTGTAGCCACAATTAACACCGCGGCTTGATTTTTGTCGCGTCGGTTTTGCCGTTGACACGATTGTACTCTGTATTAAAGTGCGATACGCGTCGGCCACGCTATTCTGACACATCGCATGCCGCACCTATAGTTGAGTGCCGTCTAAGTACCTTTATTTTAATTTTTTGCAGCACCGTTGGACAATCCCACCGCAAAAAAAAGATGTAATATATGAATCACGATTGGCTTGATGTTGTTGTCAATAGAATTTTGTAAGGCACATTTATTTGAAATATACAAATTTACTACTGATTACATATTTTGACGTCTTAACATATAAATCTCGTGATTTTTATCTCTGTTATTATAAAATACTAATTAACTCTGTTACTAAATTTTTTTAACAAAATTATAGCTTTGATTACGCATATAAAATCTGAATAAAAAATAGAAACAAAAATCACCGGTTAATTCGTTTCTTGATTATTTTAAGGAGAAATTAGTTACAAGTCGCGGTTATAATTGAGTAAGTATTTCATTATACGAGGATTTGTGCGTGTATGTGTTTTAGAAAGCATCCTAAATTCTTCTGCAACAGCTTTCTTGTATCGCCATGAAGAAGGAAAAAAGCGGCACTCAGGTGTGTTCTGCACCGACGATCTTACTCGGAAGCGTCGAGGGTGACGATATGAAATTCCCCGTTTCTTCTCGTTTTTATCGCTTCGTAAGTTGTTCTCGTCCCTTTTCCGACTGCTTTTTATGTCGCGTCTTATCGAAATAGGTTTGCAAATAATATATTTGAATTTCTCTATTTCTTGACACAATTTTATAAGAAACTATTCAAGCAACGCATTATCTTGATAAAATAAATGCAATATGAAAAAATACGATTTAGTATTTATCACATAATAATACATACTTGGATGATATTTATTTAAAAAATATATGCGATGTAAAGCTTTTTTTCTAATTTTATTCAATGTTGTCAAGATGACATGAATGTTTGCACATGTTTATTCAAATATGGATCAAGCATATTCAAATTTATTGCAAAATATATAAAAAATATATAAATAAGCAAATCTTTAGTGTTTCATTAAAAATCTGTAAATTTATATTCAATTTTCCTATTAATCGTAAAGTTTTGTGTAATAATGAATTCACATACGCAATATTTATACATATAAGAAATAAGAAAGAAACAAAGAGAGAGAGAGAGAGAGAGAGAGAGAGAGAGAGAGAGAGAGAGAGAAAGAGAGAGTTATAGAGCATGCACATTGAGATGTTCGAAAATATATAAAAATGCTGCAATATTTTACATATAAACATGGAAACATTATAATATGTAGCAATTTCAAGAAAAGTTGCCGTAAAACACACTCAAGAATATTAGAGCGAAGATATACCGACGTTATCAAATACGGTTCGCAGGAAATATAAATTCAGCTCTTCGCCAATCCTAAATTTCTATGCAACGGCGCATAAACTACCAACACAACCATGCATTTATGGATCACCATCGCACGATATAATCTGTATTCACGGTTATACCGCAAAGTCGATAGAACTGGAAGTTGGGCGACGGGGCAGGAGGATTGTGGCTGTTGCGGGAAGCAACGTAAATCGTCCGTCCAGACTGCGAAAGTAAGACTGTATGAACATAGAGACGTATTAAGCATAGACAACGTTTGTCACAGATTCTGTTACACCATAAAAGATATCAAACTTCTTCCTAAGATTTTCACTTTTTCATCGTCTTTTACGCACATCTTTTATTTTACCAAGTAACAACTGTAAAAGCTTACTCTTAAAAATATACGAAATTAATTACATGTATCTGTCCAAAAATATACGAAAAATTGAATAAAAATATTTAAAAGAAACATTTATAGATTAAAAGTACAAAAATTAATCTTCTATGCGTTTAAAAGACACTGGAACAATTTTATTCATTCTGAATTTTTATCAACCAAATATAATTCGAGTGTTTTACTAATAAATAATTTCGAGTGTTTCGATTAGTTTAGCTATCTAAGTTTAATTATAAATAAGAAAAAAATAATATAGTCATTAATTATATATCTGATCTTTCAATGGCCAGATAATGAAAAATTATTTCAAAGATAAAGCAGAAAATAGATTGACGATGTTTACATTAATTTGTTACACCAGAAAATCTATTAAAAAAAACCCCGAGAGCTTACGAAGTTACACAATCTGGCGTATCTCGGAGAGTGGGCGTAACTCACTGCTGTGTAAGGCGCTCAGGTTACATCTGTTATTCCGTCGCGCCAGCCAGGCGAAGGGTGATACCGAAGAGGACAGGCGGTGGCATAAAGGGGTGAACCTGCTGGATTAAGCCGGTACAGCCACCAACGCGTATACGTCTTGCCCAAGCTTAACGGATGATTAATCTATTCGCGCCCTCCGCAAACAAGTACCTGCTATCTACCTGCTCACCCACCTACCTACGTAACTACCACCGAAAGCGTAGCACGATGGCAAAAACGACCGCTTCCAATTACCATGAAACCCGTTCGAAATCTCGCGCTAATTCGAATCCACGCCTATCTGCGTTTTCGCTGCCACAGGGGAAAAGTGGCCGCATGGACGAAATTTTTGCAAGCTGAATGCCACGTGAGTCGATGTGTCGACGGAGAGTCGGTAGACGTGCGTTTTCAATATATTATATAGATTTATCATTTAAAATGAAGTACAGACGGAGTACATATTAATCTTGCTTTAATTGATCATGAGAACAACTTTTATCGCGGCATTAATATATCAGAATGAAGCGACGCAAGGCTTAATACTAGATTGAATCGTAACAGAGAACCGCGCGATCGTATTGCTCGCGAACAGGAAGGCGATCAGATAGATCGCATGAATACTGCGGATGTCGTGCAGTGTCCGAACCTCGTATATATCCGTCGACGAGTCGGACAGACAGCGGACGTTCCAGCGGGACACCATCAACCCTGATTGACAACTCCATGCATGGAACTGCGCAGCCGAGATTATCGGGTCTCCAGACCGGAAGCTCGTTCTGCTGACCACCTCGAAGCTGAACCAAATTTCACCTCCCGCACTATGTACGATTTCCGCATGCAAAAGGGATATCGAGCGATGCCCATTCGTATCGACCAGACCGTGGATAAGGATATTTCGTGACACATGAGTTCAACTGTCACGGATGACGGCTTGTTTCACGTGTCGGAGAAATATCTCAAATATTCGATAGATCTGAAAATTAAATGCTGGAATGTGTCTTTTTATAATAATTGGCTACCTATTTTTTATAATATTATTAAAAAGACAATATAATTACAGTTGATGCCATTGTATCTAAATAAAAGTAAAATTATTATTCTATTAATTATGCCACATTGTATCTATTAATTATATTAAATAATTGACTTGAAATATATTTTAATAAACTAGTTTAAAATGTAAGCAATATTATAAATATTGTAAAATGATTGCGGACATCATTAAAAATAATATATATAGAAGTTATTAAAGTTATTTTTTACACACACATAACATGCATATATGTCCATTTGATTTAAAAATTTGATCCGTTGATATATTATTATTACTAAAAACAAAAATCTAATATTTTGGGATATTTTTTTACATTAATTTAAAATATTATTTTTTATTATTTTTAAAAAGTCTATTTAAAATGAAAAAGGAATTGTCAATAAAAAATTCACATAATTTACACGAGAAATAAATAAGTACAATGGTGAGATTTACCAAAGTAGCATCGAATCACTCGTCGTGTCTGGCTTATGCGTCGACCGTTACTACTGCCGGGTGCTGATCCGCCGGCAACCTATATTTTACTACTAACCACGTGGTGATATTCGCATATCAGGAGGTATCGAGCGTCGACCGGTTGCGCCGTCCAGACAATGGGCAAGGATATTTCACTGAATCTACTCTGAGAGAGCCGAGAATATGCGAGATCAGAAGAGGGAGAGAAAAAGAGAGAGGATAGAGAAAGTGAGAGAGAACGTAAAGTAAAGCGAAAGAGAAAGTGCAAGGGAGCGAGTGGTAAGAGGGCACCCTCCAGGTACCTGAGGATAGTTAATAAGGGGGTAGCAGTGCGAAAAGGGGGCACCAATGTCTTGGCTTGGGTGCTTCGGGGTCCTCCCGTCACCCAATCACGTCCTGGCGAAGCTCGCCATATTTCGCGGGGCGGAGTTCTCTTCTCACTCTCCTCGTGCGACCGACTCAGCCGCTATGTTCTACTATTATTTTAAACCCTTCGCCACCCCTTCCCCCCGTCTCCGCCGCCGACCCCTTTCTCCATCCGAACCCCTCTCGTTCGCCAGTTTCATTCCCCAGTTCTCCTTACCACCTCCGCTCGGCACCCCGTACGATCCAGCCTCCTTCTCTCGCCACCTTTCCAGAACGGACCTCCAACTACCCCCTTACCACCCCACCATCGCGTCTCGTGCCTCCGGGCGGAGATGAAAATTTCCAGACTTCTCGCGATCGAAACCGAATTGTTATTTCACGAGGTAGTCGACCCTCCGCCATCCGCCGACCTAACTCTCTCTTTCTCCTTTGCCCTTGGGCAGATGTATCTCCGTCAAAAGTCTTCGTAGCTTCCACTCTTTTTCTTCCATAAAAAAGAATAGTTCTATTTCTTTTTACACAAGTGATTGATAAAAAGCTTAACATTTACCGCGACTTGTGCAAGTAGAGTAAAAATAGATATGAAACTTTAAAATATTTTTATTCGCTATTCTTATTCTATAAATATTTTTATCACTATTCTTATTCTATAAATAGGTATCAATTTTAAAGCGAATAATTGGACATATAAACAAGAAGTATGAGAATTCCAGAATAATAGCTGATATGATGACAGCGCGTGCAGCTGTATACATATTTCATATTGCATTTGCAGAAGATGAATTTATTTGATCCTTTAAACTCAATTATATTACGCCAGGGATTCCAATGCGTGATTTCAAAAGAGCTAATTTATATATTTGATTTAAAAGAATTGTCATTGTACACCTAATATAATTATTACATTCAAGTATTTACATTCAAGATAACTAAATTAATAAAAATGTAATGTTAAAATATTTTTTAATAATAACAAAATGAAGTTATATAAAATATCTCTATTAAATAAAAAGTCACTCTAAAATAACTGAAAAATAATAGCTAATAAATTTTATTATTAAAAATTATATTTCGATATGTCATACACATATGTAACTGTTAATTAATATATAATTTTTTAAAATAATAATTGATAAAAATCATTAAATGCTGATAATAATGTGTACATAACACAACATAAAACTATAAATTCTAAAAATAACATTAAAAATAAAAATGCATGTAAATATATATATATATATATATATATATATATATATATATACAATGAAGATATAATAAAAATTTTTAGCTAATATCCATATATATTTCTAGATCATATAAACTAAAATATTTTAAATGTATTATTACGTTACTCTTTCAACTCCATAATATTTAGTTTCAGCAAACATAATCTGCCGTAATGTAAACGAGAGCATATACATGTATATTTTGATGCATGTCTAACACTAAGGGTCTGCCAACAATGGCATGCTACCGGCATTCTCTATAGGAGTGCATGTACCGAAAATTGTAAACACGAGTTCCAAACTTTGCTTGTATCTTTATGTATTCACATAGCAGATACAATATCCTTTAATTTCCAATACAGAAAATATGAAAACTTTTATTAACATGATACATCTTTTAATTCTCAATAATAGGTTGTATAAAAAAATTTTTTAGATGCAATTAAACTATATTACATATATGTAATATACATTTCTATTATCGCTAAGATATGTAATTTTGATCATATAATAAGAGTATGAGATACACACTTTTTTACACAAAATCTATATCAGAAATTTGTTTAAAATTTTACATGTCTTAAAATATTAATATAAATCTAGCGTTTGAGTTTGATATAAAATTTAATATAAAGGTTAATTTTTTTATAATTATTTACAAAAATTATATTCTCTCTTTTCTTCTATTATTAATAATAGTTTGTCTTTGAGTTTAAATATATCAGATTTACTGTCATAAGAATCAACACAGATAACAATCACAAAAATAAATTATATATTACGTGATATTAATAAAATTAAATAAGCATATCAATATATATCAAATATATCAATCTACTTTTATGTTGCTTTCAGAAATTAAAACGCTAAAATATTTAATTTTGTCGTATACTAATCTCATGCATCAATCATACGTAAATTCATCCTTAAAATTCTTAAGAGATTCTCTATAATAAAGAATGCGATTACATCATCTTAAGAAGAACAGGCAAAAGGATTAATAATTTGAATTTATACAAGTATACTGCATAAATTTGCGCACGCGCTTTTTATCATATTTATATTTTTTACTACATGGTATCTTCTATGTTACCGCATTCAAAATGATAAAGAAATTATTCATATGCATATTTTCGCGACACATGCTAAAAGTATCTAGAAATACGTGTTGAAAAATAACCACTTTATATGTTGATTAAAATTCAAGTGTTTTCCTGTTGAAAATTCAAAGCCTCCGCTAGAAAGCTAAATAAGTCCCGATATATACGTAATTCATATTCTTCTTTCTGTCTCCGCCTTGTCTACCGAGATTTAACTTTCAACCAAAAATTCGTACGAAATCTTTTGTACGAAAAAATATCGACTAATCTGAACAAACAATCTTTTTATTTATCTTGTGATATATAGCTATTCAGGTTTCCGTTAAATATCCGGTAAATATCCGTTTAATAAAAATTCCATGTCTGATTCTGTCATTCGTCTGAACAAAATGGCTTCGTATATATATATTTATATCATTTTATTTATGTCATTTTCTAATAATCAATTTGTTGCCTACGAAATTATGGAAAACGATATGCACGAACTATAATTGAGCATAGCTAAAATTATGTATATATATATATATATATATATATATATATATGTATATATATTATGTATATATATATTTTTTCCCCCGAGATCGTTTTATTATGAAACAGTTAATATTTGAACGGTTGGACGGATTTATGCGCGACCGTTAATAAAATACCATAAGATCCTAAGCCTTCTTCGTATGGATTTCATTTACGGTAATTCGTTATAAAATTAAAAAGCTTAGAGCCTCATAAAGATAAAAATATTGTTCGTTTTACAAAAAGGCAAAATCTCGCATCATTATATACGAGCACGGAATGATATAAAGCGCACAACGATCAGACCGGAAAGTTAACATCTACATCACGTATTTTCCGTTCGATATTTCTCTTCTATCCTTTTCTTTTCTTTTTATCTCTCTCTCACTTAGTACCACCTTCGCAAGCTAATGTCTTGTGATTGAACCTTTTATGATTATTGCTTGCATGAACATTGCGTGTTGATAATGTGAACTTGTACAACAATATACACATAGTTTTATACGTATAAAAATACTGAATATTGTTAAAGAATTCTTTATCGAATATTTGAATGCTTTGTAGTTGGCAAGAAGAAAAGCCTTGTACTAAATATATGTTTAAAATATATATATATATATATATATATATATATATACATTTGTAATAATTAATTATAATAGATAAAGTAGATTTTAAAGCCGATTATGATAACTGTAAAAAATAATTATATAACATATTCTGTAATTGTTATAAGATTTTTTTAATAGTACTATTTAACATCAATATGGCGTAATTTTATCGTCCATACAAAGAAAAAAACAAAGTTGAGTTTTAAATTTATTCGGAGCTAATGTTTCTATAAAATGAGAAAGGTACACATGGTCACTTCCCTTTTCGTAGAGTATTTCCGACCATCGATCACGTGTCCGTTGCAAGACAGAGTAAATTTAGAATGAATCGAATCTCCGCAATAGTTTCCGTTGCTGTTTCTGGCACAATTCATTAAGAACAAGTTAGATAATATCAATTGTTTTATTACTCTCAAGGTAAAACATTACGTTTCACAATGATAAATATATTTCCCCGTATTTAATTATTTACGTTTATTTACTAATTCGCAATTTTACTATAGTCATATATCATGGTATTATACGAATACATATTATACGAATATGTATTATACGAATAACATTAATAACATTAATTTTTAATTTCATTACACAAGCATTTTCTTATGAAATGTAAATATAAAGCTCAATTGATTTAAACGTTAACATTTGAAAATGCTTGATAACTGAATAATCAATGGGAGGATGGACTGAGATTTAGACCAACAGGTAGAATTACTGGCACGGGAGCTTGGTTGGGGATAATTCATCGCTAATCGAACATGGGAGCGGGCAGGTGCGCAAGGGTTGGTTTTCACCCTTGCTGTCCTTAGCCGCTGTTGTACGTGGTCATGCTCTATAATCGGTTGCTCGTCTTCATTTAACAGAATTATACTGTATGTGAATAGAATTTAGCATTATATTTCATAAAAATGCTACGAAGAAATGTTAAGATTACAACTCAAAAATATATACACTTACAACATGCAAACTACTATAATTTAGATTGAGTATATGTATTATATTAATTATTATAAGGACTGATTGCATTCACATGATTTTATCGTAAAGTTTAAAATCCACTAAAAACGCATTAAAATTATTAAAATATTCTTTTTTAGTAATTATTTGTCAATAGATGAAAATGGGAGAAACAAAGAGAAGAAGAATTTAGAAATTTAAGTTATCATAAAATATATATATATATATATATATATATATATATATCATTCTGTAAAATACTAGATTAAAATAATTTTCACACAAGAACATATGTATATATAATTCACATCTCTTGTAAGTAAAAGATCAAATATTTCAATAAATAAAAGTTTGAAAATCGATTACATATTTGAGTTACTCTCTCTAATGTAGGATTGATTCAATTAGTTGGAGTTAAAAAATAAACTTAATTTAAGTTCAACATTATTCAATCAGCTCGTGGGATTTCGAAGTTAAACTAGGTTTAACTTTCTACGGTTTGCGGATATATACCCGAACGTAATATTATCTATAGTAATGACAAGAAATAAGTGCTAAGAAGAGAAATAGAATAGGAAACGTTTTTTTATATACATATAAATTGTTATAACATATTTGTATATGTATGGACACGTTATATTATAATATATGATATATGGTGCTAATATCGGTACGATAATGATTTTATTCGAGAATAACATTTACAGTTGCGTCTATGCGAGCAATATCCGAGAGATTATTGAAATTAATGATCCACGTTAACTGCGTTATAAACTAAAATCATGTAAAATGTATGAACTCGAGCCGTGATTTACGTCCCTAATGCTTCGCTATGGAGTGAAGAAAGGTAATGTTATTCATGTAATAAAAGCCGCGTCATGAATATTCAAGTACTTAATATCAAAGTTTTGGTTAATGCAGGAAAAAGAAAAAGAAAGTTATTTTTTTTAAGACTCATAATAATTATATTCTTAATGTAATATTAAACACAAAGTTAGAATTAAACAAATGCATAAATGGCATGCAATTGTGTAGAATAATCCACGAGTTTGAATATATAATAAGATTTCTGCTCACATGAGTAACGGAAGATCGCCTTTGTAATGGAAAGTAAGTACGTCTTGTATAAATTCAGCTATCTTACCTGAAACAAAAAAATAAATTTTTATTTTTCTCTATCTTTGGCAAAGTTTTCAGGAAGCAGACTTATTACTACTTAATTTTACAGATAAAATTTTTTAAATGAGTATTAAAATAAATATTATATATTTTTCGTATTTTTATGTTTATGTATGTGATTTTAGATTGTTATATATAATAATTATTAGATATAAGAGAACAAAAATTTTATTATTTTTTTTTCAAAGTATTGTTGTGTCAACATATCATTGAGATGCATAGAGTGTTATTCCTAATTAAATTATAAGCTACTTTTGAAAAAATTATTCTCAAAATAGAAAAAAAAATAGACGAATTTTATTATACTTTATTAATTCATTTTATTATATTTTATTAATTTATTATTTTAATTCAGCATCTAAAATAATTTATTGTAAAATTTTATTTCTTGTTAATAATAAGCTGTTAGTTTATGCCGAATATTCAATTGAAATTTTGTTGTCTTTATAAATGCTAGTGTGAATAAAGCTAAATTGTAGTGTTTTCTAAAAGATCGTAAAGACAGTTGTTGAATGTCCCTTTTTTACCATGAAGATATAGCATCCGTTGACTTGAGTGACTGAGAAGAGTTTGGAGTTGGACAAGGCAGAGTAACAAAAGAACCAGAGTGAAAAGAGAAAAAACTAACACGTGATGTACAATATTGTTAAAAGCATAGAAATAGAACAACGTGGAACGTCGTTCTGCACATTCGAAGTTAGGCAGACAATGATAAATGATATCGTACACCGTCCTCAAATTTTTTTATCACCCTATATGTGTGTTTTTGCACGATTGTACTTTGCAATTTACGCTTCTCTTCAAGCTTCTAATTCAGCCAATTATTTTATAAATTTATTGTAAATTTTGGATATATATAATATATTTTTCTCTTACTTTTTTGATCGATGTTTATATTAAACGCATGAGCACACACACACATGATGTATATTTTTTATAATAAATTATATTCTGAATATTTTATTATAAGTAAATGATATTGCTAATAAGTAGGCAATATATTAGCATTTAGTCTGGTGACAATTTATTGATTTACATTTTAATGTAAAATATACAATATAAGATTTGTGTCTTATACTAAGAAGAAATTGAAAATCACACCAGGTTGTCTTAGAATAATTGAATATTTTATCGAGCTTCTGTAAATTGGAAGGGTCGTAATTATTGTTTGAGAAGGAATAATTTCCAACAGCTTTGTAAACAGAGAGAATGGAAACTCGAAATCGCATGGAACATAATTTTAAATTATATATATAAACTATATAGTGATTATATAGTGATTATATATGACAATAAAGTGATTACGGATAAATAATTACAAATATGTTCTATTTATTTCAGAAATATTTGCATATTATTATTTTTAATGTTTATATACTATTACTAATTGTAGGTCGTTATTAAGTAATATTTTGGAAAAATATTTTTTGCAGCAAATATTTTGTATTATTATTATAAGAACAATATTGATTAAACTTGTAATTTCCTCTTCTCTTCAAACACCTAATCCAGCCAATAATTTTATAAATTTTATTCGAAATGGAGAAATAATTCTCTACATTGATTTATCTAAATTTAATTATTTATATATGAAGAGTCAAATTTGTGTATCTATTTTATATAATATTACATTCAAATAATATACAATTTTGTTTTATGAAGAATGCATAAATTATTCGGAAGTTAAACGGTTCTTTTGTCATTCTCAAGTCCACCACGAGTGCCTCTCATATAAACTCTCAGAAGCACAGCCTCGAGAGAAAGCTTACGACCTTGTCTGTTGCTTGTGCGTTGTGCATATACGTACGCAGATGTATACATGCATACTCATGCTTGTAAAGAGAGCGAAAGGGGACGAAGAGTATATACGGCTATGGCTTTCTGCGAGTCGTTGTATAGGCAGGTACACTTTGGGAAGGGATGGGCGCGGAGTCCTGTGGAGAGCCAGGGATAATAGGGATGAGTGGGCCAAGGGATATGAATCAAGCTGAGCAAACATTGAACTTGGAGATACGGTGTCGCCGCACGAAAGCTACGTACCGTGGACAAAGAGGGGAACGTACCTCGAAGTACACCTTCGCGATTACAATTCTCGATTTTCTCCTCCCCTCGATCCCAGTTCTCTCTTTCCTTTGCGGTGGAGGGACAAGAGAAAGAAAATGTCCCTCGTCGACCGTAACTCTCCGTCCCCGATGCCGAAATATGCATATACCAAATATTGATAGTGCGAGAGACCGAGTGTTTGCAAGGACGTCAGTTGTCGCATAAAATTTTCCGCTGCTTCGAGTCGGAATGGCCGATAAGAGAAAGTGTCGACCATAAGAAAATTACTAGGTTGAGATAACATTAGATTATCTCTATGAGTTGGAAAAATGACAATTCGAAAATAAGCCAATATAGATTTTATTCAAATTTAGAATAATATATATTTTATATTTTATATTACATATATATATATATATATATATATGTATATATGTGTGTAAAATATTGAGTTTTTAGAAACACAAAAAGAAAAACTAGAAAGAAAGAGAGAAGAGATAGAGCTTATTCAGAAATGGAGTAAATGTGTGATATTATTCGACATACATAGCAAACTTATTCATAATGTGTAATGAAAATACAATTTAAATTTTTTCGTTAAATAGAATTTAATTCGTATATGTTATACGTGTCCTTTCTTATGACTGGTCATAGCGTGAGAGATCAAATTTAATTTGTGTGCACGTATTCACATTGGTATAGATTCCTGCTCCGAGAACTATGTAGAAATTTATAATCTAATTGCCTAATAATCAAAGGGTCAAAGCTCACTCTGTGACGAGCCGCTATAAACAAAGAGTTTCGTTAGTTGAAGACCCTTTCTGCCCCTCGACGTGGGTTTCGAGATAAGGTCGCGCATACGACATAGCGAAACGCAACGTTTCATCCCTAGGGATATCAGGGAAGTGACCTCTCTCCGTCTCCTATTCCCGATGTTTTAGTTAACCCCAGCTATACCAGACCGGAATATCTTAAACGGACAGGGACTTTTTAAGCAAAAACTTTATCGCGTATAAAGTCGGCAGCAGCAGCAGAAATCGGAATGACCGAATCGTGTAGTTTGCCAAAATCTCTGGCAATAAATCGTTAATATTCTAATTGGCAAAAAAGAGAGAATGCGTTGGGGCCTGTGGGGAAAACGGTAAAATATGACTACTCTTCAGATTGATTCGGAATTCGCGCAAATTGCTCGTGAAAGCAGCGGTTACAGCGGCTCGTTTGTATCGCAGTTAAATCGATTTGTTTAAATGGAAACGCTAATTTTCGACATGGCGTTAAGCGCGATATCGTATCTCTTTCCTTACTTTGTGTCAAAAGCGTAAATCTGGGTTTGCAGTGCGTGCACTACAAATTTCAGCGGTAGCAATTGTCAGTCTCTTTTGTAAGCGAGTGACACATTTGCGTATTCCCGCGTATGAAAAATGACGTTGAATAATTCCACTGTTGAAAGCTCGTTCCGTCGAATAATTAATTCTATTGAACATTGTCCTCTCGCGAAACATTTTCAACAAAACTGATTGAATTTTTAACATCTTCATGCATTAACGAGAGTCGCATATATTTCGCATTCCGGCAGGAATTGTCATTATTTATTGTTACGTTTGTTATTATTTATAGAAGCTTCAAATGGATATTTCTCGAATGATCGATGCTGCCGAAAGGTTTCTGCGTGTATAGATATTCACCTGAATTTATAACTTTTCTATGAAACCTCCATAAAACGGAATAACTATATTTCAAATGGTAGCATATATTTCACATTGAAAGCTACTAGTATATATTATTTATAATTCTTTATTACATATGCAACATTTGAAATCTAAATGCCACTTATCTATCAATTAACTCTGGCTTGGATACATAAAGTAGTTCTATTTTTTTCAATTTAATCAAATTAATTGAAATGTATCGAGACAATAAAGATAAAAAGATTAGTGTGACAGATAGATATGCTCGTAGATTTTATGCGATATTTCACAACGCATTTCCCGATACATTGTCATATACATCAACGAGAGACAAAGCTAAAGTTTGTCGGGAAGAAAGAAGATACGGCTCATAGAGCAGGAGAAAGAGAGAGAGAAAGAGAAAGAGAGGGAGGGAAACAAAGGAATTGCAAGGAGAACAAGAGAAGGAAGAGAGAATCTTTGTGCGAGTTGGCACACAATGGCAACGCGAAAGTCAACTCCCTGCCGGGCCGGAAGTCGACGGTCGGCCATCTTGGCAACCGGATGTGCATCCTAAATGTCTCGCAAGGTTTGTACGTACGAATTGTATATGACATTCTCCTTGCCTTCCTATTCCCGTCCTCATTTCGTTACCCTTCTCTCTCGCGCCGCCCTCTATCATTTTACCTTCCCTCGTTTTCCGCGACTCCTACGCGGCATTATCATCACCGAGTTTTAACTCGGCGGGAATGTCGAGCAGAACGAGGACGACGAACAGGACGAAGGCGACGACAACGACGAAGATCAGGAAAACTTCATTCAAAACAGCGTTGTAGAGCGCACATCGGCTACGTATGCAGTAGGTGTTACGTATTTACGACGAACAATATAAAAGCAAGTGCGGAGAATATAATAAAAGCTTTTCGTTAGAAAAGTACGAGGAAGAAAGTAAAAAGAAAATGCTCTGGATCCTTCTTTTGTTCGTCTTGTTTTATCAGAAGACCACTATCTTCGTGGCAGCAAACGCACAGCTAACACTTCGGCCGCTCTTGTCCTCATCATATACATGTACGTGTATTTTTATCTCATGATCATATCTCTCCGATGTCGTACCTTTCTTTAAACAAGCGGTTATTAAATTAAACGCTTGTTATAAAATGTGTAATTGAATGACAGTCTTGAAATGTAATTTCGTGATTCAAGAATGGTTTAAAATGTAAAACAATGGAAGGAATTAACATTTCTCTCAATAAGGAATTAACATTTCTCCCAATAAATGACTTTTTGAGGAGACATAAGAGAAAAAAGTAGAAAGAGAAAAAGACTGAGAAAATTTATTCATAAGATTTTTTTATGTAAAAATATCAAGAATATATTTTACTGCTATCTCTTTTTCATCGCTTTTTATATTGGTGACATTATTTATAATCAGCATTCCCCTCGTTTTATTTCCTTCATTATCTTTTCTTGCTCACTATAAATTTATATTCAAAATTTATATATTTTTTTAAAAGAGCGACAGTGAAAAGAACAAAGCTCTTCTATAACTTTATCAAATTTTATTATTATCATCCTACCTAGTATCTTGGAGTTTTATTGTCGTTATTTTACGTCGCATCATTTGCGAAGCGATAGATTGGTTGGGTTTGATCGATAAAATTGATGTGATATTGTCAAAGGAGTGTGCTTGATAACGCATCATAAACAAGGCAAGAAGAAAGACAAAAAATGAAAAAAATAAAAAAAAAACGAAAGAAAAAGAAAATGGAAAATATGTAGTGGTGATATATATATTTATATATATTATTCATATAATCTTAAAAAAAAACACTACATATTAATGTTAATATTATATGTATATAATATCCAAAATTACCTATCAATTAATTTTATCATGATAATGTTTACTATCTTTTTGCAATTATATATTATTATCAAAAATAATTTATAGATTAATGATTGCTTAATAATGATGATAATAAAATGATTAAATGATTTTAGTGATCTCAGAGTAAACGTAGAAGTTATCCGAAAGCTTAAATATTAAAGAATTATGCATAAAGAAAAGATTATTAACTATTCTATTGAAAAATAATTTACTATTCCACTGTGAAATCGCGTAATTACGGAAACCAATCCATCAGGTCGAGCGCTGGTAACTTCTATTTACACGTTCGAAATCGATTTGCGCCACGTCAAGTGGCGACGCAATTCGCGATACTAGCGGAATAAAAATTTCTTTCCCGCTCGTGATACTTCGTCGTTATCGGTTTCAATTTTCGCCGGAGCAATAATAATCCACCAAGGTGTGCGGTAACTCGCTCGAACGTAACAGAGCGAAACAGTTTAGAGAGAGCGTGATAACTCGCGCGTACGGCCGTTTAAAGTTGACCGAGATAAGGAACGATAACAAATAGTGGGAGAGTTACGAGGCAACGGAGAAACGAGGTCGAAAGATCGGTAATACTCGGGGGAGAGCTTTTTCTCACGAAGCGGTCTTCGTGAGGGTACGCGAGGGTAAGAAAAGGAGAAATAGCGGAAAGGCAACCGCTGCGCCGAGTTCCTGAGAAATATTCTACAAGAGGTTACCGAGACCGTGCATTTGCAGTATCCTGGGATTGCACGTCGGTAAATCCGCGAAATTCTTTGATTTAGTTTACCGCTCCCGGTGTGTGCCGCCTGTGCGTACACACGTACATAAACACGTGCATTGCCGCGGGAGAACGACCGCATGCGCATACATATATGCCGCGTAAATGCAAAGATAAGCTCCACGGAAAGGGATCACTCTGGATCAAGAAGCACTCACGACACGCCTTATTTCATTGTGTGCTTCCTCTATATTTCTGGTAATCTCCGCTTTGCCGTAGGCTCCTTTCAACCGTCTTTACGCGGATCTTTTTTCTTCTACCGCAGAACATAATTAAGAAAGTGTATTACGATATTGGGTATGAATAACGCAAAATAACACATTAATATTTAATCTTCAAATATGTACAAGCCAAATTAATTATCTTCCGCTTTATTGTCAATATGTTTAAAGAATGAAAAATTAATTATTACTTCCGAGAAGAGCGAATTAATAATTTGCAAGAAATCAAAAATGATGTTAGTTTCACTATTTGTAGGCACCTTGTATATAATCTGAGAAAAATTATATAATCTCATAACAAACAGCATGTTATTATTGTATTGCCGGCTTAAGATTCTATTAAATAGCAGAGCATGTAATGGTTATTGCCGATGTGTTGGTGCGAAATGTACCTGTTTTTAAGGGATCTTTTACTCACCAACAGCGATAGCTATTAACCCTGCTATTTCGTTTGTTGGTTTGTAACACACAGCAAGGTTTCCAATGGACAAATTTAATGAAACGGAGTGCTGCCCATAGCGAAACCCCTCGCTGTTCATATTAAATTCCGTTTGATATCGCGTACAACGTCAATTTCGTCATATGCTTTCAATCCGTATTTTATGCAAATCCTGTTGTAATAAGGGACGTATGAGCTTTCACTGAACATGCATGCCTTTGTGTAACTGGCGAGTTTTCGCATGATTTTTGTTTCAAATTGAGATGAAACAACACATCAGAATTGTATATTGTACGATTGTTTATTTAAGAAAAACAGCGGCGTTTTTAAAGAAAATTTTTATTTTTACAGAAAAATAAACTCTCTATCTACATCTCCTTCTCTCGGTTTTCTCTTAAATTAGCATGTAAAATTAGCTGTTTGAGACAAAGATGTTCTTATAACATATGAAATAGCAAGCGTTCATTATACAAATCAGAAATGATGATATGTTCATTTCGCTACTTTCATTTCATCACACGTAGAATACATTTGCGATTAAAATTCAGACTGACACAGCTGTCTTTCGATGAAAAGAAAAAAAATTACCTCTTATGAACGATGCAGATAGACTGGTGCTGATGAGAACTATTTGCATTATTTTACTGATGAGAACTTATTTGCATTTTTTTTCGATTTAACTTAAATGAAAATGTAACATGAGAGATTTTTCACTTCAAACAATGGATACTTTTCATTTACAACAGAAACAAAAAAATTTAATTTAAAATACAAATAGTTAGGGACAAAATATATCCTTGATGAATTTTTTTTTATGATAGCATGTGACATGGCCGAGAAGTAATTTCCATCTAAATGTATATTTCTGTATATTTCTAATTTTTCACGTTTGATTTAAAAAATTTTATTATTAGTCGAGATTTACGTAAACAAGAAAGCATGGCGTGAACTTTTGTATTTTCCTCTTTTCCTTTTTTTTTCTCTATCTTTTTCCTATGGCTATTCTCTTCGTTTCGCTCTAACATGGCGCACACAAGCAAAAGAAAATTGTAAAATGTGGTGAGCGACTTTTCGCTCATTCATATTCCTCCGATGTAGCGCAGCAATGCGATTGGCTAACTACCTTGCCATACGTACTATTGGATACCCTACCATTTGCCCTCGTCTCTCATTGTTGCTGTTCTCAGACTCTCGTTTTTATCTTTCTTTTCTTTTTTTATTTTTCACACAGGTACGCGAGTATATATGCGAGATCGTTCTTCCCGCGTATTTCTTCTTTCGTCTCTTCGTGATATAAATTCATCCCTCTAACTTTTCCCCCTTTGCTCCTCTTCCTCTCCCCCTTCCCATCTCTCTTCATTTTCAGTCAACGACTGTTCTGGGTAACGCATCGATTCGCTTCTAACTCACTCCGGTAAAATACCCTCCGAAACCATCCCATCTTCCCCCTTTTACTTCATCTCTCCGTTTTTCCGCCCCCTGTCGTCATCTCTGCCAGTTTACTCTTCCTGATTAGGCTTGAGGGATGAAAAAAGCCTCGTCTACGCTTCGAAGCGTCGTATAAAGACGTTAATGCCGCGGCGCCATCCGTTGATAGGTGGATTGGAACTCGCGGAATCCGAGGACGTGATTGCGAGATGGTACGTGCCCGAGGTAGCAGAGCTCACGTCGAACACACAAACGCAGTTTACGCGAGTCATAGCTTGATTAATTGCGCGTCGAATCGAATCATTTGAACAGCACGATAGTATATTATGTCATCGCATATGTACATACATCGCCAGGATTTATCGTCATTAGGATAAATAATTGCTTCTTTAGACTGCTTTATTATGCAAACATTATCGGAGTATTATTTTGCACATGCATTAGCATAGCGACTGCTATTGAATTTGATTTAAGAAAGAATTATTAAAAATAGCATAATAATTCGGAAAAATTAATATGATAAAAATAAGAATATAATAAAAGAATTATTTTTTCCATCGTACATACTTTATACAAAGCATATTATTTAGTAATTACACACAATAATAAAAAAAATCATATAAGTTACTAAAATTAAATAAAAGTTTAGTTAAAATTTGTAAAGAATTTTTCTTATATTAAATTAAGACATAATAATAAGAATTAATATAAAGTGTTTTTTTTATCTATTTATATCAATAAGAGAAGAAAAAGAAAAATACCTCTAGCTTTGCATATAATTTCTCAAACAATTTAAATATTAGACAAAATATAAATAGACGTGGAATTTAAACTTTAAATAATTATTCTAAAATTTGAGTAAAAGAAACACACAGTATAGTATCCATTGTTTCATATAGTTAATACTCAATGTAAATTTTATCATGTCCCCTTTCGAAATTTGTAATTACAACTAAATTTGTAATTACAAGGATGTACAATAGGAACAATATCTATTTTAATAACAGAACACATCGAAGCGCGCGGGTATCGCAGAAAATTGCTCGCCACTCGTGGGCGAGACTATCCATCGCCTGCCAGCCTGTAATTACTCAAGCGCGGTTAAACGGGGTCCCTATTGTGCCGCGCGAAAAGAAGTAACATTACATCGGGCCGCAAGCATATATATAATCGCTTTAAACCGGGCGCGAACGTTACCCAGTGATATACGTGGCAAAAACTTGGCCACTTTATTCATATGCCTCCAGCTCCGTGTTCATAACCTTCCACGGCGGGAGTATATAAAAAAGCGGGTATGCAGCCACCCCCGGCAACTCTCCGTCCTTCTCCCCTTTGCAAGTCTGCCTCGGTGAACGCGCCTATATTTCTTCCCCGCGCCCCGGCTTAAATATGCTTAGATTCAGGGTAGCTTGATATTATGTTGCTTGCTCGGATGGAGGGGATCGGGGGGGACCGAGGGAGCTTTTCGAGATATTTCAACAACGGCTGCGTTTCGCGTAGCCCGAAAACTTTCCGCGCGGCCGTGATTCTGACGCATACTTCATCGGCATTCGACGCCGACGAATCGAAGGGTGGAAACGGCGTTTCGGAGGTGGATTGTAGATGCAAGGGAATTGAGAGGGAGTTGGCGAACGCGCGGAGCTCTTCGCGTTTTGCAAACGCTCAAGGCGCTCGACTGTCGAGCCTCCGGAACTTATTAAACTCCGTAATTAAGGGGTTCTTGATCATGCTGGTTTAGATTTAATTACGCGGTGCTATGGTCGGAAGTAGGACATTAATTTGCTTACTCTTTGCAAATTTCTTTCATAAAATTTGCATTCAATTTTTCATACTTATTACCTGTTGCAATTGCAAGAATAATATTGATAAAAATATATTACATATTTAAAAGTAATAATAAATATTTTACTATCTTATATTCATTCGCATGTATATCGTCGGTTTCGGAGGCGACATGCTTTATATTTTAAATGTTTTAATCATGATTCATACAATAATAATTTTTCTTGCTTAGATTTTAAAATAATTATTTATAAAGCTTTTATCCAATATCTAAATAAATTGTTTAAAAAATTACATGTGAAATTTAAGAGTATTTTTTTTCTTTTCTCTTATTGATAGAAAAACAGTATCAAACACAATAAAATAAAAATTTCGATGATTAAATAAAAAGAGGAAGAAATGTTTCTTTGTCAACGCGTAACGTATTATGTATTTTTTATTTTTTCTTAACAGTATAGTATCAGTAGTGTTGTCAAATACTTTATTTTAATATATCCGATATTAAAATGAGATTAATTTGAACTCTGCATAGAAAATCGTACAGCATCGTCGTGCACGCTAAGTTGAATATTAAAATCCGGGGAAAAATCAAAACGAATGGGATATGATAAAAAGAGCGAAACAGCTCGCGATATTCGAACGGGAGATGAAAGTCAAAAACCAAGAATCCGGAGATAAATCACGTCGAGGGTTGAAAGGCGGTAGTGTTGGAGTCAATGGCCCTTGCCCGTAGTTGCCCGGGTTTTTGGTTTTTGCTATGGCATCCTCTTCCACCCGACTTCCCGGCCTCCGTAGTGTCCTGGGTAATGGACTAGAAGGATAATAATGCTCTGTTTTACAGCAGCGGAGTGCTACCTCGGCGCTGCTGGATGTATATGAAAACATCCAGCAAAATATCCACCGGATACCCGCCTCCGTAAGTTTGAGAGATGGTTGGTATACATGGTTCGTCTCTCTTCCTTTTGGTCTTTCTCTCTTTTCAACATTCCTTGGCTCTTTACTCTTTTCATGTCCTGCTGTGATTCCTGTCTTTCTGTCTTTTGTGTAACCATTAATTCTTTCGTGCTTTGGGGGGGATATTTATTTGAAACTAAATTGTCTTATTTAGAGATACAAGTAAAGAATTTATTGATAAAATATTTTTAAAATATTTTCAAAAGAGTATAAATAGATAACGAAATTATATATAAGCATCTATATCGGAGCAAAACTTAAAATAAACATAGACGGAGAAAAATGTTCTAAAGTAAAGTTAATAAAAAAATTTTATAATTTTATAACTTACTATGTAGAAAAATAGAATATAAATTAATTATAAAATTTATATATGAAAAGAAATATCTTTTACATTAGGATGAATAAAGCAGCCTTTCATATGTCAATGCATCATGCTGAAAAGTTTCATATATTGACGAGTGCTGTTACGAAATGGTCGCCGCGGTTACGTTTCGTCGATGCAGCTTTTATTTTCGTCGTTTACTTTATAGAGAAAGTTCTGCAGCAAGCGGGCCGAATTCGAGGCGGCGAGAGGTAGTGATAGATACGGTTGGAATATAGCACGAAAAAGGCTGTGGAAGGAGACAGCAAAGCAATAGTAACGTTTACGGGAATTGCACTTTCCAAAGAAATCCTACAATCTCCCCACGAATCTCCCTCGCTTTTCTTCGAGAAATGGTGAATGATAACATATGTATACATTACACATATGCATGGAGTATAATAAAATACTGATATGCATTATTATCAATTCATAATAAAACAATATCTATAAAAAAGTAAAAAATATTTTGTTTAAACAAAATAACAATAAAACTTTAATTATTTTTATAATTATATGTAGAAATATCTCTCTCTTTTATATATATACATTTTCAAAAATATTTTATATTTTTATATTTTATATCCATGTTTGAATAAGACTTATTTGTTTAATACATTATTATCACATAAAATATTTTTATTTCATATTTTTCAAAAAATTCAATATTTTTACTATAAAAATTATATTTATGTATATATTATTTTCCTCTAGCAAATAAGTATTTTTCTTAAATACACGTTGCTTAAAGGTGAACGTACTATGCTATCTAAAAACGTTCTTATAAAGTATTAGTTTACATATAATGTTTGCTAAATCTTGTCAAATAATCATAAATATAAATAAAATTTTAAACATTCTATATTTTGTTATTACTAACAAGAAATGCCTACATAAATATCTTTATTTTATTCGTGCATGTACTGTATGTTTTTGCTGTTTTCTGAGAACATGGAATAATGCAGGAACCATAAAATGACCAGATAAGCCAAATTCCAGAAATGACTCGATTTATAATATGTAAAAATATTCACATAGATATATAAGATTGGATGATTTGATTAACATATAATTCGTACACGTATAATAGATGACATTTACATGCAATAGCTTTTTACAATGATCGTTAATAAAACGATATTTATTTCAGTAAAATTGACTCAATTCCACGACAATAGCTGTATGATTGAGACAGAGAAATTAGATGAATAATAAAAAAAAAAGAGTAGAAAAAATATAGAAAAGTTATTGCGTTATTGCTGAAAATATTAATCGTGCGATATTATTTAAATTAATTACACAGACACACATATGCATTATATATTAAAATTATAAAAAATTTAGGATAATAATGAAAGTAAAAATAATGATTTTTGTGTACAATTCTTTTTCTACTTTGCTAAATATATTGTTTAAAAAATCTAGCATCGGTTTACTATTCGTTGATATAATTTCTGGATACTATTATATACATGATATGTGCGGCATGCATAAATTAACATTGCCGTACCATGCAACCGTGTTTGTATTCGCGCCAATCGTGTCTAAAGATGGTTTTACTCGAGTGCAGGATCTGGAAAAATGAAGTAGCATTTCATTCCACTAGACCTCTCACTCGCTTCGTTTTGTCGTTTGGAAAACAGAACGCGAGGTTAAATCATGAGGGCGACCAATGAGCCGGAAGAGAGGAAAGGAAAGAGTAAGAAAGAAATGCCATCATCCCTCTCCACCGTCACAACCACTCGACCCTACTTATTTCAATAGCTTTCCCCTGTTTCGTTTGAATAATCTACGTCTACTCTATGCACACATGCGTTTCTTTTTCAAATGCCTGTACTTGTCTATATTTGTTGATAAAGCTTGAACGCACATAAATGCCAAACTTTTAAATATGATACATATATCATTATGATACATATATCATTCACCTTTTTCACCTTAATATTTTATCGAGTTGTATATTTAATACGATTAGATTAAACAAAGCATATTTTTACGTCAATTGCACATCATGCATTAGAAGAATAGCAGACCGTCCATTTATTCCTCTGGATTATTCCCGAGAATAGCGCGCGATTTATATGAAAGCACTAGAGGCCGATATTCACAACCCTCCTTTCATCCACGAACACACTCTCTCACCGCCCTTGAGGGCTACCATAACTGGACTGCAAAATTTCCGATGCCTGGCACTGAAGTATTTATGAAGGTGTACCCACTCTCGCACCCTTTCCCGCACTTGGCTCAGCCCTGTCCCTCTGGTCTTTGTACTGCATATTCTCTTATTGCTCGTTCTCCCTCTGTCTCTGCTCTTTATTTCGCTTATACAGTCGATCTTATTACTCTTGCGAAAAAGTCGCGGGAGTTAATTTCAAGTCTTTCCTACACGGGAAGGGAAGTGCAAAAAATGGGCGAGGTACCACCATCGCTTCGTGCTTTTTTCACGATCTCTTTTCACTCAGGTTACCGGTGTTGGCACTTGCGTCTAATCTTTATCCGATATCTCGATTCGCGGCTGTTGGTCGTTTAAGCGCACAACGACGATGTTCGGTGTGTGAGTTTAAAGGTAGAGTGAATGGTTGTACCGAACGATCGAGTGAGAGGAGCCGGTGAAAAAGTGCGGCGGTAATGCACGCCAGCATGCCAGCACTCGCAGAGGTAAAGTGGCACCTGAGCAGGTAAGCATTTTTAATGATACCACCGCGCAAGCCGGTAATAATAACCCGACGCGACGTATCCGAGAAGTTTCTGTCGGATCTGAGCTGTGATAATCACATCCGCGAGAAGGCTGTGAGAAGGTATAATAATTTGTCGTGGAAAGTGCCACAATTCATTTGCATCGTATGCCTGTGAATGCGCTTGGACAGTGATATATTTATGCTCTACTTGAGCAATTGCAGTTGCGCCACGATATAAGTACATGTATGTAGAGAATGTAAATATGAATACGTGTTTGAAAGAAGTGTTAAGCATGCACGTGCATGTAAAATGTCAAACATCTAGCCTCATGCAATTTAATTATCACCTTATAACTAAAGCAAGATTAAAAGCTCGTTCGTTTAAACCCCCCGCATCATTTACAATTTTTAATTAAAACCTTAAATAATAATTTTAATAATACTGATTCATAAATAACGCATATTTTAATAATATTAATTTATATATTTAGCATTCGCGAAAAATGTTTTTTAAATAGATTCCACTTTTACGAAAAATGTTTTTTTAATAGATTACAATTTGTCGTAGCCAACACCATCTGCAACTAAAAACGCGACTAAAACGTGTTACTACTCGTTTCTCGTTGGGAGTTTTGAGCAACATGTTCTCGGGAATACTTCGGGAAAGCCGATGACAGCGGTTACACGCGGGAAAAAGAAAACATTGGTAGACCTTTCAATTTGCGGATACCTCGGACCCGAAGCAATTCGAAGCTATGGACGATGAATGAAATCTACAGAGAGGACTGATTTCAGATCGGCGCGACACACCGCGTGTACATGTGTGTGTACAACATATGTATGTATGTATGGGCGGTATGGACGTGGGTGGGTCCAGCGCAAAACAAACAAGGCTTACCGCATTGATCGCGGTAATCCCGAGCATGTACGTAGTCTCTCCGTCTGTATACCTCTCTCTCCTGACTCTCACCGATGTCCCGGCACCCTCTCCCGCTAAACCTCCCTACCATAAACCCTCTTCTATGTCGTACGTCTCTCGTAGTACATGTGCGCTCTATCTGTGCGGTTACAGAAGTACGATCGTACGCGTTAACCTTGCTCGCGTGTCTTTGTGCTTGCGCGCGGATGGATTGTCACAACAGCCGGAGACACTAGACTAAACACTCCAACGATCGTGACTACCGACACAGACGTCGTGTTTCCACTGCGCGAGTAATATCCGTGACAATATTACCCTTCGCCTATTTGACGATAACATTATATATCGAGGGTGCCAGCGATGATGCGAGAAAAATGTGGAAAAACTTCCGAAAAAGATTTTTAGAAGATTAATGTCAATGAGAGCGAAAACAAAATATATTATATTTTAAAAATTATATTTAGAACATAATATTTTAGATTTAATACAGCACAAATTTAGCACGATTTTCTGGGTTAAATTTAGAGCGTTCTGGCTTGGAATGCAATTGTATTATATAACTTCAAATAATTACAGAGTAATGCAAAATAGTTAATGAGGAACAGATTGGATCCAGACAGAAAGGGCGAGAGGTGTTATAGTCCGAAAAGCGGAACGAGTAATTAAGGAATTGGTTAATTTTAGGGTCATGTTTTATGGTACATTTCTTGCTTTTCCTCTCTGAGCGTACAATGCAAAGAGAGGGTTAAAAACTGTAGGGTTCGCCAATGATTTATAAGTAGGGGAGGGACGGAAACATGTGCTACGTTTATTAAACGTTTTCTATTTGAAGTTAATAATATTCAACAATTATTACACAATGCAAAATAAAATTATATATAATTTGCTTCAATTCCTATGACATTTTATTATGTTTTAATATTTTCAAAAAATAGACAAAAATATACAAATTATATATATAAATTTAATAAAAAGTAAAAAAGGCTAGGAACAAAAGACAGGTACGTGATGGTAATAATATATTATGACAGAAACTTTGTAAAGTTGTTCCATTTACATATGTACAATAAGAGCATAAAAATATATGTTTAAAGTGTGCTGTCGACGACGTTTCGACCCTGCTCTGGGTCCTTTTCAAAGTAAAATAAGAAAAACATGATATTATTTAAAGCAACTAACCGAATAATAAAATTGACTTTGACTTCTTTCTTTTATTTAAATCATTTTTACATATTAAACATTTTTTTTAATTTATTTATTTTATATATGTAATTTTCCAACAATTATTATAACACAATGCGTTTTATACTATTGTTTTATGATGAATGTCTTTTAAATAGAATATATGGAACTTTCATTTTTATACATTACAACATAAAATATAAACAAGAAGAAATAATGATAAAGTCAAGAAAATAAGTGTATACAATAACTTTTAATACATTTTATTCTTTTCTATCGATAAATAATTATTTTTATCGATAGAAAAAAGTTCCGAAAAACTTATATTTCAAACTTTTTAACTTTTATATGTACAATATAGTTAATAATTTTATCGAAAGTTAAAAATTCTTGCAACTTTTATAAACTATGTTTCAGTTTTGAACAGAATCGAGCTATTATTTATTTATACTTATTTTTTCTGGGAAAAAGAATATATACTTGTAGAAGATTATTACATCAGAAATCTTAGAGAATTATAATGTATACTAACTTTCGACTCGCTTCAATATAACGATTAGTTTTTTTACTGATTCTTTTTAACGCTTGATGACGCAAACTGTTTCTTGCTCTTCGTGTTCATCGTGCTCTTTCTTTTTTTATATATTTCTCTTTACTTCATCCGTTCTTTGTCTACAACGGCATTTAACGTAGCACGAAGATCGGAGGCGTGGTAGGATTATTCGCAGATACCGGATCGCCCGGAATACCCGGAGAAGCTCCGAATATCCGGTTGCCTCAACGCGATATCCGTGACTCGATTTCCAAGAGCGCCTCGTTGAAGTATCTGTGTATATATATGTACTTACATATTTCCCTATTCCTTTCCGTCCTGCAACCGGGACGGGCTTTGCCATAGTCCTTTTAGATTTATCGTAAACTCGATTTATTTGGCGGTTGTATATCACTCGCTCGTCAAATATCATGTGCATTCAACGTCGAAGGTGCTGACACGTCTGCGCTTCGACGTCGAATCTATCCCACGAAACTACGTTTGAGGTATTGCAAAAGCGCAATAGATAGGCGATATGAATGCAAACGAGCAGGCGACGAATCGTCCCATTGTATGTATCTCTCGAGGTAGTAAGATAAATTCAAAACTTTCTGCAAGTTTTTTGATTATAAGTTTTCTAATAAGCTTCAAACTGGAAGCTTTGTCGATAGTCTCGTTGTGTAAAATGAGCTTTGTGGAGATGTCAAGATAATAAATCGTTTCCTAGAAGCCGTAATTACGTGACGCATACTTTGAATGTGTGTATGTGCGTACTCTTAACAATATATATATATATATATATAATATAAAAAAGAACAGAAATTTTTAGGCAGATTTTTCTGAATATTTTATGATAAAAATTACAGAGAAAAAGTAGATTAAACAACGGAAACGATAAATTATATATATATATATATATATATATATATATATATATATATATATGCTGGTGGCGCTATTGGTTTTCATCTTCGTACTTTTCTGGGCAACTGTCAGTACGATTTTACTCGTTCATTTGTTCCAGACCTTCTGGAAAGCTTCTTTACGTGTAACCCTCGTATCAGTATTTTTCGTTTTGTATATGTATCTTTTTTTCGTTCCCTTTTAATCTTTTATAATCGATTACATAGATGCTTAACATTATGCCAAATGATATATTCTCTAATATTAAGAAATGTATCCTTTAAAATATTCTCTTAATTTTACGATGCTCTATTTAATATAATGAAAAAAATTTTGTAATCTGTGTCAACATAAAAAGTCTCCAATTTTCTCGACATTGTTTAGTTTCCAGATTTGATAGTCAGGTAAAATGTAAGTAAAAAGATTAACGATATCGCCGTAGAGCGTCGAGGGACGAAAGGCGATTGCAAAGTTCCTCGTAGTATTCGTGTGGTCGTATCGTCTGACGAGGTCAAAGGTACGTCGCGAGCAAAAGAGAGAGAAATGAGAAAGGGAGACGGAAAACGCCGGGGTAGTTCAGGTTGGCTGCAGCGAGGGTTGATAGCCAGAGCTCCACGTTTCATTAGCCCCGGCGGCTAACAGTTAACCGACAATTTAAACAATTTTTAACTTCGGAACTTTGCCACCCCTCGTCTCCTTTCTCCTCCGCAGCCTGCGGCGTGGACGACAGCGAGTTGGACAAGGCTCGTCAGCGACCCGAGCACAGTTTGACTCGGGCCGTAAGTAGAAAGAGATATGCGGTGCGGACTAACGGAGAGGGAGGCAGACGAAGGGAGGAAACGACAGGAAAGAAGGACATGGATCAACTTCGCAATATGTGATTATAAGGATAGTTAAAGTTTTAAATCGGTGCGGAACATGGTAAAACTCGTGAAACAGCCGAGCTAAGTCATCGGTGCTAGTTTACTCCAGGTATACTGTGTGCTTACACATATACATACATTCATATATATATATATATATATATATATATATATATATATATATATACGCGCACACACAAGCACAAACGTCCTATGCCAGAACGCGACGACGACGTCGAGTCACGCGCGCGCACATGCACGCTTTTTAATTTTACCGTATATAACTTCGCCGTTCGTTTACTCGCGCTGTATGCGCAGCCGTGTATCTGGCTCTCGACGAAAATTCAATTGGTCGCGTAAAATGTACGCGCGCTGCGCCAACGCTCGTTCCTCGAGCGTTTTTGCGCGCGACCTGATTGAAAAATTCTCTCGAAGACATCGACTATCAATCGGTACGCGCTTCAGAC
This sequence comes from Camponotus floridanus, assembly GCF_003227725.1. Lineage (NCBI taxonomy): Eukaryota > Metazoa > Arthropoda > Insecta > Hymenoptera > Formicidae > Camponotus > Camponotus floridanus. The sequence goes on from NW_020229214.1 coordinate 3,012,581, forward strand.
CATTTTCCACGGAGAATTGTTCCCGCGAAACCATGTAACATCTCATTCGGCCGAGGTACAATTAGCGATTACGGTATACGATTTAATAACTCGTGAGCGCGCTGATTTCAGGAGCGAACATTTGTGCTGGCGCGATTGAAAATATATATGTAACTACCTGTGTGTATAAATATTAATTAACATAATTTATGTTTGTATCTACGGCGATAATATACTTTTGTTGTTTTAGTTAATAATAGTTAATAATACGAGATAAAGCGTTCAAATTAATTAAAATGTATTACAATGATCTCTATTAAGCGCTCAACTGATGCATTCATAATGAAGGATAGCAGGAATTAATTACAACTTTATATCTTTGCGGTGTAAATGATAAAAACACGAAAGTAACATAGAGAAATCTCGTTGTATTTTGCATAGATATATTCAATGTAAAAAGATAAATCATATAATGAGATATAAAAGAGAGCGGAGAATGGATGTCTGACCGTACGTAGTTATAACTACTGTGTAATTTCTCATGTGAGTATTCGGAGACGAAACATATGAATGCTAGAAATAAAATACAAGCGATAACAAACATTGGTTCCAATCAAGGTAAACCTGTCAATTCTTGCTCCTATATCGGCATAACGGCGCCATGCTTTCCTCCCTCGGTGCAATCGCCCCAGCTGTTACATTACTTCCCCCGGTTATATTTCGAACGTATTTTGTACCACGCAATTCCGCGATTTCATTCGATAGAATTCGAAAATAACGCACGTCGGAGCCGCGCGGTACGGTTCGCGGCGTGCCATATTGAAATTTTTGTCAGAGGGAATACCAGGTACGTGCGTTTCTCCCTTTGCAGAGAGACAAAGAGAGAGATAGCTCGATGGAGAGGGATGATATTTCGATGGCCTGTTGCCGGCACGCCGCACGCCAGTAATATGCAAATAGCACCGACTGAAGCACACCTACACGATGACAGAGATGCTGGGGCCGGGGGCACACGTGATAGAAGAAGGAGAGGGGGCGAAGGGAAAGGGAGAAAGAGAGAGAGAGAGAGAGGCTCAAATGTACGTAACTATACACGTCGGCTTTGATCAAGTGTAACAGCCCTCCGCGCTGGAGTGAACTCGATGAACGTTACGCGTGTAACCATGGAGTGTGGAAGAATTCGCGTTGTAATTTTCCCGAAAATTTCGACGCACCCTTGTTCGCCGTGCCGGAGATATTCAGGTTCGCTGAGCGGAGCGTTCTCGTTGCCCGTGGTCGCGTGGGTTCAATATATCTACCCACATTAATAGGCATTCTGATCGAGCTGATTCAATTTAAAACAATTTCGTAGCTGCAGCGACTCGAACTTTTACGCAGCGGAAGATTTTTGGTCGTATAATTCGAATCAATACGCGGTATTATTGTCTCTGTGTCAGCTGTGTCTAGAAAATTATACACATTTGTTTTTAGTAGTAAAACTACAAATTCACAAATTTTGAAGGTCTTTAGAGCGTTACAAGAATTAATGTAGATTTTTTAAAAGATTTTCTTAAATTGAAAAAATTTTATACATACACACACACGCGCATCTAATGCAATGTGATGTTAATATTTTTAATAATTTGTCTATCAATATATTGAACTAAAGATATATAGAATAGAGTTCTCTTAACTGAAATTTTTATGAAACAACGATAGTAATTTACGTTTCAATTGAAGTACAAAATACATAATAGTTACTGTATATATGACATTTAATATTTTATCTCTATTATAATCACGTGTATTTTTTGTGTTCGGGACATTTTAGAATATTTTCGAATTTGAATGTAATTGAGAGAGAGAGAGAGAATAATCTTTTTTTTATCGATTAATACTTTAAAATACAACATTTAAAATGCAATATTAAAAACATTTAAAAACAGAAAGCTTCAATCTTTTTTAAAGCTTTATAATTTTATTACAATTTTTTATAACCTATCAAATATAACGAGCATTAATATCCATCAACATATCGAATTAAAGTTTGAAAAATAGGATTATCACACATATGAATGTACGATTATATCTGATTTATGATTTTTTAAATTTCTATAAAGTTCCTATATAATATTTTTTACATTATTTGTGAATATGTCTATATTATGTTTTATTTATGATTAAATTTATTTAAACATAATAAAATTATGCTCTTGCATGGGATTTATGAGAAATTATTTAACTGGTGGACTGATAAAAGCGCGAGTATGGAACCATTGGTGGATCAACTTGCAAGAGAATAGAATAGCAACAGAGCTGTAATTAAAATAGTTTACGAACGCGTCCTCTAAAGGTAACCGCGAAAGATCCACACGAATGATCCTTTGATCAATGAACTCAGTATATGCGTTTGTACACACATGTATGTCGATTACCGCTGGCAAATACATAGACACTTCCTTTGTCTCTTATAATTTATAATCGATATATCAAGTATGTGTTTGAATCCAGGAGTCGAAATTAACGGTACTTTTGAATAATAAAAAAAGCATAATTTTTAATATAAATCATAGCCGACAAAAATCAGTATAATTAGGAATTCAAAAAATATTACTGGATTATTAAATTAGATATTAAAAATTAAAATAATAAATACAAAATATGAGTAAAATATATTATAATTTCTTAATTGTGTAATATAAAAACCATGCTAAATATATTGCAATTCTCACACAAAATATTTTAAAGATGGAAATTTGTTTTAAGCAGTTAATTTAATAGTAATCGGAAAAATTAATGTAATTTTATGATAGATACGCTAAAAGTAAATCATAATTTTATTTATATAAATAACTATGACAAGAATATTGCAGTGGAAAAAATTTTTTTTAAAAATTTGAAAATTTGAATAATTGATAGTGAGAAAGTATTTGGCAAAATATTGAATGTGATGAGAGTATATAGATTTGTGTACATGTTGCCTAGTGTGTATCTCGTGTTACGGAGGGAACGGAACCGACTGAAAGCGAGACAGGGAATACGGACAGAAGCGAGAATGGAAGATAGAAGGAGAAAGATAAAGAGAGAAAGAGAACGACGGCGGCAGACGATCCGAGCTCTGTTAGCAGCATATTGTAATGCGTCGAGAAGTTGGCGAATAAATCGAAGAAGCGTTGAGAGTAAAATTAGATAACAACTCTCGTTCTGGCTGCTGCCGGTAGAGAGCGGCTCTTCCCGAACTTTTAAGGACCATCCTCTTATTCCCCATACCTCAACCATCGCGCAGCTCATCTCCTCTTTCCCTTCCTTCGGCTTGCTTTTCCTGTCTTGACTCCCGGTCGTACTTCTTCCTGGCGCGGCAGTTCCCGACATCCGATCTCTGTCTTTCTCTTTCTCTCTCTGCCTCTCCTTTTCTCACTCTCTCATTCGTTGGCGCGATGAGGGTCTTTACCTTCAGCTACTCATTTATTTGGAGCTTACATTATTAGGCGTTACTCCATTTCAACATTTGTCCATTTCAAAATAATAGATTGCCTTGGGGAAAGAAGAAAATACTTCTTGATTTGTTTTTTTCTAATGAGAATAATTTGAATATTTGCCATGCTAGTAGCAATGAGCATTATAATATATATGCACCGTAACGCATTTAAATTGCTTGTAATAATTATGCATGCAAATAGGATCATTGATTTTTTCCAATGTGATGAATATAGTTTCGATGTTTGCTGTAAAGCTTTTTTTATTGTTCTTTTTGTTTGGATTATATATAGAAAGCAAAATAAAAATTATATAACTTATAATATTCTCTAGATAGAGGAGATTTTGAAGCTCAACAGTATATATGCATTAAATTCTGTATCGGACAATATGCAGATGGGATTATAAGTTGAAGAGCTTTAATATATGATTTAATATACAATAACCTCGGTTTGGATATATTTATTGAAACTAATTAAACCGATGAGATCAGTGGTAAATTATTGTATAAATTCAAATGTAATGCAACACTATAATAGATTTTAATCTCTCTTATTATGTAATTATATAAAATGTAACACAAAATGTGGTATTTAAATAATATATATTTATATAAATATAAATTTAAATTAACCTATATATACATATTTAATTATATATTTTTTTTAATCCTTTTTCTTTATTTACATTTTATTAAAATAAATTTATAATCATATTTTATAATAAATTTAAAAATAAGTATAATTAAAGAAATAAGTATAATTAAAGAATACATAATTTTTCCATTTATCTGTACACTTGTTCCATATAAATATACATATTTTATAATCAAATGAAAAAGTTTTAAATTTTTAAAATATTATATAAAAACTATAAAAAAATCTCAGATTAATGTACACTATCGCACTGCAATTATTCAATTTTATTTTCACAATTTTTACTTTTTAGTAAATAAAAATAGGCATTCTTTTTTTCACTAAATTTCTGTATCAATATTACACAAAAAAGCAATGAAACGAGATATTTAATTTGCATCAACGTACAATGTCCTCCAATAAAAGGCTTGTTACTCTCTGAATTTTTACTTTTTAGTAAATAAAAATAGGCATTCTTTTTTTCACTAAATTTCTGTATCAATATTACACAAAAAAGCAATGAAACGAGATATTTAATTTGCATCAACGTACGATGTCCTCCAACAAAAGGCTTGGTGGAACTCTCTGAATTCAAGTACAATATCTCGAGAAGCCGTAAAGCTCGTCTCATCAGTGCACCGTTGAATGATGCTTCTCGCAGCGAACGAGCGCGACGACTAAGGGCGGAACGAAAGGAGAGATGAGACGCGATAAAGCAAGGCAAGACTCGCACCATGAAGCGGGTGTCCCGATCAAACGAGCTATTAGACCCGTGTTACGGCAACCTTTGCAGCACCGACCAACCCTTGTCCGCCGGACTCAGTGTCGCCTCTGGGCCCCTAGGGAGAAGCAACGGTCTGCCTATTACATTCCACCACCCACTGCCTGCAGCGTAACAATCATAAATCTTCACGCAACGCCCAACCCTTTACTTCGACTCCTATCCAGAGCTGTCACCTTGTTGAGGTAAATACCCTACTCCTTAATCTTGTCGCTGCGGTAAACTGGCTGTCACTTGCTTTTGCCAGGCGGTACGCTCTGCTGAATGCGCAACGTCTCTTCGCGAGTCGAATGTATAAGGATGCGTGTGAAACTAGATCGCGACTGATATCTAATGTGATGCTTGTGAAAATTCGATTGCGGCTGATTATCCGCATAAGACATAGATATATAAGTAATTTGCACGCAAGATGTGGAATCAATAACGTAAACTTTATACATTTTATCACGCAAACTTATATCATTATTTAAAATATTTGAACTATATAATTGTATCTTCTTTTTAATTGTATTCTTATACTAATGCAACATAAAATATGCTATTCTATGAGATCGATATTTTTTGTAAATTTTATTTCGAAACAGTTTATGCAATGCATTCTTCTTATGTTGAATTATAAATATAAGAAATTATTGCGATATCTGAAAATTGATGACTACAACATTTAATTTTCGATATCGTTTTCGCTTCACCATTTTTAAGTCAATTTTCGCTTCTGTGTATCTCTGACAACAAAGTAGAGGTTTCATGGACTAAATATAAAAAAATGGCGCTCTCTCCGTTGACATTTCTGAATCAGCAGATATTCCGTGATCCTATGAACGGCAGTAACGTATGTCAATTTCAGGTGTAAAAGTATTTTCGCGATAACGAATTCCCAAACGGGTTGACGTGAGGCTAATTATGTTTCGGGTGACGAGATCAAATAGAAGGTCGGAGGGACAGTTCTAAACGCAGGAATGAACATGCGAAAGAGAGAGATAGATAGATGAAGAGAAGAAGAGAGAGGAAGAGAGTGAGAGAGAGTGAGTGAGAGATAGAGATGGAGAGAGTACGTAACGGCATAGAATACGTCGAGGTGGTTGGGGTGCCCTGCAACCGGGGAATGGCAAGCGCGGCGGTTTGCGGAAAGCCGCAGGCAGGCTGAACCCGACGGATCTGGAATAATCATTTGCAGCCTGAATACATTACCCGTGCAATTTATTTTGGTTTGTTTCGGTTTTGTTTCCATGATTTAGTGAAGCTGGAAGTATGGGTCGCAGCGTACACTATGGACAGAAAGAGAACGCGCAACGGCAGGAAAGGGGAAAGAAGGCACATATGTGTGGAGGAATCGGTGAAAATGCTCTCTGTCTCTCTCTTTTCATCACACGCAACACACACACACTCACACACATGCGCGCGCGCGCGTCCTCGCACAATCACATCGGCTCTTTTCCTCGTTGATTTTCGATCCCTCGCGTCCCTCTCGATCTACCGACCCTGACGACCTGCTGTGCCGCGACCGAGCGTCTATTGATTCCTGACGAGAGAGTAATGTTCCTCCATTAATGATCATGTTCTGAATAAATCATTCGATAAAATGGACCGTTGTTCGAGAGCACCCATTCTGGGCCTACGTCAAGCCGGCCGAAGGACAAGCGCCAACAAATTGGCATCGCCCCTCGGCGGCATGCATGTCTCGTGTTGTACCTCCCGTATGAAAGCGGAGGGGAGAGTTATGCTTCCCTCAGATTTCCTCTTCCGCATTGTAATCGCGAATCTTGGCTCCACGATTTTGGAATCTCTGCGAGTCGTTCTTTATTAAGTGTTAATTAAAACTTGGAAATACTTCTTAATTAAAATATTAATATTAATATTAATAGGTATTAATTAAAATATTAATAGGTCGAAAAGGTTTAGATTAATTATTCCAAAAATGTAAATATTAAAAATAACCTCTTTTATTTAATAATGAAATTTTTATTGCTTTTTTAAATTATTTTTTTAATTATATATATATATTTTTTTTTTTCAGTAATGAAAATTGTATATACTTGTATTATCAAAATACAAATTTAAAGTGTGCGAAAAAGAATATGCTGCGGCTATTAAAAGGAAAGAAGAAAACAGAGAAAAAAGGAGAGAGATAATATGATCGTAAAAGGAAAAAAGCGATGAAAGAAAACACACGCGTACTTAACTGCGGCAAGTAAACCTCAGGAGTTTTCAATGCATTTCGCAATTGGAATTGGCGTCTCTTGAGATGTCGGGAAATGAGCCTGCATTGAGACAAATGGCATGGGAACGATGAATCATCGTATGTCAAAAGCAGGAAGTGAGAGCATCATTTTGCAGCGGCATGACGGAACTTCGTGAAACATAGCCTGTGGTATATAAAGAATCGTTTTTCTCCTCCCTTTTCCTATCTTTTCATTGAGCCGAGTCCGCAATACCGTATCTTTGCACAGCGAATACCAGCTCGATGATTGGAAAAGGTAGATTACAACCGGCGCAGTCAACAAACTCGTACAGAAAAAGTAAAAAATGTAATAGCGTAATATGCCTTTCAAAATATATTTAAATATATAAGGCAATTCATGCTTTTTAAAGTAAAATTTTTTGAGTCATTATTCATGATAAAAATGCCTTTTTTATTTAGGTTTAGCAAACGCACTTAGAATATTTATTAATTACAATTATATCATAATATTTTTCTATTCTCCAATATCTTTATTTTCTCTTTTTTTATTTTAATTTCTTAAATAATATTATACTCTATTACATGAGATATATTTTTAATTAAAAGGAAGATTCATAGCTAATAAAATGTATATATTATTTACTGCACATAATTGTAATCAATGATAATGCATTTAGATATACTTGAAGAGAACTTTGTGCCCGTCTATAAATAATGCTGTTTATTGCTTCGTAAAGTAACATCTTCAATTGTTTAATATTTATCTTGAAAACGCTTCCAAACACACAAATGCATTGCTTTTTCCAATTCAAGTCGGTGTCGGAGATAATAGAACTCGATTACAGTTTATTTCAAACCCGTATCAAAAAGAGAATCTTTTATAATAGCGATGCTTCGAAAGGATTACTTAAAAAACCAAGCAAAAACAATGTTCTCGATTAGAAAAAAGAGCAACGAATCCTCGACTCGACAACTAAGAGAACGCAGAAAAAGAAAAAAAGAGAGAAAAACGAGTACAACACGAATGAGACGACATTAGAAGAAAAACCTTAGGTGGCGATTCGTGTATATATGCTACTCATGTACCGGTGGACTACTTTCAGCCAGCTCGTTAACGCGCTCCGACATCCAGACACGAGAGAGAAAGAGCGGAGAATGCTAAAAGGAGGTCGAAGCATTTTCCAATTAGCGTTAAACAAATATCCGCACGCCTTTCACTCGGGTAACGCCAGGCAATATCCACGTCTGTAGCTATGTGCCTTCATGGACGCCGAACACGACCAAGAAAAGGGGTAGCTCTACGGAGATGTGCGCGATGGAAGACAGCTGGGATGGGGCGAAGGTGGAAACAACTCGTTCGCCAATGGAATAAGAAAAGCGGAAGAAGAGGACGCCAAGGATGAGGAACGCGAGGGAGCCGCCGGGTTGGAGCTCGAATTGACGAACGCGAAAGAACTGAGCGGAATTTCGCATTTAATCAGGCGAGCAACGAGACTACGAGACTCGTTGGCTCGCGAGTCAGCGCGAGGAGAAGCGTGGAGGTATAAAGCGTAGAAAGCGCTAAATGGTATCTGAACTGGTTCCTTTCTGACGAGCGCGGGGCGAACAGCCATTTGGTCGGCGAGCAGTCGGGAAGATGGTGAGATCGAGAGCGGGAATGGAAGCGGTGCTGCTGCAAGCGGTGGGTGCTTTTAATCTTTCGCTCGTGCGAGGATGCGCCCATTACTGCAAATTAAACTCCCTCGGGAGCCCCGGACGCGGCGTGTGACTACCGGGAGAGAGAGCTATAGTAATCTGTCCACGAGCAACGTGTATATACGCGGCATAGCGTCTGGTGAAAAACGGTCGGAGAACCAGATGCCCGTCGTCCTGGATATAGGATTTATAGCCGTTGCCCGTACGACATGCTGCGATCGTGAATGAAAGAGATTAACTTCTCGCGGGAATGACGGTGTTCGGTACCTATAGCAATTACGCGCTACGTTATTCCGCGATAACCGACAGACTTGCGATATACCAAATACGCAAAAATTTTCAACGTTTATTTATTTATAAGTAACAAAATTTCGAACAAAATTTGAATACGGAAAAATAAAATGTAATTATGAAATTGTTTGTTGTCAAATTTAGGAAATAACTTTTTAAGTTTTCTCCCTACACGTATTTATTACATGTATGCACATTGTAATGTGACGTCTGTAACTGTAAGTCTGTTCGTGTTTCTAATAATTTACAATTTTGTATATGTGTTTATTCCCTGAATATGATGTATAAGGGAGATTTTAATGTATAACTATAAATGGTTCTCAGGAAGACAAGTTGAGGTGCCGACGCATCAGGATATACGAGCTTCTTCATGCGCGTTCAATCGCACTTTTCCGCTCCCCTTTTTCCATTCCTCATAGGCACGCCGAACGAACCGGTAGTTCTAATTGAATATCAGGCGAAATGTAATTACGGTTGGAATTCATGCTTCGTCGGAGCAAATAATTTGCCATGGCACGGAACACAGTGGAATGGTAACGAGGGGATAGGACGCGGAGGGTGTGTTGAGAGCGCGCGCGCAGGAGCGCGGAGGCGGCAGAGCTCGATGCGTTATCAAAACTTTGATAATCCAATCGATTACCAATGCAATAATTGGTGGCCGAGCCGACGGAAGAGGGTGGGATTTTCGGTCGTGCCGGGATTCGGCGGAGAGGGTGGTGCGCGGGGGGGATTAAGTGGAATGGGTGGATACTCGTATGTCGGGGGTGATATCGGGGGTTGATATGGGAAATGGGCGGGAAGGGGGAGGCGGAAGAGTGGGAGAAGGGGGTGGCAGGGAGGGTAGGTACCATTGTAAATTAACGATAAACGAACTGGCGCTCATCAAAGAGCCCCTGCGCTCGTAATATCTGTCCGGTTAATCCATTTACCGACAACGGTAATTCTCTGCTGTCGCCGCCGCTGCAGCCCTCCGGCCATCTAGTCTTCCACGAAACAGGATGTTCATCCCCGCAAAATGGAAGAGGCAGGACCGCGTGATCGTAAACGAGTTTCGATGCAATTCGCGACGTTAATCCGACTGGTATCGTTTCTGTGATCCTTACACGCGAGCCGAAAAGACAAGATCGTAGTGCAAATGGTATTACTAACTTGATATAAACCGCCAGACGACGCCGATATATGCAAATACGTATGTATGAGCGGAATCGTTAAGTTTCCCGTCACCATTAATAATTCAACGATGTGTCAGGATTTTCATCGTAACTTCATTAATTAAAACTATTTAATTCGACGAAAATAATCTATAAGCTTCTATATATATATAGAAGCTTATTATTTCATCATTATTATTTCATTATCGATTATCATATTCAATTTGTAGTAATTTCTTTGGAAAAATCTTAAAAATATAAATATAAATTTAATGTGACATTGAGTTTTTAATAAGTTTCTAATAAAATATAAGTGCATATTTTATTTTAATCTTGAAAAAAATTATTTCTTTCTTCATAATTATCTAATTATATATAGATATATTACAGATAGAATTGTCAAGACGGAAGAAGAGCAGAGGCACCAGTGAGCAACTAATTTTATTATATTTCTGCTTCCACAGTTTTCAAACTCTCAATAATCGGATTTTCCGGCAAAATTCATTCCAGGATTAGAAGATAAAAACTCTGATAAAATTAACGATCTCATGAGGTGGGGGAGAAAAAAATTTATATATTATAAATAAATTTTTTCTCCCTTTCATCGCGCGTACGATTCGATTGATGATTTATTTTATATATATACCTTATATGTATGCTTTTATGTGAAGTTTTGAGATAAAATTTAACTTTTGTTTTTGTTTTTAAATATATCGGCTGTTGTAGACATCTAATACAGGCTTTTTTTTAGAAATTAGTCGATTATTTTGGCACCACGTAAAGAACAAATTGAAATTTGATTACTAGTAACGCATTCTACACCGATGAACAAATTCTAAAGGATGCAATTCACATGGGATTCAAGAAGATAGTTCAAGGGCGTTTATACTCTGCAAGCAATTGAACATCAAAGGTCTTTAGTCGTTTGACGCTTCGCATGTTTGCATTCAATAGAGGCGGTGCAAATGTTCCAGATACTATTAACAGCCGGGCGTTTGGTAAATGTACGAAGGATTGATCCACATTTAACTAGCAATTTCCAGTTTGTACAACATAAAAATAATATGCGCATAAAATATACATATTGTGTTTTAATGTGCCATAATATACTTGTTGTATTTTGATTGAATCTGCAATAATAGATTAAAATAAAAGCATAAATTTATAATATGTTTATAATATGATAAACTTACTTAAGTTTATATTTGTTTTGAATACGATACAGAATAATTTTGCAGGCATATTGCATATATACTATTTTCCCACTGTTGAGTTTGCAGTTGAAAGAAGATGTGTCTCTAATGTCAAGTTTGATATTACCATCGTTCCATTTGAAATAAATCCAACATATTAGAAAGTTATCATTCTCTTTCGCGACGTAGAGCTGGAACCGCAAATTTCCCGAAAAGCACTTTGCGGAATATGAGATTCGCTCGAAACGCTAATGAAATCCGAAGGGCAACGAGCAATTTCTGAAGGTGGCTTACTGGCCACGGCTTAATCTAACTCGGAGCCAGACTTTGCGCCGCGGGAGTTTCGTGCCGTTGGCTCTCGAGGAAGCCATCTCCGAAACTTGTCCCCTAAACGGGGAAGCATACGTCACCAACAATGAAACTTAGTTCGATGAGAAAGCCTAGGGTGTCGATTCGTATAAGTCGACTTAAAAGCATAGAATATGAAAACTTATGTTATCTGGAAGTACTCTTAATGAAAATACACTTTTCATGTAAAACTTTATTCCATTTTTATTTATGACATCTGTTATATAATAACTTTTGTATATTTTGTATATTATCTTTTTATATAAGTATAGTTTAAATCAATGTTTAAGAATGCATATTCTAATCTATTAGAAATTTCCAAATATGCTATATTCAAATTACGCTAAAATATATTTGATTCCTTAAATAATCTTTAAATTAAAAAATAGATGAATAATTTTCCAAATAGTTTCGTTAATGTCTTTCACAAGACGGGTATATTAGGCTAAACTTGATGTTCACGTGACATAAAATCCACCTTGATCCTCATGAATATGAAATACTTTAAAGCAGCAGAGCTACCTGCCATAAAACAAGTAATTGACATTTATATTTATAACCATTTAAATATACTGATATATATATATATATATATATATATATATATATATATAGTATATGCTACAATCTGTCATTCATATATATTTATTATTTTAGTATTTTTATTATTATATATATAAATGTTAAAAGATTTATTGTAACAATTTTTTTTAAAAATAACATTTTCAAATAATTTTATTCATATATAAATATAATTTTTCTAAAACAATTTCTTAGCAATAATTCTTTTAATTTCTAAACTTTGATCAAGTTTTCTACAAATGTCTCTAATAAATTTTATTTAATTTTTAATTGCTTATTAATATGAATCATAATACCATTTAAGTGATTCAATTCACACATATAAATATAAATGGTATCTCCATTTTTTAAAAACGTTATTTTTAATATATTTGTATAAATAATTTCTACGTTTAATATTTAATCAATAGAAACAATTTGTCGCGAATTAATTTCGGACGTTGTGCGATAGTCGACGAATCAATAAGCAGAATATTTAAATATTATAAACATAAAACATTGATTTCTTGAACAGTAATCGATGATATATTTATGCATGATATGCAATATATTTTAAATATATTTTTTAACAAAATCCAGTGTTGAAAAGTACGAATATTATAAAGAAAAATCTTTGTTCTGCAAGATTTATCATTTTGCGTGTACACTCTCTCTTCCCTGCTTGCGCAGTAGTCGCGGTTGCGATGTGCTCGGCCACAATTTTTCCCAGCAATTTGTCTGGCAAACCATAATACACAGATCTAAAGGGCCAAAAAAATAGCAGGCTGTATGTGTGTGTGCGTGTATGGTTTCCTAAAAAAATATAAATTGTCCTCCGGTTGAAAAAGAGCAAGAAAAGATTATACTAATAAAACTTTGATAAATAAATGTGAAAGAACATACATTAAAATAACAAATTGATAAGAAAACAATATCTTATTTTTTGTAATATAAAATCTATAAAATTAAAATTATATTGAAAAATTCAATATTAAATCAAAAATTAAATACTAAATCTTTTATAAAAGAATATGTTTATAATTTACATATATTACTGTAAATTATTAATAAATCCATTACTTCGCTTTATTATATTTATAGAAACAAGAAGAAAAATTTGAAAATCTTGCAATGTATATATATATATATATATATATATATATATATATATAATAAAATATGTATGTATATATAATAAAATATGTATGTATATATCATAAAATATATGTATTGTTATCTCTTCTCATAAATTGTACTTTATTTGGTTAATAAAATAAATTATTCTTTTGAGTTGCTATTTATGTACATATTAACAAATGTTTTCTTTATCTTTTCAATATACTCATTTATGATATTACTCATTTATGTCGTCCGTTTATTACGTTTGAGCGTTGAACCTACGATCGCCATTTTCCCCTCCGAAAGTAAAATTCTATTCACATATATTGAGCTTTTGGCTATCAAAGGCTTTTATCGTCCATGGGCCTCCTGATTGAAATCAGGCAACCGTTTTTATTTTATATATCTGAAAAAATGTGAACATGATTCAAATAGTACGGCTAAAGAGTCTTTCATATTTATAAGAAAGAAAATACTCCATTAATACATATCGTATACACATGCCATCATATCAATTTTTCTGAAAGAATTGTAATTTCTACAAGCGCTATTGTGAAAAATGCAATGTAATTATTCATAAACAACAATTTGTATACTCAACACTACATTACCTTAAAATTATATTTTTTGATAAAAGTATATAGTATTTATATAATTTATTTTTTTCTCAAATATTAGGTTGCAACATTTACGAAATCATACCTTTGAGATATGTACCATTCGCTATCATATAGAAAAGGATGGTCGCCTTCCTTTATATGGCCTCAGGGCCGTTTGTTCGATATTTATTGGAGTTACACATAGGATGTAGAAGGGCACATCCGGTATAATAATATCTATTTTCCGGGCAGCGACGTGGGATGAGCAAAAGTACGACGAGAAATTCAGCGGAATGGAACTTCTACGGACGACTACACGATGACGTCGATGTCGACGCGGTGGCCCGTCGTAAATGTGGCCGCGTATGGTAGAAATGAAGATAAATAAAATGAAACGAAGGAAAATAGAATGGCCGAAGAACAGGGGAAAACGTGGATGCAATGTGATGGTGGTACCGAAGGTGTTACGTGAATGCAATGCCGATTGACTAGACCGGATGTATCCTCTTCTATATTGTGTGTGAGTATCGATTATACGCACATTGCCGATTCGATGGTGATTTCTCTTTTTTTTTATTTATACTTTAAAACGTCACATAATATAAAATAAAATGTGTAAATATATAAATATTAAATTAATTATTAAATTAATTATTAATTATAAATTATTTTGAAAAGCGCTGTTTATTTATTTACAAGTATCAAAACAAGTCAGTAAATTGATAGGTTTGTGATATTATGTATAATAGAAGTATAATATATATTTTTTTAATTGAAAATATGAAACGTATACGAAAACGACATTTAAATAAAATAACACAACTGTATTTCTATAGAATAAATATAACTTGCTAAAAGAATAAATAACTTTTCTATAGCATGTAATATGGCGAATTCGTCCTTCGTACGATACAAGTATAAAATCGTTTAATGGACGGACCGAGCATCGAACTGTAGATTCCTTATAGATATTCCCTAAGACAAGATTCAACGAGTACCAAGTTCTTGACGCACATTTCATAATCGCATCATCGTAAGATCGTCGAGAAAATAAGAAGAACGAAACGCGTGACAGGGACAGCTTAAGAATATAAAGAAAATACGAAAGGAGACGAAGAAAGTAGTCATCTATCGTATGCGAGTTGCGCTTCCCTGAGCTGTCTCATGTTACGGTAAAACGTGACGGTGAGAGCATAAACGAAGATGACGGCGGGCGAAAGAGGGAAGGTCAATAGCTCCCACGTGCCAGGACGTGTCGCTGGAATTTAAATGTATTTTATTTAACAGGTGAAGCTCCGAACGCGCATTTCAGCCGTTCGGAGCTTTGAGCCTTTTTCCCTCGACGAGTCTGCTCAGCGTCGCGCTCTTTTTTCCCTATCCGACCGTCTTCCTCCCCTCGTCTTATTGAGAATACTCGTTAATTACATGCGCCTCCCTCCAGCCGTTCTTCATGATTCGACTTTGCTCCGCCGGTCTCTGTTCTCTCGGTTTAAACGTTGAACTCGCCGTCTTTTCCGAATGCGAATTAAAAGCGTGCAGGAAGCGGAGCCGTGTTTTCAGGTGAGACCAGCCGGAAAAGAGACGGCGGAATATTCCCGTTCAACGAACGTCGGTCGATTCTGTCAGAATACTTTGCTACGCACTCTTACATTGCTACGTTTCGCGGCGGATGGTCTATTCAATAAATCGTTGATAAATGAAATTACGCGTCGACCCTTTTTTTGCCGTCGTTATTAATGTCCGCTGCGAAAAAGGAAAAATTTATTAAATTTTTAATTCTGCCTGGATTACAAGAATTATACGGGACTAAATCTGTTTTGAAAGAGAATATCGAATATGAATATTTTTCATGAAAAGAGTATGCCGAAGAATTGCAACTATTATGGCTGCACGCGGTCGCATTAATACGATAAGCGAGATTCACGATATAATATAATATATATTTACATTCTCTTCGTATCTTCAAAATTGCGTATATTTTACAGGCAATTACATAATCTGGGGGTTTTTAGAATTAATGTGGTTTTTAATAAATATGTTTTTTTTTTCTTTCTGGAGAAACAACGCAAACTCTTCCTCTCTAACGTTACTTTTCTACCTGACATTAGCATACGCGCCTTCAAATGTACATAAACCTATCGCAAAAAGCGAATGTCAAGAGGTGAGATAATGGATTTGACAAGATACTCCCCGAACAACCATTATTCGGTACGTCTACGGTAGCAACAACACGATATCAGCCTTCTGAAACACTGAGTGCGAGAGAAAGGCTACCATCCATTTATTCATAGCGCTTCATAAATAAATGTATGAAAGCGCCAACGCGCGGGCGGCAGCCACTGGGCCAGCGCTCTTCTTTTTCCATCGCCGGCCGCGCTATGTAGGTATAAGCTACCTTTTTCGAGTTGTATACATTTATTGCGCGATAAGCAAGAAATCCAACAGGCGTACGCTTAATGTACTACAGGTGAGTTACAAGACGGTCTATTTACGCGAGATTGCGCCGAACGGCCAACAGGGATTAAAAGCGCGATAGAGACTGTGTGCATACGAGTTATGCATTTTACGTGCATGTCACGCGGCTGAAACTTTGAGATATAATTCATATCCGAACACGTAGCTGATATGAACCTTCACAGAGATAGATGCCATAGTATGTTCAAACTGCCATATGCGGATAACGCTTTGTTGTAGATGGCGGATTACTGTTGGCGATGCTGAAACTTTCGCATTATCTATGAAAAGTTTACAAAGAGAAGAGGAATTCTCAGTTAATTAAATTAATTAAAACGCAATGAATGCATTTTTCGATGCTTTGTGAAAAGAGAATATATTTGATTTCGTTTAATCTGATATTTATAGAAAAAATAATGAATGAGCATAAATAAAGAGATGCTACTTATTATGATTATCAGAAATAATATAATGTTATTATTTTCATTCAGGACATCTTTTCAAACTCATTATTCATCTTGAGCAAGGAATTAGAATTTCCACCATTGTGATTCCCAACTTTGTATGCGTGATGGCCGAAGAACGGAAGAGACGGAAGACAATTTCTCATTGATTGCATAAATAATTTAATTAGGCGACAAGAAGAGGGTGATCGATGAAGGAATACGAAAACAGAATCTTTTATTTCGTAATTCAAGACAGATTAGTCCGGAATATCTTTCACTCTGATAAAAAAACGGGACGATAGGAAGGGAATGATGTACGAAAGAATGACAGGTATAGTAAGAGAGGCGCAAGACAGAAAACTTGCCATTGTATACTGCCTAGTTTACAATACAGGATTAAGTTGGCGACCGCGCTTCCTTCCCTAAACCTACGTTTCTGCAAGCGAAACTTAAAGCTCTTGATAAGCTCTCGCGTTCTCCATTCTTCACCTTCTCTACTGAGAATACCAAACCTTTCGCTTCCCGGGGAATTAATGCTTTGTCTCGTTTTTTATGTACAAACTCTCAAAATCTACTGAAAAAATATTTTAGTAGCAGTAAAAGCTCCTTATCTATTCACCGCGTAAAATCTCTTTTACGAGGCCCTATCAGCTGCTTGCCTACTTTAAGAATAAATGAAAATTCGTTTATACAGCGATTTTGTAAGCTTTATGACTCATACAAACAGGAAATGATAATATGCAATTATAAAATCGTTACTAAGCTTTCTCGTTGATTGCATACTTACATTTATCTTAACGTAAACGATAATTTGTACTTAGCGAATTAATAGTCAACATACAATGTTTTCTTTATACGAAATAAATAATGTAATTTTACATAGACAGTGTGTCTTGGCAAAAGAAATATACCTTCTACCAAAACTAA
Source organism: Camponotus floridanus (assembly GCF_003227725.1). NCBI lineage: Eukaryota > Metazoa > Arthropoda > Insecta > Hymenoptera > Formicidae > Camponotus > Camponotus floridanus. The sequence continues at coordinate 3,030,398 of NW_020229214.1, forward strand.
AAAGATTCGAAAGAATGAATCGTCATATGAAATTATTGCTAGACTCCAGAGGGAGAAAAATAAGCTAGAGCTAACTCAGACATAATACTTTGGTGGTGGCGTTACCGAAGGGTGGTTTGGCATACATGTCCAAAAGAAATAGTAGATATACAGTGTATGTGGGATAGATATAATGTTATGGTACGTTGACCACCACGGCCCATGTACCTCCTAGCGCGCCAGTACTGCCACGCTACGTTGGATTTACTCCTCTTCCTTGCCCGCCTTTCGTCCACCCTCGTTTTTACTTCTACCAGCATACGACTACGTATACCATCCCTTTTTGTATTCTTTATTTCCTCCGTTACCGTGCAAATTGTACTCTAACAAAAATATATGCTTTAATCAGCTTATTTCCGCTTCGATAGAAAATATGGCACCCTGGCAGCTCTGTAACTAGAACACTTTTTGCAACGGTAATTGTGATTGCCGACACGCGTTGAATAAAGTTTCGTTATTCAAACCATTCTTTCTCCTTTTTTAGAATAGGTATTATTGTCACTCGATTAGAATTAACGGTGCATCGCACTTTACTGATAAACGGAAATATTGCTTGCACCATAAATGCAAAGCTTTAAAGATTAAATGTGAAACAAAAATTTAAATTCAGAATCAAGGCTGAATAAATGCAATTTTTAGTATGTATTATTTTTCTATCATCTCATATTGCTTTTAAATATATTTTTTTAAATATCTTATGCGATATGTACATGCTTATTGCATAAATTAATAAGACACATAATATTATTTAGACATTTATCTTTATATATATTTCGGAATTAACATACTTTTTAATATTTCTGACAAAAAACTCACAAAATTAAATAATTTTTTTCGACGACGTGATTTCCTAGCCATATTATTTAAAACAAATTTAATCCTAGCAACAATTTTTGAAGTTTTAAAAAGCAGCATAAACTCTTATCATTTCTGTCTATCAGGATCAGCCCTGGTGTTTCGGCTTGTTCGATCTCGCTTGACACCATTGGTTAGAGTATTCGCTAGAGGCTTACGTAGTATCGGTTCGCTCACCCTCACCGTATACGTCGCTTTAATTTGCATTCCTACGACCTTCGTAAAATAAAGGTTATCCCGGGCGCGAAGCACGTTTCGAAACTGAATCCGCTTCCCAACCCTCCAATCTCCACCCCCTTTCCAACTCCTACTCGCACTACACCAACGACATATCCTGCTTTCATGCTGCGAAAGGCGAACTGTTATTGCAAATAGGCGAAATCGTCCTGGCGATCCCTGCTATGGAGATATCATGCGGTTTGCAATATCGAGGTGAAACGACACGGAGGATAATTTTCCCATAGGAATCCAACAGGAACACTATCACGACATTTGAATCCGGAAAGCCGTCGAGCCGTTTTCAGGACGACCGTTTATGGTTGATGTCACGTGCGAGGAGGCTGAAACCCGATCTCTGCCTCCCACGCGATGTTGTCCGCGTGTAAATATTGGATTTTCAAAAAGACATTTAGTATAATCTTATGTGTGTGGAAATAAAAATGGATAACATTATACGCTCGCAAAAATTATTCTCTTATTCGTTATTTCAGAAATACATCATATTAAATGTCGTAGAGTAATTTAAATTTCTGTCGTTATTTTAATCAATTATTTAAATATCTTTTGAATATCGCCAGTACTTTTTCAAAATACCAGTGTGAATTTTGCGAAATAAACTTTCCTCGCGGGGAGTCAAATTTGATATACTGGAAAACTCGTTCCCGCGGAAAGCTCGCTGATAACGACCGCTCGTTCAGCAGACAGTGCCGAAACATCTCCCAACAATCACTCCGGCAAATTCCTAATTCCCATACATCACATTCGCCGGTATTGAAAATTCAATCAGATCCAAAAACGCACCGCGCGAAACGATTGGTCAGCCTAGCGCGTATTTTTGACGCGTTGCACCAGAGTTAGAGTCCTGCGTGGGCGTGTGTCACGGTTTGACCGATTTACCGGGTGGTGTTAGACGTGTGTGCACGCACATGCATGCGCATTTGTCGGTGCCGCCGACACGACGATACTGTACCGGTGGCGGTGGTGGAAGGCAACATGCCAAACTGTCAGACAGCATACAACTCGGCTACACGTGTTCATGGGGCCCTTCTGTAACCATTGGTATGCCAATACGATGCAGCAGCAGCTTGTCCTGCACCCCTCGCCCTTTCTAGCAGTAACGCCTTACGGTTAAGCTATCTGATAACCCTTTAATGTCACTGTGACCTAGTATGCTGCGTCTGCACGCACGCAGACTTCCGGCCACCTACCGCCCGGTCTTAATTGCTTTGAGTCTTGTATCTTTGTCCTTTTCCCTCGGTGGGTAGTAGGTACTGCAAGGTACCGGTGTGTTGCCGCGGATGTTTCCGTTTATCAACGAGTTCAGTGATAAAACATAACACGCTAAATAATTATATAAATTTTGTCATGCTTTTAATTTTACAAATACGAATATAATATATTTTCCTGAGAAATAATTATTTTCGTTTGTCTCTTTTTTTTTGAAATCTTGTTGATGATGTATTTAAGTTTAATCCAAAACCTAGATTTTAAAATATGTATAATGCCTCTAAAATATAATGGCTTTACTATAAAGATATTTAGTTATTAGAGAAAAAGCAATACTTGCATATTTGCAATGCAAAATTTTCTATCTGCTGTATCTTGTAGACTAAACAAGTTTTATTGCACTTTGGTTTTTATAAGTAATAATTTAAAAAGCTAATAGAATGTTTAAAATATGCAGATGTATTACTTCTCGAACATGAATCTCTAAAGCAAAGAATTGCGAATAAACTGGTGAATGATTGCTCGGCTCTAAGTTTCAAAAGAATCTGATCAGCTGAAATTGAAAAAGAACTTTAAAAAGAAAGTCAAAAAGAAACTTCGATAGAGTCACCATAGAATGACCATAAATGATCGACTATCGCTCTTATAAATGGTAAACAAAGATTTAAAAGTACATTTGAAAGACGCGCATCTCTTTAAAACTCTTTCTGTAACCTACATCCAGATAGAAAGAAATACGCGCTTTACAGATTCTGCATAACCATAAAGCTTATTAGCATGAAATGTAGAACACAAGTTTGAGATATATACTAAAAGCAAGTAATTGTGAAAAGGAAACATTCCTACATCTACTACTGAATCCAGACAGTGCAATATCTTTGATGTTGAAGAGAAGGAGAATAAATCTAGAAAGTATACTTTAAAATAAGAGAAAATGAATCTCTTCTTGCGTAGTTCTATTAGATCTTTGCGTAAAACTAAAATAGTTTTTTTATATTGTTTTATTTAAAACTGAGAAAAAAATGATGTTACAAACTAAGATATGTTTATTTAATTATAACGTACGATTTTAACTTTTATTTTTTTATTAAATATATCGTCGTATATCATGTTTTCTACAAGCACACTTTTCAATATAAAAAGTTTTTGATCAAGAAAATATTTTTGAAGTTTTTGATCAAGAAAATATTTTTGAAGTTTTTAAATTATTATTTAAATCTATTTTAGTGCACGCTTAATTAATAATTTTTGAATATCGCGCGCGATTAAAAATGTAAGACAATACCATGTGTAAAACGTTTGCCAACAATTTTATTTCTCTTGTAAATTATAATGAATTTTTCACTTCAACATACCCAAGGAATCAGCTGAACCCACATACATAAAAGGATCGGAAGCTTTGATAGAGTCAGCAATGGCTAAGCACATCCGCCACGGCGAGAGGACGACGCTCGAAAGGTGGTAGAATAGCAAGAGCAGGGTAGCATCGCAGGGGCGAGTATAGTTATTGCTATGCATATGGTGTCCTGAACAATAAAACGGAATAGCCACACGGTGCACTATAGGAGGCTGTAGGGGAGAAATGGGATTTTAGAGTCGGTTTTAATCGGGCTCCGGTCGAACGTGGCGGGGGCGAATTGTACTGCGAAAGCAACCCCCGTACGTTTCCCTCACAATTTCCCTCTTTCTTCCACTGCTTCGCGAAATTCTCAGTCCCACTCTTCACATTTCGATCCTGTTCACTCGCCACCCTTTTACACGTCGACGCGGAGAATCTACCGATAGGTAGAACGCACACACACGTTCACCCTTGTACAACGTGTACGTTCGTGCATCTGACGATGTCGCGCTTGTTCTGCTTGCGCGTCGTCCAATAGGGAAGGTTAAGGTAAAGCGATAGAGAACGGGGAGAGAGGAGCGAAGTTAAAGGGAACCAAGCGGATACAGGGTTAGGCGCCGGATTGTATCTACTCGAGCACGAAACGGTTTACATTTACTAAAAGTTTCCAATTGCATGGAGCGCGCCGGATATCCACTCTACTTTCCTCTCCTTCAGAGACGTCATTTTACTGCTGGCGATAGTCGGAGAGGTGCAAGCAAGAACGGTGGCCTCTACCTCTATCTCTTCCGCACCCATGCCCGTTCCTCGCTCGCTCAACGATTTCAAAGTCGTAGTAGAGAATCGTTTCGCAAATCCTTGGAGGAGGCGCATCGAGGCCGCTTCGTACACCGGCACTTCGATCTCACTTCGTATCGTTCCTGCTCGACTTTGTCTCTTTCTGCCTCTCGTTATCTATAATGGGTTTTCGTTGTTCTTCAGCAAACTACGAAAATCTTATCGGCTGCTTAAACTCGTAGCCACGTCATATAATTACACACATACAAAGCATTCTATGAGATTGCGTCGTTTAGTGTGAATCTTTGTTGTGAAAGTTTAAAAGTGGTAATATCGCCAATGCTCTCGTAAACATAATAATTACCGGTAATATTCATCGATTAATGTGATAAGCTTTCTCCTGTGAAAGACAAATAATTAATTTATGGCCTTTTAAATATGTGCAAAATATATATAAGATTTTTTTGAAACGTATATACACTTGTCGTATAACAAAGAAAATGCGTTAAGGCTGAAAATGAAAAGGAAACTGCATGTTGAAAGAGGAGGGTCGTGCTGGAAAAAAGTAAGCATCGATAAAAGCCGAAAAGATATCACAGCTGGATCGAGGGTTACCAAAATGAAAGTGTGTAGCGAGAAGAGACGACAAGGGAATGAATTTTTCGGCGAAACATGTGAGAAAGACAAGGAAAGAGAAAAAGAGAGAAAGTGAGAAACGGAGAGGAGAGGGAGGGAGAAAGAGCGACGAACTGGTTACAAAGTTGCGAATTAAAAACACAAAGAAGGACGAGTCGGCCGAGAAGAGGGGGGGTGAGTGTCGACCAGGGAAGGGTAGATTTGAGACAAAGGGTGCCGCGGGAACAATGGCTTGTAATCTCGAGCCCTTAGAATAGCCCTGTCCTACGCTGCTCCGTTCAGCATGCCTTTCGCCCTCCAACCCCGAATCGAAACCACGGCTCACGATTTTCGGTTCCCTAGCCTGCCCACCGCCCGCCCAACGAGCAGCTTGTCAGATCTGGTCGAATACAATGAGCGGGTTAAACGAATCAATTTTTGCGCGACTCTACTCGGAAATTCCATTTCCGTGAGCGACATCCGACTCAGGAGATGCAGGAAGATAAAGGACGCGGAGCGCCCCGACGATGAGATCGTGGGCGGTGATGGGTGGGCTGGAGTCGTAAAAAGGTAAAGAGATTTCGTGGCCGCGATCGTATTTCTACGCGAAGGGACGTTGTGAAGAAGTGTTTCGAAAGGTGACAGGAAAATAAGAAGCTTACACGGTATTAGCACCGTGCTTTCTACCTGCCGGCGAGAAAAAGGACTCGAAAGATTGAGTTTGAAAATCCTCGTATTAACACGATACAACTTTTATTGGTATGTCCTATTTGCAAGAATAATTTATTAATCGAAGAATAATCATAAAAATCGTGACTAAAAATAAAAATCAAATATTATATGTATATAAATTTTTTAACATTTTATAAATATATCTGATTATCAAATATAATATTATTATACGTATTAATGTAACGTTGTTAAGAAAATATAAACATGCACTATTTAAAATTAATTATGATAATTATATAATAAATGGCTGTAATTTGGAAGCATTAAAATAAGTTTAGGAAAATATATTAATGCATTAATGAAATATATACGAGGCAAGTTCAATAGCTACAGAAACGGTAATCAAAGAAGAAGAATATTGTCAAACTTTCGCTGTACCGCGTTATCGTGTTACTTAGCTTCTCAGTCTCCGTTGCTGCCTTACTACTCACACCATCGCTCTCTTTCCCCGTTTTACATCTTCTTCGCAGTCCATCCACAAAGAAGAACTTCCGTGGATTACCATCTCGTCGCGGTTCTTGTTAATATTTATTAGATGCCTAGCGTTGGAAGGCTGCGCGGATCGAGAGGATTGCATCGTGTAAGGGGCTACGTGAAACTTTCGTGCTTCAACTCTGCGTCTTTTCAATGAGAAAGTGATTACGGACAAAAATAAAAAGCGCGGCACGGGAACAGAGTCTCTCGGATTTCGATCCGCCAGCACAGCACTATTAGAATATTTAATGACTTTACGTTGTACAATTGCGATGGTCATTAAACAACCAACTCTCCATTCTTAATTTGCGCGTTAAAAAAATCTCCAGGACGATTGAAAAAATATCACATTTTATTCCAAATCAATATAATAGCATCTATCGTTCGAATATCTCAAGAGATATATACGGTATATCTAAAGAAATTACGTACTTTAAGTTAAATGAGTATCTCAGAATTTAATTAATTGCGATGCTAATTAACTTTTATCTTAATTTTTCTCGTGGGAGTGAAATGTTAAAACTTGCAGTCGGGAAGCTCGCCTTCTCCCATCATTAATGCAAATAACATCATGAAACTGTAGTACGTACGTATACTTGAACGGTGGCGATGGATTGCAATGTACCGGTTCTCAGATAGCGCGGCAGGGGGGCTGCCACGATGGTCGATGGCCCCTCCGGTTTGCATTTCACAGCAGATATACGGTTATCTTGTACACGTCCGTGACAAAGCCCGTACGTTCTGGTTAAGCGTTATCTAACCCCGCATCCTCGAACGGTCTCCCAATCTGTGTCCGTATTAATTACGGTACTCATTAAGATATCCGGTAATTCGTGGCGAGGCTGCACCGCCGACGCTTGCCGCACGTTGCGGCCGCAGCAGAGCACGAGCATCGCAAACCGGCGAGCCGCGGCATTGGCACGGTGTTCTCTCCACCGCGCAAGCACACGTAGAAACGGTCCCGGTATTAATTTAGCAAGAGCGTAATTTTCGTTAATTAATTGATAGATTGTCAACCGAGATAGGCAGGCGGAACCGCACGCGGTGCATGTTGGCGTAGTCCGCGAAGCGACTATGGCTGGCTCTAGCGGAGAATGGAATGGAAAAGCTGATGGGAAATGGGGTTGGTACTCTCGGTCTACGTGGCGAATTACTGTATGCGATCATCTACGGATTAATTAAATTCGATGTAAACGCGCGCGCGACGCCGTGTCACGTTGGATTGCTGCAGCAGGAAAATTACAGTAAACGGTGATTCGTACGCGTCGATCGATCCCGAGGAACTTCCTGTGATTACCAATGTTTATCGACGGAATGTTAATGCTCTTTTGTTTCAACAAGCGATATATACATTCGTATAAGTTATTACGTTTCGAAAAATAAAATAATTGATTATAAATATACACACATACACATACATTAGTCAGCTTTGCTACTCTTGCTTCATTATTTCAATCCTTCAAGCTCGAAAAATGCAGAAGAATAGAAATATTCCAAAAAAAGTTTTATGAAGAAGTTTTATCGCTATGTTAATTGAAAATTCTGTGAACGCAGTTCCTTTTCGAATATTAAATGTAAATCATTCCACAGTATACATTAAAACAAGCTAACAATAGATATAATTATTCAAACGCGGGATTTATTATTTATATTATGTTATATATTATTATATTATTTATATTATGTACATGAATCAAAATAATATATATAATGATTAAGAAGTCAATAGCTTTTATGATTCACGTATCGTTTCAAGCTAAAAATAAATTAATTTCATAGAATAATTTAAAGGATATAAATAGCGCGCCTGATGAAATTGCTCGACGCTTTATTTAAAGTTTCGTAACCACACTGTACGCCAATTTTCTACCATGCTGCCAGTACGCCTGATCGATGATGCAGGAACGACATTAATAAGCACCCACGGCACACTGTGTACATGACGTATAATAATCTCGATGAATACTGTCGGGTCACATGCGAGAGTCACAAAAGCGGCCTAAATTTAGTATGCGATGACATGTTGCGAGTTTTACGAGGCTAGATTGTCGGTACACCAAAGTCTTACAATGCATTAACCGGCTTTCGATTATGCATTAAACCATTTGCATCTGTATCGGCAAGATTCGCTATCGGAATTTAATCACGCGAAATCATTTGCACACGCGTGCTGGTATACGCGATATTTATACGTGTATGTACGCGCGTGCGGTTTTCAGGATGACGGCTATACGGGCATACAAATCACAGGCACGCTCCGATCGTTAGCGGAAAAGTAATTGATTACTTTTGGCCGGTGCATTTTGGTAACGCGAAATCGGCTTTCTCACTCGTGCTATGAAAAATGGCCGAGTTAACGAAGTTGAACGATCATCTTGCGACGGTGGAAGACAAACCAGCTTTGCGGTATTCCCGTAAACTGAGGAGTCACGACACCATATTAAAACATCAGTACATCTCCTTTTGCTAAATTTGCGACACTTGAAAGTCTTTGTGCATTCCGCCCGCATACTTGCCGTCTTGTTAACATTTACTTTTTTTTCCTCGGCGCGTTATTTAATTAATTAGCCTTGATAAAAAGCGCACATTTACACTATTTACACTCGTACAAATATATTTCTTAGTTTTATGTTACTGTGAAAATTATGCGGAATTTTTGTTAAATTAACGAATATATTTCTTGTTTGTATTTACGATATATTATACTTCACTTTTCTTATAACAATTTTTTTATATCCTACTCAAGTTGGCAAACTATATATTCACTCTTCACTCGATATCACAAACAAATTAATTTTTTTATTTATTTCTTCATTTTGTTCTTATTTTTCTCTTATTTCTAATTTAATCCCCTTCTTTCATTTCTTCCTTCTTTGCCGTTTTCGTCTACTTTGCAGGTACTCCAGCATTTTCATTACTTCCGCCTTTCTCCACTATGGGTTTCTCTTCCATAACCACACATGAACCCTTCTCGCATCCCTTGCACCTCCCGGGACTACGGATGGCGGGCGCTTAAATTCATAAGAGCCGTGAAATGCGGTGCGAATTTGCGATGTGCTAAAGTTAATTCTTGTCGGTTTTAAAGAGGATTACATAAGTTGACCGCACTTGGACCATCTTTGGGATAACACGAAATGCTTTCTCCTATTCATATATTATAAAAAAATGTCACTGTCATTTGAATTTAGTAAAATTTTTGACATAATATATAAATAATATGTCATGTATCTTTTTAAGAAATAAAATAAAAATAAAAAAAGTATACATCCAATAATAAAAGTAACATGTATAACAATATATGAAATTTATAATTATTTCTGCACAGTTTATTCTGTTTCGATCAAATTTGTAAATGACAAAAGATTATGATAGAATCTTTTCATTTTAAATAATTTTTAATTTTATTTTTATGTAATATTTATTAATATTTTTTATTACATTTAATTAAATTATTATATATTATATGCTTTTATAGAAAAAAATAAAATCTGATTTTTGCACATAAAAAAATCGATATTATTGCCAATTAATAAAAGTTCTTGCTTCATACATATCTTTGTGCGATACACAAATTCGTTACTTGATTATGATTCAGTTACAACAAATATTATCATCTCGCTGAAACGATTAAATTTTGCAACAATTCTTGCTACATATCTCCCTCTGTGACCATAAACCACGCAGAATTTCAAATTCTGGTTGATTATTAGTATATGCGACACCTCCATTCGTCCTGGCTTTCCTGGATTTACTCCTCCTGCTCAACCCCTTCTCGTCACCCCTGGCCGCATCGTGCGCTGATGTATGATTTAATGCTGGTTTCGAGAGTAGACCAAGCAGAGCGCAAAGCGAGTAGACTGGCAGTGTAGAGAGGTGGGCCTTAGGGTGGTTGGGGGATGGTATAAGGGTTTGCACGGTGTAGTGTTGCAGTGAGCTCATTAATTTACTAGCAAGCGCCAAAGGGTGGCTTAACAAGGCGCTACGTCCCATTTTATTAGGTAAAATTGAAGACACGCTCCAGGAGACCTTTCTGTTGCGCGATAGGATAACGTATCTTTGTAAACTAAAGAATGTTTCGCGGGGATTGTAATAGTTGAAGTGATGATTTAAATTAACTGTCTTGTATGTGTCTCGATATTTATTGCATCACACAATGACATTTTTTTTTAGAAGAATATACATTTTTTTGTATTAATAAATAATTGAATTTTAATTTTAAAATTTAATAACAAAATATATATTCATAATGAATTTAGAAATAACATAAAATATTTGCATAAACTCTATATTGGAGCTCAACTTGAGAGCATGCAGTTAAATGTAATTCTATTATGTGTACCGATGTGTGCCATCACTCGATTCTTGACATGGTTAATTAACTCGGCTGATATTCCGTGGAAGGAAGTACTCGTAACACGTTTTAGTACTGGAAGATAAATACGTATAGGGTTAATGTATGTCCTCCGTTTCCTTCTGCGAGGAAGATCTCTCGGTTACTGAGCGAAATAACAAGATTCCTGTATTTATCCTCGGCTTAAGAAGACTTGAGCCTTCGTCACATTCTCGTGTCTATGGCAATTTCTCAAGAGACTTTCCTATCTTATCTATTCCCCATTCGTTTTCTTCTATCGCGTAGACTATTTGTCACGTTGCAATCAGGCATTTCCTGTTCGTTAGGAATCTATTATGACTTTTAAAGTATTTGTATAAGATTCCTGTACATTTATAATAAAGTTATAGATATATAAATAAATAATTTTACTTAGTTAATAAGTTCAATTACAAAAAGGTCTCTTGCCTATTCTTACATGCTTTCTTTGATGATCCATTTATTAGAACGTATTAACCTGAATGATTACTAGAGCATGTGCCGAAAAATATAAAACGTTACATCAAAGCACGCTTTGTGTGTTTTCGGGCAATTAAACATTTCCATTTTCAATTTCTCGTTGGCGTCGAGTGCCCGGTTCGATCGGTGGTTAGCCTGTGGCTGACGATCGTTGATTCGTTTATCGCTTATCTCTCTTTCTCTCGCTCTCTCACTCCTCTTTTCTGCCTCTTTGTTGCTTCAATTTTTTTCGTGGTTTTCCATTTCGTGCAACCTCCCTTCATCCTCCGTTCCATCGACAACCCTACCATTCGAATCACCCTCGAGAATCGAACGGATACCAAGCAATTATTTAACGCTGCGTACTGTGGCTTTGGTTTGTCTCGTTGAAATACGGCAGAATCCCGCCTATCGAAACGCCTCTTGTACGAGGTGACAGTTTCATCGATTATCCTATTATCATCGAACACTGAAAGCCAACTGTATACTGATGAAATAAATTTGGACTTGGCTAACGATTATCTGATTATCGTGTAGAGCTCCTATGTATTAATGTGTACGAAAAACAAACTAATTGAATCGTTTAAATACATTTAAATGCATTAATTGTTGTTCGTTATTTAACATTATGTCGCAAGTTTTACATTAAAATAATTTGAAATATTTTTTGAGATCTAAAAATTAATAATCAAGAAAGGTTATTTAAATAAAAACTAATCTTCTTTTAATATATATATGTTGTACATTTAATTATAACTACAATCAATAAATATTATAAAAATAAATAAGAAAATCTTTATTCAATTATTACAAGCAATATATATAGTTTGTTTATGTAGTTTATACTGAGAAAACTATTTTATTTTAATAAATTACTTTTTTATCTTTTTAATATGTGATTCACAATTGATGTGTTGATAATTCTTTTAGAAATTAAAAATAAACAAATACGATAATGCTTATCTTCAAACTATACACATATATACGTATATGTGAGATAGTTTTCGAATGGCCAGTTTCTAGTACAACGCGCATGATATTGCGTTAGGACCAACTTGGGAGCAAGCAGGTGCTCTAGCTTTCCCCACGGGAGATATCACATCCTCGCAAACCAGAAAATATGTCTCGTAGACAAACGTTAGCTGCGACACAGAAAACTCGTAAACGGATGAATTGTACGACGAAAATACGATTGTTCCAAAAGACTGAGCGCATTAACCGTACAAATCTGTACATTATTTCCTTTTTTATTTAAAATAAAAATGCGCCATGTATAACGATTATAACTTAAAATAAAATAAATAGAGTATGACAAAAAATATTTTGTTATCAAGTTAAATATCTCAATGGACTGATAGGATTTTAAAAATCTGATGCTTATTATGTAAATTCATTTTTTTAAAGTAGACTAATTAAGAAATTTGAATAAACTAATCAAATCAAATTTTAAATCAATATGATAACTTGCAATATAATTCTTTAGCTCTTGCATTTTGCCTTTGTTACTTAAAAGTATCTCGTAGCCTTCATAATTATAGTTATATAATTACGTTTCGCGTGAAATGAAACAATTGGTGTTTTCCATACATGTATATTACTGACAAATTTATTTTCATAACGTGTTGAAATTAATAATAAATTAATAAATATTAATTGAATTATTTCTGATATCAATTGATATATTGTATATTATACAGTTACATAATACACAATGACCGACGCAATTAGGGCATGTATATCATCGTTATTATACCTAACAACTCTTGCTCGGTTACGTTGATTAGTAACTGGAGCTATGTAACCTTTAGAAGTAACGATAGCTGCTGCTACTCCATTCAACATTCAAAAAAACAATGTATTATATTACTGTAAAAAATATTTTTATAAAATTATTTTTATAGATTTTAAATAATAATACATGTGATATACATATGTAGGAAATTTTGATCTAATAAGGATTGCTACATGTATAATTGCCATTTCACTGATTTTATATTGACGATCAAATTACGATGATATTTAGAATCAAACTGACAATCTTGACATACAAGCGCGCTCGCATATAACATATAATAAAATATCATTCTCTGAAATCATTTTAACGGACACACAACCTACATACAAACCTTTTATCATGCACCGAGTTATATGTAAATATGCAAATACAATGCGAGCGAATATTTTATACGCGGCGAGCACTTGGCAGAAAGAGCGGTCACGCCAAAAGAAAACTCGAGTGAGGCAAAGGCGACGGAGAGAAGGGTGGTAACCGGTAGGTCGAGAGAAAAAGGAGAAAAAAAAGGGAAAAGAACGAGCAAAGCTCGGACGGCTCTGCCTGTCGGGCCGGCATCGCATTGCACGCAGGATTAAAAACCTCAGCAAGAAATATAGCCACTGCAAAAGCTCTCATTTGCAATCTACTCCCACCGCCCTCAGCTGTCGCTACGTTTCCGCGACAAGGCGGTGGAACGGGATGCCGAAGGGATGCAAAGGATAACACGGTGAAAACCCGCGGCTCTCCACAGTGGTCGACGCGAGATGATACGTTACTAGGATACACCTGCGATCACAAGAAATGGCTTAAGACTCGCCAAACAACTGTATTTCTCGTGCGATTTTTATGGAAAACCGATTCACATTTTTTACTTCATACGTGATATAAAATATCGTCTATATAAAATTTGTTATATGTATATTTAATATATTATAATTTATTATATGTAGATTTAATATGTTATATGTATAAAATTATAATATTAGTTTTAGACATTAATAGCTTTATATTTTGTTTAAAGTCTATACATTTAATGCAACTAGTATTACAAATTTATGTGCCCTTCAGTTTTCTTTAATATCGCTTCGTATCGTGGAAAAGCGAACAACAGCAGACGTTTACATCCCTGAAAAGATTCGGATCCATGACTATGGAAAATGCATCGCATCCACGATCCACCCGCGAATTCGGAGAATGGCTTTACACGCACGGATACCTCTCCTCTATGATTTTTATTTTTATTCCATCCCTACTCTTTTATTTTCTTTTACTCGTTCACGTCTCACCTGAGATCCAGCTGCCCGTGAAAGGGGTTCGAGGGCAGACATCGACTCTGGACGAGGGTCTGCATGTTGTTGTAGAGAGATCGACCGGTGGAATAGCGCGGAAAGGGCGCGGAGAAGGTGGGGGTTAACGACCCCGATAGTCGCGGCAGAACGTGCGTGAGCCCTCGCACGACTGATTACGAGTGAGCGACCCTTTGACGATCACGATCGGCCAACTCGACGCACGAGAGAAGGTAAGAGCGACGGAGAGAGATAGCGGAGGCGGCGGCAACACAAGAGAGCAAGTATATGTGATCGATCGGACCATGAGCGGCGAAGAGAGCATCGCCTTAGGGGCCCCACCGGAATGAAGGGGTTAGTTATACCGATGCGATACGCGGCTACTATCATGTATCAGCGTCGATAAATCACCGGATGTAGGTACTCTGATGTGGACACGTTAGGAAAAGCGTTGCATTAATGTTTTTTGCTATGCGACCATACGGAACGATTTAGCAAAGATTTATTCACGGAAGATGAGATGCGAATGTGCGGATGCTCTCTTGACGTGAAATATCGTGGAAGAAAATTATATGCGCAATTTAAGATAGCTCGATGATTTCTTGGATTATTTATTGGATTATCATGTATATCACTCTGATCTTTATGCATTGAAATATTGCAACAAAACATAAAAACAGCAATTGATTTTTTGTACTTTTAAATGATGTATATCTACGAAGTTAATTATAGAATATTCTCTCTTTAAACATTAGATTAAAAGATTTTAATCATTTGCTGAATAAAGTTTATAATGGAATTTACAATAAAATATATATGACTGAGGTACTTGCAAAGGTATTTAACGTTGCTGCAGAATTCAAATATAGTATGCTGTTAATCATAGACGAATGATTTATGTTGTATACATAAATAAATCCTTTCAACAGTGTAAATAAATCATGGAATATACCATACTACAATATTTAAAGCTACGTATGTGTTGTCGTTTTTCCTACGCTTCTAATTGCGAGCATTGTGCTTGAATTAGTGAATAATAAAACTTTGCATTCGTAAATAATTTTGTTTATATTGTATATATATCCGCGATTTTTTATAACAAATGACGCATACTTTTCTAAAATCTAGATATTAGACTGCTAAATATATTACAATACAATAGTCAGAATTAACGATATTAACTACATCATACTATTTCAAAGGAATTTTTATATAATTCGAATACATGCTTAAACAATGCAAGAAATGCAAAAAAAGATAAATATAATGTTAAATTAATTTTTATATAACAATTTGACAACTCTTATTACTTTGTATGTTAATAATTAAATGGAAATCTTTAAAAATATTTTTATAAGAAGGAAAAATTAACTTTTTGTATAATAATTTGACAACTCTTATTATTTTGTGTGTTAATAATTAGATGGAAATTTTTAAAAATATTTTTATAAGAAGGAAGACGTACATTAAAGATATATCTAGTTAACAATAGATGCTTAAGCAATCGGCGCTGTCGTACTTCGATTCATTGATATTTCGAGCTTCCTTCCTTGATTTGATAATGGGTAAGTGGTGCAGGGAATCGGATGGTGGTCAGTAACTAGGCGTAACAAGAGCACCGAATCGCCAGCGTCAGGCGGTATATAGCAGCCTGTGGACCCCCTTGAATTCGTATTTATGTTTGTACCCGCCGTTTGGCAGCGGCGGCGGCGGTGGCAGCGGTAGCGAGAGTCTCGCGGAATTGAAATGCAAATAGTGGGATCCCGGATGCAAATTCCGGTTGCACGGGGTAACGCCAGCCAGCCATCCTGAACGAATGAGCGGACGAACGAACGAGTGAGCGAGCGAACGAATGAACGAACGAACGAACGAATGAACGAAACACGGCCCAGCGCGGTGCAGGCACGGATCAGTTCAGAACGGAACCAAAAGGAACGGAACCGGAGTGGACCGCGGATAGAATGGGGCTGAGCGAGGCAGAGGGTGAGCGATGAGTACGGCTGAAGAAGAAAGACAAAAAATTGATTGCAATTCGGCGCCACTCTCGGCTTGCCCGAGATAAAAGTAATGCGTTTCGTGCATAACGAGTCGCTCCACCGCTCTGCCGCCGCCGCCCAACGCCCACCCTTCCACCCTTCAGCCATCGTATGTTGCCCACGTTCTTTCCCCTTCCGACCTCTTTTAGTCGGCGCCGTTTTGTTTTCTGCTGCTTTCTCCGCCTCGTAATTTTTTTCTTTTCTTTTTCTTTTTTCCGTTAAACTACCATGCGAAGCGGATATACGTCATATGGCGTCGATCAACTTAACAAACGATCGCAAGTGCCTCGTGCAATTGGAAGAAAATTTTCTAATATATAATAGATAAAGCATAGGCCTCTAATATGTGATGAATATTTATTAGATTAGGATCGTAATACGCGCGTATGAGTTAAGTGTATATCGAGTTTAATGGCTGCAGAGGTTTTATATCAATATGCTAGCTAGCACACTAATTTATATATAGGTATACTAATTAAAATAAATTATTATAGATGCCAAATTGTTGCAGATATGTCAAAAGCAAAACCTATTAGAGGATCTACTAATCGACTAATGACTTTAGTCAAAACGTTTAGTAATCTTCTGCTTTCAATCCTCTTTGGCTTGAATAGAGAATTGGATCAATACTTTATAATTATATTAAGTGGAGTTGTCGGAGGCGACACCATCGTTGCATCGCTTATTTCGAAGGTAGAAGTATCATTGCATCGGAATGTGGACGACAATCGGACGGCTAACGGGAAATAATTGGACACTCGTAGTTATCAGGCAGCCAAGCATATCCGTTATTCTCTGAATGGCTAAGGATCGGTTGTCAGTATTAGCTAGAGATATCATTCAGATATGTACCTACTTGGATACACGGAACACATCAATTTTCTGTCACGTTTACCATGTTGATCGAATTACCGATCACGCACGACGTACTTCGTAACATGGTATTGCTCGATGGACATTGGAATTTAAGCATGCTGTTTAGCATAATTGACAGTACCATGTGTCAGTTTTGCTTAAAATTAACTTGAAGCTCCGATAGGTTTATACAATATTATGAAAAATCTAAATTTGTTTTCTAACAAAAATTTAGAATGAATTGAAAGACTTAATCAGCTTATTCGACTTAGCTAAAAATGTTGTCAGATAAAAGAAAATCTGTGGAAATATATCAATTTAAATAAAATTTATTTTTTGATAAAATTTAATAAACTACATGTACAACTTTAATTTTATACAATTTCTCTCCTGTTTCTATATTTTTAATTTTTGCGAATTATCAAAAATAGAAGCATATATTCTATTTCAGTTTTTATGACAAAAACAAATAATATATTTCTTACTTTAAATATATATATTTCTTATATCATATTTTTATTTTACTTTTTAGCCATTTATCGTTTCTTTTTTTCTTGCAAGATCGTTGATTTAAATTTCGAAAATCGAGGTCAGTCAGACGTTTCCTGTCAGACGCCGCGCCCTATGCATATAAAGCTTCTACTGATCAGTTTCACGCGATGATTACGTCCTTTATGAAAGTCACGTACAAACGTTAGGAGTTGTTGGAGCGAATAAATCGTTATTCCAGACAAAATTAGTGCAGTCAGATCAGACTGTATAAATATATTTGCATGTACCAAAAATGTAACCTGAGTTCTGTAATCTATTTTCAAAAGGCGATATGTTTAACGAAGTGATATATTCGCTTATATTAAAATTTGACGATTCAAGCAAAATTTTTTTAATCGGACGTGCGAACTTAATTGCAACGTGCCACTTTATATATGTAGACTAATATGATATTTGGTTTAAATATAAAACACTGTTAAATAAAACGATAAAGACAACAACACAAGAATTAGCATTAAGATGTGCGATGGAAGTGCCATCGAGTACATCGAAATTAACATTTAAAAGCGGAAAATTTGCAAGTGTCGAGAAGCCCGAGACGCGAAGCTAACTGTGCACGGGAGCGCTATACATAATATAAGTCGCGTACACGTGTGCCCTCGTTACCGGATGCAAACGATCCATGTGCGGAAGCACGAGCGAGGAAGAGAACGCGGATTGAATTGGAATGAAAGAAAGAGAAACATCGTCGAAAAGCGTGGAAGTGGTTGGTGACTGAGGGTGAGGATGAGTAGGGGGCTCTCGGTGCGGCTGAACCCTCGCTGCTAAATGTAAATGTCCGGCATTTGTTACTTTGTCTGTATGACCCGACTGCTGTTTGTTTGTATCTGCGGTATACGCGAGAGTGCCACGGTCCCGGAGATGCAAAGAGGAAATAGAGGAAGCGGAGGAAGGGCAAGCGCCGCCAACGCGCGGCATAGTGCTATTCGGCGTGGCTTTTGCCCCTGCTTTTGGTGCGCATCGCTTTTTTTTTACCCTCTTTATTTTGCTCCCCCGCGTCCGCGCTCTACGTAAGCCGCGCCGCTTGGGCACACGCTCATTTGTAAAATTTTATGATGGCCCCCGCTGTGCGTTGTATCCATTATATTGTATGCATTACCGGGCCGTGTGCGGCCGTTCTTTTTTACGAATTTCGTTTTAATTACTGGCTCATCCGGCCGGCGTACTCTTCGGCGCGCACACACGATCGCACGCGGGTGAGGAAGAGAAAGAGAGGAAGTTCTAAATGACTTTGCACATCGATCTGAGAATATTGCCGCGTATTGAAATCACAAAAAATTTCGCGCCGCATTTCGCGGACAAAACCGAACACGATTCTGATTTCCTCCGCGCTTGTCGTTGAACTCGTGCGAGATAGGGCGCGATGAACAGCGAATGGATGGAAGGTCGAAACAGGGACATTAAAAATACAAAGGCTTGTAAAATTTATTCTACCGGTCAAAGGTACCGTTGGATTTAACGAGTTTCGAGTTCGATATAATTAAAAACAAGGCGAAAGCAATTTAATCTAGTTCCAACGTGTCATATGTTTTTTTAAATTTCTGATCGAATTTTTCTGATAAAAATTGAAATAATTTACGGTGAAGATAATTAACAATTTAAAATATGTTCCGCGCATGTTAATTTACAATAAATTCAGTCGTTTCTTCTACAAATTTGTATTTTTTCTCGTCCTTTGTATATGTATGTATACGTGTGAAAATTGAATTTTCTTTCTTTCTTATATTTCTACATAAAATTCCATGTGCAAAAGCACAAAACAATAAAAATAATGCAAATATTATCATATGTTTATCGCAAATTCTGTATTCTCTTAAATCATGATTAAATAAATTACATTTACACAAACAAATGCTTTGATATAATAATATCTAATTTTCTTTTTTTATGAGACAACGTACATTTTTATTTAATTAGTTTTTATAACTTTAAAAAAAATACCTATATTTATACAATAAAAATATTAAACTTTTTGTTGAAAATATTAAATTAGTTTTCAACAACGAATCAATAAACATGTGATAATAATCGATTTCTATGTGACACCGTGCTTATTGACTATGCATCAATCTAAAGTTTTTAATAAAATAGAGCAACAAGTTTCGATATTTGTTCACAACGGCCAAGTTTATTCGACAATAGACGGCAGCTTGAGCTAATAATATTCCTCTCTCTGAGTAAATAGAGCAGAGTTTGAAATCAGAAATGCGAAAGGTTGCCTCGCGCGCGGTCCGACTTTTTCTTAGCATTGTATTACCTTCCTTCTACTTCGTGTGCTTCGCCAGTCTCTTTAGCCCGGTAAGAAGAGAGCATTGTGCAGAAAACTTCCGCGCGCGCGCCAGACCGCATCGTCGACTGCCATAGTTGTGTGAGACCGCCACTCTTTTGATATTTCACGTAGTAGACGAGTGGCGTGTCGTAATGAAATCATCTCCAGTACTTTGATCTTCTCCCCGTGCGGCGCACCCCCTAGCCATCACCGGTAACCTCCGCGTCGCTTTCCCTTGAAAACACGAGGCCACCCCCGCACACCACCCTCGCGAATGTCCCACTCAGCCGGCTCTACTAGCACCCTTCATTCGCCCATCCCCTCCTCGCGTTACCTCCTCATGAACAGATATAGGCAAGCACACGGTCTAATTTATATCTTCATAATGAGTTCCTTTTGCACCTTCTTCTTTGCCGCAACACATTTTTATTATGAGGAAAGCAATTTTCTAATTATGACAAGTACCAGCCGATTATCTTCTGTCGGATGCGTCTTTGTTACTCTTTTCATTACGTTTGACCAACTCATAATTATTTTCTTGCATGGTATTTCCAGCATAACAGTGTTAATAAAACTCGGCAGGAAAATGATGTATAGGGCAGCAAGAATTCACGTATAGCGCGATATTGTGCGGTAATCGTGAGATATTTTCTTTGCGCGAAAAACGGCGATAGATGGTGACGATGATGAATGTCGGAGCTGTGGAGTCGGAAGCAATGCGAAGGACATGAGAAGATGAAGTAGCGCGAATGAGTCGCCTTTTTCTTTACTGTGCTATAGGTGGGAAACACCTTCAATAACGTTCAGTACTTGTCTCTCAGTTTAACACCTTGTGGACACGCGATATTACATTGAATCATGACAACGTAAAACAACATAATTATATAATTCGATTATATAGGTAAAGAAAAAAAAGACGAAGATATGTAGCTTAAAAGAATACGCACAGCCCATGTTTTTTCTTTTCTGTACGGCAACAAATATAAAATGAAAATGTCACTAATTAAGTAATAATTTAACAGCATCATTTGAAAATATTATAACTATTATAAATTTTCGAGAATTATTTTTACACATATCAAACAACAAACAGTTTTTATTTAGTTGAAACAAAAATAAAATAAATTTAGAACAACATAGATTATTGTTCCACTATTATAAGATATAAGAAGTTATGCTGTTGATAGCATAACATAATTAAAAAGTGATTAACTATAAATACTAAAAAATGTAATTATTTTTATTTATATTTTTACATTATTTTTTTATATTAACATCTAGTAATGTACTTAATGAGTTTGCTCATCTAAAGCTTCTTATTAATTTTCCAGCTTACTAGCATAATAAAGTGTACTTATCAGGAATCAATAATTTAATTAATAAGATGATACATATACTTAAACTGGATAGTTTCAATATAAAAGTTTGATAATCGTTTTATTTTGTGTAAAGTTGTAATTAATATTTCAAGAAAAATATACGACATTTTTTTATTAACTAAAAAATAATTATTTAAGAACTTACGCAAGAAAAAACAAATTAAAATATACTAGAGAAGATTGTGTTTACACATGCTAGAAAAAAGCGATGATATATGAAAAGAAATAACACAAAAATACTATTTATTACAGTGGACAGTGACAGTAATGATCAATACGCGGATAAGCGCGTTGACGGAGGCGCCAAGAAACAGAGAGAGGAAAGGAGATAAGAAAGCTTGTTCTTTGTATGAGAGAATCATGACCGTGGCGACTATATAAGGTGTATCGAGCAACAAGGACTAACGGCCTTTAATTAATAAAGTTACGCGAACAACTCTCAAAGTCTTCCTGCCTCCCGTGCCCATCCACCTGGATAGCAGCTATTTCCTTCGCTTTAGAAATTCTGGTATTTTCCTTCACTCTCCCTCCCCCTCATTGCTTCTTCATACTTCGATCTTCCTAAAGGCCTACCTAGCGAAGTTGTAACCCTTTATTACACGAGAAAGCGTCTTCCGCTTATTTTGCAAAGATACTTTTCTACGAATTTTCCTCCGATACCGATAATTATTCTTATATTTAAATGCCATTTAATATCATATTATTAAATGTTGCAACGAGAGAGAGAGAGAGAGACATAAAAATTACATACAGATATAGAAGTTATCTTAATTTAATATGTATTCTACTTTATTTATTTTGTTCATATTTTTTTGCATTCAAAGATAATAGAGATAAAAATTATAATGACCAGGAAAACACTATTTTTAAAAAATACAATATAATTGTTGATATTATATTAATTAGATGTGTAATAAATTTATATATATAGATGTCTCTAATAAATTACAATGATACAAGATAATGCACTATTAAAACATGATTAAATATTAATTTATCAGATATTCTCTTGGCAATAAATGTAATGTTTCTTCTTTTGTTCTTCTTCTTACATGATATAAAAAAGAACTATAAATTACGATTGTAATTCTATTATATATATATATATATATATATATATATATATATATATATCAATGCAAAGCTTTGATCTTTAATTAACAAGGATTGATTTTGAAGCAATTAAATTCTTATTTAAAGCCATGAATAGGATTAATAAACAGAAAAATGTCATCGTATAATCAAACGTTTAAAACTAACATAAAAAGAAAAAACAATACGCAACTCTGCAAATTCTGCATAAAATTATATATTTAAATTTGTCTGAATAAAAAGCATATATGTGTATGAAAAGAATTAACATTTCATATCTCTTTCGAGCACATTCAGAAATTCTAGCTTATAGAAATTTATACGTGTAGTTCAAGGAACGATGTACATAGAATGTGTACACATTTTACAGTCATGTGTAGACACTTTGAATTTGTAATATATACAGAAAGAGAGAGAGAGAGAGAGATGTCGTAACTTGCATATGTAACGCATATATATGTATACAAGAGTATATGTCACTGCTACGTAAATTACATAGTACATACACATATATAATGCGTAAACGTTGCCCGTAATAATACGCGTATGGGAGGCTTCGCTACGTATATTAAGTCAGAGACATTTTCGCATGTACCACGCGACGCGTATTTATATGTTTGTGGCATAATGGAAATAGATGTGTGGTATATTCATGCATAAAGTGACGTAAGAGTCACTTCACACATCGTTTATTGATCAAACGTTTCACATGGCATGTGTTAAATATATTTAGACATTTTCACTGATTTGAGATCTTTCTACATCGCTGAAACAGATTCTGGAAAGATTCTTGTAAAAAAATTTTTGCAGGTCTACAAATTTCTTTTATAACATGCTTTATTAAAACAATAAATAATAAATTTAAATTAGTAAATTTTTGCATGATGTAAAAAATATGTGCAATTTTGTAAAATTAATATTAGTATAAAAATAAATTATAATATTTAGAAATAGAATTAATATAAATTAATATAATATTATTTTATCTAAGAAGAGATCTGTACTTTGTAATAATTCTCAATGTGCCAGCGTATTATAATTGATAATTTGCACGAAACCGCGATACATATTTTCTTCTTATCGTGGCGCCAAAAGCAGAAAGGGTGTGGGATCTTTTCAAACTGTGCTACACAGAGACGGACTCCCGGAAAAGGAAGCACCACCCGTAGATTGCCAGACTTCAAGAATTAAACCGTGTTCCTGCTGCCAACCCTGTGATGTCTTGTTCGTACTATGGCGCATCGGCCGCCATGCTTCTCGAAAGAATCTTCCGGCAAGTTATGGCTTGCTAAAGAAAATTGACTTGAATCTATGCCAGGATAATAAAAGCGCATAGCTGCGAGGAAGCGCGGGTGAGAAAAATGAAGAAACAATCTTGACACCATGGGCGATACCGGTAAAAAAAGAAGTCGTTCGGATACGTAAAACGACCAAAGAAGAAATCCCCCTCGTTATATACATATAGATCGTGGCTGTCGGCCCCAATGTTAATAAATATCTATTAGTGCGCTTCGAAAACTTATATAGCGATACTGATATTACGAACGATATTAAACGCGACGGATATTGCGTTATTTTCATCGGAACATTTGGCACATTTCGTACACGATACATTTAGAAAATTTATGCTAATGTCTACATGTCGCACAATTTTCGAATATTAAACAATTAAAGTCATAAATGACGTAATTTCTTATATTTAATATTTTCATTTTGTATTAACGTTAATAGACACTGTTGATAAGACGTGATCATCCGTACTAAATATAATCACGTTTACGTTATTATATATTTTGCTTCCGTTAAACGAGATGTAATCTATTTTAAAATTTCTATTTTTTGATAGATTAAAATTATATTTTTATTAATTTTATTTTTATTAATTAGATAAAAATTATATTTCTATTTTTTGATAGATTAAAATTATATTTTCTTAATTAAAAAGATTAAGAATGTATCTACATGCAAAACAATACATTTATGTATAGTTGTTTTATTCACTTTATGATAAATTTTAACTGAAAAAAGAGAATTAACTTTATTAATGATAATTTCGGCTAATATAATAACAAGATATATTGGATTATGATATAATCGATATGACTTGAATGTATTCCATTGCATTAGAGAAAACTAAGTGGAAGTTTTAAAATCAAGCGAATTTTGTTCGCGAGCCTACTTATGTGAAGATAATCACATTATGTACGATAATCAGCCGTTATTTCATTATCTATGCCATAGCGCCCTATTGATTATAATAGCTCTTCTGCTAACGCTTTGGCATGTCTAATATAATTAACATATGTAGAATGGAATTTAACAAAACAATATTATGATATTTGCCATGTCTCTCAATTTATAAAATGTATTTCCCAAGCATTGCGATGTTTCGATACTTTTGTAAAATGCCTTTTGCACATAGTCGTATGAAGCAATCGAGCAATCTTTTACCTTATTCGGTGTCGTTGCTTGCTGCTGCGGCGAACAGCTGGTGCTGTGTACAGTCGGCTGATTGGTCGTCGCCGGCACGATGCCCTGATGATTCAGATGACTCAGCTGATTCAGCTGCGTGAGCTGCTGCGGCTGCTGCACCGGATTCTGGGTGTTGGCCTGCAGTTGTTGATGATGTGACTGATGCGCAGGATGAGTCGTCTGATGATGCGTCGCAGGGAAGGTGGGTACCGTGAACGGGACGAACAGCATCGGGCTGCCGAGGATGTGCGCACCACCTCCACCCAATGCCCCCGTCTCCTCCCTACACCTTTTTCGTGCGTTTTTTGTTTTGGGTAACTTTCTTTACTCCATCAACCGTGTTTTTTTAAATATTTTTTTTCTTAATTTCGGCGTGCTACTACGCGCATAGATCGTTATTTTTATTATATTACTTTTGTCAAGTATACTGCCGACGACGACGAGCAGAGTAGAAGCGTAGCAGTAGCACTAGTAGTAGTGGTAGTAGTAGTGGTAGTAGTAGAGGTAGAAGTAGTGGTAGTGGTACTAGTAGTGGTAGTAGTAGTAGTAGTAGTAGTAAGGAGTAGTAATATACGTGTCGAAGTGAAGCTACAATATATGTTTAATGATTTATTATTACCTGCACTCCTGCCCCAGCCCCTGGTGCTGGGGTTGGGCGTAGGGGGCGGCTCGGACGGAGGTGGTGGACGCCACCCTCGCTACCCTCAGCGATAGACCGCCCCGCTGACTGGTAAGTTGGACTGAAGCTGGCTGGTGATTGCTATGCACGCAGCAACAGGCACGGCAGCCAATTGGCTGTTGTTGATTTGGAATAGCCTGGAGATGATGACTTAGGGGGCCCCTGGGCCCCGTGGAGGAGGGAGAACACGGGTACACCCCAACCAGGCAACCCACCACCGCAGCCCCGGGGCCCGGTGCGCTCGGTGCCAAGGCGCCTGTGGACGAGGCCACCCCAAGCTCGCTGGCTCTCCGGCAACCACTGCACCACTGCACCCACCCTCCTTGTTGGGGGGCTTGTTGATACGTCCTGTTGACGTTGATCGTTGAGCCGGGCTGAACGACCTCAACCTGGGCCTCTTTGAGCTCACGATTGCCTGCGGGCGGGATTTTGCTACTTTGCTGTTTACTCGGGGTGATCAACTCTGCGCGTGACGGACGCCGATTTTCAATCTGTTTAAAATTTTCTTGGACCAGGCAATGGCAATCAACGAAGAAAGCCTGAACTGCTTCACTTCGACTTTATTTCTTGATTACGTATCACAACACTGATGCTCGCACGTGAAGCTGCTGATTTTAACTAAATCAGTGAAAAATCACAGTCCTTGCTACAGTCTTGTATGTTACGAGAGAAAAAAGTAAGTTTTAATAAATATATTTCCAGAGAGAGTTATTGATGCTTCCAGTTTTCGAGCTTTATTAATGTTATTTAATTAACACTGATAGTGTTGTTCACCACAAAGCGATTGTGTCAAAAACTATTTTTCACGTTTGTCACGATTCCCTAAGAGATGTTTTTGAGAAATATGCTGAGTTCTACCGAATCCCGTTCTCGTGGAATGTGTTTACCGTATACTCTTGGCGCAGTCGACGCTCACTTCAACAGCCACGTGGTCGACTCGGATAAGATTCTATGTCAATCTCTTTGAATGCCAGTACAAATGCGAATCGCAGATATATTTGTTTTTGTGTATAAAATACGTCACCGCGATTAAAAAAGTTCGCAATATTTTTTGTTCTCAAAATACTTTTCTTTTTCTTTGTAATTACTGAAGCGAATATCTGAGACAAATTATCGTATGAACAATTATTAAATATTAAATTAGAGATGAGATGAACTTTAAAATTTAACTAATACACGGGTATAATCGTTATGTTAATTGTAATGTACAACAATTGAACACGTTTCATCGCATTGTATAAACCAATAAACTGATGTCTCCTCTAATAGTCGGCAGAGCATGCGTTTAACTTTCAACGATCTGTAACTTATGTCCGATGTCACTTGTTCCGGCAATACAAGTCATAAAACACGTGTTTTGCTTTATAATTAAAAATACTGCAGCATATGTCTCTAATGTAAGTATATCGGCTAATTTGCAACTGTATATTTCGTTAATTTATTAAAATCTTCCAGATGATGAACAGACTATGGTGAACAACACTCGTAGCTGCACGCGTCGCATGAAGGCTTTCGCTTACGAACACGTTGCAGGGAAAGATACGAAGTTTGCGGTCACACGCACACCTGGAAGAACGATAATCACTCGATCGTTCAAATAGCACCTTCTTTATTTTCTCTTTCTAATGCTTTCCTAAATATCTTTTAGATGTGACAGCCATGAATCATAGAAATCTGATTGAACCTTATTGCCGCGCGAACAACATACGAAATAAATTGCGGCGGATACTTCCGATTCTTGTACGAGGATTAACACCTGTATTTGCGGCGACTTTCTCTCCTTCCTCCACGGGTCAAATCAAACAAAGCGGCCGGTCCTCGCGATCGTATAAATGAGATTAAAGACACGACGGGTGGAAAAAGAGGGAACCTAACCCGTAATGTTGGAAGGTCGCTCGCCGACTGACTAGCACTTCCGCTCAGGCTGTTGTGCGATTCAGAGTGGGGGATGCTTCGTTGAGTTGTTGTGTGTAGGGGTTGGTGGCGGTGGGTCGACTCGTCGGTTGGTTGGTTGGGGTGGTTGTGTGTGCTTCGCTCTTGCTGTGCGCGGGAAACCAGGGGCTTTCAAGCCTGCAGGATCTGTATGGCCCGGCGAAATAGCGACCAGTTTCACGTGGCTCGTACTAGCTTGAGTTCAACTACTTTCACCTTGCGTCTCGTTGTCAACGTCGTGCCCCGAAGTTTTCATGAAATTTCGATGCCGTAAATTTTAAATAAGTCCCGCGCGTCGCAATCGCATAAATTTCAGAGATATTAATCTAATATTTATTTATATGTTAATTCCGAAACGATGATAGAACGATGAAGAAGCGTCTTATAAAAATCGTTTTTCACTTGTAAAGCAAAATGTCGAAATTGAACGAACTTCGTCGTTTGTGCATTTAGAAATTTATTGTCTTGCGGTGAGATGTATCGAGCGAATAATCAAGAAGGGTAGAACATGATTCGGTGAGTAAATCGATTAAATGATGAGAAGAAGTCGAGATGTACGAGAGATTGCGTAGGGTATCAGGTGCGCGCTTATACTGTCAATCGAATTATCTAGGGTTTGTCGCAGCTGCTTCAAAATATCCTTTTACCTTGATAGGTACAAACCAGATATCAATCAACGTTTATTATTAAATTTCCGAGGGTGCAAAATAAATGGTATCTAATATATCGAAACTGTTCACCAGTAAAAAAGATATTTATATAAAATCTTGCAATTTATTTTTTAGCGCAAATAGATTTTATATGATATAATTAAACATCCTAAAAGTTTGGAAAAGATAGTGAAATATGAACTTGAAATCAACACTGTAATTATTAGTATCACTAGAAATCTCAAAAACTCTCTCAGAATTTTTCGCTAGGCCATAGAAGATACTCGGCCGACGGAAACGAGCACTATTCTGCGGGCGGATTTTAACTCGATGGCGTGTGTTTCCAGACCAATTTCACATTACCTTGCACTAAAAAAATCACTTAAGGATACACTCAAAGCACCTGTCACAATCGTCGAACTTGTCATGCACTGTCAAAAAAATGTCACTTTCGCAAACGCCTATTTCGTTCGAGGAGGTTTCTCAAGCAGGGTGCCGGAGAACAATGGGGGCGCGTACCGGTTCGTATGCGTGGTTGTTTGTACGCGTGCGTCCTAGTACAGGTTGTGTTTATGCGGCCGGCAATCGTATATAAATGTTGGCGCGTGACGGTAAGGGAAAAAGTGTCTCGGCGCGAGTTACAACCGGCGGATAAAAAATGATAATGGCGGATGAACAGGCGGATATATGCGCGGGGGTACTGGTACTGCGACGCGGTGTCTCGTAGCCTGGTGTGTAATGGGCTATGGATTTGGTGGAGCGCTGTTCCTGCACGTAGGGTAGGTAACGTGGAGACAAGAACCCTGTATCGCAATGTATCGCGGCGGTGGTGGCGACGACGGCGGCGGCGGCGGCGGCGGCGGCAGTAACTGGAGGGGTGATCTGTCAGGCTGGAGGGGCGAGTGGGTGGTATAGGGTAGGAGTCTGGCTCGTTCCTTCGTTCGTTCGAGGTGGTGGAAGAGAGGGTAGGTCAGACGATCTCGAGACCGAGGGCGCGCAGAGCGCCGTTTCTCGTGCGGGAACAGTTATCGTTGCTTCCGTTGCTGATGCTGTCATGTATATCTATCGTCTTTTGACGCTCGATCTGACTCATATTCTTCTAAAAACTCGCACGAATTTTCAATATTTTTTATTACGCGCAATTTTAAGTTATTGTAGCGAAAAATAAATAATTATTTATATTATATTATATTCTTACATATAAATGTATAAGGAGTTTGTTACAGATTAATTATATAGAATTTTATGCGACAAATTCTACATGCAAAATGTTATTCAAAGTTTTCATGTATTTTAATAAATTGAAAACTTATAGCATTTAACATTTCTATTAATACAGTATTTTAAAATTAATATTAATTAATATAATTAAATAATATTAATTGTTGCTTTATGCACCAAGTAAAATATAGGCATATGTCATTAATTTTTCAATAAAAACGCGGTTTAATTTTCGCGAATTAGTAATCGTTTTAAGTTCACGCACTACCATCCGCCTTGGCTCTTAATAGCTCTTATTCTCAAACAATATTCATTTTAGATGTGAGATTCCCGTGTAAGAAAAATATTAATTGTGTTATATATACATATATATTATTACTTTAAAACAAGATACACATGCAAATAATTTATTATAAAGATAAAAGGAGAGAAAGAAATTCAAATATAGTTGAAATTTTATTCTTTTTTCTATATTTCAGAAATACGTCAGTGTAGTTCTATATTTCTTAATATAAGAAAAACGGTACTTAAAATTTTTTTAATTATAAATGAAGTTTTTTGTTTTATTATAAGAGTCTAGGAAAATAATATGAATATTTTTCTCTTTATTGCTATGTTAGTTCACTAAAAGAAGAATATAATCAAAGGCATGTGGTTAGAGCGCCGATGAATCGATCAGTACTGGTCATTTGGCTCCCTTTGTCGCACGTGTTAATTAAAAATTGCTGGCGGTTATCGTTCTGGAAGGAATCACGTATATATCTGTAATTAATTTATCGATAAATTCTCATCAACCATCGAACAATCTCATAGCATTTTCCGGCCGTGCTTTCAGAAATTTTTTTGAAATTAATAATTACTAAACAAGTTATTAATTATATTTTGTGCATAGAACATTTACAAACCGTTCGTATTTGTGGTCAGAATAACTCTCCAACTACCGCATAACACAAATAGAATAATAATAGTATATATTCAGCTGCTCATAATAGATTTGATTAGTTTTCGTGCTCTGCGATGTAATTACCAAAGTAACATATAACGGTGTATGCATTGCCATAAAATGCTTGTTATTATTTATCGAACATATTTAATTAAATATTTTTTGCATATATAAATTTAAATAGATTTATTTTTTATATGAAATATTTATTTAATTATATTTTCTCATCGCATACTTTGTATATCGATGTATTTGAAAGATAAAAATTCATATACATACATAATATATTTATATTCTTTACTAAACCACAATTAATCTCTGGTTCCTATTGAACAGCCAGAGAAAAACCTAGTGACGAAGACCGATTAAAGGCAAAGTCAACAATTGTAAGAACTTTAAATGCGATTTGCAACTCATTTATAATTCACAGTCCTCGCGGTCGGCAGCTTTCCATCGGGTCGCCATCAACGAGCAGGCTCGCGGGCATGACAGATATGGTGTACACATTGCGCCCAGGAAATTTCGTATTTTCGCAGCTAATGACTGAGGAACGAGACGGTAATGTATTCTATGCGGAACATCTACTATGCGCTCCCATTAGCATTTGTAATGCGCATCTACCCCTAACTCTCGGGGCGCAAGCGTTGACGCTCGGCGCAAACCCATCAACGTACCATTTATAGCGCCGTTTCGTGCCCGCATACGCGGAGAAAAGAGTTTACTACTCGTTGCTGGTGAATATGTTAATAGGATGCACCCGCGCAGCGCGCTCTTAGCAGCGTCCCGCGTTATGACGCAGCCGTTGGTGGAAGATTACGGTCGTACCTTAGCGTCGAGATATTTTTCCATGGCTCCCAAAGACCGCGATAATATGCGGAAGTAGACGCACCATTAAGAGGCCTTTCACGTGTCACACGTATGCCGCATGTCGTTAAATCCGCTATCGATGCTTTGTAATTCTTTTTTTCTCTGTCACCGCAGCGACCAAAGCGATTTGCACTTATCGCTTTTGCATGAAGCGCCCTTATCGACTTTGCCGAGTTGCAGATAATCGAGATCGACGTATCTATCGCGTGCATGCGTCGGCCGCACAGCCAACATGTGTGTTTACACTTCTGCGCATTGCCGAAATATTTTCTCTACTATAATCGATACGCTCTAGGAGCGATACAATGGAGAATGCTGAATCATTCAAAGCGCAATATATATGTGAATTTTTTTTTGTCTATTTGACATAAAAAGGACTTGTCATATTTTAACAGTTTTTATTTGCATTTTTAGAAATTGTCAACAAAAATAATTCATGATCATATGATACTATTTTAACAAATAATCGCGTAAAATAATTGCGGCGATCTATATGACTTTTGTGTATATTGATATCTGATGGTCCTCCAAGAGTATTTCGAGCGAATACCATTCTCAACATTTCGCAATGGTTTTGCCGTAGGATCCACCAAGAAATGTACAATAAACAAGTGGCTTCTGGCGGCGATAACGCCGTAATTAACACTTCAACCAGTGTGCCGTGCAATCTCGCCGGATATGTTTCGCGCGGAAAGGTGTACCGGAGCTGCTATAATATCCATGAAAAACGCTTGTTCAGAACCGGAACGACCGTCGAGACCTGGAAACGTCCCGAAGCGCGGAGCTAGTGACAGCAAAGGCGGCGAGCGCAATAACGGATAAGCGGAGCAATCGGACAGTTTGTGAGCGGCCTCTGCTCCTGATGGGCTGGACGATGGAGAGACACGGCTGTAGGGAGACGGTATATTTATAATGACCCTATATGTATGCAAATGGCCGCATATCGTACGCTTCTATTCCGCTCGCATCGCTCGCATTCACACGTGAGAGAAAGAGAGAAAGAGGGGGGGAAGAGAGAGAAAGAGAAAGAGAGAGAGAGAAAGAGAGAGAGAGAACTCCGATCCACGCGTCATCTCCGCTTCTCTATATATGACCTTCTCTTTCTCTCTCTCTCTCTCTCTCTTTTGCATTTTCCGAATCCGCGAACGTATTCACGTACGCGCTTGTGCACGTATATCGAGATCGCGTGTGCAATTACGAACACATAGAGGCGAAACGTGGGATGAAAATGCATCGATTGTGCGTAAACGTGAGTCAACGCAATTCCGCGAGAGACCGCGGCACAATTTTGCAGTTAACCAAGTCTTTTTGGCCATTATACACGAACTCACAGCATATTCTAGATGCGACAGATCGTTTCCCGAAGCGAGAGCGTTCTAACTTGAGAGCAAATCTAGTATAACTTTCTGTAGGTGTCTGCCTAAAGATAGAAGACGACGTATGATTCTATTTATGAACTTTCCGATAGAACATGTATTTTATTTTGTCTCTTAGGAAAGTTTAATAGAAGTCAATCAACATGATAAATGAATATCTAAAAATCTGCATAATAGCGAGTAATATTTACAAAAAATGCCATTGTCATAATATATATTTTTAATACCATTATATATATATTGTGTGTATAAAATATTTAATAATTATAACATGTTATCAAATTTATATGATATATATTCAATTTAATATAAGATTTATGTATAAAATCTAACTAATATTTGATTTTATCAATTGCTGACGCATAGCAAAAAAATAATATATCGATATTTTATCTTTAGTCTTGATTCTCATATTGATAAAATTTCAGTTATATATTTTACAATTAAAATAACTATTTATCTCGTGAACTGTCGATATGATTATATTTTTAATTTGGCATGTTCGAAATCAAGCACAAGTATCAAACAAAATATTAATAAATATAATCTTTTTGAATGAAACAAAGAAATGCATTCTTATAAGAATCGCGCATGATTAGCAATTTTACATTATTTAAGATATTAATTCAAATTATTGAAAGTCCAAAATGCAATCAAAATATTGCTATATGTGTTTCTGTACAACAATGCGAGAGGTAAAACACATTCATCTCTTTCTGACCTAAAACTCGCCTCGCGTAAATGTCGATAGGGCGCATCGCGATGCACATAAATTATAACGATAAACATGTTATTTATAGACCAACATAAATTGGCTATGCTAATTTCTGCTGATCAGCAGGAAACTACATTGGGGATGCCGCGATCGCTATAGTCGCATTCATTGAAAACAAATTGCAGCTTATGTCGATGTCGCAAATCTCACTTTGGCTAATGTGCAGTGAGAAGTAAAAATCTAATTTCTCATTAAACATTAATCTCTCTTGTGCTATAATTCTCATAGTGTCTAGCTAGTTATAATCAAATAATAGTAAATAATAAATGTAAAGTGTTATTATTTTATATTAAGTATATGTGTGTATTATTAATTAGTACACAAAAAATTATATATTCTACAATTATATTATAAAGAAATAACAAATATATTGTTTTAGAAATATTATTAATTATTATATATATATTAATTTAATATTATCTAATTATTATGTATTTAATCAAAGAAAATTATATATTCTTGAGCAGCAGAGAAATTTTATGTATGTTTATATAATATTATTAATTATATTTAATGCCGTGATAAGAGTGTATTAAAAAATATATGATAAAAAATTTAATAAACTTAAGATATCGTTGAAATGCATTTAAAGCTATAGCATTCTATCCTTCATAATCGCATGACATTAGTACGGCATGCAACAATATACCAGGATAAAATAGGTTCAGCAAGAAACAGTAGCAACAGTCGCCAGTTTCCCGCGGTACTAGTTTCCGTCTCCGCGGTCTTGTTTTGTGGCATGAAACCGTGAACTACCTTAAATAATTGCGAGCTTAAATGTGTTTTGCTAGGGGCCGACCGAAGGAAGCGAGGCAATCAAAGGAGAAGACTCGAAAGAAGGATAAGGAAACGTTACAAGGAAGTTTTGTAAAGTGTTGGAGCGTATTCGTTCATCTCACAAAGTCCAGTGATCTGCTTCAAGCAAACGCTTTAATCGATTATTAATTGTAAACAGATGATTGTACGTAATAGTGATAACTCTTTATTCACTTGGTGGATATTAAACTACATGACTCAAATACTTAATATATTTTCTTATGAAGTTTAATATTATGCAACCCGTTCTCGAATCACTTAATAAATTTTAATAATACAGTAACTTCATGATCGTCATGAATATGACTGAATAAGACAGTCATAAACAACGCAAATGTAAAATTTATTACAAAATTAATTTACCTTAAATGCAAAATTCTGACAATATGTATGTTTATGAAAACGCGAATAAGTCTATCAAATCACTAATCGCGCGATCAGAATTCACGGCGGAAAATACAAAATTAGGCGCGTAATATAGACGTCTTATTTCTAGATACGTAGAAGAGCATGACGAACGGTCGACCCCTCGGTAAAGTCCTTTGCATAGCCGGAGGGAGAACGCCGAAATTCCAGGGAAGATTAAGACGTGCGGATTTGGGGGTAGGGCAAGCGGAAAAACAGGAGCTAAGGGCAGAGAGCGGAACCTTAGCTCGCGGCTACAGAAAACCGTAGTCGGCTCGTCGCAGAGAGACGCGAGAGAAATCTCTCCTACCGCTCTTGCCGCACGATCTCTTCGTCTTCGTATCCATTTGTCTCTTTCTGTCCTACGCATTCTTTCCCTCTCTTTCTTTCTCTCTCTTTCTCCTTTCCGCGTAAAAGCAAGAAAGCTTAATTTCAATTTCGAGTCCCGGGGGTGTCGTTCCGAAACGAATATAATTATACGGAATAATTCTGACACGAGGACGAGATGAGAGAGGGAAAGAGGTTGGTAGGCGGTTTGGCATCGGGTACAGAGGGATGGCGGGAGGGTTTCGGTTGTGAGTCGCGTTGAGAAGGAAGTCTCGTTCAAAAAGGGTAATGGCGATGCAGAAGAAAGTGAATGGGTGTGTGTGAACGAGGGTGCGTACGGTCTACTATCGCGTAGACCGCAGTTATCCTATCGTTGTAGACATGCTCTTTATGTTACGCACGGCAAACCCGCCGAAAGATAGCAAGTTGCTTAATGGCTTCAAATTCCTGCTGGCGAGGAATGCTCTGAATGAAAATTAAGTCAAATGTTCTTATTGGACTAGCCTCAATCTCATTTCGCGATGTGCAATTCTCGAAGTGCGACTTTTGGCAACTTAACGAATGACATTTTTTTAAAGCAGCCTTCTGTGCTTCGGTGATGTTAGAAAGATTTTTCTTTCTCTTTTTCGTTCGTAAAACTCAATATTAAGTTTATAAATATTTTCTTTAAATTTTTTCTAAAGCACATTTATTCTCATTATTTATTAAATAACTTGAAATTTAACTTTTCATATTTCTTTTTTTGTATAGTAAAATGTGAAATATAAATTTTTGCATAAATGAAATACGAATATAAAAGATACTCAAAATATGAATATAAAAGTACTTAATATATGAAATATATTTATATAAAGAAAAATAATATATATGTATATAATTAATTTTTCCCATTAAAAATATTTATTTTTATGTTTTCAAATTAAATTGTTAAATATGTAATATGTATATAAGATAATCGGGACTGTTGCACGTAGAAATTAATATAGAATAGCATTTATTACCTTATGAACCTTAATGCTATTATATATTTTAGATTCGTTGAGAAAACATCATTACGCATTTGTTTCATCTAAAAAATAAATGTGTTATGTTTTAATTTTGCATGACGAGATTTTATTTTTTAATTCTTTTTTATTGTTTTATCAATTGCTTTTCGTCGCGGCTGACTTCACATTTTCCAACCTTGCGCTCGTTGTCTTCATGCCCTTATTTCATCCCTCTGTTCTCTCACCCTTCTTGAACCCGATGAGACGAAGGCACCTCGTTTCATTATCCGGATATTAGCCATCGGGGACCCGAAATTGCTACAACTTAAACAATTTGTTTTAATGCAATCGTCGATTAAGCGTTTACTGATTGCGTTCTCATTGATTTGCTTGCAATTTCATTTATCGAATCTATTTTCGCAAAATAACTAAAAATTTTTTTGGTATTTAATACATCATTTATTATCTATCAGCAGATGTAGAATGAACATGTAAAAGTTATATCATTAAATCTTTTAAAAATTTTTGAATTAATTATATAGAATTATGAGAATTAATTGTATAAATTATGTATAGAATTTATGATAGCAAATTTATCATTAATTACATACAATGTTAAAATGGTAATTAATAATTTGTAAATAGCTATTTTTACGCATTTTAAATATTTGCAATCCATGTGTAAGTTCATATTAAGGATTACACATTAAGGAACACAAGTATCTTTGTAGTTTTATGATACACTCTTTTGCTTTCTCTTTTATAAGATATTTTATTGTAAAATATTTTCCGGAATAATATTTTCGAAAACGTAAATAATAAATTCAGTGTATAACTGTTTATATTTACTTTAAAAACTAGAGATGACAGAAAATATCCATTAGCGTAAATAAAATGATTTAATTTTGCCTCATATGCCTTTATGCTTTTTGATTTTTAAAATATTAAGTTATACGATCAATTTATATAAATTACAATAAAATTTATATTTACTATATTGATTTTTTTCTCCTATTCTAAAAGTATAAGTTAAATGTAAAATTTGTAATTAATATATACATATATATGTATATGGTTCAATATTGTTCATAAAAAAGTTTCCAATATATAATTGATTAGATTAAATAACAAAATCCAAAATTCTATATATGTTCAGAGTTACAATTATAAATTATAAATAAAAAGATAAAAATTTGACTGACTGATATTCGGTTGTATTCGACTGATTTCAATCACATATGAAAATTATATGACATTAAATGTGGCACGTCAAATGCAGGTACCAACATTCGTTTATTCGAAATGGAGATTGAAAGTATTGGCGCGCATGAGGAAGAGCTCATAGCTGTCGGTGGCATCAATATAAAATATTTACGTGTGCATATAAATAATCGTTTTAAATTATCAAATTGCGCAAGTAAATCAAGAGCGAATTAAGATCTGCTAGAAGCGTACACAAGTAGACGGTAATTAACTCATCTGGAAATTATGAAAGTCAAGATGAAGCAAGTTTGTTAAAACTAAAATAAACTTTCAAGCGTTACTTGTAAAAGGTAACGTAAATTTGCCGTTGCTTCAAAGGTAACTACTTACTATTTATATTCTTTTTAGACTAAATACTTTCTTTATAGAATTATTTTTATAAAAACATATATTGAAATGTTTATTAATTAAAAAAAGAAGATTATTTAATTATGGGAAAGAATTTATAGATCTTATATTATATAATAATATTTCATACTTTATTTTATTTTACTTAATTATTACAAGTCAAACAAATTACATTGAAAGTCGCATAAAGTTCTATTGTATCATCTTCAGTGAATACAGCAATCACTTTGGAGATGAATTCGCGGAATTCATTGATTTCGATAAATGCGGAGAACGAGACGACTTATAAATCCTGCAAATGCGACAAGACTGTTTTTTCGAGAGTAGTGAAAACTGATCGAGAAAGTTGAAGGATACCGCGTAGAATCCTAAACGATTCGTTTGCCATCCGACCTGCTTCCCCTCGTTTTTCGTCCTTTCTGGAATTTGCGCTAAGCGACGCGTGCCACGCTGCAATCTAGTACCTTCGTCTCAGTAGTCCGCAGTGGAATCTCTTTTCCGAATCCTCGGAAGCTCCAAAAAGCACGATAATTCCGTTGGAGTCGAAATCGTTTTCGTAATTTTCTCTAGAATCTCTTTTTCATATCCCACTCAAAAGCTCCAAAAACTAAAATGATTTCAAATCTCGCATTAAAATTTTTTTTTACACTTTATTCTAAAAATATTATCACAAATCTAAGAAACGTAATAATCTTTCATTAAAGTCTTGTAACAAAGCTGAGCTTGAAAACGCATAAATATGATGCTTGTTTTCTTGTAGTTGAAAATCCTGTTATTAAACATTATTTCTTCAAATATTATAATAATATTTTAACATCGAGAAAAATGATATTTCCGTTTCTTATTGAGGAAGAATACATAGATAATTATAATTTAAGTTAATTATTATTTTGAATATGTGTTAAATAGTATAATCAACTAGAAATAATTTCTATACTGCAATAATTTATCAACACATTATTAAAAGTATATATTATCAGGTTAATATATATTAGCAATAAATACTCTTATATATATCTAATATATTTAATAGTAAATAACTTCTTTCAATTACATAGAATTGAATTTTTGTTTAATAAAGTTATAAGTTATAAATAGTTAAAACGAACGAAATAAATTAGACACAATCGATAATAATAAATAGATTTTTCGATCTATTGTGCGCTGTACGTCGTTCTTAATTAATTTGCGTATCGAGCCGCTAATACCTCACGAATCACAAAAGGGGAGATTCATGCTCGGAATTCGTGGAGCTTTTTAAAGTTCGAATCAGTCTCGTCGCGAGGGAAAGCAGAAACGAGGTGGTTGTACAGACACAAAAGAGAGCAGGGATAAGAGAGATGGCGATGGAGCTAGGGAAAGAGAAGCGAAGAATGTCGACGGCGGTGGAGGAAGAAACGGAAAAAGATTGTGAGCGAGCAGGAGAGGAAAGAGAGATGTCGTCGCGCGGTGATTTAAGGTCCGGTACCGCGCGCTTAGTTCTCTAAACATTTTAGCCGACCTTATTTCGCCTGCATTATTTCAACGTTAAGACAAGGCGAGACTTCACGTCGCACAAAGAGCAGGGGTCTACGAGAGGCAGGCCGAGAGAGGGGCTTACGAAAGAAAGCTACTGGTTAAGTGGACTGATACATAAATATACAATTAATCAAGTCGACTCCTTGGTTGTAGATATATCGCATTCGTCGTTCGCATCCAGTCTCGTCGTCGTCGCATCTTTGCTTCATTTCCCGTGCCATCCTTTTCTTCTCTCACACTTATCTTTACTTTTCCCTACGACATGTATTCGCATACGCTCGCTTGCGCTCTACGATAAATAAATGAAAATAAATAAAGCTATTCGATTGAACGGCGTCCCACCATGTACATTATATCGAGTTCTGCGAATGAAGTACTCGTCCTGGGACAAATGATTCGTAAAACGAAGCGCAACGGCCGTGCTTTCCTGGCGTTTGCCGCACACAAGCACAATCGTTGATATCATGTTGCAAATTTGTATTACTGGCATTTTTGTCTGACCTTTCCAGTTTCCATTATAAAATTATTCTGATATCGATAAGCTTTAATTTGTGTCCATATGAATATCCATCATCGTACTTTTACAATATTATAATAATAAATTTATGAAAGTTGTTAATGGAAATATGTTATAATAAGAAGAGACCAATGTAAAATTTAAGACCAAATATAAAATTTATTTAAATATTGTCAAGAGAGATCTATCTCTCTTTTCATTAAAGCTTCAAAAGATGTTTATACAAACGTATGTAAAAGAGGACTTCTTTTCTGAGTTATAAATCTTTTTGCACGTAGAAAATTTCAGTAGAAAAAGCCAGTCCACAGCACATATCGTATGTGGTTGCTTATTTTCAGAGCGTGTTTTTAAAGTATAATAAACTTCTTTCAAAGCAAAAACCTCTCTTTTGAGATCAAAGTAAAAAATAAATTTTGGTTATTACCGCATCTTCTTCACAGAAGATATACTCAAAATAAGTTTTCTCCGGCCACAGTTTCAAACTTTTAAAATGCTTTATTATCAGATCATTTCAAAGTTATTGGAATTGTACAAATTTCGATGTATTTATCTTTAATGGGTTTTATTAATTTAGTACACATACATCGATAAAGATAATGAAATAGTGAAACAATTAATTTCAAATCAATAAAAAATGAAACTATGGTTGAATCAAGTCTTATTTAATTAATCTTTTAAAAACAATTTATTTTATATTTTCTTTAGGAAAATTTCTCAAGAAAACATTAATTTAGAAAGTCGCAACAAGTTATTGTATATAATTTTGATGTAATATTACTTATATCGATTTTTTCTATTAAAAATTTTGAAAAAATTGTAAAAAAATTACAATTAAAAGATGTCGTAAATGTATGTAATATTGTTTTATAATATTTCTTCAAAACGTGATGTTTACTTGAATAAACGTTTTTCTTTTTAGTAAAAAGAAATACAATATAATAAATACATACATACATATATAGTATACAATATAGTAAAAAAAATTTATGCTTAATACTTAATACAATTATGTTAATATATGTATAAATTTATAGTCATTACAAAAATCCATTTTATTGCATAAATTTTTTTAACAAAGGATATAATAAAACTTGAATTTGCGATATGTATGTGAATAGAATAATCATATAGATAACTCAGATTCTCTTGTTACTAATCGATATTAATATATTGCTAGTCATCGAAGGATTTATTGTTTGTTATTTACACAATATGTGTTTCGATTAATGGATATTTGCCGTCGCAGTAATATTTGCAAAGTAAACATGGATTGTCGTTTTAACGGTATCAGCCATACATTGTGGTTTCTGTATCAAAGATACTAGTAGATGTAAATAATTTTTTCGTACGCGAAAGAATACATATTTATCAATATGTTAAGAAATAAGAGATGCAATATTTATACATTCAATATGACTGATAAAAACAATATCATTACGAACGCGAATATGTAAATAAAATTAATTACAAGATAAAAATAAAATGCGTATATAATTTTTTTCTTCATAAAATTTAAATATAATTTAATTAAACATAAAGAATAGTTTTGTAAAAATTACATCTAATTTCGTTATATATATACGCATATATAGTAATATAGATTATACGACAGAAAGAAAAAAGAAAGATATATATAATTAATATACTATAATAATAGTTTAGATATCACACATTTACGTATTTATATAAATGACATGCAAATATCATAATATAAAACTGTATTGTGTATAATGTTCATATTATTGAGCAAAGAGAAACACGGAACTGATATATTGCAATGATCATTTACGCGAAGATATGTATCAAGAAGCAACCG
Organism: Camponotus floridanus; assembly: GCF_003227725.1. Lineage (NCBI taxonomy): Eukaryota > Metazoa > Arthropoda > Insecta > Hymenoptera > Formicidae > Camponotus > Camponotus floridanus. Next base: position 3,071,657 of record NW_020229214.1, read on the forward strand.
GAGAATTTGGCAAATGCCACTGCTTTCTTATGTTTCCGTTAAGAAACCCTGGCACATTCTATAACATGACATAGATATAGTTTCTGAAAGCGTCTTCTACACGCGGGTATCCACATTGAATTTAGCGAAATCCACGAAATTTATCATCCGTAAACCTTTGGACATAGATATTTGTAAGTTGGACAAATACAATAATGTAATATTACTCATAAATATGAGTGTGTAAATTATATATTTGATACGCAATGAATGCGTAAAAATGTGAAGAATATAAAATTTATTTTTATGCAATGAATGTGTAAAAATAAATTTCATATTCTTCACACATCATTTATTTTTAGAAAATTATGGATGTAAATCTGTGAAAAAAAGAAATGCGAGATGTAGCTGTCAGCACAAAATCCAATAAACGTTTAAGCTTCTCCTTTATTTGTAAAACATTTCCGATGAGTGCCAACGTAATTTGCATGTTATTAAAGGACGGTTTTACTAGTTGCGTGCAAAATTCGAGAAATGCATGTTTACGTGACACTGAATAACGCGTTTTCGCATTACATAGGCAGACGGATATGCATATACGTAAAACGGCTCGAAGAAAAATGCTGTTAAAGAAGTTTTATGTAACTCTGTGAGAAATTCTATTTGGAAGATTAATGTTCCACAAATCTTGATGGATACAACTCTTTCTTGGATAAGACCATCTCTTAGGAATTATGGAAAAGTGAAATCGTATAAGAATGTGTATGTGTAGGTATATGTGTGTAAACGAAAAAATTATTTTGAGAAATTTGGTAGTGTTTTATACCCCGCACACAAGTCACACAAAAAATATATAATTTTATACTACACTTTATATGTGTATGTGTAATATATATTCTGTTATTAAAATTATTATAACGTTTAATCAAAATTATCAAATATAATTTACCGTTATTGATAATCATTACTTCACATGGTATTATTATTACAAAATAATTTATTTGCGAGTTTTTTATTAGATAAATGCCCAAACCCTTTTTTTAGAATTTAAAATAGCCGCTATCGCTTTAAATCAATAAATATATTTGGAATAAAACTATTGGCCCGAAATGAATTATACTTTTCATTTCGCTGCTAGCTATCATCGATAGAATTAGGTTATCAGAACGGCTTCGTATGATATCGTATGCGTGTTTTACCGAGATCTACAGATATCCACTTGCGTTCAGCATAGATCAGACAGATAGATATTCAGTTTCCTGATGAAAGTCCAATAGCTATAAAATTTATTGTGGGATGGCGACTATTTTTAAATATTAAAATCGTAGCTTTCCAACGTAAATGATATACGATGCCGACATGTATCAAATATTCATTATCATTCCGCTTCAGTTGTAGATGTATCAACAACAAGATAACCGAGAGTAAATGTACAAACCAGCTATACGACGCCCGGTGCGATCAAGATTACCGTAGAATCCTCGACGTAGCACGAAGAACAATAATTCACCTCGAAAGTGGCTGCCTAAAAAAATAATCTCCACAGCTTGTCCTTACTCGGGCTCGTAAATCAGCGCGCACGATTGTGTTCTGCATAGTGGGTCACGGAAGTCTACGAGCTCTACGAATCGAGGAAAAAGAAATAAAGCCGTCCGGTTCTCTTCTAATAACTTCGTAGGGTCGTATTTTCGCGTGCATGCGCGGGCGGATTTTGCGCGAATGCATTCGTGAATCTCTCGAATGTGTTCCTCGTAAAACGCAGGGGGGCCGAGCGGATCGCGGCGAGCGTTGCAAATGAATCGTTAAAGCCGAATGTCAGGAAAGCGCGTCAGAGGAAGCGCGCGAGGAAATCGATGCTCGAGTAAATGATTTCCCGTACGCCCGTAAACGTCCGCGCCTTTCGTATATAGGCGAAGATAAGCAACATAAATCTTCGAGATGCGCGTGTGTGCAACGTACATATGCACGTGAATGGTGCGCGAAGGGTGGTTATACGCGCGTGTGAGCGCTCTCGGACGCACGCTGGTACGCCCGCTCGTCGAGTACTCGAATGATGGCCGTACGTACAGCTTTTGCACCTTTAATATTGCACGCGTCAGTGTTGAAGTATTTACGGCCACGGGCATATAAAAGCACCGGGGTTCGGTCCTTGAACTCCCTTTTGCAGCAGCTCTTCCGTCGAGAGATTCAGCCGTCCCGCGCTGATGCTCGCTGCAACCCCCTCTCCCCCACATTCGGCACACGATACTCTTATTACTGAGTATCGCTGTGGCATTGCCGTAGATCACGGCGAAAAATTTCCTACCTAGAGCGAAATCCAATACGCACAGACATTCGATTGAAAGATTTTTCAAACGTATATGTATTATATCTACATAAAGCATATGCATCAAAATATTATTTTGACAGTTAAGTGCACATAGAAAATATCTGAATAAATTTTAATAGAAATTTCGAGGAGATACATAGTAAGTAAAACAGTATTAAATACTGCAACATTATTAAATATAAAATAAATTATTTATTTATATTGTAGACATTTTTTTTATTTACTTTTATGATTAAGCCACGCAAAAAAGGATATTCTTGCTTTGAAAATATCTTTAATTTTAACATGGAAATCTTGAAATGAGATTATGTTGCAATAATTAAAGAAAAATATAATTGCTTCAATAATTGCTTGCTTGAATGAAGTCATTTTATATAGTTCAATCAAGAAAAATATATTCTTGTGATTTAAGATTTATTTTTCTTAAATAGAAAGGAAACAATGTTAGATAGAAAATAATTTTAAATCAAAGATTATAGTAGAATTAAATAATTATATATTCTTGAGATGACAATTACAATATTGAAATAAGACTGGAATATTGTTGAAATTTAAAATTATTTTTTAAATTCTTCTCTAAGAAGATTATAGATTGTAGATTACAGATTGCAAATACGAAACAATGAACGCGTTAATTTAAATGTATAATTTGATTTGACACTTCTTTTTTTGTGTATGATTTACCGGTGGACATCGTGGTAATTGCAATTTTTTATACTGTCGGTTTATTATTCGCGCATAGCGTGACAATGTCATCGAATGCTAAAATATATGCTGAAACGCAATTTTGAACGAATGCGAGGTAGAACGATGTAGCGAGAATTGACATAAACATTAATTGTACAAGATTACATGTAAATACGCGCGACAGCGAGCGGCGAAGTGAAAGGAGGGTACTGCGGCAGCACGTGCATCCCAAATGGACCATTATTCCATCAGCGACACAAACTGTTAGCTAACTCGGTCAAGCGAAGTGACCGTGGACTCTCCTTTCGGAGACAAGTTGTGGATGGCGGGACGATGCTAAGCGGGGTCAAACTAACGGCCGGCGGTGAAGCGGTTTAATTTTTACGGGCGGTTGCCAGAAATAATCTTTCGCTCGGCTTGGCAGAACTGATTGTTTGATCTCGACAAACTTCGCCTGTTCACCGGCGATTTGGCCATTGTTTCTCCCATGAGTTACTCGGACTTCAGAAATTAGGCTGTTGTTCAACGGACTGTCCTTCGCGGCATACGAAATCTACTACGGATTTAACTTTGTTTAGAATATAATTATTACATGAATATGCCATACACTTATTGTTAGAAAGACAAATGTCCAAGGATCTAATTTATTTAAATGTGAGGATCATTCTTTTGAAAGATTTTTCTGAAATAATTAATATTATTTTATTAATATTGTTACTACATTTCCAGTCAAAATTAATACTTGCAATTAGACTGTCATTAAGTTTTTCGTATATTTTCCATAGAAAAAGTGCAGAAGAAGTGAGAGAGAGTTCTCATTCATCATTCGGCGTTTTGACATGTATGCATATAAATAATAACGTGCAAACTTAGATGCAACATTTTCCCCTTTTCCACACTGATGAGTCCGCTTAATTGCGCTCATACTGTCACAAAATGCCAAATTGACGGTAATTGCTACTTAAACTTCGCATTGGGCGTATGCAACCGAGATATTCAAAATTTACATCTATTTCACGCCGGCTTTTGCGAACGCACGTAGCAATGTAACGTAGTAATGTAACCGCGACCGTTGAAACCGCGAGTTGCGCGAACACACAAGAAGCGAAAACCTTTCCCGCTTCGAATATCGTAGGGAATCGCGGGAAAACGAAGAGGAAGACAGTTCTGGGAGCGGGCGAGACGGTAGGTGACGGCGAGGTACGGTACGAAGGGAAGATACGACCGTTAATATGGAAGACAGGATGAAGGAGACGCGGCAGGATGTGCTCGAGGCGCATTTCACACAAAGTTCCTCGGAGTAGGTACAAGTTTTAGCCCGAACAACCCGCTCCTCACTGCTACGCTCCTTAATAGATACGTACTTCGCGGGACACACCTACCGTCAGCCAGCCACCTCGTCCCTCCCGTACTTGCTTTCCATCCCTAATGTCCTCTACCAGGTCCTTTAGGATTAAGCTACCCTGGGGAGCTCCGAGTGCAGAAGCCATCGAGGTCACCGAAGAACGGACGGAGGCTAAGTATGACTCGCCGTTCAAGTCTTTCGGATAATAGCGCTCTTGGACTACCCGATGCATCGAAGGATCACAGTACCCAGATGCTCTTCCTTACTACTAGTTTAATGTACGCTGCTCTCCACGCAATTTATCGATTTATAAATACTTTGCATGATTAATGCAATGCAAAACATGCAGAAGAGAAATTTTATATGCTATTAATTATATACAGCTTTTTTATAAATTTTATAATCTTTATAAACTCTCAATAAAATCTTTATCTTACAGGGAACTTAACAAGCCAAAAAAAGTAACAGATTAACAAAATTACCAATTTTTCAGATGTCATTAATGTAAATTATGATGGAAAGTTGTATTTCTGTTTTCCAAATTTTTTAATATTTAGAAAACATGATCCAGAATAATAACAAATTTTATAAAAAAAACATTACTTTTGGATTTTACCCAATATTTTGTGGAATATTTGATATATTACGATGTGATACAATTTTCTTATGATTAACTTTTCACGACAATGCGTTTCCGTTTTCAGAGTAATTTTCTATGGTGAGTTTTAATGATTGTGCATTGTCCGTAAAAGCAGGGGAAGAAGATAAAATCACGCTGCGTCTAAGACCAAAGGGTTTTTTAATAAGCGGCTGACACCCTTCCGGCGCGATCCGCTTACCAACCCTTTCTTCGTCGGATAGAGACAAATATTCAGCGAAGGGAAAAAATAACGTGGCGGCAGTAGGGTCGCGCCGTCGAGTCTCATCCATTCTTTGGACTGTGATAAATGCATCTGGTTAATAAAAAAAAACGGCGCTCTTGTGTAAAAGAGGAAATCCAAAAGAAACCTGAGATCAATTTGTAGCTCTTGTTTGACCAACGTTATTATATTTTTAATTGTAATTGATTCACTACAAACTATGTACATTTTCTTAATATTTAATTTTTAATTATTTGATTTTATTTTAATAATTTATCTCTTAATAATCTTATGGCATAAATATAAACACAATGCTTATTACTGTTTATAAACTTTATTAATAACCTTATTATTAAAGTTTTTTTCGTTTTCTTTCTTTCTCTCTTTCCCTCCCCTTCCTCTCTCTCTCTCTCTCTCTCTCTCTTTCTCTCTTGCTCTTGCTCTCTCTCTGACGTCAAGCTTGTCAATGCCTCCTACCGCTTGTAGATATAAATAGTTAACATGATCTGTTTGCAATATAAATAACTTGTTTGCAAAAAATAATTTAGATAAAGAATTAAAATGTATTTATAAAAAAAATTTAAAATATTTATTTTATAATGAGATTTTATTAAAAAGAAGGAATTAGAATGCTAAAAAGACTAACCCCACCAAGTTGGCAAGATAAAGATTATGCAGGAAATTATTCAGAATAATTAAAATGCAGATGCGTCGTACAAATCTTCCAGATTTTTCGGTGCGTTAAGGAGGGTAGTTCAGCCCTCTTTCTTTATTCGTTTTTTCGCAAAAGAAGCAGTGGAGTTGAAGTCAATTCTATCCAAAGAATATATATATATATATATATATAATATGAAGGAGCAAACGAATGAATGAATGAAGGGATGAAATATACTCTGAATAAGAAATGAGAAGAATATTTAAACGTCCTACTACGATATATTTCCGTTTTCTCTGATTCATTTATTGGTATTAAATGTACGAAATATAAACCTTAAAAAATTCTTTCGCATCTTGAATCATTGTACATAATTGCATAATGCATATGATATAGTATTGAAATAAATAAGATTTTTGCATTGATTTTATTTTATTAGTTAAACTTATTTAAATATTTTAATTATAATGATTATAAAATATTATCAACATTACTTTAAATTAAATAGTTCTTTTTGTATGATAATAATTTATAAATAGTTCTTTTTGTATGATTATAATTTGTATGATATATATAGAATAATTTATATAGAATAAAAGTCTTAATGTGTTTTACTAGTGTAATTATAAATATCTATTCTGATTTAATTCTATATATCAACTGACAATTTCGAAATTGAAAACATATAGATTTATATATTTAATATCTATATGTAAAACTATAATATATTCAATAATATATTCGTAAGTACTTTAATTGTGCACAAATAATGAACATTTTTTAAAAATAGTAATATATATATAGTATATAATCCTTACTAATAAACATTCATACACACACATACACACATATGATGATATATACTCAAGATATATAATCAATATTTAAATAACTGAAATATGCAACGTAAATTTTTAGAAGTTAATTTCTGTGCTGTCTTTAAAAAATTCCTTAGAGAGGAAATTATTGATTTGATTCAATCTCAACTTTATAATTATTAATCACTTTGATTTAGCGAGCTTTAAAATGAACGCAAATATCTACAAGCGATACCACGGATACGAAAAAAATAGCTTTAGCCCAAAATATAATCGTACCGAGTTCCGATCCAACGAATTGATAGTTAATTACCAGGAAACCGGGGTGGCTTGGATAACGGATGGGACAAGCCGTCGCTGTAATTCACGAGGAACGGATTTTCGTGTTCCTTTATACGGGACGTAACGCGAGACGAGCGACATCGAGGGCCGCACCCTTCCTGAATCCTTAACCCGCCGGAACTGAATATTTAACCTATCCCGACGAACATAGAAAGAGAAGACGAATAAGGATGAATAAAGAGAAAAGAGGCAGAGAAAGAGAGACAGATATCCCATCAAAGCGGATAGATCCGTGTTCACTTTAACAGGTCCGTCAATTCCTATCCTACAGAAACGCCATCATCGCCTCTCTTTCCTTGCTTCTTGATAAATATTCGGTCAGTTTTACTAGAGCAAGAACATCATAAGAAAATAAACATGTGAAGCAAAATCGGAGAGTTACGCAAGTGTTCAATCTGTAAAGAACTACATTTTAGCAATTAATCAATACTAAATATTTTACGTAAAGAGAAGCTATATGTGTATCAGTAATATTTTATGTAAAAGATAAACACAATATATTTTGTGCATGTAAACATCACTAACAAAACAAAATAATTAAGAAATTAATCAAAAAGTTTTTTGAGGGATTAAAAATATGTCTAACTAATAATGATAAATAGTAACGAATATTATTATATATTTTTTAACAATCAATATATTCTGTAGTAAATGATATTGAAATTAAAACGAAATATATTACAAATATATGTATATAAGCAGCGCTCGTTTAGATATGTCAATGAAAATAATGTTTAAGATCTGAAGGAAGTTCTGCGGAATGCATGAAGCAAAATGTCAGTTCGCTTCATCTTGATCCCTCCCCCATTTCTCCGCTCTTCTTCCATCGGCTGACATCTCGCCGTTTCTCATCATCCATCAGCAGAGCCCACTCAAGTTGCAACAACTGTAATTAATTTTCTTTTAATTCTCAAGATTAATGGATCGACGCAGTCCACTTCGTTGGCATCGAGCGGAACCCGCGCTTTATGGTGTTTACGGATCTATTTAGAAATTTCCTGACCGTTAGGCACTCGGCCAAATAAGCATGGTCATCAATAAACCGAATGGCGGTGTACTGAATGATAGTGTGTACTGAAACTTGGAAAAATCAATAGACAATAAGGGGGAACATTACAGGTCAATAAAGTGCGATCAGTTTGCAAATATCTCTCGTTATTTTTTTCTGATTTCTTACGCTTAATGAAACCATTTTTTAAATAAGAATAATGACTATAAATACTGTGCCAATACAATATATTTTAATGAGTATCAAGATAGTTTTATTAAATTGACAGATAGTATTGAATTTTTCGAAATATTTCAAGAATAAAATAAAAGAATGTATACGATCAGAAAATAAATATTACAATACATCCGACAGATATTACAAAAATAACGGTGTACAATTGATGTTAAGGAATAATATCGTCCCAGCTGTCACATGTAATTTATTCTGAAAATCATCATAATTTGTTGCTATGAGAAATTTCTTCGCGTGCTATTCTAAAATTGAATTTTGGTCTTTAAATAAAACATGTGAATCAATTACTGCAAAATTTACTGTTGCTTTTTTTTTAGATGACTAATTATTGATATGTCTTGTACGTTATTTCGTATAAATATGAGAACACATATGAGAATTTGTCATTGAGCAAAAATGACATTATATTATATTTGACAATTCAAATATTGGACTTTTATTCATTTGATATTACTATTTCTGAATAAAAAGAATGGTAATGTATATTTCGATAATGAAGAGGAAGATTCTTAGTTTTATTAACGTCAAATTAGAGTACAAGAATTATTTTCCCGGAAATGATAAAACGTAAAATATGATATCATAAAATCAATTTACACAAATAACTTCTTGACTAAAGTAAAATAAATTTTATTTTTCGGATAAACGAGATTTTATTTACGATAACTTATCAATATTAATTAAAATAAGATTAAAATATGAGATAATATAATATAGATTATTCAATGTTAATTTATGTTACAAAATAAATAGTACAATATATATATACATATATATATATATATATATATATATATATATATATATATATTAAATATTCCCAGGCATTCCCATATTCGACAGCAAATTGACTGTAATACATGATATTTGATCTTTACGGCGTATAATATATGTTATCATAGGTGTTCAATGTGTTGTCATTCGCGCGACAATAATCGAGCAGTAAGGTCGTAGTTCAAAACACCCTGTATTTTGTCAAATTTCTTTTCAGTAAACACAATCTTACAGTAAGTATCAGGAAATAATTTATTATAATTATTACAATTAATGATTAATCAACTTTCAAGAAGTGATATGTTACTGTATCAATGTATATCTTTGTCGAAGCGCATATATCTTGTAATTTATATGTATTATTTCAAACAGAAAAATCGAAACGATAAAAATAAAAATCACATATTATTCTTTTATAGCAATGTTGTTTTTAAAGCAATAATTATTTTTGTAACAATACTTAAAAACAAATATATTTCGTTCGAATTTTTATCGTTTGACATTTTTCAACGATTTAAATTTACAATTTGGATCGCAGAGATTGCAGTTAGATACTGAATCGAAGGATCGAGTAATTAATATAACAAAAGGTTACGTAATACATCAATTGTTTAACAATTAATTAATTTATAATTTAAAAAACATAACATCGTATCAATACATGTTATAATAGTACGCAAAATATTTCTACAACGAGAATAACAGTGTTTGGCCTTGGCGGGATACAACGCCGGTATTGTTTACGTTCCACAGCCTTGTTATCATTAGCATGGTGACGACATTTGAATAGTAATGTAATATCCCATACATTGTCAAATTCTTTCTCTAAACGTGATCGCAACAAATATAAAGAATAATTTGTACTAATTATAATTAATAATTAATAAATATAATTAATAAATTTTTATAATTAACACGAAACTGTATCTCGCATCTTCGATAGGTGTTTATCGTATTATGTTAATCGTAATACGTATTTTTTGTGATTATTTATAACCTCAAATGAAACATTAAAGCGACAAGAATAGAAATTATAAATTATAAAATCTTTTTATAAAATTTCTTTTATGTTATAAAAATGATAAAAATTGTTTTGCTTAATAAATTTAAATGGCAGAAACAGAATTTATATCTGAATTATTAATGAAATTTAGAAAGGAAATCTTTATTCTTGTTTGGATTAATTATACTTATTATAAAATTTTTTATGACATCATAGAAAAATCGTTTACCAAAGATTACTCTATCTGTAGTATGGAAATTCATATTTATCCAATGCAATGATTAATATTTGACAATGGGACCTAAATTTACCAGAAAATATTACTAGATTTTGCTGCTATAAATTCTACACGTTACAAATAATGTTTTAGCAGGTACAAAAATAGTCATAAATTTTTATTGTGACATTTAGAAATCTATCTATATCAGCAAAACATTTTTTTGAAAGTGTAATATATATATATATATATATATATATATATATATTTTTTTTTAATATACATGTCTTGTAAAAGTAAATTGAAGTGTAAAATATGAAGGATGATAGAAAACATTTCTTTCAGTTAGTAAATTTTATTTAATATATTTGATAAAAAGGTGATAATGATTTTATTCTAATTTTTTATAGTTCATTCGTTTATATTCATATATAGAAAACATATTAGAAAACTTTGTTCTTTAACTAATATAAAGACAAATTAATTAAATTATATCTAATATGATAATGATAGTAACTAACACAAAGTTTAATTTATTTTATTTTATTATGAATTATATTATATTATAAATTATTTATTATTACAAGGATTTTAGTCAATCACGTTATCAGTTTTAATTAACAATTTAGAGGGCGGCATTGTATGTTGATTTATATATAAAATAACCCTCTTTATTTTATATATTAAATAAAACATTTAGATACACATGTTAAATTAAATACATTATGTAAGTATTAATTCTTAAAGGAACTTTCTTAAAGTAATTCTTAAAGGCGTTGATATGAAGATTAGTCAATACATTTATGCAGCTAACAATTTTGATACATTAGAATATTGCTGCAATTACTGCTGCGACAACGAATACTATTACGATGACATAATTAAAACATTGTATTAATTTAACGTTATCAATAGCGCACGAATTCCATGAATCTGAGAGATATAACATGTACTCATGCTAGAACACAATTTGTAATTACACCTCCAATCTTAGACGTAACTGTAGGGTAAGCATAGAATTTGCCGAGTCTCTTGTAATTGCAGCAACAGAACTTTCTAGCATACTGATGTTGTACAAAGCAATCGCTGAATAATCGGCTTTATTCATTTTTTTTTTTAATTTTTCATATTATATGTATAGAAAACTTATTTCATTGCATAAATAAGATAAACATTACACAAGTATCGATTACTTATGATAATTTTATATTTCCTTTTTCTTTTTATTGTAACTTTTACTTTTTCTAACAATGTAGCTTTTGTGTTAATTTTGCGTTGTAAAAATTAACTATCCGTTAAAAAATAAAAATCTTTAAAATCTTTATATTGAAAAAGAAATGCAGAAAATTACAAAACTAAAAGCAATAAAATAAAATTAATAATAAGACAAATATAATGTAATAAAATGATTAAACTGGAAAATTATTACAAAATTTTGTATGATAATAATTTCTTCTTTATATTTTTTTACATAATTATACGTCATGTAAGAACTATTTAATTACTTATATAATTAAGAAAACAATATTTTTGTCTCATAAGGTATCCAATTCTCTCATAATAAAACACAGAAATTCTTTAATGCCGCGAGGCGTTTCGGTATCACAAGAAGAATCCTATTGTCTTATTTTATTTCGTTTTACGTGCAAGCGATTGAGAACGAACTTTCATGCAAAAGCTCGCACACGGATGATAATTCGAAATGGATGGCCGTGAGCCGCGAGCAGAAGGGAAAAAAGAAGCGAACAAGAAATATATTCTCCTCCTAACGCTGGGAGGGGGAAAGGGATGAATCCTTTATATTCTCCTAGCGAGGCACCGAAGTCTGTCCAAATGAAGTGTTGAAGAGCTCTGCCAACATGAATGTGAGCGGGTAAAAGTAACACGCGCTTTGAATTGTACGACTACAAAGAGCCACCACCGGGCTAATTTGTCTGAATGAGCGAGCGGTGGACTATGGGGGTACTACGGGGGTTGGACCAGAAACGGGGGTCGGATCTAATTCTGGATAAACACCCTTTCATTATTTCCGGGCTGCGCCAGAGTGTACCGTTTCGACGATCCACCGCGCCTTTGGCCTTTGTTCTCCGCGCGTTGTCTTGCGAGGGCTGGACTTGCATCTACCATCAGAAACCCATCAGGAAGTGATCTTCCCACGCTGTGCAATCATGTCGTTAAATGTTCTCTTCCTTTTATTGCTGTTAATTGATCAGAAAATATGCTAACTTCGAGTACATTACATTTGAATATATGTATACATTAGAACACTCTGATGACATTGTTCTAATTTCTTATTGGAATACATAATCGTTTAAGAAAATATTTGAAATATCCAATCTTAAACTTTTAATTGCAATCTAATTGCGAGAACATACAATTACATTTCTAAAAATACTAATTATTTTTTAAGCGGCAAGATTATAAGTTCATTTTTTATGCGAGAGAGATAAAATTCTTATAAAATTCTGTGTTTAAATATTAAATATAATTTATATTAATATACGTAAAAATATACGTAAAAGTTTTTGTAAAATTTTCTTGTAAAAAATATTATTTCTTTTTTTTATTATTTTATTGCTTTTTATAATTTTTTTGAAAGAAAAAATGGTATTTATAATTAATTGTTATTATCTGTATTTCATTGAAAAATTTGGCATTATTGACACACAAGAGAACTTTCAATTGCATTACAAACGTGGAAACATTTTCGGATTAAGGACAGCGATAATTCCTATTCATCGGATTAAAGGACGAATTATATGGCGATCTCTATAACGCAAAGTTTCAGATATTCCGAGTTGCAGAATTACACACAAACAGATACAGCGCTCGTGTATACTCGCACATTCACGATATATAAATCGACTGATTTAATTAACATGGATCGTAGCAGGCCGGTCATACGCGTTTAATGATGAGAGTGGCTGCCGGTTCAACCATGTTTCCTGTTGCTCCATGTCTCTAATAAACAAACTCCTACCTTAGCGGTACTATGCAACAACACAAATACTAACAACTAACAATTTCTCATAGAAATCTTATTGATGTTAAATTTTATTTTTATTTTCTAAATGAAAATTCGTACGAATAAAATAAGTAATATATAATATTCGCAATAATTTTGTATTTGGAAAAAATCTCAAATTCAATGTAGTAAATTTTTAATTTCAATAAATAATGCATTTTTGCAAATTTCCTAAATATTTGATACTTGGAATTAAAAAATATGTATTAAAAATGCGTATTAACATATTTAGTATATTTTCTCTAAGGAAGTTAACATCAAAATTTTTCTAAGGAAACTTATATTAGAAGAAAAACACAGTAATTAATTCGATTTGCATCTTGTCTCCAACTCAATGAAAAAATAATTCATTAGATTCTTACTACTTATCGCTATAAATTGGAAAAGTAAGGTGACGAGAAAACAAATGGTAGTAGAGTGACAATGAATGGTACGGAGGCTCGGAGAAGAAATTCAGGCAAGACGGCGAAAAATTAAAGTAGCGTCCTGAGAAGAAACGGAAGGATGAAGGCGGAAGAAAATGGTCGGGCGACCGTAAAGGCACGTCGAAACAAGCGGGCGTAAAAAACGGGATGCAATTGGCGTGGGCTTAGAGTAAGTCCTCCCGCAGGCCAAACTCTTTCTCTTTCTCTCTCCTTTCTCCTTCTTTTTTCTCCCTCTCTTTCTCTCTCTCTCTCTCTCTCTCTCTCTCTCTCTCTCTCTCTCTCTCTCTTCCTCTCTCTCTCTCTTTTTCTCTCTTTCTGTTTCTCGTGATACGGCATGGAGGGTGGCAGCACCCCTCTTTCCGAGCCACCCTTCGTAATCGATCAATTGAAAACCGTTCGAACGACAATCGATTTCAAATCAATTGGAGCCACAGTGTAAAACTAACAGGATACGTATTTCTCCGGTCGCCACCCCGGCCCACAGTCGACTTCCACTTCTCCAATTCCTCCATTTCTACGTCGGCCCTCCCTCCCGCCTGCATCCCTTCATCCTCAACCCCTTTACGTCCCAACCACGAAACGAGACTATCCTCCTCCTCGTCCTTCCTACCCTCCTCTGTCGCCCCTATATTCTCTATCCGCAAACCTTCTCGCGTGACTCTCCGTCTCTCTTTATCTTTCTTTTCATGCCGCCAGCCGTTCGGGCGCAGCAGTCGCCGGCTCTTTGTTTTTCATCAGGCGAACACAATTTTGGGTTACAGTTCATTCGATTCTCTTTTATTTAATTTCCATTAGAGGTCCAACGCGCATCGGCCATCTACCCATCCACCTTTCTCGTTGATGGACCGATCCTGAAGTTCCACCTTCGCCGCTCTGTAGCAAATCACTCTTACCTCTTGTTCATTGCTTTCGGCTCGACGCTTCATCCATGTCTGACTAAACGACTCTGTTACTACTGCGTCCGCGTTCGCTTCATATAGTCATGTATTATTTCATCACTTGTGCAATAATTTATGTTAACTTGATTCGAGTAAAGTATTCAACATCAAGAATAAGTTCATAATGGTAGAACTTATTTCTATTTAACCATCTATAACATATTAATGTAGGCAAAATTTAAGTTCAAGATTGAAAAATATAAAACTATTATTATATTAAATTATTAAAATTCATTTATAATTCATTTAATTTATTAAGTTATTAAATTGTATTAAAAAGTCTCTGCATTTAATTTATAAAACAAAAGATTATTCAGCATGTCTAATATTATTTATACAAATAATAAATAATAAATAATAATTGCCGCATAAATTCACTATTTTTTTACAGATTATTATTTTTCACGAATGATTAGCGAAGTACAAATACAACAATGTTGGAACAAAATTAATGTTACTAACAAACCAATAAAGTCTAAGAATTAAAAGAAATAAACAAAAGTCAAAATTATCAAAAATTAAAAGCAAAAAAATAAGATATTTAGAATTTATTTAAAATTATAACGTGTGTAAACAATGTTTTAAACATTTTTACTTTCTATTTCGTCAACTTCATTTTCTCTCTCTCTCGCTTTGTGAGGATTCTAGAATTATATTCGCCAAACCGCGAAATATCTGATAATTTAAATCAAATGGTCATATAATTCTTAATTTCGCGAGCAGAATAGTAACCCGATATCATCAAGGGACTTAGAAACTTTTGAAAATATATTTTATTTTTCCTTCTCAACACAATAAAAAAAATATTGATAAATATTGATTAATGAAGTAAAAACTGTGTAAGGTTCACAAATGCTAATATAAACTATAAATTATATAATTTTTACGGGAAAAGTCTAAGATAACATTAAAAATATAACTTTTTCATAGTCAGTTCTCTTTTGAGAAAAGACAGATGGTAGGTGAGAAAAGAGATAGCGTACATGACAGGACGGAAAAGGGGTACGGAGTTGGTAAAAGAGCGGTAGGAAGGGGGAGTTAATGAAAAGCGTCTGACGAATAGACCAACTAATTGTATCCGAGAGGAATTAATAAAAACGCCTGACGGGCCGGCTGGTGTGTCGGCGAGGGTGATTCTCCATCATTTATTTCATTTTCCTCAAAGTGCCGTCGCTTTTTTTCCATCCTAGAGCACTCATATCCGCCTATCCTTCCATTTCATAACATATTACTATCTTCGTGCAATATAATCTTTCACATCTGGGACTAGGTATTTCATTCCGTTTTTCCAATATATCTACGTAATGTAATATTTAAGTAAATCAATATGGTATAATTATCTCTTAATTATTGAAAAAATAATCATTGTATCGATACTAGAATTATCAATTAATTAATTTTAATTAATTCATCATTGTTAGATATTACAAAAAATGTTTCAATTAGAAACTAATAATAAATTATTACAGCCTAATTATTTTTGTGTAATGCATGATAATAAATATGAAGAAAACAATACATTAGATAATATAAGTTTTATTTTAATAACGTCTGTATAACGTTTATAATAATGTTTTATTTTGCATCGCTGACTTCTATCGATCACAGGAACGTTGAATCGTAGCATGTCGCGCCGAGTCGTTGGAATCCAATAGATGAACGGCCATTTATTGGCGCGGGAAATCTTTGCAATTCGTCCGTCATTGAGTGCGGTCCCCGGTTTCGCAGAACGGCAAGGCTTTTTGCGCACTTGAACTCGGTCACACTAAATTTCTGGCCGGGTAGACTCCAAGTTGCGGCGAGCGGGAGACCAAAAATAATGGCCGCCACAGCTAAAACCAAAAATAATCGGGCGCCGCCTGCTGTTCCCTCACTAAATCACCGTTCTCGGTACTACGGTGACCAGTTTCCGTCTCTATGCTTGCACCGCGCGATCGTCCTTTTCCCCGTTCGTCCCTCGCGTCACTTGCTTTCACCCCTACTATCGCGCCGTCTCATTATTTACCTTAATTGGCGGCAATTAACAAATAATTAATTGCGAAACGCACGGAGCATACTCAGAAATAATTGTTTGAAAACCTGCCTGAAAATCCTGTCCAGTTTTCGCCTAAAATTTGGAGTTGGTCTCGGATGAATAATGTATTCGCGAAGGTACTAAAATATTATTACCACAAATGTATACGTACATATATAAGATATGTGTGTGTGAAAATAGCGGGAATTTTTTAATATCCGTATATGCATGCCGAGCATGTTGCAATGTAGCAAAGAATACGCGTGTGATCCGAAATATAAAAAGAAAAAAGAGAGCAGCGTAAAAATATAGATTTTAAATCCGTTTTACAAACAAAGCTGTTTTTCAGTTAGATTATAAATATATTTTAGGATTATGAAAATAATAGAATAACACATCGTTCGCATGTACGTATATAGATACATGTATATAGATACATAAATCAAAATCTACAAATATAGTATTTAACTGTTGTTTCTCAATGATACTCCTGTGGAAGCAATAAATTGCTTAGATCTATAATTGTTGAATATTCGATTAAAAAGAAATTATGTGTGATCACACAAAAAGTTATGTTAGCTTTTATCAGTCGAAAAAATTTATTAGGAAAATTGTCAGAGAATCTACTTTCGGCATGACATAAAACTGCTGCTATATTTCAAAAGCAAATGCATTTGCAAAACGAAAACTAAAGTTTTGCATCTGTTTTCTAACTTTAGCATATTTTTAAGGAGAAAAGTTTTTCCGATTGAATAAATTTTGTATTATTAGAGGACGCTTATCCCGTATATATAAAACATATGTTCCATCAAAAGAATATTTACATTTCCAATGCATCCAATATCGAATGCATCCAATATCAGTGCACAATTGAATATCTTTCGCAGTATTTACTATTAGCTTTTCGTTTTTAAACAACGGTAGTTTTTAGAGGAGAATGTTTTTTTATTAAATGGCGAATAATTATGAAACGCGATATTCATCGCACACATATCCGCCGGGTGTAATAATATTCTAAAAAAGTCGCATTTGTATCAGATATGTAGATTACACCGTGTAACAGCATTACGTATTGACGGTGTAACGGGTGCGCGCCGCGACGTTAAATAAAAATGTACGATAATAACAACATGCCGCGTGACGACGTGGAACGAGCCAGAAACGTCCGCAACGCTTTGGCAAATGCATCTGTCAGCGAGCGAAAGCGGCGCGGGAATGGCTTTCCTCCTCCACCGCTGGCTTCGACACCCCTCCCCCTCTCTTCCATCTACCCTCGAAAACCGTCCAGTCTGCGCCTCACCCATCCATTCGATTCCCTTCTCACCCCCCCCTTCCCCCCGTGCCCTTTCGCTCAACGCCTCTCCCTCTAGTCCGTTTCATCTCACTTTCGCGCCGTTCCCTCCGGCAATTACTATAAATCAGAATCGCAGTCAATATTTAATCCTCGTGGAATGGTGTTCGGCTCGGACGGGGAGACTGGCGGACGAGCGGGGGTGGCTGCACGTTCAGTGGTGACCGCCGAGGTGCAGCGGGGGCTGATGCAACAATGCCAGTAATGCGATAAAATATACTACGTGTCGAGCCGGGGGAAAAAGGGGTCGAGGGGAAATGGGTGAAATGTCCACTGTTCGTGCTGCTGACCATCGTTCGTTCGACTCTCTCAACCATTCCCTCGATAGAGTAGTTTCAGATAGCTATTCGTCGAAAAACGAGGAAACGCTAAACATTGAAGGGACGCAGCTGTAATCACGACTAGAAATCGTAAAAATCAATCGAATTTAGGTTCCTCGTTTTAAGACTCCCTTGTTGCTGCTTGGAACAAATAAAATAAAAGCATAAAAACATTTTATTTTCAAATAAAAAGATAATTTTTGGAGCAAAAAATTTGGAAAAAATATATATTAATATTTTTTATATATATTTCTTTTATAATTTCATTAATTTTATTTATTCAATTAAAAAGGTATATATGTTTTCTTTTATAATTTCATTAATTTTATTTATTTGATTAAAAAAGTATCTTTTATTTTTTAATTTTAAATAATGTTAAATAAAGTGACTAGAAAATACATTCAACACAATAGTGAAAAATGTCGAATAAGTATTTCTTACTACTTTTCGCGGTAATTGTCCGCAATCATCTAAACTCATCGAATCGAAAAGGCTCTCCTCGCGATCTCTCTTTAAAACAAGTAGCGGCTAATATTTACAATGCGAAGTGCAGTCGCGTGCCTCCTAACCATAAGCGACGGAATCGCAGCAACTTCTGTTTTATTAGGAAAGCAGATCGACCAACGTACCAATCCGAATGTCATTATTGAAGTAATAGTGGTTCGTGACCTTATTACTGTCATTATTATTGCTATCACGAAGAATTCGTCTTGTTCCTAAATCAAGAAAATTATCGTCATCTTAAAAATATCTTAATGTTCTCTTTTAGGTACGTATGTTTATAGATATATCAATATATTTATATTGTATCGATTTATTTTAATAATTTAAATATTAAATGATGCTTGTTTCAATTGTTAATATTGTATTTTTAATCAAAGAAAGAAGTCAAAGTTAGTTTTATTATTCAGTTAATTGGTTTAAATAATATCATGTTTTTTAGTAGGATCTAAACGTTGAATAACTTTATGAAGTTTCTATCATAATATATCATTACTATCACGCATCATTACCTGCATCTTTGATTCCTCTTCTTTTACTTCTTATTGGATTTACATCATTTAAATTATTCTTATATTAAAAAAATTTTTATTTATTTAATATTACTTCTGAGTAAAATTTTAATAATTTAATTCAATGATATTTCTATAAAATTAGCCTAGTAATTTGTAAAAAGTGAAAGAATTTATTGCTTTACATGTAACTTGTCGGAAATAGCAAGAGCGAAACGCACGCAATGGAGATGAAGTAGCATAAAGGTAGGGCCTCATTGTGGGCAGAAGAATGGAATCTCAAGGGTTGAGTCCTGGGGGAAATCAAAAGGCAGTGGGCCTTCGGGATAAACCAGCCAGATCTCAGTGGAGATTCGCCAAAGTAGCTTGTCAATAACTTAAATCTCAATCGTAACTTGGTACTCCCAACTGATTTCCGTTTCTGCGACTCATATCTGCGTCTCGTCGATATTCATAGTTGACGTATCTTCCCACGTTTCGAAGAAGTACGTGCTTTCGGAAATCCATTCATTCCTTGTGCTTCTCTATTTCTTTGCTTTATACTACTATTTACATATATGTCGTACGCTTTAAGTGATAAAAGTTTTATGTTTGTATATTTTAAAATATATCGGCATCGTTTTGACACGATATCAAAATGTCATGTGTATATTCACTATATAATTAAACAATAAATACAATTCATGGTGTTATGTTGAGAATCTTAACTTTATTAATCTTGTTATATTATAATTACTCATATCTTGTACATTGATTTATATTTAAATATTTTGTACACATATATATAACTTATATTTTATATATTTTATATATTTTTATAGATAAATTTCGCCCCTTTTGATTGTTCTCTTTGTGAAATTTTTTGTTAGATTTTTATCGGTTTTTAAGTTGACTGGGAAATGGCTCTAAAAGATTTTCGAGGGTAACTGAGGAGACAAAACATCGCAAGTAAAAACGACGCTCTGTACAATACCAGCACATCCGCAGTGGTTGGCTTCTACCATTCATAACTTCGACACATTCTCTGTCAAAACCGTAGCACAAATTGTCAACCGTTACATCACCAACCATCGAGTACAAAGAGCGTAATGCCAGTAAACACGCTTCTATCCATGCTTCTTTTTGAACGCATTGTTCCGAGAGAGTGGAAGCGCCATCCTAGATCGTTTCTTTCGCCGAAGGTATAACGTTGCTTTGGCTTAAAGTTTAATAAAAACATTAGCAATAAAATAAAACATTATTTTTTTTCTTCATCGCGCCAACTAAATTATTTCATTATAAGAAATGTAGTACATTAATATTTTACAATAATTTTAGTACATTAATATTTTACAATAATATTTAGAATCTTCTATAATTTATTCATTAAAATTGTATTCTATAAAAAATATTTCTTTCATAATTTTTTGATAATATATTATATTCGTGAAATATTTGTCGAAGACGTTAGTTGAGAAAGATACACAAAGTTTTTATGACAATGCTTATTGGAAATGTAATCAATTTGCTAGAATATTCTACGCATTTCATGGATTTGTAGTTAAACTAGAGTATCAGTATCCGATGCTATATCCTCGATTGCTCTTGTTAAGAGATTGGTGCAATTGTCAACCAACGCTGTATTCAGGATTGTCCTTCAACTGATACTATATCACTCGCAAACAAGACAACGATGATATCCATAAACAAGGTAGAGAGCGAAGCCAAGCTAAAGTTACGAGAGACCATATATACTTACTCTTCCCCTTCTTACCATCTGTGTCCGTTACTGTGATGACATCACAGAATGGAATTGGGAAACCATCTATTCGTCATTTGATACCAATGTTTGCTGTGTCGCTATACGAGTTATAGCTGAGAACACATTTGTTGGCACACAGTTAGGTGTAGATATATTCGCACAGAGCAATTCATATTTCTAAGATATCTTGTCTCTACAAGAAACCGTTAAGTACATTAAAACAAACAAACGGATATTTTATTTTATATAATATCATCACATTTTGATAATAATTTTATTAATTAATAATAATTTAAATTATATATATATTTAGATTAGGAACATATATAATACATCAAATCTTGTAGACGTTGTTTGCAATGCGGTTTTATGCATTAATACACCAAGAGAAAATCATGATAATGTATAATGCATTTATTTTACACGATAATTATTAAATCAATAGTCAGACATCAATCAGAGACCATTAATATCGCATTATTATTCAGAGCTATGAGTGAAAGTTAGAAACATCAACGTGACAGCCAATAAGTCTCCGCAAACACAGCGGAGAGAGAATTTACATCTTCCTTAGTACTTGGAGGCTATTTACAGCCGGTACATTACGGTGTAAAGTTCCCGGGCAATCGACGTTTCGATACATTACCAGCAAGAAAGACAAATGTTTCGCCCACGCGTGGGTAATTGATACTATCGGTATCGATTACCATTACCGCCGGAGCTAATTACCTCCGGCATCGTAATCGAATACAATGAGGTAAACAGCGGGCTATTCGCGTTGCAACAGCACAACCGTAATGTCGTTTACACAAAGGCCCCTACATCAGTTCGCGGGCGCGCTACGGTCACATCAGCTAAAATATCTGGCGATGCGCCGATCGACGGAAAATTAAATGTTGCAGATTGAGAAACGAGGCGGATTGTATTAATAACACACCGAATGGGGAATTAGTCATCGCGCACGATCGCACCCGGTATATATAGCGTTTCTGGCGTAGTCACGTGCAAGTATAATTCGAGCTAATGAGCGATGCGGGGACTACTGCATTGTATAGGGAAGGCTTGTGCGGAAGACGGGAGGTAACGGCAGCGGTGGCGAGAGCGGGGGTGCATTCGGTAATGGTATGGGACACGGGTAGGTAGGTAAGTAAAGTAAAGTCGGCGGCTGTATCGCGCTTAAACTTGCGGGTTAATTCCCCTCGTTACATAGCGAAATGCCGGCGCGCTTTCCTTAGCGATCGCGCCGCTCGGTTGCACGCTTAGGACCGCAATGCGGAATAGGTACTACGCTGTGCATAAGAAATTCTTCTTTTGGCCGAACTTTCGCCCCCGGCTTACTTCCGAATTCCTTTCAGCCAGGTTGCTGGCGCGAGGCTTGTAAGAATTTTATTCTTCGCGACGTTAGAAATCTCGCGAGGTCCTAATGGGAAATAAGAAGTCTGGGCAGCACGAAAGGAGATTGTTTCTGCGATTATCACTGTTGCGAAGAACGGCAAGCTCGATAACTTGCTTAATTTAAGTAAATTTCTTCAATCTAATCAAATATAATTTTATGATTAGTTATATAGTATTAGTCTGTCCGTGATATCTAGAAAAAGTTTCAAATGAAGAAGGAAAAAGAGAAAAGCATCTCTCTTGTCGCATCTATACATTTGAACGCAAATGAGCAACTATAAAGAGTAACCATTTTTCAAGAAAGTTTGGCTACCGCGATCGCGTTCTACTTACGTTCGTTGAAGTGCGACACACGCAGAAACGAGTGACACTGGGTGCGGAGAGAGCAAGGGGAGAACGAAAGAGGGGAGAATAGACGAGTGAAAGGAGTTAGTCTGCCACATTAGTTGACATACCGAAGTTCCAGGCATCCAATCTATTACGACCAGTTCGGCATTAGTAATGTGTCGGCGGTAATAGCGAACTCGACGGTTCTTTGGAGAAGTACGCAGGAAGACGGAGGAAAATAGGAATACATGGAAAGCGAATCGAAAAGAGAGAGAGAGTGAGAGAGAAAGATGGATACATCTGTATATATATATATATATATATATATATATATATATATATATATCTGTATGTTAGTGAAGGGATGAAAATATAGAGGGGAGCTTACCTGCAAGGAAATGCTAGAGAGTGACTGTAGCATGGAAGGTAGCGCTAAGGCTTCTCGAAGAGTGTTGGATGGTTAGGGGGATAGACGGTCGGAGAGGATCGCGGGGTAGGCGTGCACGACATCAAAACTTGCTTGAGCGAATCTAAACTAACCGAGTAACTCTCTGCATTACGGGCTGCGATATACGTCCTAGCGGGATGGCGAATTGGAGGGTGTTGATGGCGATGTGGTGGTGTATATGAAATCGAGGCCGCGAGAAGCCGCGAGCGAGAGAAGGAAGCGAGGTCAGGAAGGACCCGTGGAGATGAGCGAACGGAATAGACACGGGGAATGGAAAGGAAGAGAGGAGAAACAGGCTAGGTAGCAAGAGCGGGGGGAAGAAGAAACGGTGGGGAAGGAGGGTGCATGGTAATAGGAGAGCAATAGAGGAGAGAATGAAGTAACTTGGCGTATATATCGTGTAGCATGTATAATTCTGACCACATCCCACCAAACTATGACATATTCGAGCATTAGCTATTCCAGCCGGATCCCAATACCTTCTCTCAACCTCTAGCGGACGACCCCTTGAGCACGGCCCCGCTTCGTCCCCGACCGCAGACTTGTCTCGGCGCGCGCTACTGTCGTTGATTCACTCGCAACCGCCGTCGACGTTCCCCGCGAACGCTAGGTGATAACCGTCAACCGGCGAACTTTAACTGCGCGTGGAGTTCGAATAGGACGCAGGAAGACGGGAGGACGTGAGAGGAAAGATGAAAGCGATAAAAGAGAGAGGAGTATGGTCAAACACATTCCATTTTACGTCAATAAAGTTTATAATTGTGTTTAGAACTTGTGACTTTCGTGATCTATATTACATAGGCAGATCTTTCTAAGTTGATGTACTTATTTTCTGTACTCAATTTACAGAAGAATAAGAGTAAAAAAAATGAAAGACAATCATTATTTCGAGAATGAGTGATAAAAGGAAAAAGGCAACATAATGTAAAGATGACAGTTGAAAGGATTGCGATACATAAATATCAATAGCACTTACCTTCTCGAGAAAAAGTCGCTGATTGAGAGTCGTCAGCGCTGCGGAAGCTGCTACGTGATCCACAAACTCCACAAATGCGTAGGGATCATTTCCAGGCTAAAATAATTCAAATTTTAATTTGAAAATTAATCAATTATAAAAATCAATTATAAAAAAAGTATAAACAACGCATATATATATAGAAAAGATAATTATTATAATTACGTTTTCTTTTATAAATATAATTATATAACTGCTCTCTTTCAAAACTTTATTTTTCGTCTAGATCAATAATTATCTAAACCAAAAATATTGAAATGTATGAAATCAATATACTTGCGCAGTTGTAAGTGAAGGAACACAATAAAAAAGAACTTTTATTAAAAGCATAACGTACTAAAGACATAAACTAAACAGCACGCAATATCTGAAAGATACACAAAGAAAACATCGCTAGATCTCTCGGAATGATGGACAGAGGTAAAATCCTACTGTGATTTAAAGCCACTCATCGTGCCTCACGAACGGGAGAATAAATCCAGGGTCCTGCTTTTTTTTTTTATTTTCTTGGCTTGGATTCCTATTGCCGTACTCGTGACATTAATGCGACAGCTTTATATGGTTACGTTATAAAAGGCCGAAGAATTACGATGACAAGTATTGAAGAAATTATAAGCAGAAAGACGAAAAACGCATCTAATCTAAACGTATGCATTTCTTATTATCACGATCTTCTTATATATCGTTCTATTAAGAACAGCTGATGATATTTGACAAATTAACAAGATATAAAACATAACAAAACTTAATATGTCGTTTCGAGCATACATTAAAAAAACATCGCATATTTTTATATTTGTAAAAATTTTTTACGTTTTATAAATAATATTCTGCATTTCTATTTAAATATTATATATCTTTATAATTATATATCTTTATAAATAGAAATCAGTTTTTATCACTTTGATGATATTAACAAATTTTGCAATTTAAACGAAGAAGATATTACGTCAGATATAAAAGTATTCATATTTTCACTGAACAATTTTTACATTTTGCATTAAAAGAATTGGAATGTAATTTTTTTGCAAGCTACAATGGCTGAGAGACTGAAATTCTATCTTTTTCAATTCTTGCTTTTTTGCCCGCTGTCCAACAAAATCAGCATCGTGCCAGAAACCGACGCCGGCTTAACATCGAAAAATAGGTGATAATGGGAAAACGCAGCTGCACGTAAGTTAATTACAAGCAGGTACTTGCGGAGGTACTAATTACTTATTGTAACTTTTGCGTTAATTGCTTTCAGTAATTGCTCTCGGTAATTGGTTGTCTTCCCACCTCATTTACCTAGGCAACTCTGGTGGTCGCAAGGCGGACAGTAAAATTCCATCATCAAAATCGCCACGTTGAATGTATTTGCTTATACGAAGCGGCTAAATTTCCTATAACTTTTTGTAATGTCTTGAGACCGTTTGATGCCAAAGAAATGTATGATCTCACGATAAATAGCAGTGGATGTCGAGCACGTCGGGACGTCCAATTTCACGAGTTAGATAGACAATTACCGTTAATTTGTTTAATGAGACTAGAGTTTCCAGTTCCTTTACAACAATGATGTCTTTGTTTATATTTCATGATAACGAAAGTCATAAGGAGTGAAAATAGAAATGGAGAAAATAGATCAATTTGAACAACTGTGAAAATGACAATTCTCGTATACATGATTCATTTATGATAACGCTTTCAAATTATAAATGTTTCTTTTAAATACTTACCACTGCTATAAATATAAAGACATATATAGTATATTATATATTATATATTATATTTTAATTGAACTTGGAGCAAACCTTTTTTACTTATAACTTTTAAAAATACTGCATAACAAGCTCTCATCCCCATGCCCATTTTTATATGAAAAGTAGCTAAGAGCTGTTATTATTTACGAGCGCCGTGCATATTATCCGGAAAATATGCGATATTTGGCGCCATTCGTTTGCGGCGTCCATTAATCTGGACAATGAAAATTGGCTTGCATTTCAAAAGGTACTCTCTACCTATATCCCCGTTATTCCTATCTCGGCTTCATTGTCTGTCGGTTGAAATGCTGTTTCAAACTATAGCGTAATATATTTTTTTATTATAACTTGCGGATTACTTGATTTTCGTTTTGTAGTCAATGCAAACGCACGATAAAATGTTTCCTGCTGCGGGCAACATATTGCAATTTAGAACACCATATGTTTACGAAAATGATTAATTAAAACACACACACACACATGTGTGTGTGTGTGTGTGTGTGTGTGTATATATATATATATATATATATATATATATATATATATATGTTTAAACGATAATACTAAAATTAAATTCCTTACAATAATATATTCACAGACTAAATAATATCTATAACAAAGAATTTATATGCTTATTGGAAAAATCTATTATATATATATAATATCAATAATATCAAAATAATATACATAACAAAATTTTATATATAATATCATATTTATGTATATAAAATGCAGGACATGTAGTAATTTTAAATTTGAAATACAGTTTTAAATGTTAATGCTTTGTCACAGCAAAATTTTATAAATTTTCCTAAATTAACTTAATTATGATATTAATTATTATGATTTTAATAATTTGTGCATGTATTTACTAGAATGTTGTATGTATATACATACACACACACATATATATATATATATATATATATACATATATATAAGAAGTATATATACATTATTAAATACTTCAATATTAGACTATAAATTCTAGAATTGATGTGTTACGTTTACGCAAGTATTAATTACCTCCTGTTTCTTTTAATGATACTTTATTAATGATTTTTTATTTTTTTATATAATATTATAATTATTACTTATAATTTGATTCTGTAGTAATAGTAAAATGGAGAAACTATTTCATTATTTTTTAATTAAAAAGGACATAGTACACATATAAAAGTGATAATTTTTTTCTTCCTTTTTTGCGGTTAATTTATGTTCGAAATAAAGTCCATTCGTTTCGCGTTCAAATACCAAAAAATTGCAAAAAACTCTGTAAATAGAGACCGGTGTAAATCAGCCTACTCGAATGGGAGCGAGCTATTATTCGTTTTGCTGTTGCAAGCAATCGACCGCTCCGGCAGCAGTAGATACGACCGGACTCCTAACGGCCAGCAATATCGACAGATATTGACAGAGCGGTGTAAGGTGTGATCCGGCAATCCGTGTTTCGGTGATGGTGCGCATTAGCTTCACTATTTGTATTTGGATAGAGAGAAGCGTGGGCCATTGTAATTAGGTACGACATATCGCGCTCTGGGGACCTAAGCTTTGCCTCTCTATACCTATACACATTCATTTCCTCAATTATTCAGTCTGTTTTGTACTAAATTTCATTCTTTACTTTTACAAGCCAATAATCGTTAGTGTCTTTTTCACTATAAATAATGTATTGAGAAAAGCTCATTGTACATTATTTTATTTGGCGAAGCATCTACGATTTATATACGTACGTGTGTATTTAAATCACTTGAAATTTTAATTTTAATTTTTTTTTCTTGTTTTAAATTAAATTTTAAATTCTCTCTATCTGTTTTCTCGAAATGACTTCACCGCAATAATTGCATAGAATTATAAATGTTTTAAATATTAAGAGAATCTGAATATTTGTTAGTTTCGAGATTTAAAGCAACAACACTTCTTTAAATCTTGTGATTAAAAAAAATTATATACAATGCTCGTCAATAAATAAATTTTATAATATGAGAGGAAGCCTACATACACCTGTTATACATACACCTGTTATACAATGGTGATGAACTATACGATCTCGATTCAGATATGCACATTCATATGAGATTCATGCTAGTATCGACGATGATGGTGTGGCGACGCGTGGAAGCATGGTGTGGCTAGTATGGCGTTGTCTGAACGGTAGCAGAGAGTGCTCGGGGACCGTCGAGCTAAATCACTCCCTAATGGATCGAGCCGCTAATCTCTGATAGACTGCACGCTACCGGGGTTCCTCTCCTCATTCCTGTATCCTCCCTCTCGTATTCCACCCCCCGCCATGCCCTTGTGTTACATTATCCCGCTTTGTATAGTGAACTATGCGTCGATACAGCGAAATCAAACTCGCAGGCGAGTTAAAAAACGAAATAAAGAATGATGGAGAAATATTATACATAATATTTATGAGATGCTTTATTAAACTTTGAAAAGTATAATTTTTTTATTCAATAATAATTCATTCTATTTTAATTTATTTTTCTATTAAAATATTCCAATGCTTAATCTAATTATTAATATTTTATTACAATTTATTTAGGATATGAATATACATATACTATTTCTGTGTTACCAGTAGTAATAATTAATTCCCATAATTTATTAAATTATTATATTGTAATTATACTTTTCGTAATTTATGTGAAATGTATTTTCTATAAAAAAAAATTTTAAAAATTTAAATTCTTATAATTGTAAAGTCTTAAAAAATGAATATGCGGAAAATGAATAAAATAAAAAGAACGTTGGCAGCTATCGCATTAAAAACTAAATGTCGGAGTATTCGGAGTTTTGTGGAGCATAAGCCGCAAGCTTAAAAAGCTAGCTCAGAGTGCACGAAAATTTCGAAATAAAATATCTCTACGCCAACTACGTCATGCGACGTAACATTCCATAGAGACTCCTAGACAGAAAAAGAAACTTTTGCGCGTTTGGGTTGCTACTGCAATTTTTTTTGTCTCCTCCCTTCCGTAGATATGATTACACGCACATCTCGAAGTATGGCGAGTTTCATAGAAAACGTAACGCACTCAAAGGAGTTGGCGTGTCGATGGACAGTAAATCCTCCCTCTATGTGCAAGACCTGCATAAAATTTTGCAAACAATCAATTAGCCCGGAGGAAGCTTCGATAATCCGTCCGGTCAATTTGGACGACGTTTGAATTTGAAACTTCCTCTCACGGAAGCGATCAGGAAGCTACTATACAAGGGATAATAGAGGGTAATCCCTTTTCTTTATCATATTTCCGATTGTACAAATTATATATACTCGTTGAATATTAATAACTACCAAATTGTTATGTATGTGTTATATGACATTTTGTGGATTAAACACAATGTAAAATTATTTAATGAAAAAACATAATTAGAATATGATGTTAAATAAATTAAACCACAGATACATGTTAAATTAATAATAAAACAATTAAATTAAAACATTATATTCTTTACATGTTTTCACATAAAATAAAAAATATATTTAAGATTTAAGCAAAAAAAATTTCAACAATTTATCTTTTAATATATAAACTTTGACATCTTTAAATCTCATCTGAGAAACTATATTAACCTCTAAATTTTCATAATATACTGTGTTCAGAATAAATTTTCTCATTTTGACATTTAATGAGATTTTGTATCCGAAAAAAATATTTAAGTAATCGTTTTATTTTTTAACTGATGAAAATCACGAATTACTGTGATACTGTGATGCACATAGATCGAATGCAAGATAAAATTTTATTCGATAATACGATTTGCCTCAGTTCCGTGCACACGCGTACGTTTCGTTGGATGCGAGACGAGTGAAATCGCAGCAGTAAGATGATCCAGCAAGGGTGGACGGACCGAGATCTGGCCAGGCGATCTTTACTACTGGAAATCCATTATTTTTCCCATTAGATCGTCCGTCCCGATCTTCCGGGGCAGGCATTTTCGTTTAGCAGTTTTTCTTTCGATTCACGTCGTTTATGACTAACCCAACCTCCGGGGATCAGCGCTATCCACCATTCCGTG
Source organism: Camponotus floridanus (assembly GCF_003227725.1). Lineage (NCBI taxonomy): Eukaryota > Metazoa > Arthropoda > Insecta > Hymenoptera > Formicidae > Camponotus > Camponotus floridanus. The sequence continues at coordinate 3,101,683 of NW_020229214.1, forward strand.
CCGTATACTACGTATTACCTATCTCACACCTTCAAAAGCACCGGCCTGCATTTGCTTCAAGCTAGAGAATCTCGTCGATCTCATTCCTACTTCCATCTTCGCTTCTACCTTCGTTTTTATAGCCGACGTTTGCAGTAGAACGTAAGCAAAACAGTCCACCTATCCTCCCTCACGACTTTTTTCTCGTGTCGAGAGTTTAAAGCAGATCGCTTTGTTTGGCGTAAAGCACCACTCGGAGACCTTTGCATTTCCATGCTAAACGGGCATCTAAAGATACGAAATGCGGGAAATACGAAGTGACAAAGGTGACATTTTTAACGATTGAATACAATCAAGATACATAGAAGACACATAATCAGGAGAAACATAATCAACTAAATAATTCGTAATAATTAAAAATTTGTTAAGAATATAAAATATAACAATTCCTTTTTCATCACAGATATTTTAATAAATTAAAAATGAACATAATTGACATTTTTAATATAAATTTTGAATGCATAATATGGAATGATGCTCTCATAATTATTATCGATAATATCATTTTTATCAATTTTGATAAAAATAAATGAGTAACTAATCCCTTGTCGAAGTGATTAAATAGATTTTCCATTAAGAGAATTTGTTTTTGTTCGTGTTTTTTTTTTTATGTTCACAGAAGATAATCGCGTTATCAAAAAGATCATAATAACTGCTGATAATCATCATCGCAATGGCTCATCATCTTAAAATACAAAAATATATATAGAAAAGCCATAAACATTTCAGATAACTATCACTAATACATAGAAATGCCTTATACGTTTCGAATTGCGTTGCGCGATATCACATCGTAATTTAGACAAGAGGAATATCACGCTCGTAAAGATTCGCTTTTCGATATGACTGTACCATCACATTTCCTTAATGTCTTTACAAATGAATTGGCAGTTATAAAATATTCATATCTCTAATTATTTAGATATTACGAAACACATTATAGATAATAATGCGTCTGCATATTAAAGTCATGTATGCATATTAAAACTATATATATGTACTATACATACACACAGTTATACACACACACACGCACATACACATATAGATACACATATAATCACATATTTCAAATATAAATTTTATAAATTTTATATAATTTAATATGTGTTATGAAATAATAATTATTGATAATAATGTACAATTATAATAATAAACATTTAAGATTAACATTTTTCTTTGCAAATTTATATAACATGCTTATATATATGCTTACAAAACACAAGCAGAAATTATTTTAATCGAATAAAATTTTTTTCTTTATCTTAAAAATTATATGAATTATTTTATACATAGACTTTGTGTCACACATGTGAGTCTTTGAAAAATTTATTCTGTAATATTATGAATATGCACCAAAAAATATATCATGTAAATATAATAATACATTGTGTAATAAGAATATTAAAATTTTTATATTATTTTTTGTACATGTTTTTAACTGCATCAGTAGTGCAAATCTTGCATAGGACACTCTGGTTGGCGACGACACGATACACAACATACAGGTATAAAATATTATGAAAATACGTAATATCTGATGATGATTAAGCCGCAGATACGAGGCCGGTGCTGTCGTCCACCCATCACCTACCTACCGGGAAACAGGCTTTTATGGGGTTTTTATAACGTCATGTTACTGCGTATATACATAGATGATACGAGCTCATGCATAATATTTGGCCCATTGACTATAGTCCCAGACTGAAGAGCAAAAAGGCGTAATGAAAAATGGGGGTGCTGCGGTTTGAAATGTTAGCATTATGAACTGTATCTAAAATGGGTCTCTCGCTAGAGCGCCTGTCATTCACCTCGTTTTAGGTATGTCGTTTAGGTGTGTAAATATGTATGCCAGCACGACGAGATAAAACGTACGTGACTTTTACTTGGAAAATGCACATATATCCCTTTTGAGGCTAAATTTGTTTTTAAATTCGTCCGAATAATTCTGATAGCAAGCCCTTCATTAGCATACAAGAATTGCTGAATTTATAAAATTATCATATATATTATCTTTCTTGATACTTCCTTTTAAAAGTAGAATCCGATAAAATAATGCAATATATAAAAAATAATATGATTGACATAGATTCATTATCAGTAGAATTTATAATATCCCGAAGTAAATTGCGCGCGCGCATATAACAGCTAGGTAATCAATACTAAAATGTGAAATCGTGCATTCAGTATCAATTATTATAATACCAGATCCGACTATAATAATAAATCACCGGCGGAATGTAAAAGCATGCTGTTTTAGGAAAGATAATTACTGTCATAACCGGTATCTTTATCTGATGGTATTGATCGCATCGTGCATTCTATGTGGTTCAGCAAGATGTGCTACGTTGCTCCACAACGTGCGCCAATTAAATTTCAAAGTAATGGCTCGCAACAAGCTATCCATACGGTTTTCGGTACACGTTGGATGTAGCGCAAGACAATACACGCGACACGATACGTTATATGCCAATTAGAGGCCGGGGTAATTGCCTGCAAGTGGCTGTATGCTTTTTATGCACAGAATTAGACACGTGCGATTGCTTCATGTCGTAACGATACGAAGATATGAAATGCATAACCGAGAATCACCGCAAGAGACGGGCGTTCTTAGCCACGACATATCACGATACTTGAAAGAAAGGAACACATATAATTGCTGTGGCTATAAATAAAAATGATATAAATAATTTAATTTAAAAAATTCACAATTTATTTCAATCAAAAAGTCATTGTGAAGCTATGTGCTTTTTCTCGATAATTTACATAAATTTAATAATTCCGAAACATATATACACTATAATAAATGCGTGAATTTAATAAAATAATATATCTTTTACTTATATTCTAATTAAAATTTATAACATTTTATAGGTATCTTATTTCTTTTTTAAGAATCAATTTAAACTTCTAAATAATGGCTATGTATACAATAAAGTTTCGTAAATAATGCGGCAATATATAATATTGTGAAAAAAATTATCTATATTTTTTATTATTTAAAATAATTGTTTAAAATACTCAATTCTAATACAGAATGGAATAAAAAGCTTAACTTTACATACGCACACATTCGTATGCAAGTTCGTATATTTCGATCAAAATAAGAATACTATAAAGAATCGAATCGTCGGTGCTTCACGATCGTCAGTACCGATAAAAGTATCGGCGTTTTTTTCCCTACTCTTCCATCACCCATCCCTTTGCTATCGTCGATCCACGCAACATCTTCCCATCGCTCGGGAAGGTTCTGTAACAACCCGGCAAGCACGCCCATCCTCTGGCGAGTCTCGAAATCTAAATGATTCGGTTATTTCTGGAAGCTTGCTCGAGGCGCTTCTCTTCCATCGACCTCATTGCAAAGTGATTTTCCTCGTACCTGTAATCCTGAATTCGATCGATCGTGCTCCTCGTGTCGAGATAAGCAGTGCCGAACGCAGAGATAGAATAGTTACAAAGAGAGCAACAAAATGTTTCGGTTGCGTTCGTAAAACAACAAGAGTATAGATTAACGCTGTGAATCCATCAATCCTTGCAAGTTCTAATAGCTTGATTTTTTATTTTAATGTATTAGTAGTTGGAAGTGCGAGAGAAGAATGACATAGTAATGTTATAATGTATAAAAATGCATTTAGAGATATAAAGAAGATTATGTACAGAAATTGTAGTAAAAAAAGAAGAGTATAAAATTATACATACATATATTGTAGCAAATAAATTTATAAAAAAATTTACATAAAATAAAAATATTTATTGATACAAGTACATTTGATTTTAAACAATTATCCGTAATTAATGAATATAAAATAATAATGTCTAAAATATATTTTTTATTAATAATGAATCTTGATTTTCTACCATAATCCTTTGCTGGAAATGGACTAATACTGGCCTTATGTGTTCCTGACAAACATATATAAATCACGTAAGCAACTCTATCCTATATAAATTATATTTCCAAGCGCGCAGCTGTCACAGGCAGGACCAGACCGATTATAAGAGAAATTCGAAGTGTGAGAGGAATAAATATCAAGAGACATACTCTCTAAGGATATTTATATAATTAATCTTTTTACCCACTCACTTTCTATATGTAATCTACGCAAATATCAAAATATAGCCTTAAATAAGAATATTATTTCATAAAAAATAGTATAATAATTTTTATACACTATTATTGTGGTCAGACTATCCATCTATTGCCTATTGACGAAAATAGATAGCAAGCGCGGATTTAGAGATTCTAAATATATATATATATATATATATTTCTGTGTGTATGTGTATGTGTGTTGTGTGTCTATATCTATACATGCATTTTTTAGGCAGAGTCCAGCCAAATGTCTAGAATTGCCTCGCCTCTTTCGTGTTAGTGTCCGGTGCGATTCATTACCTCTCTATTCATCGACAGCAACGTTCTGCCGGTTCTCGAAAACCAACCTATGTCTCCTATTCCTCGCTGCCTTTCGCCTCTCTTTGTCCTTTAACATCAACCCTATATCATGTCCTTCAACATCACTTCTACCGTCCGTATCGTCCATTCAATTGCAGAGATCCATTGACCGACAGCAATATCCTTGAAATTTTGCATTTTTAACAACTACTTAATATTGAAAATCAACGATTGCAAAAGTAACCGCCTCTTTCCTCTTAAAAGATGAAGGTACATCTAGTAATGATTGCATAAAATATTTAGTGACGATTGAGTAACCTCTTATGGTATATTTTTTTCTTTTTCTAAAATTCATCATCTTTTAATTATTCCCTCGGGACTATCGAAATTTATTACCGGCAATATCAAATCGCATCATCCTGCGTTTACATCGAGCGCTTACGGCGGAATAAAAGTATTAAAACCTTCCATCCAGTGAAAGAACGACGTCTTTAGTGAAAAACTCAAATAATAAGCAGTTGTAAGCAGAAGGATGTTTTATACCTCTTCCCCCAACATCCCAATGTGAATCCGTCGAGATAGTACAATGAACAAATATTAAAAACTATAAATTCATTCATTTCTCTTTACGAACGAACAAATCTCTTTCTCTTTCTCTCCCTTCCCTCCTTTCTGTCTCTTTCTCTCTTTTTCTATTCACCTCTTCGCTGCTTTTAATGAAATTCACACCAGCGCGCAGCGGCTTGGCTACCAGTCCCGTAGCTTCTAACAACAATCCGCCCTTACTTACTTCCAAAAGCCTTTTCACGCAAATGAAAGTTTTTCGTCTCGAAATTACCTCGAATTATTCAGCATTTAACCGCGCTCCCTCATTTATGCATTTATTCAGTGTTCTGATATGATTTACTCCGCAATGTATTTTGATATGCGTCCCTTATTCTCGAGCGTGTACATTCGCGCTTTTATCATACAAATACACGGTTATACGATAAACGTTGCCATATTATCTCTATGTTTCTAATTATTGGCGAAATAAATGTTACATTTGTATAATTTATACAAAATTACTATTTAACAACGTCAAGGTAATTATTTACATTTAATACGATTTCATTATATTAATTTATTATATTGTTATTATTCAAAACTTTTAAATGCCATTAATGTTATTATAAGTTTTGGATTCTCTAAAACTTATATGCGGGATTCAATTCCTTAAAATGTTCATTGCATTGAGAAAATAATATCGCGGTCGCTCTCTGCCATTTTAGTCGATCGAATACGTCCGTGCCACGTGACGAGATTTATGCGTCTATTATTTATCGTCTTCCTTTCGATGAAAATAGAAAATATGCTTAAAGAGAGAAAAAAACGAGAAATCGGTGGCGCGCATCCGCATGCAATACACCTACTTGCGATAGATATACTTAAAATCTCATTTATATTGCTTTTGCTATCTAATAGTACATAAATTCACCTATTGGAAACGGATCTTATGTGTTATATAAATGCAGCTAGTTTATCGAAATCAGTAGTTGTATTGCATGAATGCGTATAAAAACTTAAAGAATAACGAAATCGATAAATAAAAAAATTCGGTTTCTAAATTTAACTTAAAAAATGTTTATTTCATTCATGTCATCAATTATCATATGTAAATCTATATAAAATAAAATTTAATTGTATAAAACAAAATATAATTATATAAAACAAAGTGTTTGTTGAAAGCAAAGAAGCCAATTTCTTAATACAAACAACAGAGGAAAAATTTACAATAAAAAATAAAATATAAAGCATAGAAATAAAGAAAGAAAACCGATTTAACGTGCGTGTACAGTAAGGAGCTGGTCTGAGATAGTTTAAAACAAGGTTGGCTGGTCTGGGTTCAGGTGCTGTTGCAACTAATATCGTAAATCCAGATCGAATTGGAGGGAGAACAAAGCTCCGTCGCCTTTTCCTTTATAGCCCTCGCACAGCTAGTTCACCTTTTGCATCTGCGCAATATCTCCATAAAGTAAAGAAATAGGATTATGATCGCGAATTTCACGCGGATGGCAAAAGTGGAAACAGCTTTTGAATGCTAAAGTGCTAACTTAATTCTTGAATATCGGAGGGAAACATCAAATATTTGATATTAATCTCATTTACAATATTGATATAAAGATACTTTCATAATCGAGTGTGTTACTCGTATCTAACGATTATGCGATTATAATGGAAAAAAAGTTAATTGAATAATATAAAAAATTACTGTAACATTATCGTCAGAAATTAATAATGCAAAATAATACAAATTCCAATAATACATTATAATTTAAATAAATATTTTATTTTTATTTATGAGTCATTATGTACTTTTAGTTAATTTTGCATATATTATTTACAATAATTTTGATTGAGAATAATTTAATCGCTTATTTTACTTTTATAAATAAAATATACATACTATAGACACGATTGCCTTGGAAGAACATAAATTTCTAATATCATTCCTGCCGATCAATTAATGTGTGAGTTTCAATATGATTGTTATCAGCATCGTACATAAATCGGAATATCACACGACGTACTGATGATATCCGATCGAATTTTAATCGAAGTCCCTGCAGGATAGTTGACGCGCATGTGATGCTCTCGAAAATCCCGAGTATATTCCGATATGCCAAAAATCAATCTCACAGATGACATCATCGCTTTTTGTCTAATAGTGCTAATTAATATTTAACAAATAATTATAAAATAGATGAGAAAAATACACAATATAATAATTTATTCATTTTTATCTATAATCTATAATTTAATATAGTTTACTTTAAATTAAATATGTAATATATTAGATGACGATAGTAAAATATGTATAATATTCAAATATATAATATTTAGTATGTGTAATATTCAAATATATAATACTCAATATGTATAATATCTAAATATGTAATGTAACATTTATGTGAAATAATTTTAGATAAATCTGTCTTTAGATATTCCCAATGGTTCCCAATGTTTGACAGTAACATTTTGCATGTGATGACATTATGTAACATAATGCGTAAAACTTGTCTTGATACATTAAGATAATAGATTAAGATCTGGATTTCGTCGAAATTTAAGTGCTGATAAAATTATTTGATACTATTTCAAAATACATCGTTGTAATAAATCGGTGATCCAAAATACATCGGTGATTCATAAATCGACACATTAAAATCAGCTTATTTTTTAAATAATTAAATTTGCACATAATTTATATATAAATGCAGTGCTCTTATAAATTTTTAAATTAAAAATTTTTAAATTAAGGGTAATGATTTTTCTAAAATATGTATTTTGAGCTGACCAATGCTGTTACGAGTTTACGTCGTGATCTTCGGACCGAGAAAATTGTTTTCGGTCAAACGAAACATTTATAAGCCATAAAAAGCCTGCCGTTGCATTCGGGTCGAACGATCTATTAAATTTTTATGAGCTTTTTGTCGGAAACCTCACAGCGCGCGTTCGAGCAGCACACTGAGAACCACCGTTAGCTCTAAACTTTCAGCCGTGCTTGCATATAAGGGATGTCATATAAAAATTTGATACACGTTGAAGTCGTATAAAGTTAATCCCTATCTGATTGAAATAAAAGAGTCATTTTACAATTTCTCAATATCATTTTCCACAGCGATGAAATATTCCAATAGTGCGACAGCGACCGGATATAAGGTATCAAACTATCAAATTAAAAAGATATACAGTTTCAACGATATTATTCAAAGTCTCATCATGTAAAGCTGGATTTGTGCATAGTCTATAATTATAAATTTATAGCATCACAATCCGATAAAATTTATCAATTAAAGATCCAGAAAGTAATTTTATTATCCTTATCATAATAATTAGCAATAGCAATTAATAAATTATAAAATTTTTTATAATTATAGAACAAAATATTTTTTAAAAGAAATAAGTGATATTTTCGTATATATATATATATATATCCATACATATAAAATCATATAAAGCCTGATGAAATTAATTTTTATGCTGCATGTTTTGATATATTTATTAATAATATATAATAATATATAATAATGCATAAATCATATCTGTTGTCTGATAGCGACGTGGAATAAAATCATAAAAAAATGAAGATATTTTAATTTTTACGAAATTAAATAATGCCTAATTATTATAATCCAATCTATATTCTCTATATACTCCTCACAAAATAATATGATTTGCAATCTTATCTGTCACATGATTGCATTTGCACATAACTCTTGTAGTCAGCGAGAAATTTATATTCGCGGAAGAATGATTTTTGCGCATCAGCTCTTCAAATCAAATTCAACAGTTCACTTGCAATGTAAGCAAAAATGTGCTACTGTGCTCTGTAAAACTGCATCTATTTCGAAAATGTTACTTGTGTGTTAGAGAAACGTGAAAGTAAAGACACAAAAGGTAAAACGAAAAGCGAAGAGGAGTAAGGGGAGAGAGAGTGAATGCATCCAACTCTGCTTGTAATGAACTTGTGAATATTTAGTGAGGTAATTGCCTTTCGTGGCGAGTCTCGCCTGCGTCTACCACTATAAGGGGTGTCCGCCAAATCCGAGAGCAAAACCAATATCAGTCGACCACCTGTGCTCTTAGCTCGCACTTCGTCATATATACGTTACGTGCACATCAGCTTCACGTATATCGATAATTTGATTTCCTCGGGGACATCGCAGGCCGATTGCCAGCCGTTCGGCCGACTCTACTCTATATTTTTCTATTTTGTAATATGGCAAACAAAAAAATTATTTTACTTCTCATAAGGCTTTAATGACATTGAAGAAAAGTATGCCACCGAATTCTCATAATCTTGAATGTATATGCTCGCTTTGAAAGCTCTAAGTAAGAATATTCGAGAGATATTTTTTTGATGTCTCGATACATTGCAAACTTTCACAATCGAATCGAAAAAAAATACTAATGAAGATATGTGCTACTATCAAGATAAATAAAAGAGAAAATAGAAGATTTATATTAATTTTTTAACTACTTAACCATAATTTTTATTTAATTATTTTTAATACTTAATAACACAAGCAGAAAGAGAGAGAGAAAATACGTAATTAAAAAAGGAATTAAAACAATTTGACGTCAGGTATTAAAAGCGATAATACTATTCAATAAAGAATACTAGTAACTCATATAACAAATGCATATAACAAGTTCAAGGAAACACGCAACAAAATTGTAATCTGCTGACGGGCAAAGCCTAAGCTTACTGCATGTCTCGTGCAAGAAAAGCCTTCGTGTTCTTTGCACGCCATCTGAACGTTTTATAATCACTATACTTCTCTTCTTTTTTCGTTATCTTTCCTCACTTTTATATTCTCTATCTTCCTTAGTTAAAAAAAATGTCTGGCTATTAATTTACCCTCACCTCCTGCCGCGCATAACATCTTGACAGAACGTACCACCTGGTAAAACAAGCTGCATAAATTAAACGTTGGATTATGTATTCCGAATTTCCTTTATTTTCCGAATAACGGAGAAGAATAGCGCAAATGAGTAAAGATTAGATCCAGCTCGTGTTAAAATATAAACTTATAATTATGAACAATATTCATATTTTCTACGAAGAATAAATGTGCCCTTTTTATAAGGATGTATCGTTATCACAATGTCTTTTCTCGCTAATTACTAAGACATAATAAATAAAATACGAAAGAACAATGAATAATGGAAACTGTTTTAACACACGATAATATTATTTTATCTTTGAATGTCGAATGTAGAACTACACTTATACATTTAGGCAAATCAGAAATAGTTTCCAGACGTCTGTATGCATCGAGATGATTAAAGAATAGCGTGTCTCGGCAATTATAGATTCCCTCTCGCTTCAGTGAGACACGAAACGTACCCGGATCGATCATCGGTACATACCTATCTCGCGGAACCTCTTATGACAACGATGGCAACCAATCGATTTCCAATTTGATACAGAATAGAATCCATTAATAGCGCTCTTGTCGACGACGCTTCCCACCGACCAGGATACATTTCGGCGAGTGTCAAAGTGAGAAACGGCAGAAGTAAAGCGAGAAGTAACGGAGGAAAAAGGTATTGCCGGAGAGAGCGCGGCATGACTGCAAGAAGGAGAAACGAGGGATGAAAGGGAACATACGAGATGCGCGTAAGCGAGCCGGCTGGCAGCCGGTAGCTGACTCGTACCGATAAGAAGTCTCGATCCGTTCACTTCCGCAGTTCTCTCTGTCCGCCGCCTCGTTCGTTCCTTTCCTTTCACGTGCCTCTTTCTCTCGTACTCTTTTTTTTGCTAGGAGAATACGACATTAACTGACGGACGGAGAGCGACGTCAACGCGACGCCGCGATCTAGCGACGGCGATGATGGCGTAGACGAGGAAGGCGACAAAACTCCATTGGAGCTCAAAACGAAATAGGGAATTTAAGTGTCACCGTTCTGTGATGAGGTCTTTCCTCACGAATACTATCCTTCTTTGTGCTTCCTTTTTTCTTATCCCTTCTCTCACTCTCGTTCTTCTCGGTTTTCATTTTTCTGTTCTACATACGATGACAATATCCTAAGTATATTCAATAAGATATTGATGTTTAATCGATATTCTACCGATATATAAATTTGTGTAAAAAGAGCTTGTAAATATGTTAATATGCAAAAAATGTATAAATCTTATTGCTTCATGAAATTGCCATGAAACAAAAATATAAATATACTTTACGCTCTAAGAATATGCGTAAAAGAATGCATTATGCACATCTATAAACGAGATATATGCATATATAATTCGCGTATATATATATATATATATATATATATATATATATATTTGTAAAGAGAAATATTTAAAAACTTTTAATTTGATTTAAAATACTTAGTCTAAATGCGCAAGAGATTTTTTTTACATACACCAATTCCGGAAAAATGCAAACAATTAAGTAATAAATTTCACGCGGCCTACCCATTCTCATCCATATGCATGCAATTACTATTCCAAGTTTATTCGCTACCGATCGTTACATCTCTCGTAAAACGCACTTGCACACCAGTGCCACTTTGACAATACAACTGCCCGTTAAACTATTGCTGTTAAATTGTGCCAAGTGTTCGCACGACGGGAAGATCTCCGCCATCACTTGATATGAGATATATATTTTCGTGCCAAATTTGCCCTCCGTTTTGAAATGCGCCAAAATAGTTTCTCTGTTTGCTCGTAAAGGCAAATTAACGTTTGCAAATTTATGCATATTTAAAGTACTTCTCAAAGTATAAATGTAAAAAATATGAGAAAGATAAAGGAAAAAATAGAAATATATATTTCTTTATCAAACAATATCAATATCGTGTCATTTATTGATACAAATTAATTAAATTAAAATAAAAATATAAGATAAAGCTTTAAATAAAGCGCATAAATTTATTCATTCAGAAAGAAAAAATATATATATCATGTAAAACAATTATGTAATCGCGTTATTTATATGGTTCATTAGCCGTGCATCCAGCTTTCCATGAAAAATCGCAAACTTTTTCTATGGGATTGAAGTGCATATCACCAGGACACTCCATCAAGATCGTTCGCCCGTAATCACAGACGAAGTAATGTTTGCAGTTGGTAGGGTCAGGGATGAGAATAGCATTCTCTCCTTCTCTTGGTGGTCTATTTGGGCATTCAATCTCTTGGGCCTGAGTATAAAACATAGACACCAAGCACATCACAAGTGCAATGGAAAGTACGGCTGAAATATATTAAACAGAGACATAATAATTTTAGGAGGATAATGATAAGATGATAATCATTTCGAAAAAAAGTAATTGTTATAAATAAATAATTAGATTTATAGTTATCATTAAATGTTTCAAAAAGTATAAGTTACATAGAATTTGTCGGAATGTTTGATATTAAAGATAAATTATAGACATTAGATTATAAATATTGATATTAAAGCATTACATACTTATATTAAATTATATAAGAAAAATAATTATATTTTGTAACAGTAGCAAGAATTTTTCTACAATTATATTTGGATTCGGAATTTTTCAGTGAAATTTGTTAAAACAATCTCAATTTGATATAACAAGTTTAGAACGATAGAAAATATATTAAATTTGATTTCAATAATTGTAAAAAATCATGCTCATCGTAATATATTCATTATTACGACAGATTTTATAATAATAAGCAATTCTATTTATTAAAAAAAAATCAAATAAGACAATAAACTTTTATGAGGCTTACCTTTCATCTTGTTAGGTATTTAAAAAAAGTTTCTTTCCAAAAATTTCACTTTCTTTGTGCGAATCACACATGAAATTGCGCACTCGTCCATCTAAGGTCTCCTTATATATCCGATCGATGGATCTTTTTTATCAGTCTATTTAAATCGTTATGTATCAATCCAATCGTCTTCTGATATTCGTACTCTTATCAGTTATGTGTAATAATATCGCGATAAAACTGCGACTCGTAGAATTTTTCACGTAATAATCATGAACGAAGACAGCTTTGTCGATATTCATTGCACTCTCTTCCTCTCCTCTTCTGTTATAGATCATACTTAGTGTAGATGTTCAGAAGACATGGATCATAGTAAAGCGAGTAAATATAAAAAGAAGGAATTTATGAAAAGTGAAACGAAATATGAACGAAATGTAAGATGAGCGCGAGTAAGCTAGAGAGAATGAGAGGAAGTGAGAGAGGAGAAGGATGCTGGCTGACACTCGGACAATGCCGGCGTGGTGCTGTCGCGTTCGGTTCCTGGTTATGGCGGGTGCACAATGCCTATTGTCGAGCAACCTACCATACAAACGTGTGTGCTGACGCTTTCACACAACGGCTAGCTCTACCTCCACCTCTGTCTCGTTCGCTTCGGTCTCTCTTCATCTCTATACTTTCTGTCGAAGACGAGTAAAGAATCTTTCTTTTTCTGGTAACGCCGCCGTTTCTCATAAGCTCGCAGCTTTCGGCAAGACCAATAAGATATCCTATGTGAAGAACAATATTGATTTTTTTCAAATAACACTCTAGGAATAGCGCAAAATGAGTTTAAGAGATAAGGTAGCAAGGTGCGAAGATAGGAAAATTGTATTTAATCGCCATCGTCTCGAGGATCTCTAGAACATCGTCAAAAAGTTACGTAAAAGGATGATGGATATTTTAGTCTTACTGATTCCATTATAATAATATAAATATTATATATTAGGATATAAATATATAAAAAAGACATTTTTTATTAGTCAAAAAATGAATTATAATTAATGATAAATAAATTTGTATCCTATAATATATTCAATACAAATAAGAATGAATTTTAAAATAAAACTTTCTTTACAAAATATTTTACAATTTTAAAAACATTTTTTTATTAAAAATTATTTTTTCACAGAAAGATATTTTTCTCAGAGTGTATTTAGACTAAATTAATGAAATAAATTTAATTAATAATTATTTAATTTCCATAAAATAATGAATAAATTAATATTAATTTATACATCAATTTTAAAATAAAAGTGTTTATTCTTTTGATTTATTAAATATAATATATAGATATATAGAATACAAAGAGAATTAAAAATAAATTAAATTTTTCAATATTATATTAAAATGATAAAAAACATAATATTATTTTAATATTAATTTAACATAAGTATTTATGTAAAAATATTTGTAGATAGAAAATAAAAAGTTAAAAGCTAAAATTAAATACATATTCATTACTTTGGAATGATATCGTTATCTCAAGAGCTAATACCAATTTGTTGTGGACTAGAAAGTAATCACATTATCAATATTTTTATTACAACAGTTTTCGCTTTGTTAATCATTTTATAGAGAGAATGATTCCTATCTGACATATTTATACAATTTATTTTGATAAAAATTATTACAGCACATTTTATATGTGTCGCGCGTTTTGTCGATCGTCATCGATGTTAATCGCTTTGCTTTGTAAAATACTGACGTACTGACGACAAACTCACCTATATTGTTACCGTAATATGGAAATGTTATTTTAAATTGAGTATAGTGATATACAGAAAAGCAACTGTCAACTTTTAAACTTTTTTAATTCTTTATTATAAAATTGCTATTAAAGGAAAACTGAATATTAAAAAAAGGATTTTAAAAAAAGAAATTTCCAAAAGTGAAAGATTTCTAATCTTTTTCAATATATTACTCCAAAATTTAATATAATTGCATTATATTATTTGTAAACATAAAGAGAAAAAAATCTTTTTGTATTTAATCATACAAGAGAAGAAAAAGGATCCGTTCTGGCATCTTATCAAAAGCTCTATAATTTGAATTCAATCATTTGCAAATCACGATCTCATTCACGTCTTATTCTCGATTGTTCGGAACTGCGCGGAAATTGGGTTCACTTTAGGAAATGAGACATTTCAACCGACACGAAGAAACGATTGTTTGAAAATGGTTGAACGTTTGGACGGAAAAATGTCATTTTCTTAGAACGTGCTAAAATTTTGAATAGCTTACAATAGTAAAGATAATTCGACAAAGACATTGCTTATTCATTTTTAAAATTTTTGTTATTATTAAAGCAATAATTATCGCAAACAATATAATCAAATCAAATAAGTATAATAAGATAGGTACGAAATAAATATTTAAAAAATCACGTTTAGTATGTAGATATTTGTATGTATGTGTGCATATGTTTGCTAATTATGCGATTTAAAAATACTAGGGCACATAAAAAAGTTAATATTTCTATTTTCTCTCTTCTGTCGTTCGGCCATATAGAGAAGAAGAAGAGAGAAAGAGAGCCCGGTTTCCCATACTTACCATATTGGCATATACACCGCCTGCGTTTTACGGTCATATTCAGCGATTTTGCATATCGAGGCCAGGCGTGTGTATGTGCGTACATTATAGGGCAGGGAAAAAAGAATGAAGAGGAAAGAGGAGAGCGAGCCCATCGTCGTCCTTTCTTCTCTAGCGCCATCAGAACTGCTGCAAGCCCATTCACCTTTTCCACACCGATTCACATATATACGGCAATCGCAGACCTTCTTGAGAGCTCAATTTATCGCGGAACGGCCTCCGCGCTAGTACAAAGCGTGCCGGTGTGTGCGGGACGTATACTCCCTCCCTTGGAACAAATTGTCATAATTGAATAACCAAAGAGATAAGCGAGCTATGCTTTGACCGTAAGCGCACTCGCGTAACTTTGGCAACGGCTTCGATACGGGTCGATCCATTTAACTCTCAAGTGCCTCGAGTCCACTTGGTATTTTGGTTCTAAACTTCCCCTTTTGATTCGTGCCTACACATATTTGTTTTTATGAATCAGTTAAATCGACCGGCACATTAAATTCTGCGCTTCATTTGTCTTTATGTCTACGTGGGAGAAATTTATAGGGATTCGGGAGATTTTGAAAATGTATTTTAATTATTCACAAAAGATATACTCTCATTCAATTTTATATAGTTAAACTGAAAAAAAATAACTATCTTAAAATTTATCTTTAGCAAGATTTAAAATTAATTTAAATTACTGCAATTTTTTAATAGTACTATTAAAAGAATAAGACAATTGTTGTACAAGTGTGCGATTTATTCTGGCGATCAGAAGGAAAAGATGGTACAAAAGAAACACTTGATAATGCTGATGGAAAAGGTTGATACGAAATAAACGAGATCAAACGGAAGTAGAGAATGCGGATATCGGGTATAGCTTTAACGGTCTTTTGTTTAGCTGACTCCACCGTTCACCGGCATGCCGGTAATTGCCACAATGCGGGGTGAAAAACCAGAAAAAGTACAGCACAGTTGGAAATCAGAGGAAACGGCTAATCAAATGACAAGTTGATCGCTAATTTCTTTTCACTCTTGAAACTTGTACATCTATTTGTTGTATATATACCCAGAAAGAAAAGTTACGTATGTTTCATTAAAAGAAATGTCATATATTTGTGTAATTTTGTTACTTTATTTGAAATTAATATATGCATATATGAATATATAAAGAAATTTCTTTAAGAATCTTTCGCTCTCTCTGCTTTTTTCTCTCGCACTTTCCCTATTTTCATTTTATTTCACCGAACACAATGCATCTCAATTGTTTCTTTTATCAGCAATCAGTAGTAATTAAGATTGATCAACGAAAGCTCCGAATTGGAGATATCGACATTCGCATTAGACAACCAGTTAGAAACTTGTTGCTGTGATTTATAATCATGGGACAGGCAAATTGGAGAGCAGTCGGGAATATGTCATAGATTTGTGCCTATGAGAAGTGGTTGCGAACACAATTGCTTCTGGCGCGAGGAACGTAACATGTGGTCACGCGATACCGTTTCGATTGCGCTTATTACGGATTTATTACATTCGTATTCCATCGTTCTTATTTCACTGTACAAAGAAAGTGAAATTATTAAATATATGCTATATAGTATCTCCAAAATATCTCGTTCATGTGTGAAACATATATTACATTTTATGCAACAAAAATTTTTATTTTCTCTAAATATTATATGTTTTTTAAATTTTGCGAGGTAAATTCCTATATGTTTATATAAAAACTTATATAAAACTTGCAATCAAAAATCCTTAATTTTTACTACTATTATTAATATTATCATTGCAATACACAAACAATTAATTTTAATTCTTAATATTTAAAAGAAACTATTTTTAATTCTAAAAACAATCGAGAAAAACATTAAAATTGTACCAGATCTTTCAGATCTTTATAAATAATTTTTATTTTAGATCAAAGATCAAAGACGACGGAAAAAAGTATGAATATCTGATTCAGTAATACAGAGTTTCTCTGTGGTCATCTGATATTTATGAAGAAGCGTAAGTTATGAAGATCGCATCCGGTGAGTTGCGGACTCTACTTTGTATTACAGTATAGTATAATAAAACATTTGTAATTTAAATTAGAGAAATAAGTCATGTATAGTTTTCCAACTGGTGTACAGAATAAATAATGATGATATAGATATGAAATCTTTGAGATGCATTTATTATAACTGTGAAATAAAAAGGTATAATTTTATATTTGGCAATTTATTGATGTTATAATTAAAAATTTTATATCATTTTTTAGTTTATATAATTTATTTTTTAATAGATATGAACTTTTTATATCTCGACATAGACTGCATATCGATATAAATTAAATATCTCTTGTCTATAGATTATCATTTTAAGCAAATCAAATATTAAAAGAAAAATTATATAATGTAACAATGTACACTTTTAAGTCTCTAACTATGATTGAGTTTTTGAATAATTAAAAATGTCACTAGCACAGAGCTCTTCGCTTTTACGATCTCAAGCGGAAGAGGTTCCTCTTGAAATTTGCATAACTGCTTCAACGATAGGAGCTTGCTTGAAATATGACGTTTTATTATTTTCGAGGCACTTCACTTCCGATTAAACGTAGGGAACGACTAAAAGATAAGTGTAACAGGATTGAAAGCTATAAGAAGATCATTTTATTTAGAAATGCTTTAGAAATTGCATACAACTCTTTTTTTTTATTAAAAATCAATAATTTTATGAAATCTTCTAATAAAACATTCTTCTATGTAAATTGATTTTATTTGTCATTACATAATAAAATCTCGAAGTTTTATAAGTTGCTCTTAATACTAGATTTTGTTAGCAATATTATAAATTTCATATATAACATAAAATTTATTTAGTTTTATATATTTTAAATTTTATTACAGTAGAGGGGTTACAGTTAAGTTCATTATTATATCTAACAATTTATACAATTTTATAAAAGTTATTTCACACACATACACTCACACACAAAAGTCAATAAGAATTGTTAGTCAATAAGAGTTTTTCAAAATATATGTAATTTTACATTTTATCGCATGTCATTAACTGTTGCTTAGTTTCAAATACAGTAATATGACATTTTTTAAACGACTTTTCAGGATATGACGTTTACAACATTTTTTTATATGTATAGTGAGACCATACGTTGCTAAAACGCCATTTTTTCGAAATTGTGCCGACACGTGGAGCACGTGCGATAAACGTCACGTCGTCACTTTATCAAGACCCTTGTTTTATATCTGCTGCACCGACAGCATCAGTAGTAGCAGTATCTTCTACCTTGGTCAGCCAATATCTCGCATATTGGCAACTATTGTTTTCAATTTTCTATTGTACATTTCTGCATAATACTCTTAATAAAACTGAATGTAACTCAGAGATATAGATTATTATTCTATGTTTTAGATAATATAAAAATATTGTCATGTTGAAATTACCTCGTAAGAGTGCGTATTCTTGAGGTACATGCTGAACATTTATATTAGCATTTCTTACGTTGCAATGAATTTCTTATAGCTTACGTAAGTTAAATATTACAAACATCTCACATTATGCACTTATTGATATTTATATCTGACTTTCAAGATCTATAAATTATGAATTTTGAATCTTCTCTTTCTCGATATCTAGCAAATTTCTGTATCATTTTTATTAATCACCTTTGTGCATTCTGAAATTCTAAAGAAAAATTAATGATTATTTGAAATGAATGATTTATTGCTATTTTACTCTTGCGGTTCTCATTTCTTACATCCTTTACTTATTTTTTTGCATTACCTAATTAATCTCTCTTGAGCCTTCATCAAAATTATTGCTCTGTCTTTTTCATTTATTCTTCGATATACACACATACATATTCTCACATACACAATTATGTTTATTCTTTATTATCCATTCTACAGAATACAAAAACAAGGTTTTTAATGCATGTGATTTTGTTATTTCTTCATTACTGCAGGTTATCAAAATATTAAATAACATCACTTAATTACTTGCTTTGCTTAATTATTTGTACTGTATGTAGTTTTGAGTGGAAATGTTATATGTATGCTTTTACAATTCTATTGCAAGCAACTTACTAGCAGAACTATCTTTCATTATCTTTAATTTTAATTTAATTATATTTATTTTAGTATCTTATTCTATAAATATATACTATAAATAAATTTTATATATTACAAAATAATCTGTATCATAAATTGCGATAACGTAATTGATTGATATTCAATGTAGCGATAATGATGTCATTTCGTCAATATTTATTTTGTAAAACATGTCTCTCATTTAAAATTAATTCTGATTCTTGAGATTAATGTAAATTAATAAATATTTGATTAACGTAAATTAATACATTAAAATAAATAAAAAATAAAATCTTTCTTTTAATTACTTAATTTGATATTAATTTAATTAAATATTAAATGTCGATTTTTAATAAGTTAAATTATTGATTCTCTCTCTCTAAAATAATATAAATTAAAATGTAATTAATTAAAAAATTATTCTCAATAATAATTCGATATATTTGTGCAAAATGTACACACAAAGCTTTGAATTTAATAATATATTTTCTGGCACTCCAAAATTGTTTCAATAATTACGGCTTACTGCATAACGAAAAAAATTATTATTTTATATT
Source organism: Camponotus floridanus (assembly GCF_003227725.1). NCBI lineage: Eukaryota > Metazoa > Arthropoda > Insecta > Hymenoptera > Formicidae > Camponotus > Camponotus floridanus. The sequence goes on from NW_020229214.1 coordinate 3,121,591, forward strand.
TTATTCGATTAATAATTATTTTTATGATAAAACTGACATATTAAATAGATCAAATTAACATACATTTTAATAAAATAAAAACTAAATATCATGTAAAAGGTTTATCTCCTTCATTAGTCGAAATAGCGAAAGAAATATATATCTCATCAATGAGATTAAAAACTGAGCTAAAATTTTTTAGAGACTGAATATTCCAAAGGTTATACAAGAATTGTATACAATAACACGAATCTGTATCACAAAATTAATCTAATTCAATACGTATAAAATAAAAATTATTATTTATAAATGCATTTAAATATTTATTGAAAAGTTTGTGTAAATTATATTTATTAATTATATAACAAGAAACAATTTTAATCATATTTTACATATTTTAATTTGGTAATTCAAACATGCATTAAACTTTATTTCTTTTTATAGATACATTATATATAAGTAAGAGAAAAATATAATAAGAGAAAAATATAATAATGTTGCAAATTGTAATAATAATAAAATTTTATAAAATAATATACATAAGAAATGTTAGAAATTTTAAACTAAAAGTGGATAAGTCTTATACTTTGTGTAAAATATTATTTTAAATAAATATGCCAAGTATAATTATGCATAGTTTAAAAAAATTTAACGACTAATTTTGAAAAAGTTTAATGATCAAGATTTGTACTAATTGTTCATAAACAATACTAACACAAAATAGATTTTAAAAATCATTTAAATTTCATCTAGATGCTTAGGCATCTATCCTTATTGTAACGTCGCATCAATGGTGCACTTATAAACCGGATCCGAGTACCTGAGGAAGACTCATTGAGTTACTTCATTTGCATCCTGCATGACCTATTTCCATAAGATTATCATAATATTGGCATAAGCACTTTCGGTTTGGCATGACGTTGAAATGATATCGTTACTATTGTGATCAGCTCTATGTATACTGTATATTTGTATAAACACAGGTAAATACACGATGTTCAAATAATAATTATATCATAAACAAAGATTTATCGAATATAAAATACTTTAATTTTTCATAATAATGCTGTTTAATAGCAAATAAATAAATGTTTTGTGCTTTAATAACAATTAATGCAATATGTACAATTATCTAAATAATAATCTAAATACATAATATGATATATATAAAAACGTGTTTAATATATATAACATATAATTATATGTATGTTATTATTATTACTATTATTATTACTATTATAAAAAGGTTTATTAAATAATTTTAGAAAGCTGTTATGAGAAAAGTATTATAAATATTAAATATTTATAATTCAAGAATTGCATGGATGTCATTTCATACAAAAATAGATCTTTTTATACAATTCGTTCATTTTAAACAATTTCTTATTAAATAATTTACAATATAATTTAATAATTTCGTTTAATAATACAATCATAATAATTTTATTAAATAGTATATACATTTTTTTCTCTTAATTAATATTATAATAATTCTGAGAAATAAAAGACAGCAATTGGGAATATCGAATTTTATATCTATAAATATTCCACAAGAGAGAGAAGTGCTTTTTACATAAATATTTTTTGTCGAACATTAAAATTTTACCTATCATTATTATCCATGCCGCGACCTCGCAGAAACTAAGTAGCAGCATATTTTCCGGACCGGCCACGAGGAGAAACAATGAAATGAGCAAATAACTAGATTCTCACGCGCAACGGAACAATAATGGCACCGGGGGAAATTTTTCACGGACCCGTGGGCAAAATAATTTGGCAACAGATGCGTCGCGTCGCGTTTTCCGAGCCACCCGACCAAGAATAACGGAGTAGGAGTGGAGCGGAAAGGGTGGAAAGGCGACATAAGCGACGGGGTGCTTCGTGCAGCAGGAGAGCCACATCGAGGTGACATATTTTCGAGTCTGCAATTGCAGCATTCTTCCTATCACAAAAAAATGCGAAATAATATTAAAAAAGCTGAAAGAATATATGTTTATCGAAAACTTACTTTTGTTTTAATTGTACACCTATTATCACCTATAAATTAAATGTTCCAATATATTTACTTTTTTTAAAAGATATAAATGACATATATAGAAAATTATATAAATTATTTAAATACTCTTCAAACAAGTTTTAATAACTCTCTAATTTTAATAATAATAACATAGAAATGACATAATATGCCAATATTAATTATTATATCATTAAATCGCAAAAATTGATTTTTTAGAATCATGATATGCGTATATTTATGCATAAAAATATATAATTATTTTCTATCGATATTACGTTTAATTTTCATAATACATAATAATCATATCTTTTTGTAAATAAAATATTTGTTAAGAAATTATTTAATGCTACAACATTCGGCTCACAGAATATATATATTCATAGCAAAAATCAATATCTTGTTTCTTTTTGCTATAAAAAAAATTAAAATAATACGAACAATAGAGAATAGGAAAATTGTTTGGAGTTTAAAATTTTCTTAGAGATTTCTACATAAAACGATATTATATTAAAATGAAATATCTATTACAAAATTAAATTTTCATCTTCAACAATATTTTTCTCACGAATAATTGAAATCGCCTCCTAGTTAATAGCGTACGCTTCCACAAAGAAAACCTTCTCGCAAGTTCGAAGGTTGACACGCGCAAGGATAAGAAAGACCGCAGACGAAGAAGTGGAAAAGAGCCAAGAAGGGAGATGGGGTTCAACTTAGAAATAACAAGGCCGAATGACAAGAAAACAGAGAAGAAGTTCAGGTTTGGGGAGTGGGAGGTTCTGTTAGAAGAGGGAAATACCTCGTGGCAGAAACGATGTAGGAGAAAAGGAGGAGGGATAGGGGAACAGGATCGCTCTGACGAGAATGCGGGCAGGGGGGAGGTGGCAGGAGAGGCAGGGTGTAAAGATAAGAGCGTTACGTGAGCGACTCATTAAGGGATGCAAATTAACCGGTGCCAACGACGTTGCCTAGCTCCCTCGAAACTTCGGGCCTGAGCGCCCTAAACCAACCACCGGCGTTACTTGCGGTAGTCGCAGTTTGCCGGAAGTGCAACGTACTTCCCGAAGCCCTATTCGAGTGTCTTTCGTGTATAGTACTTATCATCTGCCCGCTCTTGGTAGCATCTTCGCGAGCAGGAACGGAACGGTGCGGCGGCGATGCTTCAAGCACCGTATCCGCAAAGAAGCACAGATTTATCTGAGTGCGAAAGAGAAGGGTAGGAGGAAGACCGACTGAATGGTTGTTGTCTCACGTTTTATCGTGCACCATGCTGCGCGCGGCTGCGCATTCGTCTCACGACGAACGATTCTTGACAGTATTCTGTCTCACACACAACGCAAAGGTAATAGAACATATTATTCATCTGTACGGAGGCTACCTCGGTATTTATTTATTGTATTATGTGCATGACATATAGGAATTTTTTATTAAATGAAACAAACATATATTGTGCGCTGCATGTATAATCGACATTGCAGAAGAAAGAAATCTTAATATACACACATATAATACTAAAATAAGATAAAAAATTTATGTAATAAAAATCCGACCGAATAGAAATACAAATTTGACTACAGGAAAAAGATAAAGTTCTTCTAAAGCATCCAAGTTGCTAATTCAATTTTTGGATTGTTTAGAAACAGAGAACGGAGGAAGGCAGAAGCATTCAAGCGATTCGTCACTTGTAACTTGATGAATTCGCAATCAACGCGTGTAAACAGCTCGCTTGCGCAGAATTCTGTAAAAAGTTAAAAGCAAGGAAGCATAAAATCTTAGCAGTAAAGAACAGAACTTCTATTTTGGCTCGCGCGCTTGTACTAGCTTTTCCTCTTTTCTCTTATATTACAGTAGCTTTTCTGTTAAACTGAATAATTTTGAAATTTTGAATTTACTTGATATTTACATGTTTATATTTTAAATATAATTAACACATTTATATTTTGAACATGTATGTGTATTATGCATCGCTAATTCTCAAGGAGTTTAATGCTTTATCGTTATTTCGTCCTTTGAAATCTCTCTGTGTTGCTTTTTATGGTTCAAGACAGCTCCGAGAGTTCGAAAGGCTCCCTTATAAATGACTGTCCAGCTACCCTATGATTTATAACAGCTTTTAGCTTGCACGGTCGCAAAAAATTACGCCCGAGCAGAAATATATCCGCGGACGGAGGCAAACTTTTCACGAGAGACACGATCTACCACTGTAAAAGAGAATACTAAATTGAAAGATTTCAACGTTAGAGGCAAACACTCAGGCTGCGAATGTCGAGCAGCGAAAATCCATTTGCTGTCATCAACTATATAAATTTTATACCTTGCGCGTCGAATGAGATAAATTCTAATTGTTGCATAAATGAAATAATTACATGTGCATTAAAGCATGCATTTGCGAAATTATATTGCATATTGCATTATTTGAAATGTTTACGTAGATAACAGTTATTGGTTACTATTTGTCGTAATTATGTTTCAATCATTGTCATCATTATCATGAGTTATTAATGATTGATCGATTCGTTATAACGTGCATAAACTCATTTGCTTCAAAGAGAATTTATTATCGCCATCCTTAAGTTTAAAACGATATATATTTCTCAATCAATCGTTAGACTTAGTCGAATTTGCAAATACGATTAAATCGTCTCTTGCAAGGGAGCCTAATCAAGAAGGAATGCATTTGATATTAGTACGCAGTACGAGCTGATGGGGAACCGACGTTCCACGATTGCTGCCGAGCGTTCTTAGGGAGTATTAGTGACCACTCTCGAGATCACCCAAGGGCCTACCCTACGAATTTCCGGTCTGAACTACTACGGTTCATTCTCCCAGTTCCCACCTCTCGTCGTTAATTCATTCCCGGTAGATTGACTAAAGATACGAGGGATTCGTCAACTAATGCGCGCGTTCAACTGTGTAAAGGGAAGGTAATTTACGTATATTTAGTTGTGCTCCATTGTCTCTACCGTCCACCGACACGATAAACGTGGCATCTCCTAAATGTAGACATGCGAAGCAACATGTACACTCGGAAAGTTTGAAATGTCAAAGTTCAAATTAGCTTAAATAATCATTAGCCTTAAATTTCACGAGACAAATATTAGAACAGTGTGAAACTATTTTTTATATAAAATTTGTTAATATCTAATTTTTAATATGAGAATTATTTATCTTCGAAAGAGAATTTTGTAGACAAACGTTTTTTAAAAAACAACAACACGATTAGCGAATGATGATCTTTTATTTTTAACATATTTTAAAACTTTCGTATCACAGAAAAACTTTTAGATAGAGGCTTTAAATAGACCGTTAAGTGGTACAGATGTCTCCAAGTTTTCAGAGACAAGCGCTATTGGATCGTCAACGCGGCGTCAGGTCGCCTTATAGGGGGATCGTTCGTCTGGTAAAGAACGCTGATGGAAAATGACATTATCTTTTGGTATAAGTCGGCCGAGTCACCGGAGGGGACGATTCGTAATTGCTTAAGTTAAGGAATGTGCACCGCGCTCGGACGTACTGGCGAAAGCGTGGCAAGAAGAGAAAGAAGGGATTTGAGTGGAAGATGCGCGCGAGAGGAAGAGAACAAGCGGGTAGAGGAGAGTAAGTTCAAGACCGTGGGGTGGCTATGAATTTAAATTTCTCTAATTAGGACGCGCGGGAGACGCAGTGACGCTGTTGGTAGCTATCCCTTCGAATCCCTCACTCTCCTTTCTATCTCTGTTTCTTCTCCTTCCATCCGTCTACCATCCGCTTATATTCTCTCTTCCTCGTCAACTCCCTCTTTCGCATGATCCTTATCTCCGTCGTTCTCTCGGTCCCTCGGTCATGCTCTCTTTCGCTCTTAGTATCTCGCCATAATACTATACTAGCCGCAAAACCCCCGCGCTGAAGTAACTCAAGTAAGAGGTGGCTCGCATTCGCCGTAGTTGACACCACCTGACTCAGATTTGTTGCTTCTCACGTTCTAACCGAAATTTATTTGAAGCCCGCTAGCGCGGGTTAATTAACGTTTCCCCGGGGGTAGAGTTAGTCAGTCCGTGCTGAAGCGGCGTGCGAGCGGAAATCGCGAGTGCATACAAAAGCGAAGCAATCGAACACGCCCGGGATGTGTCGTGTGAGTAATTGAATGGCTAGTGATATAACTCAGCGTGCGAGCGGCCGATGCTTGAATTGAGATTGCTCGTATAGTTTCGACGCGCCAGTTTCTCTTTTATCTTTCATGCTATTTTATTTCGTTGCCAAAAAGCCACATTGTCCGCGGCACTTGCTCATTTGTGTTCTCGCGCGAAACTATTTCTCACTTTAGCTTCATATGATTTTATATATGTTATTTTATATATGTTTATCTAAGGTAAATATGTAGACTGTATATGTATAATAATTAATATTTAAAGAAACATGAAAGTTAAGCTGACTCGCGCGTATTTGAAAAGAAATAATTGGCGGCAAGCTATAGATATGTAAAATTCGCAAAAAGTTTTTAAAAATATTGGAATAATATCGATAGTCCAATGATCATCTTCTGTTATCCATCTAGATGAGTAATCTAAGTAGCAGTAAAAAATTTTCAAGGAGTTTTAGCAACCATTAGCGAAAAAGGGACTAAGCCAGCGATTTAAAAAAAGTTTCCATGGTGCATATATTAACTCGCGTGAGTGTGCGCTCTTGCGTCGGTGTACGAATCTTAATTCTTTCTTTGTTATCTCCTTCCACTAATTCACGATGATGGCGAATAAGGGGAAACAGGGAACAAAAAGAATAAAGTTAAAGGGAATAAAGTTAAAGCCGCAGCTACAGCCAACATTTTTCGTCACCTTTGTCTTGAAAGATTAAAGGCTTAAAATGTGTTCACAATTATTCTGCGCATTTTGTTATTCTACCAGGCATTTTTTTTAATTACACTCATTATTCTTTGAAAATTTATTGATAATTGTATCAGTTATATAGAAAAGTCATAGTATTGTTTTTATTAAATTTTTAATAACTTTAATTAATTTTAATATATAATAATTATCTTTTTTAAGAGAAAACATTTTAGTATAAAATTTATTTTATAATCGTCAATGCTTTTTTTCGAATATTGTTATTAAAACCATTAAGCAATATAATGAAAATCTAAAGAATTATAAAAACATAATATACAGAATGATCTAAATAATGTAATATAAATTATAATTCGTATAATTATAATTCATATAATTCTCCCATTATATAAATAAACTTACAATTATAGAATAACAAAAAATTTGTTCAAATGCGACTGAAACGGACCGCCAATTTCTACATAGGCACTATTCAATTAAAAACTAATTATAATCGAATTCGTAAAAATATGATAATTAAAAATATTGATTATCGAAAAGCGAACGATGCGATTGAGCGAGGTGGTCCCGTACATCTGTTCATTAGGTAATGAACTTATTAAATCAGGGAAGCGCTGTATGGCGGGGAATTTTATGTATATCTGCGATCTCCCTTTGCTCGTTATTCGTTTAATTATCTGGAAACATTGCAAAGGTTAATTCTAATTGGAAATAATAACAAATTGAGTGCTGTTTTTACAGAAAATGCGATTATATTCATCGACCGAAAAATCTGACATTTGTACAACGCTTAAAATAATAAAAGAGATAATATTCATTTTATTAACACAATTGTTATTTGTACGAGAAGAATTGCCCGAGAGAATAGAAATACACGCAAATAATCGATTATTGCATAAACATATATCCGCGTAAATAGTTTAGTATTCTTATGCAAATAACGATGTTCTGCATTATTAATTTGTAATTGTGATATTTTCATTATACATATTTACGTGATTTCAATTTTCATGTGAAATGAATCAATCCTTTAATGATCTTACTAAAACAACTTTACCAATTAAATATTTTTATGCAGATATATGTAATAATCTCTCAAAATTAGAATTTCAATGTAATATAAGTTATCCAGTAATTTACCTAAAAATTTTATGTATATATATATATATATATATATATATATATATACATAAATTAATTGTAAATAAATAATTGTAAATTTGTATATATATATATATATATACAAAGTTACTTTTTTTTCAAAATTTAATCTTAATTTCACACCATGTAACGATGAGAAGGACCTCGAATCGCTAACCCGCATAACCGAATTAACGTGGAGAAATGTTCGCGGTGCAGGTTTACCTTGCTACAGTTTAATCCCGCGTTCAGAATGAAGCGGTGATGGTGTTGGTGCACGCGGCGAGGGCGAGGAGAGAGTGACGTAAAATTTAAGAACCACCCGCATTAAAATCACTGCCTCTGCTAGTATTTCAGCGGCTCCTTCCTTGTCGCTTCTTCATGCATTCCTCCTCTCGCCTCTACGTGTTATGTTCTCTCCGGTTTGGCCTGAAGGGTGAAAACGTCGGGTGAAGAACAGAGAGAGAAAGAGATGAGAAGGCGGAGAGCGGTAGTATATAAAGGGTTCGCAAAGTGACTCGAATTGCCGCACAGTCGACTTTACGAGACGGGGTATTGCTAATATCAGAGTATAAGGGCCACCCCCGCTCTCTCCCTTTCGATCCGGCAGTCACCTCTCGAGCTCTTTACCGCCGACAGCACGACGGCTCTGCCGAAACTCCTTAACCATTCGACCCTCCGCGACATTTTTAGTGGCCATCAAAAACCGACGCCGGCTTAATTATTAGGGCAGGAACGCAGAAACTAACGCCGTTGCTTCTAGCCTACGATCTCTCACAACCTCTTTCGTACCTTCTACTATATCGTTCGTTCATTTGTTCGCTAGCTTCGTTCTCGATAGTCTTCCAGTTCAACTACGTGAACGGCTTAAAGAATCTTTCCTGCTTTGAAGAATCTTGAGAAGTTGTAGGAACTAAAGAAACGAAAAGTGGAATACACCACAAGAGTGCTTCCAGTTATTAATGTGCTTTGTGTTTTTCTGAAAAATGTTCAATTGATAGATTTAAGCACAATAAACCAGTCAAATCTACTTTCTCAATAGTTACAGCGCAGCGAGAAAGAGATTATTTGAGAGCTTTTAAAATTTTTATTGAATATTTTGAGTCTTGTTTTAATAAAAAGGTAATCTAAATTTTTTTTACTTTTTTATGATACATTTTTAAATATATATAGATATATATTTAAAAAATTATAATAATACATATCTGATATAAAATCTTTGATTCATATAATTGCGCTTATATTTTTAATTAATTAATTAATTATAAAGTAATATTTTTTTTATATGATAAAATCGCGTTAATTAATAGACGCTAATTTGAGAGAGTAGTGTGTAATGTACTGATTAATAAGTACGAAATTAAAAGACAATTCGGCTTACGCTATTAGAAAACAACGCAACGAACAAGCAATTCGAGCGGAATGATTCCCTTTTAATTGCACGTGACGAAATCAGCCATTAGTACGTGATGCTTCTCTCTTTCCCTTTCGTCGAGTCCACACAAAGCTTTTCTGCCACTCGAAATCGTCGCGAGCCCAGTTGGTGTTTCGCATCATCATCCCGCCCTTGGCACGAATTATAAAGGGGATCAACATCATGCGAAGTGTAAAACGATCATACACACAGCGACGCCCTCCGGGGACTGTCTATCCGACGAATAGTCAATAAAAGAAATTCACGTATATGTCGAAACTGCCGATCGAAACTGCCCTTGCATTAATTTATAAATCATATAACGAGCTTGGATGAAATATGCTTTGATCAAACTTCAATTTTTTCTGATACATTTTTCTATCAGATTTTTTCCTGATACATATTTATATCATATGAGACGTGTAATCAAACAAAAATTTAATATACACGTCTCATCTTTTTGCAAATAATTTACATATTTCCAATATTTTTACAATTATATTTATTTAATATCATATAATAAGTATATTTTAAACATCTATACTCTCTCCCCTTTTTTTATGTCTGTTAAAATCGATGTTAGCAACTGTTATGTTTCAATTATACAAAAATGCGGCAATTAGTTACCTTCTAACGAATAGAGATGTCAAAAAGACAAAGCGTTGAAAATAATGAATAACCCTTAGCGTGCATTATATGCTACCGTGGCATAAAGCTTGCGAAGGAACGTGTGTAACATATATATACGTGCTCTCAACACCAACGGCGGGAACAAACGACTCAGCATAGCCAAATGAAAGATCGTTTTCCAGCTGCTAAAGCTAACACGACCATAGCAAAATTACGAGGAGTCCCGCTTTTTAACAGTGGATTATGACGATAGAAATTTTATCAGCCATTTCGAATACGCATTCGTACCGGACAAGCTACAATTGCTCTCTTTCTCTCGGAGAGAACATTAAAAAATTCCCCCGTAAGAAATCGCCGAGTGTCAAAGGTAAGAGGCCGGAAAACGCTGCTGTAACACTTGTGCACGCCCGCGAGCGTGCATATTGCGGGGAAAATAGCTTAGTTTCGCCGTGGGACTGAAATTAGATTTCGTTCGAGAAGACGTTCCAAATGTTCGCTCTCTAACCTTCCTTTCCTTTATCTGTCCTACGCCACTTCCCCTCGAGATACCCACCCATCCTGCATTCATTCTTTCGCTTCTTCTTCGCTCCCGACCGACTGTCGCGTTCTTCCACCGGCGCTGGTTTCCTCACTCTTCCTTCTTTCCGCGCCGAGATTCCGGTTTCCCCGGAGACGCTCGACGACGTCGCGACGCTTCTTCACGTTCCGCGGTACTATGCATATTTCACCTATTTTTATGGAATTCCTCGTAGACTTCTTTCCGGTCCCTACCCTCGGTGACTCCTTTTTGCTCCTTCTTTATTTCGATTACGAACGTATCTTTCTTTTTTCACTCTCGTTTAGCTTTCCTTTTTTCACTTCTTTCTTTGCTTCCAGTCCTTCTTGCTGTTTTACATTTACACTCTTTATTAATAATCATTTCGTTCCTTAGATGTAGCGTGACATGTACCTTATTCATATTGTAGTTTCGTTCGAAACTTTATAGGTCAGATTTCAGACGCAAATTTCTTTCTATTTATTTTTCCAAAGACAAATCTTTTCGATAAAACGAAAAGAAAAATGCATTGTGCATTGATATATTAATTTGCAAATTTTTTTACATTTAAATCTTTCTGACTTTAACATGAAAGAATTTTTCAATACTTTTGAGCTCTTTTTTTAAATTAATAATTTATTTTAATTTTCTTCAAAAAACTACTTTGATTAACAAAAATTATTTCGATTAATAAAAATCTTACAGTTAAATATTAATTTCGCGTAAAAATTATTTATCGTATCAGTAGTTTATTATATCTTGCAATAATCACATATTGAGTTTTATGAAATACTGATTGCATATATTCATTTAATAAAAGACTTCAATTTACATATTTACATATAGACTGAATAGGTGCGGATCGTTACATTTTAATATCGTGTGCAATGCATAATCATACGTTATCTATCTTCCGTCTCATGCGAAGGTTAATGAATTATATGTGCGAAACTGCTTGTCACTAAACTGACTAACCTAATTAGAAGTTGTGCATATCCTATAGCGCGGAGCAGTTACTTGTCATATCTATAAATATTTGCTTTTTTTTGCAATCATATTACATACTTGTAATTGTGAAAGATATATCAACCTATGTAGAAAAAATACTTAATTAAATCTTTGGACAATTATATAAAAATATTTTATATATAAACATAATATATGCAGATAAAAATTTTTGCTATTGCAAAAATTTTATGTAAAATTTTTCTATTGTTTTGCTTACACTTTTAATTATAAAGAAGAGCTTTGATTTCACTTCTATATAATATAAATAATGCGCATACACTAATATTACAATGTTTAATTTACAAATAATAATAATTAGCTTAATAATAATAGATTATAAGCTTAATAATAATTAGAAATTTCTAAAGACAAATGTTAATATCACATTTGTTAATTATCTCTGGATTCCACGTGTCATATAAAGACTTTCATTAGCAACATGATAATATTAATAATAACAATACTAATTAAGATTTAACATGAAACTATCATTAACATTGAGATCTTCTCTTTTTCATTTATAAAGTAGAATCTTGAATGTTTCTTTATTTCAAACGTTTTAATAATTTCATAATTTTACTTTTTATCACATATTTCTTACAATTTCATTTTTATCGTAACCAGAAAAGTCTGGAAAAGTCAAATTACTTGCAAGAGATTATTAAAATCCTTTTGATATACATTGCCTATCAATTTTCTCCTTTCACTATAAATTTGTCATGCTCTTTTTTCACGAGGTAGACTGTAAAACATATGCAATATGAGTAAAATCGCATTTTATCTAATATTTTCAAATGTTAGCGATTACTACATTTTTCCCAATAAATATTAATTTGCAGCTTTCAATATCAACGATTCAAAAAATGTATATAAAAAAATATTCCTCTAAAATAGATTGAAAAAGTATGTTGAAAATTTGAAAAAATAATATGCAAAATATTTTAAAATTGCCATATTTTTTAACTAAAGATTATTTGGTCAATTTAAAGCAATTTTGTTTATTAAAAGTTTTGTAAAACTTTTATTTGACAATTTTAATATAAAATTAATTTTTTGTGATAATCTTTAAATGTAAGTCTAAAAAATTTGATAAAAAAAGAGATAGAATTTAATCAAATTTGAAGAAAATTAACTTCATATTTGTTATCTAAACAATGACAAAGTAATATTAGTTATACTACTTCTCGTGATAATTATACTTGCGTGATAATAAAAAAGCGTGCTAGAAACCTACTTTATTACAATGCGAGTGCAGGAAAAAAAACAATATGTGAGAACGGTTCTAATTTAGCGACTATAATGACATGTTACATTTTGTTTTAAATTGTGTACATATACTACATTGCTAGAGATAAACAAGCAACTATGCTTTCTTGCTTGGTATAAAAAAGAATTATTTATCCGAATAATACATATAAAAATATTTTAATTAAGTCAAATCAATGACAAGAAAGAAAGCTTTATAAAGTATCGATATAATTTGAATATTGTTATCATCCAATCGATTCCTATAATCTCGTTTAGTTTTTTGGGTGATTTCGCTTTCAGCAACTATTTGCTATTCACAGGAAAGACAATTTTGCCTTTGGCGATGGAGCAACGTCGGGCATACCAGCAACGATACATCGGAGACTCCGCTTGTCGGCTTGCCTTATATTCTGTATATACCGCCCATAAGGCAACAACGTGCCTCCTGAGATCAGTATGACGTCGGTGTGTACGGATACGACGTCAGTATGGAAATAAAGCACTTCCGAGCTCCGCGAAAAATGCATACGTTCCCGTTGGCTAACCCTTGAAACCTTCCTTCGAGATCCCATCCAAAGCCCTCCTCGTCACCGAAGCTAGTCTCGAAGGACCGGCAACTCCACACGGTACGACGTACGATTAAAATTGCACCAGAAGGAAGTCGTTACGCGCCTTCGGAGGGATCGCCTGAGCGCTAATAAAATTCGCTTCGTCTTTGTAGACATCAACTATTTTCCACGTAGCAAACGTTGTAATGTCTCTTAGGTTCGATGAATTTTAACGAGTTCCGGAAATTATTATCACTACTAAATATATTCATTCTTCACTACCTAACCTGTAATCTTTTTAACATGAAATGAAATAGCGTTGTTATATTTATGATGTTATCTCTTTTAATCTTATAATAGATTTGATAAGTTTTAATAGATTTGAATAGATTATTGAATAGATTTTTTAGATCAAAAAGCTATATATATTTATAAGTACTTCTTTAAATGCAGCTACATAAAAAAATTTTTGTATAATATATTTACTGTATTTTTTTATTTTTATCTCGTTTCTTTTCTTTTAAAGATTAAATATGATTATTTTATTTAGATATTTATGAAAAGTATATATAATATTCGTTGTAATTGTAAATTAAATAAAATAACCTATTAAAAAATAAATATTTTTACTAAAAATTAGAGTTTAAAAATTTTCAAGCTAAAGAGGACAGGTTTTTTTATATAAAAAAAATTCTGAATTACTTATTGATATCATGCATTTAAAATCAACTAAAATAAAATCTATTCACCGCGAATCAGCTTATTTAGCACAACTCGCTGATTTAACACGAGCAATCTTGTCTTCACAGCAGAAAACGTGTGAATATTCTCATAGCGTCAGATTACACCGGAAGTTTCATGATCATATTGTCTACTAATGCGAAGTAGTAAGTAGCGGAGAGGAAGCGAAGAAAGACACTTGAAACAATGCAAAGAGACAGTGAGGAAAAAAGTCGATGAATACTTACGCCGTGTGGATTCGCGTGGAAAATCTGGGAATAACGATTTTAGCAGTGGGCTCTAACCGAAGGAGAGGCAATATAGCGTTTCATTTACATAACCGTAATTCTACTTAGCGGAGGATACCTAATTCCCTCATACGTTTCCGTTTCTCCGTCGTGCCAGAATTCGCGGTATTTAGGCGACCGCCGATTTAACCGAGTACTTTCTCGAGACAAACACTTTCGGATGTGCAAACTTGTAATCCACATTACGGCGGCCCAATCTCTGCAAATGGACTCGAAAACAACGTGTTTCTCTAATATCCTACACTAATACCTACTTAATATTAATATTTACGATTTGATATAATGCTTCGCAAATGCAAATGAAAAATAGAATGAAAAATAGAAATCATATCATTATCGAAACAAAAATTTGTAAAGAGAAAAAAATAATATATTTTTCCTGTCTACATCTCTTCAGGGGGATAAAGAAGGGTTTTATAGAATTCTCAAAACATGAGAATCTATAATTTGGCATACACACTAAGTAAAATATATGTATAAATGCCTTGTGCACGTTTAAACAATTTTTTTCGCGAACAATTAATGTTTATGAAATTTACGCATTACCATCCGCGTTTTGGGCTCTTATTGCTCGTTTCTTAATTATCATATTGTTAAAAAAATAATACGTATTAACATGAATATTGCAATTGCAGATTTTTTTATTGTCATATCCAATTGTGATATAATAAATTAATATAGGATATAGGTAATATAAGGAGAGTGCAGAAATAAAAATTGAGCACTATTTACAAAGTATTTATATATTTACATATGGAGCATATATTAAAAGTACAAGCTAATAAGATCGTTATATCCGGCGAGTGATAGCATCGATCGCTCGTCGGATATAAGCTAAGTGCTCATACACACACACATAGAAGTTCACGTATATAAAATAATAAATTAAAATCCTAAAAAAGTAGGTGGATATGGGTTAGGAGCAAGTGGATGCGTTTTATGGCTTGGCAGTATCGTTACTGCGTACTTCGTAACAATGAGCGTCTCTCCCTTAAACGTATACGCTCTACTTATTTTACGTATCTGCAATACACCAAGTTATGCATAACCGTTTGCCAGGCAAAATCATAAAAATGCAAGAGCTTTAAGATTACTCGGGATTTTAACGGCGCGCTCTTTCACGATACGTACTCATTTTCAACTTACGCGCAGAATTGCGAATCGTGAGTCGCATAAAGATCGTTAATACGCGCGCCGGAAGGAAATAACGTTCGTTGCTTACGGTTTCTCTCTGCCTGATAATATCGACATTCCGCGGTTGCTCCGCGTTTCCGCCGCGTGCAAGCCCTAAGCATGCGTTTTTCTTTTTATTTCTTTTTTCCGCACATACGTAATAGTAGACTAAACGTATCCGCATCCATCTGGAGCAATGCGTTTCACTCGCAAAGAAATTCTCATAGAAGCTCGGTGTTTCGCCGATTCATTAAACGAGGTTTTGAACTTTCACCTCGGCGAAGACTGAAATCGTGAAAGATACCGTAGCTGTCGATCACGTTCTACCGACCCAACGATTTTACGCGGATATGCCATATCACCAGCTACGTGTACTTTGCACGAGAACGGTGCCGTAACCTATTGACCTATATGAGTATTAATAAACGCGCGTAATGTCTCATAGCGTGCTTAACATTTTTCATACATCGCGACAAGAGCAGAGAATGCTAACTTGCCATTTGCGTCGGATTATTGAAAGTGATAGCATCGATTATCCCGACAAAAATCTCATTCGATATTGAGTAATTTTCTTGTACATTGAAAGGATCATCGAGCCGACGAAATTTTCATGGACGAAGATAAGATAAGCTGTTGACGCGAGGACACAGAAAAATTAAAACTCTGGATCCTTAGTTGAATCTCAGTGAACATTTGACCTGATAACAAGATTATTATTTATAGATATAAAATCTTCGCATACGATAAAAATGTGCCGATGATACACGCATTTCTACAATCACTCTTCTGCAATCCTTACTAAGAAGTGAAAAGTTCTTAAGCAAGCAGACGATTCATCTAATAACCTGTTATCGATATACTGCCCAACAAGTAGTAATTATTACTTTCGCTTGCTTGCGAGAAAATAAGAGAAAAAAGATTACATAAACTTTCATTGCGCGGTTTATACCTTCTAATTCTAGTTTTCAGTTAATCAAGCTTTTTTTGATATTTGAATCTGTTACGAGAAATTGCATAATCTTAGGTATTCGTTTGAATAATTTTTAAAGATAAAGCAACAAAATAAATTGCTTTCCACGTCAAGTTGTAAACCAATTTTATTGCAATCTATTTGGAAATAAAAATTTTAGTTTGTTGATATGTGAAAATATAGTATTTCGTACTCGCGGCTATACATTCGACCGAAAATATCACCGAAAAATGTGCAACGCTTCGAATATCGATATGCAAGAAATTTATTATGCTATCGTGAACACCATAGATTTAAAAACTCTCACCAAAATAATTTATATATTTTATATATATATATATATATTGGTCAACCGCAAGCAAAGAAAATAAATAGCATCACGTTAACAGCAATATCTTTTCTTGTCGGAAATCAAAAAGTCTTTGCGAGATGAATCAAAGCGATCGAGAATATTATTAAAAATACTATTAGATATTTTTGTAAAGGCACTTATTACGATTTAGAGAAAGATTTCGTTTTACTGTTATTTTGTTCTTTTTCTTTAACGGTATGCATCTCGCTTTTCGATGCAGATCTGATTTCCTTTTTCGTTTCTCCAAATTTAGTGTCAAAGAATAAAGCGATTGATGGCTGATTTTTTGAATATTTAACGTCTTCGCTTCTCTCGCTAGCTTCCTCGACTTGATTTTGTAATCCATTGCTTTGTCCTTGATTATCTACGGTAATAAAATGACCGTTAATGACACCAGTTTCCTGCGGCAGATCAGGACCGAAAACTTTTTCCAATTGTTGAACTTGCGGCGAGCCTTGCAGTTGTATAGCACCATTCTCCGGCTGTTCTATAGCGGCTATTATATCTTGAAGAAGGCCATTAGATAATACCTGATCGTGTCTGATGCTACCATCCGAATTCTCGGTGCCTAGACCTCCGTCTGCTGCTTGTATCTGTAATCTATAAGTGCCTTTGGAACCATGAATCTCAAAATCGTTAGCATTATCAGCGGTCAGCCGCTGCGCCAAAGACAATGCCTCGCTACCCTCGCTCGATTTCAAAAATTGACTAGCATCCACCTCGTTTAATTCGAGATTCTTTTGCTGACCGAAGGCCTGCGCGGTCAACCTCGCTGTTAGCGCCGCAGCCGATATTCCCGAGCCGTGTTCAAGTGTTGCTGCGGAATTGTGAGACTGACTAGACGGATGCGCAGAGGGTTCGTTCGAAATATCTTTGGTGGACGCGTGAACAGCTCTGGTGTCACTCGCTTCATTGGACGAATCGTAAGTTAATCCTACCGGATTGCCATAACTATCCTTGAGATTCGTCTTCTGTTGTTCATTATGTTGTAAATCTAGTGTATTTACCGGCGGGCCTCCTAGAAAATTATCAAGCGGCTTAATAAGCGGTAATGAATTGCCCGTAAAAATGGAATTTTGATGGCTATCCCCAGATAAATCGCTTCCCACGGAGTTGGCAATGCTCGTAGACAGAGAATTGATGAAAAGTGGGCTGGGATTTTCTACACTTCCACCAGAAATTTTCACGTTTTCAAAACCAAGTTGCAGCTGGCCGTTAGAATGCGCGCCTCCATGCGCGCCTCCATGCGCGGGTAATCCAGCATCCAATAATAGCCTCTCGCCTGAGGGCACTTCACCACCCAAAGATAAGCCTCCACTCAAGTGCAGCTCTCCGCTAGAATGCGATTCTCCGCTCGAAGCTAAACTACCGCTTAAAGGTAGCTCTCCGCTCACGGACAATCCTTTGTTCGAATGTAACGCTCCGTTTACAGGCAAGAGCGGTTGCAAGGAATTGCAGTCATAACCGCCACCGATTGATAACGGTGCGTTCACCACCGGTGTGCCATATGTTGTTAGCGCGTTATTAATCCCGCTGTAGAGATTACTGCCAAATCCGGAGGACGTTGAAACGAAAGAAGTTGGTGGGCCAAAGTTGGGCGCTCCATAAGTTAAATGAGGAGCTGGTGTGTTGAAATCAGTAAATGATAACGGCGTTCCGTATTGAACATGCGGTGCGGCTATCGGAGAATTATGTACGTTAAACGAACCAGATGACGCGAAAGAGCCGGAGAATGAATTGCTCGATCCATGTGTATGGCGAAAAGACACTGGAGCGTGGACGATCGGCAACTGTTGTTTTGTAGGCGGCGATAAGTATCGATTAATATTCGATAATAATCCTGTTGGTATCGGTTCCCTGAATTTGATCGGTTCCCGATTTCGCGGTGGCATCAGAGACTCGAGAGGAATTGGCGGTGGTCTGAAGGGACCATGAACTCTGTGATGATGCAGATTTTGTTTGTTAAAAGAACTTCCGAATGTTCCGAATGACGAAAATAATCGTCCTCCTTGCGCTGCTGGATAAGGTCCGGTGAACGAGTAAGAAGATAGAGGTGGTGTTCCGTAAGAATCTAAAGGCGGAGGAGAAAACAAGGATGTGCTTGATATAAAATTAGCGGGTTTCCCAAAAGTCACGGTTGTTAAGGGCGGGCCATAATCGTTCGATGGCGTCTGCTGCGGTAATTGCTGCAAGGACAGATCGTTCTCCACATTCTGAAATCCGTGAGAATCTCCGCCATTGCTTAAAGCGGCAGCGTGAGATCCGTCGTTTGACGTCAATTCCGAGTGAAGTGAAGCCGAATTGGCATTAATCGAATTTGAAATATGATTAAATGACGAGACGTCGGAAGTGCCTCCTGATAATGATAAGCCTGTAAGATCTCCGTTCAAAGCGCCCGTTGTTGGCAATAATTCAAATCCTACTGTTTTTACGATGGTTAACGGTTCGATATTTGGCGTTCCATGCTGCAAGTTCAATTGTTGCCGACCGAATTGATGATCAGATTGACTGGTCGTAGCACCTGGACCGTGATTATTGTGTAGGGGCTCGTGTTGCGGTAACGGCGGCGGCGGTAATCCATCGTTCTCCGAGGAAGCCGAGGATTCATGCACGGACGTCTTCAAATCGTGATCATCCGGATTATTTAACGGCATGCCGTAAGAATCGCTAGGTATATTTGTATTCGTCGAGGCGCTCAGGGAAGCATGAGATAATTGCGATCCCGAAGAGGATGAACTTTCGATGTAATTGTGTTTTGCGTCCAGGGGTGAGGCATATGTATCTATCGGTGGACCACTTTGATTAGGGGAGGTAGCCACTCCGGCAATAGGCTGCCATCCATCGTACTTTATGTCAGGTGGTGTGGGTGGCGCTGGAACTCCTGGCGGAGGTGCTGGTGGCGGAGGTCCGTATAAATCACCAGCCGGTGGACCGTATTGCGGTTGCGGTGCGGATACGGGCGGCGGTGGTGGACCGTACTCGTCATTGGGCAGAGGATTAAACTGAATAGCTAATTTCGGAGGCGGCGGACCGTAAGTCTCGAGCGATATAGGAATAGGTGGTCCGTGGCCCGGCTTGGACGGCCCGTGCTGACTCGTCGGTAGCGGCGATATATATTGCTGGCTGGATGTACCAACGAACGACTTCAATGGCAGGCCGTATTGAGGTTTCGGTGATATAAACTGCGAGAACGAAGCCAACGGCGGCATAAAATGTTGCTTCGGCGGCCCGTAATGAAGCTTTGGCGGGCCGTAAGTAGGCTTCGAAAGGAGGGAGGATATTGCTAAGCCGAAACTTTGTTTCGGTGGCCCGTATTGCGGCTTGATACTTCGTGGCGGCCCGTATGAAACGGCCGACGGTCCAAATACAGGTGGCGGCAATTCCGGCGGTGGTGGTGGATAAATGGGCGTTGATCCAAGGCTGCCGACTAACTCCGGAGGTCCGTATATCGGCGCTGGTCCATTAAAACTCGATCCTAACGGTGGCCCATACTCGTCAGACGGAGAATTAAAAGTATTACTTATTCTATCATCGGCTTTGGCCTTGGTGGGTTTCTCTTCTTCCTTGGCTAACGGCGAGGTCGCCTTGTTGACTACTGCTTGCACGTGCTGTCCAATCAACAGGACGCAGAACAGCAGGAATAGCATCTAAAAATAAAACGGTTAACTAGAGTCAAAAAAGTAACTTCACGGCTTTTGTGGTTAATGTTTCGTCTCTCTATTCCCACACTAGGCACGTTTATGATTATAGTGAAAAGAAACTTGAGGCATAATATCAAATTATATAAAGATAATAATGCATAATTCGTCCAAGATTTCGAAAAATTTAATTGCAGCAAATGCATTACAATTTCGTAATAAAGATTCGAATATGATTTTACACATATATTTGATTCGTATAGTTATTATGACTTTAATTTATATTTAAATATATAATATGTAATTTAGTCAGATAGTAATTACAAATTTAATATTGCAAACACATTGCATTTTGAAAGAATCTATTATACACACTTGTATTCCATATTAAGATAAAAATTGTTTTTGCTTTTATGTACTTTTACTTTCGCATCTCTTGGCTCCCTATTTTCTTAAATAACCGTGGTAAAACATATCAGAGCATGCATAATAAACACCTATACACACACAGCATAATAATGAATATATTATAAGATTATTATCTATTCTCCATTATATAAATATCATTACTAAAAATAATAGGAAAATAATTGCATTTTGTACACATATTCATTCAAATATACGAAACGCCAAGCTATACGTGTTAATTAGTTCGTTGGACGCTAAGAATAGTTTCACAGTACATACGGAGATCACCCACTCGTTATTGTGTAGCAACTATATTAGAGGCCGTGAGAATTTCTGTATTATTCGCTTAAAGTCAGAGAAGGGATCACTACAGCATATGTGAAAATTATGTAAAGCTTCGTTTACGTATTCCGAGCATTAAAGAGGCGTGCACGAATGAATAATTACGTTATAATTGTAAGCGGAATAGCGTATGTTGCATAAAGAGGAGTTGCGAAAAACGAACAAGTGCTATCCATTTAGAGATGCTAACACTTTGCTCATTTAAATGAATTAATAACAAGTTCTTTTCCAAAAAAATTCTATATGTATATATGTACATGCATATAATCTAATATTGCATATAATATTGAAAAGAACATACGTAATAATGAACATTCTAAGAAAATATTATGTAACAAGAAATATATTTACCTTATCGATCATAATTATTAAAATAATCTGACATAAGTATTCTTTCCATGACATATAAAACTAAAGACAGCTATAGAAAGCTCAATATTTGTGCGACATTTCATCATAAATCTCTTGCAAAAGAAGCCATTATTTATGCTAGAAAGATGCCTACTTTTTGAGTATATTACGTCTATAATATTAACAAATATTAAATTATACATGTATAGTAATATACAATACACACATACGTATATGCACATGCAATAGAAATTTAAAACTACGTTTATCCCAAACCCCCCCCCCCCTTTACGAAAATTTAATCAATAAAATAATAAATAATAGTACAATTATAAATTATGCAACTATCTTTTGTAACACTTTGTATATGTACAATGCGAAATATTATTATAATTGTTATTGTTATAATTATATGTCAAACGCTACTATACAATAATTAATTGTGATTGCATTTTATGTTTTTTCTCAAAAATAGACCGATGAAAAGAAACGATGAGAACGTACAAGCTCATCGTCTGTCATTGCCGGCAAGAAACCAGCGACTTCTTCTCTTAAGTGGCACGATGGCCGAGATGCAAGGCTAACATAGTCACCGTACTTTCTCCAATTCGTGAAAATTGCATTTTTGATGTTTTTTCTACAAAAATAGACTGATGAAAAAAAACGATGAGAACGTACAAGCTCATCGTCTGTCATTGCCGGCAAGAAACCAGCGACTTCTTCTCTTAAGTGCACGATGGCCGAATATATTCTATGCTTGCAGTCTGACAATATATAACAATAATTGTAATTTCAAATAATTATTTTTTGAAAAATGTTTTTTAGTCTCTTATTTTTTTATTCTGATATTTAATCATTTACGCCTGAACTGTATTTCTTAAAAATTGATTAAAAATAATTTAAAAAATCGTAATTAAAATAATAGAGGAATCTGAAACATATTATATATAAATAAATATCTTTATGTTTGCAGTTAATAAACACATATTTTAGCTTTATCTTATTATAATACAATTAATAATTATTCGCTCATAAGATTTTCAATTAATCGGTGTATATTATATGCAATCAGAAAATTTTCGATAAAATATATATTTATATATTATAAAATATATATTATACATTGTCTCAATGACAATGCATATATATTATCATTGTCTCAATGATATTATATCTCCATCATATAAAAGAAATTCAGAGCACACATACCTGTAAAAATATGTATAAAGAAAAATAAAATTGATTTTTAGTAATTATACAAAACTAATTTTTCAAAAGTTTGTAATTACTCGCAGCTTATATATCCTTAAATAACATCAATCAGTTTTTAATAAAAGATTTTTTCTTGATAAATGCATATAAACTTGTAAAATAATTTAATTACGAAATATTTGTTACTAATTATAAATTAAAATGCAATTATGATAATAATATGAATAAAATTTTTTACTTTGATTAATTAGATTAATTTTTTAATTAGATTAATTTTTTACAGTAAAAAAATAACAATATTATTAGATAATTTTAATTGAGATAGTAAGTACAATTTACAAAATAACATACACACGATACATCAATATAACGGGGTCAATAAAAAAGAAAGAAAAAGATTTCGATCAAACAAAATATGTGTTTATTCGAAATATATTTTTACATGAATCTTAAATTAGATTATTAAATATGAAATTTTGCAATTATCAGTTTAATCGAATGCCAAATTAATAATGTGACTATAAAGCTATCAAAATATTGTACTTATTTTTATATATATTAGTAGAGTGATAGTTTGATAATATGCTGTATATAGTGTAAAAGTAATAACATATATGAGAGATTAGATCATATCTTTATAAATCTCGTTACCTGAAATACCTGCTTTTCATGGCTATAAACATTGATTATATGAACATAATTAAGTAAAAAGTATTATTTCCTCAAACTTCAACAAATTAAATAAATTGATATTTATATTGTTTTCTTTTTTCGTTGTAAATAATTACTTTTACATCTTGTATAATGATCTTTATATAAATGCATTTTTTTGTACTGCCCGTATGAAAATATATAGTATGTTTCCTATGAGAACTTTCAATTTCATGCATATTTCACGCATGCGGGAATACGTAATGACCTATATTTCTTAAATAATTATTATTAACAACTTTTATTTAATCATTTATAACATTTTTATTTCTATATGTGTGTAAAAAAATATTATATCATTCAAAGATTAATCAAAAGGTTAAATTGTTCAACGAACAAATTAGAAAAAATTGATTCGGCCGGTATCTCAGATTAGTCGTTATTAGACATCGATAAGAAACCAGCAATTACTTAATCTCTGGTTGGAAATCGTCGCAGTGCAATTATCGATAATGCATACGCTTAAGACCTCTATCGTGCGCTCCTTCATAATACATGCGCCCCTCCCTTTATTAATACGGAAATTTATTCACATCGAGGGTGTAACGTTATTTAAGTCGTGGAGAGATTTCTGTGTACTAAAGTACTCTATTCATTTTATCGTTTTTAAATAAAACTGAGATGTGACATAATGTATACATATATTTGAAAAGCCGATCAATCACGGAAGTCCGTTTTATTGATTACATAGACATATACATATAGATGATTCAATAAATGTTAGATAATTACAAATTAAAATTTAATTTATTAATTAAAGTTTAGAATATTTTACATAATTCTAAAAAATATTAATAAAATCATTATTATTCTTTATTTAAATTTTCTTTTAGGTATATCATTAATAACTGTATTAAAATAATAACAAACCGAAATAATTTACTACCATTAAATGGAGGATATTTATAAACAAATGTAGATGATGACAGTAATGACTCGATAACTAATTAATATATGAAACATATTTATGAATAATTTTACATATGAGAAAATGGATATATAAATATAATATTTACTTTAATTATTATATAGTAAAATATAAATTACCACGAGAAATGCAAGTACTACCTCAAAGCGTTAAAAGCATCATGCATAATAAGAAAGAATCCAATTATGTTAATAAAAATTGCAACCAATGCAGTAATTATTTTCTCGAGTAAATATATTATTTATCGATATTGAAATGCACGTTGTATTATTACAAATATTTTAAAAATACATGTCATATTCCTACAATATTTTCAGAGATATATATAAGTATTTTCAGATACATGTGTGTTTATATTTAAAATAATATACATTAAAATCGCAAAAACTATTAGTTTTTAAATAGCATTTATTTAAGCCATTTTAAACAAAATCAATTTAAACAAGATAAAGGCAAATTAATAAAACTTTTATTTATTACACACATTTTTAAATCTTAGCTTATAATTTTTCTGCTAAACAAATCACACATTTTAATGACATTATAAAATCATAAATATTTGCAACTGAAACACTGTGCAAGCTCTAAAGCAGGAAGATTTACTTTTGGATGTAACTGTACTTGTGTCACATTTTTGTTAATTTCCAAGAAGATAAACGTTCTGAGCGAACCAAGCACGACAATCCAGACTCGTTGCGACCTACCTTGAGTTTAACCATGACACACGCGCATAAACCGCAATCTTGGCACTACACACAAATTATCCACTACGAGACGCGCTCCGTCTACTTTTCGCCACCACACTTTAAAGGAAGTCGCGTCTACTCCAAGCTTGTCGTATGCGATTTAACGGTGGCTTTTCCTATCACACGTCGCGCACACCATACTGGCACTCGTTGGCCCGTAGCCTCTTTGACAGACGAGCGCCACGACTCGCCGGTACTAACACAAAAAATGTTCAGTCTCGTATGAAGACTCTGCTTATATAGACTCCGAGAGGGCTACGAGTCAGAAGAGTTGTCGACTGAGGTTGTCGGGTGAATCGCGGAAAGGAGACCTGGGAAAAGGAGAGAGTGAGTGCTCGCCTAAGGGTACCGAGAGAAGAGACAGAAAAAGAGAGAGGGCAAAAAGAGAAAGAGAGATAGAGAGAGAGAGACAGAGAGAGAGAGAGAGAGAAAGAGAGTGAGAAAGATGACGATGACATGAGGAAGATGAGAACACGAAAAGAGGGAGCCCTCTTCACACGACGTTTAAAAATTCTCTTTGTAGAGAAAGTAGGCTAGCCCTGCCTCTGTCTCGCTGAAGAAGTCGAAGATGCAGCGTGTATATCTCTCGGTCCCGAGTGACTACAACGCGTATGTCGCGTGAAACCGGTTGTATATCCTTTTGCGACATATAAAAAGTACCTCGGAAGAATTGGTCAACCGAGTATCCGAGTATCCCACCCTCGCACTCGACAACAAAAATCGACATGAGTTATCAGCTGCATATCTGCTGTCGGAGACCCAAAAAAACAGTACGACAGTTTGCATAAAAATACAAGTGAAACTTACCGTAAACTTTCCATGTATTTCGCAATCGCGAAATGAATTCTTTAGGCCCAGCTTGCTTTGAAAAGCTGAACGCTGATAAACTTATGTAGTAATTGAGATATTCCCTGTCTCTTTTTATTTTTATTCTTGTTTAAGATATTTATCGGCGCCTACTTTAAAGATTAGCCAAGAATCAGTGATGCATCATTGAGTCTTGAAGGATATACATCAAGGGTGTTGCATCGCACGTATACACAAGAAATCTTACGCAATGCGGTGTAATAATTTGCACCATGGTGAATTGTGGATTGATGTAATCTTTAATCATACTTATTAACTATCGCAATGTTGGAATGCATAAGAATACGCGTAGTGATATCAAAACTCGATATGGGAAAACAACGTGTTCTTTTTTCAATAAAACCTGTCTTTCACCGGAAACATAATTATTGCTTATATCTTCATAGAGTTAATAAATAAAGGATCATTAATGATTATAGATGTGAAGTAAAAGGAGAGTTTGTCGGTACAGTAAAATTAGTCTAGAGATCATCAATGCGGCAATAATTTACTTTTCTTGCTCTTTGCGTTAAATAGGAATAATCAATTAACCACATAGTCAGTGATTTCTCATTTTCTTTTTTGTATACATATTATTAGTTTTAAGTTTATAATATTACAAAAATAATTGTAACACTAATATTTTATTCATTTTCTTATAGAACATCGAAAAATACAAATAGAAATTTAGAGATTGTCATATCTCTAACATATACATTTTTTTCGATATTCATAGAAACTTTATATATATATATATATATATATATATATATATATATAAAGAAGAATTTATAATTATAACTATTTGCAAATTAATTAAAACATTTAATAATTTCAAAAATTATTAAATATTTTAATTAATTTGCAAATAGTTATAATTATAAATTCTTATTATTATTATTATTTTAATAACAATTTTATTGAAGTTTTATCATCAAAAATATTCATATAATTATTTTTTTAAGCATCAAAAAAGTATGTATTAATCTGTAATTTAATATATATTTTATTTGATGCATGCGAAAAGATAGACTGCGCCTTGTAATTGACCTTCGATCGTTTGCACGAATCTCGGCCACTGTCAAGCGGGTGAAATTTAACTGGTATCATACACGCGCGCACACATACACACACACATACACAATCTATTCAATTTCTGCTGCACACATCTGCACATAATTGTGCGGTTATATAATGAAAAATCCAGTAAAACCAATCTACCAGAATATCAAATGCCTAATTAATATTTAAATATATATTCCATATTTCTAATATCCAAATATATATTTAAATAAATTTTGTCAAATATGAAAATTATAATTACAAAACATTAATTACAAGACATTGCTATAATATATCTAATATATCTAATAATTATCTAATAATTATCTAATAATTATCTAATAATTATCTAATAAATATCTAATAATTATTCGCTCAAATATTACATCTGATCGAATTTTTCTCAATATATTTGATAACAATTAAAATGTTTTTTAATATAAATAACAAACCCTTTTTTTAATAAAAGCAAAAATATCTTCACTCCAATTAAACTTTTGTATATTATTTCATAGATTATGTCGAATATTATTAAGATATCTTCAAACTTTTAATTATCCAGAGTTTTTCATCTTCTGTAGAATAAAGAGAAGAAAGAGAGAAAGGGAGGGAGAGAGAGAGAGAGAGAGAAAGAGAGAGAGAAAGGGAGAGAGAGAGAGAGAGAAAGGGAGAGAGAGAGAGAGAGCAGCAATTTTCGTATGTGTGTATGCCGGATGCAACACATATACAGGGTCTACCAAAAGTGTGGAAACCCTAAATATCTCGGAAAATATACGTTTTACAGAAAAGTGTTTCCAACAAAAGTTGTAGGGTTTAAGAAGATCTATATACTGATTCTATCAGTTTAACCTTGGATGGCGTCGTCAAGGTCAGGTCAAGGTCACATTGACTTTTTTAAATGACACCCCCTACATTTGATTGCATATTCTTATAGCTTAATTCAAGAGCTTTCCAAAACACTATAATAATGTTCATTTTTATTAAGTACTTTGCGAGTTATGAGGGTTGAAATAATTTCTTAATTTTACATAAACCATAAAATATCTAGTAAACCATTCATTTTTCGATTATCTTACCTTCATACTTTTATGTACAAAATAATGAAAGGAATCAATTGGTGTAAAGAAAACATACAGTTGTTTTTAAGAAAAAATATGGAATTGTTAATTGCAAATTACATATTTTTTCTTAGAAACAACTATGTGTTTTCTTTACACCAATTGATTCCTCTCATTAATTTGTACATAAAAGTATGAAGGTAAGATAATCGAAAAATGAATGGTTTACTAGATATTTTATGGTTTATGTAAAATTAAGAAATTATTTCAACCTCATAACTCGCAAAGTACTTAATAAAAATGAACATTATTATAGTGTTTTGGAAAGCTCTTGAATTAAGCTATAAGAATATGCAATCAAATGTAGGGGTGTCATTTAAAAAAGTCAATGTGACCTTGACCTGACCTTGACGACGCCATCCAAGGTCAAACTGATAGAATCAGTATATAGATCTTCTTAAACCCTACAACTTTTGTTGGAAACACTTTTCTGTAAAACGTATATTTTCCGAGATATTTAGGGGTTTCCACACTTTTGGTAGACCCTGTATATGCCCGGCCCATTGAGATCCATTACGTTGTCATCAATAATTCAGCGGAAAAGTGCCGCCCCTCATGGTCTGGCTTTGCTTGTCTGTCGGCAGTACCATCTACCGCTGATGCTGTTACTGCCGCAAAAATCTCGAAATAACGAGAGACCCCGCAAACAAAATTGTTTCATCCGAAAGTCTGTGCGGAACGGTAAAGGTAACTAGTTGCACGCTAGAATTAATTGTCCAACGACATCGTCTATCCGAATTTTTTCAGTTCCTCTTTATTTCCCGATCTCGGCAAGTTGAATTTTCACCACATTATTAAAACGACCATCAATATATCGTCATCATTGAGATTTATTTACGTAAAACTTTCATACTTTCTTTTTTACGTTTAAACATATTCTTATTATATTAAATTTATAACAATATTATATTATTTTATTTTGTAATATAAATAATGTATTATAACATATTGTATTTTTTACTTGTGTTAGAAAAAATTGGATCTGTTAGATTTATCTTTAATTTCATCTTTTATCTATGTGCTCAATTAATGTTACAAATAATATGTACGTTGAAAAAGATTAAATTTTTAATACGCATAAATTTATTTTGTACGTACATTAAATCTGATTAAAATATTAAAAAGTTACATTACGAAAGTTATTAAAATTATACATCATCTATTCTTTTAACATAAATTTTCGTGTATTTCGCATTAAATAAATTTTGTATATATATAAAGTACATAGATTCTTATATCTAAGAAATTTTTTAATAAAATATACATATAAAAATTTAATATTTTGTAATTAAATTTAGAATTTTATTATACTTTAGTAAAAATAAATCTCTACAATGTTATTAATAAATCACATGCAATTATGATACAATGCTTTGATTAGTGAACGTTTTAAAAACACTACATTTGTAATACATAAGAACAATCACAAACCTGTAGCAAAAATTGTAAACTCGTTTTTGTTTGAAATTATATACCAATATTAATATAAAAATCGATTCTATATTTTTATATGCAATGAATTGTGCAACGAATAATTATTCATGAAAGGGAAGCTATCAATTACAGCAAGAGCATGGTCAAGGTGAATGCTCGACGGCATTAAAGTTTTAGGGTCACGTTGAGTGGAATGCGCGCAGGTGCGGCAACATCTCGTATCGCCAGGTAGAACTTTCTTCTTTCTTTCGCTCGAGGTCAGCATGGTGACATACGTTGAGAGAAATCAACAAATGAAGTGTTCCTCCAGCGGCGAACATTTCTAAACTATGAATATTTTTAGAATAACATCTT
This sequence comes from Camponotus floridanus, assembly GCF_003227725.1. Taxonomy (NCBI): domain Eukaryota; kingdom Metazoa; phylum Arthropoda; class Insecta; order Hymenoptera; family Formicidae; genus Camponotus; species Camponotus floridanus. Next base: position 3,151,600 of record NW_020229214.1, read on the forward strand.
CGATCACCCTTGGGTAATTTATGCAATGTGTTAGAGGTAAAAGTATACTTTCTTCGTTACATACGCCAATAGGTATCGTCAACGAAGCATGCTAAAGAGAAAATTTTGAAACTCTTCTATAATGATTTGACATAATTTATATTAATTAAACTTATTAAAATTTTTCCTTTTTTGTGTCAAAGAAGACAATGCATTTTTCATCCATGCTCATATAGAAAAAATCATTATAGAACATGTTCATACATTCTTTTATAGGAATTATTATTTTACTCTCGCCATTTCTATTTTCTAATCTAATTTTCTAATCTATGTATCTGCCGTCTTATCTTTAGATTTTGTTTTAGAATAGTTATATAAAAATTGATGAAATGTAAATTAATATAATATAATATCTTGTATTAATTACATATAATAAAAAATTATATAGAATATAATAGTCTTGTGCGCGTGTGATGCGTGCAAATACACAATAAGATACATAGACTCCGCCAATGCAGTATTGAGTATTCCACAGTGTTCCAATGTGCACTTCATATATTAAGGGTTAATAGCCATGGGCAAATGGCAATAGTATTGGAAAATCTACTAAGTGTCGATCTGTACGATTTATCAGCCCCAGTTGGCTTGTCACACCTGATCTCCTGCTAAATCGTCCACATATTCGGCAATCGGCATATACCACAGCTGGCTCAATTCACATCGAGCAACCAGAAGTGACTCAGTAAATTAACATTTGCCTACTCATAAGCATCGAAATAATATGTAATAAATTACGTTGTAATAGCAAAATTATATATTTTCTAAATACAATTGACATACAGATTTTCTGATAATGAAATTGTTTTAACATAAAAAGCTTTTAAATATCTTTCCTAAGAAATTAATTTTTAAAATAATCAAAATAAAGCAATATGTACAAAATAATGTAATTTTTATTTATATGCATGATTTTATGTGCAGTAACGACTCAAAAAAGAAAAAGTGTTTCTTCCTAATTCGAACAAGAATAATCTCTGTGCAATTCTTTGAAATAGATTTATTCAAATTTATGCAAGACATGAATGCACAACGGGCTTTCCTTTCAATCTCCTGATGGCTTTTTTTCCAATCGACGGACTGACTTGACAAACCTTACTTACATAATTAAGGATGTCTTTCAATGCAAAATGCTTAACCCTCCATTCTTATAGTATGTAGATGCTGTTTCATCAAAGACACCTATTACATTGTGACAAACGTTTTCACTAATACATAATAATCGTGACGAATCGACGCCAATCTTCTGCACGCATCTCCTCTGATGAAACTTGGTACTTATTCAAGCTACAAGGCATGTCCCAATATACATGTTACACTGACTAATTACGCTAGTTATGTTTTCATCATCGTTGTAAATGATATATCTTTATATTCTGATAAAAAAAATATTATTTTATAAAATTTAAAAATCGACACAATATATATATATATGAATTTTGATATTAAAATGAAATATTATCTAGAGATTTAACAATTAATTAATTTGTGAAATTTATTATGCAATTTATTATTATTTTATTATTATTTTGATTGTAATTTCTTAAATCTTATTATAAAACAAGAGATTATATGAAATTATGTGAGGTATAATTATAAATGTTCTATATAGAGAGCTATAATATATAAAATTATATAGCTTTCTCTCTCTCTTTTCGCTTTCTACCATTTATGCACATTGTTTTTTTTTAACACTTTATCTCAATTTTATAGTAAGCCAAAATTAATAGCTTAAAGAAACATATACTAAATTGCACTGATTGTAAGACAACAAAAAATTGATATAATATATAAATGCACATAAAACAAATATATAATGAAAAAATAAAATAGTTAAAAAACTCATGATGAAATGAAAGTACATACATATTATGTGAAGTGAAAAACGATCATGCTCTTATGATAAAAAAAGAAAAATACGTTGACTCGCGAATATCTCTGTCTCATAAATCCATCATCATAAAAAGGAACGACCGAATTTTCGTAATACGACCACTTCCGTAATTGAGCGTTGAAACGAAACTCTCGGGAACATCACAATACAACGTTGAGAATTCGGTGCGTTGAGTACCTGTGTGCCGTTTCTCTCGTATTTCGTTTGGGCTGATCCCCGCAATTTCGTAAGCCTGACAAATACAAGCCGCTCACGCTTCATTCGCGATGTATTCCGTCCACATCCTTGTGAAAGCAAAATTTACACTAGAAGTTCTTCTCTTCCCAATCTTTGCAATTGGGGATCGAAAAAAAATACAGCCATTTCGAAATGTCGATGAGTAACAGAATGTAAAAAAAAAGTACATTCAACCCAAACGTAATAAGAAGTTGAAAATGTTCTATTATAAAAAGTTTAGCCGGTTTCTCACGGCGCATCATAATTGCATTTTTCCTGACAAAGTCATTCCACCGAATCGATGACTGGAAGTTCACCTCCGTGTCGCCTTTCCGTCTCTTTTTCTGTCCTCTCGTCGTCGCCAACGGTATATCAGGTAATGACGCGGGCGCGAAATTGGTTTGATGTCGGCCATTATCGGAGAAAGTTTACAGCGTTCGTGTTTTACCGGAGTTTATCATCTCAGTTTCCCCCCTTCCTACGTGGGGCTATCACCGTCTACTCGCCTCGACTCAGGTAGTCGCGAATTAGGATACTCCTGCGCGCCGAAATGTTCCTCGATCATCAAAATTTATCTACACTCCGCGTAGTTTTACGTTAAAAAATCCTAGTACTTTATGTCTCAGTTTATCTATTGTTAAATTTAACATTTGTAATGATAATGTTTTCTTTCTATAAATAAATATTCAAAATTTTTCTTCTTTATAAAGAAAATGATATTTCCACTAAATTAAGATAAACTCATCAATAACTTTATTCTATACAGCCAATTTATATATTCTATATTCTATATAGCCAGTCAAAATATGTTTTTAATTTTAACTTTTGTTTAACTAACTCTTTTGTATATATTTAATTATAATTTTAAATAGATTATATATATATATATATATATATATATATATATAATCATATATATAATCATATATATATATATATATATATATATATGTATATATATATATATATATATATATATATATAATCTATATATAGTTAAAGTTATAATTAAAATTGTTTGAATCTGTGTTAAAATAGCCATTAAAACTTCATATACGACAAAATAGGACACTGCAGAGAATTTGAGCTATACTGAATACGTCAATGCGTGCGAAAGACCTATTTGTTTATTTTACGCATCATAATAGCGGCCGACAAATGCACGAATAATTCGTCTCTCGTGCTGTTAACCAATAATAGAACTCATACTGCCGCTTGTTGAAAACGGCTCTGTAATCAGGTTTCACTATAACTTTGCTTCCACCTATCAGAACCTCATTCTTTTGATTACAGGTATCACGAAAATCGTCGTTCCCAGCAATGTTGCCAATCAAGATTGCGCTTATTATCCTTCTCGAAGCTCCGACAATCAAGTGTCGCATGAAATCGGTTCATTCTAGCTATGTACAAATAAAAATGTTATATTTGTACAGTATTTCGATATAATATCTCTCAATTTATAGCTTCAGCTTTTAGATTAATAATTTAAGTGCAAATTATTTTGCATAAAATATTAATATTAATAATTCGTACCATAAGTAAGAAAAAAATAGATAGTGCATATCACTCTTACTTGAACGTAAATATTGCAAGAGTTATAGCGATTAGTATGTCAACAATTTAACATCTCCAATGTTACATCTACTACAGCTACGTAATATACATGTCATGTAAAAATTGTTACATTAAAATTGTAACATTGTAAAGTGTTACTCGCGTCGTTTATCAACTACATCCGGAGGAAAACTTTCTCTACAAGTATACAAACAAATTCATACAAGTATTCATACAGGTGTATCTGACAGAGACTATTACAATTTAATTATCATAAAAATTTTATGATAATTAAATTGTAATAAATTTTCCTAAAAATCATATGCGTTATTTGGTATCGTTGAATGCGATTGCGTGTCATGGAATTCTTATCCGACGGTTGTGGGTCAGATCCTTAATCGGATGTGCATACAGAACGAACAGAATCGAAATCTGCAATTTAAACGGAGAGTACGTCAGAGTTTTCACTCGGATGAATCACCAAGTGAAATCACGTATATCTGCGTTCCGATGGTACTACATACTTAGGGACACCAAAAATTTTCGTAACATATGAAAATCCTATTTTCATTCTTAGATTTTGAATCAATTTAAAAAATTTATACGTCATGATCAGAACTATTCTCGTTGAAATTATTTTTAGCTCACTGGATAAATCTAATCAACTATTCCAGCCATCGCATTTTTATTTTTGCTATTGTAACTTTGTTATAGTACGTTTGTTTAAATCATATTAATGTACATGGGAAAGCGATAAAAAGAAATAAATTAATTTTTAAATAAAAAATGAAATTCTTAAAAATAATTAACTTATTAAAAATTTTAAAAGTTTTTTTTACGAGATGTCCAGCGTGAAAGTAAGCAGATTAATTGCTAAATGTAGTTTAAATTCATTATCAGATAGTCATCTCATCGCGGATGCCTACCATATATCTCAGAAAACATTCCTTTAAAAATTCCTTTATATTTCCAAGGAATCTCTATAAAAAAATTCCGAACGTCCCTCGATTACGTACACGTTGGCGAAGCATATCCGCTATGCTCTTCCTATATCTCCACGAAGCGACCATTCACAGAGGGTCATTAACATACATTCTTGTGGATAGGCTTCATCTTCAGGGCCTTCGGATCGCGGTGTACTTTCTCTCGAGACTGAATTTCGAGCGTGGGATACGCCGAACACTTTGAACGAAGTCCTCGTATAGTAACGCACATAATCGCGTAAAATGAGTAGACGTTAATAATCCTCCTGGATCGCGTTAACCGTGAAGTTTGTATCTCACATCGCGAAGCTCTCCAAAGATATGGAAATGGGATTTTGCAAAGTCACTATAGAAAAGGATAGAGAGTGGAAAGTGGATTAATGAATAATTCTGTCCCATTCATATGATCTGTTATGAAAACAGTTGCCACGTACTAAATTATAAATGTGAAAATATTATCGTGTACAAACTATTTCTACAATTTACTTATTTTTGCTTACGTTTGTTTAAACATAAATGTTTGTTACAAATTTACGCAGCATGCAAAAAAAATAGCAAATCATTTCAAATTATTCATTTCAATCATTTTTCAAATTATTTATTAAATTCTTAAAATCTTATTAAGATTTAATGTAATTTAATTCTTACATCCGACCTCTAATTTATATTTAATATATTATATTTGATTTAGATATAAATCTCTCTCTAATTGAGCTGTACATTAAAAAGAAAATCATAAGCAAAGATGAAGACACACATAATAATATTTTACACGATATACATACACATATGCTCTCTCTTATAATAATTGCTCCTTTAATTTATAATAATTAAATTCAGAGTGTAATATTATTGATATATAAAATTATAATATTGAGTCTCTATATCTTATATCACAAGGAATAGAACCAATAAAAACTATACATTTCATACACTCTGAAAAGAAAAGACTACGTGACACAACATTAAACCGAAGAGACTGTCGGAGTCTTGTGAAAGCGTCCTTGTCGCTTGAACTTCCGCAATGTCTGTTATGCATCACGTCTGGCCATTATTAGCTAAGTGAAACAGTGACGTATCGTTCATCAATGAGCACGTATAATTCCAAATTAATTCCGTATAATTTGAGAATCGAAATATTATATAAATCTTTTTGAAATATCATATAAATCTTATTGAATCTTATTGAATTAAATTATACATGTCAATAAATTTTATTTTTATTTATATCTCCCTATCTTTTCTCTTTTTTCCTCCTTTTTTTGTTACATAATCATAATTTTATGTATAGATACAAATGTATATTTAAAATTTGCCCAATAATTGCTAATATTTAAATAATTAGTCTTTTAAAAAATGTAAGCGAGCTAAATTTAATTCTTTTTAACAACACGATACACAAGAAACGAGCGATTCTTTATCAATTTATTAATTTATTAGTTTTTTTTATTATTACGTTTCTTATTAATTCTTGTTCTTTATTTTTTACATATTTCTAATTTTTCATTCTTAAAACAAACTTCCTCTCTTAATGTTAGCGACATAGCTAGTTCAATATTGACTTTCGACATTCTCCCCGTGGTAAAGTAACCTTGCCATTATACGTGCAACATTTCGCGATAACGCGAATAGCGTCAATGATCCTGAAAGTCCACGGGAATAATCGACCGTAACTATCGGCAAGAAAAATTGTTGCACAAGTCTTTCGTAGAAGCGAGCTCCGTAACGAAAAATCTAAAAGACCTATACAAAGAAGGGTGCGACTTCCGTCAGAAGTGGGCAGAAACGATGGAGCGCGATACGTCGCGCCAACTTGTCAACTTGTAGCACGGCCGATCCGCTCGTCGAGTGGAAAAAGAAGCGCGAGTCAGACCACGAGGGAGTGCGGTTGCACTTTCTAAAGCGAGCGAGCGTGATAGATCTCTGATCGGTAAATCGCCTAGTGATTACGAGGCGTGGAAGCCGTCGCGGCAAGCTCGCGGTGCGCTGCGTGCAAGAGGCGATTCGTTCCGGTCGGTAGACGAAGGAGCCGGTAGTGGTAGTAACAGTTCCCTTCTCCGGAAAATCCGGTCGCCCAACAATTGTGACCTCTCGTCGCGGAAAGGAAATTCCGAGCGAAGGAGCAAGAACGTACGGACGAGAATGGTAGAGCGAGGAGGAAGAAAGAGAAGGAGGAAGGTTGAGAAACAGAGAATCCGAGGAGACTACTTGTTTCGATACCTTCATCTTCTCCAAGGTGCACTTGAGACCAACTGCGTTAATTCGGAGTATAAATTAGTCTGTCGCACGTAGCACTGGAAATTACAATATATCGCTCTTATATCAAGAGAAACATATATATGTTAGATATCGTGCTACTTATAGATTAAATAAAAATAATAAAATGAAAACTATAATCTTTTATTTGTAATCCGCCGATAAATATTACTATTTGTGATTTTATAAGAAAATCAAAATAAAATATCAAATTCGGTAAACCAGCATTGGAATTTTATTTTGCATACGTTTTAAAATAAAATTTATATGTATTAATCTCTTAATATTTAATTTTATCTCTGCATCATGAAAAATTGATTTAAAATAGAAAGAATTAACATTTGCTTTAACGAACTAAATGTCATTTAAATTTTGCTTAAGCTGTTTAAGTTAAATTATGCAATTAATCATCGCGAGAGTAAGATGATAGAATATCATGTAAATAAATGTAAATTAGTTAGCACGTGATTATAATTGCATAATCTAAGTCTGCGAAATTTAATCGCAGATTAAATTAAATTTCTATATTATACAGCAATAATATTTAACAAAACATTTGCAAAGATAACCATCAATATATAAATAATAATTTAACAGATTTAACAGACATTTTTTGTACATCAGGCAAAATTTATCTCATTAATCGTGATAAAAAAAACCAGATATAGGCGCAACATCATTGAAGAATTTACTTATCTGGTAATACGAGTGCTCGTCACGAAAAGGAAACGCCGACGAATGAGGAGATAGGAAGAAGAAGATGGAAGAATGGGTAGTCACCTCGATAAGAGAAACCTGCAGGTTCGTCCTCGTAGTCGCAAACTTGTTTGAATGCATTGCTTCCGAATGCAAATTGCAATTTGTCGCTGACGAGAAGAGAAACGGAAGTAACCTGGTGACGCAAAAGCGAAGAAGAACATTTCTTTGGGCGGTTTATGACGTTCATTACAGTTCAAGATCGTAGAACTTAATTTTACATAGCTAGTTGTTTGATCATGGTTGGCAATGTTAATTGCAGTTTATCATTTATTTATAGTCGATGTTTTAAAAGCAAGATAAATTATACTTTGCTTTTTAAATAGTCTACATTCTTTTGTAATTTCTATCAATTTTAATTTTGTTTAAAAATAAATCTAAAATTAAATGTGTTTATTATATAAGTCAATTGTTGATCATAAATGAATAATCGTCATCAAATTTATTGTTTTGATCGTAAACGTATTTTAAATATTTATTACAAACAACCCCGTTAACTGGAAAAAAAGCATAATAGAAATTTAAGCGTAAAGATAAAACGAGAGCAACTATCTAGATAGGAAAAACCCTCACTCTTAGCCGCAGGGAGTTCCTTCCTACTTCTCTTTTCTCGACGTTCTTGAATGCATTGATTCCGACTACATATCTCAATTTATTGACAATAAAGTGCGAAACGAAGCTATTTCAACTATTGAAAGAGGATTGATCTTTGACTTTTATATTATCTTTTCCCAAGTCAAAAAATTATTATTAATTATATATGTACAACAATATATTGTATCTATGGCCATTATATATGTCATTATATATGGAATATGATAATTTTTGTTCTTACATCTTTACGTTTTATAAAAGAAATCTAATTTAAAATTTTTAATTTAAATATATATTTTAATATAAATATATATTATCAAGAAATATTTTAGTAATATTTCCATTCAAATCAGATGTCATATTAATACATGTAAAATTATATGAATGCTGCAAACGAAATACATCATAAATACAACATAGATCTATACTGTATGTATCGAATCATATATATGACATATCGAAATGAATGTAATATGAACATTATGAAATATGTATTGTAATTTCGAAGATAATGTCGACATCATGTAAAAGCCAACGAACATAACTTATTAATCCCTAACGCATGTATACACTTCTATATATTAGAATCGCGTAGTATATTAGAATAACTAGCGCATCTTCATGGAATTTGGTATCAGAGAAATTCTGTCGATCGATGACAGGAATGCGATGCGCGCTAGTCAAACTTTCGTTTCAACTAGTTCTCTACCCTTCGTTGAATCGGCAATATCTTACTAAATTATACGACTGTGCATTGCTATGCATTCTGTGCGGCCGTTGATGCAACGCCAGTGCGAGAATGCACGAGAAGACGCGTAAGGTATATACTTCGCGATTCAATCGTCTCATTGACGCGAAATAATAAGACCAGCATTCTGACTTTCAACTGTAAAATAGCAGAAGACATAGATGTTATCATAATAGAAAACGATATTGATAACAATATTGATAAAAAATGATAAGAAAACGGAAATTATGTTGGATAATTGTGTAATTTTTACATATACTACTAAATAATAAAACATATAAATAAAAATCAATTTTAAATAAATTATAGTTAATGTTTAATTTATTAACAATTACATGTGCAATATATTTCGGAATTTTATTTTACAGAATACAAGCAAATATACAATCGCAACTCGAGCGAAATATTTCACTTAAAATAGTATGTGTCTGTTAATTTACTGAATTATGGTTCCGCCAAATACTGTTTAGCATTACAAAATGAAACAGAAAGATATATTAACCTGTTACACGACTTTACAACTTTATCCATAAAATACGCTTAATTTTGTAATCCCTAAGGTAGGTAGAAGATGCTAGGAGAGATCACTCACCGTCATTAATCCGAAGTTTACAACCCTAATTTATTTGAATACACGAAGTTCACGCTACCTAAAATTTCGAAAATCATTTATCTTCTGTGCAACACAAATACATTTTTAATATATAAAATTATATTAAAAATATATTTATGTGTGTTATATAAAAACGAATTTTCAAAATTTTATGTAGTAGATACTTTATAATATAAATTAAAAAATTATAAATAAAAATATGTGAATTACTTAAGAGAGAAAAGGATTTTTAATATTTTATATATTTTTAATATGTTATTGAATATAACTAATGCACTAACAAAATTTTTTGTTTGCCTATTATCAAGTATAGTAGATCCGATTTTTATGTTCCTTTATAAATCTTAAAATTAAATTGATACATATTTTATGTTACTGGCCTCGTGTATGGGTCACTTTCTTTACCTTGGTAAAGACCCATTCACTCGTGAAACGATATTTCTGACATTCCTCGAGGCTTTTACTGGCCGACTTACACACACACACACACACACACACCACACACACACACACACACACACACACCACACACACACACACACACACAATATCGATTTAATATATATATATATATATATATATATATATATATATATATATATTCAATTAAATTTAAATACAAATCTTGCAAATTATTAAAATATATAGAATAACAATATGTTATTCCAAACATATATTTAATTATAAACAAATATAAATATATATGATCTTCATTCTGAAAAGATTTTTGATGAAAATTAAATATTTATTAAATAAAATATCCTCCGCAAGCTACGTTATACATATTAATACATATTAATTTATACATATTAATTTATATATTTATTATATATATAAATAAATATTTAAAGCAATAAAAGATATAATCTCTCTATTTAAATTTCTTTTGTCATGTGTCAATCGGATAAGGAATACAAATTCAAATAGCAAATTTATATGCTACGCAAATCGATTTGAATGTGATCTATGAATGTCACAGTCATGTAATAAGATGACAATATAGAAGGCCAAGGTGTCGAGCTGTCTCACGTGGTCGAAAGCCTAACTGATCGTAACCGCGTAACCAGACAGTTCAGATTCCTATGCCCTTCCGATATCCGATGATACGAAGCGTGAAATCGAGTTTGCGTCGTTGCGACGATGAGATCAACGCATGACAAAGCACTTGGTTCAATGACCCGCGAGTTTACATAACAAGCTTTTATTTATACTTATTTACTATCGATTTTTGTGTCATAAAGTAAGTAAAAAAGTTGCTGCGCCCTTTGCTTTCCTTTTTCATACATCCGCGCCTATGTACAAGGACATCCGCTTATATAATACACAAATATAATATTTTAATTTTTTATTATAAAAAGACATACAGTTAAATAAATAATCTTATTATAATTTATTGAGCAAAAATACATAATAAATAAAATCTATTAACAAAGATATATAAATTAAATAAAGTCTCACGAAATAATAAATCTAAACGATAAATAGTAGCGTACATATACGAATAAAAATGAGAGTTTACAAATATATGTATAATTATTTGCTCACGATATGCAATCTGCTGGACATGCTTTATCGCGCGCAGATAAGGATGTACGAGTGGTGTGTGATGACGATATTTCTTTAGAAAGTTATGATTGTCATAAATGGAGATACTCCAAGAGAAAAGCTAACTTTGCGTGGGACGATGGAGTGTTGCGGAGGAGAAAATCAGTCATAGATCATTCAAACAATATTGTAATGTAATGATGGGTATAGCAGAAGCATAATAGAAGCAATCATGTATCTACATAATGCACATATTTTTATTTGCTTTCACAGATTTTCAGGAAATGCCTAATGCATGCAACTAACATGTTTACATCCTTCAATGAAGATAAGTACATGTTACACTCTCTCGAATTTTACATTATATATCTTTACACATTTGTCGCATTTCTCACAATTCCAATCATGTATGTTTTGTTTTTCATGTTTTGTTTGTCATTATTTTACAAATGATTTTCTTCTCAATTAATACACAGCGTACACTATGTATACAGAAAGCAATATGCCGCAAATGGACTTGATCATAGTTCTCGGTAAAAGTAATACATATAAACTTGCTATCGAATTTCTCAACATAAATACATTTTAAATATTTTATTATTTCTTTTGTTATGGATTTTGATAAATATAAAACAAATATATTTTTATATCATATACTATTCGTGAAATTTTTCTAATTTTATACTTTACAATCTCAATCACAAACAAGTAGAAAAGTTATTAAGCAAAAGTCACTATCGTGACGTTCTCAAAACAGTTCTATATCATAGGCTTTCAACAAAAGAATAAGCAACTTTGCTAATCAACGGTATAACTATGAGAATAAAAATTAGATACCACAATTGGCAATGTTTCTCTAACACTTTGCACGATATCTCTTCCTTTAGTTTATGCGTAGACCAAACTCATAAAAAAGTCTGTTATTATCCTTTGACCACAAATCGCTTACTTTGTGCTGGGAATTCCGCCTCGAGAAGCAGAAGACGTCTCATGAAATCTAATGTTCGATGACTGGAGAAAGTGTCTTACTCCACCTTAACCGATATCTCTCATGCTTACAGATTATTTTATACTTACACACACTTAACTTTGACAAATATAAAATCTTACAAAACCTATATATTTTTACGTAATAGGATCGTTTCTATGAAATTCGATCATATGGAGAAAATATTAAAACAATAAGATTTAACACAAGTATTTAGGCATTGTATCATATAGAAATTGCTAATCGACATTAAAATGTAATACATGTTCACAAACTAAAATGAGAATTAGATCGTGCTACACTTTTCCCATCGTTTCGTGAATCAAGAGATAGGATATCTACTACTCCAGTCACGCTCAATCAGCACGCTACGCGCCAAAAATACGCTCATAGAAAATTTGAAGTGATTTACGGATGAAGTAAACCAACCGCTCAAAAAATAAAGAAAAAGAAAAGAATAAGAAAAATAAAAAAGTATGCCAATTATATTTTTTAAAAAGATAATCTAATCAAATTATAAAGTATAAGTAGGATGTTGTGCTTTGTGAATAAAAAAAAAAAAAAAAAATATATATATATATATAATAAAAAGGTATTAAAATAATGTATTTGTTACAAAATCTATTTAAAAATTTTTACATAGTATTATGTATACAGATTAAGAATATATTGTAAGTTTATGAAAAAAAATTGTAAAATGCAAACGAGAATGCTTCTAAATAATGAGAAAAAGCTTATATTAATTGCTTATGTTAAATAGAGCATCTAATGATGCATCTAACAATAGAGCAGTTAAATATTATTATCTTATACAGAGATTCAACGATAATTAGAATTTCTCTATTTTAATGATAAATTGTAGTACATGCTTTATACAGATTACTCATTATTTATAATCTACGCTCTTCTAAGAACAAATTTATCTATGTATCTTACTACATAAGATATAATTAATATAGTTAATACAACTGTTCTCTAATTAATTGTACTTGTGCGTTTCTTAAAGCATATTATCATCACCTAATTATGTACTTAATGCACATTCTGTTCTCGTAGATATTTCTGTTATAAAATTTTATAAGATAGTTTTTATGAGATAATGAGATAACAAAATGATTTTCCTTAACAAATGTGATGTAAATTATTTATTAAATAAGTAAAAAAACTATTGTTTACATTTATTAATGTAATACATAATAAAATTACACAAATAAGCTACATTTAAAGCAGACGATATATCATGTATTTTTGAATGCTTCATCTTATCACCTATTTAATGTAATCTAGATGATAGTGAATACTGCAATTTGATCAATAAGCAAAGTAAATATATGATATAACGAGAATAATCGCATGTCATTCAACTGTAAATTTTTATTTTTAAATTATGACCTTTTATTAAATAATATAAATTATTTTATTTTATAAAATTAATTATTATACATTTTTATATTGAAAGATAATGTATAAGATATAATTCATAATACATGAAAAAATATATTTTATATAGATACGAATTTAATATAAATTAAAGAGTCATTCTATCGTATTATATTGCTCTATAATATATTTGTAATATTTATAATAATAAAAGAAAAAAATGTATATATAATATAAATCAGTAATTTTCTGCAATTCTTTGACTATACTAAATCAACTTTTTTTGCCTCGTTTCATATATTGAGGTCATACATGACTTTGTTTTGAGCGCAATGATATGCAAATTTCTCGGCTTTGCTTGTACGGGTAGATGACGTATGCTGCCGATTTCCTGGAGAAAATGAGCAATGAGTTAACTTTTCTATTATCGCACAGAAGATTAATCGATACGCTGCACTGCGGTTGTTAACGATCACGATGACAACAGTTGCATTAGCGATTAGTTATGTAATAAATTATATAAGGAATTTAATTATACGATGGAACGATTTCTTCACAAACTTGCAAGATAAATATTGATTAATATTTTTTTTTATTCAAAATGTTCATGTTTTCGATTAATGTCATACTTTTTTATAAAACATGTATTATATATATTTTAATAAGACATGCACAAAAATGCCAATCTGAAAATAATTAAATTCTCGATATAAACGACACATTACTTTTTAAATGAACATTTCAACCTGAAAAGATTATAAAACTATGTCGAGTTACAGCGTACGCGTTTTATTTTATTTAATCAAATGAAACAGGTCACACGACACTAAACTTGGCTCTCGTTACTATATAAGAACAATGTTCACACCTTGCATTTGCATTAGGCATAAAAAAGCAATTTGTGCTATGCTTCGTGCGTTTACTTTCGCTCTTTTGAGTATACAATTTTATTACAAGAAACACTGCGAATCTTAAAATTCTTGTCATCACACGAAATAAGACTTTAAAAGTGTTTCTGTAAAGAGCATAATAAACTTAAAAACTTTGAGCTTATTGATATTTTAAAATTACTGGTGTCGTATAATATGAAGAAAATACGCACCTAACATTCATATAAAAAGTTTCAGTATTTATAAAATTGATAAAAAATTATTTATCTTTGTATTCATTTCTACTGAAATCAAAAATTCTTACGACTGAGTTTCTGCTTGCTTAACAGAAAAGAGGCGTTAAAAGTGAAAGGCGAATATTTATTATTCATAGATATTCATATAAGAACGCGTTTACTTCCGATATTTAAATAAGAAAATCTTTTAATTAACTGTTATTAAAATCAATTATCGCATTTTGTTAGACTATTAGCAATAAGGGAAGACTACAATTAAATATTTTTTATGAAATTTTCTCTAAGTATCATTTGTTATTGTGAAAGTCAAGAAGTTTCTACTTAGTGCGATCCTTATAATTTAAGAAACAATTTAATATTAATCAGTAATCATTATAAATTGCACTTTTACGTGCTTTGGTCTCACCATAATTATCAATACCAGAAATCTAAAAGAGAATCGTATATATCGAGATGAGGAAATGTTCCTTTCTCAATGGAGAGATTGTCTCCGTTATACACTATATCTCTGCATAATTAACCTTAATTAGGATTCGTGTAATGATTATCTCTTCATTCTTTCTTGAGGAATATCAAAGTTCAAGGCTTTGACATAGACCGTAGGAAAATGTCATCAAATATGTAATTTATATCTTAATATTATATTATTATTATTACATATAAAGAGAAATTATAAACGCATATGTTTTACTGAAATTTATTTAAAAATAGTAGCATAAAAGGAAATAATTATATCTCTGATAATTGTAATTCTGATTATATTTTGATTATTAAATTAATAGTTAAAAAGTTTCTAATATTTATATTTATATATTTTTCAAATTTAGTATAATTTAGCCAATATTTTTAGCTAAAATTCATGCTTTACTGTATTATCTTATTTTATACTTTTTCTCGTAAATTTTTTCATATTTTCGCGTAGCTTTTCCTTGATATTCCTTAAGTATGATCATCATGTTACGCTGACCTCGAAGGTATATACGTAACATGCGACGTCCCGTTTGGAATGATGAAAGAGCACGACCGACAAGTCGATGTCCAGAGGAGCTCTAAGGCGGCAACCGGAATGAGTTCTCCTCATTCGGGCCACACATATTTCTCGGACCGTATTCTCGTCGTAAAATGAAACTATTACTTTATCAGTTTCCCCCTCGCTATGTCCGGTCCGGTCGACGAAGTTCCACATTTCCTCATTTGTCTTTTCGTTTTCTTACTCCTCTGTCCGTTCCGCGCGTCGACGACCCTTCTTGCGTGTCTTAACCGAAGTTCACGAGGTTGCCATGAGGATGCTGTAGCAGGGAACAAGGCTGTATATACCGGAGGGATGTACAGCCGTTGGCTGCTGGGATACCAAAGATTCCTTCAGAGATTGCGGACGGAATTTCGCTGCAGTGACGGACGAACTCCTCTCCGCGTCTTGTCTTATCTTACCTCTGCCGGGGTATTATAGCTTCGTCCCCTTATACCCCTCCGAAGGCAGAGGTATCCTACCCAGACAGATAAAATTCCAGGAAAAGCGAAAAGGGCCTCCTCTCCAACTCCCTTTTCCTCTGGAAACAGGAACCTTCACGGGAGCGAAACTACACTGCCGTATCCCATATCCCGCGACGTCGGAAGGAGACTTTAAATCGAAAGATCCCCGTTTAGATGGATCCCTCGATGCTCGCTCGAGGTGCTGGATCTCCCGTCATTCGAAATCGATTCGGCATGTCGGCAAACACTTTCCGTCGTCGAATCGCTCTCCACGTGCCTGACGGGTAAAATCACTTTTTATGTACGCAGGAATTGCGTCACAGTTAAAATAATAATCGATAAGTCTCCACGCGGTGTTTTCCTATTTTTACGTGTTGTATATTTTAACCTTTGTTTACTTGTAGATAATCAATTTAAAGTTTTTTTGACAATATTTTAAGAAAAATATATTATACAAAAAGATATTAACCATTTTTTAATCGTAAATTAGATAAATTTAAAAAATTTTACACAGATTAAATTTAAAAAGTTTTTTTTACATCCATAAATAATGCATTGCAAAAAAATTTATCTGCTGATATTCCTTGTCTATTAGAATTACAAGCATTCAAACGTTTATCTCCAAAGAGTAAGAGCTAATAATTTAATTAATTACAACTGCGAAACAGTATATTCTTTATGTAGAAAGTTTGCTAAATGGCTTCGCAAACTTGGAAATTTATGCGTGCCTAGGATGTCAAAAGTAAGTAAAACGAGCAGTGAATGTTATAAGGTAAGGGATTACATTTTACTGAAGTAAAATTCGCGAACTTGCATAGAACTACGAATATGAAATACGTACTCAAAACATGAAAATATATCAACAATACATATATTATAATAAATATGTATACTATTTTATTAATATTATAATTGTGTAATTAATTTTAAATTATATTATAAATACATAAAATTTATTGTCACTTAAACTCACACGATAACTGTAATAATATTTTTATTACTAATATTAAAACGTCTTCGTGTTTGTTTAAGTCTCGATATTTCAATTATTTCTTAGCAATAATTATTATAGTAGTTAACTAACTGATTACTGTAATAATAATTATTATAATTGTTAATATAAAGAAACAATCGATCAATCAAAAAAGTAATTGGAATTGAAATTGGAGATTATATCGCGAGATTTGAACGAACGAGGAGGTTGCATTAGTTTTTCTGGATCACGGCCGAAGCGTCAAGGTCAAACACCCTTCATCGATGAAACCTGTTTGGCACATGAAAAGAAAGTCGATGGCCTAAACCTGACTTCTGATCGTCGGTGCTTGAACTTTCATCGCGGCCTCCTTTTCGAATATCCTCGATCTCTCGCTTCTATCTTGCCACGTTTTACATTTATCCTTCTCTGGAGATCGCTCGACAATTTATTATTATACCCATTCGCTCTCACCATCTCGCTTAAAATTCAAGCGATAGATAATTGGATACATTATTCCAATCTGATTAACGTGTTTTATTAGAAATTTGAAATAGACCAAAGATAAAGAAAAATAATATTTGTAGAGAGTGTGAGAATAACATTGAACGAAATAAACAGGAAATAATAAAAAAATAATCAATTACTATTGATGATTACAATTAGCACGTTATAGGGTTTTGTTTATTAAATCTTATAATATAAAAACATTATGTTATAATTATTAATTAAATAATTATTATCTAATATAAATTTTTACATGAGTATCCACAAGAAGAAAACGTTAGAATATAAGGAATCGCACTTTGTATGGAGAGTTTGAAAAGCAAAATGTTTCTCAAGATGAAAATTACAAAAAATTGGCGACATATAATTAATTAATTCTAATCGCGTCAGCATGCACAGCTTGCAAACGGCAACGACAAACCAAGTTATTGCGCCGCGATACGTGCTGGTGGAATCTGGCAATAAAATTTGCATTAATCGTTCTCGACCGGTGGAAAGCATAAAAAACGAAAACGTAGAAAAGGATATGCAATAATATATAGTATGAGAATTAGAGAAAAGAGAAAAGAGATGTCGCGCAAAATAATTAATTTTCTGTATTGATAATATTTTTTATATGTTTAGAGAGCTATCACGAAAGAAAAGTAACGAAAGCAAGACATTTTATAAATCGTACATTTTCGATATCGACATTAACTACCAATAACTTTCGAGGAATGTCGACTTTTCAAGAGAATCTTCTTGGTATAAAATCAAACATTCTAATATTACCAATCGCGAGAATATAAAAAGTCGAAGGCCACATAAAAATGTATAAAATAAATAAAAGAGAAGGGCAACTGGGAGCCGAAACGGAAGTGAACGTAGAATAAAAGTGGAACAAGGCATTTTAGATGGAGGACAACGAGCTCGAGTTAAAATAGCGCGAAAACGACGACTATCATTTATGAATTATTTGCCATCGTGTGATTTATGACGCGAATCGTCGCTCCCTCTCTTTCTTTCATTGTACTCACTGTAAATCTAGGTGTGGCAAGTTATACAGGAAAGTCGGAAAGACACGTAAAAGGGAACCGAAAGCTATATGAGGCGTAGAAACGCGGTAAAGAGAAAATAGAAGGAAGCTAAAGAAAGTGGAAAAGATGCAAGCAATTGGCAACTACGAAAACCGTCACCCAGTGACTGTTTGTTACTCTGGCGCGTCTCCAAATTTACTCTTTCTCTTTCAACGAGCTTTTTTTCTCTTCTTAGTTTTCTATTCACTTGATTTATTGTTATATTGCGCTTCGGCTTGATCGTTCAACAACCACCATCATTCACAGTGACAAAAATCCGATTCCTTAAATAAAACAGAGTTCTTTAAATTTATTCGATTGATAAATTTCATTTAATCGTATCAATTTAATAGTATCATACAAGTAACTTTTTAATTAAAGTAATTTTTTAATTAAAAATATCGACAAATATTGTAAATATGGAATAACGAATATGTTGTATTAATCAGCATTTTATATATAATTGCTTCGTACATTTGAAAATAATTAATGCTTATTCTGGATATGTGAGTTCTGGATATATCTTAATATGTATAAGAATAACTAAAATACATTTTGATTTATGAATTCCTTATAGTTGAAATTTTCTTTCTGATCAAACGTGATAAATTTACTTTTTAATCGTTAAATTTTAATATCATGAGTATCATTTAAAAGTATTTTTATTTCATTGTTTCTGTCATGTATACAATATTTATTTAATAAGAAATTTTTAAATGTGTGTGTGTGTGTGTGTGTGTGTGTGTGTGTGTGTGTGTGTGTGTGTGTGTGTGTGTGTGTGTTAGCCATTGGTGTGTGTGTGTGTGTGTGTGTGGTGTGTGTGTGTGTGTGTGTGTGTGTGTGTGTGTGTGTGTGTGTGTGTGTGTGTGTGTGTGTGTGTGTTAGCCATTCATTGTCGATACGTTAATTTCATTCAAGCGTAAAATTTTTAACTCGTAAATAACCACTTTATTCATGAGCTACTAATAGCACTTGGAATTGACAAAATTAGGTATGTTTTGGAAATATAAAATTTCGCATTTGTAAAATGTATACTACAGAAAATCAGAATAAAAGTAAATTATTTTCCATTTATTATTTTTCATATATAAATCAGACATATATAATTCGATGAAATAATATAAATATTATTAAATGTACAATCAACAATTTCTGCTTTATAGATTACTAATTAAAATATTATAACATATAAAAAAGATGATAAACATTTAAACTATTATTAAAGAAGAATCGGTATTAAATTCGCCATAAAAGACTATAATTAAAGAAGAATTTGTGTTGAACATTTAATATACTTACTTTGCACATTTTGCAGATATTTAGCAATTACCAAATAAATTAGTACGGTGCATCTGAGATAGAGTTTGTACATAGATTACGCCCAACACATCCATTATTAAGTCGCATGTTTGTCCGTAATGGTGCTTCGCAAACGACCGGGACAGTTCCAGGAGCGTGCATCATCCGCGGAAATAGTTGAAATTCTCCGGGTAGAGCCGCCGGAAGCGTGAAAGTATATATCGCGCACGTACAAAACGCGAACGAGTGTGAGAGTCTCCGGCTGCCGTATATCTTTGTAATAAACTCTCGGGCGACCCCCCTTTCCCCAACTCATTCGGCCGCGCGCTACCCTTATGACCCGTCGACGTTAATTACCAGAATAATTGCCCAGGATGGAAATCCAAGCCTTACGCAGACGTGTTTTGTGGTGCTATTCGGACAGATCAGGCGGCATGTATGATCTCTTTAGCACGCTGATCTACTTGGATTTAGCAAGTAATAAAATTTTTCTTTTCGTGGGTGAAACATAACAAATAATTTTAATATTTACAAATAATTTTCCAATAAAATTATTAATTAAATATTAGAGTGTTAAATTGGATAACTCTTATATAAAAAAAATCTATACATTGAAATTTAATTTTTCGTAATTAAAAATAACAAAAAAATCGAGAAAAATTTCTCTCTCTCAAAAGTTTGTTGTTTTGTGATTGTGTCTTTCCTTTAAGAGTTACACTGTCATTCGTGGGAGATTTAGACAAGGAATTGTCGTTCACGAAGCGAAACCGACAAGGAAGAGACTCGCCTCCTTGGAAATTCGCCAAAACTGTGACACCAGCTCTCAATTTACTAGCCAGTTTGACTTTCTATGTGCCCAAAGTATACATACCTCCGTTCCTTTTGACCGAGAAAAACGCATATACGTATTTATCGATTACATTTATCTTACAGATCCACACGTGCGAATAGCGATAAAAATCCAAAAGATTTCAGTCTCGACTCAATATAACGAATAACAATAAAAATTTTATTAACTTGATTACTTTGCTTATCATCTCGATTTATTAACTTTTTTAAGAAACATATCGTTTTCAGGATTTGAAAAAAGATATATATATGTATAAATGTAAATATATATATATGTGTCATTCTTTTTAAATTGTTAACAAAATTACGCTAAAATGTTAATAACAATGGCTTAAACTAAAGTTTCTACTTTCTATACTTTCAAATTTTACAATATTATTTTGTAAATTTAAGAAACGTAAAAAAAGAGATTATATTGTTTGATCACAAAAGTTATCTATTAAATTAGCGTAGCAATAAATTGTAATAAAATTTAAGAATCTATAAAATCGCGGTTCTTGCCAATGGTTATTTTTCAGATAATGATATGGTACGCGGTACCTCCCGCACACTACATCAGTTGGCATTTATTCGAGGAAATATCGGATACTCTTAAATCAGAACCAACAATAAAGCGCAGACTGTTTCCTCCTATTCTGCATTCTGCGGTCACAGGACAGGCTGTGCGTGCATCTTCGCGAGTGGGCACACGTGCAGACGTATGCACATGCGAGCGGGATAAGTGTATCGCGCGCGATCCAACTCTCCTCTCCTTTTCGCTACAAACGTACGTTTGCAACATGAAAGTGCAATGGGTTCAGTATCCAGGACAGAAGTTACTTACAGAATTGGAGACATACCCTCCCTCTTACACCCCGTCTGCTACAGTTACCCACAAGGTAACATCCTGTACTTCGATTCTTCTCCCGCAAAAAGTGAAAGACGGTCAGGAAGAGGGATGTATGCGAACGAAGAAAGAACGTTAGGGAAAATGGAAGAAAGGAAAGAAAGAAGAAAAAGAGAAAAATGAGAATAAGGGGAGAAAAAAGGAGAAAGAGAGAGAGAATAAGAGGACAAAAAGAGCGAGGGATGAGGGAGAAGGAATGTGCTCTCGCATAAAATTCTCGTTACCCCGCGTACTATGTATCGAGCAGCTCTTGAAGCGACACACTGATCCTCACTCCTTCTCATCTCCTTCTTAAACCTTCCCCTCTCCCTTCGAACCCCGACATACCGCCACTCGTCCTCGAAATTGCATTTCGCTCGACTGTCGCGGCTCGTTTGCTCGAATGCGTCGGAGCTACCCGGGAATAGGCTGCCTTTAACTTCGAGGTGCTGGAAGCGGCAGCAGCGGGGGCGACAGTGGGGTGCACAATTCTATTAATTCGAATTACGAGAACGGACTTTACATCACACGCCACGAATATGTGCGACGTCTGTTTAACTGCGATTTCGTCTAGTTAATATGTCGAAACATACAAATGCACGAGCCTCTCATACTCCCAGAATATGTGGAAGCCGTCGAAAAGGAAAATGAAAATATCGATATGCATGTATCGTTGAATAGTTTGAATATGCTTTGCAAACTTTCAAATAACATCAGCGTTAGGAATCTCTCAGTATTTATTCAAAATATTATAAATATTGTGGGAAGAATCTTGAAACAATATCGACAGCTTTGATTTATTATTAAAATAATTCGGCAACTTTTATTGTTTTCACAATGTGCTATGACTCTAAATATGTTTGCAAACACTCACAGATGAGTTTCCCGCGGGACATGTATCATATAGAACAATATATTTTCCTGCGGCAAGAGGCAGACCATTTCATTGCCACATGGTATATAACTCTCTATATAAATCAAAAAGAAATTGATTGCGTTTGTATGTATGAATTTTAAGTTATCACTTTTCATATTTTCTTGGTTCCTGATTAGGCGATTTTATACAAATAAAATATATCTTGCATTATTACTTTTTAAAAGTTAGCATAGTTGATTTTAATATGAATGATTAAATACAGATGATCTTAATACACAATTGCGACTCAGAACAATTTCTAGTCAATCATAACGGTCGAAATAAAGCAGTCTTTGTATTGCATTACGCGCATACCTTGATTATGCAAAATAAAGTTTTTCAAAACAAAAATTGCCGCAGACTTTACGATTGTCGCAAAACTTTGATAAATGGGATCCTAAAAGTTACTAGCATTAATGTAAATAAAATTTCCATATTACTATCATATTTATACATATAAGGGGACTCACACACGTTGCGCAACGATCAATTGTGCCGAAAGCAACCGCACTTTGCGTTTTTGCTAACGTCGTGAAGAAAATAGTTTGAAAGTATTCTCAGGATCCACTTCCTGTGACGTTTTCCATGTTCTCTGGACTCAACTGCACATTATGCGGAATGATGAATGATCTTTTCGCATTTTGCATGAACGCAAAGCGCACACAATGTCAATTTTAGCCGCATGAAATTTGATATTGCCATCACTTTAAGCAAATTGATATTAGACATATATTTATAATTCTAAATATATATAAAATTATTTTATTTCTTGACATTCCACATAGTTCTTAATATTTCATGATATATATGTTATATTATGATATATATGTTATATATATGTTATATTTATCATAATTAAGCTTTTTTATAAAGTTATAGTATCATCATAATAAGATATATATTTTTTATAATATGAAAATATTAAAAAAAGATTTACACATAAAAAGATTATTAATTTTACTTTTTAGATTATTAAAATTATTACATTCATTAAAAATTATTTTAATACGATTTTACTTAATTTTTTAGTATAATGAGTTATATTATAATTGTTATATTTATAATTGTTAAAAATGGATATCTCACTATTGTTTTTTCGCAAGAGTATTTGTATAGATAATGTTTGTCTCTTTCATTGTTCAGATATGTATAAATTGATTTTACATCGATATGCATATTTAAATGAATCTTTCATTTCAGTTGCGTTTAAATTAATAGAATAGCGAAATATACTATATCAGGATTAACAAAATAGAATGGTATTAGTTATATCACCTGGTACATCGTATAATGAAAGGACCCACCTGAGCGTTCCATCTACTTAAATTCAATTAAGGAAACTGCTCGAACTGCAAGCACGTTCCAAATATCTTACTGAAACATTTGAAGAATATTCGCGTTACTCTCAGTTGAAAGGTATTAATTAAAAAAATTAAATGTGTACAGGAAAATGTTCATGAAGGCAATAATGAAAAATCTAGATATTAATCAAACGAAATGAAACTCGAAGTCATGTTACTCTTATATTTAATTTAAGAAATTGATTAATTTCTTGTGTGTGACTAATTTTATGTAAATAAAATTGATCACTTAATTGACTTTCTTATTGAAAAGCAAATTTATAAAAATAAGTCAACGCATTGCGGAATGGCAATAATGGATTTCTCTCTCTCAGACATTGCAAAGTGCGAATAGTCAGATCCGTGCCGAATAAAAGCGTTTAACATTCTCTCTTTTCCACGACAAAATAATAATGAACAAAAACTTTCGTCTCTGAATCGTCATTTTCACGGGAAATGCGTTCCATAAATTCGTCCCGCAGTGGCAACCCCTACCTGCAGAAGGTTTATAGCTAATAAACGCAAATACCTACTCCGCTGCTTATGCAGAATACATAAAATATTGATATGCATTAACTATCCAAATGATATTAAAGATGACAACATCATCGTGAGCAATAGCGATTCGATATCTCAAGACTGAATAATAATATTAATAACTCGAACCGAAAATAGAGCTCGTATATATATGATATAGAACTACGTCCTTCGTTAAAACTTTTCTACTGTTAAACAAATCCCACATCTGTGTATATGTGTGTGTGTGTGTGTGTGTGTGTGTGTTTGTTTGTGCGTGTGTGTGCGCGCGCGCGCCATAAAATGGAATCTAATTAATATTATATAAATATATTGTATAAATATATAAATATATATATATATAAATATATATATATATATATATATATATACATATTTCATGATTAATTTATTTTTAATAATTAATTGGTAACATATATAAAGTTTATAAAATACATGTATTGAATGTAATAAAACAATTATAAAATTATGTTTTTTTAATTTAGAAAAGGAAAATGAAATGAGAAAAAATAGAAAATATCAAAATTATTTAAAAGATGTATATATATATATATAAATAAATATATATATATATATATATATATATATATATATAATTTTGATATTTTCTATTTTTTCTCATTTTATTTTCCTTTTCTAAATTAAAAAAACATAATTTTATAATTGTTTTATTACATTCAATACATGTATTTTATAAACTTTATATATGTTACCAATTAATTATTAAAAATAAATTAATCATGAAATATGTTATCTATTATTTATAGCATTTATATATAGTCATAATGTTGTAAAATATTTCAACTTTATTTCTATATTCTTTATTTCTGTTATTTATATTTTATTCTATCGCATATTTCTCATATAATTATTAAAACTTTAAAAATTTATGATATAACACGAAAATAACCGTTCTTGGAATAATAATAACTAAAAAATTTTGAATATATCGTTACTAAGAAACAAAAAAGAGTATCTATATTAAATAATAATTATAAATAATTGTGAATCCTATTTGAACGGACATTTTATTATAAGTTTGAAAATTACTTTTATATTTTACAGATATATATAATAACAAATTTATTACAAAAATTATAAAAGTTTCTTATTTTAAAAAATTGGAAAAAAGTGTTATATGATTATGAAATAATGCGCATCAACTACCAAATAAATAAGGAAAACAGTGTTATTTAAATGATATTTTATAATACTTGGGTCATATTTTATTTTAAAATAATTTATATATTGACTTTTATGTTCAGTAGCTTACAAATATGACGTACGTTTTATTAATACTTGTCGGCAAATACTTCAGATAACCCTGTATCTTTAAAACATTCTCGTGTAACCGATATCGAAGATATCAGGAAAATGCTGTGCTTTTATTTGACAGATCATGACAGATACTCGCGCGACACTATTCAGCATTGGACCAAACTGGAGAAAAAATGAGAAAAATGCGAAAAATATTCGTGTTAAGTGTCACTTTACTATTCAGGATATAACCGCTTCGGAACTAAACTTGCTAAAACGAAAGTGAATAATCCGTTTAGCATTATCGACAGTAGTAATTAGCATTGTATTATATACGGCTGCATGAGAAAAAGTGAAAGCTTACATTCTTCCTACTTTTGTCACGTAAATCAGGAAGCAAAATTGTCTCGTATATGTCAGTAGAAAGCTCCGCGAACTTTAACCGCAAAATTTTTTATTATTTGCGGTCTCATTAAATTAATCACTAATTATCTTTAAAGCAACTGTATACATATATTACCTGATATAACTATAACAATTTTACAATATACGTTCATCTGTAATAATTTATTTAAAAATGATCTTTAAAATAAATTTTAAGATTCTTAATAAATTGAACGAGATAAATTCTCTGAAAACTTAATCTGTATTGTAGTATAATCTATAGCACAAAAATAATTATTTTGAATAATTGGAAAGAATTGTCTAACAACATTTTCTATAAAAAGTACAATCAAATAATAAACTCATCATGCTTATTATGGAAAATGTGATGGTTAAGTAATTGCATTGATTTTGATTTTAATAGAATTTGTTTCACGCCTCATATCACATTTCATATTTCTCTCTTTTTCTCTCTACAATCTCATTCTAGTTTACAAAATATAATTGTTCATACATTAATCTCCTTGATTCTTTTACACACATACATGCGATCTCATGTTACTCGTACATGTCACAGTGATAATTTCATTCCAGTAAACATATGTATGTCAGTAAAGCTAAAATAGAATCGATATCACATACAATGCACATTATTAGACATTACTATTAACGATTATTATTAATAATTATAGGAATTAGATTAATTTTTGGATTATTTAATTCGGTAATATTCATCAGACAGTAATACAGGAAAAAAAATGACTACTATTTCAATTTTTCAATATTTAATTGGCGAATATTCTCTTGGGGTTAGTAATATCAACAATTTGGCTTATTGGCAATATTTATTTATTGAATTGAGGAAAAAATACCCCATAAAATTTATCTTTGATTGAATTTTTTATTCGGCATCAATATTGGTCTACATATGTATGCATATATAAAATTATTATTTTTTAATAATGTAAATATCATGATATAAGAAAAAATATTAGAAAATTTACAAATATTATAAACAATATAAAGAAATAAAACGTGATTTAAACAGAATTTTTAATTATTTGAATATGAACGATAACGTTATAATTTTCTAAAAAATTTATGTTGATAGATTTTACATTATATGCTTTTACATATGCTTTTACACTATATATGCAATGTATATATAAAGAAAAAAATGTATAAAAACCGACGAAAAATGACTTAAATTAAAAATGTTTTGAAAATATATTTAATCAGTGATATGCTAGAAATATGAAATAAAATTATATTATTATTTTAATATTATGCGAGGTTAAATTATATTTAAATTAAAAATTTTTTGAAAAAAAAAATATTAAAATATATATCAAATGTAGGCATGCAAATAAAAAATTTGTAAACTTTTTCATAGAAATTCACATCATTAACTTACGATGCTAAAAACACAAAAAAAATGCTTTTATAATTAAAATGCTAATTAGAATTTGCTACAAATTTAAAAGTTATTAGAGAAACAATAAACATAAAAAATAAAAAATTTTATTTTATTAATTCCTATTATCTGTCCTCTCCCAATTGTTTCTTTAACATTTTTAATGACAAATATGCACGGAAAAAAATGAGATTGACGTATCTCGCTAATATTACTTCGCGAGCTACATAATATCTTCCGTGATAGACAGCGCATATCGCTTATATACTTGCTGCTTAATGAAGGGAGGAAGAAAAAAAAAGAGCTCTAGAAAACAAGGGAAGAACAGTGACGATGAGGAAAAAACTTTGTGTGACGTATACACGAAGGTGGATGATGAACAAGTGTTACGTCGCACGAAACCGCACCGTGCAACGAGCGTATATCTCGTGGTGCATGCAACCAACTAGTATAGAAGAAAAATAATATATAACAAGCCGAGAAAGGCGGAGAGAAATAAGTAAGAGGCTAAATCTTATGAGAATCAAGGAGAAAAGTGTACGAGCCTTAGCGTTTGATGATCTCACGCATCTGCCGTGTCCGCACGTTTTGCAATTACGTACGTTCGTGGGCGTTTGTGTCTCTGTCTGATTGTTGTTTTTGCGTGCAATTACGTAAGTGTGTACGTGGGTGCATGCTGCTGTAAAATGTTATCATCCTTTTGAGTAAAAAAACCCATGCCTTCTATCCCTTTACGTGTGCGTATGTGTCTATACGTGTATGTACAGTTTTGTTGATGAATTGCTGAATGAAGTCCTGCTTTTATTCAAGAATTATTAATTTTTAACTCACACAACTATAATTTTCATAATTAATATTTTTTAACGAAAAACGCTGAGAACATAATTATCATATTTCATGATATTATCAATCAAAAAAGAATAATCTTAATTTTAATCTTAATTTAATATATACATACTTATAAATAATGTCCAGCGACAATAAAAATGAAAGAAATATTTGAATACAAGAATTTGAAAATATTCTTTTATCTTATTTTATCTTTATATAATAAATAATTTTTTAATCAATCTTTTTTATTTTTATCTTACTTTTAATTTCCATATTTTTCTAGAAACACAAAATTAGGATTATTGCATTTTTAATTAAATAATAATTTAAAAAATAGAGACATGGCAGATCGATGTTATCTTAGACAATAGAAAGATCATATTACATTCTGAGAACTAAGTGACTATTAATGCAGTTGTGTTAAGTAAGACGTATGTTCACCTACTGCTCGTGATTATCGATATAACGACAGAAGTGCCTGCCTTAATGCGGGCTTCCGTGCAAACGATACGATCTTTGAGGGTGGAGTTTGCAGATCACGAAAGAGAAACTGGCTTGTCTCGGTCCGCGTTCCAACCGTGATAACGTATCATATAAATGGCCACAATCGTCTGCGAAAGGTGTAACTTTGATGAGACAAAATCGATTGTGCCAATAGGAAAAATAATGCATTATAAAAAATTTTAAGTATATTATCATAATATGTTGCATTACTCGATAGTTTTCTTATAATTATCAATTCTTTTGCTATAATATTTCTATATTTTATATTCAATTGCAAAATTCTAGGTAAAATTTTATAACAAAGACTGTTATAAAATTACAAACATGCAATAACATCTTACCTCTCTGATGATCTTGCAATTATTAATGGTGCCGATGTGTGAGAACAAAGCACATAACAAACTCTCCGACACTGCATGATCCAAGTTGCCAACATACCTAAATTAACAACAATAATTAAAAAAGTAAATGCTCTGTTATATATGTAGTTGTAAAGAAATTATATTGCATATATACATGCGAGCATTTATAAGCAATAATATGTATTAATTTATTTTTGTCAAACATGATTTTAAAAAATTTCTAAGAACATGTTTTTTTAAGATATTCTTTATGATTATAATATTACATTTTATGTCTAAAAATTATATCTATTTGAAAACAATCGGAATCATTAAAATAAGTTATGTACAACAAAAAAATAACTATTTAAAAAAACCTATTAATTTGCAATTTATAATTAATTTTGAATTCGAATTTGCGATCGCTAAATCTTAATAGAGATTAGTATAGTCACGAAACGGTGAGTTGTTCCAGAAAATATAGCGGGGGATGGATACGTGCCAGAAATCCATATGTCCGACGGCCGAATTAGAGCGGAAATAGGCAAAAATCCAAATTTCCGAAATGTATACCATACACGGTGGTATGTACCGCACGATAAATTCTAAACTCGTAGTCGAAGTTCGATTTCCGTAATGGAAGAACAATGAAGAGTGCTTCAGGAAACAATACGATAATACGGGCGGCTGTTACGTGAACGGAGCAAGAATAGAGCAGCAGTAAATGTCATCGGAGTCGCGCATAAAGTTGCCATTAACTCGTTATACGTATCGTGGAATAAAACGCACCGCAATACGAACATACATAAACTAAGCTCGGATGACCATAATACTTCTTCATTTAATCACTGGAAGAGGAGCTTGATGCGCGGAAGTAAGAATATTAAGAGAACCATTAAATTGGCTATGTAATATTCTAAGAGAGATGAAAATATATAACACTCAAACCACAGTCCAGAATTTATCTTAAACTACGTGTCTTGTATTAAATATACCCATAAACATAAAAGCGAAATTATGAAAACTAGCAAAATTACAAATAGATCAAATATTAAAACAATCTCAAATATTTAGATTTAGAATAATCACAAAATCAAGAAAATTTAATTGCTTATGTTTAAATATCAGAATAAAATTTTTACATTTATATACATTTATATTTATAAACTTTATATGACATATGTCCACAAGTAATATGATTTTAAATAATTTTCAAAGAGATTTATTATTCTTTATTATTTTCTATTATTTTATTATAATTAAAATAATTTATGTACATCTTTTTAAGATAATATGTAAATGCAAACATAAAGTTACCTATTATAAGAGAGCTTTTCTAATTTGAGGAGATGATGTTTTTTGCTTGGCAAATGCTTTAATTTAGCAGTTCTTTATGCAATACGTAGAGAAATCCACATCTTCTATATAATACGTAATAGCCGTAGTTTGTCATTGACAGTAAGCCACGTGGTCGTTTGTATAATGAGAATTGTTAGAGTTTCATTTTGTTTAGATATTAGTGAATTTTGAGTGAAATAAGAGATTTTTACAAATATGATTAGCCAGTCGTATTCTACATATTATGAATTTTTTATTTTTAGTATAAATTTCATTAATCAGTTGAAAAATTTATAATAAAAAGTAAAATCTCCTTGAAGCTATTAATTTGCCTATTATGGGAAAATGAACAGTTGCCTAATGTTCATCTTCTCTTTATTTTTATAATCTATTTAAATATTAAAAATTTGATTACCTAATAAACTTATGATCCAAAATGAGGCAAAATATTTTATTTTCAACTTTTGAATAATAAAATAATTTGTTAAGCATCTTTTAAGCATTTAAACTAACATTTTTAATAGTTTTACGAACACTTTTTATTTTAATATTTATAAGACTGATATAAGTTTATTTAAATTGTCTGAGATTTAAATTGGTTTTGATACTTTTTATGTGTTTTTTGATATTTTTTTATAGACTTTGAAAACTTCCCATATTAGAAATCCCTATACTTTTCTAAACCGCGGATATGCTTGTCGTTGAAAAAGAATTTTTACGTTTAAATTTTTAATAATATGCTCTTTCAGTTTTATTTTTATTTTACGTTAAAATTTTAAGTATTCCATAAAAATTTTATTTCGCTTAATTATATATTTGTTTCTTATCAATTTTTCAAAAACATTCTCAAAATAGATAACCCTATTAATAATGCAAATTCGTGAAAGATATTTTGTAATCGATGTGTAGCTTTTTTATGTGCATTGTATGTTTTTTTCTATACATATAAATTATTTGAAATATATTATTATAAAGTTATAAAAACAATATTATAAAACAATACTTACAAAGTTTTTGGCGTTATATCGTTCGACATATTGATGAATTCACAATTATCTCACGCCGCGATGCGAGCCGCTAAGCACAGCAGCTTTCCGCACACTTGCACATTTAGAATCGTATAATTTTACTTAAATACATCTCTCTTATGCACAACTAGAGCATAGAAGGTCTAAAGTCTCCTAATAATGGAATTGCAAGCTCTTAGCGCGTGCGTGAATCTTACAGACTGCCAAATAGTCTGCTAAAGTAAAGAATTAGGCGGCAAATTTTAATTTTGAATTATATTTTCTAAGTTAAAAAATGATGTAATTAACTTATATACAAATTTCTTTTTCTAGACTTTAAAACTTTATTACAACATTTTGCATAAAGATTGACAGTTTTGTTTAAATGTATGTATGTAAATAGTATGTGAATAGCATTTATATAAATATTGATTTTCTCTTAATAATATTGATTTTTTTAAGATTTTTTCATGTAAAATAAGATGAAATATAACGTTTTTTAAATGCTAATAATTGATTTGTTGTTTGCATACAGTTCCTTATGTATATGACACAATAAATATAATCCATCGTTTTAATAAAATTATGTTAACAATATCTTTATCAATTTCTTCAGAAAAATGAAGAAAAACATATTTTTCTTATGATAAATTACCCTGCCATCGTCAGATACTATAAATAATTAGTGAATAGCTATCGTAAATGTCGTAAAGTTTTTCCGAAATGTAAGTCACTTTTATTGAAAAACTTATAAAATCGTTTCCTTATCTCACTTTATATAACTGCCACTGAACGTAAACGTCTGTCTTATAATGTATGTATGAGTATCTTTCCGCATGTTGAAAAGGGAAACATAGCTACATGTCATGCACACAATGTAGTAAAGCATAACGAATGGTCAGACAGCTAGACTTGAATAGCATTGTGTGTGAAAGTAATACGTATAATAACATATTTTTTTCTAACGAGAAAAAGAGAGAAGAATTGCCTTTCCTAAAATATTTCATAAATAATAGTATTAATAATATTAATTTAACATATATAGTAATATTAATATTTTTTAAATTTAACATTTTTTACGATACAATTTAAATGCCATGCAATTTATC
Organism: Camponotus floridanus; assembly: GCF_003227725.1. Taxonomy (NCBI): domain Eukaryota; kingdom Metazoa; phylum Arthropoda; class Insecta; order Hymenoptera; family Formicidae; genus Camponotus; species Camponotus floridanus. The sequence goes on from NW_020229214.1 coordinate 3,184,288, forward strand.
TTTATAGATTCTCGTATTTATTTTTTATGTATTTAATAGAGATATTTATCTTTAAATTTATGCGTTCTTTTTAGATAGTTACATTAACATTAATGTAAAAGGAAGTACATGAACTTTATTCTCTCGATGTCTATATAGTTTCATGATTCTTGTTATAATTTGATAAAATTACAAAAAGATTTATGTACAACGTGACTTTTCGTGTGCATGATTATTCGCGTGACAATATAGGCTCGGCCGTACGTATTAAACGCCGTCACGTAAAAGCCGCCACTTAATTTCTCCGCAATTATAACGTATGCGGGTCACCGTGAAACGTGCCGACCGAAAAATCCTACGTCGAAAAATTTGAAGGAAACATATTTCAAAGTCACCCCCGATTAGATGGTGAGGATATAAAATAGTAGTCGATCAGCGACGTCAACTTTACGGATCGTGCCCACAGCGACCACAGTTGCATGTCGAAAGCGGTGCCTTTCGGAACCGCCGAGAAGCCACGAAGTACCGCGAAAAACTTAGTTTTGCGAGGACGATAAATCATCTTGAAATTCGCCAGGGCTGACAGGCATGTAGTTTTACGAGAGCCTGCACGCAAAATGCAAAGCAGTCTCGAACCTGGTGGGCTTGCACCGCAATTAATTAGCGTTTCGTGATAGCCGTGCATGTGCCGAAGCATTCTCTTTTTTTTCTTCTAGAATCGCTAAAGCTGCTCGCGCGATAAGGTGACGCTATTCGTTGATCCGATTGAACATGTAACACCATTTTAAAGAACATATCGGCATTGCTCGACTGCACGATATCGAGATTATTGCCGAAGTTTTTCATAATTATGTCACGTGCTTCTATAGTTACCCCTGAAATGTACTTGGAATTAATACTGTTAATATGAATCATTTTAATATTGTAATTAATATCGATCAATTACAATTAATTTCAATAATAGATTTGCTTTATAATATACATATGCGTAAATTTATAATCAAATTACATGAAGGAATAAAGATGCGAAAACGTAAAAGAATACAGTAATTTATTAAAATTTGCGCATACATAAGAATCGAAATTAGTATTTTTTTATAATCTGTTTAGACAAATTATAAAAATTTATATAATCTATATTTTTATTTAACTATGACGTATGTATATTTACATGTCATTTCATATTTACGCATTTTCGTTCCAATATATATTTTCTCTATATAACATTTTATACATACCTTTAGTCATACAACATCTTGTCAAAAATAATATGTACGAATATATATTAAATATGCAAATAAACTAATAAATTATCAATTATTTAAATCATTGAATTTTTTAATCTTAATATCCTTTTGTTATTCATACCTAACGACTGATTTGTCGCTAAACTAAAAGTTATTAGAGAGAGGAGAATTGTTCACATAGGCCGATTTTGTAATATAGTGCAATTAATATTTTATATCTATATATATGTATATATATATATATATATATATATATATATATATCTTAATTAGTGTTTTGTGATAAAATTTACAAATAATACAAGAACATTATAAAATACAAAGTTTGATTTTTTTCTATACTCCATTTCTCCTTTTCAATATCAATGTTAGACGTAGCCTAATCTTTTTGTTTTAAATATCAAAAATAAATTTAATTCTTCTCTCAATGTGATTTATTATCGCGTTGAGAAAGAAATTAATTTTATTTCTGTTATAATTCAAATTCAAAAAGTAAGATACGAGAGATGTGTTGTCGATCATGATTTTGGTACAAAACCAGTCTTAGGTGGTGGACCAACAGATTTGCTGGATATGGGCACTGTAGGATCTACTCCCATAACAGATGCTCCTGCATTGCTTTCATTATTCGACAACGCAGTTGCTAAATTCAAAGATGGTGAAGGAGACATTCTCTCAATTGACAATGTCTGCTGAGGAAGCTGCGCATCTGTCTGAATACCTCTAGATCCATATATTTCCTTCAGAATCAAGAGGATAGTATCTTCAGATTCCCTAAAATTAATCAAATAATATTAAAATAAGTACGCAATAAATATAACAATATATTTCTCGCAACAAATGTATTGAGATTTACCAGTAACAGATATGGCTTGTAAGAGCAAAGATATATTCATTAATATATTCGAAAGGCGCTTCTTGAAGAACATAATCTATTCTTCGGCCATGATTAAGTTTTCCTATTTTTAAATTGGCACCATTATCATCATTGTTATGTTGATCTGGTACACTAGGCTGTTTCTGTAACTGTTCTTCGACAACTTTATCAATCTCACGTTCCAAAGCTTGATTGTCTGGCTTGTGAAATAAGGCTAACTGATAAAAAGAATTCCACGTGTGTTTCACGGAATCAATTAACTTTTGTTTCAAATCTGCTCCGACTCGTGCCATCGTTTCCTTTAATTCTGCAAATTATAAATATATTAATATATACATTTTTTAATCAAAATTTATATTATCATAAATATATATTATAAAAATAAAAAATTTTTAAACTCACCTAAATGCATTCTTTTCCTGCCTTTATGATGTGGTATCAACATAGGTCGAAATTTATGAGCTTCAGGATTGATCAAGGATTCTACTCTGTAAGCTACCGGATCAAAAGGATGAAAAATGTTGAAGAAAGCCGGACAAGTGGGTAGTGCAAAATCTTCTCCGAGAGTATCAATTCCGCGAACAGTTACAAACATGCCAATCGGACTGCCGAGAGCAAAAAAGGCACGCGGGTGAAAATTGAGTTGCGGATAATGTATATAAGGTTGGCCAGTTCCTGCCGCGCCCGTTACAACATAACTGATTCTTCTACTTTGATGTCTTTTCAGAACGGCTGCTGGCATTGGCTTAATGGATCCAATACTGTCATTTTCCTACGATAGCGCCATAAAAGTTTTATTACTTAAATATTTCAAGTTGAGATAAAATGTATTCAAATTATCATAAAATCGAGTAAAAAAACGGTAATATTTTTTCTTTACTTACGCCTTCCCTGTCACTATTATCGTCCGTATTATCATCGTTTTTCTCGTTTTCTTCTTCTTCTTTCTTAACAGGTTTTTGATGGCACAGTAGATCGAACAAAATTAAACTGCCCAATGAATGACCACCTAAGTATATTTCTCCGTCAAAGGTAGGATTTCTTTCTTTGAATAGAAAATGCAATCTATTTATCTCACTTCCGACGGTGCGCATAATAGTTTGACAATATACAGGACTAGTATAGAAAAGTATATCGAGTAAGGTATCGTTAGTAAAATGCCGTAACTTTGGAATACTCTCCAATGTAATAGATTGCAATTTTTTGTCGATTCCCGTATCCTCGGAATGAAGTGTTGTATGCCAAGAGATTGGCAAAACTTCTATTCTGTTTACGATTCCTTGCTCGCTCGTAGTGCGGTAATGTGACTGCACCAATTGAAGTGATATACTTCGAAATTCATCGACTGAAAAGTTTATAAATATAAATATATCGAAATTAGATATTTATATAAATTTGACAGATAATTATTATAATTAGGTTATTTGCATATTTAATATTACATTTCTTAGAACTTACCAACTTCTTCTACAGTGCGGAATTTCAGATCACAAACACTGCCTATACCATGAACGACAAATAGAAGATGATCTACTTTCTCGGGTTCACCCTCCTCTATGTTGAATTCGTCGACTCCTCTTTTAACAACTCTTGGTCTACTTGCAGAACCCTGTAAATATGTACTGTCCTCTGAACCCTGTAGGAATTAGGATCCACCATTTCAAACAGAACCATGCGCGTAATATAAAAAAACGCGTACACTTTAGCCCGTGAAATAATTTACTAAAGAAAGAAAATACTAAAGAAAGAAAATAAGATATTTTAAAATACAATAAAGCGTAAATTGGAAATGTGTGTGTGTTTGTAATAAAATTAAGCTTTTAATAAATATAAGCTTTTAATAATTAAATATAATTTTTTAAGTTAAAATGTTATTAAGACAAAATTAAAAGCTTAATTATGAACTGTAAAGCAAAGCATTTTTAATATTAAACATATAAATTGCATAACAAAAAGTAATTTTTGATCATTTTTAATAGCTCGTTGATTCTATTTTAATGAAATGTAATAATATGAAATGCGTAATTAATGACATCGGAATAAATTGCACAATATTTTAACAACAATAGAATCTAAAAACCTATGAGTAAACATTTTGATACAAAATTCACGTAATTATATATATCATATTATAAAATTAAATTTCTCAATCAAATATTTCAAAATATAAATTATTTCAATTATTATAAAATTTCATTTTATATTGTTAAATTTATATTATATACAATTTGTTACTTACTGCGCTATTTCCCCAGGATCCTGCCAAATCGGGCGAAGTTGGTTGTAGATAGTGAACCTGGACTGTTGCGCTATGGAAGATAACATATTCTCCATTATTCAGATCAATTCTTCGATTCCAATTGTTTGTAAGACATGCTTGTTTGTATTCCTCCTCGAGCTTTACAGCAGTGCTCTCATTATAAGGAATGTATCTCGATTCGCTTGCTCCTTTGAAGAACCAAGAACATCGCCGAACTTCAGTAGATGCACCGGTCCAATATACAGGCACTCTTTGACGACGCAAAATATCGACATCATAACGACCACCTTCAGTAGCTACTGTAGTTTCAGGCGTAATATCAGTAGAATTATGTATTTCTTCTAATTTTAAACTATCCTGCATAGAGAACGGAAGCCATAGTGTTTTGTTCTCCACTTCTTTGCGGTAGAACCAATGTTGATATACTGGTCTGTATTGCATATGTTTATCGGAAGATGCAGCAGCCTAAAAGGTATTTATTTTTCGTGAGTATAAAATATAGTTAAAAATGTGTACTAATAATAAATAAATACAAGTACAAAAATCTTGTCTAAAAAAATTATTAATAAAAATATAAAGAAATATATAAATTAATGATATATATAAAGAAAATTTATCAAATTTACTAGTAATTTACATTTAGTTACAATATTCTGGCCTTATAAATAAATTAGAAATATGGTGTGGCGAGATATTCTTACCAAATTTTGAAAACTCGGTGGGATAGTATCTGGCGTAGTACGATTAATCGGCGCATTAACCGATATTTGAATAGGATTGAGTGTGGCTGATCCCGTCGGTTCAGGTATTGCCGTTACCATCGAGACTGCAGGCAATGCGGAATATGAGGTATTATCTTCATGAGCAGTGTAAGATTGTAATCCACTGTTATTCTCATACGAGGATGGATTTTGATACGATTGTTGTTGAGAAGATTGTTGACTGTATGTATGTGAAAAAGTTCGTTGTTTAGATAATTCATTCGTAAATTGAGCAGGATTATAAAATGTTGGGGCCAATGATTGGCTCGTCGCAGTACATACTGGCTGGTTGGATATAGTGTTTAACACCTGCGATTGAGAAGATTGATCGGCATTCCAAAATGGTGCGTGAATTGTGGAATTAGCCGCTGTAGAATTAAAAGTCAAATTTTCTTGAACCTGCTGCGGATTATTTGTAGTAGCAACTATTAAAGTACTTGGTTGACTAAAAGAAGAATTTATATTCTTCTCTTGACAAAAATTGGAAAATCCGTCTGGTTTTGTCGATTCAAAGAACACGCTTGCCGAAGGCTCCGTTGGTTTCGGCGGATTGTAAAAATTATTTTGCGGAAGTTGAACGGAAGGCGGTATGTAATTCAAGCTTGATCTTTGATCTGCAGGTCTGTCTGCATAAAAAGAGCTTGGCATAGATGTCGATTGCAATTGGAAATATTCTTGAGGCAAATGTGTGCTCAATTCAGCCGCTTGGTTATCTGTCACGACGGAATTGTTATCAGCCGTATGTACTTTTGGACAGATTACCGATTCCGCCGCTGGCTCTTGCCCAAGAAATACGTCACTCCAAGTGTCACTTCCAGGCTGAGCGATTTTCTCTTGAACGTCATTTAACTTCGCCTTGTATGATTCATCGATGAACTCATTTGTAGCCTGCGGCGTCTCGTTTTGCGGTTCGAAAGATTTCGTTGATTCAGTAGTAATGCTAGACGTAATTTCATCAATTTTTGAAAATGTTTCAGGAGTTGTTGAAGGAAAATCTCCCTTTTGCTCTGCAAGTAAATGTTCTAACTTTTCTGTCACCTTGGCTGCTGATATCGGCGTAAATATCGCTTTTGTCTCTTTTGTTATCAATGGCGATTTATGTGCGGATTCTGTAGTTGTCTCGGGAATACTGTCTCTCGAAAATTCCGACGTTGATTTTTGTTGATTTGGGTTTTTAAACGCAGCAACTTCTTTATCTAAATTGGATGAATTAGATGTCGGTAAGATATCTCGATTCACGTAAGGTGTAAAGCCGGGGAATGAGATGTTCGCCGGAGTGTTCTGTGGTGTTGTGGGCTCCAATATTTGCGTAGGTATTGGTCTTGATAATGACGAAACAAATTGAGATGGCGTGGATAGGGAAGAACTTTCGGAAAATTGATTTTGAGTTGTGGGTGCTACAGATGAGTTATACGTTGCTTCTGTTGTGACTAAATTGGATCGAAATGATGTATGAAGAGAGCTGTTCCCCGATGGCGGCTCAAACTTTGGAAGCTGTTCAGGTAAAGAACTAGTTTGTTGTACGCTGGAATTGTTATCCTGTACTGATCCCTCCGATTTAAACGGATTTAGAATGGTCGGCGATGCAGACACATTTTGAGTAGGAAAAAATGTTTGTACCGTTGGGTTCGGCTTTGCGTTGGTCGTCAAATCAGGTGGAGGCGCATACTTCAGGCGTCGTTGATTTCCAAGGCGATAAGAAATGGGCGCTTAAAAAAAAATAATAATAATTAATTCTAAAAAATGCTGTGAAAGCATAACATATTTGCTATATTATGTAATAGAATAAATTAAATAAAAAAACTAATTATGCACTTATGTAAACAGTGCAATAAATTAAAATTAAAAAATTGACTTTAGATCTCTACTAATTAAGATTTCTTGGAATCATTTTACATCATATTTTCTATATATCGATCAATTACTTATTCATACTTATTCATACATTGATTTGGCATAATTAATTGAAGATTTAATCAAAATTCGTTATAAGAAAAATTATATTAATCATTAATAATTTAATTATATTAATCATAATATACGTGATTTTTTATTATTGTATTATATTAATTATAACAATAATATAAACATAATTTTACGAGTTAATTGTAGACTCACCATAACCAGGTTGAGATAAATTGGGTGGAGCTGCGGGCTGCGGAGGATTCGATACAGTATCAGTGGGACCGAAAGCAGGAAATCCTGATAAGTTCGTGCTTTGAGGATTCTGAGAATTAATCGCTAAGAATCCTGGTATTTCTGATTGAGAACCATGCTGTCCTTGTGGGGATATATAAGGATTAGATTCATGTATCACTCCGCTTGAAGTGTTATCGATTGTTTGATTTATTTGCGATCCTAAAACGTCATTTTTAACTGATGACAGCGATAAATTCGGTAGAGAAGAAAGGATTGTCGTGAAATATCCTGATTTTGCTGACTGATTCACTGTATCCTTATTTTCCTTTGACTGAAAAGATGTATCCGAGGGAAAGTTCTCCTGCGTCTTTAATGGAGACTGGAATTGAATATTAGGTTCCTGTCCTATGAAGTTGTCGAGCTCGGCATCTAGAAGAAAATGATTTAACTTAGACGATAATTATCGAGATTTTTAATATATTTGATTTTCTGATATATTTATATATATTTGTATACGAGGAATATATATAAAAATATAATTTTTCATCTGTATCACTATTGCAAACATCTTGCAATAATACACTGAAAAAAAGTAATGTTGAATTAACAACATGAGTGTAATTGGAATGTATTTTATTAATTCAATAATATCATTAATCAAATCATTACATGGTATATTGATTTAATTAAAAATGTTATTGAATTAATAAAATAGATTCCAATTACACTGATGTTGTTAATTCAACATTACTTTTTTTCAGTATGTGAACGTAAAAAAATGCTTAAAATAAAAAATTATATAATAAAATTAAATTTTTCTTAATAATATTTTTATGAGTATTTGTCACTTGAAATTTTGAATTTTAGAAAACTGCTTCAAGATCTTTAAAAATTGAGAAACAATATATGTACATTTAATCTTTCCTAGTCAATCGGATATATTATCGTATCCACAAAATACCTTTAGACAACTAAATTTTCCATATTATTCATGAAGTGTCAATATTAGACAGGATGCAATGAACGTAAGAACTTATGACGAAGATAATGCTAACCGATAATACTCCTACTCTTTGACATAATTTGTTAGACAAACATTCTAGGAGAGATTTTAAAATTATTATTTAATGCATTGATATAACTTATTCATGAGCACAAATCCTCAGTTTTAAGCGTAATTTATAATAATTAATAAATAGTACTTGTAAAATTAAGAAGAAACTCATTAATAATTTTCAAAAGTTCATACTTGCATTAATGAATACTAATTCCTTGGCATCTCATTAAGTTTTAAAAACAAGCAATCTATACCCTAATAAGAACACTTTTTTATGCTTGTATCTATTCAATAAAAAAATTTATTTGCAATTTTTATAATCAGAAAAATATGCAGTATCGTTAAATTTTAATATTAAAATATAAAACTTATAAAATTTGATGTACTAATAAGATATATTAAAAAATATATATAATATATATTAATTAATAATATATATTAATTAAAGAAATATATTTAAAACTTGTTATACAAATATAAATAATCAATATATTCAAAATTTGTTTTTCTTTTAATAATGAAAAGCATTTATCCTTTTTTCTCAATATAACTTTAAAACATTATGCGAAACATATGTATTATAAATATTGATCACATATTATAAATCAAGATGAATTTAATCTGAGATGATCATATTAAATTCTATTAAATGTTGCAATATTTATAAGTTTATTTAATTGTGTAAAAAAACAACCTTTAACGAGAATATTCTCATAACGAGATACTTTCGAGATTGTGCAAGGCACACGTTAACGCCCAGATTTACTTTTGCGCTCGTGTTATCATCAATGTAACTGAACATACGTTACCTCTTCGGTAAACTTACGCGCACAAAACTTTATAAGTACGTCACCCACATTTTTACATTTAGTCTTTCCGTCGAATCTTTTCCGTACGCTTTCATATAATGGAATCACGCGTGTATTTGCTTTTTGTAATATATTTTGTGACTTGCATTTTACATAAAAATGCATTCAGTGAATCAACGTCCTCAAAAATAATCACGTCATTTAATAACGCTTCTCAATCGGACGCTCCGTTACGAACCATGGAATCAATTGAAATGGTAACAAGATTGAATGAGATGACTCTAAAAGATGACAAGCCTAAACCTGACATTTCATTGGAATCTTCGAAAAATTTATCAGAGAGAATAGAAAACGAAAAAAATTTCTTAAAATCAAGTTGTTTTAGGTTTGTTAAATCAATTTGTGCGACATATCATAGACTTAAAACAAGAATATTTATATAGATAAAACTTTTATATATATTATATTTTTATATATATTATATTTTTTTCATTCAATATTATCTTCTATATATATATAAAATATTAGTATCTTTAAAATAATATTTTTATTGTAGTTATATATATATATATATATATATATATATATATATATATACATATATATATAACTACAATAAAAATATTATTTTAAAAATACTAATATTTTTTTTTATAAAATTAACAAAATTTTTCTGTTGAAAGGTATTGCATACAACAAATGGAAACTGATAAAAATAATTCTGTCGTTGAAGATATTAATCTTTTCTTGTCATTCATGCTCGCGTGCACAGGAAATGAAAACAAAGAGGATAAAAATTTCAACAGAGAGATATTACGTAAATAATTTTTGTTTTGATTATCAATATTATTGACGTTGCTTATCATATTCGATTAAATATTGACGTATATAAGTCTTACAAATTATGCTATTACTCTTATTGTTAGTTTAGCTTTTAACACTAGATATCTTGAAAATAACCAATGACGTATAATTAGTGTTATTTTAAATTATTAAGATTACAACATTTTATATGACAACAATAATCTTATTATAAAAAATATGTTAAATAAATGCATGTGCCGTAACAAAGTTGATTTAAAATACAAATCATATAAATCATTTTTATATGATTATTTATATAATTATTATAATTATTTTTAGATGATTTTTTATTTGGCAATAATCGGAATATGAAGATAATAAGACATATATCTATCAATAATAAAAATTCAACAAACTTAAACATTTGTGAAGTAAGTTATTTTTAGAAAAATGTCAGTTTTGGTAAATATTATAACATATTTATTAATTAGAAATTTATCTTGAACTCTAATATTATAAATATTATAAGTGTTATAATATTTATAGAGCTTATTTAAATGGATAATGTTTATTTAAATAATAATATTTATTTAAATTTAGAATTTAATCAAGGCATTAAAGACATTCAAAATTCATACTTTAAAGCACTTATTATTTATGTATTAAAAAAATAATAAAGCTTCACATATCTACATATCAAGAAAGATTATTATAAAATATATATTATTTACAGAAAAAAAAGATTGGTGCACAAAGAGTTAATTATACCGAAATCTCTTTAGATGCTAATGTAACTCAAATTGTAATCAGCATTTTGAAAAATTTTTCGCAGACGGTTCTCACTACATATATAAGTAAGTACACATAACGCGCACATGCTTTGTTCTTTTATTTATAAACACAAGGAAAAGACAGATTTACATTTTTATTCTGTATATATGTGCGTTTTAAATGTTAATCTTTAATTCCATATATACTTTTTTAATCATTTATGAAAAGTATTATTTCAACACGTTTACAATATATTGAAAAAAATTTATTTAATTGATCTTAAATAAGATTATTAAATTTTATTTAATCTTGCAATTAAAATAATAGGACAGAATTAATTAATATAGCGTGAAAATATTACATCAATATGTATTATTCTATTTATGCAGTGCTAAATTTTTTAATACATTCTATATCATCTTGTCCTATATCTATTCTACTTTTTTCTATTTTGAGAAATATCTTTTGTGCAAGAAAAATATTATTCGAACTATAAAAAATTATAGATTGCACTAATCTTTTGCTGATATATTTTTCGATTATTAGATATATATATATAACAGTATCATTACATCTATCTAACCTTCATACACCAAGGGCAATATTGATCGGGTGATTGTCTGCTTCGTATTCGTTGTATTACACTGACTAACCACTCACACAAGAATACACATACTTACGCTTATAAATATTTTTACTCTTATTGAACAGGCAATATTGAACAAACTTTTCCTGTCACGAAACATCTATAATCGGTAAAATCAATTCGGGTTAAAATAATATAAAGATGAGATTTGATGATTTCCTTATCGACAAATTATTTACTTTTATCGTCAATTTTAATTTACTATCCAAATCATCGAAATGTTTCATTCAGAAACAATTTTCACTTCCTAAAGCACATTAACAGACAGAGTGACACGGAAACTAGGAATAATAATATTGGCATGTATGCATGACACGAAAAGGGTAGTTCGGCGCGCGCAACCTGCCACCAAGAGGGTGGTGCGTGAAGCTAATAGGAGTGGGAAATTTAAAATATAACTTTAACGTAGTCATTTTGTTTAATAAAAGTAAGAATAATATTACGAAAAATATTAAACTAACAAATTGTCATCGAAATTACAAATTTCATATAACACATATGTTATAGTAATATAAAATTATAAACTTATTTTATTAATATGTATGTATTAAATTCATTTAAAAATTTTTATTTTTTTCATGACAAGTTCTTAGTAAAATACTAAAATACTATATGAACTAATCAATAACAAAAATATATCAATTGTAATTTTTTTCTTTTTATAACAGCTATAAAGTTAAATAAAAATTAAATAAAATAAAATGGAATATAAAATAAGAATAATTCAAAAATTTTTACTAATTATTGCATTTATAAGCATGAATATAATTTTTATAAAAATTCTATGAGTAATGCAATATTACTTTAATATAAAAAATCAATTTAATATCGTTAATAATAAAAGATCAAATAAATCTTGTAAAGCAATTATCTAAAAATAATTGAAAAACTAATAAATAGCATATCAATGTATTAACAGTGCAGTAACTAAATAATGATAAATGATTAACAATAGAATTATAAACGATATATATCTCGCAACTTTATTACAGCTGTGCATAAGAATCGGAAACATATATTCATATATCACGATAATTAATCGAGTTTTTTCTTCAAATAGAAAAAGAAACACTCACACTTTTATCTTTATGCGAGTCAATCGCAACTTAACCATCAACAAAACACGTGAATTGCTCTTGAGTCTACACGTACTCTTGCGTGGCTGCCAACTTCCTCGGCAGCTGTCTTACAACTGCCAATCCGTCGCTTTCTGGCTCGTAGATACACACGAGATTGTGCAATCACGTTGCTCTTTGGCCACGGCTCTCGCTCACACATTCTCTCTCTTTTATTCTTGTTCATTTGCATCCTTAAGCATATTAAAAAGAGAATCCATACAGAAAGAAATAAGATATTTAAAAAAATTGTTTCCTGTTTTTAAAATGCGACATTTAAGATAAAATCAAAGAAAAACAGATACGTTCGATCACAAAAAATGTGTGTTTAAACCGATACCGGTATTTCTTGTCTTGCAAATAAAATTTACACAACTGTTTTCGGCCGTGCCGTATAATCTCTCGAAATTTTGCCAAAGTTATTATTATTTGCGTAAATATATTTTTAACCAAATTTATTCTCATATATTTCTGTTTCTATTAACATTTAGTAAAATTAGTTGTCATTTTGAAATAATTATAATTATTTCAATGTTTATCTATTTTGTATAATTTCGAATTTTGTGTCTTTTCGAATTTTTTTTATATTTATAACTTTGTATTATATTTTTAATTATTCTTTAATTTCAATGTTGCAACAAACTTCAATAGAAGTCTTGCTTTCACTTTCATTGGTATAGAAAGTTAAATAAAGCCTTTGCAGTTATATTTGTGCATCCAAAGCATGAAATGGATGAGTTCCGGAAAGAAAATGTTTGTGCATCATTTGACACATTTTAAAAAAATTGATATAATACGTATATCATAAGCAATAATATAAAATACTAAAAGAATATAATATTATATTATTATATATAATATTATTATTACATTTAATATTACCTATTATATTTAAAAAAATATATCATTATAAATTCTTATTTACTATTTCTTCCAGAAATCAATACAGAAAATAACTTTAATGAGATATTAGATGAAGACACACAAAGCAAAGCAACGAATATAAATACTAAATTCAATAATTTAAAAGAAGTAAGTTGAATAAGCAACATATTATCTTTTTATGATTATGCATTACCATACATAATCAAGGTATACATAACGGATTTTACATAATCATTGAAATTATGTATATATTCTACAGAATGCTGCTGAGAATATTGATAATAATCGAACCAATATATATGCAATACCTGTCATAAATTCTAAAATAAATAAAAGATCAAAGTTTGCGCACGTGGAAAGATCTGCAGAAATTATGAATGAAAAAATAATAAATAACGAGGATGAAATAATGACGGAAGATTTCTCAAATGTATTATTGCCTTCGGTCAAGTCTACTATAGCAAAAAACATTGCCAATTATTCTATTTTCTCTTTACGTAATAATCTGACTAGTTATGGTGGTAATATTAAAATTCCACAGAATGTACCAAAAGATATCAAAACAAATGGAAAAATATTTACCGTAGTAAGGCATATACTTTAATAAATAGAAATAATAAAATACAAATACATATATTTTACACACACACACACACACACACACACACACACACACACACACACACACACACACACAGGGTGTCCCAAAATTCAAAATCAATCTTTCAAAGACAGATTTCTGAGATCATCTGAAAACGATTTTTCCTCAACGAAAATGTCGAGGCACTAATAATTTTCGAATTATAAGTGATTGGAAATAAGAGGTTTTTCGTAAACTAAGCTTTGTAGAAATAAAATATTAACAAAACTACATTCTTCGATTAATTTTAAATAGAGTTTACTTTAGTTGAGTTTTAATTTAAGACTTAATTGCAAAGATATATGATGGCAAAAATCGGGAACATGCAAAACATGATGACCTTCATCAACATTTTCATTCGACTGAGGAAAAATCGTCTCCAAATGATCCCAGGAATCTGTCTTTGAAAGATTGATTATGAGTTTGGGACATCCAGATATATTTATATCTATACTTATATATATCCTGTATATATATATATATATATATATATATATATATATATATACAGGATATATATAAGTATAGATATAAATATAAACATAAATATAAAATAAATAAAATTTTTATTGTGCAGGAGCAACAACAGAAAATTGAATCGCGATCATCGGAAATTGCATCATTAAATGAAGATATCGATACAAACGATATGAAAATATCTACTAGAAATAATATATTGATGGAAATACAAGATAGTGATCAAGATTTGTCAACGAAATTTACTCGAAATATTGGAGATATTTTAGAAAGGAAAAAGATATTTCTAGAAATTAATGCCAAGAGTAATTTGATTGCTACACCAGGAACAACACATAGAGTGTTTTTTGATGTAACGAATAGCTGCGTGCTTCCAGTTCGATATGCAATTCGAGCAAGAAGTTCACCATTTAGAATACTTAGTACGCAACCAATTTAGTACGTTCAATTAATAAAATACGTCGAATAATAGAAATAAATAACATAACACTAAAGATTTAAACGAGGATATATTGGCCAGTATTAACCGGAAAGCACTAATACATTTTATATATTCGTATGACGTATAGTATATTCACAATTTATATAATTATTTATAGAAATAGTATTCTCAATGTGCAAATATATAACTATTCATTAAATGAAAAATGCGAATATATAGTCTTGAATGCAGATCTCACATCAATAGCAAGGGACCTTCGACATTTGAGAATAAAAGAAAATCAATAATATTTATGGCCGCATAAATTTGTCGGCTTGAACTGGCTATATATGTCTTGTTTAAATGAATTAATGAATAATTATTAAAATTATAATATCATCAACTTCTTGATACTTTATAAATAATATGGATTATATATTTTGAAAACAAATTACATATTAAATTTTGTTCTTTAAATTTAAATAGATATTGTATTTCTAGTTTATGTGTGTATACATTCTTACATTTTAAAAATTTATTAAATTCTCTCAAGAAAGCAAGAGAATTATATTAGCAAGAGAAATATATTAGCGAACATAATTAACATAAGCGAAGAAAAACGTATATGAAAACTGTATTATTGTACATTATGTATTATTTTTGCATTTAAAATCTATCTTTATCTTCATTAATTTGTATGCAACAGCTTGTGGTTGTATCCACAACAGACAAATTATATAGCCGTGGATGTCGGTGTACCGTTAGGAACCCAAGAATCTGTCAATACGCTTACATTGTTGATCGAGGGTACGGATATACCGGAAAAAACAGTATATATTTATGTTCAAAATGCAATTTCTAAGGTAAAAAGAAGTAAAAAAATAAAATCAATTATATATACATATAAAATTTCAAAAAATATTCTGTTATATATAAATTCTTTGAATTCAAAAAATTTTTTTGAATTTAAAGAACAATAATTTAGAAAGAAATAATATAAAATAATATAAATTAAATTACGCACAACACGAGTATTGCAATATATTCTTATTTTATATTTACATAAGATTGTATTTTATGCTTATTATTATGATATAAATGTTGTATTACCTATGATTTCTGTTTGCATTTTTAGAACATTGATGATGTAAAACCGACACTCGAATATTCGTTTAACAGTAATTGCGCTGGCAAACTGGACAAAGATCGTTGCGAAAAAACATTTTGGAGTGCTGACATCATAATTCAAGATTCGAACTCAGGTATTCGATGAATGTTTGATAATATGTATGAATAAGCAATATATATAATTACGAATTGAAAATTTCCGTTTAATTAACTCTTTTACGATTTTTTTTTAGGTTTAAAAAGTGTTATATCGAATCCAAATGGACTATATTCACGCACTAAATTTGTGAGCGGCACTAAAGACCGTATCACATTTTATTATTTGTCGTCGTGTTGCTCGACAACAGCGACTATTACAGCAATAGATGTGTCAGACAACCAGTATTCCCGTACTATTGATGTAACAGGTAATTTTTCCTTTTTGCCAATAAATTTTTCGTTAATTCAACACATTTAATTAATAGAAACTTCTGATATACATAAGCTGCAGTAAATGTGAAAATAACATGACTGTATAATAGTATCAAAAGATCAAGTGTCGTGGTAATATTTTATTTTTATAGCATGGGATAATCTGTCGCAAGGAGAGATAGCAGCTATCGTACTTGGTGCATTACTACTCCTTTTTCTTATAATACTTCTTATTGTTGCAATAGTTTACTGCATTAGTAGAAGGAATAGTCATGATCTGCCTTACACACAAAGATATGGTTCTAGACCGCCTGCTAGATCCGAAAGAACAAGCTTCTAACAGTATGCTTAATGAGAAAATTAGTTATTATTATCACAACCAATTATAAAAATCATAAAAATTGTACACACATTAAATTTCTAAAATATATATTATTCAGTGTATATATAAAGCATATTTAATAAATTTTTATTATAAAATGTATATAATTGTGTTGTTATTAAAATTTAGATCTTCAAATTTTTTAATATTAGAATTTTATTTGCATAATTATAAACGAGACATATAAACAGGAAAATCTTTTCACGTTAATCTTTGTTTTATTTGAATTCTTATGCATATGTTTTATGCAATTTATGTAAATCCGGGCATGACCAAATGTGGGTATGACGAAACGAATATACTGAACCATTTATATAGATATATGTCTTATGTGCTTAACTGAGAGACTTTCATGACATACTATCACTTCTCTCTGTAATATCGACTGTGCAAATGATGAAGGAATAACAGATGTTTGCCAACGAATACATTTTGACAAACACAGATGCGAAGAAGATCAAGCGCAGTAAAACGGAGCAAACGGAGCAAACGGAGTAAAAACGGAATTACTTCCTTAAAGAATTATTTTTTATTACTCTCCTTGACAAATCTCACTTCGAAATCGATTGTTATTCAATTTTCTACATTATTAGGTCATAATAATATACAATATATGCTGAACCTCGCCCAGAGTTTCTCGTTGAATAGACTCACCGTCTCGAAGCATAGCTGACGCGGGGTTAACTGGCACTAGTAATGTATTCTCCGTGTAATTGTCGAAGGGGAAACCAGGACCCGCAGCGGACAACAATGGGTTTTTCACCTTACGCGATGCGTTGTTCATGTTCACTGTAATGATGTTGGAATCCACACAACCCGCAATGGCACTGACATTTAGCGTAAATATACACGAGGTTTTACGTGGGACTTTAAATGCTCCTACGAAATGCAAACCCACACTACCTTATCGTCCACGTAAGCATATGCTTATCAGCTTATTTAATAGTGAACACGTTGCGTTTGCTTGTATCTCTTCGTGCTCTTATGGAGCGTGTGACTGTCTTGAATAATCGTCGACTACATTTAGGAAATTTTGTATGTCCCCGTCTCTATATTGGTATTATATCTTCTGGGGTATATCAAAGATGGCGCTAAAATTCACCACATTTATACGTATACAAGCACCGAAATGTACTGTTAAAAATCATAAATATAAAGAACATATAAAAATATATAAAGATTTATATATCTATGTTCTTTATATCACGATTAAATAGCTCGATGAGCATGGAAATAATTAAAAAACGACGACAAATCAAAAATAACAAATATAAACATTTTATTATACGGAAATATTATTATTTTATTGTCAATAATGGAAAGTTCTATATACCTAATATAGTAAAAAATGTGAAAAATAATAAAATAATGTTATAATATAATATAAAAAAATAGGATTTAATTTTAAAAAATATAATATATTATATATAATAGTTATTATTTTACACACACACACACATATATTATTATTATTATTTTAAATTTCTATCACTACAATTATTATTTAATTAAATGAATTAATTATACAAAATGTGTGTCGAGAACTATATATCGTTATATATTACTTACATATATTAGTTACATATTACTTATAAAAATTATTATTACTTATATTAATCATATACTATGAATCATATATTATTAATTATATTTATATATTATTTCTATCTATTCGTAATAATATTATTTTATATATTTATGTTCATATTAAATTATTATTTTAATATTTCATAAGTTTATATATACTGACGTAATAGTTTTTTTTTCGTGTAACTGCATTTCTGTTATTATCAATTATGTTTATTATTTCTTACTTTGATCATTAAAAATATCTATAATGTGGGTTGCATAAATAAATGCTGAAACTTTAAGTTAATTTTTATAGTAGAAACATTAATCTAGATTAAATACATTTTAAAAAACGAAATAATAAAATTTTAGGAAGAATAATATTTAATTATATAACATTTAATTATATAACATTTTTTTCATCAGAGATCAGTGAAAATACTTAATTGCCATCTATCTTCATCGACTAAATCTAGACAAACACAATAAATTAAAAAATTTCAAACTTAACTGCCATTGATAACAACGGTTGCTATTTCATCAGCAACCAGTCTCAGTTTTGGGAAATGTCTAGATTTTCCTGTAAATGTACCATTCAGTTTCTAACTCGTACAAAGAATTGAGAGAGAGAGATGTAAATTTTCTTATCTTAAAATGTTCAAAATTAAACGACTATATTTAATTAAATTCTTTTAGATTATAATATTTATGTTTAAAAATTTAAATATATAAAATATATATAATTATATATTATAATTTATAATATAGCTTTGTAAAACTCTATTATATCTCTAATAATAAACTCTAAATTATATTTCTACTAAACTCTATTGTGAAATATCTCTATTATATAATATAATAGAGATATTTCTTGAAAAAATTTCTTTCATCAAAAATAATGTTGTTTGTAGCTAATTGCATAATAGTTTCATTCGTAATATTTGCAATATAATGCATATACTTTTAGTTATAATAATATAAGAGAGGATATATATTCTCATGCAAATAATTATGTAAAAAATGTATAGAGAATAATATAATATGTTTTTAATAGTTAAAGTTCTTTTATCTGTCATACACACACACACACATTAATATTTTGAAATGATACAGTTATGATCCATTTCTTGTCCTCATTAATCAAGAATTACTTTAATCAACGTGCTTTGACTTTCACAGACTCATGTAGGGAAAGATTAAACATCGAAATCCGATTTCCGATTTAATCCTTTTTGGGAAAAGAGCTTACAAAAAGATTAAAACTTCAAAGCGTCAGATAATTAACAACATGTGATACAAGTATTAAAGATTTGCGTATCTGTTACATGATAAATAAAGCTTAACCCTTTATCTTCTTTATGTTCTTCCTATGTATCAATGATATGTATTTAAATTCAATAAATTAATCTTTTGTTTTAAAAAAAAAATGCGAAAAAAATTATGAATTTGTTATATCAGACTAAATAATTTATAAGACAAAATGTTTTTCTTGTCTTTTAACATTTTTTTAAATATATTTATTTTATAAAAGTTATTTGTGAAAAGTAATGTTTTATAAAAATTAATAATAAGCTAATTCGTGCATTTTCTTTTCATCGAATTTAGAATATTTTGAAGACTTTTTGTAAATTTGTTATTTATTTAAAATAAATGTATCAAAAAACTTTTCTCTTGTATCAAAAAACTTTTCTTTTCTCAGAAATTAAAATATTAAAATATTAAAAATGTTGATCAGTTTACATATGTTTTCATGCTGTTGTATATTATATTGAGAGGATTATCGTTAAATATTTTATATTTATGTAAAATATTTTTACATAAGATACATATATTTATATATTAATATTAATTAAAATAAAGCTAATGCTTTAACAATTCTTCTGTAAATTTTTGTATAGCAAATTATATATTCATCAATCAAAAACGAATTATATCGAGTTGACAAAAAATAATATTCTTTGCCCCCATAATGTCGCGTTTTAGATGACATCGCTAAATATTGCCTGATCGTGCATCCTCGTTCGCTAATCTGTCTAATCTGTCCCAAAATGAAATAGTTGCGATTCTTTCGGTCTCACCCTTCAAATGCACGAAACGTCGCAATGGGAGAAAACACTTGACCTGACTAGGAAGGGTGGCTCTTGAAGTGGTTTACAACGGGGGGGATTATATTTGGGGCAAAGTGACTATCGAGATACGATCACATCGTCTTTCTAACTAGTCACATAACGTATCAAGCTTTTGAAAATCAATTCTTTTTAGCGCTTTTTTTTAATATTTCTTAAAATAATTTTCGTAGTTAAAATAATTTGCTTTAATAAATATTTATACATGTTACTGCAATTATTATAATAATAAACAAGCAAATAATATAAAATAATTATTAATTATAATATAAAATAATATAATAATTTATTTATAAATAATATATTTGCAAAATAATATATTTATCTCAATCATTTTTAAACAAAATCTAGAGCATTTATCTTTATACAAAGCACAAAAAGTATTCGTATATAAAAGTGTCATTATAAAACTTTTTTATATAAATTGTATCTTATAAATTATATATATATATATATATATATATATATATATATATATGATCTGATTATTAAATATTAGGAAAATTATATTACATTTTTAATGCATTCATAAATTACATTCATTTTCATTTTAACAAAAGTATTTGTTTCTTAATCATTAAATTTCATCAAATTTTCCGGAAAACATAAAAATCTGAACATATCAGAAATATGTATATGTACATAGATATATATGTGCAACGACATCTCACGAATATGCCACATGCCTGCGAACAATACAACTCGCAGCATTCTTCTCTCTCTCTCTCTCTCTCTCTCTCTCTCTCTCTCTCTCTCTCTCTCTCTCTCTCTTTGCTTTTTCGACTCACCTACGCATCTCCATGTCCTTCCCTTTACTTCCCCGCGTTCTTCTAGGTATCCAGGCAGAACGAGGGTGACGTAGAAAGCGGCGGGAGCAGGGTGCTGACTTTTATTACCCTGTCTGATGTTATAAATGCGACCTGTATGCAGCCCTTCAGGCATATGTTCCCCTCCCATTCTGCATAGCGGTTATGCTTTTTACGGCATGTATATTCGTGGTCATGATTAGTGACAGCTACGAACACACGCATATGGTATAACCCTCATTTAGTCAAATACCAAGCATCTCCAAATCTCGATTATTTGCCGCTCGAATATAAATTACAAATATTTATGGATAACGCTACGTTTATACTGTACTTATCTACAGCATATTGTAATTAAAACAATTATTTTTTATTTTATTTTAAATAATTTCATTTTAAATGTTTTAGTAATATTTTTATTCTTTTTTCAACAATTTAGTGGCATAAAAGAAAAAATTATGTACATAGCATCCTCTTATATATGAAAATTTTCTCTTTTTTAATGTTAAGCATTATATGTTTACTTTGAACAGGAATAAAAGATTGAAAATAGTGATGCTATTTTTATTTTTTATATAACAATTAGGATGCAAAGCGAAAAAAATATGGACCATTCATCCACTTGTAACCAATTAGCTATAAACAGTCGGATATTTGTAAAATATTATATTATTTTTTTATATGATATTTTTTTTTGAAAAATTTCGATGGTACGTTTTAATTTCCATAAAAGCTGCACAAAATTTATCACAAGTACCACTTTAGCTACGTATATAAAAGCATTTATCTTTATCGTACTTTGATATTTAAATCGATCAATTATATACACATAAATATAAAAAATTTTAATATGTTTATATTAGATGTAAAATTATTTAACAACTTCATTATCACACATTTATGATAATTACAACATTATTCTATAAGTCAGAGAATTCATTATATAATAAATATGATTTAATAGAACTTTTTTTAATTTGTCCAGAATTTAAAGTAAATTATTCTATAATGTATGAATTATTACGAAATATTATTAAGATATATAAGAAATCTAACAAATAAATTAAATGTAGTCAAATATTTAAAGTCTGATGAAAATACTGTTCATATTCGCTGCAAATTAATATTTAAATATATAATAGATATAAAGTTATATAAATACAATTATCATTATTGAAATTTGTTAGAGATGAATACAAAAATAATGATCAAAAATAATAATATTAATGATTACGCAAATATGTAGCCGGCTAACCCAGGCAGCGAAATACAGCTAATCGTTAGAAAAATATTTGTATGCTTTTCATTTTTTAATAATACAAGCGTCGTTCGTGCTACCGACCGATGAGAGACATTTGCATCTGGGAAGAATATTGCAATTACGACCAGTCGTTTCGTCGCGTAATAAAT
The DNA here is from genome assembly GCF_003227725.1 of Camponotus floridanus. Taxonomy (NCBI): domain Eukaryota; kingdom Metazoa; phylum Arthropoda; class Insecta; order Hymenoptera; family Formicidae; genus Camponotus; species Camponotus floridanus. The sequence goes on from NW_020229214.1 coordinate 3,207,008, forward strand.
TATACTCGACCGCTTATCATGTCCGCAACGTTAATTGGATGCTGAAGCGCGCTGCAAACGTTTGAGATTTCTGTAACCTTTGAATCGTTTTATAAAGAATTTTGTATTTTTATTGTATTGCACAATACATGCCAAGTTCATTGAAATTAATTGATAATTTAATCTATAATATGGTTTCTCTTAACTTTCATATATGCATGTAAAAGAATAAAGAGAATTTTTATTCTTAATTTATTTTTAATAAAGTGAATCTACTTAGAAGATACTTATTATTAAATTTTCATTGTTTATTATTAGAAATTATTATTAGGTTAAAGAATAAAAAGTAAAAAATATTCTGTTGTTAATATCAGTTCATAGATTTGTTCTTGCACGTACGTAATCACATGCAGATTCCGGAGATAGCGCGATATCAATCTAACAGTGAGATAAAGTGAAGATTGCATGTTTCGAGCGTTGGAATGTTCTTTGATCTTGCCGAGAAACTTGTATCATGCATTACTGTCTTCACATCACTACAAGCTTTTTTGTGTACTATACTATTGTCATTATAGATATTATTTTGTTCAATAGCTCTTGCATATAAAAATTGTTGTTTAAATAAAATTTCAAATTGAAAACATATATCAAATATGTCTAAATCAAAGCGATATCTGTCTTAATACTTTATAACTTCTACGTTGTTATAACAATACTTTATGATTTCTATGTTGTTATTAAATTTAAAAAATAAAACAAATCTTAAATATATGTGAGAAATACAGATTTTTAAAAATTTTAATTAATATATTATATTATAATTAACTTGATAATAAAACATATATTCAAATATTCGTATAATTGTATTGTTGTAATTTTTTCGATATAAATATTCAAGAATAAGAGTGAATTGTGAAAATATCAAAACATGAAAAGGCTGGTAATGCGCGTATAAATGGCGGAACGATGCTGAATACACATCACATTGACGATTTTAATATCCGCGAATGATAAACAAAGTGGTATCTAACGAAGTGGGATAGAGGTACACCGTAATAAAATTTGCGTTGTGCTCCGTCGTGACCGAGTCGGGGAAAACATTACGAGCGGTTTTCTCCGATTTCAATTACCCCGGGCAACTGGTGTACATGAATGTCCGTTTGAGTAAAAACGCGAAAGGCCGAGGGAAACGTCAAGAGTCGCTTTGCAATACCAATTTGTCATTCGGCCGCCGAGAATATTGAAATCTGCTTCGCCATATTTCTGAATATCTTGAAATACTCCAACAAAATTGCACTTTTTTGGAATATTTATATGAATAACGTCATTCCATAATTCCGAATATTTAATACTTGTCTAGGCACACTTACATGCCATTAAAATATATAAAATTTACAAAACTTATTTATTAATATTTATGTAAAATGTAATTTATTTTTGGCAAAATATATAATTTATTATTTATTCTTTCTCTCTTTGCATTTTGTCAATCAACAATCTGTCACTGCGTAAGAAAATTGTAATTTAATTATTATAATTATAGACATTTTATTATTATAAATTTACTTACACAATAATGCTTGCAATTATATTTCATAAAAGTAATAGATTATTAGCTTACAATATATTTGAACCGCCCACAAGAATTTGCATACCAGTTAAAGGCAAGCAATGTAATTCGGTCGTTTTACCAAAGTGCTCATGCGTTTATATGAATCTCGTTCGTCAAAGAAGAGGGTTCACGATTAAAACTGCGGTTAATCCCATCCACCCACCTCTGTTCTCTCGTAACGGCCGCTCTTTACCGTTGCTTGGTTTTATTCCACTAAAAACCACCCGCGAATGAAGGACGCAGAATATAACGTAGAGAAGGAGGAAACGATTCAGTGAGAGGAGGAAAAAGATAAAAAGAGCAACAAATATAAGCAGAGGGATAGTAACAGGCAAAGCAAAGGGAGAACTTGAAAGGGAAGAGACGCAGAGAGAAAGAAGAGAGACTAGATGAGGGCCATGAGGATATTATAAAAGGGATTTTTTTTATTACTATTTTTACATACAAGAAATAAAATAATGTAATAATTTGACAAAGCAAGAAATAAATAAATAGAACGATTATATCATTATTTAGAAAATGATTCTAGATATATCTTACATTCTATAAATCTATATTTTTATTTTGCGCATTCAATCTTAAGTAATAATGCAATTGTGACAATATAAGACAAATATATTTTATTGTCAGATAATCCAAAAATGTGATAAAATAATTTTATATAAAAAGAATCTATACTAATGAAACACGCGTATCATATATAAAGTAATGCGTGAAAAACTGTGCATATAAATGTAGTGATTTAGACAGAAAGATAAATATATGGAAAGTGCGATAAAGCAGATAGCAAGGCGGATAGATAGACGGACAGAGAGAGGGTGGTTAACGAGATAGAGAGATAGAGAGAGAACAAGCGAGTTTACTGGGGCTAGGGTGAGACCCCACAAAGGCAGTGGGGCTCTTTTGATTCGCGAGCTAATTGGAATGCCGCGGATGCCAACGACGATGAAGCAGGGGTTGGGATACCCTCCGTCGAAAGGTGGGGGTTGCAGGGCTCTTGGAAGTCCTGCTGTAACCGAGGGATAGGCGGAGCTTACATCTCGCACAGGGTTGTAGCGCGAGATATCGAAGCTCATCTCGCCTTCATTCTTCCTTTTCGTCTCGTGACGATTTCGATCTCATCATATAGCTTTATTTAAGCATGAATTTCTTTATACGATGATTTATCGGTTTCTAGGAAAATTTTGTAACTTATAAATTTATCAGAAAAAAGAAGAAGAAAAGATATGAGAAAATTAAATAATTATAAAATTTTATTTTTTATTTTTCCATATTTTTTAACTTCAACTTATTTTTAGAGATATCTTTATATAATTTTGAAAATAATATAATTTATATAATTTTTTAAAACAATACTTACACAATATAAAAAATTTCAAACTTAAAATTTTTGTATTATCTCAAAGATTTATAAACAAAAAATAAATAAGATAAAATCACGCGCTATCTTCTTCGATTATAATAGAAAAAGATTATGAGGTAACTTTATCATTATTTTTAAATTAAACTTAATTAATTTAGTTTAATTAAAAAAATAATTAAAGTAAAATCTCATTTAATCTATGTATATATTTATAACACATGAAAATCTATGATTTATGACCAATAATGACTTTTAAAATATACATGATGATGTAAATGACGAAGAGTTGTAATAATTATATTAATTGATTTAGGAAATATTAATTGATTTAAATAAAATTTGTGAAATGGTATATTACGAATTGATTGATATCTTCCCTCGTATCTTCGTAATGGTAAAGTCTACATGATTGTGCGTCAAGAGCTTTTTGTGACGCTTTGACACGGGTCGTATGCTAATTTATCACGACGACAATGAGGCTTTCGCGTAACGAGCGAATATTAGTTACTAACCATCACCCATGTCAGATTTTTACATAAAAGAATAATATGCGTGATTCAATTTATATGTGCATTAATAGTCTTTCATTTTTTTTAACAATATTATTTTTGAAAATTATATTTGATATACTCAAGAATTATTAAAAATTATATTTGGCATACTCAAGAATTATTAAAAATTAAAAAATCTATCTATCAATACCTATGTAAATTACCATGTTTCTGTTTGTACCACTTTCCATATTTTCCATACCATACTTTCTTCATAAATTCTTTTTTTAAAGAAGGATAATAACTTTTTATAGCACAAAACATGCTATAAACAAACATCAAATATTGATATCTTCATATAGCGTCACATTGTACAAAATATTTATTTTATAAAAATCTGAATCTGCTATTACTGTATCTCTTTTACAATAAATAATGTTTACTTTTATTGTGTTGATGTAATAAAGATATTAAATTTAATTGAACAAAACAATCTTGCAACGTTTTGTTAAAGTGCGTCACAGTTTCTGAACGTTATTAATGTATAATATTTAAACAAAAGCTTCAGAGTTTTTCTTTGTACTCGGCTAGTAACCACATAAAAAGCTTACTTCCTCTTCCGACTTTGACCACCAGTAAAAATTGTTTTAAAACTTGTATAAGATATGATAGTGATTCTTTTTGTTCGTATTATCTGAGAAACTTGAGATATCTCATCCATGTTTCATAATTACAAAAAGTTTAAATAAACTCACGTTTATCTGTTTTTCTTGGCAGTATTAAATTATTGTCGGACGATATTTTTTGTGCTACTAATTATTTTATTTCTTAATGTAAAATGTTATAGTTATAATTTTATTAAATAATTATTGCGAATTAGTATGAATATTAATTTAGAGGTATGGATATTAATTTGGGGTCACATAATTAAACAGACTATTTATGTTTAATGTACAATTTGAGAGTTTATTCTCCATTTGACATGTACGCGTACGTCTATCGTATAGTTAATTATATTATAGTATCACATATTTACAGTTAATTTTTTTGTGCGCCAGTGCCAAAAAACGTAAAATAACATTTACCTCTTTGTAATTAAAATGAGAAAGAAGATGTTACTTTGACGTTAGAGCTTTATTGGCTTTATTCAATTTGTATATATGTATGTACATTGCGAAACTAATTTTTCATGCCCTCATAGCATAAATTTTTATCATACTACATAGAATACATCTACACGATTCGAAAGACAGTTACAAAAATATATATTGGACAACCGGTAGAAGGGAAATGACTGAGAATAGAAGCATTATTGTTAGCGTTTGTGATTGTTGAAAGATGCAATCTGTGATTTACATCCTTTCTTGAGTCTATTATCAACTTTGGATAATTTTATTTTTTATCAGACTCTTTGGTTTTTAAATTATCTAACATTATGATTCAATGAAATATAGTCTCAAAGCAACATTATTCACATTTAGAAAATTTTGCTGTAAATATCTCTTTCTTCTCGTAAAGCACAATAAGATATTTAACATCTTTCTTAATAATTTATCGGAATTAGTTCTCAATGTCACATATTATAATATGCAGCGAGTTACTCCTAAAAATTATTTCGAAAGTTTCATTTTAATAACTGCATAACTACAAGAAATAAGTTTCGATTTTCTGAATATATATTCTTGACAATTTATCTAGAGAGAAATTTTATCTGTAAAACATCAGTTTTCTTTTATAAAAGTGACAAAATCAGAGAGGAACGATTCAAGCATAATGAACAGACATTCTGGTTGCACCCTGTGCTGTCTGCGCAGAGTGTCTGGTCCTATCACGCAAAATATTTGGTGTCTCTTTGGTATATTTAGATGATATCCGTGCGAATTTATGCGACAATTCGTCCATTGGATGTTTTCCTTCCAATGTTTCGTACATTGGTATACTAGAGTCCTTCGAACGTCGTGTTTTCATCGAGTATAAAGCCGGTGATGGAATTTCACAAGGCCCCATGTTTTCTACATCGTGGTATTTCGGCTTACAATACCCGCACCAGGATTTATTAAGGATCTCAGCATCATCGCCTGAAATGGATGATAATATTATTAATGAAGATATTACAGTTTTTTGTCGGATAATATTTATATCAAAATCTATATGATAGAATCGAATAAATTAAATTTAAAATTAATTAATTAGAAGAAATAATTATTAAAACATTTATTATTATAAATAATAAGAAATGTGCAATTATTTTAATTTTTTAATTTACAGAACTATCGTTAATTACGTTTTGAATAAGGATTAACTTTTTTCAATATTAGAACCATTTTGCAAATCTCACTTACCAAAATGCCTTCTAGTCGAGAAATTAGGACTATCTTGGAATCTACAATTATTCTTTTTGGAGATTGATGGATTTTTAATCGAAACGTTTCCACAACGGCTACATTTTCTCCTATCAACAATTTCTGCTTCCGTAAAGGACTTTATTTCTGGTCTCGTCTGACCTCGGCGGCTTGACTGCATTGGCGAGATCATTGTGTCATATCGATTGGAATTTCTCTGTGGAATCCAATTTTGATGATAATCCACTGATGATTTTCGAGGAGGATTTTTCAACGCTTGAGCTGTATACAGATCTTCCTCGGACAATGCTTCATGGATATCACGATCAGGTATGTTGCGGTAATACCTAATCACATAGGCACTTGGCAGAAAATTGTCGTATCGATGATAAAATGTACATGATTAAAATGAATATCGAGCCGAAAGCATAATGTAGATAATGTATCATGAAGCTATTTAATTACTGCGTATAATGTGCGTTTATGCCTCTAATTTCTGATTCATGCTACTTTGTCATGTATAATTCATTTAGTTCTCCATTAGCTTTGAATGGACCATCCATTATAACTATAGTATACTATAATACGATTAAACTAATATTAACTAAAAAATAACTAAAATAAATCAAATATAATTTTTACTAGATTTTCTAGAAAACAAAAAGAAATATAATAATATATATATATTTGCATAAATTTTTAACCTTTCAACAAATCTTTCAAAAAAATTACAATAAAACTTGTTTTCTCTGGTAAAGATGTTAGACATTTGTTTACTAGATTAAATATTTTTTAAACAATGTTTGATGTATATATTTTTACAGATTTATATTACAAACCTTATTGGCAAAGGATGAGCTTGATACAATTTTGGCGAATATTGAGCATAACGAATTTTATGCGGATTTTGTTGTTGGTTTATTTGCATTCGTTGCTGTGTTCGCAGCAAAGCATCTTTCTTAACTGTATTTCGTTGCATCACGTGTGGTTCGGCAGGTGCATCAGATTCTTCATCTATCTCATCATCTGCTTCCTGTTCATCATACTCCTTATCGAGAGACTCTCCGATTCTCTCTTGATCGTTTTCTGCTGTAGTAATATATTTTGATTTGATAAACTACAGTCGCGAAAAAAATGGTTATGTATTTTTTTCTACGCTTTTGAATCATGTGTAATTATTTTATAAATAAATATGCTATGTTTTTGTGCATATATAATTAGAAAAGTTTATTTTTCAATGTTTACTGGCTTTTATGACTTTTTTATGTTCACATAATATATGCGCGAAAATAATTAAAATAATTTATGATAGTTTCCTATATTCTTCTATGTTTGAACTATATAAATATATATATATATTTAAATTTATCAATTATTATTCTCTTAATATTTTATTTTTCGTAAGATACTTGAGTTTTATATGAAGATCTTAACTGCATTTACACTTCATACCTTCTTCTTCAACTTCATCTTCTATATTATCTTCTGTAAAATTTCCTAATTCTTCGTCGATGTATTCTACATTGCTCTCATCTTCCTGCCGAGTCTTATACCGATCTTTGTCTATCACAGCAACGTTATTAGCATAATCTTTATTTCTATCAGATTTCATAGTATTTTGTTGAAATCGTTGCGGTGCTTCCGTAACAGCAGAAGGATATTTTAAATGCATCGAACGTGGATAAGTATTAATCTTATAGGAATTTGCAGAGGAATAATAGCTCACCGTTGGTTCTGACATGAGATTCTGATGACGTCTAAAAATGGAACCATTTTTTAATTATGTTTATAAGGTATTATTATGCATTCGTCGAACACAGAATGAATTTGTTCTTTAACATTTAACATATATAACAAAGTTATGACTTTTAAGATTTTTTATAATTTTAGATAAATCTTTCGAATATAATAATATAAAAACATGTTACCAAAATTTTTGATAAAGATTTTTTAAGTATGCATATAAAATTATATGTACTATTTGCGCTTCTTCTCAGTTAAAAGAAATCAGTTTAAAAAAATTTGTTATTTATTAAAAATTATTAGTGTTAAAATTACCTAGTGTTTTTATCAGTTGTATCTTGATTGGTTCTTTGTGTATATTTCCAATATGCATCAGGTGGAATTCTCACATCAGTAGTTTGTTTAGTAGACCACGTAGATGTTTGTGGTGAAGTGTACTTTGTCTTACTTCTTCCAATTTGTTCCATTTTTATCAGATAGTTTGTATAGATTTAAACGTTGTCAAAAAATGTGTTGAATCTTTTTATTATGCTTCCCAGTTCATCTTCATTAAATGTTGTTCCTTATGGATCATTATATTCCTATTTACACTATTCTCTCTCTCTCTCTCTCTCTCTCTCTCTCTCTCTCTCTCTCTCTTTCTCTCTCTCTCTCTCTCTCCCTCTCTCTCACTCTCTCTTTGGCACAAATATTTTATTAACATTTAATGTGTTCTTTAAAATATTTTAAATTTAAGTTCGATTTGCACACCGTACAATAAAATACGCAGTTACTAAATACTTTTACGATTTGTTGAAAACACAAGGTGGCTCATCAATTTAACTTGAAAATTTTAAGTTAAAAGATATGGAAAAAACGAATATAGGAAGCTTACTTTGGCACTATCAAGATTTTGCCGTACACAAATCTTTGTCACGTTTCGTAATTCATACAATTGCTTCAAAGAAGTCTGTTCGAAGTTTTGCAGTATGATATCAAGGATTGGCAAGTATAAGAATGAAGAAAGAATGACACAATGTAGACACTTGGCAGGAAGTTATCAAAAACAGTATTTCTTCAAGAAGATTGACAAGTACACGTTCAAAGTCTCGGTCTCTAAATCAGTGTAGAGTGATCTCTCGGTTTCCTAATACGATGAAATAAAAGAGATGGAACGATTGCGTAGTTAAGAAAAAAGAAACAAAGTGTGACACGATAAAGAAACGCGTAGATGATAAATTCCTGTTTCACCATTTGTCAGTCTCGTTGCTATCCTCGTGTTCTAAAGAGGTGTTCAAAGTGCGTTGAAATTCATGTACTCTCTGGCTCTGTTGTTCGTGGTGCAACTTTCGCCACTTGATACGGCGATTCTGAAACCAAACTTTAACTTGGGCCTCGGTCAGTCGAAGTGCGTGAGCCAGGTACAATCTTTCAGGGCCCACCATATATTGCTGACGTGCGAACTCCCCTTCCAGACGCTCTAATTGTTCTGCCGTGAAAATCGTTCGCACCCTCTTTACTTTTCCTCCCCCACTAGAACCAGAACTCGAACTGCTGTTTTTTGTTGTGCCTTCTTGGCCTAAAAAGATGGCAAATATGGCGTAAAAAAAAAACACACTAAATATTAAGAATATCTTTAATATAAAGTCGCTTAAAAAATAATGTTAAAATTACTAAAAACTTTATAAAAGATATAAAATATATATACATATTAGAAATAATTATACTATTTTGTGATAAGGTTAAATTTTATATATCAATTGAAGCTTATTCTAATACATGTAATAAAAGATTGTAAAAGATAATTCTATAGCGGTAAATATATACATATGATACCTTAAATTCCAAATTAAGAGATTTTGAATATTATTGCTTTAATGTAAAAAATTTAAATATTTGACATTTACCTTCTAGTGAAAACTAAAATTTATCTGAAGTCAGTTACAAATTTTCTATGATCATAGCTTACAATATATATATAGAAAGCTCTATGATTGTTTTTTATTTTATAAAACAATATATTATATAGAATGTTTTATTAGAAATAGAATTTTTTAACATTTCTATACTATTTCTGGAAAACTATTTTTGTGACAAACTAATTTTATTTTAAGACAATTTACTTTTAAATTTAAATTAATATTTACACTATAAAAGAATAATAATTTTCTATTTTTAATAAATGGTTTATAATTATTCACTTAATAATAATATGCGAAAATATTCTTTTATTTATTAATTATAAAATAGATAAATTTAAGCTTCTTTAATATTTTTATTATAAAACTATTTTTTGCTTGTTTATTACTTATATTTAGAATATTTATTATCATTATGGATAATGTTATAATAAATAAAATGATTTTATATAATTTCTTATACGCGCTATAAAAGAGAATTAAATAAATTTTAAAAAATGTTTGCTTAAGTATCACATAAAAAAAAGATTGCATAATTAGTTAATTAAATTAAAATCCTTTTTAACATTTTTTTGTAAGGTCTTTGATTACATTGAAGAAATTATAAAGGCAAAAAAATATATAAATATAAAAATATAATATACATAAAATAAGCAAAATCAATAAAGATTAATGCATGATTAACGCTAAATACTATTAATACCCTGATGTTTTCTGTACTGTTGTTGTTGACTTCGCTTCTCCCGCTGATTGTTCCTCAGGCCCAAGATAGCATCAATAGTAAAGGACTTTGCTTGTTGCTGCTGCTGCTGTTGAGAGTGCTGCATATGCGTGATTGAATGCGGATGCGGCACTTGCGTCGACAGGCTTTGCGCGGATAATTCCGTGCCTAGGAGATGCGAGCGTCTCATGCGCTCCAATGCTATGGTTTCGAGATCGGGGTTCCTTGGTTGTACTTGCAGATTCCTGAATTCCTTATGTTCTAGCATGCCCGGATTATTCTCTAGCAAACCAGCGCCGCCGCGCAGCCTTTCGAGGGCCAGACTGCTAATGTGGCTATCTCTCATTCTATCCAAGGAAAAATTAAACTCCTTCATGCGATCGAGACTGTAATTCTTGAGCAAACCAAAATCTTTCATTTCCTTTTCCACTACAAAATTGAGATCCTTGCTATATCTGTCTAAGGAGGATAACGACGCATGAGGACTCCTTTGCTTGGTTTCGCGTAAATTAAACAACACGTTCTTGGCGCTGGAATTTTTGGATCTGCAAAGCGCCGTCGTAGTATCTGACGATTCCTCGTTTTCGTTCAATCTGTCCAACGGATAATTGATTTCACTCAAGTTATTGGCAGAATAACCAAAATCCTTGTTTTTATTCAACGTCATAGTCAGATTTCTCGTTGAATTTTCGCATGAAAATTCATCGAATCGAAGGGATGTTCTGCCACCGCCTTCGAGACTAAGATGAAAATCCTTTGGTTCCGTTGATGCATCTTCTTTAGTTTTATCAATAGACAGATTCAGTTCTTTGATACGTTCATAACTTTGAAACGCTCTTAATTGCGATTCTGAATGGCTACTGTCGCTTATACAATCCGATAAGTCTTCCGCCGTTAACCTGCCCGACGGATCGTTCGTCTCCATTATAATTCTTGAAACTATTATTTTTCTTTAATATATACTCGTTACACGTTAATACTACGAATAATATTGTTCAAAGATTCAGTCTTTGATTCTTATTAACTATCTATTAAATTATTTTTCATTATTTCGTAAATAACATATTAATCTAATTTTAAGTTTATGAAGTAATTTGCAATGCAACAGTAAATTCGCGAATTTTGTTAAGTCATTATATTCGCGCAAATATTTATTACGAATATTTTTCTCTCTTTTCTCAACAATTGACTGAATAGTCCAATCAGTATTTCTTTTTCACCATAGTCAATAGTTTCATTCGTCACTATCAAAGTTATCGTCCAAAGAAATCACTTATATTTCTCATTAAACAAATTACGTCATTCTTTTCGTCACATTAGTTTCTCCCGCAATGTACAATATTAGAAAAATTAAAAGATTATTAAATCACTATCACAATCACATCCATTGTCGCTATTATTCCAGTGTAAAAAATAAATCGCTCACTATCACAATTTTTGTAGATTCACTGAATAATAATTAACTGTAATCACTCAACTTGTTGAATAATTGATGGATAAATATGATCGAAACGAAGGTGAAAGCGAGGAAGATGCAAAGACGCGAGAAGAAACCGTAGCAGTATCGAAAGACCGAATTACGAAAGCGCCTGCGACAAGATATGGTTGGACCGCGTTGGCGCTCCGCAGCATCCAAGGATAATGATGTCAAGCACGAGGATCACCGCTATCGGATAGGGTTGGCCAACGGGACCAAGGATATCCAGCTAATGATCCCGTACGTGACGAGGAGGGTATTCACCCGCCGCCTCATGAGCCCCCTCGCCCGCCTGCTACCCTTAACAATCAGTCGACCGTTATGTTTCACCTCCGCAACCCCCAAATGGACCGCAGGATACCCCCTCGTACGGTCAATATTTTTTCATTCGATAAGAGAAGGCCGGGGTGCGCGTCGTTCCCGGTCCCTGGTTGGCCGGATTCTGCCATCACCCCGTCTCTGAGACACGCCTACCACGAACATCGTGGGGGATATTTGCGGGGAGTCTGTTACTTTTTTCTACCTTCTATCTCTCGAGCCATCCAGCCAGCATCCACCGCCGCCGGCTCGCAACCCGTTCTTCCTCGTCGTCGTCCTGCAAAAGCATCCCCGTCCTTCCTCGGAAGTACCCATTAATAAGCTTTCGCCTAGACCGACGTAGCTCACTTTGAGATGCTCGCACCGACACCACCAAGCTTCCTGCAAGGCATACCTGCGAAGACGAGCGCGTGCGTGGGCGTAGTTAGCGCCTTGCCTCGACCGCTCGTGTCATACGGCAGCAGTGTCATCTGCGTCTAAGATCTTCCGGTAATTAGGTCCTAATGATGATGAGGTAGTTTAATTTTGTTCGGATGATCTTTCTTACCTCGTCTTGGATTGAGATAGTCTTCAGCATCGAAGAGTTCACTCGCTATGGATTATTGGGAGGAATTTCACGCAATTTATCTTGCGAAATTTCGCGCTGACTTGAGGAATTCTTGAGCTAATTACATGGAGATGGTACTATTATAATAAACGTAAATTAATTATAGAAAATTATTATAAAATAAAAACATAGAGAATATTTATTTTTAGAATTATTAACGCGCAAAATTGCGTATAAGCAAATACAAATAAGGAAATAAGTTGCAGCGTTTTTCCTATTTATTTTTCGTATGAAAATTTAAAGAAACTTATATTTAATTTATAGTAGAAATTTTAAAAGTATATATTTTTTTAACAGTACATTTTTTCTAAGGTACCCATTTAAAATAAAATATACAATCTTTAAATGCAAAAAGTAATATATTAAGGCGTCAATAATGTCTTAACATATGAAATTGGTCACATTCGAGACTAATAATAACTTAATAATGACTAGTCATTATTAATCCCGAATGCAACCAATTTCATATGTTCAGGTATTATTGGCGCCTACTGTACAAATGTAATATATATTTATGTGCAGCTTCTTTGTATAATTAAATTAAGATCGAGATACATGACAGTGACCATCGTTATTAACATATTCTAAAGATGTCGAGGTAAATAAGTTCTCCTTAATTGTCTCATGCCAATCTGAAACTTCATTCACAATCCCCTCATTAGACGTTGACGGGTATGCGGGAATTTCAGTACCTTGGAAAACCTCTAAGGAGGTTACACTCAAGAGCTTAATTACATCAAGATTTTACGTCATGTTGACTTCCTGCATACACAGTCTTATCTTCTCGTTGACATAATGACATGTAACGTCTTAATAATACATAATATTCTGTTTCAAGAAGAATTTATTGAACTAAATGTAAAAGATTTTATATTAAATTTATATTATAATATAATTGATATGCATATGATATGAAAAATATTAAAATGTATGATGAAATACTTTATACAAAATAATATATTTGTCCATGAAGTAATATAAAGTATTCCAACATTTATATTTTAATAATATAAAAATTATATTTACTGATATAGAATATATAATTCTATACACAATTCTATGTTATTAATAAATTCATATATTCTGTCTCTCACAAAGTAGGCGTATACATGAATAACACTCTTGATAAAAGTTTTATGTTCAAAAAGCCGTTATAAAGTTAAGATTGAGCTATAAATTCCAAATTTACTTAAGCTATTCTTTAACTATTTCACAAACCAGTTCGTAATTGCATCGTATATTATATTTCTTATTACACACAAACTTTGCTATACACTTTTATCAATGATTTTGGTATCAATAATCCTTGTTTTTCTTTTCTATTCATTTTTATAGCTCCAAAAAGATATCTATTTATTAAATGACAAAATTTGAAAAAGTATCTTGTAAATTTAATATTCATAAAATTAATTTAATTATGCGTATGTTTAAATTAAATTAAAAATTATTGAAGTAATGTTTTTTTAATTACTTTATCAAAATAAACAGATATAAATTAATAAATTGTGTCGCGTATAAATTATATCTTCCCTTAAAAACATATTATTATATATATTAAATTTGTTATTCAATTATATATAATTTCGACACATTTAAAATTATTTATATATAGTAATCCTTTTTTATTTTAGAAAATAAGAATTATATATCTAAAATCTTCAAGAGAGAACAACATCAGGTTAATTTCTCCACTGTCTTATTTTCACATCGCTGCCTAGTCTGGTAATTATCAGCTTTTAGATAAGAAGATTCCCTCGAGGAAAAGCAAAGGCAGGGTCAAATAAAATTGGCGACAAATGTATAAATTAAATGGTAGTCCGCGTCGTGGTAGGGGTTCGAAAGAATTTCTATTGAAGCTCGATACCCACCCTCTTGATCTCCGACCAAATGACTTGCGACTCACCCTTATTACGGCCTGAAATTTATCACGGAAATTTCGTGGAGTATTTTACCCGGATAATTGCTCCGCTTTATAAGAGCCACCCTTACGAGCCAATATATAAGACAAAGACGATCTAGCTTCTATTCGCTTTAGCAAATTTGATTCGATTGCAGGCAACTTAATACTTGAATAACAAATTTTCAATCTTATAACAAGAGTTTTCTTGATTCATATTTTATTGCAACCTATTAAAACTAAAATTTTTAAAAAATTGTGACTTATTTATTTGGAATTTAAAGTATATATATTTTTATTATGCCAAAGTTTCTAGTCAAGTTCAATTAAAAAGTGTATCGATAAAAGCACGATCAATTATGTATCTATTTACTTTTATATCTTATGCATATGTAAACTAATCAATTTTATAAATTATTTTATTTGCTAGAATAAAAAATATCAAAAAATTTAATTAAGAGTTAAATGTAAATACAGTCTACTTATTATTTCACATTTTAAAAGATAAATTGTACATTTAAAAATATCTCCTCCCAATTATAATAATTGAAATTAATGCATGCATGAAATTTTATCAAGATTGTATTGATAATTACATCGATAAGTCTGTCACCCACTCTTTCATTCACTATATGTACTAGTCACAATAACGAAAGGATCATTATCCAACTAAATATCAGTTTCTACGGTAAATAGTATACTATCTATTGTTTCCAAATTGAATCTGTATACGTATGATCTACAACCTAATCGTACGCTCATTGCCACATACGCATGGATGCCCGTGTAAAATTCGCGAACGCATAGTATCGTACGCATCCCCGCTTCGCTCCTTCCTTCCCTTTCCGAGTAGGAACGTAGGAACGTAGGTATTGCGATCGACACATACAAAGCAAGCTCTCTCTCCCTTCCTGGACTCTACAACATTCTGCTGCCTTACAGCCGACGCTACCATCCTCCCCGATCCCTCTTCACCGCCTTGGTTCCCCTTTTGCCGCTTCCTCCTCTTCCTCCTCCTCGTCTAGCTTTCATTCCACATGCGATATTAAAGCCAAGGCAATTAGCGGTGGGGGTTGTTGCGAGGGATGGCGAGGGAGTGCGACAGTTTCAGCCGGGTTTCGCAGTCATCCACCTGGTGGGGTTGTCTCGGATATGATTGGTTGTCAGCAGGGGTTAATCCCTGGGCCCGGCCACACCCCAGCATATCTCAATCCACCCCCGCGAATCCGACCGGCCGAGCTTTTCGCCCGGAATCCGCTGAAAACGAGGGTGAAAACGCAAGCGGCAAGAATATACCAGATATTTCCGAAGCGCAGGATAAGTCGAGCTCCTTAAGCTTGAAGGAGATAATTTCAGATAGATGATAATATTATTGGGCAGGAAAGACGGTAAGCGTATGCTTGTTTTAATGATGTAATAGTTTAGCATTTCATTACGCAAATGAAAAGTATGCGATTATTTTATAAAAAACTATACACCAAAAAAAGATTTAAATTTGGAATCTGCTGAAATATTATCTCTATTCTGGAAATATTAAAATATATAAATAGAATGAAACAATTAATTACTTAAAAATACTTACTTAAATAATTATTATTATCTTACATTATTAGTTTTCTATAACAAATATAAAACATATGAATGAATAAAATTTATAAACTAGAAATCATTTTTTCATTAAGCTGAGTTATATAAAGTTAATATCATTAAAATCTAATATCTATTTAAATATAAGATTATTTTTAAAGAGATAAACACTCCATCATTTGATAACAAAATAATATAAAATTGTTATAAGTTTATATATATATATATATATATATATATATATATATATTTTTTTTTTTTTTTTTTTAACTATATATAATTTTGAATATATATATTTTATATATATTTATAAATCTCTCTCTCAATTGTTGACTTCGATATAATATAATTCATCCTATTTATTCTATAAAATAAAATACAGAATATTATATTATATAATAAATCAAACAAAATTAATATGTGCCAAATGAATTTTATTTCATTGTTCCATTTCTGTTTACATAATTAAAAAAATTTATTAACATTTTATATAACTTTCTTAATATAAAGACGATATTATTTTTGCTTCGATTAATTTTATAAATCGCAAAACTTAGTAACGAACAGCTAAAGTAATTTAGATGAAAACCGAACAAAGTTTATACAACTTTCATCAACTCTAAAAAGATTATGTAATCTACTATCAGGAAAAAAGAGAAGGTAAAAGTACTGCTTCGTGATTAAGAGTTTAATAAATTTAAAAAAGTGGGAACATAGGAATGCAATAAATTATAAAAAAATATTTTCATATTAGAAATTAAATTGAGATTAATTCATTAATATATTATATATATATATATATATATATATATATATATTAAATATATATTAGTTTATTAACAAGTAAAATTTTAAATTATTATATTATGATAATATAAAATTTTGTATTTACGAGACATTTTATAATATTACGATTTTTAAAAAATATTATAAAAAATATTAGAAATATTTTTACATTATATTATATATATTAAAGCATTATATATTTTTAAAATAATATCTTTGAATTAAATTTTAGTAGAAAATCATTTATTTTGTACATTTTTGTCTCTATTATATTTGCTCTTTGGTTATGTTCTAAGTGCGATTAATTTTTATGCATTAGCAATTGATTTACATCTATGCAAAATTATTTCGAATATTATCATTAAAGTAAAATTAATTAAATTTTGATAATCAAGCTTATAAATCTGTCTCAATTATTGCTCTCTTTTGCGTTTGTTAGAAAGATATATAATTGATAAAGTATCATACACATATATATATATATATTATATAATATATATATATATATATATGTGTGTGTGTGTGTGTGTATGTATATAAGTTGTATTATATAAGTATATAAATATTTAAATTTCTCTATTACCAATTACCATATGTCACATATGTGACTTTTATAGTGTCAAGTAAGGTTAATTAAATTTCTCCGTAACATCAGATCCACTATACTTGAGGTTCCATGAATATAATTAATATTTATTTTCCTCAGAATAGTCTTATAAACATATTAGATTAATTACAATTTAGTACTCTTGCTTCGAAATGATATCATCATTGTTACTTTCTTTTATCAATGTGCTATGTATCTTATAAGTTTTATATATTTTGATTCATATATACAAGATAGATAAAAGATGAAATGTAATATAATATAATATAATATAATATATGCTAATTAACGAATCATAAATTTAACAAATATCGTCATACGGTATCAGATGTTTTAAGCCAAGCGTTATATACAATATAATGCTTGGCTCAAAACATGCATTCTTATTTGATATTTAAATAATTATGAGTAATATACGATTTTTCTTATATATGAAAAAATAAATTATGATCTATTTACTGTTGAATAGCATGCAATTAATTGCAATTAGATGATTTTTCGCCATAACAGATCATTAAAAATCAAATATACAGATTTAAATCTGTATAGATTTATCTGTATGTATTACATAATTAAAATGTATAACAAGAATATGAATAACAAAAAATATTATTTTGCCAGCATATAGTATCTATCATTTTCTTATTTTTTATATAACAATTTATTGCAATAAAAATGCATCATAAATCTAAAAATACATAATAAATCTATAAATATCAAATAAAAATTAAAGTAATATTTAAAATATAAAGATATTATAAGGTTACTATTTTGACAAGTTTGTTCTAATGTTTATATATATACTTAGTGATGTATAACTAATGCGCATAAAGCGATATTAATAGCATATTATACCGGAAACCGCATAATATATAGATCTTGTTGCCGGTAATTCCCCTATCTTTTCTGCATATACTTTTCGGGATATATTTTATTTCACAATTTATTTTTAATGTAACCTTAATTTTTATGAATATTCTAAACATAATATTCAATTTTAGAATTAACACATTTTCTCTAAGAAAATTGAAATTATTATTTTAATACTTATAATAATTATAATTTTAATATATAATAATTATAATTTTATATTTATTTAATTTTATTTTTTATTAGTTTTAAATTGGCTAAAATTGACACTTGATGAATAAATTGCATAAAAATTGCATAATTTAGAATATTCATAAAAATATATTAAGGCTACATTAAAAATAAATTGTAAAATAAAATATATCCCGAAAAGTATATGCAGAAAAGATAGAGGAATTACCGACAACATGAATAAATTGCATAAAATTGCATAAAAATGTGCTAAAAAATTTTTGCAAAATAGTCCGCTGCTGTTTAAGTAATGAAGAAACTAAACATTAGTGAACTCATACACATACCCCTCTTCTTAGCGCGTGCACAATCAGTTGGGATCCCCAGCTGGTGAGAGTGAGCTTGGTAGCATGGAAACCGTTCAGTGCCACTTTTTCCTTCATAGAGTTCACATATTAAATAACTAGTGTTAGTCCAGCAATTTTTAATACCATTAATAGCATTATTAATTCGTCGTATAGTATAATATGCGCTGTATAATTAAAGCGTTTTTATAAAATAATATTAATATCTAAAATTGTTAAGAAGCCATAATTTTCACATATCGAAGTGTGTATACGTGTAAATGTGTAGAACTGATAAAAATTCGTGTTTTGGAAGAAACTTGGAGATTTGCAAAAAGATATACCGATGCAAGATAATTCATAAGACTATGAGTTAGTCATGTGGTATAATCATGTCTCGAAATCCCATCAAATTAAAAATTTATCGCAAAAAGTGTCTTCCGCAAAGTTCGAAAAAATTGTTAGACAAGACGAACATTGAACAAATAAAAACGTCATCTGTTGTTTGTAAAGAAGAATATTTGACTAATAAAAATCTATCGATTATGACTGACACGCAACTCGAATCGGATGTCGTAGACAACGTTTGTCTGCGACAAAAGAAGGACACAAATGCCAGAAGATCAAATTCATCCTCCAGTAAAGATTCACTTGATTCATATATTTTAATAGCATCTGAAGAAATGCCTGCAATATTAAAAGATGCTAACTGGGAAATCGTGAAGTACTGTGATATCACCAAAACTATGCAAAATAATAATACTATGAAAAAGTATTGTAGCCCAAAATGTAGTAGTGCTTGGTTTCTAAAAATTTATCGTGAGATTATGAAGAATTGCCGCAACAAAATTCATCCTATGGTAGTAAATGGGTAAGTTTATATTAAAAAATCTTTTACGTAAAATAAAATAAAAATACTTCTATTTTTTTTATTTTAATAATAAAATTCATCATGATCTCTATATAAAATTATTATGTTAATAGGAACTATTTCACTAAGACACATAATACTAACAAAGTATAATAAATAAATAATTAATATCATTTCTTCTCAATTTACTAAAAAAACTACATTATATTAACAACAGTCACATATTGTTATATAAAAACCGAATAAAAGATTATATATAAATAATATGACACATATTTAAAGATTAATATTAAACATTAATATTCATCTATCAAGGTTTATATATCATATATATATATATATATATATATATATATATATATATGGTGTGTGTCGCTATTTAAAGAATACTATGATAATTCCACATATAATACAGTATGTGCCATAAATGTTAAGTAGATTTATTTTTGAATGCAATCATAATAAATGCATCATAATAGTATTATGAAAAAATACAATCATCACGTACATATGAGATTCTATTTATAAATTTTATAATTTCGCTATCAAATAGTTAATGATGCATCATTATTTCCAGAAATTTATTATCACTGTCTTATCTCCTGAATTAGTAGCATCATATCCGTATGCAAAAATAGTCTGTCCATCCACATTAGAATGTGGCGGATGTTCCACTGTGATAATGCAACTTCTCACGGTCTTTTACGAAGACATTCGATAGATTGCACGTGGTGGGGGAGTTTAAAGACCCTTAAAAGCGCAAGCGGTAAACCTGGTAGAGACTTACTTCGCAGGGAAACACACGTGGATGAGTCATCCAAGTAAATAGTAGTTTGAAGTAACAGGCCCGCGTGCATGGTCGAGTAAACAGCAAAAAACAAGAGAATACGTGTGTATTTTATTTGTTCCGTGATTTCGTTTTTAATATTTATAGTATATTAAAGATACAAATAAATAAAAATTTTAATTAAAATAATCTTACCATATAATTATTTTATCATATAATATTTATCATAAAATTTATGATTTTATAAGATATGTATTAAATACAATAAAGAAAAAATTTACTATGTGCTTATTTAATTCTAATATCGCAATTGTTATCATACAATTGATTTTAAATAGTTAAATCTAATTAAAAGATAATTTTAAATGAAATTCTGATTAACAATTATCGTGCTTATAAAGTATCAAGCATATAATAAACGTTTCTATATCAATGGATAGGTTCTTTAGTTCTGCTGTGAAAAAATATATATATTTTGTTATATATAATTTCTCCATTATATAATTAAAAATTTATAACATTATGCAAACGAACAATCTTTTCAAGTACCTCAAGTATTTTTAAATTTAATTTATTGCTATTTTTATATCATGACCAGAATATATGTGTAACAACAACCAATATCGTCAAGAAATATCCCTTTTAAAATTAGATGTTTATTACGTACATTACGTAATCACGTATATCTTTTATTCAGCCCTACACGAGCGAATGCTACGTGCGTCGCGTGCAGGCGTGCGCGACGATCTTGCGCAGCACGTGTGTGTGGTGGATTTCCTGCAGGCATCGAACCTGAACACAGTAGGGTTCACGACTCCGTGATTCGATATGCCTTTTGTGCCTATTCTCTGGAAAACAATACTTTCAACTTGTCGGATAAGAACATGAGGCTTTCAATGGCGCGACGTGTCGAATAATCATTTCGGTTTTATTGTATATTCACAAATTGCAACACAAATGCAAAAAAAATGCATAACTTATTTTTCATTATAAATAATTATTATTAATAGCTAACCAATTAAAATTGTGAGAAATTAAAACACAGAAACTAATAAGGTGAATCATTGAAGCCATTGAATATGTATAATACATGCGCGATCACAAATTCGTAACAGCTTTAATCCAATCCAAGTAAAACGATATTTTAACGTAAACGCCAGGAACAAGTCCGCAACCATGACCAAAAGAGACGATACCATAAATTGTTTTTTTACTAGCCAATGCTCCTCCCGAATCTCCGAAACAGGCATCTTTTCCTCGAATTCCATAGCACAGATGATAATCATTTTTTACGAGTTTTGCATAATCAGAAGAAACCTTAATGCAGGTTTCAAACGGAACGTAATTTACGTAAACACCCATAAGAGTTACGGCTATTTTTTCCTATAAATTGCATTAAATCGCATTATGTACATTATTACTACTATAATAGCATGAATTAATAAATAATAGCATGAATTAATAAATACTATAATAGCATGAATTAATAAATAAAAAATCCAATAATATTAAAAAATTAAAAAAAAACATCTTTTTTTAAATGTTCTGCAAATATTTTAAAAATGTCTAATTACAATGTCTAATTAGAACAACATTCAATCAAATTAAGAACGTTGATTACTTAAATCCTTATATATTATATATATATATATATATATATATATATATATATAAATTAAATTTACTCACTTTTTCTGTATTTCCCCAACCACAAACTAAGAGTTGATGCTGTAAACTGGAGGTTGATCTCGGTAAACGAATCGGTCGGACAGTTCTCGAAAAATGAAATGATGGTTTCACTTCAAAAAGCGCGATATCGTGATGGAATGTCGAAAACCAATTGTGATATGTAGCGTTGTATATATAAATGTTTGTCACCTTATGCAGAGATCCACCCTTGTCTGTTTTATTAGATCCAGCTCGTACATAATACTGTGATGATGATACCGGAATTCTAAAAAACAATACAAAATATCGAAATTATACAAAATTAATTTACAGTTTTTAATTCATAAATGTTAATGGAAAAGTAACTGAATAATAAATAAACATAAATTTATTAATGAGAAAAGTGTAAATTTAATTACAATTATTTTAAAATCAATAATATATTATAATGTTAAAATCTTATTACAAACAATGGAGAGCAGTGATAGCCCATGTCCTCGATAATATACTAGCACCGCACAGGAATCCATATGAATCATGTAAAGAGAGCTGCAAATATCGTTTTATTCTTGAAATAAACAAATGATAAGTATAGGTAAAAAATGATATTAACCATAAAAGGTCGATATTTTATATCAATTGGCTGTCCTCCAATAATTTTTGGTTGCATTTTATGCGTTGCATTTTCACTCGATGTTTTAATCAGGAAACCTAGAATATGCATGGAGAATGATAAATAACGTGTGGCTAAGGCTCGTATTGAGAATAATGAGACTAAATGTCATTTAATTATTGCTTTAATACTATTATGCGATAATAATATCTGATAATTACTGATAACAAAGGAAATTAATCAACATTCATCTATTGTAAAATGTACATAGTTATTCATACCAGCGAAATAGAGAATAATGACTGCTCCGCGCATTTTTACTGACTGTGTCATGATACAATGTGAACGAATATATGTAAAATATAACGATCCATTTTATCGCGACTGTAAATTTCAAACACGACATATTCCGTGGATATTTAACTGAAACAGATATTGATACTATCGCAGTTACGATATCATAACAATGAAGGCTTAATATGATTTATGTAAGTGTTGTAAAATAATAATTTAAAATTTATTATTTCTTATCATGGGAAGCTCAGTACTTATAAGCGGCCAGTAGATTTATTGTAAAGATTCAAAAATATTCTATTTTCGAGGATTATAAAGCTGTCATTGTGTTTTAGATAATGTAAATGTAACTATTATATATATATATATATATATATATATATATATATATATATACATACATATATATAAATTTAAATAAAAATTAAACTTAGATTTAATACATTTTCAAAAAGTAATATTGTATAATAAATGATACAAATTATTATTTGAAAATTTTTTTTATTAATTTTTATTATTAAAAATTTTTTCTACACTTACATTATTTATAAGCTTAAAGTCCAAAAAATTTTATTACATTATTTATGTGATTTATATTATCTACCCGATATAAAAAAGTCGAATTACAAAAAATAATATCATTTTTACAGAATAAGACATGCAAAAAAATTAAAGACAAAAGATTTTTTAATAAGAATATAAATTTAAAATTTTATTTCTTTCTATTTTAATTCTCGTTTATATTTTGATAATTAACTTAGTGCATATATAATTAATTTTCTTGTTTTGAAAGTATATATATTTAAAAAAATATATATATAAAAGATATGCACATTTTTGTCAAAAAAAAAAATATATTTATATATATATATATATATATATATATATATATATATATATATGTTTTTAATGCTGTAATATTGATTTCACAAATAAAATACTTTATTAAATCAAGAAACTTAATTGTTTATTTATAGATATATTTATGATAAAATTCATATACAATCATCATATCAATGATTTCCTCGGAAGCTTCAAATATCAAAGAAGGAAGATTCTTAATTACATCAAGTTTTGTAAAATTAATTAAAAGCAATAATCTACGTTCAGATGGCTAAAACTCATTCTCCCTCCAATTCTTCAAAATTAGATTCATCTTTATGTTCTCCCAAACAGAACAATGTAGAAATAAAACTAATAGTTTCCATAAACATAGTTACCAATAACAAATTATTTGCAAGATTTGCTAAAGTGCTTTTACTATTTCTGGTTTGCACTCTATTTACGTAATTCATGAAACGCATTAATTTATCGAAGGCCTCATTAGTCTCTTTTCTTATCTCTGTAATAATATTATATATATATAATTAATTTATAAAAACTTTTGATAGCAATACGAACTATTAGTTTTCTAGATTCTTTTACAAATTTAAACAAAACAACAAATTTAAACAGAACAAAGGAACTTACTTATTTAAGGAATTACTATTTATAAGATAAAACACATATCTTTTCTTCTCATAATAATTAATATAAATATATAATAATTAAAGTAAGTACTAACGATTTTTTCTGCGATATATTACAAGATGTTTAATTTCATTATTTTTATCATAAATATCGTTGTCTATCATTGAGTCATCTGAATCTGTTATATTAATCGATGGAACATCAGTAGAAATTGACATATCGATATCTGAATCATCCAAATTTGCGCATCCGAATAATTCTAAAAGTTTTGTCATCCATTTAGACAAGCAAACAAGGATTTGAGTCTGCCATGATTCCTTGAAAGAATTTCTAATATCTTGAACAAGGAACTTTTCCATCGCTAACATGGAACGATGGAAGTTACCAATCGCAAATATCGTTTTTTTTAATACTCCCTTTTTATATAGATCCAATGATACAGATATTTTTTTGTATCTAAAAAGAAAATTATAAATAAGTGCATAATTAAATTTATTAAATTTAAAATTACACATATCGTAATTTTTTTAAAATATCATAAATTTTATCGTGAAAAATAATATGATTAAAACTGACGTAGTACATTCTGTACTGCAGAATTAATAATGTATTAATTATTAAACTATTATATTTATGAGATTATAAGAAAGTATTAATTAAAAAATATTAAAACAAGCAACATAATTAATTTATCTTATTACTTTTAAAAACTATATTTTTTATCTGATTGATATTTTTTCAGACATATAATGGGATGCAATAATAATTGATATAGTTATTGAAAGAATAGCCACTTAATTTATTTTAATATATTTTTCTGATTTGCATTTGTTCAGTATACATTTATAGCGAATATTATTACTGTGTCCATTATATGACTTATTAAAAGTTATCATTTACCTTATAGCTGTTTTCTTGTCTTTAATATAATTTTTCGAAAGCGTATTCAATTTTCTGCGACCTTCATTGTAAATCATGAAATACTGACACACGTCATATATAAATTGTCTTCCCCATCTGTTTCGAGAGAGAACGTTTCCGAATTCATTTGCGACACGACGAACAGAATTAGATATTCGACGGCCCAGAATCTTTTCGTAAATATAATTTACTCGTCCCGTCGTAGTCCTTGGTAATTTTCGATCGAAATTGCAGAGAATGCTTGCGCTGTCATCTTCATTAATATAAGTTTTACAATCACTTAGAGTTTCAATAGCGGTTAACCATGGTTCGGCAAAAAGTGTACGATGAACGATTATTTCGCGCGAGTTTTGCCTCGATGATAACGCGCAAACTATGAGACATTGCAACTCTTTGATACAATTGTCATGATCATTGGCTTTTTTAATCAATGAATGACAAAGTAGAGCATACAATTTTTCATTGGCCGTATCATTAGTTAGTGTAAAATAGGAGAATGTTGATTCTAAATTGAACTTATGAGTTTTTACATTACTGCTAGGTGAATCTCTTATTAAGTTTACGAGAGTTTGAGCAAGATAACCAAATGTAAGATTTCTTCTTTTCTTTACCGACAATAAACATTTGAATAATTTTTCGTTAAATGTAGCGGCATCGTTTATAATGTTTAGAACCTTGAAGCTTTGTATCGTTTTGCGTGGTAATAATTCCTAACAAAAAAATTTATATATACATATTTTTCAATAAATAAATAAATATATAAATATGTATGAAATAAATTTAAAAAACTATACATATATACATATATAAAATATCTAATATTATTCTTTTCTATGTATGTTGTAAGAAAAAAAAATATAATGCTTCTTGAAAAAATAAATTATTACCATGAAGCATTACATGTTTTTTTTCCTTACAACATGCATAGAATAGAATAATATTAAATATTTTATTTTAAAAGAGAAATATAGCTCATCACACATATTTATAAAATATGTCACATAAAATAATTTATTATTTAAATACAAACTTACCTTGTGCTCGTATAAAGTCACATTATACCTATTGAAATAACGATCGATCGTGAACCAAACTTTCTCTCCTATTCTAACGACATCACATAGTAAAAGTGATCCTTGAACCAAACTTTCGGTAAACCAATTTTCAGAGATTGTAGAATTCCATGGTGTTTGTTCGAATTGACGAACTGATGTAGTTAATCCACTAGCTCGGGCAAACCCCATAATTTTTGTTCGTATAATCTTGCTTATATCACTAATCGTATTTTGCAAATTGTCTCCATTAGAAGATGATATTCTTAACGTTATTGGATGATCAATTGGCCCAGTCAATCTTGTCAGGAAATGTTTTATCGTTGTTTCCGCATCTTGAATCTGTTTTGGATTTATTAAAACGAATGACGTATCATCCGATTGATTTTTTTGAAATCCTGTCCACGCATTAACATTATCATAATAAATACGCTTCGCCGTCACATAAGATATTGTAGTTTCTATAGAAGTACAACAATGATTATTGATTATCGATTTAATTATTATTGATATTGAATTAAATAATATATTTTTTGCCTTATATACTTACCGAAGAATAGAAAAAATGTTATTAATTTGCATCGCATGTTTGAACTAATTACAAATAACTAGCCCGTTTGTACGATCTCTCTCAAATATGTGATGCATTTCATCCAGAACAGCAAAATATTTCTTGTAAGTTTATTTCTATTTATCGCTTTGTAAGTCGTATGTCAGCATACATCATAAAACCTTAAAATTTATGCACTCAAGCAGACATTAATACGTGTTGTCTCATAGACAAAGTATTGAAGTATAATACAAAATTTATATTCGAGATTATACGAAATAATAACTAGTATAATAACATTTATAATTTTTGTAAAAAATTAACGAAAAAAAATAAAACTAACATTCTCATATTATAGTGCTGCAATACATATTATTGATATTTGACAATGCTATAACAGAACTATATGTATAGCATCAAGCGAAATGGCGCCTGCGTTCATGCACCACAACGATCGGGACGCCAGTCTGGGTAGCAGCTTGCTAGGAATCAATTCCATGCACAGGTACTGGTCTAAAATTAGTTAGAATGCATTATTTTCTTCATAAAATTGACTTTCATATTCCGATAATTATTGTGTTAATGAGAAAGGTGAGATTAGATATTCTTTGTATTTGTTATGTTTTAGATTTTGTTGTAAAAGGTTATTGACTGATTAGATATATCATCATATCAGAATATTATCTAACAATTGTTAATACTTGTAAGAAAAATATTTTTCATATAAATTTATTCATATTTTGAATGTATCAAATTGATAGTTTTGCTACAGTAAATTTTGATAGACAATACGCATTGTACGTATGCAGTGCATTATATAGTGTGTAAAGTGCGTACAAATTATATTTTTTGCATTGATGATTTCCATCGATATTAATTCTATATATGTTCAACAAAGAGGTAATATAACAGATGATATCATCGAGATGACAAAGAAACTCCGCGAATGTTGAGTCATTTACATCTGTGCGTCTTGTGACATAAAATGTTATTTAATTAGCCTAACATCATATGAAAGAGATAAGATAAGATAATAGATGAAAGACAAGATAATTAAATTAAATAAACTAAGCAAATATTTCTCATACGCGCGCTAATATAATTTCTTCGTATAATTTTTATTTAAATATTGAAACAAAAAAAAGCAATATAAAATCAGAATTAATTTTTATTAATATTAACTTTAATTTAATTAATTCTTTGTTAATTCTCAGAACGCAAAAAAGAGAGCCTTCTTATAACAATAAAATGTTGTAAAATTAAAATTATTTAAATATATATAAAATACACAGTTTTGCTATGCACGATGGGTAAGAAAAGAACGTTTCTATGGCTTGACAATAGGTGCCATCTACAGGGCGATCAAAAAGTACATGTGACTGGTGAGGCTTTCATTTGCGAATAAGGTGCTTACTAGTCACCTGCATTGCTCTTAACACCAGCCGGCATTTTTTCGTTGCAAGACACTCTAATTTCTCTCGTATACGAAAAATCGATTATAGCAAGGAATATTTTTGTGAGTGCGCGTTTTTTGTGGTATACATGTACACAAATATCTTGTGCAAATTCCATAAAATAACACAAAATAATCACACAAAATAATCACATGTTTAAAAATAATACGGTATATTTTTTGGAGAATGCTAGATTGCATATAAATACTTTCTAATTGAAAACGAAGAAATTGAGCTGCGAAGATGGACGAAGAAACTATGTGGAAAAATTTTTATCACAAGATTGTAGAAGAAAAATTGGCAAAAGAGAATCAAGAACAAGAGAAATCGGAGCATGAGATAAGGTAAATTAACGTCAACTACGTGTGATCATTTCTTATTATATGTTTTTACTCGATCTGTATCTGGCACTTTGCTGTAAGTTTTCTGCGAAACATATATGCTTTAAGAAGAAAGATACAGAAAATGTTATAATTTTATAAGAGAAATTATAAAAATTATTTGTTAATAAGATATAAAACCTGATTTCATATATATATATATATATATATATATATATATACATATATATATATATATATATATACACATACATACATATTAAAAGTCTATTTAATATCTATTTAATATGTATATTAAGTCTATCTATTTAATCTATATTATTAATATCCATTTTTATATAATATAAACACATATTTCTGAGAATAAAATAACATTTTTACAGGGAATATTTTTTCAAGCATGTCAAAATCTTAAATATTTTAAAAATGTAGTAACAAATATATTTAAAAAAATGTTAAACTTTTCACATAAAGAAGAAATATATTTATAAAATTTTTAATACAATTTATTGCTAACATGACAATGATATTGACAATACATTCATAACTTCAGAAAAATCAAAATTTTATCGATTAGATGTAAATTATGTACATATATATTCCAAAAATATTATTATACCACTGTAATAATTTTAAAAGAAGCAAGAGATGAACTTATTGTATGTGTATATGTATGCGTGTGTGTGTATGTGTGTGTGTGTGTGTGTGTGTGTGTGTGTGTGTGTGTGTATCTGTATGTTCGTGACATATTTGGCACGAAACTCAAAGTCAACAGTGCTGTATGTATATTCATAATTTTCACGTTGATGATAACGTCCTGTGATAAACTAGATGAATGCTCTTAACTCATCGATGAGATATTAAATTAAATTATATATAAGCATACACGCCTGTAAGATCTATTAATAGAATGAAATCAACATGAGGCGGTTCAGAGTAGGGATTAAATCTGACAATGAGCTCTATACCTATATGTAAAATAGGTGTGCCTATATATATATATATCCCACAAGATGCAAGGTCGTTGTCATGCTATATGATTCATAGCTTTCAACGTCTTTGTGAGAGATAATCAACTACAGACGTCACGGGAGACATGAAGTCGACCATCTGTAAAAGAATTTAGTCAGGTGTAATTCGATTTTATCGAATGACTTATTAATGTTATGAATTTTTTCTAGCATAAAATGATATTAATAGGTAAGATTTCCCTGCTCCGATTTTGATAAAATTTTACAGGCATGCAGCACTTACTAAATGTTTTAGTAAATGTACTAGTGATGTTCGAAAATTTTATCAAAATCGAAATAGGCTAGTCTAGCCGCAATAATTACAAAAGAAAATCATATATATAAATTATATATCATACATATTAATTATCTTAAATAATCATATATATGCTAAATAATCATATATGTACTAATGATCTTAAAATAATAATGCATTAATTAATAAGCGTAACCTTGCGCTTATTTCTATTTTTACAATATTTCCCACGGTTTCCCAAAAGACTGGATGATATTGTGACGAAAATACCGCGGACGTTACATCGAAATAACCGAGGGAATTTCCTCAATGATTAAGAACGAATTGATAAAGAAGGGGAAATTTATTTTAAATCACCGCTAGGTGAATAGCCCGTTCTAGATGAAACGTAAATTGTCTTGAAATGTAAATTAATTATTTGATACTATCTTAATGAGTTTCAAAATTGCATACATACATATATAATCAACATCGCTACTCTTTGAAATAATCCTCGAATACTTCGGTATTTATGAGATTAAAACAATGCAAATTTTTCTCACGTAAAGTTATATATGGTAACAATATAAATTATATAATTTTTGCAACGTAGATTTTGAGCATAATAAGATCATCATTTTAAAACTCATTATAAAATTTAACATTTTTATTTGCTTGTAAATTACTAAAGTATACAAAATGCTATTTAAACATTTTTAAGAAAATTAAATTTGATAAATCTTTTTCTCTATTAAAAATATATAATTAACAATTTTTAATAAATGTATTAATAAATATAAACAAACCGTAAATTTTACCTATTTTGAAACAGAAAACGTTCCTGCCTGGAAATATTATTTCGAGGTCATTTATATAATTAAAGATTGTCTTCAGCTTACATCACATTAAACCTTGCGCTTATTATTTACAAATAACACTTCAGTTTCATGATCATAATAATGCAACATTTAAAGATCAGTCTAACAATGGTTAAATTTAAACAATAAAAACGAGTGAACCATTTATAGTAAATAATAAACTATTTAATTTTTTCCAACAAATTTCTATTAATAATATTGTAGATTTATAGCATTATTTTGTCTCAATTTTACACAGATTATAGATGTGAAAAAAAAATATAAATTCATATCAAGTATAATGCAAATTGTGGATTAAAATGATGCTCTTATTATGCTCAAAATACGTTGCAAAAATTATATAATTCATATTGTTACCATATATAAAACTTCATTTGAAAAAAATTTGCATTGTTTTAATCTCATAAATACCGAAGTATTCGATGATTATTTCAAAAATTTGCGATTAATCCATTAATATTAAAATCGATTATGAAAAATAATCAAATTGAACTATTTAACTTTCAAGATTACAATGTTATAAGAATTTAAAAGATAACAAAGAAGAATAAAATGAGATTGCATAAGCGTGTGTTTTTTGAACGACGATCGACCGCAAAATATCCAACTGGCATGCGACATCATGAATCACTTCGTTCTTGAGTTAAGAATAAAAGAGGCTCAACAAGACGCAATGCATTGCTTCAAAAGA
This sequence comes from Camponotus floridanus, assembly GCF_003227725.1. Taxonomy (NCBI): domain Eukaryota; kingdom Metazoa; phylum Arthropoda; class Insecta; order Hymenoptera; family Formicidae; genus Camponotus; species Camponotus floridanus. The sequence continues at coordinate 3,238,656 of NW_020229214.1, forward strand.
GAAAACAAAACAGCAGTGACGCAAATGAACAAACATCTCTTTCCTATTCTTTTCGCTTCGTAATTCGGGAACGTATTTCCCGTTTCATTTTTCGCAGAAAAACTTAAACAAATTGTTCTCAATATTATCCGATTAATTGGAGATTATAACTGTTTTTCATTCTTTTTAATATTTTTTTAAAAGAAATAAATAATATTTTTAAGAAAAATATACATTCGATTAAAATTATCTATTTAATTGATTAACTAAAATAATTCAAAAAGATTTTTTTTTCTTTTTTCTGTTATACGTAAATTTGTTGTAATAAATTTAAGTGATTATCAAACAAACGAATTCTACGTAATACTTTAATACATGTTATGATTTGTGTTTATCCTTTAATCGCAAAGCTTGTTTATCTGTGCGTAATTTATATGCGCTTTGATTTTATAGCAGTTGTTAGCATAATGTATTCATAAGTGCTGAGAAAATCCTACAAAAATGGAAGGTGATTGAAAAATAAAGTGTATTAAAATGGCATAATAAATATAATATGTAATATATAATAAATATATAATAAAATAAAATAAATTAAAAATATCATATATTGTAATTTCATGCAGCTAAATATTAATCTTATCACAATTTTTTTAAATATTTTTAAGAAATGAAAGAATTGTTATAATATTATAATTCTATTTAGTTTATTCAATTTATTATAAATTTATAATTTATAATATTATAATTCTATTTAGTTTATTCAATTTATTATAAATTTATTATCATATACTTGATTATGCAATATGCTACATATGGATCCTATTTACCAATTTACATAACAAAGAAAAGATAATTTCATATATTAAATATCTCACATAGTACATGCACATTTATTGTTATAATAAACTATTATTTTCTTTCAAGCCTTGTTAACTTACGTAATTCTAATTACATCTCTATCGCAAATTATTTGTGTAATCAAATCCCAATAGGCAACATGTTAGTATATCTTACTTGCTAATCTGTTATCTGTTTCCCAGTCAAATTCAATACTCAGTTTGCAAAGGAACAGAACACGGTATTTCATCAGTGTATTGAAACTGTTCATATAAATCTAATACGAGCCGATTTAAGTTCACAGAATTTGTAAATTATAATTTGCGATTGTGGGAATCTCGTATAACTCATGATGCATGTGGGATTCTGGTTTCCGGTTACGTAGAAAAGTAATTAAATTCCGGCTTTTATATGATCAAGCTATAACATTTCAACAATCAGTGTGAAACAAGTCGCGAAACGAGACATACATAATTTAAGAAAGATAATTTAGTGATTTGAAAAAAACAACCCAGTCTACAAAAATGTGAGCAAAAACGTCAATTCATCAATTGTCAAATTCATTTACTATATTTGATTTTTAAATGTTAAATAGCACATTAAAAGAGTTTTTTGTGACATTTGCTGCGTGATATTTACTATAGTGCATTATATTGTCTCTTAAAAGAAGTTTTGTCTCCGCAACAAAAATTTATTATCAAAGTGAAGTTGAATAGTGAAGTTAAAGTGCGAACGTGTATATAGAAAGCATTCGAATTTATCGTGAAATTTGTAAATTTTTCATAATTAAATTTTGTAAGATTTTATTCTTTGTAATAAACGCATTTTCTATTTAATTTCAAATTAGACAAATCTTACTGCTTATTATTAGTTGAAAATCATAGAAAAGTTAGAACATTATAAAATAAAAATCAAGAATAACAGTAAATAACAAAAATATTTTTGATCTAATAACGTAATGTACTTTTCTTTATCTTACGTAATTTTTCGTTACACGTGTTGTGTTTTTGCTGAAGGATTAATAAAATGGCACACTTCGAAAAACTGGACAAAAAGCATCCATATTATGCGATCGCTGCTATTCGAATGTCTCAAAAACCGGAAGCAAAAGAAGTGACTGTCGCAAGATTTTATTGGAAATTTGCCGCGTACAACTTTATTACTAAAAGGTGAAATGAGAAGATTTACATTTGTGTGCAATTTGTGTGGAAAAGCTTACGTTGCGCTTTAGTGCAGTAGCATTGTAATGTTTTTTGCGAACCACGTGTTCTTGTAAAACCACGCTTTTTAACGATTTCTGCACACGCGCATACATTTTTCCCAAATTTGAATTTTCTATTTTCCAAATTTTCCTATATTTTTTCTCGTTTTATTTTCTTAAAAACAATATATTTTAAGTTTAATTTTAAGTATTTCATTTGCAAATTATTTTTTCTTTGAAATATAGTCTTATTAGAAAAATATCAAAATATTAAAAGTACTATGTAATGTATCTTCATATTTATTTATTTTATTGCACACAATTAATCATATATCATATACTCTCTATATATCATATATATATTACAATATGCAGAAGTATACGCTAAATTTATTTCTTAAATGTACCACTCCTCGAACTCATTATATGTACATAAGCGCATTATATGTAGAATATTGCCTTAATGTTTTATTTATTGTATGAATTATATATATATATATATATATATATATATATATGTAGATATATATCTTCCCCTACTTATCACGTTATAAAAATATCTCTTAAACTATTTTAAACAAATATATTTAGATAAAATATTAAACATTACTTTAGCTCTCTTATATCTTGATAGCAAAGTATATTTTATGTTTTTGATCATTTATAATTAAATAATATATATTCATATTTTTATATGATTTAAAAATATGACAATTATACAACTATATTTAACAAGTAATAAATTTCTTATATTTTAATATTTTAATTAAAAAATAAAAGAAATTTTATTTTTATATGAGCAAACACTAATATATCGACAAAATGCAAATAATCTTATATTATTTTAATAAAATAAAATATTAAAAATTAAAATATAATTAAACTATTATCATTATTATAACCTGAATTAACTATAATTTGAAAATATTTACATATTTTTAGGGTTCAAGAATCAGATGGCAGTTTTTTCGAAAATCTCGGCACACTGCTTGCAGAAAAAGTTCGCGCTCAAGAACAAGCAGAGGGCCCGCTTCCACAGAAAAAGGATGAAACGCAAGAAGAAGAAGATTCCTTAAATGAGGAAGACAACATCGATGAGCTAACTGAAGCTCTGCTGGATGACAGCGATAGAGATGAAAACGAGCTTGCTCGGAATTTCTTGACCGAATCAATGGGATTAAACGTGAGTGTTAAATATTTTATATTATTATTAATAAAAAAAGCGATACAAAAAGTAAATTAATATTAAATTAATATAATAATAAAGATTTTAAAAATAAACTTTTTTGTATATATATAAAATTCTTTTTTAATTTTTTACTCTTAAATAATGATAAAATATCACATAACAATTTTATCTTATTTCATAGCACAATCATATATTTTTATAAACAGTCGCGTTATTTTCCTAATCTAATATATAAGAAACTTATATATCTTATGTATAAGAAACTTATTATCTCTTATATATAAGAAACATCACAATTTATAAAATTAAATTGCTTAACTCGGATTTCTCTTAAATTCAAGCGTAATGTCCAAGATTTATAATTCGCAATTAACATTAGAAGATTATCAAATCTTTTCTTAAAGAAGATATTATTTTGCATCTTATTTTGAGATTTTAATTTTGCATAGCTTATTATATTGCAAATTATTAATGACTACTTTCGGCAAGAGAACAAATTTTCACGCGTTAACGGTACAGAGTGTTGTCTGAAAATACTTCGAGTAGCTCCATACCGCATCCTTTACGTCAATAGATAACGGATGGTCTGTTCAAGATCGAAATGGCTCTTTACTGTCTGTAATGCTTGCGCACTGCAGAAAGAACTTTTATACAACGCGTTATATTCACGCCGTATGTAATTCAAGACAGATTCATCGACATGGGAAAATAATTTTAAACAGTAATTGCATTAACTGTGTGTGAAATTAAATTACATCAAAGAAATCTAGCGCATTTGACATTCATAATTTATATCTATATCTATTCATAATTTATATCTTTATATCTATTATATTAATTTTTTTTTTAAATTATTAGAGAGTGTTTCTTATAAAAATGAAAAAAATCACAATTAAAAATAACATTTAACGAAACAATTTAAATTAGATAAATTTTAAAATAGTCGTAAATATTAAATGATGAATAATAAATCTCGTAATTTTACCGTTAAATTCATAAGTATGCGTGATAAGCTATTTTACATGTCTATTATAAGAGAACTTTTACATATTTCCTCCGTAATTACAACATAATGTCAACTTTTTTATTTATGATAGATATTCATGATTCATAGACTCCTGCTTGTTAGATCGAAACTTCATATTTCTCGTACATTGCTGTATGTCCTGCCACGTAATTGTATATAACGATCGGTAACGGTATTGATTTTTCCAAAGGTCTCTCAGTCCGGAATGAAGGGTAGTCGAAGTTAGACGTTCCCTTAGGTGTTACACGAAATGGTTTTCTTTGATAATATAAATTTTAGCGCTGAATTTGTTTAATTTAACATGAAGTAATGCGTTTAATCAAATTTGACGAACCACTTTTTACTAAAAGCGAGGAAAAAGAGAAAAAATGCGTAAGTCTGAAATCAATTAAGCGAATTTACACATTATATATCATTATTCTTGCACTCTATCTTAAATTTATATACGTTAATGTGCTCAATATTTGTGTAATACATGCAATTTATATTAGTTATCGTAGAAAAATATTTTATTACTTATAATCTGTAATCACACATGAATAGTTTGACTATAAAAGATTAATATAATCAATATATCCCTTTCATACATTTCTGTAATTTGTTTTGCGTGATGTCATATGCGATAAAATATAAAATATTCTAATAAATTTTCATCGATTTAAGAATCAGTCGTTGTTCTACAAGCTTAAAGTTGAACTTTGATACAAAATAATGATCAACAGTTAAAATGTTGTACATCACACGCAATAAATTCTTAGTCAAATATTTTTATGCTCTTGAGAAAAAAATAAATAATTATAAAATTTATTAAAAAATTACAACATATAAATAATATATAAGATATATTATAAAAGAAATTCAGAAATATATACTATTATATTTATTGAATAATATATCTTTTCTCTTTTTCTTGCTATCTTTGATTATAAGCGATTTGCATTTATATGATTTGATTATAAAATATATACAAAAGTATCAGTCTCAAGTGAATAGTTTCAATATGTAGTACAATTATACATTCACACATGCATCCTCCATACAGGGTGTTATGCTTAATCGAGTAGTTAAACTCAATCTGAAATGAGATCCACGTGTCTGCGTTAGCAAATGCACAACGTACAAATACACTACCACTAAGTCTTCTAGTCGACGATTCTGATCCGTCGGTCCATCTATTCCTGGCAGTGTGGTGCTCGCCTCCGTCAAGTTCCTGTCTTGTCTTTTCACGCCGATTATCCTTACCACCTCTTTTAGTCTTATCGCTAATTACTATAATTTAATTAACTGGATTATCAAATACCTTCAAAATATATTTTCCTACAGAAGTTCTAAAACAAGAAAATAGAAATGTATTTGCGCGTTTTCATGATTAATGTGTGGATAAGTCAATGAAAGAAGTAGCAAACTATTCTTATTCATTTTACGTTTTATTTTGTTTTAATATCTGAAAAAATTTTTGGTGTGTTCAAGAAATGTGTATTCTAAAATTGAACATAGATTGGTGAAATAGAGTTTAATTTGTTATGTGTTGTGTAATTCTGTGTCCCAAAGAAGAGTAAATGTCATTAGCATAATTGCAAATATTTTACTAAGAAAATTTTATATTTTTTTATATCTTAAATAGTATTTCTCTTCTAATAAAAGTAAATTATGTTTAATTTTTATTAATAAGCATCATCGGTATATGTAAGAAAATTAAAATTAAATTGTAATAAAAACTAAAATTTCGATAAAGATTAAAAAATTATTTAAAAAATAAAAAAAGATAATTTTAATAAATATTAGTATAAAACAATATATAATACAATATAATAAAAATATATAATATAAAATAACATATAATAAAAAGTATATAATTCATTTACAATATGCATACAAAAATTTAAATACAATGTTTCTGTAGCTTCTGTTCAGTTACAATGTTAATGTAATTAAAAGTACTTCAGTTTTTGGTATTTGCTGAATTGTAAAAATAAATCGCTACTCGGAAAACTGGGTTGGACTGCTTTTTCTTCTCTTGTCCAATAGCCTTTAAAACTGGCAAATTGTCAGAGACAGTTTAAAAACGAATCGAATCGTCACGTGGTGTCGTCACGCGAGTCTCAATATTTATAGTTATCTATTTTCATTACTACCAATTTTTTTGTATATGAATCAAATGCCTTTCGTTATTATATAATTTCAAAGCATTTTTGCATATATGTATTCGTTATTATGTAATTTTGAAACATTTTTACATATGTTTCACGGTAAAAATAAAAATAATATACTATAAATAAAATTCAAATTTAAATTTAAAAATTCAGATTTATTAATATTGTGTAAAGTAATCATGATTATTATGACATTGTATACATAATAATAATAAATATCTTACCTTGTCGAAAATTAGAATTTATAATAAAGTGGGCGTAGAGTTAGTCCGGTCCAAAATTACATAATTCTATGAAAATTAGAGGAGAAGAACGCAATAACAAGGACAAAAGCATGTAGTACATACATTCATGCTATGTAGTACATACATTCATTCTATTTATCATACAACGGGTGTCTCGATATGCCTTGATGACCAATGAACTAATTGTCAGTATATCAACTTTCATTGGACGTAATTGCGCGAACATATGAACGCATTGTGGTTACACTTGTCCTGTAGGTCACTCTAAACGGGATACGACATAGTTCTTTTGTGTCCAGATTTGTTATGCATTTTCAAACTGTTTAAATACATTAGAAAATATAATCTTCTTTCTCTAAAATGTACATATATGTACATCTCCTTCTTGCCAAAAAACATATAAAATATAAAATTAATAGAAAACATCTCATCCAAAAAACATATAAAATATAAAATTAATAGAAAATTATTAATGCATATTAAATATTTTATGATATTGTTTACTTGAAGGAAGTTGTTTTCATCAGCAAATTTAACCGTGAAATATAGAGTGTAGCCTAAATCTCACTGTCAGAGTCAATTACACTTGGCAACTATAACTACCAGTGGACACTGATCTTGAAGGTTGTATTCCGAATTCTGGTCTTTCCACACAAACAGAATTGCTGTCCTCACAACTTTCATTAGAAATTAAAAGTTCCTATGTAAGAAGCAGAATATGCAAAATATATAAAATAAAATTACATTATATTTTATCTTAAAATAGTAGCATCTTGATAAGAAATTTATAAGTATAGCTTATTATTGCCAATGTTTTTAATTTAATTCGTAATTCTTTTTGTTTAATAATTTGTAAAAATTGCATAAGCTAGATTTTTTATATATCCAATTCCTTGTATCAATGTATTATATTCGAAACATGTTCAATATATTCATAATATTATTGACTATTCCAAAGTTTGTTATAGTAAGTCTGTGGGAATATAATTTACTTAAGAAGTATCTTTTTTTAAAATTAGCATGGAATCAGTTATAGGAAGCATGTATTATCGATCCTCTATCTGCGAAAACGATAAGAAACATTAGAAGATGTTAGAAAAAACTACAATTACAATAACAGCATAAAAAATTCAGTATTATATAACAGTAACGCATTTGTTGCAATTTTCATACTTTTTTTAATTTAGTAAAACATATACATTGTTCATTGATAAATTAATAATATAATGCAGTATTTACTAACAACCTAAAATTTATCACAACGGTTAAAATTTATCTGCTTTCTTAAAATATGCGATTAACTTGTTTTTACTCTGATAAATCGAATAAATTTTTCATCCATTATCTAAAAAAGAGAGACACTGCCAAATAAACTTCACTTTTTAATATTACACACAGTAGAAACAGATCAAATAATTCATTTTTAAAACTTATTTATAATTATTTTAATTTTAAAACAACGAATTAAATAAATAAACTATATTCCCACAGACTTGCTGTAACACAAACTTTAATATTAAAATAAAGAGATACACATACAATGCAATGAGAATTTTGTCAGCGATAATTTTATCCCAAGTTTATTATTTGACGTAATCGTACACGCTCGTATTAGACTACTGATATCGATTAATTTCAAAATATTACGATTTATGCACGCTCGATTGCGATCGTCGATTATGCATACATACGGTCAAATATGCGACGACTCATCGTATTATCGATAAGAAAGGTCGTGGTCGTCGTAGAAGTTCATCTTTGACTGCGTTTAATGCCAGAGCGAAATTCGTCGATCATGCGTGCGATAAATCGGCTCTTTCTCTCTAGTTTCAATAATACTTAAAACTTTCGGAAAACAAAAGCTTTGGCTAAAGTAAGTTTATTATTAAAGTATTTTTATTATTTTTGAATAAATGTGGTTACAAGAGTCATTTTGCGGTCAATTCTTTATTCTCACGCAAGATTCGAATGTGTCAGTGTGAACAAGTTCGACGTCTGATTGAGAGCAGAATCGTTGATGCATAAACGTCATTGTTCTTAGATAACAATATGATCTTCTGTCTTGAGTTTCCGCGGGTCATTGTCGTGTCGCTCTAGATTCCTCTTCTCTAGATCTACTGTTTGTTATCGTCGTCGATATCGGTTAAGACAAATCGTCTAAGAAAATTGACAGCGTATCGTTCATTAACGAAACAATTACGATTTGATGTGACAATGACTTTTTTAGGTACATATTATGTGTATCATAAAAAAACTGAACATATAACTCAATGTGACTACATAATTATTTGTGTGATTCGTGTGAGTTTTGTATATAAGTTCAGAAAGTGATAAAATAACTATGAGATTCAATATGGTGAGCACAAATCCGCCTATAGGGGCGATTACCCTCAATCGTATGAGAAATACTTTTTGCGGAGTGCCAAAAGCTGAAATTGAACGTAGAACCAATGCACTCTTGCAATCCATGACGGTGAGTTTAATCATCGACTATCTGTGATGAAAAAAACTCGTAAAATTATATATAATGTTTTCCCAGAAAAGTCGAATATGAAAACTTCCAGCGCAAGTTTTTAACTTTTATATCCCTTTTTTCCTTTTTCATGCTCTTCCTTTTTCTTCTTGTATTTATATTTATTTTATTTATATGTTTTTGCATTCTAATTCTTTTATAATTTTCTTATTGTAAAAAAAAATTATTAATATAAGTTAGTATCGTGTTACTTTAAAATTATTAATCACAAGTTATAACTCTCTTTCAACTTGAATTATAATAATTTAACAAATTCAAATATAGTTTATGTGATATATTTCGACTTTTTTTTAATTTTACGTATATTATATATTATGATAAATTATGTAAAGTTTATGTAAAGTTATGTAAAGTACTTTTATATTTTTATATGATTATAACTATTGTCTTAAAAATATGAATATTTTTTTTAAAAATTCTGTATTTTAATTCGCAGATTTTAACAGAGCTTCGAAAATAACGCGAAACTGCTCATATCGACAGATTATATTTTGTCATAACATATAGTTAGCAAATTCAATAGCAAGATTTATGAGAGGTTCAAGTTGAACAAACTAAAACACATAAATTAGCTGTTAATGATAAACAAAAATCATATCATTATATATATATGTATGTGTTTTGCTTCTTCTTTGTTATTAATGTTATACATGATGTACTGTTTATAGATCGAAGAGCTTTATGCTGCACTGTTGTATATGATCCAACATCAGATTGGCTTCGACGTTTCCAGAGAGTGTAGTCAAGAAACTCTTTTGAGCCATTTACAAAATGCTTTTAAAGTCGATAATGAGACACACGAAAGAGTGTTAGAAGAAACAAAAAATCTCGAAGTAATTATTTTTATAATTATTTGACAGAGATATAATATATAAGATAATATATTTATATATATTTAATAATTTTATTATTCATGTTTTAGCCACCAGAATTGCATCTGAATGTTGAAGTGATTGAAGCCAAAGAACTAGTCTCTAAAGATTCTAACGGCAAAAGTGATCCTTTTTGTGCCCTTTATCTTGAATCAGCTCCGACCAGAAGATATAATACTGCCGTGAAAACTTGTACACTCAGTCCAATTTGGGAAGAACATTTTGAATTGTGAGTAAAATATTTATTTTTTTACTTTTGTGAAATATGATAAAGATATTTATACAAATAAAATAACATTTTTGAAATTTAATATATAATATTTTATATTATTAAATTTTTGACAAATTCATTAATATTAAAAAAAAAGTATGCAAGGACATACGAAATGTTCTAAAAATAAAAATAAACTTTTATGCATGAAAATATATATTGTTAATATATATATATATATATATATATATATATATATAAATGTTCTTTTAAAGTTAGTAAATTACTTACTACCTGTTTAGGAAAAAAATAGGCAAAGTCTAAATTTTATCTTGTAATTTAAAAAATTTATATTAAATATAATTGAATTGAATTTTATATATTTTCATTATTTATTATTTAGACCATTAGAAGATCCTGAAAACGACATCTTGTGCCTTGAAGTATGGTAAGTTATATACTACTTATATAAAATGTGTGTATTATTATTAATAGTTATAATTCCAATACAATGCCAATTTCAGGGATTTTGATGCTGCTGAAACCGTGCCTGAAAAAATGAGCAAAGTTAAAGATGTTAAAGGTGTTCGCGGATTAGTTAAGTTAGCTAAGGAAATTGCAGTAACGGCTACGACTGGTAGTCATGATAATGAATTCATTGGTCGATGTCGAATACCATTAAAGGTAATAATAAAAGTTTAAATATATATATATATATATATATATATATATATATGTATGTATAATGTTTCTGTAAAGAGTATATAAAATATATTATTTTTTTAATAATACATCACATTTTTATAAGAGAAAGTGCTTATAAAAATAAATATATAATGCGCCATTCAAATTTTCTTAATATATTAATTAATATACTAGATATATATAACACATATATATTTTAATTTATATATTATTTATATACACATATATACACATATGATTAATCACCCTCTTTTTTATTAGAAGCTATGTTAATACTATATACAGTATTGTTTTTTAACATTAAGGTAAATGGCTATAACTTCGTCAGCGGATATAATTTCGTCAAGCCTTCTTAAAATTAAATAAATTAAACAATCTCGCGTATATCGATTATATTTCCTGATTTGAGACGATGTTTCAAATCGTTTTTTTATTTAATTTTAAGAAGGCTTGACGAAATTATATCCGCTGACGAAGTTATAGCCATTTATCTTATATATGTTATATAATACTAAAATGCAATATATGATCTGTTTGTATTTTTAATATTAATTACATGTTCTATATTTTTAGGACATACCATCAACGGGACATACTATGTGGTACGCTTTAGAAAAGAAGAACAAATCCAAACGTCGAGGCGTTATAAAACTTCGATTGGCTTTTAGTGCAGAACATAATGTACAAGTGGCCGCACAAGAACATCGACATTTGTTAAGAGTATTGCTACTTCATGAGATTGAAGCGGAAAAAATCGAAAAATACTGTTGGTGTGGTCGTTGGTCGGGACCAGCCGAAGCTCTCATTCTTCAGCATAGTGCTCAACGTGGTTTACTAGCTAGAAATCTCGCTTTGGCACAATGGGTGGAATACGCAAGGATTCACCAAGAGCATCCATTAAGTTTCACAGTTTTTAATAAGCTCGCAATTGATTTACTCAGACCAATGGACAGTGGCTTATTCTCCGCCGATGAAACTAGATTATTCTGGGATGCCACCAAAAAAGTTCTGTATTCATGCTTAAATAGTATACGAAAAATTCGAAGACTGACTTTGGGGGATAAAAATGTCATGATGCAACTGTCCGCTATTTTGGGGTAATTATCTAACATTTTTATCATTTTATTAACTCTATATCATATATTAAGATGCAAATGCTTTTCTAATATTATAAATACTATTCTAGTATTAAATATTATTAAATGATATCTATGTCTTTACTGATAATAAACTTAATAATTTAATATAGAAAAATATTCCAAGAGAGATAAATAAAATCTTTATATAAATTTATTTTATTATTTTATTATATAGGATATTATCATCCATATTCTCTCTAAAAGTTCCTGAAGACATTGACCTCTTTCCGGTCAAAATGTACTCTTGGTTTCCTCAATTTGACGAAAATGTCAAAATGGATGTACTTCAAGGCTTGGAAAACACTGTTATTCAAAGCTGTGCAGAGTGGTAAATATAAAATAAAATTATAAATTTAAATTAATTTATACTGTTTAATAATTACTCAAGATACATTTTGATATGTTCAAGGTTTGATTATATAGTAAGCAATAATTCACCTGAAACAGAATCGGACGAAGATGCACTTAGATATCATATTAAAATAATTCAATTGATTAGATCAGACTTACAGAAAGCTATCGAAAATTATGACAAGTTATTCATAAAGTAAGTGATTTAAAAAAACGCAGAGTAAGACGTAATCAATAAAATACAAATAGTATAATAAATATTAATTACTAATTTTTTAGAAAAATCAATATTCCGTATGCAAGACTGTTGTATATTGCGTATGAAAAGAGAATCAGCGATATGTGCATGATTATTATAGAGGATGTATGCGCCAGATTAAAACGAATTGAAGTTGATAGCACTGACAACACGGAATTAAGTTTAGGCACAACTTTGTTTGAGCTTTATCTTACACTTCAGAGATATGCTATGTAAGTCCTTATAATTTTGTAAAATTTTTACATATTTATTTTTTTTTGTAATATCTGTAACTTTAATCAATTAACTCATTTAATTATCAATACATTGATTAACAGACTTGGTCAGGTACTTTGTGCCGAAGGACAGCTGGAGGATATGAAGATACAAAAATATCACGAGTGGTTTCGAGGTGGTGTCGCACATTGGTTGGACATCGCAGTATACAAAGCACTTAAACGCATTGACAGAGCAGTCGAGATTGACTCTTTGCAAGCAGTCGACAATAGCGTTCAGTATAGTTCGAGCGCCGTGGATACATTAACAACTTTCTATCAGATCAAGGTCTTTTGGACACAACTTGCATGGCCAGATGTTGAAGGTTCCTATACATTTATAGCAAAGATCATTGATGTAAGTTTCAAAATTTTTCTACCTAAAGTTTAATATAATTAATGTAATATATAATATGCTTATTAATAGAAAATATATAATTAACAAGAAATATATATATATATATATATATATATATATATATACACACACACATTTTATTTATATTAACAGATAAAAAAAAGATTAGGTAGAAATTTTAATAGAAATTTTAAATATAATTTATAATAATAATAATTGTTTATTACAGGACATTTGTAAATGTTCCATTGCATATGCGGATAAGATGGCACAAAAAGCAGAACTGACAACGGAATTAGAGCAACTCTCGCAGAGTAGCGTTTATGAAAAGAAATTTACAATATCAACGGCCTGGTGTTTTGCGATTAATAACATAGATTATATTAGAACGTCGATCGCACCACTAGCCAAAGATTTAGGACTGGAAGAAATTGTAGAGGCTTTAGGGGAACACAAGACTCAAGAAGAGGCTGATCGTTGTCGACAGACTCTTGAACTTATTATTGATAACGCCACAGATACTGTAAAGAATAAGATCATAGAGTTGTTGGAAGTTGTAGCTAACAAAATGGCTCCTGCGATGAATAGGTACGTCAAATATTAAGAAGTTTTACTTTTAAGAAGTATTACTTTCTTTATATCAATTAATCATTTTAATTTATAACGAAATTTGTAGCGCAACTTATTATTTTTAATTTAATTATATTCTAAGCTATTCTATTGAGAGATTTGCTTGCACTTTCAGATATCTCATGGAAGGAGCTGAATTAATTGATACGACGAGCAACGCAATGGATCGTCTATTACAGTATCTAGATAGTAATCTGACAACATTACATGATAATCTAAACGAGGATAACTTTAATAGAGTTCTCCTAGTGATTTGGGAAATCATGTCTGAGACGCTATATAAGTTAGTCAATACTAATTTAGAGGTACATATTTATGCAAGCATATTTTTGTATCGTATTAAAGCTTTTCTTTCTCATAAAATAGCATTATTATTTACAGAAACGACGACCGCCAGCTTTTTACTCCAATTTACATCGAACTCTTCATACGCTCATCCGATTTTTTAATCTCGGTGCCGATGAAACAGCGAATGTGCAAGTTTTAGAGAAGATCGAACATCTTTTAAAATTACACGGACTTGAAACTGCTGAGCTCATACATCGTTATCATCAAGAACGTTTAGAAGAACAGAAAGAAATTGAGGAACCTATTTATGGTCTTATCACTGTCAAAGCACATTTCATCGATAATTTGCTGAATATACAGATTTTGAATGCAAGAAATCTTCATAGTATGGATAATAATGGTAAGCAAAATTATAATCTATAAAAAAATCTATAAAGAAATATAAAAAGTTAACGCGTTGTTTGCGTGATAATATAAAATTAACGTTTAATTAACGTTTAATTAACGTTTAATTAACGTTAACGTGAAAGTAACAAAAATATTATTAAATCAGAAGGAATAAAAAGTAATTGAATAAATATCAAATGAAGTTTGCAATTATGATAAATGCAATTATGATAAATGGTCTTATAAGCGGAATATCTAATGATACAAGTAATGATTAAATAATTTAAAACACACACTTATACGTTTAACGTAATAACTAGTTGGCTATAAAATGAACTTGTGTAATTATTTTCTTATCATAGGAGAGTGGTTATTTCAACTTTAATGTTTGATCGTTAGTGTAACCAATCGCGAACTTCTTTAAAAGAAAGAATGATATTTTTTTCGATTTTGTAGGCGATTTTATAGGCAAGCTGTCTACTCTTGAGCGCAAACTGCACTCAAAATCTAAACAAAGACTGAAAGAAGGGAAGACAAGTATGTAAAAGCAAGTGTAAAATCAAGTTCTCCCTCATCATTATTACATGATTCTCTATCAGATTGCCTGCTCTCGTGAAAATAGCATTTTGAAAATGCATGACTCGAACAAATTTGTATTGATATTTTATAAAAATAGAAAAATAGTCTCTGTTTTTAGTGAATACTGTGAATTTTAGTGAATGGTCTTCCTGAGTTAAAAATCGAACACGGCACGGAATATTTAATTCACGTCAATTATCTGTCTAATCTTATTTATACATGAGGTTCTTTAAAATTATTATTATCAATAACAAATGTATGAGATAGCAAAATCATTAAACAAAAAAATTATTTTGAATATAATTAAAATTATTTAACATATGCAATGAAAATGAAAGTATAATAACCTCATCGATAAGATAGATTACGTCGACAGTGATAATCATCTTCACCGTGCATGAATAGTTTCACACTGGGTTTCTTCAAATGTTTAATGGGCACATCTATATTATATATGTTATATAAAATATAAGTTTATTATGTTTATTACAGGTAAATGTGATTCCTATGTAAAAATCAAATTATTGCCTGATGAGAAATTTGCGGATATAAAGGCGCCAAAAACACATGTGCAAAAAGAAACACTTTTTCCCCTTTTTGACGAAACATTTAACATGTTAGTAAAAGAGTTGATTATTAATCAAAATTATTTAATTAATTATATATGATATTCTGGTATTCTCATAAAATATTTCTAACATTTTAGTAGTCTTACTCCGGAACAAAGAGCCATAGAAAATGCTATAGTGGCATTTGAAATGAAAGACAAAGACTTTCTTAGATCAAAATTTATGGCTGAAGCTTTCCTACCATTTAGCGAGATTCCTGACACTGAACCTGAAACTAACTTTCCAACTTTAGAACAAGTTCATTTAAAACTTTCCCGACCAACCAAAAAAAGTAAGTATTATAAAATAAATAAATTTTTTTATTATATTTCAAGAACATTATATTTCATTAGCATTATATTTCAAGAATTAATAATTCATATAGTTCATAATAGTTACAATCTAATAATAATTATATTTAACATTATAATTAATTTACTTTCATAATTTAAAAAATTTATATAAAACATGCATTTATTTATTAAATATGCATACAATTTAATTATATCCACTGTTTGTAAATTTTATATTAAATATAAATTAAATATGAAATTATATTAAATATAAAATTGATTTAAAGGTACGGATGTCGTTCGCGCATTAGAGCATCGAAAAGGAGATACTCAGGCGATGGATTTCATTGCAAAACTCAACACTAAAGCAAACTCTAAATGATCTATGTGGAATTTCGATATGGATCTACATTTGGATCATTTTCGAAAGTACTCAATGCAAAATATGTTCAAGCAACTCAGTTTATACAAAACGTATCAATGTTAATAATACGCCAGCGTTGCCTTACGAGAAGTTGCTGTAAATATTTTGTAACAAATACTTTAATCATCATGTTAATATGATACTCTTATAATAGCATGATGCTCGCGAATATTTTAAGGCTGTGTATAGTTTCGACTACTTATATAACTTTCGAAACAATAACCGAGTATTGCATTTTAAAACTTTAAACAGAAAACTATAAGGCTGAGTAAGTCCTATTTGCAAAAAAATACAATACTTATAATTATTATGAATTAATAGATATTATATTGAGCAACTAATAACTAAATACTTAAAGATAGTTTTATAATAAAATTTATGTTACAATATATTGAAAATTTGAGAGAATATTTTACATTATATATGTAATATTGTTATGCAAATGGAATATGTATATAGTTTATAAATACATATATGTACATAGATTCTCAATAATATTAAATAATTTATATGCGTTTTTAATTTTTAATGTTCATATACCATCACTTTAAAACATATAATTTTATTTTATATAACTGCGCATCCTTCACGATAAACCCATACATACACATACAATGTAAATGTAATAAATTTTTTAACAAATAAATATGTCAAAAATAACATTAATTATTTGATATTGATAGCATCAATTTATATTGTGAATTTAAATTATAATTTATTAAAATTTATATATTGCGCATTACGATATATATATATATATATATATATATATATATATATATCAAATAATTCGATATATTTACCGTTGCGCGTAATTTGCAAAGATGTTTTAAAATAATAATAAAAATGCATTTTGACGTTATTTAAATTATATAATGATGATATTTTATCAATTTAAGTAAACTAAAAATTTTAAAAATCTAAGAAATTATTCGTATTCTAATATAATTTAGTTTTATTTAATATTACCGAAATTATTAGATATTAACAACATTTACATCTGAATTTAACATTATGTAAAATTTTTATAAAAACAATTTACAATATAGCATAATTAACAATATAATTTATACAATATAAAAAAGAACGTA
Organism: Camponotus floridanus; assembly: GCF_003227725.1. NCBI lineage: Eukaryota > Metazoa > Arthropoda > Insecta > Hymenoptera > Formicidae > Camponotus > Camponotus floridanus. The sequence goes on from NW_020229214.1 coordinate 3,256,269, forward strand.
ATTAAACGTAACTTATATAATATAATCATTATTAAACATTCACATTACATATAATTCGCATTATATATGCAATGTAAATATTTTTAAAAATCAAGAATGATGTCGAACATTATACATTAATCTTGATTGTACAGCTTTGTAAAAATGATATATAATTTTTTGATCTTACATTATAACTTTTAATTTTAATATTCTATAAGAAAAGCCTTATAGTATTAAAATTAAGTATAATAAATTATAATACAATAAAGTTATAATATATAGATAATCCTACTATATAAAATATTATATCTAGCAATCCTAACAATCCTAATCATCCTAAACAATTTTGATGATCCTAACAACCCTAGTGATCTTAACAATCCTAACGATCATAACAACCTTAATGATCCTACCTAACAATCCTACTAAAGGATCCTAACAACTTTAACGATCCTAATAGTTGCAATGATCCTAACAGCCTAATTGCTCTGCAAATTAAACCAGAGGAAATATGTGATTTTTTAAGATTTGGGGAATATGCCCTAATTAGGATTTTATTACACGAACGTAGTGTTTCTTTATTTTTTGCGAGTTTATTTTCTGAGTTTATTTTTATATGTTATTATTTATTTTATGCGTACCCGTTTATTTTATCCGTTTAATTTACACGTTTATTATGTACCATTGCACATTTTTAGATTAACTTTTCGAATATCCAGACATTTGGCTATTTTTAGCCAAGGTAGCTTTGACCTGTATCATAGGTCAATGAAGGAGAAAAATTCCTTCCGTTGCCGGCTATTTATTTTCATCGGTACATGAGCATAATTTTACGCTCATTTACAGTCGTAATACCGTAGTCATACGACCGTTTATTATCGTCTTAATATAACTTTGCTTTAATTAATATAATGCTATATAGTGTCAAGTTAATCAAAATTAAATGATTGCAATTTTTACAATAAATAATATTATTTATAATAAAAAAAATTTATAACAAAGATTTATGATAAAACAAATTAATTCCACATTATTTATACATTTTCTACTATATTTTCACTCTATAGTATCATTGGTCTTTTTAAACATTACATATGGTTCAATAGATTGATAATTTATTTAGATTTATATCAATTAAAGCAAAGTTTTTTAATATGTTTTACACTACATAAAAATGATGGACTATAAAAAATTAAAATAATGTCAGTATGCATTATAAAAGTAAATTATTATATAGTATTAAAAAATAAAATTACTAGTATGTTCTTTATGTTTTGTATTTATGTATATTATTTATTTTAAATGAAATAAATAATTGATTATAATGTAAAATTAATAAAAAATGAAATTTTCCTTTAAATAATATTTCAATTTTGCATTTTTAATAAGCTTTAATGTATATTGAAAAAAAACTTTAAAAAATTATATGATTTAATTTGTTCTAGCCCATCCATTTTAAGGTAACGGACCTACAATCTACAATCTACATCTACAAGCTCTACACAAATTCGTTACCTTAAAATTAAATAAAAGTTTTTCACTCACCGACACTGATGCGCAACAGCGGAGTTGTCAATATTGAAGCTACGTTGTCTGTAACATACAAATATAAAATTCATATAATTAGCAGCTCTTAAAATAATTAATCTTTCATTATATTTAATTATTATTGTACGCACCGAATTTTATATCTGATATGTGCAATAATAAACAAATAAATAAATATGCAATAATTTTTTAAATTCTGAAAAACCTATTTTAAATGAAAAACCTTTTTTTAAATAGAAAGTTTTATAGGATTATTTACATACAACCTTTTTTCTTTGAATCTTTCTTGTTTCATCATTCAAATAAATGACTCAAATTAGTACGTGTACGCGATATAATAATTAATATAAATAAATAATATAAATAGTACTCACCATCAGGTTGTTCCGCCGATGCAGGATGCCTTTCCAAGGCCTGCGCTTCCTCTCAGATCATCAGGATTGTTAGGTTGATCTATAACAAATAAAAGATTTAAATTGTAATAACATCCAAATAATTAATATTTCAAAAGTTTATTACATGTATTGAATTTTACATTCGATACATATAATAATAGCAGATTAATAAAATAATTCTATAAATTTTAGAAAAAAAAACATTACTAATAATTCTCTAATACTTTATAAAAGCTTATATATAGCTAATTGTATAAGATTATAGATTTTATATAAAAATCTTTTTCTTCAAAATTCTCTCTTATTTAAATTATATAAATAAAAAATCAAATTACGCGATTAATTGTTTAATTTAAATTATAATAAATATATTTAATATTTAATATACAATTATAAATAAATAAATTACTTACCAGAAGGTTACTCTGCCGGAGCCCGATGCCTCTCCTAGACCTCCTCCTCCTCTCAGTCTTGGACGCGCGATACTTTACGGCACTCCCGCACTCACGAGCGATATTTTTATCGCTATTTTCGCACTTTTACGCGCGATACTGAACGGCATAATGCGATTAAAAATTTTATATTTGATCGCGCGATGTATATACTTAATATGTATATACTTTGAACGACACTCCCGGTTTCGGTACGAACGAAAATCCCATTTCATTTATGAGAATCAGCTTCGAGTCAACAGGTCAGGAATGCAACGATACAGCAAGCATGGATTAAGTCCAAACCGGAAAAAAGATGAAACAATTGACGGAAGTAGAGGAAAATGAAGTTCACCAATTCTTTTTCGCGCATAATTATCCTATCTCGTATCGAAGCTGGACCCGCTAAGCACGATTTCTGGTGCTCCGCCCGGACATATTATGTCTCGGTTTCTATATGCTACACCAGGCTAGTAGACGGCAAAAGAAGAGGATACCCACATTTTTTAAATGCTAGCAATCAGCAATTTAGAAAATGAGGAGGCAACCTCTTTTACCGAGCGAAAATCATGCCTAGAAGAATCCATTCGACTCCTCGACAGGGTTAACACACGCAGTGCTGTAGACGAGCAAAGAGAAGGGACCCATTGACGACTAATCGATCGAGTTCTAACCAATTCGGACCGAATCACTTGATGGAGCACGAAGCACGAGTGTACGTTGCATAGCGCAACGTGTGCAAACTCGAAATCCTAGTTAATTGGCATCGGAAGTAGAGACTCATGAAAATAATGAAATTGGGATTTTTATACGAAAAGTCCAACGCGGAAGCGCGAAAACACGATGACGCGAAAAAGCTAAACGCGAAAACGCGGTAACGAGACGCCGCCGTCCGCGACACGTTGACGGCACCGACGACGGAAAGTCAACGATGCAATGCGTCCAACGCATCAAATGCACGTGCCACATATGAGCTATTGTGAAACTCGTGGCAATGCTGTGCTGGGTACTTAGCTTCCCCTTCAAGTTCCTTGAGATTTATCCTAAATAAAAAAATTTAAAATAAATCTCAAGGCACCATCAGTAGTACTGAGCCACCCCACCGCGTCAAGGTGTACCCGTGGGGGGTTGCATTATATAAATTTATAATATAATATAATTTATATATATGAAAGAGAAAGAGAGAAATTTATATTATATATAATTTTATATAATTTGTGTGTGGGATTGATTATATCATTCAATAATATAATCTGACTCATTATAGCGCTTCCGATTTTAACGTCATGTACGAAATAAGTATGTAAGCATTTTGTTAAAATAAAATTTTTTTTTCTCATTGTAATGTCTACTTATATGAATATTATTGAATAAAAAATTAGGTACAACGATCATTTTCTTTAATAAAGGAAAATTGGAATCTAATTCACAGAGTTAGAATAATAAATAGCAATGAGAAAATTATATAATAATTATATTGTATATAATATTATATTGTATATATTATATATAATAATTATTATCACAATTGCTGCTCCTTAGATTTGCGTTCATATTAATACATAACTGCTTAACTCTTTTTCTTATTATTTATTTCTGTTTCTATATACGAAATCGACTGAAAGATAAAAGCAATCTGGATAAGAAAGCTGTCTAATTGTATATACAACATACTATCTTAAATTGAATCAATAAAGATTTTTATCGATTAAAAATGTAACACAACGTATCTCTCATTTAAGTAAGCATTGTGTCTTTTTATAACATTTTTTGCGAATTATTTATATAGAGTAATAAATGTTTTTAAAATCTGCAAATAATTTTTTAGAAGATATAGTTAAAATGTTTTAAATATATTTTTTTCTAAATGCAAATCGAAATTATCAATGAATTAATGTACGTTAATTACAACAATATTTTATAGTTGAAAAACAAAAAAATATATGTATATCTAAACATTTATACAGATGACATTGATTGCTTTAATTGTAATATATGAATAATATATAAAGTGCACTTTTAATAAATCGAGTTTAAAGAGAAAATGCTCAAAACTATACCATTACAAACGAGTGTGTAAGTAACTGAAATATATGAAGTAAATTTGTGCGAGTAACTAAATTGAGACATAAATCTTGTACACGATAAGAAAGTGATGACAGGCGGACATGAAAATCGGTATTATTTTGGTTTAGTTTTTATCTGCATATCGAGTTACAATAGATAAAGCCGAGTCGAGGCTCGCTCGAGCTTGTCCTTTAAAAGCAATTAGAGAAAAGGATGCAACGAGGGTACGACAAGGATGCGAGAAGAAACGCGAATAAGACGCGAGATACTTCGCGAGTGACAAAATCCGAGTTTTCTATTGGATTTAAGGATCGAGGAACTATGATTATTGGCTATCGATTGAATCCGCGTGGAGTATTTAGCTCAGCAGTCCTCGCGGATTATTTAGGTCAGAAAAAATTCGGGATGCTACGGATATATGGAACATCACGTGAATATTAATTGTTACGCAAAGGCCAACACAAATTAAATGCAAATACATTCAATTTTAATATTTTTATATTATTATTTATTTTCACATTATTATTTATTTTCACATTTATATTATTATTATTTATTTATATTATTATTTATTTTCTAATAAAATTAAGTATCTAAATTAATTGATTGTAAAATCACGTGAATATTAATTATTACGCGCAATCAATTTTTTTGCCTTTTAAACAGATATTTAATATTGTAAATTATAATTATCAAGCATTATCTTGAATATAAACTTTTAATAAAAATTCAGTCTATTTAAAAATATCTAATTCTTATATATAAAGTATATAATAATTACATTATTGTGAAATATTTTATAAAATATTGAACTATCTTGAAATATCAACACGAAAAATATTTTATTATATTATTTGGAATATTTTAAAATAAAAACTGAAATATTTTTTATATATGCGTTATATGTTAGATGATAATTAAGAATAAATTCGAAAAGGTGAAAAAGGAACAGACAATATGTCTAAAAGTAACATGAATAATAAATAATTTATAACTGACTTACATTTTATATTTCGTTGCTCCGTATGTGTTGTTCGATGCTTTTCTCCCTTTTCTCTCTTTTTCGTCCTTTGCTATTTCTTCGTAGCACTCACATTCACTTCCGAAAATACGAATAATAGTAATTAATTATATATGGAACGATCGCGAGACACTTTGCACGACACTCCCGATCGTGGAATAATTGAATGAAAAACATGAGAAACGCACTTTTTAACATATCGTAAGAAACAGAAGATACGAGAGACGTACTATTTTTGTTTGATATTTATATAAAGTTTCAAATTCATACATTACTCATTACAAATGCTCCGTTTTATTAATATTATATTAACACGAATTATAAAATCGAAAGATTAATCTAATCCATAAAAAATCATGATAATTGTCCAATTAATAATAAATTAGATAATATATGAAGAATATCGTTTCGCATTACTATCTTGCTCGAGTGTCGCCGTGTGAATGATACCAAGATACAAGACCGCGGAATGTAAACATTAGCGCGCTATTGTATACGCCGTCAAAGCCAAACATTGTATTATTGTCTGTTCGAAATATTTTACGTATTTTGACAAATATATACGCGAAATTATAAAATCAAAAGATTAATCTAATTGAAAATCATGATAATCGTTCAATTAATAATAAATTCGATAAGATACAAAGAGTATCGTTTCGCACCTCTATCTTGCTCGAGTGTCGCCGTGTGAATGATATCAAGACCGCGGAGTGTAAACATTAGCGCGTTATTGTATATGCCGTGAAGGCCAAACACTGTGTTATTGTTGTTCGAAATATTTTATGTATTTTGACAAATACATACGCGAAATATTTTAAAGTATAGAAATTTAAATTTTAAATGATACAGATTAATTATATGATTATTTATTGAAGAATCACTTTCATTATATTAAATATATATTTATATTTACGATTCGATCATTTTATTGCACGATCTCAATCTGAATTATATTTAAATAACCGAAAAATAGATAAAGAGTCACGAATGATTTATATTTGACCAGGGTCGGATTTAGAAGGGCGGGGAGGCCTTCAGAACACAAATTTTTGAGTAAAATTTCCTATCGAAATGATATCCAACACTTACAAGTCTATGTACATTGCTTGACCTTGTTATTTCGCAATAAATTATTTAAACAACGTAAAAATTTCTATTTGATTTTGGTTCAAAAATGGTTAGGGATCTCCACCTCTTCGTTGCCCCAGGTCCTCTACATCTTTAAATCCGGCTCTGGTAAAAGATGTTTAAATCACTGAAGCCATTTTTCTCCATTTTCTCGATCATTTTTTCCTTCTATCTCATTCAAAAATATTAATATAATAATTATAACTACGGTATCTCTCTTATTCTAACTCTTCGCCTTCGACCTGTCCAACAAGGGTGTAACCCTACCAGTTATGGCCGGTGTTCATATTTATTTTTATATTTAAGATCGTTTTAAATAAAATTTGGAAATATTTTTTTCATTAGCTGAACAGAATATTAAGACGCTATTGAAGATCATATTTAAGATGATTAAATAAATTCGCGCGCGTTGTCAAGATGTTGTCATAAACAACGACTGTCAAAAAGTCTGAATTCAGCTCTCAAGCTGTACGGACAAGCGTCTATCTGCGGCCCGTGCTACGATTATTCGGAGGTCTTGTATATTATTCGTGATTTATTAAAATTCTTGTGTTCTGAAAATCGCATTATTATTTGCGAGAGCGCGAATGCGCGAGTGTATCAGTATGTGTCGATTGGTTGTGTCGCGTGCATTCCGCGGACGCAACAATATAATAAATAATGAATGATAAATAATTTATATAAGTGACTTACATGATGTCTTATTGATCCATCTATTGCCTCCTAAAACCTCCTTTTTTTTACTTTTTTTGCTTCTTCCTCGTAGCATTTAAATCCTCGATGTACTGATTTGAATTCCTCGTTACACTCATTTACGAAAAGTTCCTCGTTGCACTTGTAATTGTGTTAAAGAAAGAATTTGATAATATATGAAATGGCTCACATCACTACTTTATTGCTCAAAGTCACTGTGCGAATGACTGTAAGTCAAAAACATTACCGCGGTACTGTTTATATCACCAAGGCTGAACACCGTGTTATTGCCTGTTCGCGTCATCGAAATATTTTGCGTACTTTAACAAATACGTACGCGGAAAATATTAAAGTATAGAAATACTTTAAATTATATAAATTAATTATTATGATTATATTAAAAGATTAATGTGTCATAAAGTGTTTTATTTTGTTAATTATTTAGATCCACGATTTGATTTTTTTATTGCGCGTTCTCAATTCGAATTACATTTAAATGATCGAAAAATAGAACGATAAAGCATTGCGAACCAATTATATTTGGTTCTATCATTAAACAGATAATTTTTGCTAAAAATCAATTTTATATCGAAACGATCATTTATTATTTTGGATTTCTGTTACTACGATTTTTACTTGACTCTTTAAAAATATTATGTTAATATTCGCAAATCTCGAAGTGTTGTCTTTTTTTCGTGATGATTATTGATTATCTCAAGATGCCTGCAGGAAGTCACATATAGCTTGATAATTCAACAATAATAAAAAAATTAAATACATTTGTTTATAATTAACATCTTTCTTGCTACGTTGACGAAAATTTTTTGTTTCTTTTGAAATATATTAAAGATTCTTTTATATAATTAAATTTTATAACTAAATTTTATAAAATGTATAACTATTAATATTTATAATTAAAAATTAATTTAAAAAATTATAATTAAAATTATAATTAAAAATTAATTAAGAAATTGTAAGTAAGAGTCAATAAGGCGTGTAATTGGAGTGCAAGAAAAAAACACTTTCTTCTTTTTTTTAATTATTAGTATATTTCAAATTACTCGTCATAATACATGCAATAAAAATGGACGTTTCGTATCAATTTTTTTATTTTCAGCTTTTTTATTTTTTAACGCATAATATTAATGTTACACTGAAAATGGATCAATGACCATGGCGTCATTTCATTTTTCTCTCTGTATTGTATATCATTTGATGTATATGACCAACAGAAGTCAATCGAAATCTATATTCTTGGAAATTTATTGTAATACCATCTATTGAGCATAGTATGATTTAATTCAAGATAAATATTATATGAAAATCTTACAATATGAATTCATCGTTAGATTTTAATAAAACTAAATTATCTTTATTAATGCTTTTGATAACACGCAATATATAAAAATTAACTAATTTATATAATAAATAAAATATAATACATATTCAAGCTAAAAGAAAGAAAATGATACACTCTTCGATAAAAAGATGGCGGCAGTATCCTCACAAAGCTCACATGCTTTTCGTCACATGATATAAGCTATAAGATTATATATGTAATTTTTATTTTACACACGAGATATATGAGATATCAATAACATTCGCCAAATAATTAATTCTTTGTATATTTAATAAATTCTCTGTGAAAAAATTAGCATTCCATTCTTAGCATTTCAATAAACATAATTGATAGAAAAGTTTTCTTTCTCAATTCTATTTAATAATGAAATATGTAAAAAGATAATGTTTTGATATAATTAATTTCACAAACTTTCATTCTTAATATTTGATGTTTAATTTAATACTTAACAAAAAGAAAGAAGAATTTATTAATTTAGCATTGATATAATGCTAAATTATATTATATTATTATATTATATTATTAAAATAACTCTTTGAATTTCCAAAAAGAAAATTTTAATTAATAATTTTTATTTTTTATATTATTCGCATAAATGTACTTATAGATAATAATTTCCAAATTTGCAATAAAATGTCTAACAAATTGCTTTTTAGTATAATCAGTAAAATACAGTAAATTACAATCACCTATTGTTATAAATTATACAGCAGACCATATAAGAATCTCTTTTTCGTAAAGTTTATACACGTTTATGACATTACGAGAAATTGCATCGTCTTCTAATCCCAAACTTGCGTGCTGCATGTTTACGGTTAGACCACAAATCCGCTCTTGAAAACAACCACATTTATGATTGTATGCCGGATAATACTTTGTGAAATAGTACATAAATATATATATGAGTAAACAAAGAAAAAGAGAAAAAAAATAATCGTATACTACGTATACTGAATACATTGAAAAAGATCCAAGATTGAGAGAATAATAGTCATAAACCAATTACAAAAATTATAAATGTATTAAGTTATTTGACTTACAATAATATATCGTTGACATAGACGTTTACAATAATATATCGTTTATATTGCTCGCTTTTAATTTAATTAACAATTTTTTCTGTTCTTTGTGATTTGTTCTGATTCTTCTATCTTTTCTATTTTAAATTGTTTAAAGCAATTTTGATATTTTTGTTTATATATTTTTGGAAAGACCTCCAATTTTTTTTAGAGATTTGTATTGCATTAAAAATAGAAAATAAAATGTGCTATTTTTAATATTGTGGTACACACTAAAAGGTTGCATTTTCATGATGGTTTAACGTTGTTATTTGCTATTCATGAGTACGGTAATGACACTGTTTATAACAACGCTCAGCCGCGTTTAACTGACGAATTGCGATCTTCATAGCTTGATACAATTACAATTTTATGAATAACTTACAATTCCGAATTTTGATAAAATTTTAATACGCAATTCGCGACCAATTATCTTTATTGTACTTTTTAAACATTGCAATAATGATAAAAATATTATTAAGAATAAATAGTATGTTTTTCATTTAATCAATAAAAAAATGTAGGTGATTATATTTCCTTTCCGCATGCAATATTTCGCTCACATCTCTGATATACATATTTTCCACAAACTTTATACGCTGTGAACGAACCGAAATATTCATAAACTACATAGAGAATTCATAATTACCGAGAATATCGAGATCAATATATGATAACGTTATGTAAGCTGGCTGATGATGACTATTGACCAATAACAATCGTACGCGGCTGAGTGCACGTGCAATTAAAACGATTTCAAAACGCACAATGTACATGATGCTATTTACGAAAGAGCTGCCAAACTCGAATGCATTTAACCCTTTATATAGACAAATAAAATTTTGTCGCAGTAAAATACAAAAAGAGATTTAAAAATCACAACATTATTTCATATATTTATATTTTATTTATTGATGAGATGCAACTCTTTTTAAGTCGTGTTAGATATGAACTATATTCATAGTCTCTACATGCATTCATTTAAAGAGATATATTAATAAAAAGAATTTATATATAAAATATATATAAAAACTTTAAATATATTTTTTTATATTTAAAAATTTTTAAACACAAATAAAAATATTAAGTATCGACATGTCTTTCATAATTATTTATTAAATAAATCTTATATTATTTGCTAAAAATCAACATAAATTAATAATGTGTGAACACTAATTTATATTTTATTTATTAATATATATAATAACTATGTAACTTCCTAATATTATGTCAATGTTTTAATATTATACCAGTGCAGGTAATCAAGTCATGTGTTAGCATTACGAAATTAGAAGCATGTTAATAAATAGACTAAATATATATAATTATATGTTCACTTTAAATAGCAGTTCTAAAGTACACATTATATGTTTTCGCTTTAGTATTTGAAACATTAATACGCTCTCATCACATGAAACGGCATTCTAGTGAAGCGGGCGGTAATGCGCTTTTATATCAAGGGAAGAAGCATCATTTCTATCCCTGAGAGTTCAAACGCGGATCCGCGTGGGTAATTTTCGTTCGCGTTGAAAATTGCAATTAAAACGACAGTGATACGGCAAGCGCCGTGTTTGCGTTACGGTAAACGGCTGATGGCATAAAGCGAACGAACGCGCGTGCATCATTCTACAGATGACAAGCATCACGCACGGGGGCCTATAATGCGCTTCGCCGCATGTGCGCGCGCTTGGCATTATTATTTTCATTGACAGGATGCAGCGTGAATCGAAAACCGGATTTTAATCCCCCGTGACAGTGACGAGACGCTGACACGAAGATCCGCAGGAACAATTCGTACCCTTGGAGAGAACCCTACGGATTCAAAAGGTCTTGGAATTAGCATAAGTGACATTATACACAATGGAGGAAATATGATCAGATCCTATCAAATAATGGCATACGCGGATGATGTGACAAAATGTGGAGGATCATGAAAAGCTTGACGGACATCTTTGTAAAGCTAAAAAAAAGAACGAAAGAGCTGAGTTAATTTTCAAAATATCTTAAATTGTCCAAGAAAGATCAAAAGGAATCGGATCGTAACATCTCGTTAGCGGGTTCTAGCTTCGAAAGAGTGCAAAGTTTCATATATTTAGGTGCCTATCTCAGCTTAAAGAATGTCATCCATGATGAGATCGCATATAGGAAAATGGTGGCCAATAAAGCATACTTCTCTCTTAGTAATCTATTTAAATCCAAACTAATATCCAGAGCATGCAAATTGGCACTATACAAAACTATAGTCAGGCCCGTCCTATGCTATAACGCTGAAACATGGACTCTGTCGGCCACTGATGAGAACAACCTGAGGGTGTTCGAAAGGAAAATCTTAAGAAGAATTTTTGGTCCGGTTAAAGATGAGGACAACTACTATTAGGTTTAACCATGAGCTTCTGGAGCTGATGGGGAATGAAGATATGGTTAAATTCATAAAAACACAAAGATTAAAATGGGCAGGTCACTTGGAGCGTATGGATGAGGGAAGAGTGCCGAGAAGGACGAGCGAGATAGTGTGCATGACTACGAGGCGGCGAGGAAGACCGAGGTCCCGATGGCGAGAGGAGGTGGAGAGTGATTTGAGAAAAATGTCGGTTGGCAATTGGAGAGGGATAGCGAGGGATAGACGCGAATAGAGGCGCATAGTGTTGCAGGCTAAGGCTTACCCCGAGCTGTGATGCCATTGGAAGAAGAAGAAGAAGAAGACATTATACACGACGTGCATGCGACATGAGCGCATAAAGGTTTTTTAAATAATATTTAAAAATAAACTATATCTCGAAACTACTTTGATCAATATGGCAACATTTTTTTCTTAAGCTACCCTTCATAATTTCTTATTTGATAATCAAAAAAGTTATAAGATGCGTAATGTATTTGCATTTAAATATAGAGTATTTCTTTTCAGATTAATTAAAAATTTAAATAAAAGTTTATAGGAAATTATAACAAAATATGATTCAACGAAAAAATCTTGAATTTTATCTTACGAATATATACAATCATAGCGACGCTTACTAACGTAAAACGACATGTGATTATGTTCATTAATTAGACTGAAAGTTTAATAAATGCTAATATATGATATTTATTAAAAAATACATATATGCTTAATTTATATTATATAAGTTAATCTTATATACAGAATTTTTGATATATAATTAATTATCTATAGATTATATAAATGAAAATTATAACAACGCATTTTAATTAAATATTTACCTTTATACATAATTAATTATTTGCGTAACAAAATTTCAATAAGTTTTTTAATATTTTATGTTCCATATTCTCTCGCATGCAAACCTTCGTTAATTTAATGCGAATGTAAAATATTTTTAAATAAATTCCCTATGTGTGTGTATTAAAGGACAAAAAAATACTATCATTTAACAGGCTGTTAAATAAAACCATTACGATCAGTTCACGGTCGATTTCGACGTGACTCGCTCGTGATGTCGCGCGAAATAAAACGGCATCCGCATCCGCCATCCGAGGGGCAATACGCGTGAAAAGAAAAAGCGGACGAATGGTCTCGTCGACGGACAATTATCATCAATACAAGGGCGTACACGACGCGCAATCGTCCGGTCGATCCAGATGGTGCCCCGAACGGGACTTATATAAGCCTCGCGCGATTTGCCCGAGCACGCACCATCGCTACCGACCAGCCGATACGATCGTAATTTCGACTTAACACCGATTTATCGCGACCGGTGTTGTGGACGCGTGGGACGGCACTCGTGCCTTTCTCGAGATGCGAATAATAGTGTCGGAGGTGCGGCGGTCACGTTCGTTATATCAATGGCCGTGTGTTTTCGAGTTCGTCTCTCATGACTTCGCCTCCTCACCTTCTCTCCTGGTATTTTTTCTTTAACCTGATCGTCAAAGGGCCTTGGTGCGATCGTGACGACCGGCGAGGTGACAGGATCGCCGATGTGAACGACTCCCGGTCGCTCTTGTCATGTCACGACTTAGGCACGAAGGGCGCACTCGCCCTTTCCTTATTCTTCTTTTTCTCTTCTCCTTCTCCGCTTCCTGCCGTCTCGTCATCGCGAAATAAGGTCACGGCGGAGATCGGCAGCGCTTAAGCCGCGCGCAGGAAATGGATCGCGACGTCCCGAGGCAAAATGCGTTCGGGCCTTATCCGATCGAGACGGCGACGGAGCCGTCGTTCTGTTTTTGTCGCGTCCATGCGGCTTACCGGTCGCTTATATCCGTGCAGGTCTCTGATGAAGAAGGATTTGCAATTGATTTCGATCATCAAGAAAATCACTTAATGACTGGGCGATGGAAAGATGAAACGAGATTTTTTATATAGATATCATCTCTAGCATCATTTTAAGACGACTCTCTCGACCCTATCTGTCCGCGATTTTTCATTAAAATTTGACATTCTATAGAAATCGATAAACTTTAATTTTATCGGACAATTCCTGATGGGTTTAATAATTGTACAAAGCAAACAAGGTGATGAAAAGATATATCATGAACTAAAAACAAAATAAATATGCGACGTATTTGACAAACGTTTCATATGAATCGCAGTACGGTCTGTTATCACAGAACGTTTTGTAGCATCAAAAACGGTTGTGCTTTCCGTAATATGTACAAATTTATTACACTGCAATACAGAATAACCGCTAGCTATATTTTAGATTTTTGAAATGCAGAATACACGATCAATCGGGTCGCATTTACAGGACACCATCAAACTCTATGCCCGCAAACGAATCACGATAGAAAATTTCTCTCCGCGACACGAACTTATTTTTAACGTTAAATTTGAATCGTCAACGTTTTGACTTCAACTTTCAGAAATACTTTTCGACGCAAAGAAACGTTACCTCATAGGAATACAAATCGATCACAGTTCTTATTCACAAACATATACAAAGAAAACAAATTTTGCACATAGCAATATGACGGATCTGAAATCGTATTAATAGAATATTTATGCAACAAACTAAAGCATCACTTTTTTCACTGAAAAAAAAACCGCGTTACACGTTTCGAAATACAACTTTGACATTTAATTTTCTCAATTTGAAGTAAAAATAAATATAAAATATTATGTTTTCGTATTCATAATAAATACACTACAAATACATGTATTACGGATTTTCATTAAAATTTACATTTTCGATGTATATGTTGCAGAAACCGACAATTATACTTTATAATTACACGATACAATTTATACAAATAATTTCGGAATACAAATTCCCGTTAACGCAATGCTTTCGTTTGACATTTCGCATTTTATTTCGGCACGTTCAGTGAGCCAATCTCGAAATCTCATTGTAATGCTATCAACTTTTTAGTCAACGGCTTATCGAAGATAAAATTCACGGGCCTTTTAACGATCGGGCACATCTCGCGCCGAAAAGTCTTAAAAGCCTCGGAGTCGGCGACAAAGGCCGGTTGATCCGCGATGGCTTCCGGTGCCTCTTTTTACAGGGGAACACGTAGGAGGTAACACGCGGAGAAAAAGAGAGCAGGAAGCGCGAGATCGGCCGATAAGAAGAAAGAAGCGGTCTAAAGGAGGCCGTCCACGAATACACGCGTTCGTAAAAGAGAGAAGGAACTTTGCCGTAACTCGTTTAGGGAGTTTGAATCGAGTTCTTAACGGCGAATGCATTAAAAAGTCCTTATGCGCGAACCGGCTCCGACGACATTCGCGAACTGGTCTCTGAATCTAATCTAAAACTCTATTTCGGCGATCTGATAAACCCACCGGCTGCTGCCCAAGCGCCTGTAGTCCTCTATCGAGCCGAAATGGACGAACGCGGCCGTATTAGCGCTACTCTCAACTGCCAGATAACAGCAACTAGACGCTCGTTAAGAACTTACTTAAATCCTACTTGGCACGAACCCGAGACCTGCAAACGCGTAGCTCCGGAGGACATCGCCGGCAACGAGTTTCCGCCGAGGGTGATTTTGCGCTGCATACCAGAGTTCCTTCCGTGTCTTACTTTTACGTTATGCGCGGAATGCGTTTCCGTACGTGGTTCAAAATGAGCGGAAGTTACCGCGCGAGTTAGGTCGATATATCCGTCCTTCCGAGCTTCGCGCGACTTAGGACGGTTAGTCCCCAACGACATATTTTTCGCGATATGTATCGATACGTTAAATTGCATAGGGATTTAAAAGAACATACTGTGGCTCATTTTTTTACAATCTCTCTCAAGTATCTCTTTTTATCTCACCGACGTCAGCTTTTTAAAATCTTATCGAAATACTACAAAAGTATTATACAGAAGATACAGATGCGCGCAGATCTCAGAGGCGGAAAATAATTAAATTATAATGGCAGGAATAGATGACGAGTAAGAAAAAGCGTAACGATAAGATACTATTACCGGACGAGAATTCATCGGAGATATATTGCGGAGGCTTTCATCGCGTTTTCTTAAGATTATGCAATACGATTCCCAGTAGAATTACCTAAGATACTCGGATAATTCGTGGGTGGGCGCCTTAGGGGATACCTTGTGGATTCGTGCGGTCGAATGGAAAGTCGTTTCTGAGAAAAATTCGCATCACTCGGGGCGGGAAGGCCGCGTACAGATATTAGAGCCTGTCGCCTACGCCGAAGGCAGGGTGAAAAAAGCATTAGCTTAAAGCTGAACCCTTGGTGGAATTATCAGAGAAGCAAAAGGGAGTAAAAAGAGAGAGAGAGGAGAGAGAAAAATAAATAGAAAGAGAAAGAGAGAGAGGGAGAGAGAGAGAGAGAGAGAGAGCAAGCGAATCGTCGAGGGAAACGGTAGCAAAGAGAGTTGTAGCACACGATAAATACTACTATACACAAATAAAATATTTTATATATTGTTTACGCTTTTGTGTTTATTAGCGCATAAATTCCGCGACGTAGAGTACATTCCTTATGCGTTTAAAATTTGAATCGTATAAAGTGGCTTGCGAAGATTGTATGGGAATGCAAATTATTATCCCAAAAAGAGAAAAGAGACTCGTCTTTAAGCTATAATTCGTGACGTCAATTCCACCCCGCGACACACACACACACACATGCTAATATATTTCTTATATACGGACGTTATTACAGTCTCTAGCGAATTTTTGTCGCATGATGTATACAAGACGCAACAAAATATGTGTATTAATATTATATGTTTTCTATAGAATAAAAAGAATAAGACACGATACTTTACAACAGTTATGAGCAATAGTTTAAGAATCGTCTTCTTAGATTTGATAAATAAATACATTATATGTAAGAAATAATTTCTAAAAAAGCTGTTAAAGAAATAACTATAATTAATTACAATTGTATTATATACCTCGATCTATCAGTTGCATTTTCCTCTCGATCCTTAATATTCCTCGATGATTCCGCGGACATACATATCTGCGGAGCACGGGAAACTATCGCCGAATCCAACGAAGGCAAGCAGATACATACATACCTGCGAAAGAATGCGAAGGTTACCGCGAGACACAATGTATACACAAGCCAATTTTTACGAGCTGTATTGTTACTTAATGTCACGCGGGTAATCGTGCGGCTCCCATAACACTACAGACTCTCGTAATCAAAAGTAATCAATGGAGAGGGTGCGCGCGTATACTTACCACTCGTAATCTTGTGGCTAAACAAACATCGAGTTTACGGCAGCGCGCGAATATGCGACGCAAGGCCGTTTAAATCCGTCTTGAAATTCGCACCTGAGGTAACGCGACACGCGCCGCACACCTATGATACACGCACACACGCGTCGTGCCAACGACCCTCGTGTCCCTCGCGTCCCTCGCTCGCGTTCCCCCGTAGCAGGGCGCGAAAAGTGCGAGAGAGGGAGAAAGAGAGAGAGGGGAGAGAGACGAGAGATACGAGAGGGGTTCACGTGTGTGCGCGAGCGAGAGCGACGCGGTCCCCCTTTGACAGCAGGGGTTAAACCTAAGGCGCGGTGTACAACACGAGGAGCGGAGGTGCGCGCGCCGCGCAGTCTCGACGGCGATTGGCCGGCGAGAAATCCGCGCCAACGAGAGGAGATCAGTTGAGCGCGAGACACCGAGCTGAACGGTTGTACGGGCCCAGCGCGGCAGGCTCTTATCACGATTTTTCAACGCACGAAAGTCGGCGTGAGCGAGGAGCGCGGTGGATCTTCTCTCCGTAAATTTGTACGAGGAATCTCTGCGGAATGACGAGGTGGTAATCGGCTTCCCGTTCTTTCCCCTCGGCTCCGTTACTCTGTGGGATTTTTATCCGACTGCGATTTCCGGGCCAAGGAAAAACTGCAACGCGCAACGGGAAAAGTGACATCGCCGGATCGATCGGTGAGTAATTATGTGTGAATTTCTATGTAATCTGATTTCTATGAAAATACTTGTGTTTCGAAGTAAGCCATCCGCGATAACAGAATCCGGCAAAATTTCATGCGTAGCAAAGTGCAAAGTTTCGCGCGCTCATTTAAGTTAGGTTAACGTAACGCGAGTTAACTAAACGCATTTTTAACTTAATTATCCGCAATTTTAACAAGATTTTATCGAATAGCACGTGGTTTTCAAATCATGTTTCAAAAGACAGGCGCAACATATTGTTCTTGTGAGAATCAGAATTCTCGTATTGATCCAGATCGTGAATTTTCATATAATATCGAAATGGACAGGTTATTCTGGTAACTCGGGGAAATTGTCATTGCTAAATTGTTTCATTTAATTTTATGAACAATAAATCCGACAATTATTCTCTTTACCGTTGTGATAAACAAGCATATACGTGACAGCTTGATATGTACAACTTTAGTTTTTATAACATTTTATTAAAATTTTTATCATGAAATATGAAAGTAATAAAGTATTAAAAAGATAATATTATATTTTTTTACATAATTATCCAAATTTTTACTCTGATTCGATACATGTTGATTTTTACTTTTCGTTATTTGTATTAGAGAAATTTAAATGTGTTTATTAATAAATTTTAAATAGAATGCAAACATATTAAAATTAAAATTAAAATTATTTACATATGTATTGCGTATCAATATTTTTTAAATTAATATTATTTATTTTTACACAATATTTCTCAGAACTGTTTGACAATATATTTCATGATATTTTCTTTGATAAATCACCAGTTGCGAATGTCGCACTTTTAAACAAGTGTACACTAGTTTTCATAATATTTTAATTAATATGAATTACAGTAAATTACGTATGTAACATTTTGTTAACATACGTTTCCGTGGCTCTCGTTCACATGCCATTCTAATCTCATAATTTTCTAATTACATTTTCATTCTCACTAAATAATCTTTCAAAATGTGTACATAAGAAAACGAAGCTGTCCATTTATCGATTAATTCGAATGAAACTGACACGTGCGAGGTCAAACCAAGTCGGGATCGCGTGTGGAAAGTTAAGATTTGAGCCGCTGTCGATTTAGCGCGTTTGAAGTGCGTCCGCGGAATGCCAGACGCCTCTACTTAAGTTTATCGGCACGATTTTGACGGGCCTCCTTCTGCAGACGATAGACGCTGCTCTGGCAACTTTGACGTTCTCCGAAGTTGAAAAGAACGGAGATAAGGTAACATATATATATGTTATACATATACACATAATGCATGCTCCCAAGCAGCGTCTTCCGTCAGCCTTCTGCTAATGCGGTTCGCTGCAACGAATTAGCCGGCGTCTATATTGGACAAGACACGGCGCCCGCCAAATTGAGACGAAATTTCATTTCGCCGCGGCGTGACGCAAATTCGCGTTTCCCTGTTAAGTACGACACACACGTATTTTCACGATACGCGAACGTCTGCAATTACGTTGGGCGCTGTGTAATTCACCTAGCACGGAAACGCCATTAACATCTGATTTCGTGCCCGTAGCGCCTTGCTTGTCGTTATAACGCGTTGACTTTCTACCCGGGAGGCAAAGCTCGTTTCCCGACCGCGGGACTTCGAGATCAATTATGACACGGCGAGAAACGCGAATTGCCACGACGGCAAGCTGCGTGTAATTTCGAATCTAAAATAACAGCCGATTGTGCAATCAGCTGATCGACTAATCGAGATCGGTCAGTGACTTGTCAAGTACGTGCGCGGAATCTTAAATGGGCATTCGAAGAAATATTTAGCAAGAGAATGATACACACACACACATACACACACACACACTCTCTCTCTCTTTCTTTTATCGAAAAAATATCGAATTGCAAGCCGTATGACATATTGGAGGGTTTTTTTATTCAAGTATTTATACGATTGCTCAAGGATAAAATTATTTCACATGATTTCATAACAATAATCGTAATTAGTAGTGCTAACTCGTGTACAGATAATGGTTGCAAGAATCGGCAAAGTTCAATTTTTGCTCCATTCTCTTCTAAGAGCACCATTTTAAAAAGAATATTTGAATGATATTTTATAACGAGACAACACGTTTCCTCTAAAGAGGTTTTAAGCCTCTCTGAGGTGAGAACGCAGCCGTAGCTCTTTAGGATAGCGTGCAAATACGCGTCTGAGAAAGAAGACGTATAATGAGCGCTTTTTAAGATAATGTCTGGTTGCACGCAGAAATTACCCGCAAGTATATTCCAGCAATATACTCTATATGAAAATTATAAAATATTTATCCAATATGAAATTTGAAAATTGTGAACAAACTATGTTATTTGTAAATGAATCAAATTATTAAGATATATTTTTCTAAATCATGCAGACTGTTTTTGATATTGATGTCATTGATGTTAATATTATTTATGAAGAAACGGAATTTTTTATTTTATTTAAGTGAAATATGCCTTATATGCGCGTAAAATTTCGAATAAATTTACAACTGAAAAATCTTTGAGATCTTCTAAATATGTACATGATATTATATGTGCATATATTGCAAATTTAAAGTATCTACTTTTAAAAGTCGTACAAGTATTTGCATTTTTACTTGCGTAACTAATACTTTTCGAACATTCGACAAATTCATATCGCTCCGAGTAATACTTTTCTAGCTCTTTCCAAGTATAGCTGACTATTAGCAGTATATCATACCTACAGTATTATATGAAACATTAAAATGAGTCTTACGTTATAATTTCGCGAGATATGCAAATGTGCAATCATGACATATTTCCCGAACATACTTGCAAAAATTCTATAATCATGTTTTATTATATTATAAAGAGAAAGCAAGAAGGTGGCAAAAAGAAGGAGAGAAATAGGCGAACATAATCCTTATTTATTACATTAAAACGATTTCTAAGGAGATAAATAAATTGATAACGTAATTTTTTTTAATAAAGCTAAATATATATATATTAGATTCTTAATGCAAAATAAAGATACTGTTATAAAATTGACAATTATCTGAAAGATATGGTTTAACACAAATCTCACTACATCTTACTTTTTTAAGTCAAATAATTTTTGAAAAATTGAATTTAAAATTAAATTGAATTTATTAAAATGATGCTTTTCTTATGATATAATGCGATAATTGAATTGTATCAAAAATCTACCGTTGATAGGTAAATTATAGGGTGAATTAGGGAAAACAAAACGAAAAAGAAACCCGTGCGATGCAAAACTTTGAGTGAAAAGTTTTGGAGGATTGAATGGAGAATCTGGGCCTTGGCGATATCTAGTGGCAGGACGAGCGAGCAGACACTGACGAGATCGATCCACTTTGTCACCATAAAAGACCGACGGAACTTGAAGAGGGTTCTTCGAGACCCTTTTTAAAGCGAACGAGAGCACCAGAGGCGCGCTTTTGAGGCAGTAGAAATCTCCCGCGCGTTCACCCCCGCCTCATACAGTTTCGGGTACGTTTGTAGAGTGCTTAGATGTTTACTTTCGATCGTAAGAACTTCGTAGCCTAAAAGAATAGAACCCTCCTGCCCCTTCCTCGATAGCATTTATCGCGAGAGAGAGAGAGGAAAGTGACGCTTTCAAACGGTTTCCATGTTCTTTGTGCGCGAAAACGAGAAAACCGCGGACAAATTTTAGGGGGAAACTTTATATATCAAACACAAATAATAATTCTTAATATTCGATCTTAAGATCATTTTTGATAGCTTATTCGCCGATGTATGATTTTAGAAAAAAGTTAAAAATATATTAATAAAAAAATAGGAGAGAGAATAAAATCAAAATATGATTGTGACAATATAACAGCAATTCAATATAAATTAAATATATACAATTAAATACATGCGTATAAAAATAGTAATATATATATTATGTTGTTATGCACTTTTTGAACTACTGAATTAGTCGATTAAATATCAAAGTCAGTTTGTGGATTTGCATATATTATAATAAACATATAATTAAGATACGTCAGTTTTAACGCACGAATATGTCGTTTAAATGCAACATTATCTCGATTTTACTTGACGTATCGCAAATGGACCATCGATCACATTTGTTTCAACCAGGGTTTTGGTGCAATCCACTTGGCGACGAACTCCGTTCACTGCATTATTTTTCGCTCGTCGTGTGAAATATATCGCATGCCTAAATCTGATGGGTATATCATATGGGTAATCTAACAATAAGACCTTTACAAAATTATATA
The DNA here is from genome assembly GCF_003227725.1 of Camponotus floridanus. Taxonomy (NCBI): domain Eukaryota; kingdom Metazoa; phylum Arthropoda; class Insecta; order Hymenoptera; family Formicidae; genus Camponotus; species Camponotus floridanus. The sequence goes on from NW_020229214.1 coordinate 3,278,483, forward strand.
GCAAATGTGTAATGAGAAAGAGAGAAAGAGATGCTCATAAATGGCAATGAATCGTTGAGAATTATCGGTGACGATATAATCCGTCAAAATAAAATAACGAATCTATATTTCATATAACTCTTGATATAATAAAACGATTATTTATAAACGATCAAAAAGAATTTCTTGCTATTCATTAATGTCGCACATATTATCGCCGTATCTATTTTTAATTTATAACATTTAATTTATAATATTTCTTTTATTACTTCATTTATAATTTTAAAAAACTTGACTTCTAAATAACTCGTATCGTAAAAAATTTATTGAAACATCGTTTAAATAAAAAATTTATACGCGACCGTAATTTTACTAAATTATATAATCAAACGATTTTTCACATTTCTGAATGTCTATTAATATTTCATTTCATGAAAATTTCTACGAAGCATAATTTTAAGCCTAATGAGACATATTTATCTCAGTCTGCAAGAGCAACTCTCTGTCGCTGATTTAAGTTATACATATATTACAAGTACAACACCTGTTATTATTGCGCGAGACCTATCGCTCTCTACGATATATCCGCACACCCGTCTCATGAAACGTCTGCGAAAATATACAGGAAATACGTTATGGTTCAACGAACCCAGCGTAGTAGCGGACTGTTCGTATGCCGGATGTCGAAGATGTACGGTCCTCGGACACCCGGACGAAATGAACGCGCGTAAAACGAAATAACAAAACGCAAGCTTTCCGTTTCTGGAGAGAAGAGCTTACCCGATTTCTCCTTCGTCTTCTCTCTTCATTACTCCGTTTGCCTCTTCGTGCAGGACTACCAGGCAAGACGAACAAAGGCGCGGGCTCAGGAAAAAACCGTATTACCGTATATAAATTGAATCGTGCAAGAAAGACACGGGACGCGTTGGACGAGAGAGGGATTCAATATTTTTGTCGTTCTCGTGTTTAAAGGCTTTTTCCGTGGAAGTTACTTTTTGTTATTTTTACGTAACACCATTCTACGTCGGTAAATATTGAGCTATTATAACGATGTCTAAAATAAGTTTCATTCTTTTTATTTCTCTCTCTTTCTTTCTTCGAATAATTATAACAATATTTCGAGCAATTACTGACCGATTCTATATATTTCCCTTTTAGAGATTACACTCGCGTATTATCATATGTTTTATTTGACATTTTAAAAATATATAATTTAATATGCATTTTTCACTGAGAGAAATGTCACATAAGATGAAATTTACAGAATATCGTGGTTGATAAATGGTGTAGTCAGAAATATTAATGAATCGATACAATCTTTGCGTTTTACATGCTATTAATTATGGCATTCGCGACTAGTCTACATATATTGGTTAACTCCCGTCTTACGCTCCAGATAATCGACATGTTGTCATGCAATGGACACTGCTTAGACTTATGAATTATCAATGATATCTGTCCAACTAGATTTATAATGCGGTTATATAATTCACAAAAAAGCAAATTAGATTTATAGCTTGTTATCTTCTTATATATATGCTCGATAATATGATTATATCGCCGACTTTTATGAAGTTTTATGAACTTGATTAATATTACGCGCACTATCTTCTATCGTTATTGTAGTTATTTATAACATTAAAATCATTACCTCTGTGTAGTATAATCTTCTGGAAAACACATCAACGCCTCTAATACAAAATTAATATGCGGTATGAATTTCACTTTTAGATAGCATCAACTCTTTTAGCGATAGCTGCTCGCGCATCATGCACTTCAATATAGAAGCCACTCTTAAAATATGATTTGACCGTGTTCTCCATCGTTGATTATACTTTTTGCGTGGCTATCAACCGCATCAAATTAATACCTTGTTCCGATACATGCCTTGCGCAAAGCGAGGAGCTTCTGGTAATTCGTGCCAACCGCAAACAGGCACGCGAGCTTCCAAGAAGACCGTCCTGATAGTATCATCTTCGTGATGTTTCCACTTTCATATCTCTTTTGAGAATTTAGTAACATTTATGATACACAGGCAACGTCATATTCGAGTAAGATACACTTGCGATCATAGACGGCTGTTTCGGAGATCATCAATATTCAGAAGCATTTGAAATTTTTAAAACCACCCCAAAACGCGTTGCGATAAGTTACGCTTTTAAAGTTACACTCCAGAGGAGGATGTTTTCATATCAAATAATTCGTAGAGTATTCATAATTCGCTGACATTTCTTTAAATTAATAAATAATTAATTGTACATTATCTATTACATTATTATATCGTTTTTGTTAAATATAGATTAATATACACTAATAATTATTAATATTTATATGAAGATAATAATAATTAATAACTAATAATTATTTATATAAAGATATTTATTTTATGGGACCTAATATTTTGAATCTAATATTTAAATAAAAATCGACTTATTGAATTATTATAAAAATCGCACATTTCGTGACTAATAATATAATACTTTCATGTCGTAATTAACTTTTGATGATTGCTTTTAAAAAGAAAGCAAAAATTTTGTCTCTTATTTGTTGGGAATTTGAGACTGGCTGTACGTACGAGACTCTTACTACTGATAGCCGCTTTGAAGGAAGTTCCCGAATATACACTCCGCAAGATCAGTTTCAGGTTTATGAATATACCCGGTGTACAAGCATATCCGTCTTTATTTCGAACAATACAAACATTGTCGGACAGCTAGCGGATATTAAATTTGGAACGAGGTTTTGTCTAAACGTAAGAATACGCAACGCCTGAATGCCGCACGCAAGAGCATTCATTGTTGCAAGGGGGTCCCCAGGGTGATGGAGCGAAATCCATTTGTCTCGCATCGCCCGAGTACTGGCTTAAAAGGCCTTTCCATCTCCTCTCTTTACCATCTCAGGCCCGCCAACCGGACGAAAATTACTCGTAACAAGATTTATTTCATTTAAATGAGGATGTGCGCTAGATACCCGGCAAGAAAGACGCGCCATCTAGTTTTCTGGTATTTTTTATCTCTTTCTCTCTGCCTCTTCTTTCTCTTTTTCTCGAAATTTCTCATTAAGCAATGCGCATTGACCCTGAGTGTAACACGTCCCGACCTTTGCCGCTGATTAGAACGAATTCTGGGACGAACGGGTGGGAGAAGCCCACTCGCGGTTAACGGATTTATTGACCTCCGTTAAAATCACATTAAAATCTGTGTACCAAAAAAACTTGTCCAATTGGCCGAGAGCAGATGGTAACGATAAAACGAAAAATGGCGCGCTTTGGATGTCTCACAATTAGTTTAATGCTTGTTACATTTTGATACTTGTCAAAAATGCTCGAGAAGCTATATTTGAAATGTCACGTAAAATCACATTGTTATTTGAGTTAGAGATACATTGCAAGCACCGTACTTTTTTATTTTTCAGACATTCATATAAATATTTATTTATAAAATAAAATATTTCGTAAAATAGATGTTATATTTTATGATATTTTAATACAATATCCATTACTTTCGCGTTGTTATATAAAGAATAAAATATAGAGTGCGCACAAACGAAAAAATGCAACTCATCTCTCGTTACACAACATTCAGTATTTATCGTCAGAATTGTGCGATAAAAGTGGCTGTCTCGTATATAAATAAAGATCCTTATAAAATCTATTATTAACGATCGAAGAGAGATGCGACTTTAAAAACGCATCTCAACGATCGCCCCTTTCTTCAATGAATCGCAAAACTTCCACCATCAAGCAGGCTGGAGTAACCGTATAAAACCATAACCGCCAATATTATGGCTATCTTTAGAATCGACGTTGAATATTTTACAACGTCGACGCACGGCTCGTCGAAATGGCAATTTGCGCGTTGGCTGAAATTCGCGGTTTCGGATCCGCGTCCATAATCTGCATAAATTGGGTTGTTACTCTCGAGAAAAGCTAGAGTTAAAAAGTAAGTTTAAGGAGTTATCCCGTGAGAAAGTTCGGGCTTCTGATTTATAAGGCGCCGTAACGCCCAACTTTTACTTAACTCGAGCTCTAGGACGAAGTATAGTGCCGAAGTATCTTCGTCCGAGAATTACTTCATAGCGTATTGAAATTACGAGCCTGCGAAGAAATTTTATTGACGTGGGAATTAATACGGTTAGCCCTTCCCGACCGCGTATCTCGTTTAAAGTTGTTTAAATCTTCACTGCGATCTTCCATTTCTCAAAGCGATTATTGATAGTTATAAAAATGTTTCATAAACAATCAGATTGTGTAAATTTTTAAGTTTCTTATCAATATATATGCAAGAATTTTTCACTCTATAATATTATCTGTTCTTTTAATAATTTTATAGATCATTCTCTCAGCACTGATTGGGATATAATCTAATTTTGATGAAGAGCTATTATTTCTTCTAGAATACAAATCAACTGGCGGAACGAAAATTACATTAACAGTTGTTTTGATGTACTGAGTTTTGCTGGAAGAAATCCCCTCCTCTTTTTCTTTTTTCCTTGCTCAATTTTTCTTTCTAATATGGATGTATGTCACGTTTTTTCTTTGATCTTCACCATGCGGGAATGTTGCTTCTTCAACCTTCTATCTTCCTCTATACTTCTCTATGCATTATTTCAAAGATATTCCATTGGCAATGTGGGTATATATCTTGTACTTATATAATTTATCATTTTCGAACTTACTTTATCAATATGAATTTCGATTATCCCAGTTGCTTCCGTTTTATATATTTATGCAATGTATTTTAAAACGTTCAAAAGGCGTTACTTCCGAGAGTAGACAGCATGTCACGACCCTCGATCGAAGAGCGATCTTTTTTTTGTACGTACACGACGACACGTGTTACGGACATCTGTCATCCGTCACCAAGGAGGACACGTGTCAGAGCTATGACTTGTTGTCATAAATGCACGATGACTAAATTTGAGTTTTTTTAATGCTTGAATGCATTCAGCATAAATTTTTTTGTATGAATATTTCAATATTGCATTAAAAATATTTCATTATTCCATTTTATCTTGCAAAAAAAGTTTAAATATAGAAGATGTAGATAGTATAAATAATATTGAAAAGTATTAAGAATATATATATATATTGAGCAACATATTTTTAAATATATGTTTGAACAGTTTATAAATACATTAATTTTTTTTTAATAGAATAGAATTTTTTATAAGATAAAATTTAATATTAGAAGATTAAGTACGTATATTGATTATGAAATTATATATATTTTAAATAATCAAGTTAAATATTTTCTATTCTTTAGGTAGTAAAAATATTCTTATGTATACATATATTTTAAGATTGTGTCGAATGTGCTTTATATGTCAATCCCTCCCCCCAATGTATGTATATTTTAGTAATCGAAATTCGTACAAATACTATGAATTCTTTTGATGTCGCCGCATGTCGATAAATTACCGAAACCGACATATATTTTTGTCGCACGCTACACCGATTTTTATCAGAAGCATCGTCAGACAAATCTCGAAAGGGGAAGAAATATCATCAGACTTCAAACGCTCGCATCGTCGCGTCTCTCGCATTTCTTGCACCATAAAATCTCCAAGAGTAGCGCGAAGCAGAAAACGGGAAAGACCTTGACGTGTTTTATCGACGTCGATTTGAATTTTAAATCTTCCGTGCGGTTTATACTTGACTAATTTTCAATAATGCCGCACCTAACGGGCATTCTTGCTCGAAAATCGATCAATGCATTTTATGAAATAATTAAACTCGCGAGACAGATTAATCGTTGTAATGTTGAGGTTGTGATTTAATCTGCAATGTCTCGACATCGGATATACATGCTTGCTTTTAAATTAATATTGGTCGTATCAAATATTGACAAATGTTCGCCCATCATTTAGAAACAAATGAACAATATCTCACTTGGTGCAATATTGATTGTAAACATTATACAGTGATCAACGTGCTTCGTGATTCGGAAATCAGGTTTCATATCTGGAGAATATATAGTGTTCGCAGTGTTAAATAATACAATGATCTTTCATTTTCATTAAAATTTGATTCTGTTTGAACTTTACATTGAAAATTTCGTTAATATTGTATATCCGACAAAGTAATCGCGCGTCGCAATAATTTATGCTTTTGCACATTTCGCGTTGATAAACAATTATTGCGGCAACAATAACTACATGTATGGGCTTGTGGATAAACAAGTATTAAACTAAAAAAATAAAAATATCAAAGACATTTTAACTTGTATTTTTCGCGGACATTTACAAATGTGTGCCGATTAACACGAATTCAACATTTCTATTTGAATTGCATACGAAATGGCTTGTTGTGAAAAGCGGTTGGTTGGCGTCGATAGTCAATATTGATTACCCGGAAATTTTCCAGCGTCGCATTTACCTCTTAAGCCACAGTGCATAACAGCGGCGGCGATTTCTCCACCCATCATCGTTTACAGAGAGGGCAAGTGCTTTTCCTCAAAATGAGCGGGGACGTATGCGTTAATTTCACTCGATTACTATTAAATCGTGTGTTCGGAGTATCGATACGGAAGGTTTGTGGCGATGCATAATAACTTCATTCAATACGATTCGTAAAAATAACAACGATACAACGGTCTATTATTTTTATATTATTTTTATTTCATTTTTGCTGAACCATATTCATTTTTTACGCACAGAACATTGAGTTGCATTGCATGCAATACACGCATATATTCATAATACACGCTTTATTGCCACGTCTCTTGCTTGATTTATATTTGCTAAAAAAAAATGAACTTGAAGCTTAATCAAATTCTTTGACGTGCTTCTTTTCCAGTGCAATTATGGATATATGCGACGTAAACAAACCCATTTTATTTGATTGAAAAAAATTTCACACATCTGAAAGTATGTTAAATTATAAATTTTGTTATATTTTATAACAAGAAATTATTAAAAAATGTAGCATAACGATAAAGCATATTTCCAATAATGTTGTTTTCCAATAATTTTCAACAAATACAGCTGCATGTTTTCGTTCATATTTTTATATTACATGAGTGAATCTCTTATTATGAGGATAATAATCTATTAATTCTATAAAACATTTCATACATGCAATAAATATGCAAAATTATAATACAAATATTATTAAATGCATTTATTGAATCAAACATTAATGTTATCAGTCATACTGATTATGAAAAGAGGAAAGCATAAATCATTGTAATATTTTAATCCGCGTTATTAACCGTATTTCTCTCGATTTCCCGGATAATTGTTATGCTTATTTCTATACAGTTAAAATGTATTTTTGCCACTATCGTGAAATACAAACGGGAAGAGCAAGCAATTGACTCGATCGCGTTCAAAACTATAAAATAAGAAATCTCACAACCAATCCGGTCCCATCGTAATTCTCAATACTCGGTTGCACGGGGTTGTACGTACGGCCGACTTTCTCATACTTTCTCTGGCACAGAACGACGATACCGAACGAAGGCGCGACGATAAAGGAGCATCGAGAAAATTCATCGGCTTTGGTCTACAATCGTACTTCCTCTTTCCTTTCTCTATCGGCGACGAGCTTATTTCGCGCAACCTTTACTCGGCCATTTCTTCGATTCGCTGGCTGTTCCTCCAGTCGTCTACTTAACTTCATGGTGCCGCGGTCTTTCGCGGAGAAATACAGCTAAATGCTGGGCGATTTACGACTCACGCTGCTTTCGACAGCGATTACAGCGGGATAAAACCTTGGTAGGGACGCAGCGCCGATGCGGACGATAAAAATCGTGAATTATAAGTATCTGGCGGCGAATACAGAATGACCAGAATAAGAATAAGAATAGACGCAGCTTTCGAATATTTAAATAGAAATATTTTATTATTTCTAGTAAGAAAATATTTCTGCTGAAATATTCAAGAACACTATCTATTTTTATTCTGAAGAGACATATATATTTATAACGCATATAAAATGAGTATGATATTCGAAATAAAATATTCAAATATTTGATATTAATTTGATTTGAATTTTTTCTTTTTTTTTTTTAAACAGATTTGTTTTAATCGCTAATCTCATCGATACAAATGATCGCATAGTTTGCATATCAGATTTTCACAAGCAATTTTTAATGTAGGCGTGTACATGTTGTACGCATGATATTGATAGAGTGTTCGTACCTCACTGAATAGAATTAAGCAAAATGCAAAGCAGTACAAATATGCGAGGGCTAAGTAAGTTGCGGCGATATAGATAACCCTCGGCGATGGATAAATCAACTCCGGCCTCCACCCACATGGCAGTTACGAAATTCAGTGCAGTTCGCCGATAAATCTCTCTCTCTCTCTCTCTCTCTTTCTCTTTTCCCTCTCTCTTTTGCGTTTGTTCTATTCCTCCAGCGTGCCCCGATTCACATTCCTGTAATTTGTCACGTTTCAATCACTTCTTTCTTTCTTTGGATCTTTCTCTTATCGCTTTTTATATTACATGTAAAAATGCTGTTATCAACGGTTACATTTCGCGTTTCCCTTCCGGCTGATGTATTTCTGGCTAAGAATAAATCATATATTAGGGATAATTGTAGACGGTACAAATGGTACAATTGAGAGAGAAGTAAAAAGGTCAACTCTCGATAAAGATCAGGGACGCATTGAGGTTCGGGTTGGCCGACCAATTGCCTGGAGCGCTATTCAGTTGGGAATGCCAAAACAACAGAGGAATGATATGATTTTTATTTTGCTTATCGTTTCGTTGTACGATATTGTAGGGCACGATCAGTATAATAAAAAGAATCGCACCATTATTTTATTTTTGCAAATTACATGTACAAATCTTGTACTTTAATTCGGATCTCTGCGAAATGCTTCGACTCGATACTTATTAAATTAGATATATACATAATTTTTTAATTAATATATATATGATGGAAAAATTACTCAATTCGCAATATATTAACTTTTAAAAATTAATTTAATTAATATTAATATTTTTCGACATCTGATATGTATCACAAACTTCTTACAAGGAGATTTCGGCTTGAACTGCCTCGCATGACAAGTACTTCAAGATGCATGATGAGGTAAAATAAAAAGGAGGAACTTGCAGTGCGGGACTAATGGCTTTGACGAGTATCGTTGCGCTAGTGAATCGCCTCTGGGTTCAATTTACAGAAAGAGGATGAAAAAACGGGGATAGGGAAAGAAAAGAGCAACGTGCGAGCTTACTGTGGCAGCTGAATTATTCATGTTACCAACGCTCCGAACCGATGATAAGGAACAAGGGAGGGAGAAGAAATGGAAGGAGACGACCGTATAAATTCCAATTTATAAAACTGTTAAGCATCCATGGACGTCCAGTTACCTGCGTACTACTTTTCAGCTATCCCCATATTTTTACCATCGCGTATCGATCTATCTGTTGCTCTCTTTCTCTCTCTCTCTCTCTCTCTCTCTCTCTCTCTCTCTCTCTCTCTCTCTCTCTCTCTCTCGTCGAAGCGTGCGTGCGCGTGCACGCACACATTCTCTTTCACCTGTCTGTTTCATCGTATTTTCGTCGTGCTGTACCCGTAAAGCGAGAACCCTACCTCGGTCTCGTGGGGACGCGGTAATGCTCGTCGAGAGGATGAGGAATGCCCTAGTGTATATAGAAAGCACACGAGCATACGAGTGACGCGTGGATATGCGTGCGCGAGTGTGTGCGCATCTATACATATACATGCGCTTTGTAGGGAGTAGTTCGCATACCTCAAGCGATGGCTCTCCTTCCCACGTTTTGAAGGGTGAAAATGTGCCCCCGGCGTGCAGGAAGGGTAGGTAATTGTTTTGCCCTGGGTATGCCAGTCCTCTCCCTCTTTTCTTCCCTCTTTCCATCCCCCCTTCTCTCTCTCTCTCTCTCTCTTTCTCCCTCTTTCGATTTGTATCACGCTTTTCATCCCTTTCCGTTTTTCTTCCTCCAACTATCACCCTTCTTTCCTCTTGCAACCCACTTGGCCTTAACAGCTCCCTTTGAGGTAAAGAAACGATTCTGGCGTCAAATCGACTCGCGCACTAATTACAAGCAGTGGCTTGTGTCGCGCGCAATCAAGCTGCGATCAACGCACCCCTACGCGCGTTGCTCGGGCTAAAAAGAGGAGAAAAAAGCGCGTTTGCTCGTTGATCACGCATCATCGCCGGTTCGTCCTGTCCACCCCTTCCGTCCTATCCAACGAGTTTTCGCGAAAACGATTACCCGGTGCTAACCGATACTTTGTGCTTGCACGTCCCATTTATCGGGCGATTCTCCGGCACAAGCGATCATGAACCATCGAGTTACCGGTCCATCATCACTTCTATCTCTCGCACACATCTCCAACAGATTATCCGTTCGAGATTCATCTGAATGACGTCATTTTTTTAGAATCGCACGAAAGGCATACGATATCTACGACAAACACTCGTACGATTCCGACAAAGAGAAAGATCCTGCCGAGCTTTTGTATGTATGGCACGCGTCTCACAGGAGATCGGGAAGAACGACGAGGGTTAAAAGCAGCCCTCGGAGACATGGTCGGTACCGGCATTGGTGGCAGGTACCTCTGAAATCGCAGCATCACAGTTGCGACATTTATCACAATCCACAGCGGTCGACATACTTTCCTCTGAAAGCTCATGAGGCGTACCTCTTCACTCCTCTTCTCTCTTTCTTTCTCTCTCCTTTCTCTTCTTTCCATTGTGTTCTTGTTCCGTTAACTGATCTCTCCAATCCTTTTGCGGAATAAAAAATAAAGTTTCGGGACTCACTTCGCGCGATCGTTATCTATCGCGAAAGCGTGCGTCTCGCCGGCCCTTTTCCCTGGGTTTGCCCTTACTTTCCCTTGCATACGTCTCGCGGATACGCACGTGTACGAGCGCGTTCCTCCCTCACTTTTTGCGTTAGTGTGAGTACTGAGGGATCTCCGTACGGCGATGTCGGTGCGTGGATAGCTTGGAAAATGCGTACATTCTTTATACCGTGCCTAGCGTCATGCATTATTTTCATGCCGAATCGCGGGGAGATGGTTTTTTTCGACCGCGGTAAGCGCAACTGCCGGGGAAAAGGAAATTTATTGCTTAAGGGGAGAAAGACGAGACATCTATATTATTTTGCTTCAACTCGTCTTGACAGTTTACAGGTCTGTTTTTAAGGTTTGTCGTGGCAAAAAAAAGAGGAAAAGTGGTTCTTTTTCATTTTCTCATATATTCTCGTATACGTTAATTATTAATAAAAATAAAGTAGTTTGAAACATATTACTTTTTAATATATTTTAAGATTTGTTATTTAGAATTTTTTTTCAATTCATAGCATTTGATTAATTGTTTTTTTATGACTAGTATCATGTATACAAATCACTTTCGACTTTTAACATTTTCCAACTACATACGATTTGAATACCTAGCCGTCGATATTAACTCCATACAAGTGTATTAGTGCACTATTAAACGGCAAAATATATTCCACGTTTTACGTGCGGACGATTATACGTCATAGATAATGCATCTGCAACCGTAGGTGTACCATTTTGAAGTATTTCGCTCGATAGCCCACGCTAGGCACCAGAACGAGCCCTTGCAAAGCGCACAGTATACTTAAATACACGTGGTGTGTAGTTACATAGATCGGGATAGGGTATGTACATTGGCAGAGGTAATTTCGAGAACTGTTATTCATAAAACGATAACGACCTGCGTGGCAATCTCGACCACGGTGTTCAAGATAGTACCCCATTGCGAAGATAAAGCCGTAGAGAAGGTCCAGCCGGCGGGACCTGGTAACATAAGCCACGTCGAAACATTCGACCAATTCGGCGAAACGATTCATTTCGGAACCCTCATCAAATTAGTCGGTCTTCCAAGTTTTACGCATTTGTCTATTACCATCGTAAACATCCCCGTTTGCATCATAAATGTCACAAGTATTCCTTCAAGCAACGTTACGCTGTTTAGAGTGTTTACTTCGGTATAACGCTCGATTCTCTCCTTTCGATAACTATTCATTCGTCCGATAATTATTAACGATCCGATAAACGTGCTCATTTACTCGTTTCAATTACCTGATTTGATATGTGCATTTAATATTTTGTATGTCAAAGTATTTATTGATTATGTCACGACCATTTAAATTTTACCGTCATGCATTCACTGCTGTGCTAACTAACGGAAATTTCAATAGCTATCACTGATGCGCGAAACAATATAAATTGATTGCAACATCATAATATTTATAATATTTTACTCTTCATGTAAATTTATTATTATTTAATTTTATAATTTTAATACAAATTAAAATATTTCTTTTGCATAATTGTTATTTCATTTATAAAATTATATCGATACGCTTCATAAGTTTTTAGAACGCAAAAATTTGCGCTGTGTTTGAAAAATTAATATAAAACATAATCCTTCTCTTCGTTACCGAATATTCATTCTAAGCTAAGAATTAATAAAGTATGAGGAAAATAGTCAATGGAATATTTATTACAAAGATCGATTATTATTTAATCGAAAAATTCACCTCAGTGTGTCGTGTACTTAATAGTTAACGCCGTGAAAATTATATCAAGTAGATTAAACGATATGTTCCCCGGCGAGGCGCGCGCGGCTCGTTCTCTTCGTTCCAGAAAATCAATCACCGGTGATCTTAAACAGGGCGCGCGGATACGCCGAAGTACGATCGGTTCTCCGTACACACGATATATCACTGCGCGTATTATATACCTTGTTGCACTCAATACATAAACACACACACACACGCACATACACACATATATGCCGCATCCGCCGCGCCGAGATTAGATACGCGACCGCATACTCCACGCGGGATTATCACGTTGCATCCGACGATCGATCGATGCCGGCGTCGCCGTTTGCGTCGCGCCACTCGACGTTTCTCGAGAGAGCTGGAGAGAGAATTGGTGTCGGTGGACAAGAAAGGAAGGACCTGGTCGTGGCCGTGTCGCCGCGTCGGAGGTGAAACGAAACGTCGACCGAAAGTGAGGTGCAAAAACAAAGAATGATAGGAACAGGACATTGCACGAGAGGGGAAAAAAGATGCGCGGCGCCATTATAGATTTGCCATTAGAGCGTGCCCGCCAGATGACTTTATTTAAAAGTCGCAGGGAAAAAAGAGCGCTTCCCGCGGTCTTCCTTCAGCATCTTTTTCTACTCGCCTCGCACTGTATTATCGGTTAGATACGCCTGCGAAAAGTGTATTAGAGAATACACTTTCTTGCGAGTGACGTGTTCGGAACGCCGTCGTGATTAATGTTGCGTACGAATGATAAGCAGTGTCAATATTGAACATATGACGCTACTCCGTCATCGATATCTGTGTGACAATAGCGCGAAAAAGTTTAATGACTTTAGAACAAAAATATTTAAAAAGAAAGAAAGAAATTAGGAAAAATAATTAACAATTAAAGCGAAGAATTAATCGATGAAAAAAACATTTGATTCATATTTGAATAATGTAATACATTTGTTTGTTAAATATTTAATGTTGTGGTTTGGAAAATACCATGGATTAATTATACATAAATGCATTAATATTTACCTGATTCTTGATTTTAATGCGTTTTTAGAGTTTTAGAGTTTTAGAGATGTATGCATTATATACATAACATCTTTCTAGATCTATGCATTATATATAACATAAACTTTTCTCATATAAAGCCCAAGTGTATTATTAATTTGCAGTGGCATAATAGAGGAGTCTATTATTAGGTAAACATCGCGATAGTGCAACTCGCAACACAAATGAGATATCGAATTAAATATTTATAAAAAAATGTTTGCATTATGCACATAAGATACAATACGGAATACATAGGCAATTAAAGTTAAACATTCACATTGTGAATTTTCAGTCACATTAAATATGTATTTTTTATCTAATATTTCATCTCAGAAAATTCGCACACGAAAAAATAAGTTATTTTGCACAAATTTAGATCTAATATCTATATCTATGATTGATTATCTGGTTCCACGATAATCGGACACACGATAAAATAGGATTAACCTTGGCAGTATTTGTATCTGTCAACGCACATCCAATGAAAATAACGAACGCATGTATCGTCGGGGTGCTTAGTGACCGAGAAACTCGCACGTGTCATAAGGAACCGATTGAGTTGTCCGTTTATTCCGTCGACCAATTGCTGACGCGTCACATGAAGGGACGAAGTACTCGAGAGGCAAGAAAGCCGTCTCTCGACTATGTGCTCGTGGCTTCGTTTCGCCATATCCTGACGAAGGAGAGCCGAGGAAGGAAAACGAGGATTTCGTAAGACAGGAATGGGGGGACGAGCAGAAAACGGAGTCTAGACCGATTAGCGTTTGGTCGCCGGAACTTCGAGACGGGCTCGGAAAACCGACGGAAGTGGCTGGATTTCTTCCACGGTCGCAGGATAAGAGGAAGGGTGGAAAGACAAATAGAATTCGGAAGGAGTTTTTGCCGCCCGGCAAGATTTAATAGCCGACAGGCTCCTAGATGGATACGAGGGGTCGCGGGCGAATGCGAAATTTCCGTGGACAGACATGAGAAATTAGGGACACGCTTCCTGCGGCTCCTCCCGCTTCGAGGGATGTTCTCTGATGATCGTTTCGCCACAAGACAACTCGTCTTGGCTATCGGCAATAAAAGTGAACGTGGAACATTAAGATCCCATTCGAATTAATGAACTCGACCAAATGGAAACGATAATTATCACATTGAAACAGGTTTAATAAAGATATTAAGTTTAGTAATTTTTTTAATAGAGATATTTATTATAGCGTGAATTAAAATCATGATAAAGATATAAGTTTAGTAATTTTTTTAATAGAGATATTTACTGTAGCGTAAATTAAGATCATGGAAATACTATAAAAGTTCAATTACTTAAATATTGTAGTTTGAAATGGGAGTAATTTATATTGTCAAACACAAGTAAATGTAGCAACTCATTACAACTCATTTCATTAAATTGCAGTAATTACGAGTTGTATTATCGTAGATACGATTTCCACGATTTCAATTTGCACTATAATTAATATTTTTATTAAAAAATTAAACTTAATAAAATTACTAAATTTTTCTGTTTCTCAAATTTAATGCTTATACGAATATGAAACGAGTTGTTTGGTAATTAATATAGTATAGAGACTAGATTATAAATTGCTTGTAATTTAAGACATCGTAATAGATGATTCAAATGAACATTTGCCGCATAGCAAACGATTAATGGCAGTTATTTAAAATCTAGTAATACAAGTAATTAAAGTAATTTACTCTTTATAATATTGCATTTTATTAATTTACAACAGTTGTAAAGAAACGACGCGATGTTCTATTTGTCAAAAGATTTTCTTTAAATTATCTTAAGTAGAAAAGGAAACGGAAGACGAGTTTAATACGTTTTATTAAATAAACTCTCTTGGAAGGAATAAACGAACTCCTCTTAGTTTCTTTAAATATTGCTAACAAGGAAAGAGATGAGCGAAACAGAGTTCAATTCTGCTTTTAATTCTTGTCTTTAACCCGTTATTTCTTTGAAAAGCTTTAAATGCAATTTCGAATATTGTGAAAAAACAGATGTCGCAGGCAAAAATTCATTTTAACGGGAATAGAATAATTAAGCAGCGTTGTTTTGCACGTATTTTTAGTATACATATTTGATGAAATGTTATGAAAATATTGTATAAAAGATAGAGAAGAAGAGAGAAAAAGAGACAAAGAATTTCAGACTTTATTATGTTGCTTTGCTAAAGATAACTATTTGATGATACTTTTTTATCGAACTAGCAACGATATCGATTTACACACTGATCAGATCTTCGGCTTTGTAAGGTTCACGAAGTTTCGCGCGATTTTAGGAGAGAAAAAATCGATATTGATTTCCGCCAATCACTGAAGTGTCGATACAGCAGAGAGAAATACTACTTCTGCGGTAATCCTTTCTCATCTCATCCGGTCTCGGGGGACCGAGTGGATGCCACGAGGAATGAAAGAAGATCCTTCCCCCGATTAATACACAGCACCGGCTCCATGTCGCCAAGGACCGTGTACTGCACCGCACTCTTGGTCCTCTTCTTAAGCACGTCGGAAGGTGAAAGGAAAAAGTGGGCTGAAGCTGAGGTAGAGGGAGAGGGTTAGCTTCCAATTCGTATCTAGTGTGATTTCCCCGGGGTAAAGTCGACCGATCAACCGATCGAGTGGGTGGTTGAAAACCGCACTGGGAAACCTAATATATCCGAGGGTCCTCCCTTCTCACTCTCTTACTGTGATCTGTAAAAGCTTTAAGAGGGCGTACGAGCGTTATCTCGCGCGCGTTGTCCTCGAGCGTTTACATTTCTCGAGTGTATGGCATGCACGTTATCCTTGTAAGTATAATAAGATCTAGGAGAAATAGCTTTAAAGAAACTGTTTCATAAAATGTTTGATGAAGCTATCATTTTCATTTTCTTAGAGTACTCTAAAATATGAATTCTTTACTACTCTTTAATCTTTACTCTCTTTAATCTTACATTACTTTATATTCTCGAAAATATTTTAATTCCACAAGTGTTTTCCAAATTTCAGATACAAATTAGCGCTGCTTCGTTATTATCAATGTTGCGTGATGATTTTTCGATGCTGTTGACGTATGATGTTACACTTTTAATGTGGAATATCGATTTTCGATTGATCGTGCAATATCTCGCGACATTCTTTTCCGATAGATAGCTCGTGCGCGCATTTTAAAAGAAAGACCTTAAAAATCCATTTTGCACGAGCCATTAGGCACACATGTTAGCCAAACATCTCTTGTTCCAAAGTAAACTGCGCCCCGGAGGTTTTTCACGAAAAGTCGTCGAATTTCTTCGGTTCGTAGGGCACGGATCCGTCTACTGGAGAAACCCATGAGAGATAGAATGCGGAAATATTGAAGAAAGTGAAGATGTATGTACGCGCCATTCACGATAATGTCAGCGTTACGTTATTGAGTAGTGGCAAAAGTGATAGGGATCTGAATCTTTAGAACTTGTTGAAAATAAAGAACAGTATAAGACAGAGACGAAAGAGTTTCAAATATTTGCCTAGGAAATGTCAAGAATTAGTGATGACACAGTGGCCTGCGTGAAATATTGATTTTCAAAAATATCGGTGTATTTGAAAGAGACATTTCAAATATTTATCTTTCGTTAAATAAATATCAAAATATATAGAGTGTAACTTTTTTGCTACCGAAGATAGAAATATAACGGTACAAATTAGAACTGTAAAACGTAATAATAAAATATAGCTAAAAATTGTGCGAGACGTAATCTCACGTATGTGAAGTTTTGATTAGAGTCTTACGTACAATATCCGTGAAGAAAGTAATCCTAGCCGCGAACAGGATAAACGAGCTCTTCTCCCTCTTTCTTTTATATAGTCACCAACACCATAGTTGCTTTTCCCTTCGCGCGCTATAACGATCCGCCCTCCAGGAATATCTCTATCCACCTGTCTACATCCATATCCTTCAGACAAAATTGTCTTCCGAAGTGGCTTACAAATATATTTCAATAGAAACGTAATATTCTGCAGTCAGTTGTATTGGCTGTTCTTGAATCGTTCCTGGTTTGCTCGCCCCCTTTTTCTTCTCAAAGGGATTTGCTTCCATAGACGTGTACGTATCATACATTCGTCATGTCTAAGCGACGAAGTAATATCGCTTCTACTTGTACGCGAGATCTCGTAAAGCCGACGATACAAAGTATCGCAGATAACACGAGCGTGTACATCGTCTTAAAAAATGTGTACATTTTTTCCTCGAACGAAAAATACTTGTCGAACAAACGCGAGTCTTCGATATGATCGTATTGCACGATATTTCGATTTCAATGGAAATTGGTTGCAGTTTGCCTATAGACTTCATAAGTTCCGAGAATAAGAACAGATCTGTTACGAACGATAAATAAGTCCAATCTCATTTTGAACGATAAGAACTTTTTCCTGCAAAGACTTCAAGATTCAAAAGCTCTTTTTAATTCTTCGATGTAAATTATATATTTCAGAATAAAATATATAATTCAGAATAAAAAGTGATTAAATTTTTATATCGTCTCGTAATTCGATAATTAAAATTCGGTAACGAGATAAAAAATTAAAAGAAAAATAGACCATTAGTGGAAATATTTTAGTTTTTTAATTATTAAACGCACATTTTTCATTAATTTATATTACATTATTAACTCGTGCGTATGCAAATCTATATGCTGTCATTAAATTCTATCAGAATTTGTATTTGTAAATATAATATGTAGCCTGCAAATTGCATAAAATAAATTTTATATTTATATTTGTTATTATAAAAAACATAAAAGATAATGTTCAACGCATTATTTCAGGCATTAAAATATATTATGTATATAAATTTAAAAATAAATTTAATTACTTATAAAAAAGAAAAAGGGAGAGAAAAAGAGAGTAAATAGAAAAAAGAGACATAATTTTGTTTGGAAAGATAATATTGTATATACAATCCACAGGATTATTATGTTTGTCCGTTAAATTTCTTTGGAAGATGTAACATATGCTTCGTATTTTATTTTCTCGTTTTACACCGCGACGTATCTCAAGAGCAGACGCTCCGAAGGGTCGCGACAGCTCCGAACTTTTGTCAATATTGATCCCCCTCTCTTTACACGCGTGGGGGGTGTACTTACGCGTTCGGCTAACGTATGTCTTCGATTTTTAGAAGCTTTAATGCGTTTCGCAAACAGACGACCGAAAGCTACACTTTAGTCTCGCCATTCTCAATGCATCCCATATGACTAATCATGTTTTAAATCACATTACGCGAGTCCACAAGCGCTCAATTTGCAAGTACAACATTCGAAGTCTCAGCATGCTGGACATGTGAATCCATTGACGGATTTAATCATACGTTTGCTCTCTGCAGAAAGTAAAACAGAGTTAGTTAGTCTCCTTTGTAAAACGCATCGCAGCTACATGTTCATGAACATAATATCGTTAGTTATCGTCGTACGTAGCGAATAAATTAAATTTCCATAAAGTATAGGACACAGAAATTGATTTTTCACCGTCTCCCTCGTTGGCGTTACCTACAATCTTTTGCGACCTCTGAGCTATTGGAAAGGTCTCGTGTGTACGACGGGAGGGCAAGAAAAAGATTTCAAACTGCCGGTGCCCATTTATCGTCGCGCTACTTTGCTTTAATTAATATGCGCTAACAACGTTAATTAATGCGGCATAGCCACGACGGGTGACCGACGAGGACGTGCAGAAGGGACAAGGAATTCTCTCCTCTTTCGTCTGTCTATCCATCAAGAGCGGCTTGTGTCGCATTCAAACCGAGTTGGCGCCTGCCACCCCTGCCACCTTAACTTCGACATCAGAGGCTTCTGGAGCGATATTATCTGTAGGAAAGTGCTCGAGAATATTATACGTGCGTAGTGTACATACCCTATCGGGGCCAGCTACTTTAACTGTACTCGACGTTGGATGATAGAGAGGAGAGGGAGTAAAAGGGAGGGGGAGGGGGTGAAAAGCAGGAAGGTGGAAGCATCCACTAGACGGTAGCGACTACTGCTAATCGAATTATCGATCCCTGTCCGCGTTCTCGAAGCGAATATTAGATTTTCCGCGAATTTTAATGTACGACGAAGCCCAACAGGCAGACTTCTTTTCCTCTTTTGGAGAACGTCAATGTGATAGTAAGCAAAAAGATTTATGTCGAAATAAATTTGCGGCGTCAAAATTGTTGCTTTAATGACAATCGCATATGTCTTTTTCCGCATTTTTATTACAAAATTTGAAAATTAACAAATGATAATATCTAAAGTATACTACGAAAATTAACAAATAATAGTATCTAAAATATACTACGAAAGTAGATTACATATTTATAAAAATATGTGCATTATTCAAGAATCTATCCTTGAACAAAAAATATCGCAATTTATTGTTGCTTTTTTCCCCTATGTTAATTGCTTATTTCAATAGATACGCTATGTGTTTTTCCGTATCGATGAAAGATCTGTTATTAAGCGATGTAATTTAATCGTGTAATTTTACAGCTTGAATGTTAAAGTTGTTGTGTAAGTAATTTTATTAATTTTATATGAATTTAATACCACACATTTTTGCATTTGAAGAACGTAGTAAATTGTAATACATTCTTCTCGCGTTTCAAATAACACATTGAAAGACCATTATCGTAGAAATTGTGTATTTTGATAGCTTTTCCAATATCAAATGCGCACGGTTGTTAAGTTAATTTGCAGTATAATGTTATAAACAAAAAATGTTTGAAAAATGTTGCTTAAAAAAATTATTATAATAAAACTGTTAACATTTATACATATGATTTAACATATGATTCTATGCAATGCCAGTTCTACGCGTGCTATCCATGTATTATAATTCTTTTATTATTATTATTTTATTATTCTTTATTATTACTATTATCATTATTATATATTATTATATATTAATTAATGTCTAATAGAAGTATTCTCAAAACATTTATCGTGAATTATTACTTGCATGGAGACATTAAATTTATACGATTTTAAAAAAAGTCTCGACTGTATTTTTTATTTTGAGAGTATTTTTTATTTTCTATTTCCAGTCGCGACTTGTTTTTCCATCATATCGCTTAGCAAAGAGCTAGTTTATTACAAGTGAGTGATTTTTTCCTTCCTGCATACGTCGGATCTAATTTTAGGAGCTCGATAGCAATGCCGCAACGCATTTCTCTCTGAATACGGAAGATTCCGGCCGCATTCTGCTTTCAGGTGTCCGCAGGTAAAGATGAATCGCAGGAACGTTCAAGGGAAGCACTTACGCGATGGATACATACATATACAATACATACATGAGACATCGCGTAAGCGTGTTCAAGGCACGTTCCTTCGCGCAGAAACCGCGTGCGGTCGGGCGGTAGGAACAGGGATAGGTGGGAGGAGAGAAGGAGGGGGTTGGGAAGAAAAGCAGGAACCTCGGAAAATGTCAGAGAAAAATTCCAATATGCCTCGAAATTCTGGCGGCCGTGCATGGAATGCATCTGAGCCCCTTGATTGTGCTTCGGTAGCATATTTTTCTCGTACTTCCGATATTGCACCGGCGAGTTCCTCGCTTTATAACTGCGTGCGCCATTGAATCTCCGCTTTCCTCGATCCGTGCAAGGTGCGCCATGTGCGTCCACAAAGGACACAGAACTTTCTTCCCATTTGTACCTATATCAAAAGCAGTTTTTGCGATCCGTTTATTTTTCCTATGACCGAATGCAAGATATTTATTTCATTTAAATGTTATATCAAGTGTTTAACGAATCTCTGTCATAATTGATTTAAATTTATAAATGATTATGAAATTGATTATTAAATTATTATAAATTGATTATGAAATCTATATCTTTCTGTAAATATTTTTTAATCTTGATGTATATACTTTGTTGCAGGTGATGCCTCTTCCCCGTATAAACTTCTTGGCCATTTCATCGATACATTTGAGCGGCTCGTTAATGCTAATAATGCCCATGTAAGAAATAATCGTTGACAACGTACCGATTATTCTCCATCCATTGACGCACTTGTTTCATCTAGTGCATAATTTTGTCGTGCATTCATAATCAATCCGATCATTGGATACCGAACTGAAATCGATTCGACATCTAATATCATTGGCGTTATTTGAAACAGTAAATGATTGTCTACGCACCGCAAAGTATCGATAGAAGATCTTTTCGCGATACAAGCCACGTACCCACTCGGGTACGGTAGATCCTTGGCCGAAAACCAGCATCAAGATAAAGTCAGTGGGAGCTGCACCGCAGGATGCGCGGGAACGGGTGGTGCTGTTAGTGGTGGATAACAATTCGTTGGAAGAACCAGCGAGCGGCGAGAAGGGGGGCCACGGAAACGGCCCCCGAAAGGGCCCGCTGGATGGTCTAGCCTGCGAGCAACCATCGAGGAGACCTAATCAGCAAGAAGGTAAGAATATCCAAACGACCGAGACGCAGGACTCCGATACCGACTACGGTTCAGATCTGGCCGCGGTGGACACCGGGCTGGGATCGATCGACGAAGGTGTAGACCTCAATGAAAGGATCGGAAGCGAGAAAACAAAGCGGCCGCAAAGCCCCATAGTGTCGACGATCGACAACGCCGTCCCGATCTTGATACACTGCAAACGTCATCCGGAGGAACTCAACGGCGCAGCCTTGGAGCTACAATCGACCGGTAATAATTCCGACGCGCGTTCGAAGCGTTCGGAAAAGACGTTGGACGACGGCAACGACGACGGCAACGACGACGAGCAACCGGCGAGGAGAATCTGCGCTGCTCATCGGCACAGAGTGTCCTGTCACATAATACGAACCCACGCGGAGCCACCCTGCCGAAGAGACCGAAGCCGACCTTGTCGTGTTCATGATCGCCGACGGAACTGCCCGAGAGGAAAATCGACGGAGAGACCAGAACACCGGAATCTGAGATACCACGATCCGGAGAACGCCATCATTCGATTAGAACAGGATCCGATACTTCGTCCAGTGCGCATCCTCGGTTGTCCTCCAACGGAGGATCAGGAGATATCTTCCTTTCTGGAGCCAGCTGGGCCTAGTTGCGTCTACCCGGGCATCAACGTGAGTCAGTTCGCCGGCGGTGAGCCGTCCTGTTTCGCTCAGCACAATCCGGACAATATTCTGCCCAAGAGCCACGTCGGCAACATCGCCAGATTCCTCGACGGGCCGAATCGCGCCGTGAAGGACATCAATCGCAAGATCCTGGCGATGGCACGTGCCATGACGCCCGCCTGGTCGCTACGTCTGCTCGGCGTCAGCTGCGGCTCCGTAGTTTGCGCCTGGGGACTTTTGCTAATATTATCCGTGCTCGGTGGCGGCGCCTCGCATGGCACCGGGATCGGTAGTTTCGGCCTCGGTAGTATGACGGGTACGATGGACGATTTGAATCCAATCAGGTGTCCTTGGGCATGCACGTGCGGCGGACAAGAGGTCGACTGCTCTTATCGCGGCCTGACGCAAATACCTGGTGACCTGGCGAGCTTGCTCATCGCGGAAAAACTGTAAGTAATTATTATAATTTGGAGAGTGCATGATATGATTGTGCTTATAAAAAACATTTGTATAATATGCATTAATGTGTATGTTTGCGTGTGAAAAATGAATTCTTTCATAAAATAATTTTACTCAAACACGCGTTGTCTTAAAAGAAAAGACAACAATTTGACTTTCTTGTCTTGTTTGAGTATTGATTTTCTAAAAAAAGCTACTAAAAATATCTAAACGTAATAATTACTTCACTTATAACATTACACATAATTAGAACGTCGATATTATAATTATACGAGAGTAAAATTAGCCGAAGATTTAATTTGTGTAACTATAGTTTTTAGTTTCTCGAGAAAAATCATCAATGATGATTTCAACCGTGTCGAATTAACGTCTCATTTAAAAATTTCAGAAGAGACAACAATTTGACTTTCTTGTCTTGTTTGAGTATTGATTTTCTAAAAAAAGCTACTAAAAATATCTAAACGTAATAATTACTTCACTTGTAACATTACACATAATTAGAATGTCGGTATTATAATTATACGAGAGTAAAATTAGCCGAAGATTTAATTTGTGTAACTATAGTTTTTACTTTCTCGAGAAAAATCGTCAATGATGATTTCAACCGTGTCGAATTAACGTCTCATTTAAAAATTTCAAGTGGGAGATTTTTATTTGACTTTTCGAAGATTAATTTGGAATACGGGACAAGTGGACTCAACGCGTAAATTTCGAAATATTACGCCATGATCCCAAAGCACATTCATGCATAATAACGCGCGTGTGTTTCAGTTATATAATTGATGTTTTTTAACATTCGCATTTTTCGGTTTTTCGTTTTCGATACATGACGAGCCGTAGCACTACGCGGCAGATATTTTCAATTTATTTATAAATCAACCGGAAATCTAAATTCGTGTTTGCTTTTGAGAGAGACTGTTTCAAAATATCGTCGGTCAAATAATCGATATGGCGATAAAAAAAAATCGACTCGCCTGTGCGGATCGTAGCGTTCGCTTCGTTATTCGCAATCCATTCCTTCGGGAAACAATCCACATCGTCTTTTTTGCAAAGCAACTGCTATATAATGAACGTTGGCTTCTGCCGCGGCTCAATAAGTTCCTTTCGCTCGTGTATTTGTATACGCATACTTAATTGAACCAAATTTAACAGCGAACACCGCGAAAAATTCAACGACGGAGGTTTTCGAGTCATGATATTTGCATATTTTTATCGAATCGAGATACCGAAATAACGACTATTTAACAACTGCGCGCTCTTGTTGCCGGTTGGGACAGAAGGTAATGCAATAAAACCGGGGGGCAACGCTATAATATACATTACAGTCGGCAATAAAAGGAGATATAAAGAATGCCTTACGTTCTCCCGAAGAATTCTCAGAAATATTGCAGTGCTCCCTTTTTACCAATAATACTGTCTCGAATATTATAGTACCACGCACATCCGCACATTGCGCTCAATAATGTCTCGGTATATTTATATTGATTTGACGCGAAATAGGTATCCCGATTTTCGGGTAAGCGATATTGTCAGGAGTCCATAGAATGAACATGCTTTGTTTCTGCTTTACGCAATCTGCGCAATTCAAATAAAAGCACCGACATTCATTGAAATGATATATTAACTCTTTATCGGATCTTTATTTACCGATGCAATATTGCACAATTTGCGAGAAACGTATTTACTTTTTTTCGTATTGTATATTTTCAATGAGATATTACAATGTCATGATCATAATTAAATCAATAGTAAATAAGGTAATAATAAAACCCAGGTAAATATTTAATGAATGCAATATGAATTTTGATGTATTGTCTGAGTGTTTGCTTACGTAGATATTTAAAATCAGTCCCGTAGACTAATTGAGTTATAAAAAATACGTGCGCTCAATCTCAATTTCATTATCATATTTTTTTTTTTGAGACGATCTCGACATCACATGTCGATAAATCTGTGATGTTCAATGTAGATACATTAACGGCTTTTGATTAGCATATGATTAATATGCCGTAGATGAGCGTAGAGAGATACCAGAAATAATTAAATCCTCGAAATATATTGACACGCGATAACTCATCGTGAATGCTCGAAGGACCAATCTTGAAAATACCATTGACTCGAAACACGAAATAGCTGCCGAATCGACAGACGACGTCTTTTTACGCGAGATTACGAACGCCTAATGTGTTGGCGCGGGCCACGAAATTCATTACGTCTCGTAAGCACGGACCGCTCGTATCTCAAAGAATATGCGCGCGCGTGTCCTGCCTGTAAATTAAGTTCAGAACATCAAATCGAGCATCGCGACTATGACACATCGCGTTAAAATGCGCGTACGATATTGATGTTAAATATTAACATGTTTTTTTTATTCGTACGCCGGACGACACGCGTGGATATATTATTTGTGTACTGTTATGTGGACGCACGTGCGTATTTTGAAATTTGTTGAAACCATCGGATCGATACCGATATAATTGGCTCGAAATATATATTTGACGCAGATATATTGCAGATACGTCGCGTAATATATCCGGAACATCGACGTATGGATACCACTAACACAGTACATTATAATTTAACTAAAAAAGAAGTAAAAATACGTAAGATATGTCGCATAGAAGGAATTTATAGTAGCATTGCTCTAGCTTACATTATCACATTTAAACCACTATCGAGAATGCATGATATCGGTATTTACGATCGATGCCAGAGCGAGCGCTCGAAATGAGATTAATGATTGCAGTCAATATGCTTGTATGAAAGTGACGTGATTGATAGCAAGCATGTATAAAGTAAGACTACGAATACGGTGAGCGAAAAGATTCGAGAGACGGGCGGTGAACGGAAATACTATGGTATAAAAGTAACGTCATTTATTTTTACATTCCTTTTACTAAAACTGTTAACATCCAATAATTTCTATCAATTTTATTAAAATTTTGCACATATACATATATTTTATTAAAATCTTACACATATATTACATATCTGAATAAATAAGAATATCTTACATATTTATATATCTATCATATTTTATTAAAATCTTATCTTTTACTTACATTTAAATATTTATTATATAATAACGCAAGAGATAATTATAAAATTATAAAATTATAAAATTATAAAATTATAAAATATCACTTCACCTATATAAAGATTTTTGAATAATATATTCTTAAATTTTTTAAATACACATTCTCTACGTTTTCCATATCAATTTATGTTCCTAAATTCGCGTTAATCAATGAAGCTATAATAAACGTCGGCAAAATCATCAACTACAGGAGACGGGCGATATAGATGAGCCACTTTGATCACTATCCAACTGAGAATCACTGTTTATACCTGTTCACCCGCAGCGAGTCGATCTTGGGATAATTAGGAACCCAAGGCAACTAGATTTCCCTCTTCATAGCCAACCCTATCTAAATCCGTAGCCTGCAGATGGCTAAACGTTCCCATGTTATACATGAGTATACATTGATTGGTGTCACTACCAGCCATACCTTGCTATCAGTAGTTCGAATAAATCTCCGGGGACGGTTCTAAGCTATGATGTACATGATCTAACACGCCTGAGGAAGATCCTGGGTAGAATGTATATCGCGCACAAATATATTTAATATTATATGTAGTTTAATATTATATGTAGTGAATTAAATTATTATCTTGATTATATCAAGTTCATAATTATGTTATGCGTTAACAGGATTTTCTATAATAATATTTCATAACACGTTATTATGATCATATAATGATCATGTCATGTGAAATTTATCAATTGATATCAATCGATTATATCGGTAATATAATTTCGAAAACAAGGAATATATATATATATATATATATATATATATATATATATCCTAGTACTAAATTAAGAAATATTCTTTCTACATGACATGATATTTTTTATTATATTATTATATGATTGTAAAAATATTTTTTATTTCAATATTGAATAATTTTCAATAAAATTTTACTTTAAGGAGAATATTGATAAAATAATACAATAGTAATTCTATTTTAATTTTATTATTTAATCATTAGCGACAAATCTAAACTTTATTTTATCGCCCTGTTTATATCCAAAATTTTCGTTTTTTTAATAAAATAATGTGTCGACGATTAATGTAACATATTCTTTCTCGCATCGAAGCAACCATTCAGAAATTCACAAATATATAGAAGCTTGAGATCGATGCCGTACTTTGCTTCCGGTAACGTTCTGCTTTCATGAGTGGAGCACGCCGTTGTATAATAGTCGTACGTCTACGCGATATCGCCTGCACTTATGATTTTTCGATTAAGCTACGTAAACAGAGTACACGGTAAGCTAAACATCTGCCAGCATGGGCCAAGTGTTTGGGCAAGGCTCCGATACGTTCAGCCAACTAACATTCAACGAACTGACGTCCGTAAAGTAACGTCCTACATTCAGTTCACCTCGACTTGTAGCTACCGCACTACGATGCAGTAAATATTAGAATCGACACGTGTGGCAGCCATTTTGTTGATCCCTCACCATTCCCGATATTTACATTTTCCAACCGCTTGTAAGCCAGATTTTACCGACTATCTTCATGCCCGCTCGCTAAATACATATTTTCCTGTCAGCATTGTTCCATTATATTTATACAATCGCAGAAAATATTGTCGAGTATCTTCCAATTTTACATGTCAATTATAATTTCGGAGTGTCTTCCAATTTTACATGTCAATTATAATTTCGGAGTGGAACTGCCGATTATACATTATCGACAAATATATCTCACATTTCCATTATTTTCAGATTAATTCAAAAATCTATAACAATGCGAAGATATCGTAATATTATATTACATGATAATACTTGCAGATTTGTTATTAAAATATATATAGCTTTATAAGAGCTTTATAAAGATATAATTTAATATACCAACTGAATATCGAAAAACGATTTTTATTTTTTATTTTAGAAATTTTGGAAAAATTTCTCTCAATTTAATAATAAAATATTTGAAAAATCGCTCGTTCTTGTAATATGACCGTTACAAAGCTCACATGTGAAATATATTATATTACAATTACACAGACCCTGGAAATGTAACAAAATTAATTTATTAGAGACATTTTAATGTAATTCTGTAAAATCAGAAATTTCTATTCTTGTGATATTTCTAAATCAAAACATTAAAATTATGTTTTTGTACCATTCCACTCTGTAAAACTTCAAATATAAGAAAACGGTGGAAATTCATGAAATGAAGGTGATACGCATTTCAACTTAATTAAGAAATTCCAAGCGTACACTTTTTTTATCAAGCGTTACACTTTTTTAGTCCAGTCGCGTACCGCTGGCGAATTGTTAAAGTCAGTGACCCTCATGACGATCAATGATTTTAATTAGAATTTTTTTACGTGCAATCCCATGTTTCGCGACGTGTGAAATCGGGTAAGATATGTAGCCGGTTCCCTTCAAATTCCTCGAGTGCAATGCAGTGATCCGCATAGTTGCTCGCGCGGCGTGAAACTACCATGTTCGCTTTACGCGTTACACGAAATGGGAAATGTGAGAAAGTGATATACATGGCGTTTCGATAGTACTGCAGTGCGGTATGATGATATTCTATTCTGGATTAAGTTAAAACCGAAATGAAATTTAACTACTCTCAATTTCTTCAAAAATGTAGTAATTCTAAAACGTCTTTATTATTATTAATATTATATAATTTCTTGCAGAAATTGAAAGTTTTTTAATTGGTGTAATTAGCAATCGTGTAAAGCGTCCGACCTACGGGTATAAAAATATTAATAATATATTATATACTTATTACTAACAATTTCACATCGCGATCAATTTTATCGGAAAACAACTTGATTTCGGGGACTTTCAACGAATGCGAAATAACATTCTCGAGACGGTTGCGGAAATGCGGTAGGAATCGTCGGATATTCTGTACTTTATAACGCTTTGCTACGGAAGTTACGACGATGAGATCACGTCGCGTCAAGGGTTACACAAATATTTTCATTTTGACGTTCGCGCGTTGCGGCTTTAGGACCTTTCTGCCGTAGAGAGAGAGAGAAAGGGAGACAGAGAGCAAGACAGAGAGATAGAGATCGCTCACAAAATCGTTTATAAGCGCCCGGCAATTTTGAAGCGTAGCGACGAAGCACCGCCTACGGAAAACGCAGTTGGCGGTTTCCATCACGCAGTTATTTGGGTTACCTCACCGACATCGCGCATAATAGGTACGCCATAGTATATGGTGAGAGCGTGTATAGTAAGGATGGTAGGGGCTGCGGCGTTTTGCTGCCGCAGTACGGGGGTAGACGATGCGACGCGACGCGAGGGGAGTTAGCGCGAATATTTTACGGCACCTTCGGGCGAATCCCTCACGTACTTTAATTTAGACTCATACGCGAAAAAGTGGAGTCGGCCGACACATACATCGGACACATGGATCCTTAGATCCGCGAAATATAAAATGCAATAACGTTCCGCCAAGTTCGCCAGGATGAGCAGACCAACTTTAAGCGGCGCGCAGTGTTAAAAGCATACCGAGATTCCGGCTGAATATTTATGTAAATGCGGACGAAAGATTTCCCACTCAGGGTGTAAATTTTTTTTTAATTCCGTGAGCTGTGAAGATGTGCCGGTTGATTTATCTCGAATAATACTACTTTTCCAATGGATTAATAATAATTGCCACATTCGAAGGAAACATCATTTTTTATTAGAATGCGGGGAATTGTTAAATATAATAAATTTTTTGGTGTTATATATTATTGACACATTTTATATTTTGATGCAAAAAGAAATTCAATTATTGCAATGAAGAACGTTAATAATCGCAAATATTAAATCTATGAGTTATTCCAGCGCATTCAAACAAATAGTGGCTTCTCATAGAATATTGACCGTTCATTCTTTTCACGACGTTAACTACCTTTCAAGTTCATCGAGACTCTCAAAAACTTGGAAACTCTGAGGGATTTTCAAAACTTTAAGAACTTTTCAAAACTTACAAAGTACTATCGAGACACTTCAAGACCTTGAAATTTTTTAAAAATGCTTTCAGTATTTTATTCCTTTTAGTTTTATGCCATAAATTGGATATGATCGGTATCGGTATAATTTTTATTGATTAACTGACGACATTCTTTTCAAAATACATCCAAATGCGTTAGTGAAGCTATGTCTAGCTGTCAGAGTCTGTCAACATTATAATTAATCCGACCATCGATAATTAACTCAATGATAAACGAGGTGTCGGAGAAATGATTTGTATAATTATTTATAATAACACACCAATCTGTCGTGCGTAACGCGCTTTTGCTGGTGTACGCATCAGCAAAACAATTAATCATCACTCCAACAACAATTACAGACGATTACAGTGCGGATCGATCGAGATATATTGTAATTAGTATACCAACAGCGCCTTGCTACGGGTACAGTATTTGCAAAAAGTATATGCCAATGTCCATGTTGAATATAATATAATAATTTCAAATCATGAACTTATAAATTATTATTTTTATTACTGATTTTTTGCAGTAATTAAAAGTTTGTGTAGAAGTTATTTATTAAATTTTGACAAATATTTCACGTTTCTAAATTAATTTATTATTTTTAGAAAAATATAATGTTTAATAAAAATAATTATATTAATGCAAAGTAATATATTATCGTTGTATTGCATAATGTACGAGCAAATCGATACGACGCATTCATACGCGACTTCTCACATTCCGAGTACGTTCTTTTTCATTATTGT
Source organism: Camponotus floridanus (assembly GCF_003227725.1). NCBI lineage: Eukaryota > Metazoa > Arthropoda > Insecta > Hymenoptera > Formicidae > Camponotus > Camponotus floridanus. Next base: position 3,309,270 of record NW_020229214.1, read on the forward strand.
CTGCATTGAATATGTGTGTATATATATATATATATATATATATATATATATATAATTCACACACATACATACATATATACATGGAAGAGTGCACTTTCTATCGAAACCCGCGAAAGTTCCATTAGACGTTGTGCAGCTTCTATCGGAATTCAGGAAGGGTGTCGATATGTCTGGGCGTAACGATTTTCTACCTGGTTCTGCTCGATCCATTCTGACAGCGGAATTAATGGCTTTCCCGGACGTGAAAGTGCGCAGGTCAAACAAAGAATTATTTGGGAAAGGGTTGGTTGCATTTTTTCACGTTGTCGGATCTTGCACACACCTTCGACTTTCCATCAGATATTGTCCCGTTGGCCACCCTCGCGGTGAAAAATTGCGGCTATCTATTTTCGGATCAAGTGGAGAGGCTACGGAAATTACATTTTTATTGCATTTTATTGCGTTGTTCGGAAGTATATAGTACTATTTCTGATAGTATATTACATGTGTGTCCATGCCAGATGCAATTGAGCTCTTGTAGCTCAAAATAATTCAAGCGCCTGTTTTATCCGTCCTTCGTAATCCCAACATTTCACTTTCAAAATGGTAATTTTTAACTTATATATTTGTTTATATAATATTTTATTAATATACATAAAACGATAAAAACAAATATTAAAATTGTAAATAATTAACATAGAAAATGTAAAAGATACTTGTGGAATTTTTTTTCAAAACCATTTGCTTTTTGCTAAAATCTTTTTTATTGCTTTGCTGCATCACGTCTAATTATTTTATAACCCAAGTTAAGTTTGCTCGTAACATTATTTTTTATTATCTTCATCCATGCAATTAATATGCGCTCATTAAACGTTTAAAATGAAACAATACGAGACATTTTTACGACGATATACGATAAAGGGATGAGCGATCCATTTTAACGCAAAAATTAATGGCTTTACCCGACAAGAAGGCGCGTAGGTCAAGCAATGAATTACTCGTGAAAGGAGTCGCCGCATTTTTTCACGTTTCACGATCTCCTCCATTTCCGACATAATAGCATCCCCGCTGAGCGGTTTTCGGACGCGGGCTCCTTGGGTCGATTACGTGTTGGTATTATTACAGTATTCGCGGTTGCGGTAAGTTTTGGAGGAGCGGCTTTTTGAATTAATTATCACACATGGTGGATTCAGTCGCGTGGCACGTGACCATGCATTGACGGTCGACATTCTCGAATTTGTAGAATATTGTATTCGTCCCGCGTCCATTGCTACATGTATGCACGGGCACGTTTCCAAAATTCGATGGCTGCCGCAAACTCCACATCTGTCTTCCGTTCTGCGGAATGCTTTACAAGTTCACAACCCGTATATCTAGTATATGCATCTCGAGAAACTTTGAAAGTAACTATACTCCTGTGATAAATTGATATAATACGAGAAGAGAAAAAAGAGAAAAAAGAAAGATATAAAAATTCTTAAGAGAAAATATATTCTAGTTTAAAAGAATTTTCGTATCTTTTATATAAAAAAAAATAAAAGTACATTTTGTATATTTCAATATTACGATACATTTTATAAGCATTTAAAATGTATTATTTAAAAACGATATATGATAATATTTTGATACCTATAGATATATTAAATATCTTATGAGGAATAAAACTTCTAATTTGACGCAAATTATACTTTATTCTTAATGAATGTCCATAAATGAGAATAATTTCATCGTCGCTCTAATTAAATCGCTTTTAAGGAGAGACTGGATTATCAAAGCCGGCCTAACGATCGTCATTACGAAAGATTATATTTCAAAAGTAATATAATAAAGAATTGATGCAACCGCGATCGCTTTACGCCAATGATGAAGACTTTCGCCGCAGTCTGCACCAGATTGTCGATAAATCAGAATTAAGGCTTAGACATCTTATACGGTCGATTTAACCAAACGACGTTGATCTGAGCATAGGGTCTCCGTTGTCAATAGATAAATCTCCGTTTAGATGCCGCCCATTGTCGGCGGATTATGCGCCCATAGTTGATTCCGACTGGCTTCCATGGACCCAAACGGAGGTCGCGTCGAGATCAGAAGATTTCGAATTTTCAATCGGAAAACCTGTTGAAGGGTAAAAGCGACGACTCTCTGAAGAGAGTGGACGATTTTGTGGGATTATCAGACGAGCGATTCAAAAATAACCTTAATGATGGCCAGTATATTCTATTTCCTTGAAGAGATTACTTTTCTCTTTATGTCCTTATATTTGTGCTTTTGTCACTCGTACTGATTTTTCGTATTGATCGAATCCGCGGATATTGACAACGTCCGCTTTATGACATAGAACATTATGGAAAAAAGTATAATAAACAGAGATGCGAAGAGCATTATTCATCCATTGTAAATTATATTCAGAGTCTGGAAATAATGCGTCTGAAAATAATTAACATGATTTTCCATTATCTGGCAATAATAAATCTCTACAAAAAAAAATAAAAATTGAAAAATAATAAAATAGAATGTACGTGCTTTATCGATATTTCGAAGAGAAATTAATCGCAATATGTAAAAAATTAAATGCAAATAATACTAATTAATTAAATGAAAATAGTATTAATTAATATCGATATATGCCATAGTTTGATATTGTAACGAACTAGATTAAAATTTTTCTAGTGAAAAATATGACAAGTATTAAAACGAGTATACAATTAAGCAAACATCATGTAAAATGATTTCTTAAAAAAAATTCCCATGACGACGTTTATCTCACGCATTCGTTTAATAAAGCAATCCGACCGTCAAGAGAGGATTCGTCTCTTCAGATGTGCTCTCGTATACTTCTGCTCTCTTAATTTTCCTGCCCACTGCCCGGAATCCTTGACGGTCCCCGGGGTACTCGACAAACGAATTTTTCGAGGAATATCTGTAATCTCGACGATATGTCGGCAGACACGGCGAACATAAATAACAGCCAGCGGGATAGCGTACGACACGTCGCGTTTTCACCGCGAAACACGCCCTTGGATTTTTGGATCGTGTCCTCTGCCCCGGGAAGCGAAATTCTACCGCGTTTGCCTCGAGAAACATGAATCACGTGGCACATGTAAATGAAAAGGTGCGCGCACGTGTGGGGGGTGGACGCTACCTTCAAAAGGTCGTAAGTGCCGCGACTACGAAAGGAAAGGCGACTGAGCGAAGAAGAGAGGAAAAGGAGCGTGCTTGGTGTGTTGTACGCGGTCTGTCGGGAATTCTTTTTCTACGGGACGGCCACGCAAGTGCGGCGAAAACGTTGTTGCGGCTGCCTCGGTCGTCGAAATTTATTATAGCGTCACGTTACAAGCTTACTCGAGGGAAAAAGAGAAAGAGGGGGAAACGTAACTCACACAGAGACATGCTTGCGTTGCTTTTTGCGCGTGAATTCCACTACGCGTGACAGCGTATTTCAAGTACGACTCCGTTCGCTCTTCGTCCGACTACAATCCGCTCTACAATCCTGCGCTGGACAGAAGAGGGGAACGAAATTGTGTTGAGGGGATAAAAATAAAAAAAAAATGTCGCCATGTATCAGATATTTTCATATATTTTATCGCGCGCTTTTTCGCGATGGGCGGATTACAGCTACACATCAGCGAGAGCGAATCGTAACGTCTTCGTTTATTTTCCGACGCGCCTTTTTAAATTTTTCCCTTACCCCGTGGTCCGCATCCTTGCCTTTTCAAGTCCAGTAGCATTAACATTTATATTGCTCCGCTTCCCGCTTTCTCTGATCCCGATCCACATTTTTCGGACAATGCCGACCGCCCGCCGGGAGCTCGGAGCGATTCCACGCTCCACGATCCTGAGAACCTTTTATTATTCTCGTGGATCGTGCCGAGAGTCACGAAGAGCACACCTGGGGGGATCATCGTGCGAATTTCGTCAAGTTGACAATCGTGTACTCCGGTAGTCGATACTATGGAACTCATGTTACCGCGCCATGGGGACCAAGAAAAATACGCACATGCACATGTATTCCGTAATTACTTCGATTTTTACACTGAATTAATTACATACATCGATCGCACCTTTATAACGTGCATTCGCCGAGATGTTGATTATAGATGCTTACGTCAATTGCATATTAAAGATTCCAATAAAGTAATGTTGTGCTTAAGGGATATATCACAGAAAATAACATCGAGAATAACAAGAGAATAGTAATGTAAATGCTGATTTTAATAAATTTTAATAAATATTTTAATATTGATTACAATGACATTCGCAGTTGATAATCGCAATAGCTCGCTAGTAATGGCTGTTAAAAATTGCAAAATAAACAAAATTTTTGTACTTTATTTTTCTCTCTCGACGGAATAAATAACATATGTGCTGCGAACGTAAATGTAATCAAAATCGAGCGGTGATGATATTCGTTTCCTCCAAATTCAAAGGCAATTTCAATCAACAACATCTCAGTGCGCTCGTATGCGCTAAACGCGCTGAAAGCCTAAACGCAAGTGCCGAAACTTCGGCGTCGAGCAGAAAGAAGATTTATGCCAGGCGGTGGCGAGAAAGAAAAAAAATAAGTGTATGCACGCGAAGGGTGAGCCGAAGAATCGAAAGGGGCCCAAAAGGAAAGGAAGATGTACAGAAGGCGGATGGGGGAAGAACGCGAGAACTGAAAGCGAACAAGGGCAAGAGGAAGGGGACACGATGATGGAGGATCGAAGGGAAGTGGGTCGGCCAAGAAAAGATGAGCAAACAAAATGCATTCGTATATCTCTGGCGTCTGTCAAAACAAGTGACGGTGCTTCGTTGGAGATCTTTTTGGTCACCACCTCGTCTCTGGTCGTCTCCGAGACGATTCATAACACGCGATCGATGCGTCACAATTAACTGAATCATCGAAAATGATTAATCGAAGGATCGGTTAAACACGAGGGGCGCTTTAAAGTGCTAGATATTAAATTTTTTTTCTGCAAAAAAAAAAGCGTATTGATATTAAGAAGGGAAAAAAATCTGACGTATGATTGATATACATCCCTCCTGCTGACAACGAACTATCCGTTCGTTGACTTCTTAAGGTCAACTTAATGATTATTAATGTATTTCTTACGCGCGAGAGGTGTGGAATTCATTCCTGGCTATGTTATTATGTCGTTACTTGACGAGGAGACACGTTGAACGGTACGCATTCAATTGCATCGCATTATTACATCGCATTACCATACGCATACGTTTATATCGCGGCCTATCTTTGCATGATCTTTTATCAAACATACAGCATATTTTTATAATCGATGTGTCATGTATGATATGAGAGCCGCGATAACGCGTTTTTGATCTCAAAGCTCGATGTTAATCGGCCGTGTCGAACATCTCCTTTCTAACGAATACAGCCATCGCGAAATTGATTCATTTTTAAAGACCATCGAACACTTAAAGTTGAGGATTAAAAAGATTTCGCAGCGTCTTCGTTCACGCGATGTAAATCGATCAAGAGCACGGTAAGTACCAGAGAGCCGGCCAATCCTTAAAAAAATTTGGTCGTAAGCCCGGATTAAGTTATGATGGCCGAGGGCTTCTTTCCGTCCATTCACCCTGTCCCCCTTCCTGTTCTCCTCCATGTGGCGACGAATAAACGGATACCATCGAATGCCTCGCCGACACAGGAAGAATCGAAACCAGTTTCTCCTCGCGCCGGACCATTATTGTTTCTTTTACGAATCTAAGCGACAACGACACGACGTGGAGGAGGAGAAAAAGCTGGTGGTAGGATATAACGGAAGAGGCGGCAGTGAGACATACGGGAAGGAAAAGCCGTACGAAAAAGCTGCGGCCGGAGTTGAGAAATAATGGAACAAGGTAGGGTAGAATAGCGTGCGCGGCAGTACCAAGATACCGAGGGAAGAAAAAAGAAAGCATGAAACGGGAGAAATAAAGCACATCCGCGGTCTATTAAAGTCTCGACCACGCTGTCTGTCCATTATTCGTCTCGTCGGCGGGATACACGCCTCGACGGGGAGATACACGTCTCGACGGCAGATTCTTCAGCATCAGGTATCTCCGGGAGCAACGCATCGGAGACACAATATTTACGTCTTATCGGTAACAGCGCTTCACTCTCATTCGGGATATCATTTCCTTGAGAAAATTACCATCCCTTGTAGAAGAGGGAACGACCTTTCGGGGGCCGGAGTAGAAAAAAGAACGTCTAGTGCGCCGTCGGTACGCATCAGATAAAACGTCAGATATCCTGACATCGACGAGCGTTTTCGTCGCACCGATATCGCGAAATGACGCGGCATCTTCTTCAACGACAGAATGATGAGGAGGGAGTAGAGAAGTATTTCGATGACAATGCGAACGATAATCGATGGCATATCAGTGGTCATTGTGATTATAGCCTCTACAATAAGCTAATTTCGCACCCTAAGACGTATAACCTAATCGTATGATCGAGTGATGCGATTACCATCGCGTTTTCGGCGATTGATAATAGACGCGATTCGCATTTGCAATCCGATAATGAACGTGGTGCTAGTTTGTCTGGAAAATCAACGCTGTTCTCTTGGGAAGCACTTCGGACAATCCTGTTCGTAAATGGTTGAGGTTTGCGTCATCGAATGTAATTTCCGCCGGGAATCGTAAAAATGCTTCAACGAACGATTTTTAATGTTTGAGAGACTGGAATAATGTGGTTGTATTAAAACTGAAACGCATTCCATATTCTTTCTACAGTTTACTGAGCAAATTTGAAATAGACTTTTCCTCTTTAATAAAAGTGGAAAATCCATAAGTTATAATTGAAAGTAACTTTTAATAAGATTTTCAACATTAAATAAGCTGATATAACATTAAAATAATTAAAGTTTCTCCGAAAATTAACATTGAAATTTTTAAAAATTCATTCATTTAATTAATTATATTTTTGAAACTTAGTTTAGACTAATCCTTTAATCTTTAATAAAACTATGTAGATATTAATTAAACATTTTTATAATGATTTAAACTTATCTGCTAACATTTAACTAGTTATGAAAACGCGAACTGATATTTTTATTGTACTACAAATCGAATTAAAAATCCTCTCGTATGCATAACAAACTATATAATCTTAACACATAATTATTTTAAACTTATAATATATAATATAATCTTAATATAATTATCATAAATTTTAAATTTATCGATTATGGATTAAACTATAAAATTGCATTAAAATAAATTTTGTTTTTTTATATGCATTTTGTAGGAACGCGCACTAATTTTGAGGAAGAAAATCAATGTATGCGCGCACAGAGGAGGGTGTCAAGAGGAAATTGTAAATAATACGGCGTGGGTTAGGGGCGCATCAAAGAAAATGATGCACTGCGCGAATTTCATATGCAACACTTCTGTGCCATTTAATCCGAACAACGCCGCGAAATGATTTAGCGCCGTCGAAGATATTGTGTCCGCCGCTTTTGAACACGTAAGCGAAACGTGCGATTTCGTGCGTTTTCGTGGAAAACATGGGAAATAGCAGCGAGTCCGCGTTGTCGATATTCGATACTCGTGGTGACTTCGGGATTTATAGACAATAGTGTGTTGGCCGCGCGGATTATTTTCTTTTTTTTTTCGAAAACCAGGCCGATTATCCGGAGAAAAACTCAGCGGTAGGCCGACGACTGGCCGGAGGGAGAAATGAAGGCAAACAATTACCCAGCTGGCACTTACGTAAATGGCGGAGAACTAATTAACTTAGAATTCAGTTTTGTTCTCGGCAACGAACTCGACTGAAAAACTTCTGCGTGCTTACCGGTTAATTACAGGGCTTGATGAAATATCGAGGAAACTTTAAAGTTTCGTGTAATGCGCACGATATTGCCCGTAATGATACGAATTGCTTGAATTTAATCTTCCTCGATTGTCTACTTTTTAAATCAGATTTTTATTGAATTTATCACGGTAAAGAGTTCTAACGATTCAATTGAATATGTTTAAAGGAAAATCTTTTTTTCATTTTTGAGCTTCTTATATATATTATATATACTCACATTTATTTTACTTGCTAAAATTTATTACTTGCGTAATATATTCATATTATGATACTTTTATTTTGTTCTTAACTTTACAAAAATCCTTTTATGTTTCTCATTTAAAAATGGGATATAAACCACGTTTTAAATCTGTAAAATTATACAATTTTCTTCTGCGCAATGGTTTATTTAAATATGTAAATTTGCTTTTAATATTTTTTAATGCGTTATAATGATATGATATTAAATTTTTATTATCTGTCTAAAATTTTTATATTTAATGTATAGCATAACTCAAAGCAATAAATATTCATACGTCCGTACTACCATATGTTTATGCAAATAGCTTATCGTATTCAGGAGAGACACAAAATTTTTGCTTGGATAATATCATATTTAGTTTATGATATAATCATATTGATAAATTTACAAAACATCCGATGATCTGCTATACTTTCGTCTATTTACAGTCACGATAATATCGGATAATGCAGCTACCCCTTTTCTTCGATTCATTTATCCAGCATTATGCATCGAATCATATCATGATTCTTCGATGCGACTCATACTCGCAGCACGAGGCCGGTTTTACGGGCAGAGGCCGCACCCGAGATGGGTGTGTGTATCGGAGAAGTCACGATGAGACTTCTCCGATCCTTCCCTCTCGATTTCTTCGCGCTCCCGTATCGCGCTTGGAATTGCCTTCCGCACAATGCGACCGCGATTAAGTTTATTACTCGAGACCAGACCGTTAAAAGACCTGCTAATTCTCTCTCTCTCCTTCTCCCTCTATCTTTCTTTTCTCATCGTGTTCGACGCGCACCACCTGTACGCCGATTTACCGGATACGAGAGACGATGGGATAATTGCTTTCGGTTTGATCCGTTCTCCCGAAACGGGAGGTGAGATTTATCGCCGAGCGTTCGTCGATACTGGATCCCGTAAAACGCCCCGAAGGCGATCCATATGGTACGTCGTAACGTCGGGTTATCAAGCCCGCACAGGACACAGACACGTTTATCGTTTTAGACAACAAAATCGGCGAGACGCGTTGAAATAATTGAAATAGCTACCTGGCTGGACAAGAATATCAAATTCGAAAAAGCGCGAATGAATTCTGCTGAATCGGCGCTTTCGATGACAACGGATATGGAATGTGCGAAAAATTTTACATGACGAAATATTTCCACGTGAAATTTAGGATAACTTATTTAAAGATTGAGCGTTTGAATATTTTACGTGATAAAATGTCGATACATTTCATTCCTATTAAATGATGGTATTTTTCCCTTATCTATCTTAAATTTATAATTTAGGAACTTCACATAAAAATAGTTTTCTTGTAAAAATAAAAATTCAATTTCAATCTTTAACACTAAAATGCTTAAAATAACATTGAATCGATTTCTAATCTAATTGAATACGGTTAAATACGATAAAGGCAAATTTATATTGATATTAATGGATAATTATATAAGAACATTTTATAATTAACAAAGAAAGAATACGAAATGACAATAGTTTTTGTTCGCGTCAATATCACTTGTCAAACATTTGAGCAAACCCAAGAGCGCATAAGTGATATGCGTCAGCACAAATCGAGGTTTATTCTGGGACAGTCGGCATCATTTTCGGCTGCTGTTCGCCATGATGTCGGCCTGATTCTCACTCCCTGTCGGCAGCGAAACTCAAACGTCAAGTTACAGCTTGACAGCTAAATTCGTTAAGAGGAGTCGTAATAAGATTGGGACAAAGTTTTGCACGACTGCAGCTGCTCCCGGTCCTCGCTCAATCTCCACATTTGGCTACGACGTAAGTGGGCGTCTCCTCGAACTCAGAGAGTAATGCGATTAACCGCTATATAATCTAATGTGCTAGTTGAAAAATGGCAGTTTGCGTGAATAAGCGCGTTGCGGATTCGGAACGCGATTTAAAAGTTTCGACGCGGCGCCTCTCGTGATAGTCACGCGTTTCATGACGATGTAAACCGTAGTTGAAGGCGAGCCTCTCACGTTGCGATAAGAGTTTGCAAAATTGAGTTGCAGCTTTCATCTACGTCTGATTTATTTTGTTATTATTATTATTATTATTATTATTATTATTATTATTATTATTATTATTATTATTATTATTATTATTATTATTATTAGGCGAGATAAGCTCCATGCCAATAAAATTTTTGTTCTATGCAAGCAAGAATTTATGCTTTTTTTCCGTAAAACTAACAGCACATTGTTTATGCGGCAATATAAACGCGATGCATTTCTTTACAAACTTAATTTGTATAAATTGTTTCTGTTTATATTATTATTTATTATTTATTATTTATTATTTGTTATTTATTATTTGATATAATAATTACAGATTTTTACAGACATTTTTATTTAGAATAAGATATGATTACATCATGGAAATATTGAATTTATAACGTAAAGAAAGTAAAAGAAGATATTTTCAAAATGATTACACAATGATGCATTGAAAAATATTGCGAGATTATGATTGTTTGTGAATAATAATAACGGCTATAACATGGATGAAAATAAAACAATTATAATATGTGAAAAATGTGTTGAAATTATAACATAATTAACTTCATATTATGTATCGCAAGAAAAGTCTTTTATTAAAATTCAAAAAGTCTTTCATTAAAATTAAAAAAGTCTTTCATTAAAATTAAAAAAGTGAAAATATTCAAATTACATATTATTCTTGATTCGTTGTAAATCACGTATCTCTGTTAAAAAGTATCTTGTTTGAACATATGTTAAAGTTGTGTAATTTCAAACGAAAATGTATTATCTCTATCTCACATGTTATGGCTGAAATTTCACCAACCTTAATTACTATAATAATGTTTCACTGAACTAGAGAAACAATTAAAAGTACGCAAAAAAATTTGGTCAACATACTGCCATGGAAAATATTATATACTATACATATTATTTTAAAATGAATTAATTAATTAGTAATTTTTATTTTCCTTTATTTTTTCACACATTATATATATACTCCTGAACAAATTTAACGCATATTTTTTTTCTCTTTTTCTTTAAAATTTTTCGTTAAAATTTAAATATCAGCTTTTAAAGAAAAAGTGAAAAAAATTATGCGGTTATTTTGTCCAGGAATATATATATGATGCATCAATTATATAAAACTTAAAGTGAATATTTAAGATATAATATCTGAGAGGTGCAATATTTCATGTTGCTGTACGATGTAACATGCGACGTTTGTGAACTAATTTCTATCTAAATATTTGCACGCTCGATATTTCAAGGGAAATGCAACAACAGTACAAATTAGGTTACTCGTATACGAGGTTAATGGCATTAATTTAGCTTCATAGTTCTTGTTGCGACTCAAAGGATATCTCGACGATGATATAACTGCAAGCGCGCACATTTTGCCGTCTCGACTACCATTTCCAAGGGAGACCTATTAGCAAGTTTGTCGTAAAGGTCTGTAAATATGTACGATGAAGAGACGCGGATCCTAAATTTGGACAGGAATATTCGCGATTTTCTTGGATCTTTTAGCAGATTGCAGTATGAATTTAGGGGGCGCGAAAGCGTAGAAAGAGAATTCGTCAGTGACATTTTGAATCGGAAATTATTATGTTTCCGTTGCAAATGTTGAAATCAAATTTACCTCGTCAACAAACGTTGCGTAATCAGATTTCCTACAATTTAAGAAAATCACAGCTTCAAAAATACACCGATTCACGTTGAAAGCAAACTTGTTTGACGAAGTGTACAATCGTTTTCCTTAAATATCTCTGCAGCAAATACTTTTATCTCTATACTTGTCAATTCATACTTCAGTTCGCGAATCAAAAATAACATTATGCGTGTTCGAAACAATTGACATAGTTACATTATCTTTCATCCTATTTCGCTAAAAATATTGTTTACAAACTTTGCGAATTTTACTCACGATCGATAGAGTATTCGCGACATACGTACGTTATCACTCTTGCTCCACCAACGCAAGAAACCCAATTTAAACTCGTCTAAGAATTCCGCGGCAAATTGCATTCCGTTCTCAAAACCCTTAATGACTTTCGCTTTCGCTGTTCGCCGTATTCGTTGTTGCGGTTTATTTAAAGACAAGAATGTCACGAGAGAAGTTGTTCGTGGGGGTGCGAGCGAGCGAGCGCACCGGCGCCCTTTTTGTCGAGCGTCGTGGCGTCTTTCTGGAAAAGGGCGTAGCGCGTCGAATGATTAACCGTACATACATATATTTCTCACTGGGTAATTTGTCGCGTTAATTAGGCGTGTAACGAGGTCGGAGTAGCGAGCAGCAACGGCAGCAGCAGCCTTTTGGCGATCCTCTTAGATGCATTGTGCTGACGCGTGTAAGCATTTATTAGGTCGTTACCGATGCTCATTCTTACGCATGATCGGCGAGAAAAAGGCCGTAGGCCAATATGGAAGGCAGCACGGTGCTCGTAAATCACGTCGCGCTTCAAATGAGTTTCGGATTCCACTCGACTCCGTGTATTAAAACGAGGATCGATTGCCGCACGCGTCGCACGAATTTGTCTGTCTCTCCAAAGTATCGCCGCGAATAATCTCCAAATGTATTTTTTCTTTGTTTTTTTTTTAAGCTGATTTTCATATAAACTGGTATTTATTTTTTAAGGTAGTTTTACATAACGTGTATCCGAATCAAAAAAATTTTGGTCCTCTTTTCAATCTGAATTTTTTCACGTTTATGGATTCTAAAGAATTCCGATAAATAAGCAATACGAATAGTCTTCCATTTAAAGATTTAAAATAGAAGCTTTGGACAAATCTGCAAATGGTTTCAAAAGAGGATAATCGAGCTATGTGCTTAAAGTATCAAAATAGATGTTGAATTGAAAATTGAGGACAAAAACGGGAAAAAGATTTTGATTAATGAATTTCAATAAAAGCAGTAAACGAACAATCTTCCACTTAAAAATTTAAAAGCGATATTTGGAGTAAATTTAAAAATAATTTGAAAAGAGGATAATCTGTGTACTTAAAATATCAAAATAGATATCAAAATAGATAGATTGAAAACTGAGGTTAAAGGCGAGTGAAAAATTTTGTGACTCGGACATTGCGTAAGTAATCTTACCCATTATTGTATGAATGTGAATAGATTTAATTATTCATATGAAAAATTAGAAATATAATGAAAAATGTTTAATATTTAAAAGATTATAATGTGCATAACGTCAGTTTTTAATTTAAAACTTTTTAATAATTTAATTTTCTGAAGCTGTTTAAATTGCGAAATTAATATCGATTTTTGTTAATAATATTATCAGCATTTATTTAATATGAAATTATCATTTCACATGATGATCATTATATTTCTCATGACTAAAACCGGATAATGATAACATTGATATAATAATAGAATTTAATTATTATCGCAAGTGTTATCGCATATTTCATGGCGATAACTAGACATTGTCTTGTTCGAGCAAAAAAATTGAAAATCTTAATTTGATAGCATGTCGTTAAATATTGTTTTTATGTAGACACTTGAACGTTACAGGACGTATCGTTACGTCTCTGGCAGTGCACTCACGCGATAATGCGTTCTTTCGTGGATATAAATTACGCACATGGTACCCTATAACTTAAGCCATGCGATACGAGAAAATGAACCCGTAACCCATCCTCGTTTATCCTCGTGTAATATAGGTACTATATTGCCCGTCACCCATGGCGAGCATAAATCTCATTGCGCCGAATACCGTTTTATAATTAATAGCGCTGAGGCCCTCTCAGACTCACATCGTGAAAAAAAAATATTACTCTCATTCATTTTGAAAAATCACCTTAAGTTATCATCTAAGCGTTGATTATTTTAACAGTGGATTATTCGACCAGACTAATATTAATTATTTGTTTTATTCTGATTCAAATAGCAAGCTCTCTCTTCCAATAATCAATATTATTGATGTCTGATAAATATGTAATATGCAAATAACCAATTATTTATACAATTTTCTGATTGAATACGGTATAAGACGGTATAAAATAATATAATAATAAGTAAAAGTTGCAGAGTGATGACATTATTAACACACACCGCAGAATCCGACACTATTAATATACATAATGTTTTTTAATATTGTGTTATGTAACTCGTATTATTGGGCTTATGATTTTCTAACGAACAAGATAAGGTATTTCCTGCGTACCTAATAATTTCTCGTAGAATACCCAGACTCATCACTCTGTTTGACTTAAATAGGTATTATTAGGCGCGTCCCTAATTAGCTCCAAAAGACAGGAAGAGAGGGACGAAGAAATATTACGAGGCTGTCGGCTGTAAACGAGTTCGTCGACGAAGTCGAATAACTATCTACGTCGTGCAAAAATGATTTACATGAGAAAAAGTGTGAGGAGAGAAATGTTCTCCCTTTGGGTCGAATTTCTTCTCGTTTTCGTCGAAAGCGCTCTTAACGCCAGTAGCTGTTTATTTCCATTTATTCTCTCGTACGCGGGTCAAAACATTTTTGTAATTAGCTCGTTCACTCTGTAAGGGAGTGGAATAAAAGAGGGTCGAAATGACAGACGCGACGACGTAGATGACATTTGCGGAAGAGCGAAAACAATCGGAAATAGGTACAGGGAAGCAGGAACAGGAAGAGGCGACGGAGAGAGACAGGGGGAAAAAGGATAAGATGGAACCTGATGAATTTATGCGCGACGAAGTATATCGCGAATAAGAGAGAAAGGAGGGTATGGGGGATAAAAAATTGCGACGGGCCTTTAATTACTACCGGGTGCGTTACGGGTGATTATTTTTAATTGCTGCGATTAAAAGAACAAGATCGTCACACGTCGGTGCGTGCGTTTGATGTACGAACGTCATTTCGGCAAAACGTAACTCGACGAAAGGGAGAGGGAAGAACATACGTGAATCGAGCATTTGTATCGATGGTGCCTATTATGTTTTATTTCTTACGGAGTAAATTACCAGAGGGGTGAATGGAATTTTGAAACGCACACTTTCATGCACAAACGAGCATCAGAACATATTTTTCGCTTTCAAGGATGGTCGATAGTCGACTCGCAAATTATATCGGCACTTAGTTCGACCGGAGAAAATACGAAATTGCATGCCGAGACCGCTTTGAAAGAGACAGCCTCTGCTTTGTGTTTCGTAAAAACGCGCATCTTTGTTGGCCCTTAAATCAACAGCGTAGTCTTGAAGGAAAAAATGCACCCTCGCACGCCGGTTCTCCGGCTGTACATCATCGAGTTTATGTTACGAGTTATTTCCATACTTTACGTAAATCCACTGATGCCGCCTCCGCACGTGTCATCGAGCACGAATTTATTTTTCAATTCTTCACGACCAACTTTATCGCGTCTTAACTGCGGACATTAAATCGGTCGCTGTAATTAACGTCCAGATATTCAATGTGGAACGCATACAAAATTGGAGAAAGTCTCGCGCGCGCAATATAAACTTCTTTATGTAAAGTTGTGAAGTCCTATAATAATGTATCACGAGCGACTAAGCTAGTGAAATATGAACGAAGCACAACTATCATACGTGAAACACGAAATGAAATCTAGGATAGTTATACACATATAACACATTTAATAATGCAAACTTTCTTAATGACACTTGATAAACGATAATTACGACAGAACATAGATATCTTCTATTTGTTTTCTAATGAAAATTCGACATGATTATCATATTTTATATATATATTTTTTTAATAAAAAATAAAATTTAAAATTAATTAATAAATTAAAATATTAATTTTTTATTAATCAGTTATTAATATGCGTATAACTATATTTCCTCGGTAAATAATATTATTTACTTGACTCACAAGCGATCTCCTTTGTTAAATTGAAGAAATGAAGCGACAAGCATCTCATTAAAGTCGTATAATTTATTCGCGAATATTATCTTATTTTCTTTGCAATATCCATTCAGTAGAATGAATAAGTGACGTGCATCACCTGGGATGGTGATCAGATTTTTCCATAACGTAAACACGATTTAGGATATTAAATGTTAGTGGCAAAAGATCGTCGGCGCCATCGTCGACGCATTAGTCGAGACATTAGTGACGATATCGTGTTACTGTCGCGTCCTATCTCGAACGAGCCGATGCTCGACGAAACAGCGTGTAATCTGCCGGAAACTGTATGGATGAAATCACATATGTATATAGCGGTTCGGTTGTCAGACAACCGCGTATTATTGCAATGAGAAAATATTGAAAATACAAAGTATGATGCAATGCAACAGGTTTATTTAGCGTAGCAGCATTGAATATCCTTCTCGCGACCGCGATATAGCTTAAATTTATGTTCAGAGAAAAGAAAAGAGTCCGATGTTTATAATTTTCAAAATTTTTCTTATCTCAAAATATTTTTATTCAATAAATATAATATATACGAAGGAAAAATTTATTAAAAATACGCTCAAGCACCTCAAAACCTCGTTGAAACGGAATTAATTAATCGAGTGACAAAATTTTTATAATTTCCCAGCAATTCCTCGCAAATATTAAATTATTTATTCGAATTTTTTATTGATATCGATGCATAATGAAGACACGAGTCTGAGAAGGGAATGCGAAGTTGAATTTTTAATAACGCACGCTGCGACTTCGGTACTTGATCATTGTGGCGTAGGGAGGAACGTCGGAGATCTTTAGGTGGCAGAGAACATGCAGAGAGCGGCGCTCGTCAGCTAATGAGTCGGTCGCTTTGAAACGAGGCGCTTGTCTCTTTTCGCGCGCGCTCCACAAGACCGTACGTGGGACGCGCCGGCATGCGAAGTTACAGTAATAATTAATTTCGAAGTCACTTTGAAGCCAGCTGCGCGACGTACACCTCGACTGTGGGTGGGAGCGTAATATAAACGCGGCGGGCGGACGTCGTCTGCGAATCCGACATCGCAGCATCCCGCATCTGGGTGTCATCATCGACGCCCGGTTTTGGTTAACCTGTGTTTCGCACAATGTGTGCGCACCGACGTAAACGCTTCGGCGATTTGATGGGGATTTGAGTCAATTAACGTATCCGCGCTTGCCAACGTGAATTATAAACAAAGCATTTATATCCGAGCATTTGCAAAAACGGCGCAGCGTTCGTGTTAACGATTGAAGCGTATAAAAAGCGGATTTAAATGTTTTTGAGCTGATTGATTATGGCAAACGCACGAGCATCGTTTAATGACATTTGTTGTAATTTATTGGTAAGGATAATGGATGTGATTATTTTGCCGCCTAAATCGCGATCGATGGAAAAGATCAACGCTTTACCTCAAATATAACTTTTCACAATTTATATTTGTTATACAATGTGAAAAAAATAATTTGTTCATTTTAAAAAATACACAGTGTTGCGAGAAACAGATGAAAATATCTTTAAAAATCACTTGAAAAATTCGTATGTTGTAATTTCTTTTTTAGATATAAATATAAGCCACAACAAAAAATTTATGCATATATGTAGATTTATTTCTTATAAAGTTATAAATATATAAAAATGCATGTTCTCCTATATTGCTATCTTCTTGAGAGATCAATGCTTCCTTGATTAATTTCAAGGTAATCAGATTTATTTAAATTGTTTATTAACGTCTACGATCATGTGTATTTGCAAATTTTATTGAATCTTAAATTGATCCTTCCTGGTTCATACATATATATGTGGCTATATCGGTGTATGTTATCGGTATTCTGCAACTTTAATTAATCTTGTCTCGTGGAAGGAAGTTCTATATTAATGCTGAGCTGATTCAGGTCGACTTAGACATCGGACCAGTTCCTATCGATTGGGCCAATTAAATACGGTCTAGCTGGCAAACAGTACCGCCAGTTTAATTCCGACGATGTCGGTGACAAATACGCGGTTATAAGCCTCTCGTTAATAGTTACAAATACTGTATATAAGTCTAACTACATCGAAACAATTTCAAAATATCATTGCATTTATTGTTCTGCCAATGAAAATTATTACATGCAATTATTACTGCATCCAAACATGAATGCTGTTTTATAAATAAAATTCCTGAAATGGCGAATATAATTAAATGGATTTGATAAAAATAAATATTTTAAATAATTTAAATTTTAAAATTTTCTAAAATTTATAAAATTACTAATAATTTCAATCTCTTTTAAAGTGCAAGATAATATATATATATATATATATATATATATATATATATATTATATATACTTAGTTTAATTATTATTAAACTAAAAATTTATTGTATATTATATAATTATTTGTTACTATTAAACTTACTTTTAATTTATTATTAAATTTAATTCTTCTACTATGATAAAATTATATTATGACAGTTTTCGTTCTGTATCGAGAAAGATATTAAATGTCGGTCTTTTGAATGTCAACAGAAAGGAAAATTGCATTTTTCTTAAAATTTATCTTGTAGAACATCTGGAATGAGAATGAAGTTTGTCCTAGGAGAATAAATGTTTCATGACAAGAAGATATTATGTGTATGTATATATATATATATATATATATATATATATATATATATATATGAATTGAACTTATATATATATAAGTTTAGTTAAGTTTTCTTGTTAATAAGTTCATGCAAGTTAAATATATAAACAAGTTTCTCGGTAAACTAATCGACAACCTCGACAATCTTTCTCGAATCACTTCCTATACTCTACATTTCCTGAATGTAGATTAAATGTTAATTAATAAAAAACTAAACACTTTCTCATTAAAACTTATAGGCGCACTGTATCTTTGTCAAATATCTACGTTAGATATTTGTGCCAGAGAATAATTTTATCGAATAGTTTTATTATCATTGTAGAACGATATCTAAATTGAAAGCTGCCGGAACTTTTACGAAATCTATACTATTCGATTACAAAGGCTAAAGTTGATTGTTCAACTTCCGTAAAGCGAGAATGTCCTTGCTTTTGGAAAGAATCGGACAAAGGAACGGACGTGCTTCGAACAACTTGAAATGTTACGAGAAAAATAGATTGCGCGGAATTAATTTCCGCTAAGTCTCAAGTATCGTAACACAATCAGCTCAAATTAGAAATGTTACGGCGGATCGTTAAAAATGTAGCATCGACGTTCCTTTCGATACATTGCGACGTTGATGTACGAGTTCGTATTTTCCGGTCGGGTACGAAATGCCATCCTCGTCGCAATTCCGAGGCATTATTGCCGCGACGAAGGAGCCCGGTAAGAAGGGTCCGTCTTCGCGGCTCGCCGCCGTTAACGACGTCGTTACGTCGCGGTAACCACGCGGTTCCACGTCCTTCGGCGTTTGCATTTATAAGAGACGCATAGACGCACGTGCTGCTGCGGCGACGGATGCGTAAATGCACGGCGGAATGAGCTTTTCACTGTTGCCCGAGACCATCTGGTGACCGCTGAAATTACGGCCTCCACTCACAATCGGCGTTTCCGCTTCATCAACGATCGTAAATCAGAATTAAAAGATCGTCTCGCGAGAGTCAAAGTAATTAAACCGTGACGCTCCGGATTCTTCGAATGGTTACTCGTCTCCCTAGAAAAGTTTCCTCGTCTTTTCTAGCGTGTCAGTTTCAGATCTTTCTTCGATTTATCGTGATTTGTTGTATGCGCTTTTAAAGACGCTTTAAAAGGGCAGAGAAGAAATGATTGAGTATCTAAATATGACACAAGTGTTTTTCTATTTTTTTTTATTGTTTTTCTATTTTTTATTCTATTTTTATTCTATTTCTATTTTTTATTTCTATTTTTTATTCTATTTTTCTATTTTATTTTTGAAGAATCTATTTCTACTTATTGAACGATCATTCATCAGATTGCATATAAAAATATCATGCAAACATTCTTCCGAGAAGAAGTTTTACATTTTTGTTATTTCAAAATTACAAAAGTAAATATTACATGTACTTAAAATTATATACATAATTTATCTTTCGTGTAAGTACCGCACATCTCTACAAAATAACGCGCATATTAAACTCGGGTAAAGTAAAGATCTAGTGACAAGGCCGACTTTTATGGGGAAGGACTAACCGTTCTGTTCTTAAAAGGTTATTAAGTAACGAAATACTGCTCACGGGACTCTAAAGAGGTGTGACGGACAGCTAATGTTCCCGGTGGAATAAAAGACACGTTCGCCAAGACTGGCAGATCAAATAAAATCCGCCCCCTCTTGCCCTCTCGGCGACAAGGGAACGCTTGTCACCGAACAGAACGAGCATACGAGGAGTCGCGTTGTTTGTTTCTGCAAAATAATCCACTCCCCGTGTGACTTAACGATCGTCTGGGTCCGTCTGGTCCTCCTCGGACCTCGACGGCGTGTGAAGTCCTGAGAAGCTTTTCTATGCTGACATACATATATTCATATAACTCATCGCACATTATTCCCTTTGAATATGGTTTACGCTTTCATATGCTTACCTTCATCGACTTCAACACTTTCTTCTTCACGACGTCACAAGGTTAACTCGTTTTTCTGGAACCACGAAGTTATTGTTCTACTTGCTCATGTTGCTACTTCCTCAGAATTGTTAGGTAGACGAGACTGCGCGTCGTAAAAACGAACGAGTTCCCTAGTATTTTATGGTTACATTTTCTCTAGGGATTACGTTGAAAGATACTTTAGAACATTTTCCTCGCGTACAGACATTTCTTGTTTTCTCGGTGATATTAATTTTTAAAGATTACAAATTTTCGATTATATCCCTTTAATCGTTGCCTTTGATTAATTCAACGTTCACGTCCTATTATGTACAATTAATTAGTTAAAAGTTTAATTACTTAATTGGTATAAATTAATTTAATTATTTAATTATTTAATTAGTGTAAATTAATTTAATAATTAAAAAAAATAATTATTTAATTAGTATAATTATTTTATAATTCTAAATCCAAAACTATCAATTAAATATATTAAGAAGAAGCAAATGTATTTAATGCATCATCTTATAAGCAATTTCAGCAAGTGAAAAACTCAAAGTTAAGAGCGGCAAGATTCGTCCATCAATCTAGAAAATGGCATATTATGAAGTAACTGTAGCGCTTCGTCATTGTACATTATATATGGATGAGAATAGGGCTTCTACTCCAGCTCGCATAAAATTTTCAACCTAGAATTTCCGACAGCATTCTCAATGGCAGACGACATACAGAGCACCGTGTGCATGCGTACGTCTTGAAGACGTAGCCCATTATATAGCTTGCACATGCAGTCTCGGGTGCTCTTTGCTCTTTACTCACCTTTCTTGTTTGCAAGGCTGCCGTCTGCCGCCATCGTATAACGACACCAACGCATCAACGCACCTTTTCTTTGACTAATGCCTGCGAACGATCGTCGCTACCTCGTCTTTCGCATGTCTCGTTAATGCAAGTGAGAACGTATGGCGCGATCCATACGTTCGATACTCACAGATTTGCTCTCCAACGATCATTACTGGTGATCGTTCTTTGTCAGCGTTGAATGCTTGATGTATTTGCGACGTGCAAAATAAATTCATTATATTTTTTGCTAACATTCTCAGTGCAATATGGTTCTCTACACAAATATTCCTCATCTCTTCGCATGCACGACATAACTTTTTCTTATCATTAAATAATAAATTTTGCGTATAACTGACATTTAATTCTTCGAGCTTTATAGCAAAGTTTATATCTATTCAAACGCTGTTAATTTGTTAACATTTCTTCTGACAATTAAGTAAAAATTGCACATTTTTCTGCGTGCTTTACGTGAAGTTTCTAGGAGCTAAATCTGCTTAAATCGACATTTTACCGTAATTAGTCTGTGTAACGTGATGAGGCAAACGCTAGCCCATACAAAACAGATACGCTCGACAGTATCAACTCGATTTCGCAAACTCGAGTTACTCCCAACTTCCGACCGTGCACTTATGCACAGTGGAATCTCCGTCATTGCGCAGTGCTCTCATGAAAGGCGCATTAACCTCCCGAACGACAATGGTCATCCGTTCGCCGAAGCGCAGAGACGAGATCCCGGCGAGATCCGAGGGTAGTCCTGGCGCTTTCACTCGTCTGGTTTACCTCTTCCTCGTCTCGCGCGCAATCCTCATCCTCCCTCGGCACTCAGACGGACCAAGAGTGCTTCGGGATCCCTCGCTTTCCTTTCTGACTATTCCTCCAGCTTTACGGTTCCTCCTCCCTCTCTCCGGACCATTCGTAGGTACACTGTATCCCCCTGTGCTCCAATTACGAGAAGGAATGCTCATTTGGTACGCGGCAGGGGATCCATAATGGTCAGCAACCACTCGAAACTATTATCGACCCACGGATTCTCGTCTAAAACGTGGGCGACATCATCCGCTCAGCCCCTCTCCTCCTCTTCCACTCCCGAATTTTTAATCTGGCTCCACCGCCCACTGACTACCAATCTCTCGGAAAGCACTTTCGACCAACGGCTGCGTCTTGCACGTCGGTGTAGACGGCTTGCATTTCTTATCACGGTGATGGTGCACGCCAGTGAAGTGGAAACACCAATCGTGCGATGGAGATTGCAATGCTAACCTCCGGGAAAAGCCTTTCTACTGCGGTTCCCTCTCTCCCACTTTCCTTCCCTTTCTCTCTCCTTACAATCTAGATGCATGGATTCCCCCGTCTTGCATATTCGATGTCTCGATTCCGGGGCATTAGGTCTGCCAGTTTTGCATGATTAGATGGATGTTTCACGCGATCGTTACTCTAAAATTATACATATAACCCCGTAAGAAACAAAACGTTTTTTAACGTGGAATTTTTATCCTGATAAAAATGGAATGTCAAACAATATTAAAAATATAATTTATATTGATGAATAAATATATATATATATATTAAAAATTATATATTTTTAAATTATATATATTATAAATTATAAAAATTACTGACATATTATTTTGACTTTTTCGACTTTTATATTAACAATTGTATAATAATTAAATATGTATAATGACTTGAGGAAATCTTTAACGTAGACAAAGTAACCATTTTTATCACGACACATGTTCTCCTTTTTCAGCTGTTACTTAAAATTATATTTGACACTTAGTTCAAAAATGTTAACGATCGTGCGCAAATGGAAACCGAAGATAGTACAAATAACGCGGCCACTCGAAAGAGGGATTTCTCTTTCATAGCGCGACGTGGAGGACATACTTGTCACTTTGGAAGCGCGTAACGAACAATAGCCCATTTCGACAACAGGATGGAACAAATTGGTAATGAACGACGCTGTGGAAGCCTCCGCTCTCCCTGCTTCTTGTTCATCTTCCTCTTCTTCTCTCAACTGCGAGGCAATTCCGACGCCTTCGTACTTCAAGGCGCGTACGTGAATGATTGAGACGTCCGCGAGCGAAGTCTTGCGCGCACAAATTATATTGGCTCGAATATAATAACAATCTTTCATGTACTCATTTGCGCGCGCGCTCCGACACACACACACACGTACACATATCACGGATGCACATGCGTGTGTTGAGTGTACGTGAAAGTTGACGCAGCATGCAAGAACTAAGGAAGTATAATTTCAAAGCTACAGGTGTAGACGGTAAATGATGGTTTAATTCATTTTCAGAAATTGAGACAAGTGATTATACCAATCATACTCGTAATTATATATGATGTTATCTCATATCTCGTCGAAATTTTTACTAGGAAAATTAAGTGAAATATATGTTACGCATAAAATTAATGATATTTTGTGCAATTGAGAATAATAATGAGAAAAGTTTTCTGCGAGTAAAAACCCTTTTTAAAATAAAAATTATACAAGTCTTTAATTACACGACCATGTTTCAATTCTGCAATGGACGATTTAGCAAAATTAGAGTATCAAGGATACATGCTTCGGTACCTCTATTGTCTTACGCCTTTCAAAACAAAAGTCTTTCGTTAACAATGTGCCTGCATGCAGGCCCTCTTATGTATCAAATACATGCTTGTTCACGAACGTACTCTACCTGCGAAGTGGTGTACACGTATATTGTTGATACGTACGACAGAGAGTGAGCAAACAGTTTTCTCGTGTTGCCCTAAAGTTGCTGCTTGGCGACGAGAGGCCCTTTCTAAAGCGAGCAATTCAATTACCCGCAACTCCAACTTCCGTCCTTGTTTCCAGTCGAATTGCGTGCGAGCACCGATATTCATGAGAAGGAAACGCGATCTAAATTGTCTTGTACCGCAGAACAGAAAACGATTCACAAAATGAAAACTTGACCGGGGCCGGAAAAAGGGGGGCGCTCTGTAAACGGTATTCCATGGAAACTGTCAATCATTTGTCACCAAACACGAATATTATTATTTTTTTTATACAATAATATTTTTTGTTTGTATTCTTTATAGTACTTGCAACAATAAAAAGTATAAAATTTACGAACTAAACAATATTTTTAATCATACAATCTACATTTAAAATTTATTCTCATAATATCGCGAAATAGAACATATGGCAAAAAAATAAATATTAATATAAATAGAAAATAAATATTAATTAGTAGAATACAATTTTTCTTACGACAGAGTTTCATCTTAGAAATATCTTAATCTAGAATCTGTCAATTTAAAAAGATAGAAAATATCAATAGACTCTTTTTAACGTTTCCTTACATAATAAAAATCTATCATTTGTAATAAAATCATAATAATAAATTGGCAATTTTGACGATATTTTTTTCATTTGAAAGCATTTTGACAAGCGTACACAAATTGCATTGCAACAAGAGGAGTTGCTATCGATACGGCACATAATATCGCCTTCTCTCAAGTCCCTTTCACCTCGTTTCGACTCATTCTCTTTTCTTTCTTCTTCACATTCTTTTTCATTCTGTCGGTGTCTCGAGACAATTTCGGCCCTCTTTAAACGCTCTCAATGCACGCACACGCATATACACCGACACACCTAAGCACGCGTTCACTTTTACACGCACAAAGGGGGACGTGACGCGGCTGGATACGCACAATCAGCCCGCAGTGATTGAGGTATTCAAGGCGTGGGCACGCACTCTTACGCGCGCTTACGCACAATTCGCTGTGGAATTCTCACGCTCTTCACGAGCTCGGTTACATATGACATTGAAGAACATTGCTGCAATCATCTTGTAAGAGTAATTATTATTCTTGCAGAATGATAGGCATGTAACCTCGTAAGTTTCCAAGCTCATTTTTTGATCTTTTTAAATGTACTTCTCTCTCAACAATAATTATATTATTTTAAGAAATAATAAAAAAGAATTATGTTAATTTAAAAAATAATCAAAAATAATTGTTAATTTAAAAAATAATCAAAAATCTTTGTATATTAAATTATGCGTAATATTATTGAATTATTATTGAATTATGTATCCCAATATGCTTTTATTCCATTTCAAGTTTTCACAGAACACAACCTTCAGTTTACATAATTGATAGGAATGCGCAACGTCTAACGATAAATTACTTAGGACAGCTTTCAGTCTCGAGATGGAAAGTTCAATTCACAGAATTTTACCTGCGACTGACAGTTCCATTAACAAATTTGCACCGGGAACCTCGATTTTGTCGGTAGTTTCTTTTTTTCTCCGTAATCCATCGCGCTGCGTTTCGGCGGCCGGTCGCGTCGTGAGAGTCGCCATTGAACGCGCGAGAGGTAATCTTTCGGAGCGTTTCTTCCCTTGCCTCCAACTTTAATTACTTCGTTTCATTTTAAAAGGGCGGGTAATTAGGAAGTAGCGACTACCTTTCTCTCGTCATATTTTTCCTCTGAGTGGAGCACTTGCGGAGAGCATCCATGTCGAATTCAGCGTCCCAACCTCTCATCTTGACGGCGACCGGGGAGTCTCGCGGAGCTCATCTCCCTAAAGAGCGCCGATCTATTTATTGATAGCACCGTGGCGCGCCGCGATGGCCGCCAAGATTAATCGTACGGTCATCTATAGCGATCCCCGCCCTCTCCGCTTTTATTAACTCCGCTCGTTCTGCCCTTCCAATATCACATTATTGCACTCCGCCGCCCGCAGCGTCACTGTAACACTCGAGAGTGGAGACGGCTGCTCATCTCTAGCCTCGTCTTTTTCGATTTACCTTCTCGCTTTCCACCTCCTCGACTGTCATCTCTCTCTTCGGCGACGAGATCTCTGCTTCATGCTTTATTTCCACCTGCTACGATTGTCCACAATACGCGGCAATAACCGAGAAATCGACGTTTTTACGTTGATGCCCCGTACCGTTTGTCCACTCGAAGTCACAACAAAGCATCTGCTATGGCGTTTCTTCGTATCAAGATATGGCCTCGATGTATCGTCTTGAGAGATTCGATACATTATGATATTTTGTCAATATATCGAAATCAAACTTAAATTACACGCCGTGCAGCCTTTTTCTTGTAATAAAAATAATATTTTGTTCTTTTCGTATATAAACTCGATTTGTGCAAATACAAATCCAGGCAACGACGATAATGAGGCGACGATGAAGGCATCTAACACGATTTGTAACGCCGAGTATCATTAAGATACCAGATCAGTTATTTTCGAAATGGACGGCAGGAATTCCTGACGACACGCAGCTTCGAAATATCGAGGTCAAACGAGTCCGCTGTAATATTTTTTAGCACGACCGCTTATTAGAGCGTATTAAAGAGTAGATATTATACGCAGTCCGTTGGACTGTGATAAATAACTTTTTTTGTTGCCTACACGCTTTAGATAAAAATGACGTGCTCTTCCCATATCCACAATAATGACGGTTGCAAATCTTCCTTTACTTCAATATACAAGTATAAAAAACAATCTATGACTGTTTATCATTTTTAATCGTTTATAAATAATAATTCTTGAACTTGATGGCCTGAAAGATGTCTTTTTATTACGTGCAATCTCACTCACCGCACAAGAATATAGCGTTAACTGTTAAAAGGAAAGGGAGAGAAATGGAAAGAAATTCCCTATTCCCCAGCTAATTTAGTAGAAATCTGATGGCCGCGACCGATGCTCGTTGCTTGTCACGATCTGTACATTTAGAAAACTCATCTTCCTCTCCGTGTAATTTTGCAATTTCACGAGATTCTCGCGCGACGTCTGGAATATCAAAGTGGTAGAATTGCACGATGCACACCGAAGTATGAAGCTAATAGTGATGGCCGATGTAGTTGTTCGGCAGTCGTTGCACGCATCTCCATCTATTTCTATTAACGTCGACCACACCTTGTCCGATCTAGATTACCCTGGGAGATGTCTTTCTTGTCAACATTTGTTATTCCTTTACAGCCGATCCTCGTGCATCCGTTCCCAACGGACATCGTTACGCGTTCTGTCGTATATATAATCGTAGTTCTTTTTTTTTTCGGTCGATTAATTGCGATATAATGTCGGGAAGATAGAGTTGCGATAGATAGAGCTACGATCCGTAAACGTGACGATCTATTGCCGGAGCTCGTTATGCCCGCAGGTGAAGGTCTTTGGCGCGTTTCAAGCGAGATTCTTACCTAACACGCTGTTTAATTTCCTCGACCCTATTAGTAAATCATATCCGCTTGAGTAATGGCGGTGAGGATCTAGCCGGGAGAAATTCCTCGGCGCGGTTATAGACTTTTCCCGGAGAGAATATATAATCTTTCTACGAGAGATGTTCGGAGTAGTTACCGTCTCGAATTACATTATGGATGAAGGAGACCGTAGGAGGATTCACCGAATTTGTCAAAAGGGATCCGTGGATCTAGACGGATAAGGTTACCACATGGTGCTCGCGTTATGGCTGACGCATTGTCTGAACACGTGCGTCGCACCTATTTTTGCGATCGAGCCCGATATCTCAGGTGTATATCTTATGCCTGAGTCGAAATAAGAAGCAAACATCTTCATCCAATCGAAAAAATGCTTTCATTTTATATAAATCGCTCATAATTATATATAAAATTTATTTGTTACATATTTATTTGCAAATATTATCATATTTAGATATATTTGAAATATTTTAATATTTTAATTTTTTTTTATACTGTTAAATATAACAATTAATCGCGAGAGAGAAACAAGTTAATATTTTAACGTTTCATTCAAAATCGCGCATGTTCCGCTTGCAACATCTGCGTTATTAAGTTTCATCCGGAAGTAATTTATCTTACATGCGCCGATGCCGATGACAAATATTTTGCCAAAGATAATTCCCAATAATTGACCCCGATAGAAGTTTCCTCGCGTAGGATTTTCCCCGTCGCTAGTTCCCAACACAATTTATTCCGCATACACTTGGCGAATCGGGCGTATATTTGAATTAAGTTACAGCGGCTCCGCGTCGGACGACGACAAAAGGAAAGAAAGGACCAGATGCTACCCGGCAGGGGAGGAGGTCTGTCGCGTTTCTCGTGTTTTTATAGCCGTCGCTGGCCTACACGCCCACGAATCCGGAAATTCTCCCGGCGTAAACGAATTAAACCGGCTTGCCTATCTGCAACCAAGTGCTTCCGGGCTTCTAGAGCGACGCGCGAGAGATAGAAAGTTGCTAGGGGAGGAAAGGAACACGGCTTGCGAGAAAAGCCGCGTGCGGGCGAACGACGGCTACGCGCGGAATCGTATTCCATCGAGTTTCCACCGAGGATTAACAAAAACCCTCCCAGGTTGAGGTCCATTGTCTTGCCTCGCTCTCCTTCTTCGATTTTCGCCGCGGAGTTTCTTAGCTAATTTCTTGGCGCGTGCTGCCGTCTGCTGATGGGAACAAGAGCAATTGCGAGGAAGCGAGCGAGGAAAGCGATGGAGAACGAAAGATAGAGAAAATGAGAAAGAAAGATAGAATGCGGGGGCGAGAAGAAGATGGGAACTTTGCACGGGGTTGAGACACCTCGCGGATAAGGTCGAAAAGGTAATCAAACTCTATCCTACCGTGGCTATTAATTACTGCCTACCGCTTACGCGGCCTGAATTCCAAAACTCGTCGCTCTCGACGAGTAGATGCCGCATTGCCTTGAAACTCGAAGCTGCAAAGTGCAAATATCTCGCCAACGACGGCTGTGCTCCTACGAATGTTTGAGTTTCTAATCTGTAATCTTGACGTTTTGTTCTTGAAACTTGGGCAATCGAGATCCGTGGCATAACGATGCTGTAGAAATAGTATATGTTTCATATTCAGCATATGCTGCATAATAATGATGATTTTTGCACAAACTGTTATCAAGACAAATTATGCACTCTGACTTCATTTATCGCCGCTCAATCAATCCATATTCGCATATATTATTGAACGTAATATCTCTACATTATTTCACCAAAAATTATTTATAACTTGGAATAAAAAGTTTGCATTTCTTTCAGCTTCAATTATTATTATTTCCTTTAAACGATTGTCACGTAAATCATTCGGAAGATATTAAATCATTTCTCTTGCTCCTTTATCCTCTATTGTTTTACATTTCCATTACTCATGCTTCTTGTCCAGTATATCATTATTCAAATGTGTCTTGCGTTATCTTAGTCTGTCACTATATAATTTGTTATTCCTACATTCTTACATAAAAAAATTTCTCTTTTCTTTCTACATTCTTATATATGCGCATTTTTAACAATCTTTTACTACTTTGACTTCAAGATTTTTATGCCCTATTTGCAATTATTAGTTTTTTAATTTCTTCTTATTTTTTTTCTCTAATAAGGTCTCGTGTAGCGATGGTGTAAATATTAATCCGTGGATTTTCATCATTTTAATTTCATACGCATTCAACAAGCCACGGCGGCTGATCTCGTTTACCCCTAATGTGTTCGATCAGCATGGTTCAACGGATTTATATATCATGCTGCGGCGTCGGGAGCTGGGATCAAGTTAACCGTCCAGGTCGTTGTAGCAATTGTGGAGTGTATTGCATAAGCGCCTTACGGTATGTATGGCATTGACACACGGGGTGCAACCGCGCGCCCGCTATTGTTTTCGGCTTATAACCGCCCCTATGCGCTGTGCGATCTCTCTCTCTTGCGAGCAACCCCGTCTTTTGGGGTTCCGATTCTGGCACAATGAGAGACATTCAACGGCCCCAGTACCGTCTGGCCCCGTCAGAAAGAGAACGACGACGACGAAGTTGATCCTTTCAACGAAATCGTGCCAGATAGAGGGATTTCGCGCGTTTCGAGAGCCTCAAAATGTACTTTCTGATTTTCTCTCTACGAGAGAGCAATCGCAAGGATTTTGCTCTTGGAATCTACTGGCTTGGCGCTCGTTATAACGGTCCAGTTGGTCGTTCGATTAACTGGAAACCAATAAAGACCACAGAGCGACAAGGAGCTGAGAAACGCCTCCAACAATAAACGTCGTTCCGAGATCGTTAGAAAGAAGACAAAAAGAATTGACTTTTCTGTGGTTAACGAGTGGTTATTGTAATTTCTTTTTAAGTGGAGATTATTATTGCAAGTATATTTTTCATGATGGTAATTGATCTTACAATTTAATGATCATATTTACTGATTTAAGCATTTTCGTATCTTTGCACACATAGCCATTCATAAAAAATGAGAAAGGAGATTATATAAAAATACATAGTGTAATTAAGATATAAAATTGTACAGTCTACTCGTTATCTGCTCGTTATCTAAATATTTATTTTCTTTATAAAAAATCAATAATAATCAATAATAAAAATAACAAGAGTCATATAACAACAACAAAAATGTATAATAATTTCCTTTTATTTGCTTCACTTTATGCATACAATTACATGCATCTTTATATTTATATTGAAACAATTATATTATCAAACAAATGGTATGTAAATTTTAAAGAGAGAAAGGACGATTAAATTCACGTAATATTTTTGCGCGATGCATGATAAACTATTAGCTCAAGAATAAAGGTCATAGTTGCGGACATGTTACGATGTAAATATGCAAATGTTGTATTTACGTATCGCGAATAATCATCGGTTTCACCACCCTGGGAAAGGAATGCCAAAATAACGGGTCATTTTCGGGGCATATTCAAGCGCACGTGTAATTGAATTTCGTAGCCGGGGATGGCGGCTACCGCGTGATTCTGTAATATACCCTGGTATACGTGGGCTTTTTAGACTTATTATCGATGAAACAAGACGGCGACGTCAGTGCGCGCTACAGCTGCTCGCCTACAATCGGTGCTCCATATTTAGCGACGAGCTTCGTGAACACCATCAAAGGAACGCCTTAATCATTCTCCCGAAATTCTCGTGCGTATAAAATTACAGTAATGCCTACCAGGCTATAATGATACGACATCAAACATCGTAGCGTGTTCCTGATGATTAGCGTCATTAACCTTTTTTAGCTATCAATGTTAACCAAAGTTTGATTCGAAATGGTAATGAAGAAGCAAAAGTCGATTCGCACAAAAAATAACAGAGTTATATTTGAATATTATAGAAACAAAAAACATTTAATGATGTATTTTAACATCGTAGTAAATTCGTTCTATACCGCTAAGCGTATAAATCATGTTAATTATACATTTTGAACTATAATGTAAATGGAAATCGACCTTTTACCAAACACACAGTGTTATTATTTTATGCCAATATAATTTACCAAAGATATAATAAATTTCATTATAAATAAAAATTATAGTAAATAGAATAATATTTAGAGATAAAGAATCTTAAATATATAAAAAGAGAACATAATAAAAAATGAATTAATATAAGTATACAATGTTATAAAGTGTACATTTGTTTACTTTGTTTTACATAAGTTATGACTATATTATTTTGTGTGCTTTATATTTTTTATCATAAATTCTCTATACTTTCTCTATCATAAATTTTATAATAATAATATTTTAAATGTAAACTATTGAAAAATTAATAAACTAATAGTCTTTTTGCAACGAAAAATCGTTTTAGAAAATAGTAAGCCAAGTTGCACAATAGATAATCGAGGATGATCTCTTTATATTGCTCGACAACAAATATTTCTCTACATTCTCTAGCTCGTGAATGAGAATACGGATTTCCCAGCTATTGCATCTTGATTACGGTATTCCAAGTTATATCTATTTTTTAATGAATTTACAGCGGATTATTAAACAACAAAAAAAATAGCTAAAAAATTTATTTCCTTTTGTTATCGCGAAATTATTTAATATGACAAATGAAAATGTGTAATCCATCTCGTTTTCA
Source organism: Camponotus floridanus (assembly GCF_003227725.1). Taxonomy (NCBI): domain Eukaryota; kingdom Metazoa; phylum Arthropoda; class Insecta; order Hymenoptera; family Formicidae; genus Camponotus; species Camponotus floridanus. The sequence continues at coordinate 3,341,339 of NW_020229214.1, forward strand.
TTTGAAATTTCCGCAATAGTTATTAGTAGGAAATTATATTTCCCTGGAGTACAATATGAAATGTCATGTTCATTTTATTCAAGATGCGTTTACACGAGTAATGGTTGCGTGACGTAATGTAGCTAAAGACAATACATTTCTCTCTTCACAGGTAAAATCTTCTCTTCATCTATTCTCAACAGCGAGTTAGCGCTATTATAAACGGCATTTACTTGTTATTATACATTCTGTATCTTATGTCTCTCTACCTTTAATCTCTTAAGCAGACATGACAAATATGTAATGTTCCACGTTAAGTAACTGTTCCATATAATAGTTTATGAGTGAAAGGATGGGTTTTTGGGATTAACATTTGTTAATATATTTCATCATTAGATTCCAAAGCGTTACAATTATCTCTATTATTTACTCTCTTGATGCTTTTTAATACTAATATCCACAATTATATTAACAAAACAAATCATGACTTTTAACTTCCTAGTTTATTATACATTAATAAGAAGTTATTATTATAATTCACAAAAATTATAGTATAATATATTAGCCGATTCCATTAGTTTGCAAGAAAGCTTTTACAATTCGTGATTGTTTCAAAATTCTCTGTTATTACTAAAATTCTACATATCTCTCTCATACATTCAAAATACTATACTACAATCAAGAATCAAATCTCAACGTTACTCAAACTTTGTGCAAATTACTCGCTGATTGCCTCCGGCAATATGAATAATTTGCATTGGATACGAAGGACTTGAACTTAATTTCTAAGTTAATTTCAAGAGAGGTTTATCGTCACTTAATTGAAGTTTTGAAGAAGCGAGCACGATATTAAAATATTAAATTAATTTTGTCTGAAATTAAAATAATCTCGGTTTTATTCTCTGTATCAGATTAAAATAACATGCAAATTATTATCATATGACATTTGTTAAATGATTCGTTTAATTTTGGAAGCTCAAATTAGCCATTCGCCTTTCCTAAATATCTGACCCACTTGTAATTCTTTCAATAATATCTGAAATGCAAATAAAAAAAAATATTACGCCATTTTTTAAATGCGAACTTGATAAATTCAATGTCAGGAGAAGCATTCGAATTATTGCTGCGCGATTTCAAAAATCCTCGTGCCTTTAACGCGTCGCATTTATAACGCATTGTTCTCATACCTGCACGCGACACGAGATCGTGTCGCACGCGTGCGGCGTGCGTCGCATGTGGCGCGACTAGACGTACCACCCGGCGATTCCGCGGTGAATTAAGCGCATACATGCGGCGCGCTACAGACGACCGGCATTATGCAGATTCGTCCTGCCGTATAACGCTGAGTTTAGCGCAACCGCGGCATAAACTCCGCGGAGTTATTCGCTATCGCGGGCGATGGTGACGGCGGCCTCGTATCGTCGTCGGCGTCCTCGGCACGAAGGGCCGCAAACACCGCTGGCACTTGGGCAACGAATCGACACGATGCCGCTAAGCACCGGTGCTCTCTCTTTCTCTCTTTTTTTCTCTCTCTCTCGCTCTACTCGTTCCTCAGATTTTGCCGCTTTTACGAGGCGAAAGTCATTTACACCGCGCGATTTACGGCTGCGTTTCCTTTACCCTGCTCCCGCTGCCTCGGGTTGGTCCACCAACCGAGTATCAATGCCACGATAGAGGGCTTTACTCTCCTCGAACTCGACCTTCCTCAGTCCCGCGCGATGCATCTTCTCTGCTGGCACAGCTATCAACCTTCGACGGGCATCGCGCAAAACGACCTCGCAAAACGTCAAGTTAAGGTTCTTATTAACGCTCGGTCTACGCGAACGACAGGGAGCGTTATACCAAGGTGAATCGAGGTTTGATGCCAGCGATTGAAAAAGGCAACTTAGCACCTTTTATATATAAGATTGGCATTTTATCGTTGAAATTTTAGTTGGCATTTTATCTTGAAACGTCTGCGCTCCTCCATTTCGTTTCTTTGAAAAATTTATGCTCCGCAATGTTTCTTCTACAAATTTGTTATGCACAATTCCATTAATGCATCTTGGAATGTAATAAAATGTATCTAGCAAAAAATATTTAATATATACAAATCTTAATATCGTATATTCTTTTGGAATTGGAGATGCTTTCTTACATCTCTAAATTCGTATTTTTATCAACATTTTTAACAAATTTTGCAATCAATTATATTTTTATTTTATCACAGTGATATAATTTACAATGACGTTTTTAATGCATTATAGAATATCTCAATTGATAATAAAATTATCAATTTGAAATTTTTTCTTAACAAAATCTGTCATTTTCTGCTGATTTACAGATAATATCCTCTATTTAGTGTTTCAATCGAAGTATTTTATTCTCACTGTCGCGCTTTTAAACTCTGCTTTTCTAGATTCCCCATAGGAATTGCAGAATGAATCGATCGGAGAATGAATAATAAAAGACAATGTGAGTTTAGTTGGTATATCCAATATAATATCCGGTGTTTCATAATCTGAGAGCCAGTCGTCTCTCAGCACATCTGAAAAGGGACCTGATAGAGAAATAAAATATCTCTGACATGTTCACCATTTATCTCTCGAATGCGCTTATATATCATATGGATTTAGTTTTCCAAAATGCACGAATCCGTTCTAGAAAAAAATAATATCTTTTTATAAAGATTTATAATCTTCTTCGAAACAACTTTGATCTACTTTAACAAAATGTCTCGCACATAATTTTTGCGTGACTATAATTTTATTTGCACCTAAATTTTACGCGAACTCCGTTAAAAATTTTATCGAGACGACGTTAAAACCGCGAACAAATTCTGCAGAGCATTAAACCAAATTATCGCGACCCGAATCAGACCGTAATCAGGCGTTTTTCTAACAGTAGAATTCACATTTGACATGGAACGCATCGAGCGCGAGTGCATTTTGCTTTGTATCCACGGCTTCACCCGCTAATCCGCTAATCGTTCGCGGATCTACGTCGCGCAAAGTTTTCGTGACGTTTGTTCATTCGTAGAGCGGCGATATAAATTTTACTTTGGATGTTATATTGCGCGTACGATCACATACATAGGCTGAATCGGTTAAGCTGGTGGGTGGAACAAATGGGATAGCGGCGTGAAACAACATAGAGGAGGGACCGCACGTCATAAGAGAGATTTCCGTCATGAAACAAACAACCTCCGTGCGTCGAGGCACGAAGCAACCTTAAGCAAGCGTCTAATCATCGATCGGAACCGAATGTAAATCCTCCGTTTCGTTTGTCTTTCCAAACTACACGGTAATTTGCCGGGGCACCCTAGCCCACGATCCTTAATGAAATTTGAATCTTTAACCACGTCATGCACTTGTCTTCGGTGTTTGGCTCGCAACTCTACACGCTGTTTTATTGTACACGCAAATTAGTTTGCTGTGCAAAAGTAGTTGTACCCGTTAAAATGGAATGTCACACTGAGAAAAAAATCCGATTGCATTAATTAGAATTCTGGTAGATTCAACCAGTATGTCTGTTGGAAAATGGACGAACCAGAAGTCTTGTAGGAATTACCAAATGAATCTGATTAAATTCTTCCTGTCAAATTTTCTGATTAATAATACTAAACTCACCAGCACCAAGTCGCCTAAAATTTTTTTCATCTAATCTCAAAAGTCTGTTTAATATTTTGAATTTCAACAAGATTATTGGATAAATTTAATCCGGATTATTGAATAAATTATTTTAAATTCAGTTTGTTAGAAATTAAACTGATAAACAGTGATGCAAGAAGAGGATGCAGCTCAAACACACACAATCAGAGAGCTAGCGTCCTCTTTCTGGTACTACTGCTCGTAAGAGAAAAAAAATAAACTTTGGATTTAATGTCAATACTAGTTCTTTATATACATTTCATGGCAAATATTGAATTAAGTTAATATCGAGTTAAGTTAAAAGTGGCTTGCCGCCTAGCTAAAGAAATTAATGTAACAAAGAAATTTTATAGATCCAACCAGAAAATACTAATCAAATCCTTATAGTAAAATCTATTAAACGTTTTTATAAAAAATCGAGTCTTATCATAACTAGAAATTCTTGTTTGATTTAACCAAAATGCCTTCAATCATATACGTCTTGTTGGTACAATCAAAGGATTTTTCTCAGTGCAGTTTAATGGGCCACCGAATCATCTTTGCGGTTAATCCATGACATTCTCGTTTTTGCAATAAGGGACGAACGATTTTTGTTTCGAGTCTCTCGGTACAATTGGCGTTTTCTTTGCGGCACGTTATTTTTCTCTCCTCTCTCTCTTTCAATAGTATATGTTTCTGAGCCAGAGATGAGAGGAGCGAAAAGAGGCAGAGGTAGCAGCGCGTGCGGAGTGTGTACTCCTCGCGGGACGAAACTTTCCGCTATCTATCTTCCGAACAATTAAATTCGTTTACAAACCGGATCCGCGCTCTCCCGTACGCGGGGTTTGTTTTTTAGATTTTCCACCACGGGCTCCTCCTTTTCCCCCGACGGAGTTTCTTCAATTTCGCTTTAACTGCACGGGGTTCGGGCTGATTGCGGAGCGAAATACAAACTTCGCCATGGATTCTGACACAAACGCTTCGAGACCGCCACGGCCGTAATCTCGAGCGCAAACATGGTGTCGAGTTTTATCTCCGCTCGCGTAGCCCGCAATAAGGATTTAAGGCGCGAGCTGGGACGCTCTTAAGCGAGATCTTTCTCTTATCGCGACGCTTTTAGGTGTCTCGCAATATATGAAGCTGGGACGCGCCGTTGAATTTTTAAAAGGTTTGTGTCGCGCGCGGCGCGTTATCGACAGACACGCTGTAATCGGATCAAGAGTCTTCCTCGAGTTAATCCCCGTGCATCTTGGGCGACAATCCGGTAGTCCCTTCCTTTCCTCCCCCCTTCCTCCCCCTCGCTCCCCCTTTATCCTTTCCCTCGCAAAGAAGGAAATGGAACGGGTGAGAAAGAGTTCTCTTTCAACTTTTCGTTGGCGGTTACGCATACGTCGCACCTTCGATATTAATTATAGGATAATCCCTTTGATGTTATACCCTCGGGTTAAAGCTGCAGATCGGAGGACGCTACGATCCCTTCTTTTCACGACCTGTGCTTGACGGGAGGAACAAAACGATGTTATACGCCTTTGTCGAGGTTATGACGAGGAGCCCCCAAAATCGGAAGTCGCTTTTCACTACATTCCGAGCGTGTTGACATTCTGCAATTAACTAAGCGTGTTCTCAATTTAAAATCGTTGCGAAGCAATCAAATGCGCAGGTGGATAAATAATATTTTTTTAATTTTCTTTTATTTTAATCGAGCAATATTTATAATATTTAGAACGAAAATATCGTGATATATATAATTGTTAAAATACAAGAAAATATTTTATAAATTGATTAAAATTATAATTTAATCGAAAATAAAATTATTCAGAGGGAAACAAATAATCCGGATTTAAAAAAGAAATAATTAGGATCTCCGGCACATGTACATACAAGAGACGTATCGACAACACGATATAGGGACACTCGCAAAAATTTTCTTTCCGCCGAAATGATTTCGCTAACTAGAGCGCTAACAATTCTCTAGATATAACTATATGTCCGCTTCTCATTACGCCGGGTCAACGAGCTCATTCTCCGATACGTTAATCAGTAGATACAGGCGCGGAAGAGTTTCGAAGTGGAGTTCGCCCGCGAACAAGTAAATACGTACCCCGAGCGTGTATCCCGTGGTACGTATATTTCAGGCGTCTGGTGGAAATTTGCGAGTAAATATAGGAGTTCGGTGGTCTGTATGCGACACTAACGAGCCGCCAAACTTTGTAGTCCGTACTTCTCGAAATCGCGTCGTTGATCGCGACGCGGCTCGGACGAAAGAAGGGGGATGAGATATCAGGTGGAAAGAACGTCGTACTTGCGCCTTCTTTTTCCATTCGAAACTTTCCGTGGAGAAACGAACCGCGAAGGATACCGGCCGGCAACTCACGTATCGCCGGACGGAAACCGGTGAAACCTCCCCCGGTTGGGATACCCCCGATCGTTTCGACGAAATCGAGCGACTTATCTCGACAATTAGGAACCAATTAGCGATCACCTGCCCTGACTCGCCGATTGCTCTCTAATTGTCGGCCGCATCAGCTCGCGCTGGAATTGCTGGATCGTCGCCTATCAATTCGATACGTTCACGGTATCTGCAAATAAAAGCGTGACTTTGCTGGTTACTCGCTCACGTGTCGCGCCACGAGACGTGTCGCGTTAATCTAGAAACGAATAAATAATGTTATTCGCCGTCACGACACGAAGAAACTCCGCGCGACTTCGTGCAGATAGGAAGGCGATCGTGAGAACTGCTTAGATCATTACGATGAAAAATACGGAGAAAAGTTCTCCTTTATTTATAATCAAGACTTTCGAACAACTTAATATTCGCGCTGTGCACGTGAGGTCGTACTTCGGATCAACGACTGCGAGAAATTCATTGGGGAGCGAACGGAAGACCCCTAATCCGCCAAATAAGCGAGTAAATGAAAAATCCTACCTGAACGCGCAACAACCGAATTGAAAAGGAGCGGCCCAATAGTCAATTAACTGTCGCGACGTAAAGTCGGCGAGGTAACGCGTCGCGGTTTTCATCGCTGACGGACTTCCGTCGGCAAAACACGGCTTTTTCTCGTCCGCGGTAAGCGAGAGCCCGCATCCGGACCCGTCTACACCGCGGAATTATTTAATTTTCAGCCGACTCCTCGTCTCCGCGCCGGAACTTTTCACCAGGATCGTTAGCGCGACTCGTAGAATTCTTCTCTCTCTCTTTCTCTCCCTCTGTCTCTCTCTCTTCTCTTCTTGTTCCTCTCTTTCTCTCTTTCTCTCTTTTGTCAGATTCCCAGGAAACTGAATAAAGCTCTACGCCATCGAGGGGCGAGTTGCAAGCGTCGCGACGCGCTCGGACGGCAGAGTAAACGACGCGACGGCAAGGAAAGAGGAAGACACCTTTACAACGTATCCCAGGACAGGAAAAATGTGCTTCTAGGGGATTGCACCCCCGGGAGAAAGAGAGAGAGAGAGGTGACAAGTCACACCGCGCCAGGACGCCCTGATAATTGGACGCCTCATTACTTTTATCTTTCTCTCTCGCTTTCTCTCTCTTTTTCTTTTCCGCTTTATCCCACAGTCGATCTGCCGCGTAGGAGAGATCCGGAGCGTGTCTCGCACTCGCTCTTTAAGCCGTGGCCACCACTTTCCGCTATGCATCTCGCCCACCAGCCTTCGACCGACCACTCGAGTACACCGCAAACGAGAAAGTGCTTCGTTAGCGAAGGAAAAAAACTCTCGGATTCTCTCGATTCTTGTTAACGCTTGATGCAGGTGTGCAGCTCTCGAAATTGCATCATAATTATTTATCACGTCTTTTATTGAAACTGTACAAGCGGCAACTTTCAGCACGCTTTTTCGTTTTACTAAGTATTATCCCTCCCTTACATAAGAAAGATGAGAGAGATTGTAGAAGATGTTCCACGTGTACTTGTCGTGAATTTTGATGAGACTCCAGTTCTTTCTCTTCTATGGTAGTTTAAAATTTTTTTTCTTGAATCAGACTAGTATTAGCACCTAAATACATATGCTAGTCGATAAAGTGCATTTAGTCGAAAATCTTAGCTTTTATTTTCCGCTACCAAACGCAATAAAACAATAAGACGGGACCGTAGTAGAGGAAGAAATATACTACATAATTTATACGTATTTGCGTTCCGCGAATATTTACGCATAATAAAAACATTTATCGTTTGGCATCGAAACTGCAGTCGCATTCCTGCGCACAATATTGCGCCTATATTTTACAAGAGACTTTATAATGCATGCGCGACACTCTTAACCGTTTCGCCTTATGCGCGAATTTTACGCTTCTGCGAAAGGACCCAATAACACACTCGGTTTCTGGCGGGCCCGTAGCAGCGGGCTCGGTAGTGCGCGTTGCCGTAAAATCTGCTCGTTAAAACGACACGTTCCTTTCGACGCGCTATATATCATCCATAAAGTCGGAGCAATAGCGGTTCCGCGCGCGCGCGCGCGCGCGCCGTCCGATTCGAAAGAAAACGCTGAGCGGTTCGATTTCTCGACCCGGACTCTGACAACTTGCCGGACATTGGCGATCGCGATATCTATTACCGTCGCGCGCGCTCATCGATTATACTGGCCCGTCGGCATCGATCAGCACTTTCGTTCTCGGCCACGCTCTTACGTGTCCATGTCTCGCACCCACACACGTCCTCGGCGAAATGAAACTTTTGTCCGCGGGACTTCGACACTTTGTCAGTGTCGTTTCTCGATTATTACGCTTCACGGTAGACGCGTCAAATAACGGGTGTACAGGACGTCGCAGAGAGCATGACATGCAGACGCCTTGTTAGCGTAAACTGGCGACGAAGTTGGCGGAGAGGGTATCCGACTAACGACGCGCAGGTATCCCACGGATGCTCATGTCGGTACGAGAAAATTTGACGCGTCGTGTTCGTGAAACATGACCGCTTCGATGAACTGACGACTGATGTATTGCCGTTCGAGTCGATGGAAAAATGTTTGCCAAGGATACATCTCGCGCAATCTTTCGATTAACGGATTATATTTCGGATCTCTCATTAGGAGAGAGAGTCGAGTATAATTAACCATCGGTATCATTTACCTCTAAATTGGACATTAGCTCAAATAGATTAAACGGACTAATTCTGTGGAGAAACGGATGAAGAGGCAATATGATAAGCCGGAGGGGAATAGCGAAGAGGATCGAGTTCGTCCACCGGCCTCGCTAAATTTGACTGGTCTTTCTGTTCGCCACGTGTGACATGTCCACGTACGGCGTGAACACAGGGACGACCGACGCTGGTGGTGGACAGTGAGAGCGAATTGTGGCGTCTGTGGGTAACACACGTGCGCGACGGGCTCTCGTATCGTCGCCGTCGCCGTCCGTCGTCTGGGTTATGAAATATCACAGGGTCAGGTCAGCTACGTGTCACTGCAAGGGACTTGGACGCGTCTTAACAAGGCGAACTCGAGCCACCCCCTCGAATTCAGAGAGACGCTCCGTGTTCTCCACCCACCTCTTCTCCATAAGATCTATGCGATCGTTCCCTCTTCCTCCTCTCCTCGATGGACGGTGACACGTGATAGTAGACCTGCCTGCGCCGAGAAGACGCGGAGGGAACGAGGGAGAACAAAGACTGCGCGCAGTTAGCCCGAAGCCACTTCCGATCCTCTAATTGAGAGGCCCGTGCGGATATCTACCCTCGTGGATCAGGATCTCCGTCTCTCTCTCCCTCTCTTCTATCGTTCTCCAAATAACTATCTATCGATCTATACGGCATCGTGGATGTAACTATCTAGCTTCCTATATCGATCTTTCACCATCTGTCCCCATCTTCTTGTTCTCCCTCTTTAATTTCACGACAACTCGACGGCGTATCCTTCGGCACATGTATCCTCCAGACGATTTGCTTCATGGCTCTTTGTACCAAGTTCAAACGACGCCTCGATGAGTTCTTCGCGCCTTCTCGCAGCCAAGAATCCGCACCCTACGGGAGGGAGCACGTCGCGTCGAAACTTTTGGTAATTACACGGCGAGAGAGCCCTCGTTCTCTTGTGGCGAAAAATGTCGCTACCTCGTTAATATTTAACGAGTCGTTAATTACGTCCGTGAGCGACGCCGTGACGAGTGCTTGTGTACGAACGTATATTTGTTAACACTTTCTTTCGAGCATTTCCTCTAGCGTATTTCGGACGTGGTAATAAATTTCTCTGCCTGATGGTTTTAAGAACAACACGCGGATTACCACTACATATTAATTTACACGTATATGTGCAACGATACGTTTCAAAAATTGAAAAAATACAATTTAATCACTTTAAGCGAAAAGTTTGTGACGAAATTTCTTAAAAATATTAATAATAAAAAATGACATGTCTCGAAGAGACATTTATAGCTCATAAAAATAATATTATAAATAAACATTAAGATTTAATTATTCACGTGAGAATATTTTAGAATTTCTCTTCGTTAATATTTTACGATTTTTCGATTGATAGTTATTCCTGCTATTTCCATAAATGGAGTTTTAAAAGCTTCGATCAAACGAATCCATAGTCTCAAGTTGAAAGTGCGATCATTCCAATCTAAATCGTCAAGCTCCGTAATACGGAGAAAGAGTGCATTTCCCACTCACACAACTCACACTTTCTTTTGCTATCAAACTAGAATCTTTCAATTGGCATTGTTAAAGTCGATCGATATCTATTAAAGACTCGACTCAGTTTAAATGACTTTGTGACAGGCAATCGGTTTTTAAAATTGGGACATTTTATCTGTCCTGCAGCAATATTTGACGTTTTAATATCTCTGTGTCTATTACATCTGGAAGCAATGTCCAAAATAAATAATAACAATAATATCGCGCCAGATAACCAAAATACGCCAAAATAAATCAGGACAGATATATCATGAAATTAATATCTAATATCAAGATAATTATATTATACAATATTGTTATATAAAGCGTATTATTTTATTATACAATAAAATAATACGATTTATTTCTTGCCAGTAAAATTATAGAAGAGCGTGATGTCTCGAAACGAAGATGAGCCGAAATATGCGGCATGTATTTTTTAAATTGCTTCTTGTTTACCGTTAAAGATATAAACACCAAGTGCAATTTTTAATTAATGGAGATTATTGATCGAGAATATTCACTTACTTTTGCGATTGAAGGTAAATATTTTCAATCTTGTATTACATAAGTGATAGAGTGAACAAATTTATAGACGACGTTAAAAACTACTCTGGAATGCTTCTGTAACTTGCACATTATTCTATTGTTGCATAACGACTTTTATTGCATTGTGAAATTTATAATCGAGATTAAGGCACTTTTCATAGATAGATCCGTTGAAATGTCACGTTTCAACGAACTAACGACGAGATGATGCGATTGTCGTAAGCAACATAAAAAGAAAGCACATCTAACGAAATGGCTTTGATTCCGCGCTTTCCTCCTTTTATATCGATTCTTTTTTTAATGTCGTTGAAAATAATGGAGCTCGAGGTACAGACTCTCGTTCGAGCGAACGAATATAATGGTGGATTTTTATAAAAATTGTACGGTTCGACCTGTACGACGTAACGAGGACCACGCCTGTTTCCTCGCGCAACGATGGATCAGCGATTGATTACCGCCTCGTAAAAATCAAGAGCAACGTCTCGTACTATTGCCTTGTAGACCTCCGCGAAACGACTTGAAAAGTCACATAAATTGTGCGTAAATGTCATATACTTGCGAATAATGTATGAAAATGGTCGTGCGTTTGCATGACAGAAGTGCTACAGCGAAAGGTAATACACGCACGTACACCTCTGCATATCGATCGGGATCTTATTTGCTTTTAAAGACAGAAACATATAATTTTCACGGAGTTGGTCGTCCGAGAGAAGATATTATTATCATTATTATTATAACCACAAGTAATTGCAACGAATATATCGGTAATTGGATACAAAGCAAAGGCAGGTAGATCGAGTCCTTTCGATATGCGGATCGGGATCTACGGTAGGACGAGAGAAATGCGCGCAATTAAACGCAGGTGTGTGCGTAGCTACTCGAGTCGAACGTTGTTGCGTAAGCGCGTATCGATAGGCGCGAGAATTTGTTACGTTAGAGGATTATAGAGAGAGGAAATTATTTATTGTTCATCCGACGAGCTTGTACTTCGACTGTGCCGTAATTGAAATAATGATTTACAGTCGTGTTGGAAGCGCGAGGAGAGAGAGTTTCTTTATTTCCGCGACGCGGATAAATCGGGCAGCGCCCGATATACCTTGGATTTAGACCGGATTATCGCCGAATCGTCGGCCATTATCATCGGCTCACCATCAAACATCGACGCGTGGACATTTATCGGCGTAGTTAGGATTTATTATCGCGGCTGATGCTAGACATTTTTCTTCCACGCTCGACGGCGCGGTACCAGGCGATTTCCGATCGATCCTTCGATCCCGCGAGGATCTTCGCTCTTCGTTAAGAGCACTCGTACCGTGCCGGATCGTCGCGTCGAATCCGCTGTCGCCGTTAATCCCCGTCGCTGATATTTATTCCGAGTGTAATCGGAACGAGAAGTAGAGCCATAAGACTCGCTAACTAAGCGTCCCAAGATGTTAAATCGTGCCGCCGATTCGCCACGGAGGGCCCTCCATTATCGGTACGCGAGTTTCGAGCAAATTCATCGAGGCGATAGACCGCCTCGTCGAACTTGGGAGAGACAACATTTTAATGGTCTAAAAATTTCCGTAACGCTATAACTTTGTTATTATAAATTGGAAAATTATTCGATTAATAGCTGCAACATATAATGAGTAATAATTTTTAATAATAGAAAATGAGAAGGTTCATATTTTTGTGGAGCATCATTGTGGATAAAAATATATTGGAAATTATTAGAAAAGAATTATGCGATTGATACTAATATTAATGATGTAATGTAGTATGTGGAAGAGAATTATGCGATTGATACTAATATTAATGATGTAATGTAGTAAGCAGTTAATGAATTGTGAAATAATATCGGATCATGTTGACTTATCGCTATTTTGTTACCATTAAACATACGTTCTGTTATATATACACATACATATACATATATATATATATATATATATATATATATATATATGCATCATTAGTTTCCACATTCAGGATTTGGAGCAAAAGCCGCAGAGATTAATTATCGCAATCATTACAGTAATTGAGTTAACCAATAACCAGTATGAAGCACATTAGTGCCGATAGTGTCTCTGTGCGCACTGTTAAGAGCACTGATATCATAATTATCGCAAAATTGTTTATCCTCTTTAGCAATTATCGTATTCTGTGTTTATCCGCATTCGATCCGCAATATTCTTTAAATAAACGGAATATTTATGCGTCTTGAATCAATTTTATCATAAAAAGGACTAATGCGCTCAGGATGCAAAAACTCAATTCAGGTATAGCGTCCGTTGGCGTAGTTTTGGAAAATGAGGTAAGTTTGTTTCGTTATTTTGGACGTAAACTTTGCTGTTTAAGTTTAGTGCTCGCTAATAAATTCTCGTCAGTTTTTCATGAAGCACTTTACCAGGGCAAGTTGATATGGTAGCCATTGACGTGCTCGAACTTATGCTAAAGGAACGAATGCAGCACGTTTACGTACTGTATATAAAGTATGTTGTTGTTCGAGCCTCGGAACTATCCGCTATCCAAACTATCCAGTAAACAAACTTAACGAACTCATTAAGCAAACACTTAATCACCATCCCCTCGACACGTTTATTAAGCTTAAAGTTAAACCTATAGACTAAGATGGTGCAAATATTAACATAAGTAAGATATATAAGTTTCGTAAAAAGCCTTACTTTAAACAAAGTTTTTACAAGCACCGATTTATTTTTCTACAATTTATTTTATCGATCCATTTTTTAATACGTATATTGTTCCACTCTTCACTGATTAATTTTGTTAATTTGTAAACTGATATGTGGAAGCGGTTTATTTATGCCGAAATCGGATAATTGAATCACGGTTCGATTCCCTAATATCTCAAAATTCTTCGAAATCCAAATTATTTGGAATGTTGGCCAACTTTGGCACATCCTAGTGATTTATATGAGGTTGTCATGACGACGATTTATCGGTATGGAACAGCACCAACAACTGCACGAAGCGCGACAACATCAAACATATCGAAAATCTGATCAAATCAAAAACGCCAATGTATCAATTTAATCGAAATATCCGACAACACGATTGTTTATTTGATTAATGACTTCCGCGTTTTCAATCTATTTTTAAAAATTACACGATTGTTTCTTGCTATTTCATCAATTGTATACATCAGACATATATAATTTTTACATTGCATTTGTATAATACTTGAAATAAAGTAATATCAATTATATGAGTTGTCTGGAAATCTTGTGTGCGCAATCAGACATATAGAAATATTTGTCATGTCATACAGTTTAACAAAGCCAACTTTTCCATGCTTATGCTTATCTGTCAATCGCTATATGTGTATCGGATATATAATATTTCAATCTCGCTTTTTCAAAACTGTCGCTCGATTTAACTCGATTTGACAAAACTGCTTGTATACATATTGAACGTTTCATTTTCACTTGATTAAATTTCGTTTTGACAAGTTTAAGTTTTTCATAAGTTTTTGTTTTATTGTTTTATTTTTTCTCAAAATATCGAGAAATAAATCGTCATCCTACAATTTTATTAAATGTATTATGTATATATTGAGTTTTTAAAATATTATGTATCTTCGTAAAATTAACCTTTTCGTTTTGATTCCTTGACAATTTTAAGTTTTTTATAAGTTTTTGTTTTATTGGTTTTTTCTCACAATATCGAGAAATAAATCGTCATCCTACAATTTTATTAAATGTATTATGTATATATTGAGTTTCTAAAATTTTATGTATCTTCGTAAAATTAATCTATTCATTCTGAGTCCTTGACAATTTTAAATTTTTCATAAGTTTTTGCTTTATTGGTTTTTTTCCCAAAATATCGAGAAATAAATCATTATTCTACAATTTTCAGCTTTGATTAAACGTTATTATACATACATATATTGAATTTCTAAAATATTTTCTATCTTTGCAAAATTAATATATTTCTTTTGAACAATCTGTCACTTGAAAAACCTGTCTATGCAAATTACATGCCATGTGATATTTCGAGAACAGATCAAAATGATAGTTGATTATAGAGTATTCATATCACACATAATAATTATGTCACTATCGCTTGACGCAGCAAAGATTTAAATCTTTCTCGTATGTAATATGTTTTAATTTATGCGACAATAAGAGAAACCGACAGAAGAGAAAAGGGGTAAAATGATTGGCGGTACGAAGTATACAAGGAGAAAAAGATTACGTAGGCACGGGAAATGGAAGGTGGAAAGGAAAGGGGGAGAGAATAAAGAAGGGAAGCAAGGAGACGCGCTAAGGGAGTCGAAGAGAAGCGAAAAGCACGAAACTCGCATTTCCCTAAGTATAACGTATGCTCTTAATCCCGGAATTTATGCGAGCGGAATTAACGCTCGCGCTCGACTCTCTCACTGGCATTATGGCTCTCGTCTTAAAGTACACGCCGTCCGCCTTCATATTCTACAAAAGATTCCAACACCGTGTGTGTAATCGTCGATAGTGATGGCCCGAAACCGATATCCAACCATGCGGTTTTCGAGCGACGTATTGCATATTCCTTTGATAACCTGGAATAGAAGAGCAAACATCGAAGGTACGGAGAAGTGTATAAAGGTCGGTTATAGGCTCTTATCGGGATTTACGACACCTTCGAGGCACACTTCAGCTATGAGCGAGAATGTGAGGAAAGATAATATTTTTGTTTGCGAGCTCTCGTGAGAATTATACACTTTGGGCGATATCGAAGAAGATCTTAAATCATGCAGAGACTCTCAACCTTGAGATGAATCAGCACATCCACCAATCCACCGGCGATTATTTCGAAGGTCTCCGATGGAATTAAAATATATGCATTTAATGCAATTGATAAAATATATGCGCTATTGAAGAAAGTGTGAATAGAAGAATATAAATTCCATTTTCTTTTTCTTTTATATATCTCGTCTTTATAAGCACTATTATTTCATTATACAATAATCTTAATAATTTATCATGCTCATATCAAGCAACTTACATTAAATTAATTTACAACATCACCTAGGTTCTTTTTATCATTAATTTACAATTAGCATACATTACCATAAATAAATTTTATCCGTAACATTTTTAATTAATGTTATTCTACAACGAAAGCTTAATGGGACATAACAATAAGATAAAATCTGAAATGTTTGTTTTACGGTGAAATAAGCGCAACCTACTTTCGCGAGGAACGTATATATCTATTATCAGCGAGCCAACTTGCACGATTGGCGGACAATTAATCTTCATGAGCGTCGAAGCATGGGAGCTATTTGATGTATCAGGAATTTCTGGCATATTGGCAGTCAAGGCAGTCGATAGCCCTTACACAAGGAATATCGATTCCATCGCTAACTGTGGATCTCTGACATACGTTTGCATATCCCTTCTCGGCTTTGCCGTACTCTTTCCGCCACGCACTTCAACGTATAAAGCGGAAAACGCATGAACGCACTCGGGAGCTGGCGCGGAAATCGTCTTGCTGCGTTAGGCCCTTCCGAAGGGTGAAGAAGAGGGCCGTGTCGAAGGGCGCGAACACGTCGTTGTGTATGTCGTTGCCGGATTTCATAAAGAGACCTTTAGCGACAGACGGCTGCTTATTCGTCGGGGATTTCGTAAAGGACTTTCCTGTAGTCGATGGTCCTGTCGTCGTCGCTTACTCATTTCTCTCAGTCTCCGGGAGAGCACCCCGGCCGATTTACTTCCGATTGTGCCCTTATTGATCGACCGAAATTTCATTTCGATTACGAGTTATTTCGACCGGAGCCAAGTAGCTTCGTCGGCAAATCCCCCTTGCGTTTCCACGCAAGCGAGCCAAGATTGACATTTTTCCAAGCTTGGCTTTTTCTCCACATTCACGTCCACGTAAAATTCTCACAAACCGGACGAAAGATACATTCATTATTCTTCATTTTAATGAAATGAAGATTAGTCCGTCATAATTATAACCGATAGGCAGAGTTATTCACATCGTTGCGCGCATGCATATGCATATTTTAAGGTATCTTATGCGAGCGACAAAATGAGATTTTCCACACCTACTTCAAAGTTACTCTATGCAAATTCGTTTATCTGCATTACAAATGTGTCACATGGCTTGCGGTACAAACATAAGTTCCTGTGTCAAGATATATCTATGGAATAGAGAGAGTGTTTCTTTCCTCACCGTTAAAATTCTAAAAAATATTCCATTCTGTCGGATAAGTATATTATATTTAAACGTAGATTGTGCTTTTCTATAAACTTATATGAGTATCTTTCGTATGAATAATGCTATACAAGTCTCTACGTTAATAAACGATGACCCGCATGTTGTCGATAATGTTGAGTTGGCGCACAAGACGCTGTATAAATTATTCTCGCGATAAAGCACGCGCGTCGCGAGATTCTAAGGGTGATTTAAAAATTTCAAACAACGTGCCCGCGAGGAAATTAACCAATCGAATTGCCTTAAAGCAAGAAAAATACACATACGACGTCGCAAGTAGCGGGGAAAGATGTGTACTTGACATAAAAAGTGTATTACCGGGTCTCGATTGCTCCCAGCGGTGTACCTGAGTGCGCGTTTTACGGGCAGCATGATTGGTTAACTTTAATCGCTTCCTGTTCAAGAACCTAACTTCCTCCTCCTTGGTATGTATATGAAGATTTTCATCTCTCCATCTCTCCCGTAGAGTCTGTTACGAAGTGGCTCCCTGGTGATTGTACCAATGTTGGGTTTAAGTACCGAAACTTAATATTTCTCTTGGCGTTCAATTCTTGGGTATATTAAATTAGGAAAATCAAACCGCACACTCCAACTAACGTGGATAATTTATATGTAATGCTGTAATCGATACGCGTTATTAAAGATAAATAAGTACGTAAGGTGTACAAAATATTTTATACCGTTGGCATCATTAATCTTGACAATAAATAAAAAACGGTAAATTTCAATATCCAGTTGTTGCATTAACCTGTAATTAAAATTAACAACAATGTAATTAAAATGTTTGCGATGTAATTCCTAGTAGAAAATCCGGTGTATTGATACGAATCGATAAATGTGTTAGTCGTGACGCTGCAACGTGAAGAGTAAAAGTGGTTTACGACAGATTGTAGTGTAACTACCGGCGCTTACTTCTTAATGATCATGCAGATTTATATGAAACGCATGCCTGGCTACCGCGAAAGCCGACATGCATGTGCGATGGATGGTGTACAAACAACTTGGATCGCGTTATCGGGGATCTCTAAATCGCATTCGAGCGAGGATAAGAGGACGGCTACAGTGACGTGACGTGACAGGAAATTCCGGCGTGATTATGTCAGGGTATCGAATTAGTGTTGGAAATTGATGAAGCTACGACTCTCAAAGCGTAAGACTAGCCGGCCACCATGAATCCGATATCGGCGATCCTATTCGATTGCATTTGATCCGATTAATATTCGATTGCATGGACGATTCTACTTCTTGCATATTGGAAACCGGCGTCGATTTCAACGGAAAGGATTAAAAGATATTTGTGGTTTTAATGCAGATTTGATTCGCGCTGCGTAATTGATGGATTGTTTCACGCGCGGACCGGAAAACAGATCGCTGATAGTAAATAAATTGTGTCGTAACACGCCGGGGTGTGTACGAACGCGACAGAGCACGAGACACGTTCCGTTGTGCAATTATGTAACGCCGTTATACGTGCTAAATAATGCAAGCGGCGGTATAAAGTGACTTACCCCATTTTACGAAATTGGAGTTCAGCAACGTGATCTAAACTAAGTTCGCTTACCGCTTAAGCGCCGTTCCAACGTATCACTTACGGGATATTTATTCTCCATTTTAGGACACGAAAAAAAATAAGACAATGACAAGAATATATTGTACATTACACTTTTCATTACGTCACTTTTGTCAGATGATAAGAGAGAATGAAATGTTTTAAAAAATTTCCAGAAAATCTCTTTTTAGTAACGTTATTAAAGATGCATTCTTATTTTAACTGTATTATATTCAATTTTTAATTGCCGATATTTAAGGTATAAAATCGATTATCCAATTCCGATAAGAGCAAACGTATTGCAAGATAATAACTATCGATTTATCATTTAATATTCAAGGCATTGGAATTCATTCAGTTTGATTTCTTGAATGATATTTCGAGAAAAATAGTACGAATCTCTCGATAGTATGAATCAACCTAGCGCTTACGATAATCTCAGCCTCGGGTAATAAGACAGACGGAAAGAAATCTCTTTACAGTCAGATCGCATTCGCGAGGGTGGAGGTTTCGATTGAGGCGATTATAATAAAAATCGCAAATCGGCAGGAAGACCATCGGCGGTGACGACGGCACGAGAGATGGGGTGACAGGGGGACCGCTGCGACGGTCTGCCATGACGGCTCTGTGGTTTCCAATCACGCAGATTTACATTTTTAATTTCCGCCCCGCGCCGTCTCGAGTTCCGTCCCTTCGCTGCCGGTTTAATTAACTCCGTTTTCTCGCTTCTTATATCGCTTGTCGTATCCGCCTCTCATCCTCCTCGTGCGATCCTTCTCTCTCTCTCTTTCTCCCTTTCTATTCCTCTCTTCCCTTCATGCTACCCCCTCCTATCTTGACGGCCCTCCGGCGGACGTATCGGTCCCGACTTTCTTCGGGCTATCGACAATTTTTCAATTACCCGAGCGTAAGCGAAGTAAATTAATTGTTACGGCGAGTTTACCCTCTCGCTTTCTCTCTCTCCCTCCGATTTTCTCCCGCGCGCCCTGAGCTTCGCTTCGCGTCCGTTCTCGCTTCGTTTGTGTATCCAGAAGACTGTTCAAAGAAACGAGTCAACGATTTGCAGATCGCTCGCTTCTTTTGCCGGTATACTTCATTAAAACTCCCGAAGCTTTCCGGAAGCAACCTAAGAAGCGCAGTTTTTGGATCTGTGGATAGAGCGCGACTATCACTCGCGCTTAGTTAAAACTGTGAAACAACAAACTTTTAATTAACGATGCCTTGCATAGTCGCGCGAGCTATTTGCCTTCTTCGATGAATTCAGATTTACCTAAGATATTAATGAGAGCTCTCGTACACGCTACATTGCACCATAAATTTGTTTTATCATTTTAGGTCTCGCGTATATAGAGAACAATACTTTATGGCTCGCGTGATTCAGGTTACGGAGTAGGATTAAGGTTAACGTCAATCATACTCGGAATATATTATTGATATAATGGTAAGAATAAATTTCTAACTATTGCACGCTTCCTTACAGTTTTTTCTTCTTTACGCTCATAAATATTAATATTTTACATCTACAATATATACCATGTATTCTCAAATTTTTCTTGTACAAAAAATAAAATAAAAAAATCTATAATAGAAAAATATGTGTATATCAGAGAGAGAATTATCAACGGAGACATTTTGCGAAGAAATATTTCTTATACACATGTTTATTAGATTAAATAGTTTTTTGGCCGTATGTCATAAATTTGATTGAATTGCGTGCGAGCAAGAATAAGATTCATTCTATCACATCACATTTACTTCCCCGACTCGGAAGTTTCCCGAAACGAAGGGTCGCGTTAACAAGCTGGGCACGTTCGCCGTCTCATTTTTTCGTCTGGCGGGAATATGACAGTCGATCGGTTTTGGTAAAGATTTCGGTGGTGCCACGCTGAAAAAATTGATAGAGTGCGTGGAAAGGGTGTAGGCGTGGGGATTTCATATTTTTCTCTTCCCCTCGTATGTACGTAGTCGAACGTAAAAGAGAAAAAGAGAGACAGAGAGAAAGAGCTAATAGTGCCAGGTGCGAGCACTCGATGGAATATAAATAAATACTGAGCGATAGGCCGATCGATCAAACCATCGAGCGTACGTATACGTTCTGGCGACACGCATCGCTGGTCACGCAGTAGTATAGGTTCCCAAAGCGTATAGGACCCATAATCTAGGCCCGCTCTTTAAGTCAGCGAATGGAAGCATCGCGTTTCGCGATTCGTTAATTCTACGGGGAGAATAAATTCTCAAGCGAGCACGCAATAATGCAAACGCTCGATCAAGCATGGCTGGCTTTAGATGGGCGCTCTCAAAGTTCGCTCGACTAAAGTAAACTTACTGCCATTTACGACACCACAAATATCCTGTGGAATCGTATTGCGCAACACTTCCGAGGATACGTACGATTAAACCCGATGTAAGAATGCACTCTTTAGAAACAATTTAAAATTACGCTACGATTGTTATAAATCTTGAATAGAATTTTAGAGGGCAATTTTGGGAATTAAAGAATAAAATTGTTTGTACTTGTAAACGTGACTTACGGAAATTGCATATTCTACATACTTACGCATTGCGTCATGCTTCTGTCTATCTCAAGAGCAATCTGTATAACTGTACACAATATTCTGTGCATTCTATTGACTCGTAAATTTATATTGATATCGCATATTGATATTTTTATCTATTCGCGTAAATAAAAATTAAATTAAAATAATATATATATATATATATATATATGTATATATATATATATATTGAATAATATTTATATTGAATTATAGCTTCATCCATTAACTTTTAATCAGATTAATCGAATCAAGAAAGAAATATTTTTATTAAAAAATATAAAAAATTAGATAATTATGAAGTAAATAATTTAATAATTTAAAGGATATATTATTAAGTTTGATTTTCAATTATTGCCACATTTAGAAAAAATTTTGCGAATTTTACCAATATTTTTTTCAATATTGTGCATCGTAGACATATCAGACGATCATAGCGAAAAGATAGTAGATATTTCTCTCGTCCCACATAGTTACGTAAATCCGATAGCCTGGAAACATTCTGACAAGGTTGTAATACGATATACCCTGTATAACCCGATTCACGTCAATTCCCATAGTCGTATATACCTTTCTCGATCATCGAACTCGTTAGACACGCACGGCGCGCATGCCAAGCTCACGCACATTCTAGTCAGTAACACACGCATCTTGCCAAAGCCTCGTAATCACGAAGAAGTTTTAATATCGCAGAAACTTTTCGAATCAAAAATATCCGTCGTATTTGTAATAATAATTTAGCATTTACTCTAATCCCTTGCGATGTGTCTACATAATATATTACGATATCATAAATAATTTCAAATAATTCTGAATATATTTATAGAGGAATATCGGAGGATTCGTCGCACACAAAATTTCTTATCAATGGATTTAAGCTCTCGCAGATTATCTCTATTGGCCGAGTTGGAAAAATCGAATAAATGACTTAACCGTAATCCATCTAGGTGGTAGCAAAATTCTGCTCGACGTCTGTTTACGAGCCCACCGCGGTCTTAAAATGGACGAGAAAATAAGAAGGTTGCGGGGCACATGCGGTGCGTAAATACGAACGATTAGCGTGTCATCCATCATTCGGAGTGACGTTCGGTTACCAAACACTGGTACGGACAACACGTGGTCGTCGTCGTTCTCGTTGATGTCCCAAACTGACACACGTTCCACCATGCAGCCGGTGCACCGACATCATTCGGTTTCTCCCACGTTGTCACTCGAGCCGGGTCATCCCCTCAAACGGAGGGGGTTCAAAATTAGGTTTTTATCGTTAATCGGATTCCTCGAATCTCTATCCACCGAGAATAAACCGATTCTTTTCCTGGACCCGAAGAAAAACATGATTTTTCCTGGCTTTCTGGAATACTTTTCCGCTGAACGAATTTCACAAATCTGTAATAATAACCAATGAAATATTTTCAACTGTGATAAACTCAGACTAAATATTGATACACAAGAGATTCGCAAAAACCACGTTATTTTTTTACATTTTTCTAAATTTACTTGTACAATTTATACTTTTTTAGAAATATTTCTTGTGATGATTAATTTTTTTTTATATAAATACTGCAAAAAATTGAGAATGCTCTTTTCTATTTGAAATATAATTATTAAGCTTTGTATTAAAAATACATATATGAAATCATATTAAAAAATAATAATTATATTTTGTTTGAAGTAATCAATATTAAATATAACAATCTTTACACAAATTGATTTTGATAAAATTGATTTATCGAAATTAATTAATAATTTAGAAAATTTATTGCAATTTCACTTCCGCGCGCTAACTTCACTCGTTTAACTTTACTATGTAACCTCGGTCCGCAAATTTGCGGATACCCTATAGTACGATGCAGGACTCAATTTCGCATAAACCGTTTACCATATCGGCTAAGCATTGTAGAAACTCGTTTGAAAATGGATCTTGGAAACTGTCGATTTGATGACGTATATTATCTTTGGATTTATCTTGCGCCAAATCAACCGTGATGCTGCTTGCCGATGGTACTTATCTCGAAACTTAGTGCCACATATCTCCAATACTTCATTGCTGGGGCCTGTCCAGAAGTGGCCGGGTCCATTACCTTTGGCCATTTCGTCTCGTTACTTCGAAACGCAACGTCATGGCCAGAATCGAGCTTTGAAAAAGGGGCTTTGCTGATGACCAGGCAATGGTCGAATGTACATTCGACGAAATAAAATAGATTGCACGACGTAAAAGCGGCCTTCATACAGATCAAATTTTTTTTATCGTGGCATGTTAATATTAAATAACTACTCGCCAAATCATTTATTATTTACTGCTTTTAATTTTAATACGATCGAATTTATATTTAACTTTTTTTGTACGTATGTCCTTTCAGTGAGATTTATTTTTTTCATAAGAGCGTACACAAAAAAAATAAGTGTGAAATTAAAACTTATATACTTAAACTAACGTGTTCATTGTTTCGTATATATGCAATAATTTATAATCTTTTTAGAAGAATTTAATAATTTTAAATTTTAACAATATTATAGTCTTATTTTAATATTGTAATTGTCACCTCAAAAATATATAATTATTTAATTCTACTTTAAGAAAATTATAATTTTTTATATAAAAATGTTATTTTCTATCTGACATTGTTTCTTTTCTATTCAAGAAAATTAAATCTTAAATCATAAGAATATATTTTTCTTGATTGAATTAAAATGGCTTCATTCAAATAAGCAATTATTCAAGCAATTATATATTTCTTTAATTAACGCAATATAATCTCATTTCAAGATTTTCATGTTAAAACTAAATATATTTTCAAAACAAGAATGTTTGTTTTTTTCTATGCAGAAAAATTTACGACATTATTTTATTATTTCTATTTCTATAAATTATATAACGTGCAATGGCCAAATAAAAAAACACTATGATAGTCTAAAAACCCCTTGCACACCTGTTATCAAACGGGATCATTTATCCTTAAAGCTTAATTCTTTGTGACATATCTTCGTGACGGCAGTCAGTGAATCACAATTAGCCGCCGCAGGGAGCATAAATATTCGAGGCGAATTATAAACGCGTTCTAGGTGATTATCGTGAAGGCGCACGTTTGATAAAGTACGCGATCAAATCTCGGTGGGAGAAACACGAGATTCACGAGATCGATATACAGCAATCGTCGTCCTCGTCGTCCTCGTCGTCGTCATCGGTCTCGTCGTTGTCGTCATCTCCTCGTCGCGACCACGAAATTGCGCACGTATTTCGTGTCAGCGGGTCGTAACGCCGATGTCACACGTTATGAAATGAGCAACGTGCACGAATACGTACGTAGATGTTATAAAGTTATAGTTGTACGGGAGATTGACGCTGTAACAACGGACACGGTACGCATCGCGGGGCAAAAGTCTTGCAATACACTTTTTGCGGCATTTTGTTTTCATCTCAGAATCGGAAGATCCGAAGGAATACATAACTGAAAAATACTTCATGAAGAGATGGAAAATTTTATGTCCCAGAAGACGGCGGTACGTAAATATCGGCGGGAGATGGTATGTCTCACGTTATGCGCTTTATTCAAGAACGTAAAATCGGTCTCCTGAGATGCAGTTCTGTATCACATAAAAATCCATGATATACTTTTCCTTCGCTTTCCACGCAATGTCGCATATATGAATTATTCGAAAGCCTTGACGCGCAATAAAGACATAACTGTTACAATTTAATAAATATGATAAAATAAAAGAGAGAGAAGAAAGGGAGAATCTAAGACAACATAAGTATTAATAAAAATTTTTCATTTAACTATAAAAGATACGCGCACATTTTCATCCTTTTTATTCATTGTTTGCTTTCGTTCTGATATCCTAGAAAATTAAGTTTTACATGAAAGATTTTTACATTTATTTATAATTTGTCATAATATCTCTTATAATCGTGAATCTTTTAATTGTGAAATGATGCAATATATATATATATATATATATATATATATATATATACAAAATAATATAAAAATAATATAAAAATATATATAATAAATGAAACTAGATTAACATTTTAATTGAACATTTAATTTTCTATGTGAGAATGTGACATTAGTTTTATAACAATTAAATTTCAAAAATATATATACATTTTTATATTATAAAAAGAATTTAATAATTTTAAATTTTAATAATTAATAATTTTAAATTTTAAATTTTAAATTTTAAATTATATAAATATATTGTTAAAATTTAAAATTATTAAATTCTTCTTATAATATAAAAATATATATATATATATATTTTTTTTTTAATTTAATTGTTATAACATTAATGTAACATTCTCACATAGAAAATTAAATGTTCAATTAAAATGTTAATTTAGTTTTCAAAAATGGGCTTCATAAACCATATTTCTCTCTTCGATCTCTTCATCAACTTTTCTGAATTAGGCGAATGAATAAAATTTAAACACATGTAGGTAAAAGCCTGTTTCACGCTGAGAGCCTTGCGAAAGAGGCCGTATTATTACGTGCGCGGATCGATATTATCATCTGTGCCCCCGCCCCTGTTTTCCTCTATAAAAACTCGAAGGCGAGAACAGGCGATCGAACTTTACGAGGTAACCCTCTAAGTTCAGATATACGTAGCCACCTTGGGTAGGAAGGGTTCGTTTCGCCATTACATACACGAAATCGATTTTTTCACTCCACCATGCGAAACCACACCTCGCATCGCTAACCACAACATCTCTCTTTTTCTCCCGCTCTCTCCTCTCTCTCTCTCTCTCTCTCTCTCTCTCTCTCTTTCTCTCTCTCTCTCTCTCTCTCCTATTTTTCTCGTAGAAGTCATAAAAGTCTCCGCATATCATGCGACACGCCAACCGTCGACCAACACTGCGATTTCCCGTCTCGTTTCTCGTATGTTTTCCAGCAGGGCACAGTCGGGCCAATTAACACCTGCCTTGCGGCATTCTGCGAATACACAACTCTGGCGCATTGGTCTTTTTTCACAATATGCACGATATTAACTGTAGCAGCACCCACTTCTGTATTCAATGCCAAGCACGCTGGATGCCGCTTTTTATTCGCGGCTAACATCATCCCTGATAATTAACAGAGTACGCGATTCTACTTGTACCATTTAAATCAGAAGCGTTTGCAGATAAGGGTCAAAATTTTAGCAATTATTATATTCCTGGAAGGAGAGAGATTCTGTTGCTTAAAATTAAAAAATTATTTTAATCTTTATATGAATATTAATTATATGAATATTATTTATTAAACAAATATGATTGATTACATTAACATTGATATGTTAATAATTTTAATGATATGTACCTAACCACGCGACAATAAACTTTTCTTTTATATACATACATATATATATAAAATTTTAGAAAGAACTTACTTTAAAAATAGTATTAAATTTTTCTATTTAAATCCTAAAGGAATCTATCAGTTACATAAAAAATAAAAAATAAGGATCAAGTAAAACTATACAGCATGCAACTTGTCAGATCACTGTGTGTATGGACTTGTCAATAATTATATTATATACAATTTTAATAGCTTGATTGATGTTTTTAATCCACTCGTTACAAATCTACATATTAGGAGTCAAATATACGAGTATGTCATAAAGTGCAAAATTGTATAGCTTAAATAAATATAATAAACATTGAGCAAATTGGAGCAAAATTTGGAGAGAACAAAATCAATAAATTAAAATTACACTAATTTGCCAAACGTTTGCGATGCTTGATAACATGATACTATCTATCAGAGAAAATAACATTCAACATTCGTATACGGTACATCAAATTCTAAAGCATCCAATTCGGATACAAATTGCCGAGCAATGAAGCAGAGAGTCCCCTGCATTTCGAATTCCATGGCGGTAAAAACGTAACGACTGATCGGCTGGGTCAATCTAGCTAGCGATTTAAAGGAGAGCATACGCGAGGACACTATAAGACCCTGCCTCGTCGAACGAGTGTTTGCACAGCGGTGCTCGATAGTTTGCCTCATCGAAAGCCGAGCGGAAGAAGCAGAATTCGAATCGTATGCGTTCTTTCGGGCGCAGCTGCCCTCGGTTAAATTTAGTCCCTACCTTTGCACCGACAGAATATTAAGCAATTCGCGGAGGGTAGCCCGGTATTAAAATAGGAGGTTCAGGAGTGGCGCAAAGTGGCCGTTATCAGTCAGAACCGTCAGCGGCAAGGCGCCCCTGGGTGGCTTCCAAATCGAGCAAATAAATTCACGTCACGACTAGTAGCTTACATGGCCCTTCAAATAATCGGTTATTTCGCTATTGATATATTAGCAAGGGAGGTATCCACGCTAGACACACTACAAATGCGTTGTAGATAGCGTTTTACTTTCTACTCTTTTTTTTTTTACATTGCGCATTTTTGAAATACTAAATTGAATTATCGGATATTTATTATTTAGATTTTAACTGAAAATACGAAAATGATTATATCGAATAAAATAAAAAAAAATAAATATATAAATATTATGAAAGTATAAAAAATATTTTTAATATTTACATCGAACGTATCTTATTTTATGAAAGTGTGTCACGCATAATAATTACATGGCAAATAAATGAAAAACTTTTAAAATCTCGCTGTAATTTGATAATACTATTTTAACATAATATTTATAAAATAAATTTATTAAATCATTATTGGAATAGCGCTCTGTCAATACTATATATTTATTCTTTTTCTTTTCTATCTGCATTTTAATGCAATAACAGTTGCAGTCTTAGAAATAATTCTCTTGGGAATACATGTACTTCACAAGTGCAGCGATTATAATTGCACGTCATTTCATCCTCGTTAAAACTTTTGTCGTAACTGATCTACGCGAAGTTCATCGGAAGAGTAGCAAGTCTACTTGGTACTCTTGACTCTAACTTTCTTAGTGATCTTGAAATTTCAACTATTTCCTCTCTGTTTCATATTTTCTTGCAAGAAATATAATAATATTACGCTTTAATTATATCCAAGTCCCTTTTATTTTGTTAGCAAATTATAACACGAAGACATATCGATGCAATTTTATTCTAAATTAAAAGAGTACAAGTTGTTCTTTTATTAAAACGAACCAATAACAGGGGAAATCTATCGTTGTCGATGCTATTAAATCGTTTAATGCGATGCTATTAAATCCAGCCGCACTTTGCCCTTAATCCGCGTCGACCAACCCACGAAAGCCCTCAAAAAGAATCAGCCACGAAGAAGACACACGGGGAGAATGCGAGCGATAAAAGCGCGATCTCTATAAAACAGAACGATACTTGCCCTTTTGTTCCGCGCACCTCCGGGCGATCATAATTGAATCCCGTTTTCAAACGGATAAGCAAAGCCGCAAACGCGATCGAGCCAGCGCGCTGTTATTAACGCGGCGGGAACGAGAGGGAAACATTGCGCGTGGCGTACAGAGGACACTAATTATACGCGAATGGAAAGGGTACAACGTCGACAGGGCGCGATGGACCAGTCGACGAAAGGTGGAGAGGTGGAGGGTGTTGACGATGACGGGCGAGGAGGGACGGGAAGGGTCGGTGAAGGCTGGCGAGAGCAGATCGGGGTCGATGACGTTAATTACGATCACGCTCGTCGTTTTCCCGTTGTCTACGTGGATTTCAAAAAGTAAAGCGAGTGTCCCATACCACGCCGCAGCTTCCGCACTGTAACTCGCCGCCACCCTCTCGCCCCCTTTATGTTCGTTCATCCGAGAATGCGCGAGCAAAATTCTGTTCGCGGGATGGCGCGTATGGTGCCGCTCTCTCGGCCGTGCGTTAAAACCGAACGCGATTACACATTTTGTGAATCGATTAGTCACATGTCGACGAGCATCGACGCAATTTATAAATATCGGCCTGATCTTTCGGTGAATACCGCGAGACAAAGCTCGTCGTATATTTTCGAATTTCTCATGATAAGAACAGACCAATTGCATTTTGAGATCGCGATGCACTTGGGCAATCGCGATATTATTTTTGAAGAAATATGCAGAAATCTCTTGTTAGATTTATTATTCTGTGCTACTCTCAAGTACTCTCAAGCCTGCTCAAGTAGCCTATTTTGCTTAATAAAAACATAAAAATAGAGACGTTTAATTATGAGATTATTAGAAATATACTATAGTTTAAAATAAATAAGACAACATTCAATGTAATTGCACTTATTATATATATATATATATATATATATATATATACACATATATATATATATATATATATATATATACACATATATATATATATATATATATATATAAAATATCTCGCTTAAATAAATCGAAACAAATTTCGAGCAACTGTTAGAGATGTTTTATGGTTCAATAATCTGGAAACGTGTAATTTAAATAACATACACATGCAATCATAAAATGTTCTACTTGTTGCTATATATAGATGACACTTTTTTGGCAAATATATATATATAATCTTTATAAAATACATAAGATTCAAATTATTAATAATTAAAATATAAAGGATTTTTTATATTTTTTCCATAAAATACTACTATTTTTTCTAGAATCTTATAAATTATCGAAAATACGCACTATATGTTGCATTTTTCAATCGAAAGCAAGATAATTATATGTTGCGTAATTATATTGAAATATTGTCACATGTTATACATTTTACACAGATAAGATCATAAAATTCTCGCATTCGAAGAGACGAAATATAATGGTTTGATCAATTCAATGGAGATATGGACGAACACGAATCGGCAGAATCTCGTACGTGCGATTTGGACCGATTGTAACGTCTGTCAAAACCTGCAATGACAGACTTTACCAGATGCTACTATCAGTTAAAGCCGGCAGTGACAAACGATAGCATCGGAAGAGAAACATATGCCCGTGTCTAAAACGTCCATCACTCTAGCTTGCTTTACGATTAAAACGGTAGCTAAATAGAACACTGTTTCGTGAATTCAAAAGATAGAAGACGTGTGTCTGTTTGATATATTGTTTGTTAATTTTCCGGAAAACCTCTGAAGAAAAATTAGCGTAATTTTACACATACTTTATGTATAATACACAAATTTGATGAAAGCAATCGAGCAATTTAAAAAAATGATTGGAAATATTCGTTTGCCATTCTCACTAATAAATCGCGATGTTAAATCTCATGACAGTTATGTCGATCTTAGGATGATATATATAGGATGAGAAAGTTCGATCCGATTGCATCGAATCGTGACTTTTAGAAAATTACGGTCAAACAATTTGTCAGACAAAATTAATTTCGGATCCCAATTACAGATTGAACGTATGTAATAAATGATGACGCCGATGAATCAGCGTGAACTTATACGAGAAGCGAACACGCTGTGTGATGTCCAGCTAGCAGCCGTTTTCTAATCACATGGCTTATTTAATCTAAAGGAACCTATCGCGTTATATACCCTCTCTGGTTTCTGTCAATGTTATGAGAAGACAGACTTTGTTGCTTTTTTACATTCCGGCTTTAGTACGTCATGTTCATTGTGCTCATTAGCTTTCACATATCACATTTCATGTAGCTTTAACAGGGCTCAATGGCTATAGAATATATCGATTATAATACCATTAACCTACTAATGAAAACATTGACTTTATGGGACGCTATCTAACTTTTCTATATATTTTGATTTTTTACTGGTGGTTAATTTATTTCGAGATTTAAAATAACGATAATTTTATAAATTTTATTTTTTAGTATATTTCAACATATGAGAAATATTTCAAATGAAATAAAAGTTATAGCTAAAAGAATTTTAATATAATATAAAAATCTAATAATAACTTAAATAAATTAAATTTTTGTGAAATAAAATAAAATGTGATGTTTGATGTCGACACGTTATCCATATTTTTATTTCATTTCACCCATAATTATATATTTTGCAAATTTATTTTTCAAGAATAATATTTTGTAAGGGAATAAAATCTCTGATTGTAATACCATGTAAATCTCGCATATGGAGGTGCCCTGCTCGGAAATATCGTGGTGGAGATAAAACGTGACTGCCAATATCGGAACGTAATGCCCCAGGATCGGACGTATTCTCGCAACGTCAATTCTATTAATTCCATCCGCGTGGCGAGCCGTCGGATTTGTCAGATCCGATACAGCGCGGCGATGCCGGAAGCGGGGCCGCCGTTGCCACCGAAGTAAGCCAAAGTCACTCGCCGGAAGTTCTCGGGGAAAATCTCGGAGATGAAATTTCCGCGCGTCCCCACGTTATACATGCTCGCCGCAACCGGATGGATTTGTCGGGCGATCGCGTGAAAAGCGATTCCGGGATTTCTCGCAGATGACCGTGCGCGTGTCTTTAATTCCTTATTAGCCCCCTTCGATCTCGTGGAAGCAGCGGAATCCCCGCGTGAGACTCCGCCGTCGTCGGGTTTCCGCGACGGGAGACGATCGTATCGGCGCTCACGATTTCCGCGCTGCGATCGTGTCGAGAGAGCGCCGGGAGCGTTCTATCGTCGGACGACATAAATTATTAATGCGCCTCTTCGTGAACCACCAGCCGGGAATACGAGCGGAATGCTGCGGATCCACCGAGAACGCTGATCGTTAAAATCATACCGAGCTGGTAGAGAGAAGCCGCATACCATACGCCGGAGATATATCGTTTCGAGCGTGATTGGCGCGAGAGGCACAAACTCAGGCGAATCTCAAATCAGCAGCGCGACCCTGAATCGCGAACTCGTGGCTTCGAGGGAGGGATAAAAACGTGAGAAACTGTCTTCGTTTGAGAAGTCAGGGTCGATTTAAAGCTACTACAATAGCCGGCTGAGAGTGCCCCGAGGGCAGCAGCCTTTCCGAGGACCTCGAATGGTAGAGCTATTGTTCTGACGTAGAATCGAATGTAAAAGTAGCTTATCTTTTTTTAAACTCAATATGAAATATTTTTGAACTTTTTTATGTTTTTCTCGTAATTGTCTACATTTATGATTTGCCATTGTCAGACAGCGTATAGTATAGGAATTTTTTTTTTGTAGAAGAACAAACCGCAAAGTTAATGGAATTGAATTAGTATTGCATAAATTATTTATTTGTGCAAAAATAAAGAAAGAGAACGAGAGAGAAAGAAACAGAAAATTAAAGTAAAGGTCATCGTAAATAAGTCTTAAATAAGTAACAAACACACATTTTATATATAGTATACATTAAAACATTTATATTAAAATTACTTTTCAATTTTTCTAAATTGAAAGAGAACGCAATTATAATAAAAGCTTTTTTCATTATTTAATTTATGATCAACCATTTAAAAAGTTTATGTTTTTTTTATTACATATTTTTGGTATTTTTATATATAATTGTTTCATTTTTTAATTATAATTGTTATATTTTTTGGTATTATTTTATATTTGGTATTATTTTATATATAATTGTTTTATTTTTTAATTATAATTGTTATATTTTTTGATATTATTTTATTATGATTAATTTATTATTCCTTTTAATTAAATTATTGTATTTAATTTATTATATGCATATTCAATATGAAAATAAAATATTAAAATGTGAAATAAATCATTTTATTTTATCTTTTAATAAAATATTTTCAAAAATTATTCTCATTTTATTTCAAACATTTTATTTGTAACACTTATTTTATTATATTTCTACTATATTCAATTCTCTGAAACAAATTAAAGCCTCATGTTGTAAAGGCGAAATTGAATTTTGACTTCTTTGATATAGACTTCTTCTCTCTGTCATTTCATTCGTGTTTCGATTACTTTTTTCCATACTTATGCTTCAAAACAATATTATATTACTATATTACAAAGTATTACAAAACTTTAGATCTTGAATTTTTATATTACGTTTTACTACTTGTCGAAAACTACATTTTATCGAGCTGAGTTCAAAATCTTTTGACTGGGGATTTAAAAATATAGTTCACAAGAGCATACATATGTATATATATAAATTCACATAAAAAATAATCTAAAAAATATTTCGTAAAAAACAAAAAATAAAAAATTATTAAATCATATATTAAAAGAAATTATCTCAATTTAATTTTTAGACATGAATAAATGTGTGTCCGCTGGTATTTATTTCGATGAAATAAATACCAATAAAAATTTTACGTGCATTCATACATGTATGGGAATGGATAAAATATCAAAGAAAATAAAATTGTAAATTTCCACATCACATACATCCATCTTTTATAGTCTATAAAATATTTCTTCACTCGTGTATGCGTCGCATTTTTTAGATTTTACTGCTACATGCAAAAATAGCTTATAACACGTCATCCGTCGTCTCGACTTTCTTTCTACACGTTTTATTCAGCTTCTGGATCTTCTTCGAAAGAAGAAAGTTAAAAAGATCCTCTCGTCCTTTATATTATGTCTATTTTCTTTTTCAAGTACCACGCGTTACTATCTGATAGTATCGCATTCGAAAGGAACGCATTGGAAACTCTCAGTCGAGTTTATACTCTACCGGAATATTTAAAGGACGTTCGTACAGAAAGAGAGTGCGTATACACCATCGTCGAATTTCACTTGAAATAATCCGCGTGCCTTTCCTCGGAAGAAGATCGGGTTCCTTTCGGTTTTAAGCGACGAATACACTGTAGTCCCGGGGAAAAAGCTGCCTGAAAGTACGGACTGTCGAGGAGTTTGCTTTCGCTTATATAGCGGACCGGAGGATCGATCCCTGATCCTTCCTTTCTCGGTCACAGTAGAGCCGTTTGGGATTAGCTCTTGGGAACTTTGATTGAAATATGTTTTGCCACCGTTTACCGCCCCAACGTTCAACGTCGCAGTTATATTCTGGCGACCGTTATTACGATATTTTGCTCCTAATACCTCAAAGGAAAGGATAGAACCATTCAACCGAATTAACAAGTTTTAGAGTTCTTTTGTGTGACAAACCAATTTCAAGCATGTGTATTATATTTTAATTTCATAAAACACACTAGAATTATATAATATTTCTTGTAATCTTTTAGAATATTTAAACCAATATTGTTAACGCAAGTCCTCTACTCATAATTCTAATACATTACTGTTGCATATGCAGTTTGCGAGGCACACTTTATGTTGATATAATATGCAATACTCACGAGAGATTACGCATAAATGAGCGAAATTACAAATATATGTAAATTTTCTGCAACATATAGCGACGTAGTAAGTAATATTCTTTCGCGAGAGTTTCTATTTTTAGGTTTATGCTGTACAATGTACGAGCGCGAGAATTTAAGAAGCCATTAAGAATTTTACGAGCGCGATATTTCATCCTAGAAGCTCAAGGAGGTCACACTACATCTTCCTTTTGCCTATCTCCGTCATTGTAAAAAGTATCATGCTCGCCATCGAGAGAAACGTACACGTACACGCTCAATCGTTGGCGTGTCGAAAAAAAAAATAAGTCTTTCGCGGCACGCGCGATAGGTTTGAAGTATGGCCGTCTCCTACGCAGCACGCATCTCTATTAGTAGAAAATTGGTGCCGGTTGCCCGTAGCCGTCTTCTATGCAACACTCGATGGAAAATGGAAGACGTGAAAGTGACAGGCGCTATCGCGACTGTCACTTCGCGCATCTCCAAGTCCGTGAACGTCTCCGCATGGCGAGTGTCTTGGCGATAAAAGGCGACAGCTACTTCTTTAAAAGAAACCCCTAGCGCGCCTAGTATGTGTCAGGGATTCGACTCGTCAGACGCGCCGGTTTGACGGCATCGAAAATCCATAAACGACAAGTTTCCATCACCGCCGCCGAAAGTCGTTCTCGTGGAATCGTCGATATGTTCTTAGCGTGGCGGATCGACGTCGTCTATGCCCATCGGACACTGCGAAATATTGTTTTGAGAAATACCCTCGGACTTGCAGCGCGCACCCCTTATTGCTTCTCGCTCCGTTGGCGCGGAATACGATTGTTTTATTATACGATCTTCGTCGCGAACTTGGAAAAGTTCTACCTCTTTTTTCCCCGAACTTCTTTATCTTCCTCCCTCCGTTTTTGCGACTTCGATCCCATTTCGTATATCATCACCTTACTCATCTCCGATAGTTCGAAAGTTCGACGACTTCGTAGTTACGACTTTTATTCCGGTAAACAACGTTGATTTTAGCATGATGTCATCTCGGTTATGGACTCGGATCGGCAAGTTATGTATATCAACAGAGAATTCGAGAATATGGCTGTCATATCTACGAAATATATAACACGCGCGGCAAATTTTATATTCCTCTGCATACGATTGTGTCTCCTCGCGCATTTCTAGTTCTATATCTCTATAAAAAGAAATCAGAGAATCTCAGATAAGTTTTAGAGAGATAGTTTCGAAACGTGAAAACTGTCGAAAGATAAGTTTTCAGTTTGATTACATGGTAATTAAGATAATCAATGTTGCATATTCAATATTTCCGTCGATGAAGAGCATAGATGAAACATTTGTCTCAACTCTAATTGGCATTATCGAGCATGTCATTCTCCGAGATAACGGAGAACTGGTAGATAACAGAAGCCGATGTAATCTTGCAAGTGTGTGTCAGTCTTCGGCATGATACGCTCGCTTATGTGTATGTCGGCAAACACGTGCCTAGAAAGTCTTGGGAGAATTGCCCGGAGGTACGTCTGCCAGGAAGCTGCTAAATCGCTTCTCTACGATTCATTTGGAGTCGAACAGTCGCATTATCGTTTTTACCCGTGGGCTGTTTGCGAGGCCAAAAAGACTATTAAAATTTCCATAAGCTTGGCAAGCATAATTCAACGAAGGATCGCTGAAAGACGATAATTATATCGATGTTACATCTTGCTCATGGAAAATAATCGCAGACTCTCTTTTCGCTTCTTGCGTGCATCCATCTTTCATTCCGATAGAGCATCTTTTAATGGAAATTTATCACAGTTTTTGCAGCCTCGTTAAGAGACATCAATAACTGTCCGAAACAAATTCGTAATTCGATAATACTGCATGAAAATATGTTTTTATACATACAATGATTTAAGAGGTAGTCTCTGCTGCCTCTCTTTCTTTCTCTCGCGATTTATCTCAAGAAGCCAGGGTTGCCTCGTAACGAGCGACATTCTGAATACCCCGGTGAAAAATTGTATTCTCGGAAGTCGCGTTTTCGCATGGATGAAACACCGGCAGAACCGCATCGTCACGACCCGATCGTCACCGTCATCATCCTTTCGGCGTGTGTGCGGCCAGTCGACTATGACGAGCGTTGATCTCTGGTTTTTGCGGGTGCGCGTCGTGCGCGGCGAAACAAATTGTCCGCTTTCATCTTCGTCGATGGAAGATGAAAAACGAGATTCTCCGATCGCGGGCATAGGTCGTATAAAACGGGCTCGTGTGCCATTTTTCTGCGTTACGCCTTCGCGCGTCCGAGCAAAAAACCGAAATAATCGCACCGTAAATTCGCGCGCGTGCAGGGACCCCGATATAGATTCTCTTCGTTTCTTTCTTTCGTACGAATACGCGCGCTAGGGGGCCGATGGAAGTAGCCACCCCCGGTGCCACTGGATAGCCACTTTTTGCCGAATTGCTGTTCCTTTTTCCTCCTCTCTTTCCTTGGCCGCGTCTCTTGCCAAATCGCCAAATTATTTCGCTGCCGATTAACCTCCCGCGTGAATTAATCGCCGGTTTCTTCGAACGGGTAGAGTAATCCTCATGAATCTTGATATAAACGAGAGTCGGCGTTGATATTTTTTTCTACGTTTTATGATTGTGAAAGGTTCTACGGTATAATATAATCTTTTGGGATTTAAAGTAAAATTGTGTTTGCCTGAAATGTTTCTTTTTATACATGTCAAGTGGATTCTTATAATAATTTCCAAAAATATTATATATAATACTTACACAGAAAAAAAGGACATTCTTGTTTTGAAAATATATTTAGTTTTAACATGGAAATCTTGAAATGAGATTATATTTATTGCGTTAATTAAGGAAAAATATAATTGCTTGGATAATATAATTGCTTATTTGAATGAAGCCATTTTATATAGTTCAATCAAGAAAAATATATTCTTATGATTTAAGATTTAATTTTCTTGAATGGAAAATAAACAATGTTAGATAGAAAATAACATTTTTAAATCAAAGATTATAATTTTCTTAAAGTAGAATTAAATAATTATATATTCTTGAGGTGACAATTACAATATTAAAACTAGACTATAATGTGAAAATTTAAACTTGTTAAATTCTTCTAAGAAGATTATAAATTGTTACGTATATACGAAACAATGAACGCGTTAGTTTAAGTATATAAATTTTGACGCTTATTTTTTTCTGTGTATACTTTCTGCCTCTCTCGAGGATAAATAAATATATATATATAAATAAATATATGCACTGAATCGATTTTGTATATAAAATACAATACTTTTATATATGTGCACAAAAAGTAACATTACATTATTAAACGAAGAGAGAAAAAGACAAAATAATTTTAATCATCTACTACGATTTATTTACTTATCTGTATTAACAAGATAAGACTGTGTACCAAGTTTGAAAAGAGGTACTTTGTAATCCTCAAATCATTGTTATTTAAATGAATTCTGTAATTATAGACCTGCTGGAGTTAGACAAACAACCCCAGCAGTTTGGTCTGGATGGATGTCAAGTGTCGTCGACAAACAAACTTAATAGGTTGCGCACGTTCGCTAATTATAACAAATAGTTTTCGACAAAAAACAATTTACACTTTATCGAGCTCGTCGCTCGCTCTGGGCTTTCATCGAGAGAAGTTAACGACGAGTAAATGAGAGCTTTGCCCACCCGCTGAACATCGACGCCGACTTCCGCGACGTATTCGTCGACTCGACGATTCCGTCGACGTGGCGTATCTGCTTATTCACCGGCCGCGTAATAGGGCGAATCTCCCCCTCCGCGTGACGAACAAAGCAAGGAGCGAAGAAACGAATTGGCAACCCATCGTCGGGAGGCCGGGGGTGGGTTAGGGGTTCCGGTAACTAAGAAGATGGAGGACTCGCACAGAGAGGGTGCGCTGGAAGTCGAGAGAATCGAGAGAAGAGGAACGCTCGTAGATGGGGGATGGTAGAAAGAGGGAGATCGAAGTCACTGCTGGCGGTTACAGCAGCGGTGGCACGACGATCGTACTATCTCCGGTGAACAAAGGGTAGGTTACCCTCCCCTGGTGTACCGGAAGCAGGGCGCAGGAGGGAACGGAAGACACCCTGAGACCCCGACTTCCGGTTACTGCCTTTCATATCCAGGCCTTCCTATGTCGCGCAGCCTATGCGGCACATGAGAAGGAATCTCTGCGTGTACGCAGAATTCGCGACGCGTGCGTATGCGTGGGTGATACGTCCTCGTGTACGTATAACGAGACGCTTTACTACATATCCAGAACTAATAACTCGGGGTTGGAAATTGGCTGAAGGCTTCGCGTTGCTCCGAAATATCTCTTCCTTTACTCTCCCTCCCTTCTTCTCTTCTCATGCCGTACGGATTGTGTCCCTTCTCGATTACGCGTCTTAGATAGTATGTTTGCAGTGGTTCTGAATGGAGAAGAGAATCGTTCGAATGTAAACGCGAGGGGAACTTTCGCGACTTCGATGAAAACCCTAGTCCCAAATGTCACAGTATATATATTGCCATACGAAATACACATAGTAATTATGTATTTAAATCATAAGTATAATAAATAAATAAATAAATAATAAAATATATAATAAAAATAAATAAATAATAAAGTATATAATAAAAATAAATAAATAAATAAATAATATAATAAATAATAAAATATATAATAAAAATAAATAAATAAATAAATAATAAAATATATAATAAAAATAAATAAATAATATAATATAATATAATAAATAAAAAAATAAATATATAATTTTATTTTTGAAACATCTGTTTATCATTGTCAGTTTAAAATATTTCTTTTGTAATTAACTCGCTGTCAAGCATATTAAATCGAATTTTTTTCACAGTATAATGACGTTGTTGAATAGGAACATCATTCGCAATCACTGTCGCTCGAGTAATATCTGGCAATCCGTGATCGATCGCAATAGCCGTAAGCTATACCGGTTAAATTTATTGGTCCGCGAGAACCTGTCTCATTGAGCAATCCGGCCTAGGGCTGTGTTATATCGGCACTCTGTTCTCGTAAACCCAGCACTCTTAGATGATGGGTTTTAACTTATTCACGGTACAGCCGCGCTTTCTTCGCTGTAAACACGTCGAGCTTTTGATAAACAATTAGTTCCGGATATTATATTCAATTTCACGCGTCATCTCGGATAACTTGTGTAGCGATATGTGTGGGTATAATGTTCCGGAAAGAGAAAGAGAAAAGAGCATCATGCTAGATATAGAGGCAGGGGCAGAACATAAAGAAGAGCTATCAGCTTTCAATTATCCATTAGCCATTCTTACGTGACTTTGTTGACGACTAATTAAGGTTAATTTTCTCGACATCATTTAATGCCATTATATATAAATTATAAACTGAATATAAACTGAATAAAATAAAGTTGATAGATTAAATATTTACAAGATTTTTTTAAACGTCTCTCTCGTATATTCAGAACTTTTCTCGGGATAGTGTCTAACGTTCGAGCAAGAGAGTTTGTTCAATGGATGAGTGTCTCATCGCATTTATAATAGAGATGAATTTGTCGGCAGCGGAAATTCTCATTTGGAGGAACCACTCGCCGTTGGTTACATTATATCGGTACTTTGTCGTCGTCCTCGTAAAACTACCTGAGCTCTCAGACAACGGGGTTAACTTATTTACAAGACTGCCGCGGTTATGGTCGTGTAAACACGTCCGGCGTATTTACAGGTCCATAACGTGATACGGAGACTGGTGTCGCGACACGTCTGCGAGAGTCTATATCTTATGAATGTGAACGTCTGTGTGCATCGTAATGCCAACGCGATATAGAAAACAGCTGTAAAGGACGGTTTTTGAGACGGTCGTCTACGACGGCCGACGACAGTTTACTGGCTATCGACACTTCGAAACGTATCAACGCTCGCAATCAATTGTTTGTTTGCTAGATTAAATATTAAATACGATATATATTACACGATAATATAGATTGTACATTATTTTAACGCTTTTATTTCTGACGCCTTTGGTAAGTTTAAGGATGTTTTGTATGTACAATCCCAGCAAAAAGTAGCTGAAAATCAATATTGACGAATATATTTACTATTTTGAGTATGAGAAATTGCGTGGAATATTACAATTTGATCTTTTAATCTTTTGATTTTGTTAATCGAAATGATTAACAAAATTTGGAGAGAATTTCGCCTTGTGACAGATATATGGCTAACTTCATTAAATATATATTTAATATCTTTTTAACCAGTTAGTACTTGTATAATATTATTTGACCAAATATTTCCTCTGTACCTAAACTTTTGCTCTGTACCTAAATTTTAAACAAATTCTGAATATTATTTCCATGTGTTTTTGTCATTTGAATCGACGTGATTATACGTTTCCCATAAGAACTCATGTTAATTCGGTGCAAATTAAAATCCTTATAACTTGTGAACGCTTTAGTGAATCGATTTAAAAATTGTACTGAAGATTC
Organism: Camponotus floridanus; assembly: GCF_003227725.1. Classification (NCBI taxonomy): domain Eukaryota; kingdom Metazoa; phylum Arthropoda; class Insecta; order Hymenoptera; family Formicidae; genus Camponotus; species Camponotus floridanus. The sequence goes on from NW_020229214.1 coordinate 3,381,927, forward strand.
TAAACATATATGTAAGGACATTCTGTACAATTTTCATTAAATTCTCGATATTTTGAAAATAGGTACAAAACATCCTTAATATCACTTTTACATCATAATTGTGAAACGACCTCTTCTAAATTTATACGACCATCAACAAAGTAATATCTGCGTTAAAAATATATGAGACAATCAACAAATATAACGATTAATTCTTACAATAGGCAAACTATTTCATTTACATTAAGTAACATTATAGCATAAAATTATCTGCCAACTAATACGCGTCAAATATAATGGTTAACACTCTCGTGATAATCATTCTAAGCATGCTTGCTAAACGTAACGATTCTCACACTTTGAATAAATTAATGTCTTTGCAGTTGTAACAGAATTTTTTCTCGGAAAAGTGTGTAATAAAGCTTGAACAAGAAGCAAATCCTTCCTCTCTTTATTCTCAGCAGTATTTCCCACCAGAGCTTGAATGTAACTATATGTACGTACCATAATGGCGATGTATAGGATGTCCCGTAAAAGACACGACGGAACGTCGGTAGGTGCCCATTAAGGGTAGTCGTTTCTGCCTCGAAGGACGGCGGTCGCAAAATCAATTACGTCAGAAGCTCATGGACCCCGGAGGTGGCCTCTGCTGTAACGTAGTGGAAAGATCAGAAGTCGACGACGGGGTCGAAAGTGCAGGCAGAGTCTTCCTTCCTTGTGGAGGCATAGACCAAAGTCAATAACTCACTCGGCTTCATCGAGAAACAAAGTGAGCGCCAGCTTCCCCCTTCCGCGCAGAAAAGGAATTTTCGTCTCAATAAATAACTTGCAAAGAATTTTTGAGACTAGATATTAATCTTTTACTAAATATCATGTATATTTAAACATTAGTCATGTATACTAAACATTTAGTCGTTTTTCTTTGAAAATCTATTTCTGAAACTGATACGTGAGACTTTTTCTTTGTATAAATTTATATAAAAACTAAAGTATGAATAATTTTAATTCTAACTTTAATAATAATATTTAATTTTATAATCTTAAATATGTTTGCACATATATACGCATATTTTTCTGCTAATTATAAATTATATAAAGTCTTCGTGTTCATCTGCAATAAAAAGATGACTAATATTCGAACGAACGAGAGGGTACATTGCGAGGAAAGAAGGAGACACTTTACAGTTCAATTTCATAAAAGAAAATCCCGGTCTGCAAGAAACGAAGACCGACATTGTATTGATTCTCGCTACATTTCACGAAGTGAAATCGAACTTGGCAAAGCATGAACAAGAAGACGTTGTAGTATAGAGAACAGAATACCAAACTATGTAGCAAGTAGCTGCTTAGTGACGCGTGATTCATAATCTTAGCCAAGTAGTATAACTTTAGTCTGGGAAACGATTATTCGCGATAAAATCAAAGAGACCGTGAGTTGGTTAATAATCGAACACATTGCAATCTTGTTAAAAATGTATGATAATAACAATAATCAAAAGCACTTTCTAATATACGAAACGTATAATTTGCGACAAGTATTACATATTGAATTGAAAAAATACAAATACGTACTTAATGCAAATTTGTTACTATAACGAAAAAATATAGATAGAAACGAAAAATATAGAACATAACAAAAATAGTATTAATATAAATATTTTTTCAACTCTTCTTCTTTTTCTCTTTTCATAAGATAATAAAATTTTCTTTTGATTTCACATTGATATATTATATGTACACATTTTTTAAAATAGATACTTAAGTATACAATTTTTTTACGTACCTTATTTTCTCGATACATAACATCTGTCGAAAACTGGAACATTTCGATGATATCATTCTGCCGAGTCGCCTAGAAATAGACGAGCGAGCGAATATATTACGATTTCCGGTAAGTTAACGTAAGCAAACGCGCGTGGCAGAGAAATCGCGAGAATAGCGTCGTTAATGCAGTTGCCAAGTCGGGCTTCTCGGACATTTTCAAACCATCTTTGAGTCTTTGAAACCTCACCTTTGATGAGCCGCCGCTGACGTCGGAGTTGCAGAGCAAGGCTGCTGGCTTTAATAAGAGTCTGCCAAGCGCCGCCACAAAGGAATGCCACTGGAAATTTCTATGTCTCGAAGATAGAGTGGTCGAGAGTAGGAGGATGGCCGCTAGAAATGCCAGTTTTCGTATGTATCTTTCTTCTCCTCTCTCTTTGTCTCTTTTTCTCCCTCTCGTTCTCTCTCCCTTCTCTCTCCCTTCTCTTTTTCCAACTGTTTTAAATGCAAATAATACAATTACTGGGGGAGCATGTGCGACAGGTGCGCTTCTTCGACAGAGCGCATAATTCATGTCCAACCGCAAAAGGGGTGCAAAGTAGGATTACGGAATTAATTTCGGATTCGTTTGATTCGACATTGGATGAGCTATTAATCGGGAGGATTGCACTCGTTTTGACGCGTATAGGGATGAGTTGAAGAGAAAATTAAAACTATAATATCCATAAAACGTGATATCAATCATCTTTCTTGTTACATTCCGTAAAAAATTTGTTAGTGCGTTATTCATTTTCTATTGAATTTTTATATTATATTCATCAACGAATTTTTTGAAACGATAGGATCCGATAATGAGCTGAAAAAGTGAGCGGCAAAAGAATATGAAATATAATCATTGCCAAGCGTCTTGGAAGACGCGTTTTAACAATTATCTCGTCCTCGGTGAGGCAGCCCTGTGACGCATTCCATCCCCGACTTTCTTTCAGCCCCTGAAGGCAAGGACTTTGCCTCGAAATTCCTCGCGAGCTTCCCGCGCCACCACCTTTGTACACTATACCTATCCGCCCTTTTTCACCGTCACGCGCCCTCCGCCGTGGCTCGCCCTCCCTTATTTTCCTATCGTCCTCGCCATTCTTGTTCCCTCTTTGTCGCCTGCCATAGCCGTTTCCTGCGGATCACCCCTCGTTCGTGCGGCACTCTCACCCTCGCCGCAGAGGGCATCGTAGAACGGAACGAGCGGCGACCAGCAAATTGATATTAAATGCCGAGGTTGGTCACCTTGTATATTTCTTTATTAACTTCGCGGAATGGGCCATCCGACTCCCTCGCCGTATCCTTATAAAAGGACCCATCTCGCACCCATCTTGCTTTATTCCACCGCGACTTTTTTCTATTTCGTATTCTAACATTGGAAGCGGCTCTGCGAGGATCCTTAGCGTCACATTTAAACGGTCGAGAAGGAAATGACAGACGTCTTTTACCTTCTCTCGTGACGCGTCGTACGCTAGAAACGGATGATCGTACTTATTCGAAGATTGATGAAGAGCACGCGTGTTGTGAAAGAATCTGTAATTGAAAAAAATTGCTGCGAGGGACGATTCCCGCGATATCGAGGCTCAGCTTAACGGTTTCCAGCCACTGAGGGGCAAAAAAAAAGCGAGAGCTAATTCTTATGAAAAATTCCCAGGGACGCCGCGCAGGCGGCGGGAGAAGGACAGATGACGAGAGACAGTGAGAAGGAGCGCGGGAGATGTCTTGGTTAATTAACGGCCACGTGCGTCTCATTAACAGACTTTCAACCACAAATCACGGCATGGCATTGCGCGGCTACGAGCATAAATACCAATTATGCGTAGCTCGTACGACTTGCTTCGGCCTGAAGCGACGGAGGGTGCGCGAAGGGTTCCCTAAAACGAAATTCAACCAGGCATAATTGTAATGCATATAGGCCAACGAGGGGTGACTCGAGATTAAAACTCCTTTCTCGAAATTAGTACGAGGGCTCTTACGCGAAACGTCGTCATCGGCGTCGCCGGCGCCGACGTCGTTGTTGTCGTCGTCTTTCACGCGGTAAATCACAGATTGCTTTTATTTATTTTATTCCTCGGCGAAAGGAAATTTACCTTGCGGGGGAGTAGACGATACACGTCGTAATTCATCTCGTAAGATCGTTTAGCCGCCATGTAAATCATTCGTATCGCATCGGATCGGACGAGCCATTTTTATGAAATATCGATGCGAGGAGGCCCACACGGCTCGTACGCGCCTTTATACCCAAAGTGATCGTTTCGACGGGGCTTAAAAGCGCTCGTCGGACGCGCAAGTACAGCGCAAAAGTACCGTACTTAAGCGGAATCGATCTCCGGGCCGGTCCAACGATAATTTTCTGGGTTGTATAAATTAATTACTCTTGCCAAGCACTCCCCCTACTCTATACTCTCTCTCTCTATCTCTCTCTTGCTCTTTGCGAGTCCCACCGTAAATTACCCGGTGCATTATGGAGCACGATTTATTAATACAATTTGCCTCCATGTAAAAGGCGCCAGGCGCCAATTACCGTGCCACGTTCTTGACGCCGGTGCTACTGCGACGTGGCTGCAACACGTTACATCCGTTAAACCGCACATGCACCGTGCGGAACAGAGAACGGATGCACACGTGCGGCTTAGCTGCCTGAAGTTTTGCGGACCGTACACGCCCGCGCTATCTCGTTTTAATACATAAGTATTCCTCTCATCTCGCAGTAACGTGGACAAGGAAATCTCGAAATAAAATTATTTAGGAGCGAATAAAATTATGCATCCGCCGGCATTTACGCGCCGCGCGGTTCTTTACCTAGCAGCTGGGGTCAGGTGTTGTCGGAACTTTTTTAATCCCACTTACGCCAGGAGAATATCGTAAGAGAAAATTGTGATAAATCCGAAGGCGCGCGACCATTTTATCTTCATTTCCGAGTGGATGGCAGAGGATCACCTGTTTTAGAATTAAAAAGCTTGTATGAACAGAGCTCGATTTATCAGTATTCCGATCAAGTAATATCATGCGTTTTCGCGATTGCTAGACCAATTAAAAGGGAAATGGTATAAAATGTATTAGCAAAGATATGCGATAAGTCGGCAGACGCGTTATTGCAATTTTCGTCGACAACGATAATGTCATAATGTACCTTTCTGTTGTCGTTCCTGCAGTCATTTCATCGCGGCTTTCACGTCGCGACCGACGTAATGAGTATCCAGTTGCATTATGTTAGACAAGAACTCGACTGAGCCCTAGGCATATTTACAAATGCGTACGCATGCGTTTATTCAAGTTTTAATACGTCAAAGCAATAGACTCCAAATACAAGGGAGGCATTAGCCTCCTTTGCGCGAGCACTTTACAGCTCCCATTACCCAAGTTTCACCTAGTGATTAAACCTCAAGCAAGTCACTCAGAAGCTTTTCGACATTAACTCACGCTTCCCGTTGATATTCAAGATTTCAAGCAATTTCGCTCGGCTGCATTGTCGTCGCCGTCGTTCCCCTGTCACCGCCTCGCTTGGCCCGCTCGTTTCGTCTCGTCTCGTCTCGTCTTTTGCGCTCTCGGCGCCACGAATTGTTCCGCTCTGCTTAGGAAAGAGTACGCGCGAGTCTTCTGGTGTAGGTGCTAAAGCGTGACGGGGCTCCGGCAGAATTTTCGTCCCGACAGGAAACAATTTCGTCGTCTTGATTTTCTATCGTTCCCCTTTGCGACGCGCTGATTCGCGAAAACACACACACAGGGCGTGCAAGCAACCATTGTGACTCGCGCTCGATTTCACGTCAAAACTCGGCGACGGATACTCTCGTTGGAATTGTAATCGCACTGTTTGCCGATTTCAATGTAACTAGTGTTGAAATTACTTATAAAAAAATACCGGGTTTAAACATTTGTCATGCTCATTCAAACAGTTTTATCAGAACAGAACTAGATTTTATCTAGTCAGGGAATTCAAATATTTATTTTTTATCTATATTTTTTTAAAATTCTATTTACAGATAAATTTGTAAATATTTTTCTCTTTATTTTCTCTCATAGTTAAAACTTTTTAATACCTGGTATTTGTGGCAAGGATTTTTAGAAAAAGATTTTTTTGTAATCTGTGAAATTCCATTGAAAGTCGCTAATAATTTTTTCATGTTATTAGGTCTCCGTTTTAATTCTCTTCCCCGTTGAGCCTCGTTTAAGCTTTTCAGCGGACCACGCGGGGGACCGAAAATGTTGCCGGAAACTCAAACATAATTAATATCGCAATACTCGCCATCCCGTAGGAAAAGCCAATATTATGTACTGACGGTGAGCGAAGAAAAAGAATGAATACGAAGGGTGCAGCGTAGGATAATACAGGGGCCGCCTAATATACCACTAGATATTCGGTAACTTGGCATGAATGAAGTCATAATACAAGTAGGTAGTACTAAAGGCTCCTTCGAAGGAACGTATCCTTCGAGGGATGATCGGCAATGGGGGAAACCGTTGCCTCGGGGTTTCCCCGGAGACTGCAGGGGACTCTTTATTTAATATCCCCAGGCTGGTGTCAAGGAATATGTATTACCGGACCGTTGTCGCTTCGGCACTTATTCGCCTTCTTCGCCTCGTTACTCTCGCCAGATTCAACGATGCGCTCGCGTTTTCGCCAGATTTAAGAGAGCCAATTATCGTAATTAAATGATATGAGATTTTATCGAGACATACAAAAATTTTTGTGCGCAAAATTTATCTTATACAAGGTGTCAGGGCAATCTCTTCTCCAAAAAAAAGCTCTTGCAGCTTACCTCGAGAGCTTTTCAAAACACTACAATATTTTATATAATATATAATATATTATATAATATATTTATGTAATATAAAGTATTTTATTTAAAGTATTTTACATAAACCATAAAATATCTACTGAAATATTCATTTTTCGATTATCTTACCTTAATACTTTTATGTACAAAATAACGATAGGAATCAATTGGTGTAAAGAAAACACATAATTGTTTCGAAGAAAAAATATGTAATGTAATTTGCAATTAACACATTAAGATAAAATAATCTATAATAAAAATCATAAAATATATGATTACATATATATGATTTATGTAAAAATTAAGAAATTATTTCAAGCCTCAAAACTCGAAAAGTACTCGATGAAAAATACTTTATTATTTGTTTCGAAAAGCTCTCGAGATAAGCTAGAAGAGCTTTTTCTGGAAAAGAGATTGCCTCTGTATATTCTATAAATACGTAAATATTTAAAATGTTTGAGCTCTGAATAAAACGCCACTTTTTCTTAAAGCTACAAGACAATTATATTGGCTGTAATGAAATAACGTTCTATAATCTTGCAACAGTAGATGTTTCCTTTGCGATGCGACTAGTGAAAAAGTTCAATATATTTCTAGCACGTCCTTGGAAACTCTCATATGATGAACTTACTTCGACTTGCGAACTTCTCGTGAAAAACTAGCATGCAGTAGCACACTCTTTCTTCTCCTTGACACTCGGTACGTGGGAAAACTCTCTTGGCCCACGGAAGTTTTCGAAGAGGAGCTGTCTACGGTTTTTCAATGTCTCCTTAGCTACAAGTTTGGATTGGAGTTGCAGTCGCAACGATGCGGTAAAGATGAAAAATCACAGTTTGCGCGATAGCTGCATAAAATGCAAATCCAAAGAGGACGCCGGACGTAATCATTTTTGAGGGTGTACACGCTTTGTTGGGATAAGTCCGTGGTATGTGTGCGACGTCTTCATAAGCAGCATAATCTTCGCTTGGAAATCAAACGTTTCCGAGCATCCCGTCATATTTCACGATCAGCCGCACGGTTGCTCTTTCATCCTTCCCTCCGCGAAAGCATTTTACGCCCGTTTGATCTTACCAGTTATACAATAGCGAACGCGTGTTACGCGTATAAATGCAGTGAATACCGTATAACGTTACGTACCCTTCGAGATTATACAAGCTTTTACGTGGAAATATCGCAGACTTAATTGACCGCGCATGAATACGCTTCACGTGCCTTTAAATTAACTCTCTTATTTCCTATCGGCTTGCATCGATATCACGGGTTCTTTTACTTATTTTGACATTAATTATACGTGTAATTATATTTTTAAATATTATATTAAACTGGCTCACGTTTTCTTAAAATTAATAATACTTTATTTAAAAAGATGAAATATTTTACATGTTGTAAAAACACTGTAATTGAGCGATTAAAAGCGTATTAAAATTTCCGATATTTCTGATTCTCGTATACACATATCTTATATATCAAGTTTTATAACATGAAAATCATGGCGTAATGTTTTTTTAATTAAAATTCTTGTAATGTTTAATATTATCAATTCAATAGAGTATTTGATATTGTCGTACGTACCCGAGAGATTTCGAAAAATGCAAAAATGCGGGCAAATATCCGACGCAACAGCATTCAGTATTTGCTGGATCCGGGCGATATTTGCTAGCGGAGACACACGAAATTGAAGGGGACACCCTCTATGTATCGCACAGAAGTGCAATATCCACTCTCAGTTTCTCTCATATACTTACTCTCGTTTATATACGCGTAGCTTACATACAAGAAGGAACGAAACCCGGGTAAAATCACCTGACGCGTGTAATGCGTTTTTTATTAAAGTCTCAACTCACGCCTCGGGCATGTAGTCGTACTTGACGTTAAACTTACAGCATGAATACGCAAAATAATTTAACAAATTTGAGAAAATACTCCGGGTTCATTTAAAAAATTTAAATTTACTGGTCGACAATTGACGACGATTATTAATCGCTATGTTTCATTTGTTTCAGGTAAGTCCCATTGGTTTTTTCATTAAGCGAGTCCAACAAAACAAGGTAAATGTTTGATAGCACTAGTTACGAAATATCCGTGATCGGCTCGCACTAGAATATTTTCTAACGGTGTATCTCACATCCCATCTCACATTCCATCTTGCAATATTTTCGCCGATCGTTTTGGCCAACCACCATATCGCTGAAAAACAAGACAAACACTGTATTTTTTTAGGATTTTTGCCATTATGTGTTAACCGTCGGTTTGCGGACGATCCTTTTAACTTTATCAAGTCAACAACAATACCAATCGCGCTTACGTTATCCTCTTGCAGTTATTGTTTGCCCTCAAACCCAATTTTTCGCGTGCAAACCGCGCTCGGTGCAGCCAGGGGAAAAAACTGACAAGCCAGTCAGCAGCGGTTTTCGTTGACACACGCGCGAATCCAGCGAGTCCGGTAATTACCTTCTCGATTGCGCGATGCCTTTCTCAGCCGGTGAAAGTAACGCGATCATACGATTCGCTCTCATTAGAGGTGCAAAACGCGATCGCGCGATGCGGTTGCTTACGATGCACGCTCGTTCGCGTTCCCCAGCCTCTCGCGTTCTCTCGGGGTGTCGAGCAACGAATCGTGCCGTCGAGAGAGACGCGGCTTTGCCATTAGCCGACACCCGTTGTCGCACTACGCGGGGAACGGCAACACGCAGCCTCTTCTCTTCTCTCCTTCGCTACTTGGCACGCTAATTGGCAAACATCGGCCCGCGGACGGCTTATCGCGATCGGCTGGCGATTTTTGCAAATTACGACTCGCTCGTCGTTCGACACGGACCACGTCCCTCCTCCCCCCCATGGCCCCCTTTCGCCTCTCGGCACCGCTGCTAGTTCAGAGATCGGCGATAACGTGGTCCATCGATATCAAACACAGCCGTCGACCTTTCGAAACACACGCCCGGCTCTCTCTCTTTCCCTTTGTCCCCGCTCTATTTTCTCGCGAATTAATTTTCGCGCTTCCTCTGTTTTAACCGTCATATTATTCATCTATCAAACATGAGCTGGATGGATAATTATATTTACGTATGCCGTGTGCTTTTGTCGGATGAATGAGTGATAGCTTACGATGAAATATTCGATTAATGCGAGAAATCGACATGTTATTAGTTATTGTGTGTTTGTAATTTTGCATTGTCGGGTAATTCTACAGGTTATTTATTAATCAATTACACGTTCTCTCGCAGTTATGTAATATAGGTCACGTTTGAATTGTTATGTGCGTCTATTTTTAAAGAAAAAAGCGGAATGAACGCAATTGCCAAGTTTAAATTTATAAAATACGGTGACACAAATCGCGGTTCGTGTTTATGACATCTCCTTTCTGTTTTATTTTTATTTCACCGATTATACAGGATTATACAGATATACTGAAAAAGAAGTTAAATTGCATCTCTAAGGCAAAATGATACAATAGCTTTATGCTTTCTCGTTTTTCTCTTTATAATTACTATATAGAAAATAGTTATAAAATGTAAAATTTTATAAATTTATTTCCTTTTCTTTTTGTCTCTTATTTTATTTATGTCCTTTTTTTTCTTTAAAATTTGTTCTTATTGATTTTTATCAATATAAGTCATATATAAAAATCTAGATTTTGCCTATAAAAAATCTTAATTATGAGATAAATAAATTAGTGATTTCTATCAATTTAAGTCGTATACAAAAATCTAGATTTTGACATATAAAAAAATCTTAATTACGAGATAAATGAATTAGTGATTTCTATCAATATAAGTCGTATGTAAAAATCTAGATTTTGACATATAAAAAAATCTTAATTATGAGATAAATGAATATTTTTATGCATTATTCGTTCCAAACTTTATGTGATAACAAACTATTGCAATTGAAAATAATATCAACTTCTGAATGGTTGCGTCTGTTGTGTGAGCGAAACATTATGATATATTCAGTGACGCAGTCTTGCTAAGTTCTATGGCAAGCGGAAACGCAGATAAATCTTGCAACACGGGAAGGAAAGAATGCATTACACCGCTTGTCGTCCCGGTATACCGCACTCAGTTTTCATGACACCCGTTGTTTCAAAACTAAGATTGTAAATACGTAATAAACATGTATGCTATGCAGTTCGTGCTTACACATTTTAGAAAATTGCGAGATGGTGTATACGATGTTGAGAAACTATACTCCGGGTAATAACTATATCAAGACAAGATATGCATTATCCAAATGCGTTTCTTTTTCTCTTTCTTCCTGTCATGGTGCATTTTAAATAAAATAGGGAGAAATGTGTCGCTTACCAGTCGGCCAGAATCGATATTTTTGATCAACAAACTTCGACATACATTCTTTGAAAACGGCATTCGCACGTGATCGTGCATGAATAGCATTCGCTAGGCTGACAAGAGGATCTTTTCACGAGTAAGCTCGCGCTGAAATCGAATACGTGTGTGTGTATATATTTTTTTATTTCCCGACGCGAAGCATTTTTCGACCGAGCAGCCAAGTTTGTGGGTTTGCGCTTTTGTCCGCGATGGCGCGCGAACTGTAGTTCAATCCCCGACACCCTTCCCGCTCGGTTCGGAGTAAAAAAAAAAAAAAAAAAAACACGAAAGAGTTCACCGGCAGGTGGCACGAAAAAATGGGCCGAAAAGGTTTGAATTGCGATGCGGCGAACGGTACGTTGCACGAGCAAGCGGACTGGAAGCGCAACCCCCCCTAGCTACCCCCTTTCTACCTATTCCGGCCCATCCTGGCACCGCAACCGCCCTGCCTGACACCCCTCTCTGATACTCTGCCCTTTTTTTTCGCCTTCCCTTTCTTCCCTCGTCGGCGAAATTAATTTTACCGGCGCCGCCACGATAACTCACGGTTGCATGTCAACGCTTTGACGCACATAAAAATCTCGTTGCGGTCGGGACCCGGCGTGTGCATGCGACTCGCATGCGACAGAGCCGCGAGTTGCCACGCCGTTGCACATTAGTCCGCGAGTTGGAAAAAGAGATGTACGTTTATACCGCGGGCACGCGCACCGATTTGCCTAAGCAACGGAGAAAATACGTGCCGCGGTATAATGCGGAATTACAATGCCGCGCGTCTTGCCGCCATCGGAGGAAGAGCAGGAGGAGGAGGGGGAGAACGGCGACAGCGGAGGCGGCAGAAATGCGACCGGCGACATAAAATGTCCTTAATTTCCCTGAAAAAGATTATTTATCTCCGCGGCTCACTTATCCGGATGATCCAATTTTGCGCGCACGCCCGAGTCGAGCGGCAATGCTTGTGCTGGGTGGAAATCACGGTAGGAATATTGTGCAAGTTGTTATAAGTCTTATTTTTTTTTTATTACCGTGGAATGTATTTTTTTTTACATTAACCCGCAATACTTGCTTCAATTTCCGCGGCAATTGCGCGCAGATTGCGAATGATAATTACACAATTCTGCGATGCTCGTACGATTGCATAAATGCACTGCATGTGTAGGATTGAGCGATACCGATGATGTTAGGAAATAATTATGATGATGTTTGAAGCATGCAAATGGGATCTGTCACGATACTAAATTGATTCTCAGGCGGCTTGTTCCGAGGTCAAAGGCCATCTGTAAATCCTATTAACCGTGTCTGCTGCGAGGACAATGCAACGATGAAACGTGCAATTAGTTCATTGCTTCAATTACGTTTCTTATTACGCCCTTCTTTTACATACTATGTGCTTCTGAATTTACTTGATAATACACAGTAATAATGTAGCAATCACGCTTTAATAATAGCACGATATCTCGAGAATTTAATCGATAGTTGTTAGAAACAAGGAAACAAAGACAAGTATTTTTCTCGTCATCTTCTCTGCATATTTTAGAAAAAATTAAATAATTCGTTACTGTAATAATCTCTTCGCGACTTTACATCTCTAATATTATTTCCGATATCAAATCATATAAATTAATGGGTGTAAAATTTTGTCGACGCTTTCATTACGTACGTTATTCGTATTAACATACGTCAGGGAAATACGTATTATTGCAAAGTGGCAATTTTTAATAACATCAGTTTCGCGTTCGGTCGCGAGATTAATTGCGTTTCCATGATTACATATCGCGTAATCTGGTGCTCTCTCACATTCTCCTAAAAAGCCTTCCCGCTTTGACCAGCGTGGCGAAACGGTTCTACCCAATTATCTAATTCGATAATGCGACACAGGCCCGTTATAACGTAACGTTAAAACATAGAGCCGCGTTGTGCTTTTCCCACACGTTCCTCGGTTTCTCGCGCCACAGTGGGAAATTCAAAATCCGTGCTCGCGGCGATAAATCCTCCCGCTCGTGAATCAACGTTTCCCTCTGGCTCGTTCCAGTTCGTTCATCCGACGGTGGTTGCGCGGCCCGTGCTGTTTGCACATAAAGAGGGCAAAGGGCGAGAGAGAATGGGGACAGTGGGAGAATGGAAGAACGCAGGAATGTAACGTATCCAAAGAGACCGAGAAATGTGAAAATATGGTATCTCCTTGAATGCGGTTACGAGTGTGTATGGAATTAGGTGTTCGAACAATATACGAAGACACTTGTGTCATCTAACAATAAGTTAACGTGATAACGTAAATTTGATTAATATTTCATTTTAAATATTATACGCTTTAACAAAATAATCGTTTCAAATAACGCTTATTAATCCACGCACTTTGGTAGAAAAAAAATTGCACGCGTTGACATTTAGATAGCCATACTTCATTCACCGTTCAATTCTCTTTACGTAATTAATCAAACAACACACGAGCTCGGCTCGCTTCTTTAAAGCGCCTGTTGCTCTCGATACGCGCTCATTGATTGTATGCGTATCGCGAGCAGTATAAGGGCTTTCACTCGCAATCGGAACGAGAGAGAGAGATTCGGTGGAGAGAGGACAGTCAATCGACGATCGAGAGAGCGAGAGAGCGCATCGAGATGCTTTTATTTTCGCGTGGGTAGATGCATACAGTCAACGATCCGAACTCTCACTCCCTCGCTTTCCAGCAAGTTTCTCTCTCTCTCTCTTTCTGTCTTTTTCCTCGTATCTGGTTCCGCTCGGTTCTTCTGCGACACACAAATACTCGCAGACCATGCGAGTACCTAGCTATACACGTCGCATTTACCCTACCTACTTATCTCGTTAGAACCGACGCTCTCCTACGCCGACCGGTGTCGCGAATCCCGGATCTAGCAATTTCCCTTCGGTATCATATCGCCCTCTCTTTTCTCTTATGCTTTGTAGGAGAATATTCCTTATAATAGCGCGAAATTCGGAAAAATGTATGATTCGAATTAAAAGCGACCGCGCGCTCAATTTATTAATAATAAATGTCGTAATTGGGTTCTTTAGGAATTAAATCCAATAGGCTTAAGAGCGCTTTAACGCTCGTAATTATTTCGCACGGCAAATTACACGAGAAAGATTTCTTGTATTTTTTTTATTATGGTCTGGATCGCTTGAATGAACTGCTCCGCGTTGATAAATTATAGTAGATGTATAGGTTTTATTGTCTACTACATCGATCCATTAATTTAAGCTGGCTCTTAATCAAAATTGCATACATCTCTTTTTCGAGAAGCAAGGCGTATTTTTTCGTAAGATCAAAAATTAATTTGTTACTCTCTTATACGTTACAATAATATGTTTGATTAAAAAGCAAAATTTCAGAATTATTTAAACTATAATCAAATTAAAAAATATTATTAAATTAGATTTTTTTTTTCAAAATTATAGAAAATTATATTATATAGAAAATTAAAATTAAATTTCTGCTTTGTATTTTCCATATTTGTAATATAAAGTCCTACTTTAATAATTGAAAGCCATATGCTGAAAAAAGAAATCATCAAGTTAAACTATCAGCTTAGGTGAACATGTCATCTCCCTCTGATCGAATCGCGGCGTCAACATGGATCGACAACGACGCTGTCAGGTCTTTACAACATGTTACGACGTGCGTGCCTCGATGCTCGCTGCGGAGGGTGCATAGATATTAGGAATTAAAAGCGACATTTGCATGCAGACGGTCCCGAATATCATCTTGACACACTGTTCTCGCAGCTAATTCCTGCTTCGTCTCGCGCAACATTTTGTAAGTTCGACACTTCCAAAGTTCGGGAAATTGCCGAGGGGAGGGGAGGGCCGGGGGGCAAGGGGCTATACACATTCCTACGAGCATCCATCTCTCGCGATCGCGCAAATCTTGAAACTCTATTTGGCATAAAACACGAGCGGCAGTTAACGCGCGTTGAGATTCTGCATTACCCTGCGGCGTTCCGGTATTGTATAACTTTGCTGAAACTTGGTGTCTGAGGCGGGAAGAGAGGATTGGGGGCAAAGTGCAGCGCGGCGAGGGTTTAAAGGACAACAGAAAGTTCGGTCGCTTCGCTAAATGAAAATTGCGTTTTTTTTTTTTACAACACTCCTACGCTGGCTTCCTCGCCGATGCGAGAATATGTGTGTTTTTTCGCATGAAATATTTCCTCTCGTATTATTCGTAAAGTCAATTTTAAACTTGTCAAAGCTATATTATTAAAAAAAAATTAATAGAAAAATTTAATAGAGCAACGCTACTTTTCTTCATTACTTTAATGAGATATTTAATGACGTGACATTTCAATTTCTATTTTATCAACGACACAAAGCGTCTAATTACTATTTGCCTAATTCCGCGGAACCATGTAAACCAGAGTATATTGAATGTCTGCACGGATATCCAACTCCGATAATGAGGAATAGTTAGCGTCGTAATGGTGAAATAGTGCGTCCTATCGATCAAGCCGATACAGCGTAGGCAATGATGGAATACTGTTTTGGCAGCAATAGCGAGAGCACCTCGAAATATTAAGTCAACGCAATTATCTCATGTTTTACAGTGTTCAGTGAGTAAGCCGCGAGAATAACTCAAACGATCCTTACGGCCCTTCTCTCCAAGTTGCTTACGTCGTCATTTGTCTTGTCTTTCGACAGCTTTACTGCTTTTGTGGCGCTCAGAGGCCGTTCTTTAAGAAGGTGGTGCCAGCTTAAGTATCTATCGAACGCGGATGGCCGTAATGCCGCACATATTGCGTATAAAGCAGCACTCACGATGGCACATTCCGAACGTGCTCTTCCTCTCTTTCTCTTTCTCCCCGACTCTTTTTCTGTCTCTCTCTGTCTCGCAAGAGATACGATACCGTACTTTACGCCTACGTGGCTCAATACACACGATGCTCTCGCGCAAAGCTGCTCGTGAAAATCCAATCTAACGAAGTCGCCATTGAAATTGATAAGTATCCGCATTTCAAGTCACCGCCGCAAAAGCCATCTCGGAGATATCGTATCACTTTTTTCATTCTTTCTGTCGCCATCCAACGTCTTGAATCGCAATACGATCTTGTAGTTTTTATTATACGATTGTATTATTATTTAATATATGATAGAATTTCATAATATTGTATTAATTCGTTTTTATATATTGTGTCATGTATAAAAGATTATATAATTTTAAAACTCGTGCATGATTTTTTAATAACTTCTATTTCTTTCTTTATGTCGATATGACATCTTTATGTCGATATGATGTTTCGAGCTATAAAAACACGAGGTATTACGCGGCTGAAAAAAAATTCTGAAAAAGAAACTCTGAAATTCAAGAAAGAATTAAGGCCAGCAACGATAAATGATTATGAAATTGCAGGGGAACGTAATGCAGTGCATAAAGTATAATATTCATTTCTATATTCCAGTCATTCCGCAGTATGATCTCGCCGAGCGATGGCTTGTGCGCCAGTAAGATTTACCTGCAGATATCTTGGAGATTCATAAATTTCAATTTCATATAATAAATGTTTTCAGATAAATTTCGTTATATCCTAACGCAGTTCCTCTGTCCTTATTAAAAAAAGAAAAGAAAAGAAAAATTGAAAAAGAAAATTGTCATGCGCTTGTATGACTCGGCATAACCAAACTCATTTCGCAAATTAATGCGAGCGCACTAATTAGATCTCATCCATCGTAAATATAAAATATCCTGAAAGAGGAATCGTTAATTAACGCGAATCGGCCGCGAGCTGCGTAGCATTCCTAAAATGTACGAGAGTCATTTTATAATTAGCCGCGGCTTTATCCAATTTACTCCAACTTTTGTGATCGTATTCCTCATCTGCCTACCGTCGAGCGTATAAATAACTTGTATTATTCTGCTATCTTAAAATTTATTATGCCATGTTTCCTTTATGAATGAGATAGATGACACGCTGGGACGATAAGAATTTTAAATCGCCTCTGGCACACGTCACATATAGATTAAATATTCAAGTAAATTGCGCGAAAATTCTGACACGTAAAATTAATGAGCCTGTTGTTTCGTTACGTGACACCCGATTTAAGAGAATGAACTCCGACCGTCGTGAGTAAAGAGTTCGATCGTAGTCTCGGACAGGGCAGGTGTGTTTTGCAGCGGAGTCCGACGTAGCAAGTCGAAGAGGCAAAGAGCGGGAACACGTAGGTGATCTTTGAACCCGGTGGACTCCCTGCTATTTCTCCATTCCTCTCCTTAGGCCCACGTTATACACGTTTCGCGTTGGCCAACCCTTTTGTACCATTCGTCTTCCTATCGAAGTCACCTCCACCTTCTTGGATACCATGCCATTGCATATCTCCGCAGCATCCTCGATTGATTTTCTTTTACAGAAGATTCGTGATTGTACAGAGGGCACACACGATGTGCAACGAGAATAATAAAAACGCGATAATCAAGCCAGCGTTCTTGGAGGACTATAAATCTCTCGCTTCATTAAAACTCGCGCTGTACTTGTTGCCTCCTTTTTCGGTAGATTCGTATCAACGATGTTTTCATTAATAATTAAGTCCATCATCTCATGGTCACCGTATTATATTTTCAATTCGAAAATATTCTCAAGGCACGAGATGTAACGATTCATCGACGCTTTCATCGCAAATATATCTTAAATTCTGATTTCCATTATTAATTGACGATTAATTCATTGTATTTTTCGAAGCAACATAATACATGCGGCCGATCGATTTATTTCTCTTTGGTACATTATGACCTCAAAAATGCCGATACTCGGGCTCCATGGAACACAATGGACGACTCAATACCTATATTTATGGCTGTTCTCATTTGTTCTCTTTTCTTTCTTGTTCTCCACTACGTACGTAAATCTGTGCGAGAGTATATTTGCACGGGGCAAGTGCGTTTAATCGTGTTAGTAAGATATGGTCTTAAATGCATTTAATACGCACGTCTGCGTATACGCATGTACGAACATGTAAAGTACAATTCTCGAAGGAGAAAAGGAGAGAGATATGCTCGCGCGTATACATTAGGGTCAAGATACTCTCGGAGTTTCCTCGCGTGAAACGGCGTTCAGTTAGTGAACGTGGGGTACTGTTAATGCAACCTCACGATCGCGCGATCGCGATGAGGCGCGAGGAGACTGGATCCGAAGAGGATCCAGCTCCTCGACGTGGTGCGCCGTCACGAGTTTCTCTTTGAACCGAGTACTCTTCAAGTTGCTTATATTTAACGGATTGTTGAACAATCGACTCTCGTGCATTCTCGATCGATAGTTTACTCGAGGGGTGACTATCTGCAGCCCTACAAACCGTGTTGGACTATTAAATAAAACACATCAACGAGACAACTTAGTATATAACGAAATACTAACAGTTTGTTAGTAGAATAATTTGCTGTCGAATAACTCGTCTAGAAAATATTTACAGCAAAATTATTTTAATGCAAAGAAATCGTATAAATCATGTAAATGTGCACAAAAATCGTTTGATTGTACCAACAAGACATATATGATTAAAGGCATTTTGGTTAAATTAAACAAAAATTTCTAGTTATCATAATAAGACTCGATTTTTTATAACTAGAATGTTTAATAGATTTTACTATAAGGATTTGGTTAGTATTTTCTGGTTGAATCTATAAAATTTCTTGTTGCATTAACTTCTTTGCTTGCTACACTAGGCGGCGAGCCACTCTTAACTTTACTCGTATTAAATATTTGCCATGAAATGTATATAAAGAACTAGTATTAACATTAAATCCAAGTATATTTTTTTTCTTACGAGCAGTAATACCAGAAAGAGGACGCTAGCTCTCTGTTTGTGTGTGTGTTTGAGCTGCATCCTTTTTTTGCATCACTGTTTATCAATTTAATTTCTAACAAACTCAATTTAAAATAATTTATTCAATAATCTGGATTGAATTTTTTGCAATAATCGTGTTGGAATTCAGAATATTAAACAGACTTTTGAGATTAGATGGAAAAAATTTTAGACGACTTGGTGCTGGTGAGTTTAGTATTATTAACCAGAAAATTTGGTAAATTTAACAGGAAGAAATTAATCAGATTCATCTGGTAATTCCTACAAGAATTCTGGTTCGTCCATTTTCCAACAGACATACTGATTGAATCTACCAGAATTCTAATTGATGCAACCAGACTTTTTTCTCAGTGTGTACATTTTCGACAAGACTTTTTAAAATCGACATGTATTTTTATATTTTGCATAAAGGTAGATGTTTTATTTAAACCCCTTTAATCCCCGCCTCTTTAAACATCCCTCCTCATCCTTTCAAGCGTGGGCGATCGATTGACTCGCGCAAGTAATGCGGAAACGTGTCTCGACAGTACCTTTTTTGAGTTCGCGAATGAGAAACGTGGCTGATAAACACAAATAAAGCTTTCCACTTCGTCGTCTAGAATTGCTATCGGTATTTCTGTACTCCGCGCAAATGAGGGAACCGAATCAAGTCTATAAGCAAACGAATGGTAATTTACACCGCAGTTACCTAATGATCCGTAACTCTGCTCCGTGTTTCTGTTGTAGCGCTTCTCATCATGATTGTATTTTATAGCATGTATTTCTTGATTTAATATCAGTCTAGCCTTGCATATTCATGTGATTATCGTAGAAAGTATCCAAGTAACGATATAATAAATAAAATCTAGATGGGATATGCACCATTGATTTGTGCAAGCTTTACATTACAGAGAGAGAGAGAGACATGCATTCTCGTCACGACATAGCTTTCTATGCTTCACAACGCTTATCAGCGAAAAGTGGGTTATGTATAATCAACAATCGAAAGCTAGTGGAAAATCACTTTACGTGGAAATGGTGTCGAGAGATACATTCGGAATGTGTTCTGGTATGCAATGCAATATGGAAAGCTGTCGGTTCCTTCGCCGTATCTCAGGATGGCTCGGTGAGATTTAAGATGTATCAGCTTACTCCTGATTCTCTCTCATACATCGTTGGAAGACGTTGCTTTCAATTAAAGGGGGAATCTTCGAGGACACCGTTCGGTTCAAGAAACAGATTAGAGGAGAGTGTAACTTCGGGTTGTAGAATCGAAAGACCTCTTCCTTTTGAGCCCCCCGCTTGCGTGTCTCCTTCGTGGAACAGAGAGAACCAGTCTTTAGTCTTTGGCTCGGGTTGCCCGAGTCGCTTCTCCATCCCTTCCCCCCTCCCAGTGAATTACCACTAATCTCCTGTGCGTCTCCTTCTCCTCGTCTGTCTATCTCTCTCCCCCTCTCTCTCCTGTCTTCTCTTCGGTTCTTTTGCCGTTACGTCTCTCACTCTATTTTCTCTCACGAATCTTCCTCCTATACCTGACTCGACAACCCCCTCTCCCGCCTTCTCTTACCCTTCAGAGTGGTTCAAGTGGTGTCTAAGCGCACTACTGGAAGCACAGTCGAAGAGGCTCGTCTCTTTTGCTCCGTCTCCTCGCACACCTATATTCTGTCTGGTCTCTTCTTCCCCGTATCGTTCTCTCTCTTCTCCTCCCATCTCTTCCTCGATCTTCTCCTTTAGCTCAGAGGCGGACTTGACGTTTAGCCTCGAGCACTCGCCACTTTAAAATTCCTCCTAATCTCAGTAACCGACCTCGTGTTCCACGTAAGCTGCCTCTTTACCTCTCCCGCTTTCGTTCTACCCAAGTAACTCCTCTTCGAGCATCGTGCGCCTTCTCTCTCCCTCTCTCTTTTTCTCTCTATCTCCTAGCTTTTACCTTCCACGTTGAGCGTTAATGACGACGATAAAAAGATTAACGGGGATTGCCCGCAGTGGATTTGAGCCTATGGGCGCCTACGGGGGCATTCCGACCCGACGAGAATTAGGCGGGTGGAAGAGAATGGCGCCGCGTTGGAAGAGCGCCCGCCAGCTCTGCCGAGAACGTGAAATACATACACATGAGTATGGAGTATGTGTACCTCTCTCGTTTAGCGCGGAACGCCGGGATGCAGGAATGCGGTACGGATTTTTGAGCGCATATATATGTACATTGAGCGAGGGCGGAGAAAGGAATTATTTTCCGGCGCAATGTGAAATTAGTATATAGCTCACACATACGCGTGCTCGATCATATTAACGTTGCTCATATTCATCATATCGTTTGATGCATGTTGATCCACTAATTTAAACCGCAAATGCTGTGTTTTCGGAAAACACGGGTTTTAACGTTTACAATATATATATCACAGCACATACATATGTATATCTCTCGTATCACATGCGAGCGGCATAGGATTTGCATGTGTCGTTAGCGGGCAACATCGAAAAAAGTGTGAATAATGCAATCATCTCATTCCCGACGTTAAATGTTTTTCCACATCGGCCCGTTGAGTAAATAAAAACAATGCGAGCGTAATTGTAACGCGATTGCCTCGCGATCGTTCGATCGGTCGGGCGCGGACAATTTATCGCTTGCCACGCGCAAATCGCAACTTTCAACTTATGTAAAACAATCCGGCGGCAAAAAATCCACCGGACCCCTCGATCATTTATCCGCTTGTTTAGTTGCTCGCCGAGCCGCGTTTCTATTTATCAGCGGATCGCTAATGTGTATCGCGGCGTTGAAAAAATAATCGATCGCACGTTAATTGCAACGTCGGCCAGCTCGGCCGAATAATAATACGTAGACACCGGGCACGGAATTATATGTAAATAACAAATGACCGAGCATTTCGGATGATAAACGCTCGGCGAGAGCAAGCGACGCGGCGCGGCTCTCCGACGAGCGTTTTCCAATTAATGGATTTCCGGCTTTATCTGGCTAGCGGCTACTAGTCGTCGTCCGTGCGCGAGCAGCGAGGCGCGAATTTATTCACAGGTAAGTGTATATCGTTGCGCAGGTGCGCGCGTCAACGATGCGAGGGATAAATCTCGTTTTCGATGCCAGAGCGCGCATGACACCGTGATGACGCGTTGAGCCGCGAGCGTGGTTTCGATGATTTTTATTCGCGTCCCGACTCGGTCGCCTCCCTCCCAAATTCCGTCCAAAATCCCGCAAAATTGGCATTCGTACGTCGAAACATGTGTGTAATGCATTATGAGAATAAATGCGTATATGTATCTATTTCTCTCTGTGATGAAATTATTTTAATGATTTTATGTGATTTCTATATACAAATTGTATGTGACACGGCATATGATAGTATTAAACATGCATATGAGATAAAGCGCAAAAACATAATATTTTCCATCGGGAATCGTTTGAATCTCCAATGCAAACTAGATTGAAAGGTAAACGTGTACATCCCAGAATTGATATTCACAGCGAATGAATATTCCAGTCACAACACTATCTTCTTTGCGATTGGATTTACTCTTTTTAATTGATTCGTTATGTCTTTCTATATTTATCGAACGGTGTGCAATAGAGTTTACCGTTTACCATTGTTGACGAACGAACTGGACGTTGGTAACGTTGTAGTTCAACCGGTCTACTGGGAAATCTCTCGCGTTCTCAATTGCAAGATGACTGTGTACAATTGCTCGTCAATTCAATTGGCACGGTTACAACCGATCAAATAGTATACATAGAGGCGCATGTACGTACATAATTATTAAATTACACAACACTATGCACGTTGACGATCGGCAATGCCTCCCATTCGCGTCGCGCTCTTTTCGAAGTATTAAAATCTGATTTATATTTATATGTAAAATATTTCTTTTTTTTCTATCTCTTTTCGTGCACCTATAACACTATTGTTTGCGTTTCCATGGCTCGCATTTCCCGCGATCCAGGAATCCCTACGAGGTGAAAGTATCTTGTGGATTCTCATGTTTTTTTTTTCGAATATAAATATCGCAAGAGCTAATACATGTGATATTATATTTTAAAAATATTCAATTGCAAAGTTTATGATACGTCAGGTATATTCTTTCATAAACTGCAAACACGCAGTAGAAAATTAATATTGATATTTTAATGCTATATAATATATATACGTGTCCCCCTCCCCCCTTATACAATATACGTACGAAATTAAAGCAAGCGTTATAATATGTTGATCGAAACGGTATAATGTCATTTGCGACATCACTCCTAGAAGCATTGCGGAACATTCCGATATTCGCAGCGTCTCCACAATGGCATCCACATTGTACAGTGGCACCTACATGTCAACGTCTGCTAATGTCAGTCGCCGCCACCGCAATGTGCGGTATTGCATCGGGGCTTCCCGGCTTAGAATTACAAACAAACGCGATTACGCTATTCCCTTACACGGTATAGGATCGTCCACGTGGTGCTACGCAATAGTAACTTGCTAGATCGATTGATAAATAAGTCGAGGCCGTCGCTGCCTTCCTCAAACTTTGTTTCTTGATTTTTGTGTCTATACATCAACTATAAATTCTATGTAATGCTGTAATATTTTTGCAATTATATGTAAAAAGAAAAAATGTTTCAATAATCACGCGATCATATATGTTTTTATTTTTTTCAATCAAATTTAAAGAAGGAAAAAAGGTTACACTTTCTTTTTCTAATTGATATTTGAAAACGACAAATAATAAATAATTATTTACTTATAAGACACTTGGACGAGAAAAATAATAGATTTTGTTGAATTAAATATGAAATTAAAAATATAATAAGCTATCAAGTTAATCCTATAATATACATAATAACTGATGAGACACGTATTTTAAAATTTTGTGCATTGCAGAGAAAAAAATTTATAATAAAATTTTATTTTTTTTATATATCGGAGAACAAAAATATTAGAGATAGTACTTCTTTACTTTTCAATTTCTTACGTGTTGTCTTTTTCAGTTCATAATTTAATCATTAAAAATCTTTAGAAAGCACTGAATACATAGCATTATAAATTCAATAATATAATATTGGAAAATATACGACGATTATAAATATCGAAAATATAATCGATATAATAGTCGGAAAAAGCCAATAATTTTATGCTTTATAATGACTGCATCTTTAATAAGCAACACTCATTACTTTTTCAAGAATCTTCAGGATCGAATGTATGAGACGGGGCGTCGCGCAATCGGGCCATCTAATTATCGTTAATAGTAGAACGCAATCCGTGCCTTAGAGCGGACGGTTTGAATTAATCGACGAATTACCGTAGCCGATAGCTTCATGGACTGGCAGGAACGAAGGGATAACACTTAAGTGTCGCAATTATAGAGGATTTACTGCGGGATATAACGCGCGATAAGGCCGCCTTCGGAACGCATCATCCATTTAATTAAGGGCCGTCAATGAGTTTACAATTTCGCCGTTATCATTATATTCCGTAGGAGCTTTTACGACCGACAATTTGCAAGCTGCGTTCCATCGATATACTTGTCGTCCGCACATTGCATCCCCCTTTATAAAGTTCGCGTCCGCATCCGTCGCCTCGTATCTTTCTCCTCTTATATTCGTCCTTTACTCTTCTTTTTTCCCTCACCGCAATCTCGATGCCATTGCCACCATGCTGATCGTTTGGTTTACACTTATCTGGTTCACCGACTGCACCCATTGCGCCGGCAACCTCGTATCGTTAAAGCGAGTGCCTTCTAGACGGTGTCATTAAAGACAATGTTGGAGTAAAAGTAACTACAATCTGTACGGATAGAAACTGCGGCGCAACAGGCTCTATTAGTCGTTTTATTGGCCGTGCTCTACTGCATATTTCCGTTTCGACGACAATGAAGAACGACCAGATAAATCGGATTTCATGCGCTCGAACTTGCGTGTCTCTCACGAAATATGAGGACGAGGAATTTCCCGTGTTGTAAATAGGAGAAATAAGAGAATTCAAAATAATATTTAATAAAATAATACTTAATAATATATATAATACTTAATACTTAATAATAATTATAATACTTAATAATATATTAAGAGAAATAATTATAATTCAAGTATAATTATAAAATACACATAGTGTTATCGAAAATACATAAATAAGTATGATAGTATCATCCTTACGTATATAAATAAATAATACGATCTCAAATTGTCAGATGAATAATTATTTCTTATATTGAATTCTCACATTTATTGGCATAAGTAAAGATTCAATATTATATTAAAAATTTTTGAAAATTTAAATTTTGTCTTTTGATTTTGAATAAATTTTTATAAAAATTTATTTTGATAAAAATTTCATCTTGCATTGTCTTTTCGCGAATTATTAATAATTTTTATAAATTATGCAAACCTTTATATTATTTATCTCATAAATTTATTGTATTAATATGTATATTTATGGTATTAATTATATCTAAATTTATTAATATAAATTTATGTGTTTTTATTTATTAAATAAAATTTTTAGTTCGTATATAATATACTTATTTTTTTCTTATCTAATTTATAAATACATATTTTAAAAATATTAATAATCTTGACAGGACCAATAATCTTTCTTGACAATCTTAGCCTTGGTGTTGTCTTGATAATTCAAAATCTTATTTTTCGTCTCAAATTTCGAGACAAGACGAGACATTAAGACTGATCTTGGCCTCTCGTGCAATTCTAGCTAGAGCAGCAGATACAATTACTTCATAGGCCGTGACATTGTTACTTGTTTGAGATTTCGCTTTTCCATTACCGAAATAGAATGCAGATCTTCACACTTGGCGACGAAGAATAATGCGAGGGAGCATTCCAAACGCGAACGCAGAAGGAGCCCAGTTTGAATCACAAATTCGCGCGACGACTAGGCGCAGCCAAAATAATATCGCGCCGCCAGTATATATTTTGAATCCCACCTACGACATACGGTACCTGACACACGCCACTTCTGCGAGTCTGTTGCCGCGGCCGTTACGCCCGGCCATGTTTTGACGGGCCATATATTTTTCCGGTCTTTCGCGGGA
Organism: Camponotus floridanus; assembly: GCF_003227725.1. NCBI lineage: Eukaryota > Metazoa > Arthropoda > Insecta > Hymenoptera > Formicidae > Camponotus > Camponotus floridanus. Next base: position 3,407,626 of record NW_020229214.1, read on the forward strand.
GCAGAACCGAGGGTTTAGACACGGAACGTCTAAGTATAGAGTCCCGGTTCCCTCGGAATCGTGGCGCAGTCATAGGCAAGATGAAGCACTTGAAGCAACGAGATTGTCACGCGGGACTAGCAATTTAACCGTAACCCCTAAGTCCCAGGCAAGACGCACAGCGCGTATCGCCTCGCGGATGATGAACCGATGCGAGATAATTTCGGAATAAATTAGCGAGGACGTGAGCATGCAAAATGCAGATGCGCGCGCGAAACGACCGAGCCTCTCGCAGCATCGCTTTCGAGGGAAGCAGACAGGCTGGCTTGTCGCGTTTCTTAAATAGCTTCGTGAGTTGCGACTGACTGGGAAATAGACTCGAGGCTTATCGATCCTGCAGCAGGAAATGACATGGCTCCGTGCGAATACATAATGCTAGTGAGGCATTTTTATATTTTATGCATATATATATATATATATATATATATATATATATATATATAAAATGTATAGGCGGTTAAAATATGCATAACCGAATGCTATATATTTTAAGCAATTTAAATATATAAATCGAACCATATTCAAAGTAAACATTACGCAAAAGATACATTTTTCTCTATGAAATAAGTTTCTTACGTAAAATGCATTTTATTCGCCATTTTTAGTTAATAGCGAATTGCCACTTTTATACTGATAATTAACTTTCATCAATGCAATTTTTTTTCACAAATAATTAAATTATATAGCACGATGGGCAATAATTTCAGAAAGTAACTTAATCACAAAGACGGATATGATTTCCCTGCAAAATGGAATTTACCGTGATGTACGTAATTTATCCTGTGACATGGACGACCCTGCGAGAGAGACTGGGTTCTAGTCTCACGCTTCCAAAGCGATATGTCCGTTAAATGTGTTTACGGCATGAAGGACAGCGATTCGGTTACCTATGAAGTGCAGTTCGACGGACAATTATCCGCGCTTGTCTCTCCTGTCTGCCTCATCACCCATTTGGATCGGTCCGATCTGTCCACGCTTTGGTTTCACGAGACAGAAAATCCAGTCGTTCCACTGACGATTATTAACGTGAGTTTCTGTTCTACGTTTAGCGGTGCTCGTATTTGGACAAGGACTGCTTTTCATCGATAGTTAAAATACCGATGATTAATTGCCGCTTGTTATTGCGATTTACCGAATCGCTGGATGTTTGGAATCACGCAAACCCTCTGAAAGCGGTTTATAATGGGCGACGGCTGATAAATTACTTTCCGCCGCGTAAGCATTGCAGATCCGTCGCCGTTTATCGTTAATCGAAAATTTTGCTTTATCTCGTTGGTTGTTGAAACGCGAAATGCACGTGTATCAAAAGGGCTTTCAGCTACGTATTGCATTAAAATTCTTTTCAAATTTAATAGCGAAATTCGCTGCCTTTGCAACATTGAAGGCGGCCAATCAGTGCCGATATTTGATGGAGTGTGAGAGCGATTACGGAGTTTCACGGTGTCAGCATTTTTTTCTTGCATGAATGCAAGTGATATCTGTAGAATCGATCTATAGAAATGATATGTATATATATATATATATTTTTTTTAAATAAATATATATACTACATTTTTTCGCAATATTTTAGTGCGATTGCATAATCAATTATATGAAATAGCGTGCTGAATATTTAACATCATTAAGTATATTAATAGGTAATGTCGAGGAAGATTTAAAGCGTTCATTTAAATTTTTATTTACGTCAGTATTTCTTTCGCGACACATTATAATACTAATAGCACGCAAAATCAAGGGGTTAATTTCGTGGGCGATAAATCGCGTATCAGCTGCAGAGACCTACATCTATACGCGCGTTCATTCGACCGCGAGAAACGCGTTTAGTCGTGGCGAAACGCAGCTGCCGGCCCAAGCCTGGCGTGTTTCACGAGGGAAAGAGGGAGGAAAAAAAATAAGCGATGCGTTTCATTTGCATTCGCTTTGCAGTAAAACCACGGCGGCCTTAATTAAGCACCGACGTGGATGAGAGCGCCGGCCGGGCGATGAAGACACGCTTACACATCCGTTATCTTTTCGAGAGCCTCCACCCACGCGGAGCGATGGCGCATAACTCGTCTATTGTTCCCGCGAGGATAAACGGGCCATTATCATTATTCATAAACGACGTGAGCTTGTTCGGTTAACGCGAGACGGAGGCGCGGGTGGACGAAGGGATGGAGGAGGAGAAGGAGGAGGGGGAGGGGGAGGACGAAGAGGAGGAGGCGGCGGTGTGTGCCGTGTATACGCGCCCCGGTAAACCGTACAGCCGCGTTGTTTTCACGGCACGGAAGCGCCACGATTCAGCCCGTGATCCTCGCGAAGCCTCGCGTTTGCACCTACCCGTTCCTTCGCTTTTACGCCTCATCCGGGCTCTTGATATGTTGCCGGTGCCGCGCGAAATCCGGCCCGAGCACGCGACGTGCCTTCGCAAATCGAGAAATAACTTCGTCTTCGTCATACGCGGAGATATTCTCGCGAGAGCGAACGGCCTTATCGTGGATTTGCCGGAGCAAAACGCGGATATACCTGCATTTCCAGAGAGCTTCCCGTGACCGTGATAAATATAAATAATAAAGATTTATCACGCGAGTTGCGAAACGCTACCTACTTTCCAGAGTTTCCTTCTGTACATTTCGAGGCCAGCTTAGGGAGCAATCTGTTCCGACTGTTCTTGCTGGGAATGCGGTTCGCATTTAGTTAATTGCCGTTGACGCGAAAACGAAGGACCATAGATTTAGATACCTTCGTCCGAGCGTGAATTACACACCATGTTTCGCCCAAATAAAAGTCCGAATAAAGCTTAAGTTGTTGGAAAAATTCAAGCAAGAAAATTCGTGTTTTCTTAGGATTATAGTATTGTATTGCCTTTGTCTTGTAACTAGGAAGTTTCCTACGCACATTCGTTGAAATTTGTATTTTTAGAAATATAGAAGAGGGCAAAGAAAGAGAGAGAGAGGTTTCGCGAAACTTGCTCGTTGCTTGTTTCTCGTGCTACTTAAGCTCGGCAGATGATACGGTGCACGTATGTGGGTTAAAGAGAGTTCGAAACTTTCGCGATATAAGCCGGTTCGGGTGAAAAGCGCTTTACGCGAGGGCTGCGGAGTTTCTCCTTGAGCCGGTTGATTCGACGAAACTCGTTGCGGCGAATCGAAATGAAACGTCAATTTTCGTAAACAAAGCGCAAAAAGTTTAAAGCCTTTGTTCTCTCTACGCTCCGTAGTTAGAGCGATTAAAGAATCACCTTATGTGTGTTAGATTAGCTGAAATTTGATTTTAAGCAACCACTCTAAACGGATATACAGAAAAAGAGAGAGACATAAATAACAAATTTTATTACATGTTTTAATTAATTTAAAAGAAACCTTATTTTTCGAGATCTGAAATATTTTTAATATTATCGAGGTACTTGATATTCAAGATTAAAATTTATCAAAATCAGCAGTAAGCTTGCTTTTAACGGTATATATAACAGCCTTAGCAGTATACGCGATCTAGCACAGTGCATTAATTAAATGGCGACGACGACTTGTAAGATAGCATGATGAATGATCCTTCTTTCTTTCCTAGAGCCCATTCGTGTACCAATCCAAAATGGAGACACTTTATCGCCTCGTGCTTGTACTTTAATACGCCTTTATTCCCGTTTCTCGACCGTGAAACGTCCAGAAGAAAGATCCACGCCCGAGATCACGGTACGAACGATTTGCCGGAGACGTTCCATGTAACCGCAACATAAATGAACATGGTTGCTCGAGTGCGGTTAAACGTGCGGCCGCTTTAAACACACGGGGCTGTGCACAGGAAAAAGTCGTTGGATTTACTGCGACTCTGGTAAAATCCATAGCAGTGCGATGCAACCTTATGACCGCCGTCACTTTCTTCTCCGACTCGTTTTCTTTTTTATGTGGCATTAGCGTTCCGTAACGCGAAGAATTTGTAACGCATTAGCGCGATAACGATCGGCCTTAAATGTTACAAAATTCTCATAATTGAATGTTATAACCGAGGAAATAATAGATTCCATTTGACGGCGTATCATCGTTAATATCATTATCTAAATGGATTGATCATGAATAATAATCTATCAAGCCATGTACATTTTAAATTTTTAACACTCAAATGTCACGACTAATTATAAGCACATACACTAATTAATAAGCATGTTTTAGAAATTACATAAGATGTTCCAAGTACTTTGCACTTTGTTAAACATGACATTTTGACAATTTGATATCTCGACTAATATAGAATCTACCTTTAAAAATTTTTTTCTTTTTTATATCTTTCCTTCCTTTTAACATACAATTTATATAATTTTACATTAAACTCTATTTTTTTGTAAATATAATCTTTACATTTATAAACATTCAAAACTTATTTGTAAAAATTTTAATAATTTCTGTTAATAAAAGTTTTATCTTCAAATATTCAATAAATTAGATAGAAAAAATGCATAAAATCTGAATATACACACTGTATATATTAAATCTTCATGATTGTATTAAATAATTACGTGCGAATAGTGATTCGTATTTTGTGCATAATTGAATGTTGCATTTACGATAATCTGCGCATTCGACGTTTGCACCGTAACTGTAATGTTTTTTATGCGTTTCGATCATTCAAGTTGAAAGTCGAATAACATTAATACGTGGACCAATATCAGATGAATTTTAATGCGATATTTTACGGTCGATCCGGCTGTGCGATATTCTCGCGAAAATGCTACAAGTACAGCCGCGTCTCTTGTGAGGGAAACATAATTTAAAACGCGCCGAATGATTTTCAACGTACACACGTAAGCTTTTTACCTTGGAAAATGCATATTATCGATGGTAATACAATTAAGAATATCGTTTAAATAGAATAAGGAATCGGGCATTCCTAAAAACGACCGATCGAGTGTTATCTTTATTTGCAATTCGAACGCAAATATCGCTCTTATCCAAGGGAGACTCTCGCGATATGAACGAGATTGAATCACGAAGTCGGACATATCGTGCGACATCGTCTTTTCTGACAGTGTGCACGCTCTGTACAAGCTTCTCGTAGACATACGGTTTGATAACAGATAACCAAGTTGACATAAGCAGAGTATACATTCGCAATCCATTTGCCGAGCGATAGATATCTCTAAACCAGATCTCGCTGGAATTCGCGCGAGAACTGCGACGGTTCAGTTCTAAAATTGTCATTTCGTTACAATTCACTCGTGTAACATGCACATTATTTCGCAAGAAATGCGATTATTTTATTACAATTTATATATATACACAAAACACAATATTGTTTTATTTTTTTTTAATTCACTAATATTGCATTATTATTACTCAAGTATCGGATTAAAATTGATACGATTACACGCTTAGGAGAGAGAAAAGTATCAATCACTTTAAATTGAATAATATAATGATGAAATAATATAAGACATCTGAATTATCCGCTAGGTTTAAAATTTTTTACAATTATATAAAAAGAGATAATTTTTAAATTTGCAATATTTATTACATTTAAATTACATTTGCATATTAATTTTATATTTGAATATTTTTATATTTAAATTAGTTTACAATATTCCCTTCAATATTTGAATTGGAAATTTAAATTGACATGTTGAGCAATGATTAATGTTATTTGGTACAACGGATGAGAGGACATGATAATTGCTGCTTCAGCGCAAATAAAGTAATGCGCCGTTTATTTTGCAAACGTGAAGTCACGAGAAAACATCTCTTTTATTATTTGAAGATATATGCAAAAGAAAACATCTCTTTTATTAATTGAAGATATTTGCGAAAGTTAGCAAGTAGGGGCTCAAATAATGTGATTATAATGTGATTACTCTAATTTTGCATAGAATCGATAAATCAAATATACTAATTTAGCTACGATGCAACGCGAGAGAACCAGTTATTTTAGATTCCGGTTGATTGTAAATTGAATCAATGTTGCGGGTTATTTAATGGAAGTCGCGACAAATATGACAAATGAGACAACTTCTGCGATTTTAAACGATGTTATCTCACAATAATATATAATTTATTCGCGCGAATATATCTCTCTTTCTCTCTCTCTCTCTCTCTCTCGTTAATAAAAAATTATAAATAGAAATAGAATCAACGAAGCGATCTAGAAACGCGATGGCTTAACTCACCGGTCATCGTACAAAAATAGGAATCATCGTTTTCAAACTTCGAATTACTTTTCCACGATGTCCCTTAAACTAGATGTAATCTCTCGTTACATCACGTTACTATTTCCGGTGCGTAGCGATATGCGTCGATCGTACGCACACCTCGAGTCGCGAACAAGTTCCGATCCGCTCGTAATGATCTTTTAAGCTTTTAACCGTGACTTTAACTCGTTCGTCTTATCTGTCGTTCCCCTCCCTCGTTTCGCGGTCGATCGCCGATCGTATTCACAAACGCTGACGCGCTTCGTTATCGACTCCCCTGTCGATCGTGCGGCGCGATCGCGACGATACATGACCGGTCCGAGCGCCCCGTTTCACAAGAGCGCACATTTCATTATCTAAAGCGCTCGCGTATCGCGTAATTACAAGAATAAACGATCGCCGACTCGTCATACGCGCCGATGAAATTCCTGCGATAACGAGTCAGCCGGTGTCGCGCCGATCCATCGAATATCGGAATCGCGTGCGTCAACCGATCGGAAAGCACGCCCGTCGTTTAACCGGATTATTCACGCTCCGCCAATGAAAAGGGTCCAATGAAATTGCGATAAAGCCGAAATTGTGAGCCTCGTGAGGTCGACGGGTCGAGAGGTCTCGGAGGGAGGGGGAATCACAGCGATCCGTGCCACCGTTCTATAATAGTGCGCGGGGATGGCGATGTATGTAGGTTCGGCAGAGCATAGGGGGAGAAAGAGAGGGATTGATCAAGCCCGCTGGCAAATATCGCCGGACGACTTTCATTTTCAGCGTACTAATTATTCAGCTAGGCGCAGCGCACGTTCGTTTGTTTCTGCCGCTTTCGCAAATAGAAGCGCGAGCCGAAATGCGGCGTATCCGGCGCTCAACAGGAAATCGCGGGAGCGTCTCTGAACGAGAGGGTGCACCGACAAAAAGCCGATGGTCGCAATTAATGAGCGTTACGCTCGAGGACGTCGGCGACCTTCTCGCGAGTGTATGATTAAGCGTCGCTTATTTCGAGCAATGTTGGAGAGACTCGCAAAGTTCTCCGGCAACCGGGAAAAAAAGATTGCGTGCCTCGTGTCCGCGGTCCCTCAATTCTTTCGCCCGAGGCGCATTTTCAAGGATGTGCTCGTTCTTTTTTATTTATAATAATGCATATAACTGCAAGAGAGCTGGTATAATGTTTGCTTGTAATCATCAAATGTATTATGTACACGTTCGGGAAAAAGGCGGGCATACTTTCATAATTCCCCCCTATTAAGTGATTTAAATAATTCACTTTTCCAAAAAAAATGTTGTACATCACAAATTCAGGCTTTTGAAATGAATTTCCCGGATAATACAATCGCGCACTAACGATAAGATCAAACATATTTTGATTAGCTATTTGATCGCTAATGTCCAACTTGTATTCAGCTTTCAATTGACGCAGGTCATTAAACGTTCATCTATCGATCTGCAATGACGTCAATTAGTGAGCTCACGTTAATTACTAATCGATCCGTAACGATCGAAATATACCTAATTAGCGGCTGTTAAATCGCTCGTTGATCCATCGCGCGAATATGCCGTCCGGGTAAAAAGTTGCCGCAATGTTAAAAGTGCCTTTCAAAAAACTAAACGAGATTTGCTTAATTAAATCGACGGAGATGAAAATTCGCCTCCTGCGCTGTCGCGCAAGGCCTCTATACGAAATTGCAATGAAACGAGGAAAGGGGACGGATTAATGGCCTTGACGATGATACGATTCCACCATGACGGGAGTATGGTTAAAAGCGATCATTTCACCGTAATGCCGTAACGTCCTCTCGTTATTATTAATTGGCGGCCGACAACCCGACGTTTCGCGTCAGCGGACCATACACTGGATTGTCGTCTATATTTCCACCTGCCTGATTGAAACTGGATATCTATTTAGATTACATAGCATATCTTGCAAGTATATCGTACCAAGTTTCCTCGCGAAAAAACCTTAACGCCAGAATTGTTTCACGAGCTCGTAAAATGTAATAAAGCGAGGTATTTATATCAAGAAGTAAAAATACAGAATATTGCGTATAAATATTAATTAGGGGTACATTGTGATATAATACTACTATTTTCATTAATTGACAGCAGCCAGTAATCCTATGAAAGGAGAATGCGAAAATGGAATGAAATAATAAACGCAATTAAGAGGAAACAAGCGGTGCGCGCGTTGCCAGCGACGGCGAAACAATCGCAATAATTTCATTAAGCTATCAGGTAGACATCTACCATTTTACCATCCTACTCGCCGGTAGACCGTATGTACCTAAAAGATACGGACCTTCACATTCATTTCTCGCGGGTACATATCCGAAGGTAGAAATAAAAATTAGATTACACGGCGCGCTGTCGGCGCCACGCTCGCTCATTAAATTCATATAATTCATTAGGCTCCCCCATCGGTGGGTAGCGTCGTGCTGCGAAATGGAAGCTCCGCGAACGCGTACGCATATTTTAGCACCTCTTGGGAGTCGAGCTAAAACGATTCGAGATACTCAACACGATCGTGAGCGGAACTACCGCTTGCTCTCACAACTGGAATATCTCTAATTATCAGGTATAATCAGTTTCCATCTCGGTTTTTCCGACCAAACGAGAAATCTAACATGAACTTGCAAAAAATCCATGACTCTAGAGATCTCTTCATTTCCTTGTCCTTCCAATTAAAATCTGCTTTCTTAATCATTTTTATATAATCGAAAGATAAAAAATATTTTTGCATATAATCGAAGAATAAAAAATAAATTTTGATATAAAAGAGAGAGAGATGCGACAAAAAAAAACAATTATTTATTGGAACTAAAAGAATATAATGTCATTGATGAAGATTTGAACAATGAAAATTAATAAAACTTGAGATTTTTAGATCTCATTGGAAAACCTCACAAAATAATTTTATTCTATTTAAAAAAAAAATCAATTTTTTTTTTAAATATACATTCTTGTAGAAAATATAGAAAAGTACGCATACGTTTCTTTTAACACCTGGCTCTTAATTTTCGATAATTTTTACAAAAAAAAATTTAACAAATAATTCCAAATTATTTAGTTGTATTCTTTTTTCTTATTTTTTCACTTCCACAACGTACTTGAAATCGCTTTCTTTGTATTTCTTCAGGAAGGGATATTTAGTTATGTCCTACACAGAACTTTGTTCGTAGCAGAATCGACCATTAAAGGGTCTTTTCATATAATTTCGATAAATCTATCCCAGTACTAGTCAGTCACACCGCAACTTCGAGGTTGCTGGTGACACGAAATTTCGTCGTCGACGTAGTCGCGTCCACCACGAAGTGGCGGGACGCGATAATTACTAGGCGCGTTGCCAATTCGCTGCGGCGCTGTTAATTGATTCCCGGGGAAATGGCTGCGGAACGACGACTTGTCGACGATGATTTTGCCCGCTCGTCGTTGGCGGATTATCATCGCTGGACTTTGTGTGGAAGGGTAACGCAAAATCTAGCATTATCTCTCAATTTTAAGTAGAACTTTGATCAATAATCATAAACTATTCGAATATGCCTTTCACCGATTACGAAAGGCAAATTGAATCGATCATTTCACATATTTGTCACATGGAAAAATATTAAAAGATTGCAATGTGAAATAATATTTTTATCCCAGTATTATATGTACATATATTTTAACTATTAATTGCAAAATTATTCTTACTATTAAAAAATATTTTAATTCTGCAAAAAGTTCTCTGTAAGATTACTTATTTATTTGTTATACTTTTTTATAAAATATTTTATCTATATTTTAGTAACAATATTTATTACATCTTAAATTAATTAAAGATTTAATTTGTGTGCTTAACACAATTCTCTCTATAATCCAAACAGTATGTCAATATGCTGTCATTATCATATGATTAATAGGTATGTGTATGGTGCAAATCCCTTAATTTGAAATCGATTTCCTTTCATGGAACTTTCTTACTTGAATAAGGGAGTGATTCGGGTCTTATATAGTGTCTCAAGAGGCCGTCAAGATAAGGGGAACGTATATAGCGTTGTGCTTTCTGGATGAAGCACACGGAATGGCATCGATTGGTCGGTTGCGCGGTTAGTGGTGGGAAAATAACGATCTGCTTATTATTTATTTAACGAAAAGTGCCAACAACTACCTAATAATTTTTTTTTACGTTCGCGAAATAGGGGAAAAAAAAACAAAAGTTGGAACATCGAAACGAATTCCCAATAGAATAAGAACATGTCATTTCTGTATTGATTTTACGAGAAAATAGAATTTGAGCAAAAAATGGACAGTTAACGAGATATTCGATACAAATTTTTGCTTTTTGTGACCATAGAAATAAAATCTTTTAAATTGAACAGTTGTTAATACGTAATCAATTGTTTTCGTTTTTTTTTAAACTGCATGCTAAAAATACGATAACAGCAAAATTATTTCAGCACAAAACGATTTGTAGACTAAAATATCATATTTCTCGTAAATTTATCGAGATATTGCATCATTGCAATTTTTAATACATTCTGTTCGGGGATTATTCAGGATATGGGAAACATAATGCAAGAATGTAACACGTTCTTGATGGCTTATGCACCGAGTTCACCACAAAACCTCATTTGAAAGTTTGATTAAAATTTCAACGAGTCGACCGTATAACAAACTCATCGAACTCGGAAGAGTTTTATATGGATTGAATACGACAATTTTTATAAAATCTGTTAAACATCCTATTTTACGCAACGTATAAATTTCCTACTCTGTATAACTAAAATATTAAATTTTTTATTCAAGAAGTACTGCTTGCAGAATTATAATAGACAAATCAAATTAGTAGAGGCTCTTTTTCATTCTTTTTCCCCTCTCTCTAATTATAAAAATGCGTTAGTATTTATTATGGCAGTTAGTATTAAATTAATATTTTCTACTTACGCTTTTACACATTTAGAGGAATATAATATATACGAGATACATTACTGCACTAGAAAAGAGATACATTACTGCACTAGAAAAGAGAGATATCATTTTTTTAAATTTAATACACTTCTTTAAAAAAATATTAATTAGCACGTACTTTAATACGAGATTGAATAAAAATCGCTTTACGTCATTTTTAAAACATTCCAACGTTTTCAAATGATAAATGATATGATTAAAGATGAAATAATTTTGCTAAAACTAAATAGATAAATATAAAACATTTCCTCTTATAATTAATACTTATATTTAAAAACTATATTTTTTTCGTTAATTTAATTTCTACTACATTTTCGCTACATAGTAAAAAGCTTTATTCTAGTTGATGAATTCATTCTTTTAGGTCAAAGAGGTAGATTTTTCTACGTAACAAGAAGAACCACGTGCTTCAGGCTCTCCACGGTACATTTAAAGACAATAAACGCACGAAACGCTTTACTTCTGTTTTTTTTTCATAGAAGGCGGATAGAGCATGTCCATAAATTTTCGAACACAGACAGAGTCTATAAATATTTGGTTCGTTCCTTGCGGCGCTCCATCTATGTCTCTCTTTCTCTCCGATTTCCCTGAGTGTTGAGCCGAGGCGAGAGAGCGTAGAGAAAGCAGAGGCGCCAGAGAGAAGTACCATGTCCCTGGGATGAGCTCCGTCTCTGTCTCCGGCACGTGCTTCTCACTCTGACTTAATTAAGCCGTCAGTACAAACGCGCGGCATCCAAACACGTGGCTATGTCAGATTTTGGCGTGACGTCCTTTGCACTACACGGAAATCACGATGGCGTATGAAAGCCGGGAGAAGAGATGCTTAATTCTTGTTTTCAGGATTAGTCGTTAAATCGGAAGCGCGTTAGTCTTGGATTTCATCGCAATCCGATTTTCAAATGGCCCCTAACATGAGAGGGATTAATACTTGTTGTATGGTTGTCGTTTTCGTTGCTCCCGATTACGTCCTGATTAAGCACATATCCGTATTATATATTATTTTATCTAGAAAGTCTTATACAATTACTTTTATTTGCATATTAAAATATTATTATTTCAATTTATTGCTTTTATATGTATTTATTCTTAACTTTATACTGGAGATCTTTCAGTCTAATTCACACATATATATTTATTGATTCATCGATAAATTAATTAAAATGTAGCACTTTAATTTTTTCCTCTGTTAATACTGTACATATAGTCATGACGCTGCTAATCCCTAACTAGATTGCGATAAATCTTTAAGATTTCGGCCAAAAGCGCACCATTCTGCCCGCCTGAGTTAGCGGAATTACGGTCCAGTCCCGTCTTACCTTTCACGCAAACGCAATTTGTTAGCGCGCGTCTGAGCTAGGTCCAAACTGTATCTGGGTTACGCCGAAGTTTCATCTCTATCTCGCGCACGTGTTTCTCGCTCTGAATTAATTAAGCCGTCAGTACCAGCGGGCTAGAATACGACCGCGTGGTTAAGTCAAGCTTCAATGTAACAGTTCGGTGGACCGGTAGAGACCGAAATCACACAACAGCAGGTAAACGCTCGGTAAACATATACAATACGAACTACGAAAACGAGTTTGCGCCGCCTTATAATGGTGCCGGTTTTGGAACCTGTCACAGACTGTCGGATCGTAATGATAGCTCATTAGTAGCGCGGTCAACATGCGTTGAGAATCAACACGGGTCTTCTTATTTTTCCCGAGCCGTTACAAATGGTCACACAACGTTTCTACGTGTCGTCGGCATATCTTACGTAGGTGGGAGATGAAGAATAGGCGACATTCGGGCCCGCTCTCTCGGCAAAAACGACGGCCATTATGGCGCAACGGATGAAACGGCGCCGCGGATCAAGCGGCGATTATTTATCGCTTGCCCAAAGATAATTGATCGATCGGAGAACGGCAATCAACAAATTTCCTCCCATTCCTGTAACCCAAATTTATGCCGCGCAAAAGAACTTGACGAGATTATTAAAATACGATAATCACGGATAATATACGATCTTGTCATTTTTCAAATATAAAAAATGTTAAAAGAAAAACATAAATTTCATAATTATAAACAAACAGTATAAATCATAATATTTTCAAAAGCGACACAATTTTTTAGACCACTCAATAATATTCTTTTTAAAATGAGAAAATTAAATTTATATACAAATGTTTATAGAGCATATGTAATAACGCATTATTATTATGTGTATTATTTTATTTTATTAAATAAAATTATATTATTATTATTATTATTATTTTAATTTATTAAAATATCAAATTATTAAAACTGAGAAACAGTCGGTTGTGCAGCTAACATTTATTTCATTGTTTTATCTCTCGCGTGTATCGTATCATTTTTCTACATTTTACAAGTAAATAATTTCGTATATTTTTCTAACAAAAGCTTTAACTACTTCATAATCGTTTACGTTTTAACATTTACAACTTGAAAAAAGGATGCGCATATATATCGCATGGTGATGAAGCAAAATTTTCTGGAAAATTCAACCGTGAATTCGCATTATGCGCGCATTAATTTACTAACTTGATGAGCTTTCATTGTTTTCGCTCTATCTCGCTCAATGCAGCATTATGTAGTTTTATGTAAAATATTACTATTTTCACACCGTAACACAGCTTTCCTGCTTCTGACATTCTTTCAGAGTAATTTACTCATTAATTTACCTGTATTTTTCCCCGACTTCATCTCTTTCTTCGCTTGCTTTACTCGACGGTGTAAACAATAGAGCGTAAACTTTATGTTCATTAAAATAAAAACAAGTCGGAGTAAAGTCGATTAAAAAGGAATTTCGCGAAGGCATTGAAAGCAACAAGAACCACTCTCTCGATTATACACACGACGACTTCGTAGCGCCGACAGTCTCTTGGACGTTATCGATTAGTCGTACTTGAGCCGATCAGCTTCGACTCGACCCTCATGTTAGCACAAGAACCAGCCGTGGTTTCTTGCGCGAACCGAGCGTTCCTTCCGCGAGGAAACAAAGAGCCAGATTTTCCACGGCGCAGTCGAGTATAGCTTTCAGTCTGGGCCCTTTCGCCTCGTGTTTCACTGCTCCAACGGGGTGTTAATGGTGCCCGAGGCCACAAGGCCATCCATCACCGCACTCGGCCTCTATATGCTTCGCGCTGTCTACTCACGGTGTCTCCGGGCTCTTCCGTGTGAACCGTAACAATGCTTCTTCAATTCACCGATACACTTACGTTACCGTGGGCGTTATACAGGCGAGCTTTGGCATCCGCTTTCGAACTGCAATTACTAGGAACGACGATATCGATGGAACAGCTATTACCGGTAGCTACTATATGCGTCAGATACGAGCGTGCTCCAGCTGCGTTATTAGTGATTGCATTTGTTTGGGCTGTGTACAGCTTAGCTGCGTACACCGTATACATAATTGCATGTGCGGCAATTATTGGAAGATGCATTGATGAACGTTAAGGTGTGCATACGGTTGCGGATGCGAAATCGTGTACAGATCAAATTGTTAATTACTATCTTTACTTACTCTAATATCTCTATGTACTGCGAAAATATACACGTGTGATTCTAAATTGGTACAATTATTTATTCTTTTTTTATTCCGTGTATATTATACTTTTATTTTATTATTCGGAATCTTCACAAATATTTTACGCAATGTGGGGAAGAATTTGTAATTAAAGTTATTTCTCAAAAAAAAATTACTTCCGAACAAATTTAGATATAATTACTGAAACTTGCGCAACCACATCAAAAAGATCAGGATTTATTTATTTGAGAACTGCATTAATCTCAAGAGGCACAAGTGGATCGCTTTCGAGAGATACTGGTGAGCGAGGGAATGTACGCTTTATTTACGGTCTAAAAAATGCAGACACGCGGTATGGCCATCGAGCTCTCCTCTTCGGATTCCCTTCACAGATCGCCTATCCCATTTCTCTTTTGCCGCGGGCCTCCCTTTCGGTATCGTTCCCTCGTCCTTCATTTGCCTAAAAGATCCCTTTGTCCACTCATCTTCATCCTGCTTCACTTGCAGAATCCTCTACGCATTTCCTATCCCCTTCTTCGACCACTCTTCTCCCATTCGAGATCTCGCGAACGATGATGCCAGCCGTTTCGTCGATGAAACGACGATAACGAGATATTCGGTTTCGACGATACGGAAGTGAATTTTTCGCGAACGGAATTCGATACATCGTACATTGAGGGCGGTTCAGCTCATTGAATTGACGTATCCGCGTATCTAATATTGAGTGCCTTCAATGGTCGATATTTGATCAAGCAGTACTATAAGGCGTATGAAAAAGATTAGATTAATTATACATTTGAAAGCTTTGCTCCCCTTTATCGTACGTACGTGTGTGTGCGTATTTTATTTCTAAAATAGGAAATGTCTATTAGTAATTCATACTTTCTCCATTATACTTTTCAATAAAAAGTAATAATTGTAAAAAATTGTTGGAGAATTCTTTCATGTGCATTTAACATTTATATTGACAATCTCTGAATGATTTTAATATAAGTAACAAATATTCAAAATTACATATATGACACGAAAAAGTAATATCATAAATATACATAATATACAGTCAGAGTTGGTTTAATTTATAAAATAATTTTATATCCAATTACAAATGCAATTATATTAATTGTTAAACGCACGATAAGAATCAATATAATGTTCTTTCGCTTGCGGACATTTATTTAGGAAAACCACTCATATTTTAATGCTCCACTTCCGCATACATACAATATATATCTTGACGTATTAATGTCACTGATTCAAGCTCACTATACAATCAGTATACGAATCGATCTATTGCGGATGCATTCAGCGTTGCTGAAACGCGCGGTTCTATTTGCGTAATGAATAAATATAAAATATTTAATGCGTTATTCCTCCGAAACCAGATAAACAATTGCACTTTGCTCATCCATGTGCATGCCCAGCCCACATACGCATATACACGAGATATCGTTTAGCAGATTTATATTGCATCATACACATAGAAACGATGGAATAAAATTAACTGATATTTAGTATACGCGTATATATGCCAAGTTGATATTTTATGAATGGATTCTCTCTGAATGTCGAAGCAGTATCGCGGTTTTGGATTGATTCTCTCCTGAAAGCCAATGCGAAAGGATTAATCCGTCTATGTATGACAGGATTTATCGAAATCTATCTATATTCTCGTAATCAATAAACACGTATTAAATTCTGACCGATTTAGTAATACTCGTTAATTAAGTCGTATTAATGTTGCTTGATATTATTGTTCGATTAACACGGTAAATTCAAAAGGATATTGTTGCGATAAAATTAATAAAATGCGCAAAAACTGAGATATAGCGTTAACTAAATAATCTTAATAATATTCCGATAATACAATACAGAAATAATTAACTTCTGTCTTTCTTTTAATATAATTAATTAATTCCTGTCAGGTTTGAGCCACATTTCTTGCTAACAAAGTATAAATTAAATTAGAACAAAGCATACATATTTTTGTAAACAAGCTTTCTTTCAAGTGAAGTATAATAATTATCGAATTTTTTTCAATAATGTAGTATATTTTTTTAAGACATACATTTCAATAAGATGTTTGCATTGATCTTAAAGAGATTTTTGAAAGTGAACATCTTGCAGTTTTAAGAATGACACACTCGATTGAAAATTTTGCAACTCTAACTTTGCTAATAAAATCTTACAATATCTCCTAATTAATTAACAATAAAATTTAAGTCGAAATATCAACTTAATTATTCTTCGAACGGTCGCTCTTCGTTTCGTTCTTAATCAGAGTATCACGTGAGGTATCATTGCAACCGCATCATCCCCTTAGACGTGTCCTTAACAACGAGCTCACCCTTAGCTCGGATACTGAAGCACGGCAGATCGCCGCCGACCAAGTTCAAAGGGTCGTTTCACGACCGATCGAAGCATACGAAGGGAGTCTCGTCGCCGCAATGGCAGGAACAGCTCGTTTTTGCGATTGCCATGAGCGTAACTACTCACCCTTCTCCTCCCCCGCGAAAGCTCAACGATACACGAAGCGTTCGGCGAATTGCGTAGGCGCGCGTGTTCGCGTGACTCCGCCGCATTTACGCATCGGTCGCGCAACCCTGTCATTTTTTTTCCTTCACGGATTCCGTGGCGCCGAGTCGGAGCCGGGGAAGTTCCCTCTCCGCCCGTCAAAGTCTGAACCAAGTTGTAGTGCGATGTACGCGTACAGTCTAACCGATTATGGGTTATGATTTCCCATAAATGCCTCCCTCGCCTCTCACCGCGCCCCCGCCGTTTCTTCCGGTGTTCTCTCGCTCGCACCTCTCTGTCCTTCCCTTACGCTTTATTCGCAGCGCCACTTTCGCAGATAAAATCGCGCGACGTTTTTCTCCCGCAGCCACGCATAGGATAATTACACGGCTAAATGCGGGGTTCATCGTTAATTTTCAGTCGGCCGAGCGTGAGCGCGCGAAAAATGTTTGCGAGCCGCTACGGGAATCGCTACTCGACGCGACACCGAATACATGAAATCGCGCACATACTTCGCAATGTGATAACTACCGCACGATAAACTCGACATATTACGCCTTTATTTGAAAGCTCGGCAAAAAAGGGCAGTGCCATATTGTCCAAGTTATTTTTTTCATTGAAAAAAAACCGACCAACAGCACTGTGAAAAAACGCAAAGCGCTGTTTTCAAAATTTGTTTTGAGATATCTACCAGCTATAAATTTTTAAAGAATTCCAATTGTTTTGTGCAAAAATGTGCTTTTAATAGCTTTTTTTCATCGAGCGTTTTTTTTTTTCATTTTAAGTAATAGCAAGACTTTACTCGAATAATTATTCAAGAAAAATGTTTGACATAAAAATGGCAGTTAAAGTTATTATATGTATATAGACTTAAACAAATATAAAGACAGAAATGCATAAGAAATACGATGAAGCTCTTCATTTATTCGATTTGTTCATAATCAATTCTTCTTAAATTTGACATGACGTCGAAAGAGAGACGGAAATATATTTTAACTTAAGATTTACTGCACTTACTGATTTACTGCGGAATCTCGTGCTTTCGCAGAGAGGCACTGTGAGAGCCGTCGATTATGGAAGAATATATGTCGGCCTTTCAATACGTTTATATTTTTTATTTTAACCAGTCGAGCGCCGGCTATATTTCATCTCCACATAAAGAGCGCCATCCCAAAATTGGAATACTTAATTACCACGTTGGATGCCTCAGCAGAGCATTAAAACATCCCATAAAAAGCATGGAATTCTGCAGTCCAGTAATTATGGTAATCGTGAAGTACTGCAAGTGCAGCCTTCTGCAAGCGAAAGAAATGCAATAATATAAATTATATATAATAAATAACATCAATTTTTTAACATTGAAAAAGATAAACATTAAGAGATTGGATTCTTCAATAAAACTATATGATATACACAACTTAAATCATACACGAAATTTTTAGCAGGTAGAAACATTTTGTATAAACGATGATAGATATAAATAGATCACAAGTCGTTACTCAACCTAAACCATTTTACGCAATTTGATTTTCCATATCTTCCGTGTAATATGAGTTGCCGATTTCTTCTTTTTATCCTCGATTTCGAATTCGTGTTACACGAATACGATGCGATCCCTTTTCCTTTGATATGTTATACGGTTGAGAGGACGCACGCTATCAGTGTCGCAAACGTATATGCCGAACGCAGCAAAAGGACTTTGTGAAACAAATCTGATGCAATTGAACTTCGAACTGTGCATCTGAGAGTATTCTACGCGGTAAAAAAAAAAATCTCGAAATCAGTCGTGCGACGAATTCGAAAACTGACTTGTACAGATATGTCCGATAGCATTCGGCAGTTCGCTCGTGGCACTTTTATTGAATTTCATTTTGAAGTAAACAGATACAATTTTTTTATACTGGAAACAGATGTATCGATTACGCAAAATATTTTTTATCACATGCAGTAGAAATTAAATCAGAACTATTGTCATGTGCTTTAATTTTTCAGGTAATATAATTTTTTTTATTAATCTTTATGATAGTTCTATATGAATTAATATTGGAAAAATTCTCGATGGTAATATAAAATAAAATGCGTGTATAAGGTTTCTTTTATCAAAGATGCTACGGTCGAGGAAGCACGTTTTAATGTGGCACACACCATTACGACATTATCGAAAAAAGCTACTGTGCCAAATATAGCGAAGGCGGTACCGAGTAACGGCGCTTAATACGGCGCCATGGGAAGAAAGGCTCTAAAAAAGAATTTTCACAGGCAGTTAAAGAGCTAATATTGCGGGCGCGCGCGTATGCAGCAGTTTTTATACTTAAGAGCCTCTTCGCGGCCGTAAAAATACCTACCGAAATTCGTTTTCACGGTACGAAAAGACGGCGGACACGCACCGGCTATTCTTTTGAATTCAAGCGATCCGCCGTTCAGCGTTTACATCGTATCTGCAGGGTACGTTGCATGCAACGCTCGTAAAAACTGTCTGGAAGAGGTCTGCACGCTCGTGAATCGTGGAAAAAACAAAGGGAACGAGTACGCTACGTCCAAACAAGTCGGGCCCCCCCTGCTTGTGCCTCAACTCACCCGCCACTTTGCTGCCATCTTTGACAATCACCGCCAGTTTTGTGTATATGTGTGTGGGTATGTGTGCTGTGCAGCTTCGCAAATTTGCTCTAGCGTATATCTCGACTGTCCCGCGCGTGCTGGAAAAGTCGCGTAAACAGACGAACAAATAACGAAGACGTGTGCCCTCTCTCTGCTAAAAGAAAAGAAAATGGAAACGCGGCTATTTCAGAGTAGACACACGTAGGAGGTGTCCCCGTGCGTCCTTCTGACGTTTATTCCGCTCGTTGCGTCTCCTAATTGCCCGTAACCGTTATAGAAATCCAACCGTCGCCGAGAAGATTGTTCGAGCGGATGTAGCGTGATTTTACGGTAATTGCAAAATTATTGTGATTACGTTCTTAATGACGCGATGCTTATGGAGCACCCCTAATGTAATGTGTTCTTCACATAGTATTCGAAATACGTAAGTATGATGAAATTATCTGATGATGATCTCAAGTTCTTATATCTTGCGACAATATATTATATTAATGAGCTCTACTAATTTGAAGAATCAAATGGCATATATGTATATCAGATGTAGACATTTTTGAATAAAGAGCGATCTGTGTACAAAATAATTTTTAATTGCACAAAATAAAGAATAAATAATATAAATAAAAGAGATATGTAAATAAGCGATGCTCTTTCTCTCTCTCTTTACTAACACGCTCATACTAAACATGCAATATATGTATAAATAATATATTTCTCTGCTTTAAGTTTTTAACTTTAAGTTTTTAATAAAATTTTTAATAAAAATTTTTAATTAAGTTTTTAATAAAATTTAATTTATCGTGATTTATTTAGCTTTAGCATGAAACAAAGCTTTTAATCTACATTTGTTTTTCATATATCTTATTTTCAATCTCGATAACGAAACAGCTGTAATTAGATTCGTATAATTTTATTCAGTATATAATGTGAAACGGTATGTTTTCTCCTATGTAATTAAGAATTAGTTACTGGAGAAAATTATGGCTACCTAGAAACGCGCTATAAAGGGAAGGCAAAAAGTTTGGGTGGACATCACGAAAGATACGGTGTAGCGGGAAGCGGAAACTCGCCGCGGTATTTCGGTAAGCTGGAAATGGAAGTTACATTCCCACTGTCGAGGACGTTTCACTTTTTGCCCTTATTGGCAGTAATAATCCGCGGTGACTACCGAGGAGCTGCGGCAATCGGAGTATTCGGAGTTGAAGGTACCCGTAACCCATAACCACCCTTATCCGCGGGTTTGCGGCGGCGTCGACGACGACGACAACCGGGAGCAGTGCGGTTCATGGCGAGAAGAAGGAAAAAAAAGGAAAAGAAAGGGAAACAAGTTTTCCGACCCCTTTCCAACGCATACCACGGACATTACCGCGACACGAACCGGCACAAAGTATTTCCATTACGCGGCGATGTATTTCACCGGTGCATACTTCGTACGACGATTTTGCTCCATTTGAATTGTAAACCGCGATTTTCTTTTCCCTCTTTCCCCGTGAGTTATGTCGGCCGTTCTTCATTTTCGCGAAATGGAACGCCGTTCGAAATATCTCGCGTTCTCGTTTACCCTCGACGAATATTAGTTGAACGTTGTTATTGCATCCGGCACTCGGTCCTGCAATGCATCTACGAATTGCAGGAGATTCGACAGGCTTGTTTGGAATAACAGCGGTAACTCGGAAGACGATTGGCGTTCCTTGTAAACAAAAAATATCCGCCGTTCTCGACGTTTACGAGGAAAGATTACGTCCTTTATACTTATGCGTATAACTCCCGAGTCGCTAAACGCGTTTCCGATGGGCCGTCATGCGGCGAAACTTTGTTAATCTAAGACGGCGAATGGCTAATCATGATTTAATTACTTGCTTACTTACATAATTGCATCGCGCGTAATAACGTTTACCTATAATAGGATAATGTTCTTGTTCACGCGCCCGCAAATTTTGTTCACAATAGTTGCCCCATCAAACGTGAACTTTCTATGTAGCGCTGTGTTACAAGTCTCATTA
Organism: Camponotus floridanus; assembly: GCF_003227725.1. Taxonomy (NCBI): domain Eukaryota; kingdom Metazoa; phylum Arthropoda; class Insecta; order Hymenoptera; family Formicidae; genus Camponotus; species Camponotus floridanus. The sequence continues at coordinate 3,429,386 of NW_020229214.1, forward strand.
CCCGATAAATAATTCGTGCGCCTATAATTACTGGCGATTAATTCGATCCTGATTAACCGAAATGCATTTATAGCGAAGCAATTATGTTATTTTCGGGAATTAGTTAGGTGAATAAGGACTCAATTAGTGTACCTTTTTCGAAAATTCGAAAGCACCGCATTAATTGCGAGACAAACATTTCGAATTAAATTAATTAATTTTCAAAATAATACTCTTTAAATTATATCAGATAATTTTCTTGGTAGAAAATTATATTAAACAACTTGTGACTTGAGAGATTTGCTAAAATAAATGTATCGCATAATACTTTTTTAAACGATGATCGATGACGCCGCGGGCGCATCTCGTTTTAAAAAACGACGGCTCTAATTATCTAAGGTACCATTAACTCGACATTAGATTCATTTTCATTAACGTCTCGCGTGAAGATAACGTTTCAGAATAGAGAGTCGTTAAGCGCTCTTCTTCTAGAAATTCTCATAAAGTTCTCTCAAACCGCGCGCGCCGCATACTCGGTGAATAAGCCGGTCGCAAGTGTACAAGGCATGCATTTTCCATTATTATCTCGACGTTTTATGACGTCCCTTACGTGGCTGATTAGCTGTCACGCTCGTGCATTATAAATATACCGATCTACATCTGATCTATGAATAATGCGAGTGGTTTAAGCCGATACTGGGACCCGGCGCATTAAGTCGCGCACTCTGCTACCGGAAAGGTAAAAAAAAAATTATTCGAGCAACTGCCCGACCGCCGGAAGTTCCATTTCTTCGGGGATTTATCATTGACGTAATGCTGGAAACGAAATGTACAGTTACTGAATATTAAAAAGGTTCTTTCGAACAATTGCGGATTATGGAATAAACTATGCATGTCGAAAAATTAAGTTTCACTCATGCGCGTAAAATTTCAAGAGAATCGTCTGAATTGCATAATGTTGAGATTCTCGCATCGATCATCGTGTCTAGTTACCATTCGACCGGTACCGTAAAAGCTAATCGCGTCTTGCCGTGTGAATATTATTCTTCTAACGATCTCAGGATATTTCTGTAATATATTATAAGAAGTAATATTATTCTTTCCCTCGTTATGTAAAAGAACAATGTTGCAATTACTGTTATTAATGTATGGCTGTACTTTTCTGCAATTATCTATGCGTACTATTATTTCGAAAAGTTGTATCTAACGTAGCATTCTTTGACAACAAATGATTCGTCAAAATAGTGACAACGTTTTACGATAACATATAATTATGCATTAGAATTTTGCAAGCATTAAAAATAATAAGCATATTAAATAAGTATATTTTATCGCAGTAAGTTGTTCGGTATCAACAAAAAATCTCTTGTTCGCAATAAAAAAATGCCAATGTGAGCATTAAGAAAAAAATAAAACACGTCGCTCGTATTTCAGGCTAGGCATTAATGCATCATTAGTGCACTTTCACGGACGGAAATAAACATTATCACGACTCATTGCCAAGTTGCATAGTTGCATGTGTTGCGGGGGAGCGTGGCGCGCCTTATCCGTTTTTCTTCGAATGCACGCGAGCTTCCGTTTCCTTCGTTACCGTGTAATAATTATTATCTATTGCTCGAACGTTTTTATCCGTCATATACAACTCGGTTGCATTAGCTTTATCGTTTCGTACGCGCTGGCTTTTCGCGAATCGCGATGCAGCGCGATGCAACGCGACAGAAATGCTCCGCCAAAAGTAACGAAGCTGCCGGAGAGAGATGACCCGAGTGTGAAATTTACAAAAAATATTACGAGGGCGTCTCTCTGTGCACATCCTCGCCGTAACTCTTATGCTAATTTCGCACGGAAAGAAGACAAATTGTAGTGGGTCTTAATGCACACACAACGACCGTAATCTAGCGACACACAAACGTTTCTGGCGCACTTTCCTCTTCGCCCGACTCGTCGTAGAGTATTTTCCTCAACGTCTGATATTAGTCTTTATGAGCCGTGCACGATGCGAGTTCGTACGCGCGGAAGCTAACCAGGTTTCCTCCGAATTTCGCAGAGTTAAATTAACACGACGAGCACAGATTAACTGCAAATATAATTTACGAAGGTCTTCCCGTCGAACGCTCTTGTAAATATTCACATACGAAACGCGCTCTGGCATATTTCTTATCTAAATAGTTAGACCCGAGATTTACTCGTTTTACTATTTCGAGCGTTCCTGTTTATTTTGTTACTTTTGACAACGATAAATCCCACTAAAAAGTAGTTCTGCTCCTTAAAAATATGCACATCTTTTTTATTTTACTTTTCTTCAAAATAAAAATTAGGATAATATGATAAATATAATGCATCTCTTATATAACTGGGAGTAATAATAATGAAATAAATTTGAAAATAACAAGCGCATATATTTTTCGTCGCATCCTTCGATTTTCGATATTTATCTCGATAATTTTTCATATTTATTCATTGTAACGTCGATCAATTCCAACTTGCTCCATTCATTATTCTCAATGCTATTGGCAGTTCTCTTTGTCAGTCAGCCGATGACGGAATATGCCTAAGAATAGAAGTAGACCCGTTGCATTCAGCGAGCGGCCTTCATTGTGCTCGCGATGGCAATGTCACGCGGCGCTGCTCGCACTCGCATCGATTTCTTTTGCCCTGGTGCCCGATACAATTACCGAAGCTATTAATCGGGCTGCGTGCGGCGTCATTTGGCACTCGACAGGTCAAAAACCGCGAGATGAGTGCCACCGTCCAGACGCCCCGCGGGAACGCCATTAGTTATACACGGGCGAGCGCCGACTATGAACACCGGTCAGAGAATCAGAGACGCGTACAACCCCTCGAGACCGGCAACGCGGAGGGTGTCCCGAAAGGGTGTTTGACCTCCCCCGTTTAAGGTCTCCGGGTAAAGGGTATCTCGGTTGGCCGCATGCCCGGGAAGTTGGAAACGGAACCGAGGATTCGGTGTAAACGACGTAGCGCCGTTGTCTCCGGGCATATCATCGCGATTCGCGCGCATTCCCTTCGCCACAGCCGTTCTAAGACACACCCTTCCTCTTTTTACGGTTGACGCACTCACGCGGGCGGACTTTTGTGAGGCGCGACTCATAGGAATGAAATTTAAATAATAATTAGAATTCGCGCTTCGGCAGAAGTAGCTTCGGATTCATTGACAGGCGAAAGCCTTAATCATTTAATGAAGTAAGATCCGGAATAGGATTAGATTAAATCAGGGGAGAAACGTGATTCGTTCGAGGCGTCCGTTGTTTCATCGACAGTTTTCAGTTAACGATTTTACGATAGGAGAAAGGAACTCTCGAAACGATTTCCGAGCTTTTTTTTCCGAAATTACCGGTCGCATTCGGTCGCGAACGAAACGGTTTTATTCATCTCTTGCTCTGGACTTTTAAAATAAACCATTTTTTTATCCGACCGCAAAACATTACTCGTTCGTTCCAACTGTTTTTCATTTGTCTGCCACTCTGTTCTTACTCGTACATTCGCTGGACAAATTTTCCATAGGGCGTCTCGCAGAAGGACAATGAAATTTTCATTCGTCGACAATTTTCATTAAATCCGCAGACACCTCTCGACCGCGTCCGGCAACCGTCCGTCCTCTTTGAGGATCAGCCAAATATTTTCGTCCCGCATTATCGAATCTCGAGATGTTCCGTCTGGCGTGCCAGGAATAATCTGAAGTATCTCTAAGAGAATTTTTGGATTATAAATAAAACAAACCGTTGAGTGTGACAAAAACTGAAATGTCTGAATTTGAAAACTGAATTATATATTATTTATTATTTAATTATTTTTAATCGATATGTATGTTATTAATTTCCATATATTGATTATATTATTTTAACAACATAACTATAATTTGTTTATGAAATAGTATCTTACTATTGTTTTTATATAACACGAATGTGCAATAACTATTAATAATAAAGTAATTTTGTAATTGTTATTCTTGAATTAAAAAATAGGTCGAAATTTTACGAAAGATATGTAACCAATGTAAATTTATGTATAAATTCTGTTATAATTCTGTCTTCAACATTGTTAAAGCATTATTCTTTCCATTCGCAATTGAGCATAATTGTCGGCGCAGTACTGTCCGAATAAAATGGTTCGTTGATAGCCTTTTATTTTGAAAATTCCGTTGAACGATAATTTGATTTGCCGTAACTTTTATCAGCTGCCAACTATAAACTGCTGCGCAATAAAAGCGTGAGAAATAGACCGTCTAAAAGGTTTATCGAAAACGCTGGAACTCTTTCGCTTCGAACGAAATCTGACATTTTACGGAGCGCGTAAGAGCAAACGAACATTTATAAAATTTTAAGTAACTATTATTGCAACACGAAACTAGGGTGAATAAAAAGGCTAAGGCTCCTACTGATGTTGCGTTATTCACTAATCATGAACGGCTGTACATAGTTTATAGCTTTGGGTTGGTCGACCTTACTTCGCAATCGATACTTATTCAAACCGCACAATGTATATAATTCGTAGTTGTTTGTCACAGTGCAAGATAAAAACAAGTTAAAACACTGTTAACCGTCTTGAAACGCATTTAGCCACTCACTGCACTACAAAGTGTAATTATCATTAACTGTCATTAATTATTAAATTTGTTCGATGTTATGTCAATCTTTTTATATTAAACATTCGCAATTATTATTAATTTAATTAATTTTGTAATTTCAATATTATTGATGAAATTCAAAATTTCATTAATCGAAAACTCTCAATGTCAAATTTAAACAAAAATAATGTCAACGTGTTATTTTGAATTCGGATAATAAACATGATTTAATTGATAAATGAAACTTTTTTTAACCACATGTATCATATGCATCGCCTCGAAGATGTTTTCAGAAGTGCACGTCATATTATCGATTAATAAATATCGAGAAACTGTTCGCTTGTTATACAATGAAAATAAAATTAGAATTGCCAGCAGAGAGAATTGCATCAAGATAAAATTATAATTTTGATTTCATTTAAGACAAATATGCATTAAAGAATTAAATTTAGTGCAATGCATATCGTTTGATTTACTTTTGAAATATGAAAAATAATAATAAAAAATAATAATAATAATAAAATAATAATAATAAATATATATAATAAATAATAATAATAAATAATAATAATAATAAATAATAATAATAAAATAATAATAAAATAATAATAAAATAAAAATAAAATAATTGTGAAGAAGACAAATATATATAATTTGGCAATTTATAAAAACTCACGAGAACAAAATAAACGCAATTTATACATTTTATAATATTTCATGATAACATCTCTTAAAACAATTAAGAATACAATTTTCATGTCAACCTCATTTCGAAAAATAAATATAATAATAATCAGCTTAAATTATCTTTTAATACGACTCTAACGTCTAAAACATAAAAAAGTCTTTGAGATCGCTTAACAGACATGTTCTACGTATTTTTTTTTATATCTTCTACTTCTTTACATTCATTATCTCTTCTTTGTCTCTACGTTCTCTACTTTCATTTTACGTCGTCTAACATTTGACAAAGAATATAATTTTATTTTATACTTTTCTTTCATTAACACTATTTTACAATTATACAAAATATTTCGTGACACTTTGTTTTAAGGAATAATGTTGATTGTAAAAAATACGTTTATAAATTATGAATTTTGACATGAGAATTCATCGTATATTCTTGATTAAATTTATTGTGTTTGCTATTACGAACAGCACTCAGAAAGAACCGGTTCACTTCTGGCCCTCTTCGATCTAACGAATCTCATATTTCACTGTTAACCACGGTACTTCGTGGCCAATTAACTTCGATACTGCGAGCAAAAAATCAGATCACCGTGGCTGCGACTCAAGTGAAAGAAGTATCGACCATAACACGTCATTGCGTACCGCAAGAAGAATGCGTTTCAAATATACTTTACGGACTCGGAGCGATATTTCGCGCCAAGTTACGACATAATTCATGGAACGAAATAATATTGATTAAACATACTTCCAAATTAATATCCATTGTATCGCGCAATTAGAAATTCAATTTGATTTGTATTCTATTCGTTATTTCATATTCTTGCCTCGTAATTGCATTTGTAAATAAAGATCCCACTGATGATGTTAATTTCAATTAAAACTAATGATGTTGAATATCACATTTCTCGTATTCTCGAGCATATCGATGAGACAGGCACCTTTCACTGATATTGATCGGTGCTTTAATAGATGATTAAGCGTTCTTGATACTCTAGACACATGGAAGTTCAGCGCGAAACGCACACGAAATAGTTCAAAGGTCGTGAGAACATCGACCTTTAGCATTCCTGGTCGGCTTCACCATCACCGGAATCGAACTCGGTGGCTACCTTGAGCGAGGGTCAAAAGCGAAGGCGATGGAATGGAGAGCTAAGGAAATGTAATTAAATGTATACCTACAGTGGAGTCTAACGTGCTTTGATAAAATGCACATATATCTTTTGTGGATATGTGTGTGTGTGTGTGTGTGTGTGTGTGTGTGTGTGTGTGTGTGTGTGTGTAAAGTAAGCGTTAATTTGACTAGAATGATTTACTCATTTTCAACAGACATGCCCTGCACGGCATTTCTTCGCTTTGCGTAAAAAAAGTTGCATAAACACCGATGAATACTGTTTACTTGTGACTCTTCATTAGCATAAAGGAATAAGAAATTTCAATAAAACCATGATTCTCTTAAGACTCGTCTTAATTAAAGTGCTCGTTTAATATCTCCGCTTCGAATCTTCTCTTAGCTCTTGAAATCTTTTTAATTTTATTCCCTTTTATACGCTTTTGCAAGCCTCACATCTTTTCTGATTATATTCCTAGTGACAGAGATATTTCAACACACGCAATTAAATTTACAGTTGTTTCGCATTATGCGAATATGTGTTATATCGCAATAGAATATTTCAGATGTCATCGACTGGATTTGATTGGTTAACTTATATATGTTGAAATTTATGATGATAATATAGGCTAGTGTTAAATTAGAATTCCTTTGCAATATTGCACGGCTGATAATCTTTCAGCACACAAGCTATATTAGATTAATTCACTTTCAACGCATTAATATTGTCAACGTCAATATCGTTAATTAGCATCGTGTCGACATAATTTTGTCGTTGATAAACTGCCATGATAAACTGAACATCAAGATTTGATTATATAAGTTGATAAATTTATATATATTGCGAAATGCATTCTCCCGTGCGCGACTATCCTATCTGTATCGATATTGCACATGATATTATTTCTGCAAATCATATTTCTGTATTTAATATGAAAAACTTAAATTTGTAATTCTGAACATATTATTTTACAAAATTTTTTATTGAATTTTATTAAATAATTTTCCTAAAATTTTGTATATTGTCAGAATTAAATATTGTACATATTGCATTGAAAATAATCATTATCAATTATTTTTCTAGAAACCCTATCACATTGTGTATTTTTTATTATAAATCAAATTTTTATCTACAAAATCTATATTACTTCTTTTAGTTTATAAAAAAATATACATATGAAGGTACAAGTTTAATTATATAATTTAATTAATAAAATAATTAAGCATATAAAGACAAAATCATGAATAAAATTATTAAAAATATTATTTTACTGTACATAAAAATTCTAGAAATTAAATTATTAATTAGATATTATTGTGTTAAAATGTTAACTATATAGTTTATTCGCAAAATTGGCTTGTATTATGCTTAAAATAGCGTCTGTTTGCAGTCTTCTTCCATGAATACCGAATGCAAATTGCATTTGGTCTCACGTCACAGCCAAACACATCCGAATTACTCTGCAAATCTTTGCACGTGCTCAGCAACGGAACTTCGGGCGACAACGACGTTCCGTTGGAGCGTGCATCGAAAGCCATAATCTCACTGTCGGTTGAAAGGATCGCTCTTTGTATTCGGAAATAAGACAATTCTATTCGCGTAATATATCCATGCTCGCAAAACGAATAAATACAGAGAAACCTACTATTAATTTCTCAATAAAATTTCATATTCCCCGATATTTTCACAAACTAAAAAGAACATGTGACATGATTTATTTTATTAAATTAACTTATTGTGTTCTACGACTTGAACCTTTGTCGTTATTAGTTCGTCATCCCGTAGGACAAATTAACTTATTCATTTATTTAAATTATATTTAATTTGAATTATTTTAATTTGGATTTTTTTAACTCTCGAAATACTCGAAGTAGAGCACTGACGTGAATGACAACCACGAAAGATAGTTGAAAATTGCTATTTTACGTGTTCTACGACTTGAAACTTTGTCGTTACTAGTCCGTCATCCCGTGGGACAAGTCCGTGGCGCATCCACGTGAGGCTTGTGAATATTTTATACTCGTAATATCTACGCAGGAAGGTCTTTCGAAGGAAGGTCCTCTCTTCGATGGCAATATCGGTTATACGAATGGAGAACGCCCCGCGAGCGAAGGGCGCTTCGGATGCACGCAGTGGATGGGAAGTCCGAGGGAGAGAGTCATGAAGAGAGAAAGAGAGAGAGAGAGAGAGAGAGAAAGCTAGAGTGCTTCTCGCAATAAGGGTGAGAACGAGCATGTGCCGTCGCCATAAGTACCTGGAATATATATTGTCGTGATGCTACGCTGCGAAACACCGGTAGCTCGCGCGGTAAACCGAGATAGACAGACGAGTAGACGATGGCTGGCGGAGTAAAGCACAAGAGGAAGACAAAGAGAGATAAAGAGGGAGGGAGAGAAGAAGAGAGATGTACTTGCTCTCCAAGCAATTGCGCTCTACGTGCCGTCGCTGGAAATGAAAGAGGTACCAACGATAGGAGAAGCACACTCGATATTGTTTCTACTGCTTTTCTTCGTTTTCCTTTTTTCAATTCTCCGCCCGCTACCTTGGCCTCTTTACGTTCTCTCTTTCTCTCCCTTTCCTCTGCCTTTCTCTTGTCCATTCCATTCTGCCTACGTTATCTAGTGCGTTGTCCTCTCGTCGGTCGCTTATAAGGTGGCCCGCCACTTTATTGCATCTGTGATCTTTTCCTTTATTACGTCCTGCACGCAGCGCAGAGACAGAACAGCAACTCCGGTCTTTATGGACGCAATTACGGCGCATCCGGAGAGTGTGCGAGCGGCCAAACACAATCGACGAAGCCGGACGTGAAATGTTCTTCTCAATGGTACGCGCAATTCAAAAGCGACGGCGGTAAATCTCGACCGATCGTCTGGAATTTCCGCGGGCGATCGCGACCGAGGGAAAAAGAGGAAGAATGAGAGCTTTTCATACGCAACCGCGAAAACCGCGAAAAATGTAAAATTGATTTAGATTTTCGATGCTTGCGCGAACTCGAGCCATGCTCTTTTGTCAGATGTGCAAATACATATGCTAAAAATGCGCATATTTAGGAGATTAATATATGACTTTGAAAAATATCTTGTACTACAGAGAAAAGTCGAGAATTAAAATAGAATTTATTCTCGGAATCCGATCGCCCGACTAAAAGCCACCGCCAATATTTTTGTTCAACTTGAAAATTCTCCGATAGCTACCGCAGAAATGAAATGATCGTATATGTACTCTGCAAATAAAATTTTCCTCAATATAGAGTTATTGAAGTAAAATTGAAATAAAATTCTACGCGTTTGTACAATATCCGAATATAATGTATAGATGAACAGAAATCTTGAATTTTTGTGTAATAAAGTATGGATACAGTTCTTTTTTTAAGTAAAGTACAAACACGAGAGCTGAAAGTTTGCAGCAATTTTGATGCGAGCAAGGATGGAAACAGTGCGATAAATTGACAAAGATAAAAGAAAAGTTTAAATAGATGAGCGAGAGTAATAACATCGGGGACACGAAGATCGACGCATACGCAATCAAGTTAGTCTCTCTGTCGGCCACTCTTTCGCATTGTTTGTCTTAACGTTAATTAGACGCAGCTTTCTTTCATTATAACTTTGGAGCGATTCGACGATGTCGGAGAAGTACGCCAAATTCCTCAAATCGTCCTTTAATAACATTCCACCCCTTTCTTATGACAATCATCCCCGGGAATCCGGGGAACCATTCTTCAAAGTTGCCTTTGAAGTTAACGTCCGCCAGGATAAAGGGGGAGATAGTGATGGGTCCTTGCTCGGGAAGAGGGGCATCAAAGAGATCGCGATCGCTGACAGGTGCACGATAAATTGGCCCGCCACGATAATAAGAGGTGCCTCGTCCTGTGTGCCTAAGAGGCAACCGATACCAAGGATATCGGATACTTGTACGACGCCGATCCCATAAATTTTGTGAGAAACAACGTGCAATTTCGACACCTCATAAATCGTGACCGAACGGCCATCGTCGATCTCGCAGCTTTTCGAGCCGCAGGATCGTCACGAAATGTGCGGACGAGGTGGGTGCAACGCGCGCTTAAATTTCAGTTGACGTCCTCTCTTTCTCTCTTTCTCTTTTTCTCTCTCTCTGATGGGGCGTGCGACCCGGTATTTCGTCCGATGCGGCAAACACGGTGTCCGACGCGTGCCAATGAGAGTTCCGTGTATTTACAGGACAAAGATTCGTTGTACACCGAAGAACTACAAATGGACGACGTGATGGAAAATTGCTTCTCCCGATTACTCTCCCAGAAAGCTTTCGAAATTTCGTTTTCTAGCGCGCTGCGATACACGTCCTGCAACGATATCAATTTATATACGTTGGTATTCGTTTGCCGAAAACATTTCTCGGTTAGCTAATTCGAGTCTGATAGCAACAAAAGCGGAGAGAAAATGTATTCTCTCTCAAATGAAAATGGACAAATAAAAATTGCTTACAATTTTCCATCTGTTTTGATATTCTGGGATTTTATTTAATTCATGAATAATGTGATAAATGATGTGATTAATTTGATTTAAAATTTTGTTCACGTGTCGGAACCGATTACTTTACGCTGCAATTTGGAAAAAGAACTTTATTTGAAAAATCATATCCTTTTAGTACTAATAAAAAATCGTTAATGTAATCGTATTCGAAAAAGCATCTATAAAATTCAAATTTAATAAAGTACGATAAAATGCAATAATAAAATTAGGTATCGAGACAAAGGATAAAAGATTGCTCGTCATATTTCATCCATCCATGTATTACGAGATATCTTAGGATACTCCGCACATTTTCTCTCACGCAAATAGCGTAAAGCTATTCAGAGACTCCATGACAGGCAATTTCTGACGCGTAATGACGAATGGAGGACAGCGTCACGTCTGACGCTCTTTCGGCCGATTAAACATAGCGGACATAACTACTCGACGCGGCTGATATTTATACAGGGGAGTCGCGTTCCGCGACAAAATCGAAATGCGTTTCGCATAACGAACGGTACGTCGCGCCGGCGCGTGTTTGAGAGCGGCTGTCACGCGAGGTGACGATCCTTTCACCACCAATGCCGTCGAGCGCGTGGCAGATTTTTAATTAAAAAACAAACTTTATCATTGGCACACACCCCCGGTGCAGTCGCCGGTCTGGGCATAATTTACACGACGAAATAGACGAACCGCCGTGTTAACGACGCACAGCGGCGGCGACGGCGGCGGCGACAATGATGAATCCTCTCATCCCCACGAAATTTTAATTAAAACTAATATTCACTAACGAATTTATCGGCCGATAGCCATTCGCTGTATCGAGTACTTTTACGGATGATCCGGCTCCATTTAGCGAATTGGATTGAGAATTCGCACGATTTTGCACGATTTTCAACAGGGAATGTCCGCACAGCAGTAAATTATTAAAGAGAAATTATAACTCACCCTAAATTATTTATAATCAATAATGTATCTTATTTCACCTATGCTTTTTCGAAATTGCAAAATACATTCAAATACAATATCGATAAATGAATCAATTCGAATTTCAGAGGAAAGCAAATTAATTGTGTGACGTCTTTCAATCAGTTGTCATAATTGCCCTCTATTTTACAATCTTTCTACTTCTATTTCCTTTACATCAGCCGTTGTTTTTCAGCTCGCTTTTTTGATCCTACCAAGTTCAGGGTTAATCCACTTATTCCTCGCAAGGCGAATACAATAACAATTAATTCGACGAGGGTGTTCCTGCGCCTAGTCATCGTCGTCGTCGATATCCTTTACGACGAGCATTGTGCCCAACAACGAATGCGGCTGAGGGATGGTTTCACGTAGACGCGCGGGCGGGAGAGAACCCTCGATATTCCGTGAAAACCCGTCCACCCCCGCGGTCAGAACGCACGCGCGCGCCCTCATTGTGAGAAAAACAATGCAATTGTTTCGAGCTAATGTGGACGGCGACTGTGTCCATTAGAACACGCTGCCAAGGGACCCGCTTCGGGAGATCCGCGACGGCCACGCCGTCCGCGTATATACGTGGCTCTCTTGTACATTTCGCGCCGCCATTAATCCATTCCCGATCCATTATACCAAGGGCCGAGACGCACCGTGTGTACCTTAGAGACGCGCTAATTTACCCGGCTGGGCTCTCCTCTTCCCATCCCGGCTTTATATCGCGCTTTCATCTTTCGCCAGACCGATCCGCGTAACGCGCAGGGGTAGTTGCGGCATTAATTATTTCTGTAATTAGTACCGCGTCCGTTCGTCCCACCCGAGGGATAGAGAAGTTGGTGGCTTGGTCGGACGACGCGATGCCGGCGGTCCACCGACGATCGCGGAATAAATATCGCGCCCGGCGTGATCGTGACGCTGATGAGTTCAGGGAGTCGCGCGCCATCAGGATGCAAATGCGATCGCCTTATTTACAATTCATGCAGAAGGGCCGCGTTATTAAAAAATTGCGACATCGCGGCAATGTATGCACGTACCGTGCATACGAGACGCGATTCTAAGCGAGAGGATTAATCGAGCTGAGCGGTGGGATTTTAAGTAGCTATATTTTAACTAATAAATCTCCTGTGTAAGATACACTTCTATTTTCCATTATCCAGACTAGTAATCTCTCTCGTTTAAAATTTTTTAAAGAATCGTAAACTCCGTATTCTTATTTATTCTCCTTCTTTTTCAATTATATTTTTCCCCCATAATTATTTTCTGTTTTAAGCACACAACTCTTTTTCTAGAAATTGAATAAAAGAAACTTACTGACTAAATCTTGAAATGCGCAGATATAATTTATGGCAAATATGTCTCCTTTGCGAAATTTAGCTTTGATTGCCGTTTTAGCTGATGGATCAGCTCGCAATAATTTATGTCGCGATGCGGCTTTATGCCACCGTCTAGCGCCAACATGCGCGTTCATCTACGAAACCATTCTCCGGTAGTTTGTAATCTTCGTGGTTTTAGCACATGAAATAATACATTACGACTCGCTTTGAACGTGCGCCGATCGATCGTAACGGCAATAAATGATTAAAACGGATTCTCATGTACAAGCACGCAGAGCACATATCTCTCTCAACGTCCTTTTCTGCTTTGTTCGTGCTTAACCTTTTCACGCTACGCTGAAGGGCTTATAGATGTAGAATGAGTTTTATTGTACTTTTGTAACGATATAAAATATATCAAATCCGATAAAATACTTTCAACTCTTATATTTCTTATCTCATAAAAGGCTTTCATGAAAATTATCTTGTTAATTGAGCTTTTGCAATTATGTGCATAAAGTGAATACATAAAATATATCCTCTTTTGTGTCAGAAAAATGTTCTTTCACAATTGTACATGTTTCATTGGAAAGAAATTTATTTCTATCGATAAGTAATATAATAAATTATAAAACATACACATACAACGTCGTTACGTGTAATACAAATTTTAAAGGTAGACTATTCTGTACACAATGTCATACTTTACATAGATAATAAAAACTCAGATATTCGACAAATAATTATCTTCATCTTTCGTCGCGATAGTTTATCATTGACCGAAAACTTGGGTTGAATATTTCGATCAGCATAGCAGGTCCCATGCGACATGCGTGTGCGTATGTACGCACGCACGCACACGCTTACACGAGAATGCCAAACTGGAAGAACGGGATTGGTACTTACGACCTTAGCGCGACCGAAACTCATTTCATTCAGCGATTCGCTCAGGTTCGTTCCTCTCCGTCATGCTTGGTCGGACGTATGAGAAATGGACCGCTATAGCCTGCAATTTTATACCTGGCATTTAATAGAAAGCAAGTGCGCAAGAAACGTATGAGAGCTGTAACGGCTGATCGTCGATCGAATGCTTCCTTCGTACATTCGAGATAATTCGAGATAATTCTTGAATCACGATTATCGTACTCTGTTCCTCAGGTACGCGATAATCTCATGGACGTAATAATTAAGGAATTATGTCGAATCGTTTCGGCCCAGATACAACATTGTAATCCAGCGATCGGCTCTGATCATAGATAATGTTAGGATACAGCTGAATCGTGGGTAATTTATCAATTTTTATTTAACTTTTATTTTTTAACTTTATATATGACTAAAAATGCAGAGAGATATATACAACTTTACATGTGTTTAAAAATATTTTCAACATATTAAATAGTAATCTTTAATTACTGCGAATAAAAATTGAATTAAAAAATGCTAAACAAATATTATTAATATTATTCATCACTTGTACGAGTTTGAGATCATGATGCAAACGATGTCTTTAGCAAATATTGTCGCGATAATCGCATGCGCTTCGCATTGCTTATCGCAAACACGTGTAGATGTTACTCAATACTTCAACAACACTTTGCAATTTGCATAGCGTAGAATAATGTTATTCACCTGTTGCACTGAACTAGAGAGATACTAACTAATTAGTAAGTAAAAAAAATATCACACACACATGTACATAAAATGTAAGTCTAAATTTTTAATTATATTTTTAATATAATATAATGTGCAATAATGCGTGTGTGTAATAATTAGATATTAACGAATTATAATTCTAGATATATTAGTATTAAGAAAATATATACATATACTAATATACGTGTGGATTTATTTCCACGATATATTAATTTTTTTATTACAGCTTTAATTAACAATATTAAAACGCAATATATGCTTTAAAATTATTTTTGCCAATTTCCGCCAGTTCGAGAAATTCGGAACGTCACATCAAGAAAAGAGACAGAGGAGACTATAAATGAAACGACTATGATTATTGGTCATTGATAGATGTTTCCGCGCAGATTAAGTAATACACGTTGAACATAAATGCTAGAGATTACTCGCTCTTTACCATCTCTATTTTTATTCCAAATAATTGGATGTTTTTCATGTGTACTTGCACACATAACGAAGAATTCATTAAACAGCGGAAATGTTAAACAAGACAGCGCGTTTCCTGCTCTTTATGTCAAAAAGTATTAGTCATTTTACGTTGTGCATCTCGGAAATACATCTGATTGCTTCAAAATTTCATTGACAACTTCAGGGCCGGATTTAGGGGGGAGGGCAACAGGGGCTGAAGTCCAGGGGCCTCCACAAGAGGGGGGCCTTTACAACACAAATTTTTGGGTAAAATTTTCTATCAAATGGTATACAACACTTACAAGGTTTATGTATATTGCTTGACCTTGTTATTTCGCAATAAATTATTTAAACAACGTAAAAATTTCTATTTGATTTTGATTCAAAAATGGTTAGGAGTCTCCACCTCTTTGTTGCCCCAGGGCCTCCACATCTTTAAATCCGGCTAAGGTAAAAGATTTTTAAATCACTGAAGCCACTTTTCTCTATTTTCTCGATCATTCTTTGCTTCCATCTCATTCAAAAATATTAATCTAATAATTATAACTACGGTATCTCTCTTAGTCTGACTCTTCGCCTTCAACCTATCCGACATGGGTGACCCTACCAGTAATTATGGCCGGTGTTCATATTTATTTTTATATTTAAGATCGTTTTAAGTAAAATTTGGAAATATTTTTTTCATTAGCTGAACAGAATCTTAAGACGCTATCGAAGATCATATTTAAGATGATTAAATATAAGAACAGATTGTATGAATACCGGCCTTACAGTCGACATAGCTCTCCGGTTCATTAGAGTACTCAAACCTCCTCACCCGGCATATACCTTCGTTAAGGTAGAGATACCATCGAAGAGGTACAATTTTTATTATTAATATTATATTTAAATACATTATTTCATACCAAATATTTTTAAAAATCAAGAATGATGTCGAACATTATACATCAATCTTGATTGTACAGCTTTGTAAAAATGATATATAATTTTTTGATCTTACATTATAACTTTTAATTTTAATATTCTATAAGAAAAGCCTTATAGTATATTAAAATTAAGTATAATAAATTATAATATAATAAAGTTATAATAAATAAATAATTCTACTATATAAAATATTATATATAGCAATCCTAATAATCCTAAACAATTTTGGTGATCCTAACAACCCTAGTGATCTTAACAATCCTAACGATCATAACAACCTTAATGATCCTACCTAACAATCCTACTAAGGGATCCTAACAACTTTAACGATCCTAGTAGTTTTAATGATCCTAACAGCCCTAATTGCTCTGCAAATTAAATCAGAGGAAATATGCGATTTTTTTAGATTTGGGGAATATGCCCTATAATTAGGATTTTATTACACGAACGCAGTGTTTCTTTATTTTTCGCGAGTTTCTGAGTTTATTTTTATATGTTATTATTTATTTTATGCGTACCCGTTTATATTTTATCCGTTTAATTTACGCGTTTATTATGTGCCACGCTTTTAAATTAACTTACTTTATGAATATCCAGGCATTTGGCTATTTTTAGCCAAGGATAAAGTAACTTTGACCTGTATCATAGGTCAATGAAGGAGAAAAACCCGTTCCGTTGTCGGCTACTTATTTTCACCGGTATATGAGCATAATTTTACGCTCATTTATAGTCGTAATATTATGACCGTTTGTTATCGTCTTAATATAACTTTGCTTTAATTAATATAATGCTATATAGTGTCAAATTAATCAAAATTAAATAATTGCAATTTTTACAATATATAATATTATTTATAATAAAAAATTTATAATAAAGATTTACGATAAAATAAATTAATTTAACATTATTTATACATTTTCTATTATATTTTCACTCTAGCATCATTCATTGGTCTTTTTAACATTACATATGATTCAATAGATTGATAACTTACTTAGATTTATATCAATTAAAGCAAAGTTTTTTAATATGCTACACTACATAAAAATGATGGACTATAAAAAATTAAAATAATGTCAGTATGCATTATAAAAGTAAATTATTACATAGTGTTAAAAAATAAAATTACTAGTATGTTCTTTATGTTTTGTATTTATGTATATTATTTATTTTAAATAAAATAAATAATTGATTATAATGTAAAATTAATTTAAAAAAATGAAATTTTCCTTTAATTAATATTTCAATTTTGCATTTTTAATAAGCTTTAATGTATCTTGAAAAAAAAACTTCAAAAAATTATATGATTTAATTTGTTCTAGCCCATTCATTTTAAGGTAACGGACCTACAATCTACAATCCACATCTACAAGCTTTATACAAATCCGTTACCTTAAAGTTAAATAAAAATTTTTCACTTACCGACACTGATGCGCAACAGCGGAGTTGTCAATACTGAAGCTACGTTGTCTGTAACATACAAATATAAAATTCATATAATTAGCAGCTCTTAAAATAATTAATCTTTCATTATATTTAATTATTATTGTACGCACCGAATTTTATATCCGATATGTGCCATAATAAACAAATAAATAAATATGCAATAATATTTTAAATTCTGAAAAACCTATTTTTTAAAATAGAAAGTTTTATAGGATTATTTACAACCTTTTTTTCTTTGAATCTTGTTTCATCATTCAAATAAACTCAAATTAGTATGTGTACGCGATATAATAATTAATATAAATAAATAATATAAATAGTACTCACCATCAGGTTGTTCCGCCGATGCAGGATGCCTTTCCTAGGCCTGCGCCTCCTCTCAGATCATCAGGATTGTTAGGTTGATCTATAACAAATAAAAGATTTAAATTGTAATAACATCCAAATAATTAATATTTTAAAAGTTATTACATGTATTGAATTTTACATTCGATACATGTAATAATAGCAGATTAATAAAATGATTCTATAAATTTTAGAAAAAAACATTTAGAAAAAAACATTACTAATAATTCTCTAATACGTTATCAAAGCTTATATATATAACTAATTTTATAAGATTATAGATTTTATATAAAAATCTTTTTCTTCAAAATTCTCTCTTATTTAAATTATATAAATAAAAAATCAAATTACGCGATTAATTGTTTATTTTAAATTATAATAAATATATTTAATATTTAATATACAATTACAAATAAATAAATTACTTACCAGAAGACTGCTCTGCCGGACCCCGATGCCTCTCTCAGGCCTCCTCCTCCTCTCAGTCTTGGACGCGCGATACTTTACGGCACTCCCGCACTCACGAGCGATATTTTTGTCGCTATTTTCGCACTTTTACGCGCGATACTAAGCGCTTCCCGCACTATTTCGGTACGATAAAAAAATTTTCTATTTAGTCGCGCGATGTATATACTTAATATGTATATACTTTGAACGACACTCCCGGTTTCGGTACGAACGAAAATCCAATTTCATTTATGAGAATCAGCTTCGAGTCAACAGGTCAGGAATGCAACAATACAGCGAGCATGGATTAAGTCCAAACCAGAAAGAAGACGAAACGATTGACGGAAGTAGAGGAAAATGAAGTTTACTAATTCTTTTTCGCGCATAATTATCCTATCGTATCAAAGCTGAACCCGCTAAGCACGATTTCAGGTGCTCCCCGGACATATTATGCCTCTCGCGGTTGCTATATGCTACACCAGGCTGGTAGACGGCAAAAGAAGAGGATACCCATATTTTTTAAATGCTAGCAATCCGCAATTTAGAAAATGGGGAGGCAATCTCTTTTATCGAGCGAAAATCGTACCTAGGGGAATCCACTCGACTCCTCGACAGGGTTAACACACGCAGTGCGTGTAGTTGTAGACGAGCAAAGAGAAGGGACATGCCATTGACAACCATTCCGAACAATCGATCGAGTTCTAACCAATTCGGACCGAATCACGTGACGATGCACGAAGCACGAGTGTACGTTGCATAGCGCAACGTGTGCAAACTCAAAATCCTAGTTAATTGGCATCGGAAGTAGAGACTCATGACAATAATGAAATTGAGATTTTTATACGAAAAGTCCAACGCGGAAGCGCGAAAACGCGATGACGCGAGAAAGCTAAACGCGAAAACGCGGTAACGAAACGCCGCCGTCCGCGACACGTTGACGGCACCAACGATGAAAAGTCGACGACGCAATGCGTCCAACGCATCAAATGTGCGTGCCACATATGAGCTATTGTGCGACTCGGGGCAACGCTGTGCTGGGTACTTGGCTTCCCCTTCAGGCTCCTTGAGATTTATCTTAAATAAAAAAATTTAAAATAAATCTCAAGACACCATCCAAGTACTGAGCCACCCCACCGCGTCAAGGTGTACCCATGGGGGGTTGCATTATATAAATTTATAATATAATATAATTTATATATATGAAAGAGAAAGAGAGAAATTTATATTATATATAATTTTATATAATTTGTGTGTGGGATTGATTATATCATTCAATAATATAATCTGACTCATTATAGCGCTTCCGATTTTAACGTCATGTACGAAATAAGTATGTAAGCATTTTGTTAAAATAAAATTTTTTTTTCTCATTGTAATGTCTACTTATATGAATATTATTGAATAAAAAATTAGGTACGACGATCATTTTCTTTAATAAAGGAAAATTGGAATCTAATTCACAGAGTTAGAATAATAAATAGCAATGAGAAAATTATATAATAATTATATTGTATATAATATTATATTGTATATATTATATATAATAATTATTATCACAATTGCTGCTCCTTAGATTTGCAACAGCGTTCATATTAATACATAACTGCTTAACTCTTTTTCTTATTATTTATTTCTGTTTCTATATACGAAATCGACTGAAAGATAAAAGCAAACTGGATAAGAAAGCTGTCTAATTGTATATACAACATACTATCTTAAACTGAATCAATAAAGATTTTTATCGATTAAAAATGTAACACAACGTATCTCTCATTTAAGTAAGCATTGTGTCTTTTTATAACATTTTTTGCGAATTATTTATATAGAGCAATAAATGTTTTTAAAATCTGCAAATAATTTTTTAGAAGATACAGTTAAAATGCTTTAAATATATTTTTTTCTAAATGCAAATCGAAATTATCAATGAATTAATGTACGTCAATTACAACAATATTTTATAGCTGAAAAACAAAAGAATATATGTATATCTGAACATTTATACAGATGATATTGATTGTTTTAATTGCAATATATGAATAATATATAAAGTGCATCTTTAATCAATCGAGTTTAAAGAGAAAATGCTCAAAACTACACCGTTACAAACGAATGTGTAAGTAACTGAAATATATGAAATAAATTTGTGCGAGTAACTAAATTGAGACATAAATCTTGTACGCGATAAGAAAGTGATGACAGGCGGACATGAAAATCGGTATTATTTTGGTTTAGTTTTTATCTGCATATCGAGTTACAATAGATAAAGCCGAGTCGAGGCTCGCTCGAGCTTGTCCTTTAAAAGCAATTAGAGAAAAGGATGCAACGAGGGTACGACAAGGATGCGAGAAGAAACGCGAATAAGACGCGAGATACTTGGCGAGTGACAAAATCCGAGTTTTCTATTGGATTTAAGGATCGAGGAACTATGATTATTGGCTATCGATTGAGTCCGCGTGGAGTATTTAGCTCAGCAGTCCTCGCGGATTATTTAGATCAGGAAAAATTCGGAATGCTACCGATATATGGAATATCTAACGCGAATATTAATCGTTACGCAAAGGCCAAGCACAAATTAAATGCAAATACATTCAATTTTAATATTTTTATAAATCTATTTTCTAATAAAATTAAGTATCTAAATTAATTGATTGTAAAATTAATTATTATACGCAATCGATTTTTTTGCCTTTTAAACAGATATTTAATATTCTAAATTATAATTATCAAGTATTATCTTGAATATAAACTTTTAATAAAAATTCAGTCTATTTAAAAATATCTAATTCTTATATATAAAATATATAATAATTACATTATTGTAAAATATTTTATAAAATATTGAACTATCTTTATACTATTACTATTTTATAAAATATTAAAATATCAATTAACATGAAAAATATTTTATTATATTATTTAGAATATTTTAAAATAAAAACTGAAATATTTTTTATATATGCGTTATATGTTAGATGATAATTAAGAATAAATTCGAAAAAATGAAAAAGGAACAAGCAATATGTCTAAAAGTAACATGAATGATAAATAATTTATAAATGACTTACATTTTATATTTCGTTGCTCCGTATGTGTTTGTTCGATGCTTTTCTCCCTTTTGTCTCTTTTTCGTCTTTTGCTATTTCTTCGTAGCACTCACATTGACTTCCGAAAATATGAATAATAATAATTAATTATATATGGAACGATCGCGAGACACTTTGCACGACACTTCCGATCGCGGAATAATTACATGAGAAACGCACTTTTTACATATCGTATCGTAAGAAACAGAAGACACGAGAGAAGTACTATTTTCGTTCGATATTTATATAAAGTTTCAAATTCATGCACTACTCATTACAAATGCTCCGTTTTATTAATATTACTATATATTAACAGGAATTATAAAATCGAAAGATTAATCTAATTGAAAATCATGATAATCGTTCAATTAATAATAAATTCAATAATATACGAAGAGTATCGTTTCGCACTACTATCTTGCTCGAGTGTCGCCGTGTGAATGATACCAAGACCGCGGAATGTAAACATTAGCGCGTTATTGTATACGCCGTTATTGTAAGGCCAAACATTGTATTATTGTATCTGTTCGAAATATTTTACGTACTTTGACAAATATATACGCAAAATTATAAAATCAAAAAATTAATCTAATTGAAAATCATGATAATCGTTCAGTCAATAATAAATTCGATAATATACGAAGAGTATCGTTTCGCACCATCTTGCTCGAGTGTCGCCGTGTGAATGATACCAAGACCGCGAAATGTAAACATTAGCGCGTTATTGTATACGCCGTCAAGACCAAACATTGTGTTATTATCTGTTCGAAATATTTTACATATTTTGACAAATATATACGCGAAATATTTTAAAGTATAGAAATTTAGATTTTAAATGATATACATTAATTATATGATTATTTATTGAAGGATCATTTTCATTATGTTAAATATATATTTATATTTACGAGTCGATCGTTTTACTGCATGATCTCCATCTGAATTACATTTAAATAATCGAAAAATAGATAAAGAGTCACGAATGATTTATATTTGACCAGGACCGGATTTGGGGGGGAGGGGGCAATAAAGGCTGAAGCCCAGGGACCTCCACAAGAGGGGAGCCTCAACACAAATTTTTGGGTAAAATTTCTTATTGAATGGTATACAACACTTATAAAGTCTATGTATATTGCTTGACTTTGTTATTTCACAATAAATTATTTAAACAACGTAAAAATTTCTATTTGATTTTGGCTTAAAAATGGTTAGGGGTCTTCACCTCTTCGTTGCCCCTCCACACCTTTAAATCCGGCCCTGGACAACTTGAAATATTGACTAGAAACATCGATTTTCAAGAATGGAATATAATTCGTTCTTATAGATGATCAATATTATAAATAATATACTCTTACTTAATAATATATAAAAATATACTGCAAAAAAATAAGTCAGAGAGAGAAAAAGAGAACATCTAATTTATCGCAACGCGAACAAATCTCATCGCAAAGTTTATTCTCCATAGCAGAAAAAACCATAGAAAAAATTTCTACTACGTATGCATGCATTATGCATGTGTACTATTATGCGCACATTTCATATATAATGATTTGGATTATTAAATACTTTCTACCTTTACTGAAACACATAAATTAAAATATATTTTTCTGAAAATATGTAATGTTAAAAGAGAAACGTTGCATAGTACATAAAACAGAATAATAAATAAATTAGATTGGACATAATTATAGGATTAATTTGCATTAATACGCAAATATAATTCGAACCTGCATTAGAATACTGTTGCACTTTGCTATATCAAATATCAGATATTATTTCGTTCATTTATTTCACAAATTTATTCATGAAAATGGTAAATTATAGAATTGAGTAATTAGACATGATATTTAATACAACTATATATATATAAAGGTATTTAACAAAAGTATTTACAATTATCAAATTTTTAATAATTTTCTTCTTTTAGTCATGCATTTTTTTATACATCAGCCGTAAACGTTATGGATTTCATATAACATTGACTGCTGCAAACGTAACGGCATTTAACAAAGGAATTTTTTTACACAGTTCATGTTATAACGGTCAGATTTTATCAAAAACGAAAATACCTGGATATGTTGAAAATAAAAAATCTGATATTACATGATTTTCTCTTTTATAAAAAGTGTCTCTCACAAATATATAAAATATGAATTGCTTTTTATCCAATTGTTATCGTTTTGACTCTATTGTATTACAGATAAAGTTGTAGCATTTATTGAGTTATTAAACAAAATAATTGATTAAATATTTTTCTCGTTTCACAGAAAATGAACGAATTTATAAAAATAAAATCTATAAGTACTTTATTGCGGGATTTTTCAATGATTCTACAAAAGGATAAAATGCATAATCTTAAATTAATTATGCAAGAAAATAATATGTAATAAATTTCTATTTTTATTTATAAGTTATTAAGTTTTATTAAACCCTATAGATCTCATGACATATTTGATTGCTTCAAACATAACGGCATTTAATAAGAGAATTTTTTTAATACAATTTACGTTATGCAACGGTCAGATTTTATCAAAATTGAAAACGACTGAATATGTTAAAAATAAAAAAAAAATTTGATATTACATGATTTTCTCTTTTATAAAAACTACCTTACAAATGTAAAATATGAATTGCTTTTATCCAATTGTTATCATTTTGATTCTATTCTATTACAGATATAACGTTGTAGCATTTATTAAGTTATTAAATGAATTAATTGATTAAATTACATTTTTCTCGTTTCACAGAAAATAAACAAATTTGCAAAAATAATATAAAATTTGATTATTTTATTTCTTAATTTCCTAAAATGTAGAACAGTGTTTTGTTAAATTAATTATGCACAAAAAATAACATGTATGAAAAGCTTTTTCTTTATATTCATAAATTATATGCTTTATTCTATATATGGAAATATTCTTGTAAAATTTTTAGAAAATTATCTTTGCCACATAAATTAAATTAATGCATCTACGCTCTCTTGCAATTCAGATCAGTCAGCATATGTAATAAAAAAAATGCTGTTGGAGAAAAAGATACGTGAATAATAATTTTTCGAAAGCGGTCATACACAAAGTACTTGATTACGCTTTCCAATATTATCGATGCGCGGCTTCGAGGAAACCCGGCGTTTTAGCCGAGTCAAGTGTATCGTAAAAACGTATAGTCCAGGGAAACGCGAGTTGAAAATATGAACGGCTATGCTGCATACAGCAAGGCCCTCTCATAACGTATGCCGTGCGAGGCTTCATGCGCCAGGTGCCGGTAGTTATATCGTACGTGTCCCGTCGCACTTCTTGTCTGTGTGCCTGTCGTGGACCGTTGTCGTGTGTATGCACACGACAAACAATCCTCAGCTGCGGAGGATGGCCCTCGCGTTTTCTTTCCGCGAGGCATCTAACAACTCTACCCTCCTCCCTCGCCCGCGAAAGATAAACGTCCGACACAAGGGGAACAGGTGCGAATCTACGCTCTCGAGAGGCAGTCAGTTATGCACAGAATTTCTAACGAGGTTGGGCAACGCGTCGCGTTCTACTGGCACGTTTATAAAGAAATTGAAGGGACTCTCGAATCAAAATCCTGTTTATTAAATTACGCGTTTTCGGCCGCACATGTAAATTTTTTGGAATACTTAAAATTTATGTTTGAGAAATATCTCTGAAGGCTTTCATTTTCTTGACAGATTTCTGTCAAAGATATATTTACTTTAAATTCATCGATTGAATAATTACTAAATAAATTAAGATTTAATTAAATTTAAATAAAATAAATTATAAAAAGTAAATTTAAATAAAATAGGATAAGCATAAGATAAATACATTATTGAAATTATTATCCAGAAATCATGTATCATTTGTTGAATTGGTAGACTCACTGTCTTTCTACCGAAACATCTAATGCTTCTGATTCGGTGAACAAACACTGCCGGCAAGCACAGATCTTCGTTAGTGCAGCGGAAACGGTTAGTTAGACGGGAAATCTGTAATAAGCCGGTACAGAGATATAATCTTCAATTGCATGTCACTGAATTGGAAATTCGCTACTCCGTACAATCCAAAGCATATCGAGCGTTATATGCTCCCTGTATATGCTTGAATTTCAGGGACTGATGAACTTCTAATCAAAATTTTGTTCAATTACACGTGCTATCCTATTTCGATTAAAATCCAATAAAATAATCCGGTAAATATAAAATATACCTCTACAAGTATTATCTTTTCTTCATTTATTTTTTTGTAGAATTTAATCGTTATCGCTATAATAATGATATAAAAAGCGGCTTATTTGACAATTTCGCCGAACGTTGAATAAATAATCCGTGAAAGCATCCCGATGAGTCTGTATCTCCGATGAATGCATCCATGGCCTGCCTATGCATTCGCAAATAAACGAGCACCACCGTTAGCCGCTTAAATGAACAAGAAACGGTGCGAACTATTGGAGGCTATCATGAAATCGGATGTGCCCGTTTTCGACGCGACCGTTCGTGCAAAGCTGAGTAAACGACGAGGAGAACGGCAGTGATGGAGAAGACGGGGAAGAGAGAGGGATACAGGGGGATTGCGAGAGGGAAGAGAAAAGGAGGAGAAGAGGAGAGGAAGCGGAGAATGCGACGGAGGCTGTCGATCGGAGAGCCTAGGCTAGTAACGCTAGTACGAGTCGGGCCTAACGTTGTACATGTATGTGTACGTACGCGCGGAAGACAATCACAGCGAAACCCTTTGGGCCAATATTGACGCAGGCTGCTATCGCAATAATGGACAGACGTGTAGGGATAACGCGATGTGCCATGGTGCTCGCCGCGTACATTATACTCCCGCTGCGTATACTTGTGTTTATACAGTCGTTCGTGTGGATTTCTGTGCGCGCGCGTGTGCGACACATAATCGCGTGTCCCGTACGTGCGAATAGCGTCGCTCGTGTGCGTTCGCTCCTCGATAGATACGTGCGAATATGTGCCGTCCCGCGATACGTACGCGCGTCTTACAGCCATGTTTTCGAAACGATCGTGCGCGCACTCGAGCTGTCAATCTCGGAGCGTTTAGACAGCGTGCCGTCAACGTCAACCACCGTCATGCACACTCCCGTCCATGGAGGAGAAGAAATATCGTCCCGAGATGTTTTCCCTGTGTCGGCGAATCCGAGCCGAGGGGGGATACGTAAGAGAGGGGGAAGGGATGAGAGCACGGGGCGCGAAAGGGGTCGCTGAAATTTATTTAACGCGGATATCTCGAGTGCGCGCCCGCTACCGTGATTGCCTGGCTCGAGTCCGGCTTACGTCTGCGCGAGAGACGTAAATGGGATTTTTGTGTTGACGCTGCTGGCTCGTTCTTTTGTTCGAGGGGACTGTTTACCCAGAACGATAGACTGCCGATGAGATCCCCCCCCCCCCGTCCCACGTTTGCTCGCCTCGTATTCATCTCGGATCTCTATCCGAAGAAAAAATCGGGGGAGGAAAGAGGGATGATACATTCCGTTCGCTCGCCCTCCGTTGTCGATTCTATAGCAGATTCGATTCGATCACGAGTCAAGTCGTGTCCATGCGATACGCGTGTAAGTTTGCATGTAAATGGCCGCGTTAGAAGTAACGAGCGGAGTAATGAGCGAAGCGTGTCTAATGGATGGACTACACTCGACCGATTGCGCAATCGCTGAGAACGCGGGGTTAACGCCGGAATTCTCGCAACTGCACTCGACATCGCCGAGTATCATCTCGTTGGAAGATCTCCAACGGCAGGTATTCCGCCCGGCGCGCACCCGCATCGTCGATATTTTTTATAGCGTATTTCCCCGGCGACCACCGAGAGGAAACCTCAATTTCGCGTTGATACGCTTCGCGAAATAACTCCCCGCAGAGGATAATTCGCATTTTAATAATTAACGGCGACGGATGAGACGCGTAATCTTCTCCGCCGGCCCGACGTATGGATAGCCCACTTAATGGAGGATGACGCTGTAAAATGCATCGGAGAGCATCGCCTGGAAGATAAATCCGCGCGGAGGGAAAATAAATCATAAGGCATACAAATTGAATTTCGACCGGCGGCCGCGTATATCCTCCCGCGGGGGAGGCCCACTTTTTTCAGATCATGAATCAAAATGACGTTCATTAGGTTTCTTGTCTTTTCAGACAAGTATTCCCCGCGAAAAGTATTCGTCATCTCGACGATGGACGTCGATGTTCACGTTCACGCGGTGTCTCGGAGACGACTAGGAGGCGATCTTCCTGATTAAATTGCTTTTCGACCGGGATTTGCCCCTCCCTCAAACGAGAAAGAGAGAAAGAAGGAGAGAGGGAGAAAGAGAACGGATTCAAATGAGATAAGCGATTGTCAAGCTCAATCTATTATGATGATATAAGACAAAGGGCGACGTCGAATGACGAATGACCGTGATCCCTTGTCTCTGGCTTTGTATCCGCGTTCCTTCTCCGGCACCGCCTTCAATAGCGAACCCGCGTATTTCACTTTTATCTCCGAGACCACGTCTCTTTTCGTAGACGAATACACCGTAGAGGGTTCCGCCTTGAAATATGAATTTGTTTTCGAAGGGAAAAAGAGAGGGAGATCTTGCAAACCTCGCGCTGCACCTCGGAGGATCGCCTTCTTCGTCTCCTTCGCTCACACGAGAATTCTTTGTAAACCTTGAGGAAGGAACGACATTTATTGCCGTTATTCATGGCGATTCGGTTTTGCCGTGATTGCACATTCAATTTATGTGGCTTTCTCTCTCTCACCGCTAATAGTTACGCCGAGCTCTTTTCGAGTGTGATCGATTTATAATATCTGAAAGAAATAAATAATTTGAAAGATAAGTTATTTCAGGTGATCTAACATAGTTAAATATAATTGACTTATGAGCAAGTGTTAATATTTCGTTTTCAATGTTTTATTGCAAGAGGAAAATTTAATAATCTTTGTTCTAATAACATTTATTGTTTAAAATAACATAGCTCTCATGTTTCAGTCAGTGCAAAGTTTGCAATTCTTCTATTTATAAACTTTGCAAATTACGTTACCTTTCCAATTTTATCTTTTAAATGGATTTAGCCATTGCTAAACGAATAAATTATATACTCAACAAGTAGCAGTTAAAAGGGTTTTAACGCTATAGGAATATTTCGAATTTCCTCTGGTCTGGCGACAATATATATTTCAATATAACTTTTTGGTTCATCGATTGTTTGGTTTATTCGTCCTTCCTAGTATTTTACTATTCTCATTGCTTCTCTTTAAATATTAAAGTCTCGGAAATAGCCTGTCGCGAGAGAATATTACATTTATCGAATTTCAAAGTTCATTTTATTGTGTTAACACAAGTGTAATGCGCTGAAACGTATTTTATATATACAAATGTGAAAATACTCGACGATTGTTTCTTTATTTATTACTTAATACTATATATAATTTTTATAATATATGTAATTATTATAAGTTCATGCAAGATATGTAATTTTTTAAGTTTATGTTATATTAAACGAAATTAGAAATTAAATATAATACAACGAGAAGTAGATAAAATAATTTATCATTAAATACACTGAAATATTATAATATACATTTTTTTTCATTGTTTTTTATAATTGTATTCATTTCAAACCAATCAATATTATTTTGAAAGTCACTTAGTTACGTTTGATTGTAAGCAATCAAAGGAATCAATAATCGGAAGCTTTGAATACCCAACAGGTTTCTCGTGGGAAGCATTCATTTTTCTTGCGGATATCGAGAATCAATCAATTACTGTAACTATTCCGCACAGTTCTATTGATAAATCGTCCACTTCAATACCTTCAGGTCTTTTCTACTCCATGCTAAAATATAGTTATCGCGAAACGAGTATAATTAAATTGGTACTAACATTTCAAAACTTTTTTTCCTTCTTCATTGATTGCATTCAATAATTTCCATATTTCCGCTGTATGTTCTCTTAATTATACTTCTATTTCCAGAAAATATGTAGATAGTTTATCGTATGTATTTTACAAATGAATGTATTCCATTTTTATAGTAAAACTTCCGTTGCACATTTAATGAAAAATATGCCAAGAGTCATCACAAAAGTGCACACAGTATTTTTTCCTTTTAACTGCGCTATTTCATGAAATAGCACACATATGTTTGCATTGTACAGAAAGAGAAAAGTTGGAGCTAAAGTACTAAAAATGTTAAAGAGATTAGAATAAACGTTCAAATGCTCCGCAAAGACCAAAAATGCCGACTATCATTTTTTCTTTCATGTTCTTACTACCAACAATAGTGAATTAACCTTAGTTTCACATAGTTCGGATAGAATGAAGACTCAAAGGATGCCATTGAAGTCACCATCTCGATATTAAAACCTTCATTGGCGTCGTATCAATGGAGAATTTCATTGCAAAGCGCGATCGTTCCTCGATAACCACAGTTTAGGTTCGCGGTTGCAAGATACAATCCTCACACACATCGAGAATGTTTTTCTCTTTTCCCGTTTCCAGTACATCGTGCATTCTCTCTTGCTCTTTCTCTTTCCCTTCCGGTTTCATCCGGAACTACCTGCGGTAATGTTCTCTCACACCGGCCGTTGCCTTTGACCACCGCACAAATTGCAAGCTCGAGTCGTGGCAAAGCCACGCGAGCCAGCGCACGCACACACGCACAGCCGCATCCACGCATACGTGTTCATGTCGGAGATACTATGGTTAAAAAGTTTGCAACCGCGCGTGCTACTTTCGCGGAAATTCGCCCCCGCATCATTACAGGAGCCGAGACAGAATCGTGGTCAGCGCACCCTGTAATTTGTCGTAGTGCGTGTAAGTAATAAATGTGCGCGCCTTTTTCCTTGGAAAATTGTTCGCTTGTCTCCCCTATAGTAAACGAGGAGATCAAAGGAAAAGTATAGCATAAATCAAGTATCGTAACATGTAGGTACATGGCACTGTACATGCGTCAATATTGCAGACTACAATAAGATACAGACATTTTGTTTCCGGAAAATTGGTGACTAAAATTTATGGTACGATATATGTCACGACAATGTTACGTAATGAAAGACAAATTTTTCAATAATATGAAAGATGTAAAATCACAGTGTTGCATACAATTTTAGATATTTCTAATTAAAAATACAAAGATTTTCATACGGGAAAAAATAGATCAGAAATTATTCATGAAGATATTTTTTTTATAAAAGTTACAATTGTAACAATACACGCGTCAAGCAGTCAATTTTAATTATAGACATAATGTAAGATGAAAATATTAATATTACATATACGTATGAACTTGTCACGAAATAATCGAATATCAATCAGAATAAAAAGTACGTGAGAAAGATAATCTAAGAAACTTTTTTCGCAGTCCAATAAAATCGCGAACATAATCAGAAAAAAGCGGAATTGTTTTATAATTTGTTAACAGGCGTTGCCACGGAGAATGCTATCGATCTCTCAACTTCGTATAACCGTCGATAAATCCTTTCCCGACGAGTCGGCGGTGCGTTGTACGGGGAGGGAAAGTTGGACGATATATCTCGGGGTGCGAAGAAAAGTGCTAGAAATCTCTGTTACAAAGTTCGACCGCGCTAATAGACCGCGCGTAACAACGACAGACGAGCGGAAGTATCCCATTATACGATACGTACGTACCTGTCTTTCTCTCTTTCGCGAACTTGCGCCGGTGCCAGATAAACGTGGCGAGAAAAGCCGAAACGGCGCCCGGGAGGTCGCGAAGCGTTAACAAACTTTTGGCGGATATTGTATGCGCACGTTGGCACCGTGCCCAATTTCAATTGTTCCGTTTCATATTCTTTCTCCTCCTCACACCCTCTGCCCCCTTCCCGCGCCGGCACGGCGTTTCGCCGACTCGTTTTTTGCGCCGCAAATAGCTCGCGCCATGTATGTAACCCTGGCCCCGCCGACGCCCCGCTGCGCCATTCAACCCTTGTTTTGCCTCGCGGTGGTGGCAAACCGGTGTGTCCCGTCTCGTCCCGTTTAGCGCAATCCGCCCGAATGGTGATTAAAAGTGTGCTGCTGTCCGGTCGGAGAACTCGGAATGATGCATAATAACAATGCCAGGCTCGCATCGACGTGAACGACGTGCCTTGGGCTCGAGTTCCCCCTCGCAATTCCGATCTTTTTATCCGATTCGCGGAAATGAATCGTCAATCGCAGTAACCGGAACCGAGAGCTGCTACTCATCTGTTAATTGTTCTTTCCAGCTAGTTCCAGTTATCTACCGTCGCGGATGGCGGTAGGTAATTGGGTTAGACGAGAGCCGCACATAAAGGCCGGTACTGACCTCGCCGTAACTTGAAGGAGAACTTCCGATAGTCAAACAATAGCTTCCTTCGCGTGCACTTCCATATCGCCGAGATTCAAACTTGTGTGTTTGGCGCAAGATATTGGAGGGACAAGATTTAATGGCTTTAGTATACAAGATTATGCGAAGAGATAGATTGTTTAAAAAGTGTATGAAAAATCTTGTGTAGCATTATATAGATTTTAGATAATTTTAATAATATGTAGGCTTAGTGAGACACGAGGGATTGACGAATGTTTAATAAAATTGTAAACAGGAATGCCGAATTCCTTTCGCCATGTTACTCGCTTTAAGTACAGCGTACTGTGATTACCATATATAGTAGATAACGCTTTTATGTATTTCAGCCTGAAGCAGGGAGATACGGTTAGGCTGAGATTGCTCAGCTGCCAATTGCTTTGAACTTACCTTTGCTACCCTCCTTGTGATCCGATCCTAGTTGGAGCAAACTGTATCGTTTAATCGACCCTTATTTGTTACGTTAACCCCCCCGATAATAATAATATTGTATATAGATTTTTCAAACGACTAAATTATAGATAACGCCAGGAAGATGAGTTCATAAATATAAATTGATCGGTATAAGTTTAAGAATTTGCATACTTATAGATCAATAATGAGATATTAGTGGAATATCCATAATTCTAAATTTATAACAAAGTTTCTCATTTTACCTTGAATTTTTGCCGATAATAATAATGTTAAAATATTTAGATATATAAGGAAAAAGATATTTTCCTTTACTTTCAATATTATTAATTTTGTATATTGATTTGTTTTATGTCTTTCTGTTTCAGGTGAGTACACATCCTACTGCGTCCACGATCATAAATGCACGTAAGATTAATATATATGAATTGGCATATTTTTATCGTAATAAATTTGTCAAAATCTTTTAAATTTAATCAACTGATGAGCAATCAATTTATATATTTATAAAATTTAAGTAAATATATTATGCGGTATATTATCACATATTCTATAAAATGTTTCTCAATAATTCATGATGATTATTATCTCGAGATTCAAGTTCACTTGGTGATCTAAAAAGCGACTCACATATTAGATAATAGATCTTTCTAAAAAGAGCCGCGTGATTGAATTGTCACTGCTCCTTCAATAATCTCGTATCTCATAAAGAAAATAAATAGTCTGTCGGCCGTCTCGACATCATCCATGGAATCGGTAACCTCTAGAGACACATTTCGCAAGTCTCCATTCTGTCTTGCACAATGGCCTGTTCGCGACGAGAGGAAGCTGTCACGTACCGTCCCGTGATGTAGGAAACGAGAAGTGTCATCTTCGCCGTCGTCGTTGTCGTCGTCGTCGTGGTTGACGCCGGAATTATTCACGAAAGCATGCGCGTCAGGCGTATGTGGGTGGCGGTCTCACGATCCTTATCCGCCGATAACCATCGGCATACAACATCGATGTTTCGTTTCTCCCGCGGGGACAAACATCGGTGCGCGACGGGTGCACCGGCAGGTATTAGCATAATATTGGTTCCGAAATATGAGTGAACGAGGACAACGTCGCCGGACTCGGTGGAGGGGCGATAGAAAGGTAGAGACCGCCGATAATGCATAAAAGATAAGAGAAGGTTCGCTTCTGCTACGGTCACGAAGAGGACGACAGGGATCCGAAACTTATCTCCCGCGGCGGTATCCCGACCGAAGGACCAAATCGAGAAGGAGAGAGATAAAGAGAGGAGAAAGAAAGACGGTGGGAAAGGGTGAAATAGGAGGGGGCGGAAAGTTTGCTGAAACTCGCTAGGTCCGCGCGCTTCAAAGTTATTCCGAAGAATTATTGAAAGTCTTCGGCGTGCTCTCGCATATACCCTCGCGTCGCTCTTTCTCCGTCCGCTCTCTCTGCCTCTCTTGTTTTCTCACTCGAGATCCTCCAGCAGGTTCTTAGCCACCTGCTTCCCTTCTTCTGGAAACCGACGTGGAAACTAGAAGAAAAGAGACCGACGCGACGAACGGACAGACAGGCGGACGGAATGACGGGCAGAAAAGGGTGGTGGGCTTTACTCGCGTCTACTTCCGGTGTAATGAATGGAATCTTAATGGACGGAGCCTTGTTTACGATCCGAGTTTCTCCGATTAATTACCAGCTAGATGAGGGCGCCGGTTAACGCGGCGGTAATAAACGGCAAAGTTTCCGCAGGCAGGCCAGTCACCTCACCCATCCTCTCCATCGGCGAGATGGTTAGGAATATCTACGGGAACAGCGTTCGCGTCCGAGCGCAAGTTCTCTCGAAACTTGTCGGCTGAAAATCTCTCAGAATTTGTAACAAATTTTTTTTCACTATCTGCTACTTGCAAACTCGTCGTAGAGGCCCCGGGGCGGATATCCAGATGCTACTGGAAGCGGACACAGTAATTCCGACTTTGGCGCGCCAAGTTTCGCGAAGGAATACAGGGCTCGCACTTCGTTTCCTCGATTCTTCATGCTCGTCGTGCCGCATAGGATGCATCGAGAATATTTTGTCGGGCAAGATATATATATATATATATATATATATATATATATATACACATATATACTCTTGTCTCTACAATTCCAAGATGTATAATTCGCTTGGAAGAAAAAATATTCGCAATCTCGTTGCCGTGATACAAATGACAAATATGAGAGACAGTTTTGTATCAAAAGTGTCGTACGAAGCGAGTCGTATGATGGTGATATATAGGGTATTTTAAATTTTTGTTTGACATAAAAGTGGAATTTTCACTAAAATCGATGGCGCGCTAGGAAAAGAAAACGCAGTTTGTCGGGATTGGCTGTTAAAATTCCAAAAATTTTATATCTCGATATCTCAATATAATGGAACTTCCGATAACTCCGACAAGTTTGATATAAATAAAATGCATCCATACTTAATACCAATAAAATATTATCGTCGCTCGCTTTTCCGGATATTGCCAAATATATATGTAGGTATTTTTCGAGATATATATACGAATCGATATTACTTTCGACCTCCGCACGTTTCTTCTCAGCAGAGAAACTCTTTTATAAAATTTTCGTACAACCATCTTAGCCTTGCGTCGAATATACGGGGTAAAAGCTTCGCTATATTTGCAAGTGTTCTTTTTTTACGAAAAGCTATATACAACACTGGCAAAATTTTGCACTACGGCTAACAGAGTTTTCTTGAAAGCGGGCGAATATTTTTTTATAGATGTAAGAATCTAAAACGTGATCGCGCGCGATCGTATATCCATCGCACATATTCTATAAATATATGAACGTTTCCAGGAATTTCAAAATTTATGAATCGAAAGACCAAACGTAGCAAGAGTTTTACACTAAACATTCATTCACACATATATCTTATTTTTAAATTTGTCGCTTGAAATATAAATGTAATAATAATATTATAAATAAATAATGCAATTATCGACATTAAAATTACGAGAATAATTTCATTAAATCCAACGTATAATACGACATTGAAATGAAACGTACCAGTGTATAAAAGCCGAATTGCACAAGCTTACTTTTACAATCTATTGTGAAATAACCAATGCACGTGCTGCATTGGTTATTTCATATCGCATATTATATAATGCAAAACAGTCGCACCATGCTTGTTGTTTTTCGATCCTTAAATATTTTTTTTTAATTAATTCGTTTTCGCGTGTCACAATATAAACCTCACGTCGCGCACCCGGGCATTCGGTGCCCTATCGAGCGGTAACTCGACTCAATTTTCATATTTATAAGAACACTAAAGTACCGAGTTGTAGAGCGGGACACGGCCAACGAGCGATTTTTCCACGGTGCGCACGTGAACGTTGAGACAAACAATGCGGTGGGATCCGCGTGGCATCTCTGTAGCTCCCCGCTCGACGCGGCTAAGCCTCCCTCATGGCAGCCCCTGTGGATCACGAAA
Organism: Camponotus floridanus; assembly: GCF_003227725.1. Lineage (NCBI taxonomy): Eukaryota > Metazoa > Arthropoda > Insecta > Hymenoptera > Formicidae > Camponotus > Camponotus floridanus. The sequence continues at coordinate 3,465,050 of NW_020229214.1, forward strand.
ACGTTACCAGGTACGAAATTATTGTATGACATACAAAGGATAACGTCGGGTCGATGATAGGCCCTCGCCGCGTCGAAAGGGTTAGCAGAGCATACTGAAGTGGTTTCCTATTGGTCCGGGGGAACACGGTTGCACCATGTTTGCAGTGTTCAGAATGGACGGAGACCCTATTGTCCCGGCGAGCTTGTTTCTATGCAGATGAGATATGCGAGCGCCCGTGGACCGACGCGACGAACGGACGGATGGACGAGACGGGACCAAGTCTCTCTTCCCCTTTACTTCAACTCCCTCGTTGCTATCTTCTCGTTAGTCCCATCTCTTTCCGTCTTCCTTCCTCGCCAGCCGGGAACCACCCTCCGTTCTTTTTCCACGGGGAAAATTCGATACGTCCTCCCTTTCTCCCTGCCCCTCTCTATTATTTCTACACCTTTGCGTTTCCTCTGTCAGTCTTTCTTCTCTCCTCCCCTCTCTGTTGTCGATAACTCTACCTCACATTTAGTCCTTCTCTCGCGCTCCAGTATTCCGCGCCTCTTTTCTCCTCCACTCTTTTTTTCGATTTTTCCGTATTTCTCTTTTCTACTTTCGACTACATTTCTCGACGGCCCTACTGTTTTTGCCTTCCTCGTCCTGTCGCTCCTTTCGCGTTCTGCACATCCTGCTAGCCGGCACAATATCTTTCTTCCTCTCCGCCTTTCTTCCCTCTTTGTCGTCCAATCGTTTGTGGCGCATTGCTACCAGCTTACTCCTACGCTCGGTTCTCCCTTTAACGTTCCAACGTTATTCCAGAAGGCTGCTCCTGTTTCTGCCTTCTGCAGTCGAGTGTCGCGGACGCGGAAGAAAGAGAGACGGCGGGTAAAAATAACGCGAGCGCGCGCGCGCGCACGAGACATAAAACGAAGATAACCCCCGAGCGGGGGTGGCTCAACTTTCGACCCACACTCTTTCCTCTCCGTTGAGTTGAAGAAGAGTGAAAATGCGAGAAAGCATAAGTTCTCGTGACAGTCGCTAATAAGGAAACGGAACCCTTGTCATCGATCTCATTGAATTCTTGGTAGGTTTTCAGCACAATGGATTGAAAAATAAAACATCACATTCATTTATTAGAAAATATAAGATATTTGTAACATTTAAAAGTCATGGAATTATCCACAATTGCTTTTTCTATTTTTTGTTTTGAAAAAATGATATATTCTTGTTATTTCATTTCATCAATGCGGTATTCAATCAATCAATTCATTTAATCGATTGGTAATTTTACATTAATTTTGGTCGTTAATTTTAGCTTTATATACATTTTATTGACGTTTCTTAGAAAAAAATATGAAATATAATCAAAATTAACAGAAGTCAATTTAACTTTGCTATTTCAGTTTCTAAGCTAAAAATTGCTCGTTATTGATTGGCCAGAATTTCAACCCCCAATTCAATATTGAAATAGGAATTGTTGCCTTAGGCTATGCTAAAGAGATAGAGCGCCCCTTGTTAGCGTTTGCTAATATGATGATATGCTCAACTGTCATCGCTGCGGAAAATTATTATGTCAGTAATGATGACTACACATAACGAATATAAATTTATGCTCAGAAAGAAAAAAGAGGGAAATGGAAATATTTTACGAAAGAATATCTATCTAATATGTCAGCAGATAGATTGAACTAATATTTTCTCTACAATCATATTAAATGTTATACTTCTCAACTTAAATATTTTTTAAATATTTTATTAGATTAAATTCATTCATACTATTTATAAAATATAAATTATGCGTATTTATTTTACATAATTATTCAAATATTACATTATAAATATTATACTTTTAATTATTCACAAATATTATACATACTTTCAATTATTTAAATATCAAATATTATTTAAAATTATATATTATATATTATTTATCAAATATTGTTTAAAATTATATATTGTAAAATGAGTCTTGTTTATAGATATGTGATAACTATAATCACCTTTCGAATTTTTTAAAAATTTTACTGCTTTAGAAAGAGCATTTTTAACAGTTTTTTATTTTGTACCTAAATTTGCACATTTTTCTCACGCTTGTTTTGGTGCAAATGAACGCTCGTGAAATATTAGAGTATCCGTCAATGATCTTCTCAGCGAATATGAACTGTGTGGGTGTCGAATAAAATATTTCATTGGCGCGATACTTCACATTCTTTTCTATACATATTTTTCCCAAATGTCATATAATAGTCATAAAATAATTTTGAAAATCGTATTTTGAAAAAAAAAAAATTATTATTCTACAAATATAAATGAAACATACTATTAAAAGGTTAATTTTCATAACTTTTCCAGCAGGAGGTATTCTTCTTCATAATAAACAATCAGTAAAACGACCATCAAAGAAATAGCCATCGAATTATTTCATTTTTGCAACTAATATGAGAAAGGATCAGTGTCATTATAGAGCTTACAGTAATATTGTGTTCAGTTGATAGTACGTGCTAGTCTTAAACATTTGATGCTGCCCACTACCCATAAGTTATGACTTATTCCTGTCTACCTTTCACTCTATGTACGTAAAACTACATTCGCGTGTAGGCGCCGCATACGCAGAACGATGACAACAATGACAATAGCGGTGACGATGAGTATGACGGACGGCGAAGAGGGATCGTACAATAGTGAAGTCGTCGTGTTATACTCGTATTCCTCCGCTGCATCAACGTAGCGGCTTTCCATCGAAATAATCCGTCGTTTCGCGCACGGATGTCTGACGACATATGGACGATTTCGCGGCTGCTCGCATAAAGGGACTTGAGAAAATTATTGTTATAATCACGCATTCAGTCACAAGTGCTCTTTCACAGACCGCGCTTTTTATTCAATAGAGACAGATGATAAAAGATAATTTATTTTCTGATGTCCGTAATCGTAATTATACAAGGCATAGAAAATTAAGAAACAATAACAAAAATACATTTGGCTTTGTCTCTCTTGATATAAGTTTAAAACAATATGTATGAAATTATATAATTTGATATATATTATATTTTTATATATTATATATTATATATTTATATTTCTATATTTGAATGTCAGTTATGCTTATTATATATTATATTATATATTATATTATTACAATCCGTTTTTGCATGAAAATTGATTCTCCCGCTAGTGTTAAGATCTTTTTTTATACTCGCACATTTTTCGAGGCGTTAAGTATATGGCATATGAAAGTTTCATGATGCATAAAAATCGAGAGATGGATGGAATCGATGGAAACGTTAAGCCAGCTTGCTCAGAAATGAAGCCACTCGTCAGAATGCAATAAAAATGTAACGCGCCACTTCACATATTCTGAAATTCACTTGTTACATTTTCCGATAATTTGACGTGCGCGATACTATTCGGTCAATAATATCGGTCAATAACGTCAATATTACTCGGTCAATGAACGACAAATACGGCAGCTGCCGCTTTTCGGTCAAAATCTACGAACGGACGCATATAATTTATACATAATAACAGTCCATGACATAAAAATGCGTCAGCCACGTTCATAAAATACACGGGACGTTTATTGAAAGAAAAACAAATACGACGATGAAGGCGAGCGTTATAAATGAAATATTGCATTGTACGCGAACTGACAGTTAAATTCTCTCGTTTACTATTGCGAGTAAACTGCGCTATCAGGAGTGCGAGCTTTGTTCGATTAAACAAGAAGCCGATATGCAATGTGTCCGAGATAGAAAATTTCCCAACTGTAAATTATGAAACTGCGTGAAAATCCATTTTCGCGCGATAGGCTTATTCACCGGATATTCGCCGGATATTCGCTTGACAAAGCCTTTACGATTCGTATTATTGAAATTCAACCGCGATTAAAAGCGCAGCATTGATACAAACAATCGTGTCATTAAACTCGCGAACAATAAATGTGCGATAGTTGAATAAATTTTGTTTTGTTTTAATATTAATATTTTATATCGTTCCATAATTAGTTACGTATTTTCTTATTATAGCTAAGTATTGACATTTTAATTAAAAAATAGATATTGTGAAATAATCTCTTTGTAGTCTTTGTAGAAACTATAATGAATAATCTTCTTTTACTCTACTATATAAAAACATTATTGCCGATAGTAATTAGCGAATATTTAAAGAGAATTATAGCTTTAAAATGATAGCTTTGATGTCATAAATTTAAGAAATAAAAGTATATATATATATATATATATATATATTTATTTATTTATAATAAATATATTTACACTGACAAAACAATTAATTATATACATAATTAATTACATTATATACATTAATTATATACATAATTAATTACATAATTATATTATGTCTTGATAAATAAAATTATATTACGATGCATTTTACTTTTTACGATATTTTTTAACGTACGCAAAATTAACAATTTCCATAAAAAAAAGTTAGAAAATTTTACTTTACTGTATCGGGTATCTTAAATAAAGAGAAAATTATCGGGTACTATACATGAATTAAATTAAATCAATCAAAGATTATATCATTCGTATCAATTAATTGGTAATTATGAAACTAGATTGAACGACTATGATCGCGATGATCATTCACGCCCAAGAGTGATCCATTTAACGAGGGAGATAAACTTTATTCTAGGAGCGTGGCACCTCACCCTTCGGCACAAAGATATTCGGTGCTGGCGCTTTTCCGCGACGAAGCACCGTGAATGAGGGTGGACGGCAGGTTTCAAATGCAAACTAAGCATTTCGCCGCGGGTCTAATAAATGTAAACCGCCATCCTATTGTGATGGAGGTCCATTGAAAAGTTTTGCATGGACCAGCCTGCCCTTCCTCCGCTCATGAAAAGCCTCCGGGGACCTGACCGTGGGCAGCCGTTGTTCACCATCTCTTGCAGACGACCAGATTTACACGATGTGTAAACACGGATAGCCCACAAAACTTGACAATTTTCTCACTCCTCTTCACAACTTCATCTTCGGATTACACGCTATCCATCTTTTCTTTCCTTTTTATCTCCACGAGCGCCAATATGTCAATTTGCATCGATCAATGCTTACGATTTAATAATCAAACAAAACGTCAGTCACACAGTAAAGAAAATGAGCAGAGTTCCGAAATATTTTTACGTTACCTGTGTTGATTCAAAACGCACGTAATACAGATATCTCCCATTTCTTTTCGTTACATTAATAATTCGCTTAAATTATCGCATTCTCGTCTAGAGAACAAGAGTGTTAATCAGTTTCGACATCACCTACCGCAGAGAGACAGTTACGAGTAACGAGCAACCTCCAAAAACATACCGATCGAAACGGAACGCCGTTTAGAGACCTGTTGTGGCAGCAAATTTCTATCCGTACCTCCTATCGCGCGGCCGATCGATGTTCATGAAGGAGACGGCGTTAATGTAAATTCGTATGCATAGCCCGTTTGATCATACACAACGCTGACCCGACTGGTCGGCACCTCGTTTGCCTTTGGATGCTGACGCGTGTGGTCGCTTGCATCGGGCAGCGCACGTGTTCGGGTCCCTATGCGCCGTCGATATGTTCGCACCTGTACGGCACCGCAAATAGATTCTACCGCATAGATGAGACGCACTTAGCATGTTCTAGTTTCCGTTTGATGCAATTATTGGAGTTATCACTGTCGCGTCTGGTTCGATACGCTCGCCAAAAGAACCGTATTTCCGGCACCGTCGTCGACTCTCTAGAATGTCCAGATACGTTCTTTCCCCTCTTTCCATTCGTATCGTGTTTTAATTGCGATCAACTTCTGGGTGGCATTTGCGTAGCGGCATCGATATGTGCCCCATATGCACGTGCTTTGCGACAATGATGCATAGCGTACTGTCAAATCAGGCCATTGAGTTGAATTATGGCTATTATGTAATCGAAGATAATTTATGTAAACCATTGACATAATTATTAACAATTACATTAACAGTTACATTAATAATTAAATTAACTTAAAAAACTATAATTATCTGAGAGAGTTTTTTGCAATGAATTATTACATCTAATTAATATATTTTCCCTCTATTTATAATAATAATAATAAAATTTAATTAATAAAAAAAAATTGACGTTTGTCAGTAAAAATATGTTCACTATCGACTTGCTAAATATCTTTACTTGTTAAATAAAATTTGATTGAAGAATAAAAAGAAATTTATTCTGTATTCTTCAATCAGATTAATACGCATGATGAAAAATCTTTAGACAACACGATACCTTGAGAGGTTCTTTACATCTTTTAGCATGTATCGCAAAACATGTGGGAAACCTCCTTCATGTAAACTTAATTATATCATTACAAATTCCCTGCGTAAATGGCTATGCGCGCTTCTTGAAAAACCTGTTCGGCCCGTTAAAGTATATCAAACGCGATTATCTCCGCGGATAAAGAGCGCGCTACAAAACGAAACATACGATCCTCGGCGAAACTTTCGAACTTCTATCAAGCGTGGAATCTATGAATTGCTGGACCTAAGATTACATTATGCGATACCGCGGTGGAAAATGCTGCGGGGCGTACGAGAAAAAGACGCGGTCGTATTAGCGAGTGGATATAACGTATAAGATTAGGGGGATAAGGGTTCAAGGCGTTTTATACGATGGCGAACGTGAAACTGTGGAACGCTCGTAAAATTTTGACAAAGATCGAAAATAACGACGTATTATCTTTGATGACGTGTTGAAGGAGCTCGATTAATTTTTTCAATGGATACGTCTTGCGTTATCGCGAACGATTCTTAATTAACCGGACAAATTAATCGAGGTCGGTCGTGATAACCTTCGCAAAGGAACGCATTCGCGCCGATTCGAATCCCACGGCATTACTCAAGCCCACGGAGACATAAAAAATAATTTGATTTTATGGGTACTTAATTTGTGGAAAAAAAATGCGAAACCAAGCCGAGGAGGCGCCATAATTTCGACTTTAGGTTTTGCTTTACGAGCGACAACGTCAAAGGGGCCAGGCTTAAACGATCGTAAACACAATTAGTGTCTTCTAGAGAGCCCGCGGCATAACGTATACCCGTTTTCTCGTATTTACAGAAATTTAAAGCCCATAACGGCACGCTTAATTTCTTTAATTAAAATTCTCAATGATCCTTTGCATACTCCATGTACGCACGGCTTTAAAAATAAAATGTACACGCGCCAACTTCGACGGCGCGTAGAAGCTCGTCTCTCGGGACGAAGAAATAACTCTCGTGAACATTCAGCGTCTCCGTATAATTTCTTATGCATGTATAAATTCCACAAATATTTATAACCGCCACTTTATAAAAATAACTTTGACTCGCGTACCGTGATCAGCACTTTAAAGAAAACTAGTTAATTGCTCTTGACACTAAATATTTCACAAGACACACAAGTAGGAATTTTCGATCATGAAATATTCCCGCATACATCATAGAAAATTACTATTCCGTATACGTCGTATATCATATAAAGTTACTAAGATAGCACGTTACCTAAGAAAATCGCATCGTACAAGGTATATATTCTGTTCATATCTCTATACACTTCTTTTTATAATATAAATTTATATGGCATATATAAAATATAATGGAAATTTAAGTACATAATTTTTCATTTATCTTTTTACATAATTGCAAGAGAATATTTCATTATATAATTATATCGACCATTAACTATTAAATATCTATTCATATGATATTATATATGTCTATTCGTATTAATATATGTCTATTCGTATTAAATGTATGCATTTTATAAATTTAATATACTTGACTAAAAGTCCGTGTAATTACATTATAACAAATAGCAGGAAAATTATAATCGATCTATCTTGGAGCACCATGAATAACGCTTTGAACGGATATTGCGAGTAATGGCCATATCTAATAACGAAGCAAATTTCCAGCCCGTCTAGTGGAGTTTACCTTATCTACTGTCCGACATAGTTCTACCTGTGAAGCATTACTCTTAGCGATATCGCTCGTAAAACGGAACGCTGTTCTTCTCCCTAAAACATACAGCTTATTCTCTGAAACATTGTACCAAGCAAGGTATTCTCCGCTAACATTCCGCGATAAGAATTTACCACCGCGTTGCCTCTTGTATCCTGGAAAGGATAGATTTAACACGTACAAAATATACCCGTTAACTCGTACGAAATTATATCTGTGCCCAATACCAACTTTCTCTATCTACCGGAATTCCTTCGCTCTAAATATGCAAAGTCAGAGACGTTATACCGAGTTTGCCATGTCGAAAGTGAAATCAACGCTGTTGGAGAAGGGTCTGGATCCTCGAGACATCGCGCTCCTTGAATGATATGCGTAGGTAGCATCCTGTTACGCTCATCTGACATTCTAATGGAGAATGAATCTTCTCTCTATCCACGCTTTCCACTCGCTTATCTGAAAAAATGGGGACCATACCGAGGATATAAATCTAGCAGATCGAATCGCGTATATTTCACGAAGGTAAAGGTAATTTCTGCGAAACGCGTGCACTACGAATGTGGAAAGTAAAATTATTCTTGCGCGTGCGGGGAAAAAGAAATTTCGACTCCGGCGGCACGCATGAATCTTTTAACGCTGTGAAATTTATCTGGTAATTACGTGCGTCGGGTGCATACTTGTCTTTCCGAGTGAAACGCGCGAAAGAAATTGTTTCTAGCTTGTTATGTTTTGAAAATAATACTTCTCAAAGGGAAAATAAAAATTTCGTACTAATTAATTTTAATTATGCAAATAAGCGAAATTTTAAGATAACGTATTTAAAATAAAAATTACAATCGTTATCCTCTGTGAAAATTTTGAAGAATATTAAAAGAGCCGGCGCTCTTAAAGATTGAACGTTTTAAAACGGTTTTAAAATAAACAGAGCGTTTGTGTGGGAGTAGATACAAGCATTGACAAAGAAATTATTTTTGGCCAACAGGGAAGGAACACCGAGGCACGAATCCCAGTAGCAGCTATGAATCTTTTAGCACCGTGCTTTTTCCCGGTAATTGCGCGGTGCCACGGATAGTTACCTTCATCTTGTGACGATAGCCGCTTTTCATTTAATTGGCTAGTTAGGCTTCGCTGTAGACCGTGAACGGTGATCTCGAAAAAAAAGATCACGGCCGTTAGATACCGGCGGTCGGGAGAATCTACTTTATGGCTTCACAGGCCGGACGTATTGACAAGAACATCGACTTTGCCTGGCGAGAGGTTTATGAATTGGAGTTCACTCTTTGTTGGCTCACCAAAGCAGTTTTAGATTGTGATATATCATGCAGCTGTCTCGCTGAGATCCGATAGTTGGTAACGATTATTAATGACGCCAGCCGATCCTTATGATATCGCTGTATCACTTAGCGACATTCCATATATTTGGAACATACACGACGAACATGCACTTCCATTATGTGGGTAAATTCTCAATATTAAATTAAGAAATTTTGTTATCAAACGTTATTACTTTTTTTATTATATATTTTCTAAAAATTATATATTTTCTAAAAATGTAATAAAATTATAAAAATAAAAAAATTATAAATATAAACATATCAAAATTATATATTAAATTCTAAAAATTATATATTTTCTAAAAATTTTTTTAGACTTTTCTTTTAGAAACAAAATGGATAGTTTTTCTCCGGCAATAAATAAATATTAATATAATAATAAATAAACATTAGAATAAACTGTAGTGCAAATGGCAGTCTTAACTCATGAATATAAATAGATGCGCAAGCTCTCAATGAAGCATTAAATGTAATCGCGTCTGAGAGACCACAAGACAATTTATTTTCGTTTACGATTTGCCGGCGCCATGTATACGGCTCTTTTCAAGAAACCAATCGCCGGGCGGTCTTCATTTGATTTCAACCGTCTTATGTTGCTCCGTGTAAACAGCAGATACAATCGTGTAGTATGGAGACAACTTTTCCTCATGTACAAAATTGAAAGATCTCGCCCCCTTTTCGAGTGTGGATACAGCATCATTGAAAGGGAACGGAGAAAAACGATCGTAGAAGACCTCGCTATTACCGCCTTTCCACGAAGGGATCCTGAACCGCAGGAGGACGAGAACCTTTTCCCTCTTTCTCTTTATCTTGTTCGTCCTATCTCGCTTTATCATCTTATGCGATGCATCGAGCTCTTCCTCCTCTCATCCGCGTTAAAAAGAGGGCATCTCTGGCACCGGGCCCTGTTTTCTCAGGGGGGAGCAATTTGAAAGGCAATTTGTGCGTTCGTAAGAACGATCACGATTACCGGTAGAGCGGGACTAATGATGATGGCACGGAGACTCCTTTCCGTCCCTCTTTAAGTCGTCCCGGGCCGTCGAACAAACGACAGAAAGAGAATTTCGCATGTTGCCCCATTTGCTTTTTTATCTCTCCCCTCTTTCCTCCCGATCATCCTAGTCGGGTCTAATCGAAAGTATTCGATAGGCCAGTGTAAATTTCTCTGTAGAAACTCGTATCAGCGTATATATAACAAAAATATAGGGAATAGTGTAGGAAAGAGTTAAAAAAGGAGATAATTATAAGCTCTTGCGCTGAACATGCTTTATGCCTTCGTCTCTGATTAATCTTTATGTCCGTGTTATCCATGGGGAAATTAACCGGTTGACAGATTGACTTATGCATACACCTGTTTAAGTTATATGCCGCGGTAAATCGCCAGTATTCGTTGCACTAGTTGCGGAAAAACTGGCTCTATCAGTCTTAAGCAAGTTGTAACGCACGTGTGTACCCACCTGTTCGAGGAGCAATAAACTACGATTATGCACCTACTAAAATTCTGTTGCAAATTACGCATAATTGCTACGCACTTATTATTAATTGCATATAAAATTACTACAAGTATCTAATATGCATGTATATACATGTATATATAGGGTGAGCCTGACAAAAAGTTTACTTCACTTTTCTCGAAAATTACTAAAAATAGAGGCAGATGCCCATTATCAAAATTATAGGGTAAGAAGACATGCTATAGTGAATGTCTTTTTTACACTAAAATTTCTTTTTTTTTAAAATAGAAAGGGATACTTTTGAGTTATATGTATTTCCTCGATAGTTCGATAAATTTAATAACTTTTGTATCGGAAAATTTTCGAAAAGTCAATCTAACTATTATCGAAATATTTACAAGATTAGAATAAAAGTTTGGCACCGAGTGATCTGCAGTGATTTAAAATATTTCCTCGGACTCACCCTGTATATTAAGGAACGCAGTCACTCGGATAGAAGTTAGAAATTAACTAGATACATTTATCATTAGCACAAACATCGACAAAGTAATAAAACAAAGTTATAATGAAATAATTACATCCTTACGAAACGTCTTGATAATCAAAACATACAGATTTCAAGATACCTATATTTTAGCGATAAAATAAATTTTAACTGTTAATCTGTAATATACATTCTACTTCATCGGCTAAGCCGTTATTCTTCCGCGCAATTAACATATGGCCTCGTCACTGGGAAGCAGCTTAAGGATTGCCGGCATTAGTCGCTGAAAAGGAAGAGAAAGGTTCACGTTAGGCAAGACGCGAGATAGCGAGAAGTACAAAGGGGGAAGAACGACGTCGATAGCACCCGGAGCACGACCTACTTTCTTTCATCGCGCGCTGTCCGTTTTTCAATTTTCGATTTAGCCTGGTCGCCGATAAAGTAATACCGGCCATTCATCGTGACTCGCCCGTGACTGCCGCGAAAGGCTGGCCGGTGGGTGGGAGAGGAGAATGAGAGGGAATGAGAGAGGGTCTTCCATTACGCATTGATCCCCTCTTCCCCCACTCGCAATTTTTTCGTTTCTCATACGTACGTATCCGACATATGGATCGGCACGCGGACAAAGCTCGCCGATTGGACCGATTGGCCCGCCGGGAATAAAAAGCGGACGCAGAAAAAAAAACTCACGGAAGATGCAGGCAAAGAGGTATCTCGATTCGTTTCGCACAGGCGATCCCTTTGTTTCTCGCGCTTGCAAATAATCTTTCCGCCTCGCACCGGTGTGTACGAAATGGTGGCGTACAAGCCCGAAGCTCAAGTATCCCGCACCGATACATCCTCCCCCACGAATGTTTCAATCGTTTTCGATATTTCGGCACTCGATACGAATCATGACATCAATCTCACTTAAACACGTCCCACCCCTAATGGAAAAACAATCGCAATGCTATCATTTTTGTGTTACAATTATGTTATAAATGTCTGCAATGTTTGATCTTTTCGTTTTTTTTTGGATGGAAAATGTTTTAAATGTAGCGTCACTATCCATGAATGCCCGTGAAAACAATGCGGAAACAATAGCGCGTACGTTAAAATAGTTCGTGTTAGTTTCTTTTAATAGCGGTTTTGCTTGTGATTAAAAAAACCAACACAATTAATTCGATGTAATACATGCATACCTTTCACGCTACTTCTCTATCTTCCTTGTGGCACACCTTGTATCTTGTTTTCAAGCAAGTTGAATGTATTCGCATCGTCAAGCTTACATAACACTCTTATCTAATTAAACGGTCTAATAATTCACTGAAGAAAAACGAGAATAAAAAAACAGTCACAAATTGTAACAGCAGCGTGAAAATCTTGCCTACAGATATTTTGCGAATAAATTAAAGAGACTTTTAAAAACAAAAAAGATCTATAAAATGAACAAAAACAAGAGCCATCCTATTATTTGAAAAATAAAACAGTCATGAAAGAGGAGGAAAGGATGTACGAGAATAAAAGTGAAACGAGATACTCGATGGCCCGACGTGTTTCCTTAAGGTATCTTCTGTTTCTCGTGAAAAAAGCCAAGAAGATGTACAATATAGTTACGTGGCTTATACGTGGCTTATACGGAGTCACGAACAACAATCGACAGGCACACGTGTTATAGACGTAAATGGTAGATATGGTGCTGAATTTCAAATCAGGGAATAAGTTACGCTCGTTGAGCATAAGCCGGGTTAAAGTTTCCTTCTTTTTCGAGTTGGATGATTTGCGCCCTCCTCGTCATCCGTTTATTTCCACGCAGGAAATCGATCATAATTCGCTCCAATTACTATTTTCGGTGTATTAAACCGACTAATGATTAACGCGAGCACCAACTGACAATATTCGCACGAGAATCAAAGTAGTTATCGTCTCTGACCAATTATATGCGACTGTGTGATTAACAATTATTTTCTCCAAGTTTATACGCACACCTGTGTGCACGTTCGTACACACAGTCGAGAATATCAATTTGCCCGTCTGCATTTCATAAATCATAATGGAAAAAAAACGCGCGGTAAAAGCATTCGCAATAATCGCGCAAATTAAATAACGCATAAATCACAAAAAGCCGTAAATATGAAGCGCACACGCCGTTATCGCATTCATCTTCTACCACTCGTCATAATTGTTCGCGCTACAATCAACAGCAGTTACGACAGTCAGACGTAATTAGACTGCACAATGCACACAATGCGCATTGCGATAAAGGTCTAATTACAATTTCTATGCCTTCTAATTAACGAGCATCGTACACGCCAGACAATTATATTTGGCCGTCGATTATCGGCGGTAATTCGAATTTTAAGAATATGTAGCTTCTATTTTTTTCAGTCGTCAAAGAGAGGAAGAGAGAGAGAGAGAGAGAGAGAGAGAGAGAGAGAGAGAGAAAGAGAGAGAGGAGCGTTTACCGGTCGAATAGGTCAAGACAGCCCACGTGGTCGACCCTCTCGCGGTCCGGCATCATAGATCTCGACGTCTCGATCGTTTTGTTTGGGCGAAGGGTGGTCGTCGAACCATCGGCTAGAACAATGGTCCATTTGAACCACGGTTACAAGGCGCGCGCGTTCTCCTCTTCTCGCGTTCTTCTCTGTCGGTGCTCCGCGAGCTCGCATGTGGATTCCGTTGTGTCTCTCACGGCTCGGACGGAAAACCGAGGCTTTCGCAAATTATGTTCGCGTGGGCTCGTCCCGTAGATATCGATCGAGGTCGAGGAGAGAGCGGGGGGGGGATCGCGATATTTCAGAGCTCTCGCGGTTTACCCGCGCGACTAAATAATATATAATATACCGTCTGTGCGCGAGCGAGTGGGTGAACGCTGCAATTTCCGGTATTCTTGCGCACACGCATCGCGGGTATCGCGGACTTCCCGTCGTCGACGCGCCATTTAAATTCGGAATAAATTCGGTGAGAGGCGATCTATGGAGATACGTCCGCGGATGAGACCGCTCGATTTAAATTTGATGTTGGGATAACGGAGCGAGGTGTTCCTTAAATTACGCTCTATTCAAAGGGATCGCATCCGGACGGAGATAAGGACGATCCGACGAAAGACGCGGAAATGGAGTCTTCATCCTGGCCCACGCTTCGAGACTTGTTATATATCGTGTTTCACTTAACGGTATGCTCCGTATCTATTTTCAGCGTACGAGAGTTTCTTGTTGCGCTTCTTCGTTGCAACTGACATTAAGGAGGTACACGTAGTTATCTGCACGCGAACGCGATATTGAACGATGACTCTCTAAAGTATTAAATCGTACATCGGTAAAAGATCACGTAGATTGCAATGCAGTTAAAGGAATTAATTATACTTAAAAGTCGCACTTTTAACGTCTGTGTACAATAAGATGTAATCTTTTTTTTTTATTCTGCTTTAAAAAGGAAAGAGTGTATAACGGTAGAACTTTAATATAAAATCCTCAAATACTAAGATCTCTTATATCCTGTTTCTTCCTTTACTCAGCGCTCTTATTAAAATCTTCAGATATAGTACAGAGTACATAAGATCTGCTCATTTAAATTTCTCCTCTTTTAAGTCGAGATAATAATGACAGCTTTGACATATCGTATAACTATTTGCCAAATTCCATTAACTCGATTTCAAATATGCATAATCGCTAGAGCACGTGGAAACAAATAGCAAATATCTAAATGAATATTGTCGTTTAAATGAATATTAATTAATTATATATAACATAAATTATATATAACATAATTTAATTGATAAAATATGTTGATTATGTATATTGATAATTAACGTTGTTGACTAACTACTACTATTAAGTTCGTTGTCAATAGTGCACGACACAGTCATATATAATTCACATTGTTATAAATTCTAAATTATACGCGCATGCGGTGCCGCAACACGCTGAGTACATCGGACGCATCGGATCGAATTGGTTAACCAACGATAGATCGATGTCTTCCTGCAATTGGCAGAAAATAATTAAAAATAAATTACAGGAGAATAGTGGATAATCAGCGTAAAACGTTTCGTCTTTTCAATTATAGCGGCAACGATTCGAGCTCATAACGATATTACTTCGATGTAACGTCGTTACATCGTAACGCGACATAAAGGTATCACCCGTTTCCTGCTCTCAGTTCCTTCCTACTTTCTATCTTCTACTTTAATATCGGACTTCTTCATTATGAAGAACCTGAAAAAGTGCCGAGACACTTCGCAGACTCCCAGACGTTAATCGTGCGTATTAAATTGATCCTCTGTCGATGGAATGCCTGACGCTGATAACGCGCAAAAATATCGCGCGCGATATTACAGCTTTTACTTACTCCTGACGTCATTAATATTGCACCGGGAATTCGAGAAAATAATCAAATTCCGAGTTAGAAATTTATAACGCCAACTTATCATCAATTTATTCAGAAGCGAATCATTGATGATTTTCTCATTTAAGTCGAATACATTTTGCAGATAATTCTATCCTTGTCTCAACGAAATTATACATCGCTATCATTTCGCGACATCGCAGGAAAGATTTCCGTGTCGTTCATTATTTGCGGAATCTCGGTCCCATTATTCATTTCTTAACGAGATCTTTAATCTGAGCGATACAGAGTGTCGGACAGTCTATTCTTTTCGAGGGAAACGTCCTAACGAACAAAAGAGGCAATCTTCCTCCTCGACGTAGATCGCAAAGCGGCGGAAGCTCAATCGAATCGCGCGAACTCGGTCACGACTCGTCGAGGGTCGACTGTATCTAAGCACAGGTCGATTATATCCGTGGCTCATCCACGAACCTTTCCTACGGAGGAAGATGTCCGACAAAACAATGGCTCCTCCTCAGTGCCAGGAAGTCACTTAACCCCGACGTGCATTGGCTCGAACCTATCTCGGATAATTAATAGCCTGGTCTCTCGATCGATCAGGGCCAACATCGTACCAACCGTGATCCCGAGCTGGACGAGCATAATGCCAAGGTAATTGCTTTATACTTGTTACCCGTTTGACCATCTTGCCGACCGATCGGTATATTACTTTCGAATAGCACATTATACTTCATAAGCGTACGCTTAATGCTTATAGTATCCGCAAATAACGGACGTCTTTTATCATGATCGAAGAAGCTTTACTTTGTGGAAGATGGAGTTTTCGTGAAATTTCAATCTGCCGTGTAACTGGTATTCTTTCCTTGCCTTTTTCCTTATAATCTATTCTCGATCACTTTTCTAAACAAGTTTTTCCTTAGGAGAGGAAGCGCTAAACGCTACTATCGATTTTCCTTCATTCTCTCCCCCGAAGACAAACTATTTCGGGAAATGGATGCGGAGATAAACGTTACATATACGATCCGAATGTCGTCCGAAATGGCATCACGTATAAAACCGACGTGATGTGTGCGCGCTTCTCTTACATCCCGAGTAACGGCGAGATTTTCGAAATTCCGGGTACGTAATCGCGGAATGGTTCCGTTAGGAGAAAGTCGGTTAAGTGAGCTTGCGAGTTTGCAAAACGACCCTTCCTCTCCCCCTCCCCTCCCTGTCTCCCCTTCCTCAGACCGAGTGAACTTGTTGTTAGTGTGTCACATGGGGTGCATTCGTAAATTTCCAAGTGCGTTACCTTGTTAAAGGGCCGTTTAATGCTCTCAAGTCCGCCTCGAGATTTCCCATCGGGAGCTTCGGGTGTTGAATGCAATCTCGTCGTCCCGGGCTTGCACTTTCGAAACACTCTGTACACGCTTACAGGTACACGTCTCGTATCCCAACGACTCCCACGCGACCATGGAAAAAGATCATTACGGTGACGTTCTATCTCTGTCTTCCGTTCCGCCGAAGAGCCTTCCTCTTTTTCCGTTCGCGTCCGCCCCGGTATCCCCCATTCTTGTTCAATTACACGACCGAAGCAATGATTGATACGCGGCTTATCGTGTTCGTGCAAAAGCCACTTCATGCCTCTTGGTGCCTGATGTCGACAACGAAATGCTCTACATTGCAGGCGAAATGTCCGCGTGTATTTGTGCGCACGTGTACATACGTACGTACGCTTAAATAATGATGATTGCTCGCGCATGTATGCATGTACGTATATATTAGCGATGGTGGATTTATGCGCTCCATTCGTCCGTTTTATAGCCTATAAGAAACGCGACGGATTAAATTTATGTTTATATAACCGCGAAATACTTTTTATTATTTTAGTGGAATTTTAATGAAATTTTTTATAACTCGCATTACACCAGCAATGAATTATTCCCATCTATTATACTCATTTCGACTAATAATCGGTTTATGAGCAAATTTTTATATTTAACATTTTTGTATATGTAAGGTTATATAAAAGAAATTCGAAATTATATTGCGTTAAATGTAAAAATGTGCTCATAAGCCGATTATATCTGTTGAAACAAATGTAAAAAATGGAAATAATTGTAATTGTAATGTAACCCATAAAATTTCATTAAAATTACACACGTATGTACGATACCGGATCAAAGTATTGCATTACTTATAAAAACAGGAGATTTATTTTAAATAGAAAAATATATATAACTATTACCAAATCATATTTCATTACTATTATTTTATATTTAATAATTTTACAAGTGAAACAGCTAGAGGAAAAAAATAAAAATCGTAATCATTTACTTGTGTTTTGTATTTTTTTGAGGCTTATATGCAATACTTTTGGTCAATATTGTGTACATATATATAATCCTAAATAAATAATTTAATTAATTTAATTAATTTAATTTATTACACATAATAATATATTTTTTCGAAAGATTGTTTTTTTTATAAATATTTCAATATCCTTTTCAGAATCCTTTACTCATCTTTATATTTATTTTTTAATATTTTTTTTATAATCAAGAATAGCTAATTTGTTCATTTGTTAAGCATTTTACATACTTAAATTCGAATCGTGAATACTGAGCGAAAGTTTGATCCGAGCATCATCGAAACGTGGCATCTCTCTCTCCCTCCGGAAAAGCTTTAAGTACCTTTAGTCAGACCTTTTAGTCTGTATCAGAGCTCGTAAACTGATCGCCGGAGTATTCTCGTTCAAGGTATGGTGTGTACTGAGAACATCTGGTACACACCTTATCGAAATCGTAACGCAATCTATTTAAACAAAACACCAGGCTCTGTCGTAACACGAGAAACTGCTCATAAAATAGTTCATCGTACGAGATACAACGCGACTCGCCATGCTACCTGCTATAAACGGCAATTACTTATGCACCCTATTTAGGACATTTTTTCTTAAATCTCTGTCATTAAAATAAAGCTACTGAAAAGATAGGGAAAAATTTATATATATTTTATTATTTTCAAATTTTTTAATTATTTTTTTGAAACGTGAATTCTGTGATTTAACAATAATAAAATAAAATCTACATTTAACAATAATTTTAATAACGCGTATTAAATTGTAATATAATAATGATATTATTAATAAATAATTTACTGTAAAACTATATTTAAAAAAAACATTTGATATGTATAAATTCGATATATGTATTTTGACATAAAAATCTTGTTAAATAAAAATATCTATAAGAGAATACCATATTATAAAATTAATAATCTAATTTCTCGTACCTATATGTATATATTTTTCTTGTCAGATTCATGTGGACGTAATAAAAGCTAGAAATAAAGAAAAACTTGCCGAACAAGAAGCAGCATGTACGAATAGACGGAGATACAACGCAAAAAGTAATAAAAATATATTCTTATATTGCAGTTGCTCGTTGTACGGTTGCATTCCGTTCACGATTTACTATTACATTTCCAAGTTCCAGACGAGATTGCCGCGGCGGATACGCGCTCCATCGTCAGAACACGAAGAATCACAGGGACGCGATTGCGAAGGTCGGAAATAAGAATCGACGCGATACTACCGTCATAGCTGATACGAACGACATTCCGTTGCGATGATCCGAGAAGGGTACCTCAATTACCGTACCTGGTCAGCCGGTAGCAGGTATGCGAGCAGATTGCGTTACCGTAATTGATTAGGCAACGGTAATTGCCAGTAATTAGAGCATCGGTAGTAACGCACCACGTGCTGCGCATCTCTCCATCTCTATGAGACGGGCGAGAGGAGGATGGGGATATTGCGAAGGCACCCTCAATCCGCCAAGTCCGACCAAAGAGTACATAATTAACTCTAATTCCACGTATTGTGATCTACCTCGTGAGATTGGGGTCTAATTCGCATGGACGAATTTAGCAATTTTGACTACCGATCGAAAAAACGCTTCTTTATCTCGAAATCTCTGCCTTTGGCCAGTTACGTACCGTGTCAATTTCGCGAATTGTTCAGGCTCGACGCACGCGTTGTCGATTATAATCCGCTGACGCTATATTTGTCAAAAATATTTAGAGCGTACGATTCACCGTTTCAGCGATATAAATTCTTCTGCCAGTTTTTGACGCGTTTTTAACGCGCGTTATATATCTCTTTTTTCTCCCGTTGAAAACTTTGTTCTGCTGGAGAATTTATGACGAGTCTCGAGCGACATTTTCGCTTTAGTGTCGCGCTTTTAATTCAATTGCAGATCATTTTAGTGCGCGTTATATCTACCGAATATCCTCGAAAAACGTAATTCCGTTGACGATTAACGTGCGCTAGAAAAGCGACACGGATTCCGATAAATGCTGAATAAAACTGTACCGATTTGTATTTCTCGGCGTTATCATACTATCCGTGCGACTCACTATTCCGCGTTCTTCCCATTCTCTCAGGACGGTGATGGAGATTCAGTGAGATTTCGGAAATATTTCTGCCGGACCAGTATCTTGGCCATTCGATAAATCGAAGCTATATATGCGTGCATCGGTCGACACACGGACGGGACATGCGCCAATGTGCACGTGTACACATATCTGAAGGAAGCGTGAGCCATTCACGCACTCGCCGTGTCTCGATAATATCGAGCGTACGAACCGCTTATCGATAACGGGCCTCGTTCAACGCGTTTCCCGTCCTCCGTTCTGTCTACTCCATTGCCTCGTGTAAACGTATGTAGATCGGCTCTAGCGATCGCTGCTCGGTAATCTGGACCAAGTAGGTATAGGTACCGTGCCAGAATCAGGATTCTCGATGGAAGCGGGAAGTGTATCGGAGAGCACTCTATGCCGGATCAAGTACTGTCAACGAATCGATCGAGTGCTCGCAGCGAGAAGGAAGAATAATGGGATGCACGCGGGACGCGATGTAATTTACAACGTACGCCAAAATTGGGACGTTAGCCTTTTTGCTTACGTCAATGTCGAGTGACTGCGCGTTAGTTTGAATTAATTCTGCTGATCACATCGCGCTCCTTTTTGTGAAATCGCTGCTCGTACTTTGCTACACGTGAACTGGAATATATCAATGTATATAATAAATTAATTAATCTTCAAGAGACAGAAAGGAATAATAATGAAAAATGTTTTCAATGAAGAGATTAAAGAGAAATAAATTTTGTAAAAAAAGACATTT
This sequence comes from Camponotus floridanus, assembly GCF_003227725.1. Taxonomy (NCBI): domain Eukaryota; kingdom Metazoa; phylum Arthropoda; class Insecta; order Hymenoptera; family Formicidae; genus Camponotus; species Camponotus floridanus. The sequence goes on from NW_020229214.1 coordinate 3,485,736, forward strand.
TTCCTATAATCATGTTTAATATTTAATATATGAATGTTTTTTAATATTTTTATTACTAAGATATTAATAAATTATCTATGTCAAATTATCAATGTAAATAAATTTCGTTGTATTTAGTGAAAGATATCTATACACACAGCATGCTAATTAAATTACGAAATTATTCGAACAGTGTGACGTGTAATAATGGCGACAATAATGACTGTTAAAAATTAATAGAAACGTTACATTGTTTGCAATTATATTCGAATTGCAAATACTTTCTAATTGCGAATATTATTGTTACTGAATATTTACCTAGCATTTTAAAATAAAATGCATTCCAGTATAAAAGATAAAATAATATGATATTATTGATCTGTATCTAAAAATCATAATTTTGTCAACATAATTAATCCGTAAATGGGCGAGATGCATCTTGTGCGCGATTCACAAAGCCGAACAGAGAGGAAATACAAATAACGTAGAGAGAGCTGATTAGAACGTGGAAACTCTATTGACCAGAAACCAGAGCGTACAAACATGTCCTGCCTACCTTTGTATGCACTCAATTTTAAAGCCTTTCGACGACAACGGACAATCCCACCAGGTCCCCATCCATTTAGATTCACTTCCCTCTAATTATTGTTGATTCGAATCTACGACGATAATAGGCTTCGGCTGATTGTTTCGTGTTTCCGGCGTTTCCGTCGTCATCATGAGTATTATCGTCATTTTATCGCCATTACTATCATCATCATCATCATCCGCGACAGTGTCCGTGATGCCTGGCTTTTATCTTATTACGGTTTCACCGGATACACGCGCTTATGATTTTCCATGTGGTACTGTTCATTTCCAATATTCGAAATTTCATTTGATATCGCGAGTGATTGATGCCACAATCCAATCTTTAAAACATTCGAGCAACTATCGAAATTTAGATAGGATATCCAATTCGGCCGATGATAATACGCAGATCTCCCAACACAATTTTGTTCTTAATATATTTTATAATAAATTTTATGATCCGAAATAATATTTCATGAAAATCTACTGCAGACAATCAGAATTATGATATCATTAAGAAATATTAATGCAAACGTCAAGTGAAACGATAAACTCCATCCTTCTCGAGAATCGCTTTAAATTATCTTTCGCGAGTTATCTCTCTGAAAGTAATTTCATACAAGAAGCCGTTGTCAGCTTCTATTCCAAGTTTTTGCAACAAAAGTTTGTAGAGTATGGCAACGGCGGTAGCGATTTTCTCTCAGCGTGGCGCGCTAAATATTTCAGTCGGGCATTGGTAATCCGTTTCCAGCTGAAACCGTTGACGTCGCTTCAACTAAGGAGTGCTCCATCCTTTTAAAGCCGGTAGAAAGGATCAACGACCGAGATGAGACAATCCGTAGACGGATTCGCCGAGAAGGATAAGGGCGCGAAGAGGGACAAAAAGATGGCGCACACGCGCGCATCCCTATCGCGGATGAAACCCGAAGTGTTTCTCGCGCGAGATCTCTCGCGAGGTATCTTTGAAACGATGCCTGCTGCTTGTGCGGAAAGGAAGGTAGGGTAAGACCGTGTTTCGCTGTCCGCGCGAGCCTCCGTTTTCCTTCCTCGCCCCTATTTTCTCGCTTCTGTTACAGGTCGTACTTGCACCTCTTCTTCTCTCCCCCTCTAATCTCTCCTTGCACAATTCTCGGCGCGGTGTGACACGCGGATCCCGAGCTCAGCCTTTAAACACGAGAAGCAGCTTTCAGCCTAGAGTCTCGTAGCCAGAGGTTCTCGTCAACCGGGATCAAGCCTTTCGCTTCTATTCCCGACTGTTTTTCGCCACGCGCTCGGGTTGAAAAGTCGAAATCTTATGTAGACTACGCGACGTTCTCGCTCGAGGTCAAAGATAGTCGTCGACTTTGCTCGGTTAATCCCGGTTGATAATTAATGAGACGTTTAATCTTTTATTAAAGCTCGTTATACACAGAGGAAAATGTATACTGTATTCAAGTAAATATTATTTATTTTAAGTATATCATAAATTTGTATATCCGCAAATATATTATAAGTTCACCACAAGCATTAAATTTCATTGAATACATTCTGAATTTTAGTAAGTGCAGTATTTTAGTCCAGAATATTAAATTAAAACAAAAATTTGGTTTGCTCACTACATGAGTTGGCGTAAAGTAAGTTTGATTTTTCTTTGATACAACTTTACAATATTCTTGAAGAGAAAATAATTTCTTCTTTTGAATACATGATAATGAGATTTTTTAACACTTGTGACGAGTATATTTTAAGACTATTATCAAGAATATATTCTTTATTGAAGAAAACTATTACTTAAAAAAAGAAAAATAAACTGAGTAATCGCTTTTCTTGACAGTAAAACGATATTTTTCTCTGTGTGGAGCTCGGATTTCCTTATTTATGGAAATCTCGTTATTTTTCTGTCCACTGCTTTCAGAATGATTTTTACGTATCAAGAGTATCGCATATATTTCGCTGCTTTTTGTGAATCGAATAAATTTCTTCTCTAAGTGGCAAAGTATAGAGATTTCAACTCACAAGCATTAACGTGATGTTTGGTTCAACGGTGTTGGCTGAGAAACCTGTTTCCACAGTAAAAAGTTTGTAATATCACATCGAGGAGTTTCTGCACGCGTAGAATAAAGCGCGTACGGCTTCGTCATCGTGCACAAACAGTATGTTAGCGATGAGTATAAATAACGTTCGAGGTCTACAGTCAATTATTTTACACATCATATTAGTATAATATCCACTACCACTACGATATCTTGTACGACCTTCTCGACCTCGATCTTACAGGATGTTGAAAATACATATTTGAAAACATGAATACACTGCTTTATAACGATTTTTGTTCCAGACAATTTTGAATAATTTAAAAGGTGAGCACGCGATGATAATCTATAATAATCTGTATGTTGAAAGTACTCAGAATTTCTTTTTTAAATATACACGCTTGTCGACTTGTCAAGTTTTAAAAAGGATATCTCAAAAAGAGGATATTTAATAATATATTTCTTTCCCGAAGGTACAAGTAATCTTCAAATAATAATCAATATATCTTTTCCTTGCATCGATTGAGAATAATTTAAACTTCTTGTAGCATCTTGTACGTACACATGTGATGTCTGAGAAAAACTCAACCCTCCGCAACGGTATCTGACCCTTCCTTAGAGAAATGCTAGACGAATATATAGTTAACTGTAAAGCCGCTCGCAGCAGGCGGTAATAAGCGCTTATCTTTAACACGATAGTAAAGAACCGCCATTAAGACTGTGGACAATCGTGCATGTGATTCGTGAGACCGGAAGAAGGCACTCGAGACGTGTATACGAAGCAAGTTTTTAAATGGAACGCAGCTACCTTTTTATGTATCAAATTTTCCCCTCTAATTTTTTAACCAATTTCCCTCTCCCTCTTATAGAATTTTAGCACATAACGTGCCGATTAAAATGTACATCACATAAATCAGGGTTGGAACGCGATGAAAATACTGCCAATGTAATTTTAATTCACAAGAGACGTCAATATAATATTTCTGTCAGATCTTGTATAAATTTTGAGTGCGGCGTTGAATATTAGAGATGAAATTCCATTTTTATTTCCATGAATTTTTACGTAAAATTGCGCCAAAGGTAATCATATTAATATTTTGCGGACCACCGGTTCTATTTGCACAAGCTGACTGGTCACGTTCGCAATTACGTGCAATATGAATATATTATATAATGCCCAGTTCGCGAGAATATAGTGCTTATTATACTTTTGAATACGACAATGAAAATCACACATTGCTTTCTACGAAGATAAGAGAGAGCTCGACTCAATCGCGATTTATAATTATGTGATTCGTAATTACAAGTTGCAACAAAAGGCTCTTTTCTTGAGTGCGCGAATCGAGAAGAAATCTCAGGTCAACGCTGATAGAAAAGGATACAGAGAGATGAGCAAGCTTCACGAGGGCAGAGGGTAGACTGGTAGAGAGCGGAAACGAACGGATCGAATATATTAGAAGAGAGATCCTATCAGGCGGTACAGCCCGTTATACCTGTGTTTGCCTCGGACCAAATTGGAGACTGGTTCGTCGTGGAGACTCTCGTGGAATACATTCTCCGATCCCTCTCGACTCCTTGCGAGAGACGCTCGCGGAGTGACAAATGGTTTGGCCCTGAAAACGCCACAGCCGTTCTTTCGTGTTTCTCCTTCGCCCCGTGGTTTCTTCGATTCCGTTTTTTGCGTCGCGCGCACGACACGCTTGTAACAAACGTTTCGCGACGATATTTGCGTATAAAGAAACTCTCTCGGCGTTGTTACAACAGCATCTCGTGACGTATCGCGACGACACGCCTCGCGGAAAGGACATGTAGCCGGAAATTTATCTCCGTGAAATTTAACGATTGAAGTCATAAAGCAAAGCCCCGTTAGCGCTTATTAAAAATTCCTTTAACGCACGCTGTCCTAATTATTATTTTACGCTTGTGTTCAAACAGAGTTACAATAAATTTCCATTTGCAAATCAAATTCTTTTCCGCAAGACTTAGAAATTTAATCAAGTCGCGTGAGATGTACTCGAATGAAATTTGAATTAGTTACGCTTAATTCTGACATAAAACGATATTATTAAGACGCGTGTTGAAATTGACCCTCTTTTCTCAAGTTAATAAACAATTTGCTGAGTTCCTGCCTGAAGAGACATTATTAACATCGGTATGTTGATTAAACATTTAATATATAATATTAAACCTGAGGCACAAAATATATGAAGTTAATTGCGCGGAAGGGCAGCTGACCTGAATGTTGATGAAGCATTTTGCACCAGTAACAGCTATAGGGAAGGTATTGACAAAAAGATCGGTTGCAGATGCCAAACACAAAGAGACCATCAGGTATCTAATAGTTTTTGTACAGCTCATCATTGTAGCTCATAATTGATGCAATGAAGGTCTTTGTGAACATATCAGAGATTGTAACTACTGAAATTATCCGAGTAATATCATTATTTCTATCTCGCACGAGGAGAATATGCATTTCGCGATAATTTTACCAAGCGTTAATCATATTTTATGTAAAATGGAGAGACTAATTGTAATTTTTGAGTCCTATATTTAAACTTCTAAAATCTATAAAACTGAAAAAAAGGCACTCGTACAATTTTTAAATGTCACGTTGATTATTAGAGCAGAAAAATCAGTACGTTAATTTACATATCGCCGTTGATATGTCGGCGATAATGAGATTTGCAATAAAAACGGCAGAAAGTCACCACTTTGCGAGGATGATACTATTAAGGTTTTACTATTAAGGTTATCGCTCATACGTCCAATCAAAGTATCCCAATCAAATAGTCGCAAAACTTTTATCGTTCGAGTATTTAATTTTTATAACGGTCATTTGTGTATCTCGTGAAATGAAATGGCGAAGAAGAAAGAGATATGCCACAGAGAAACAATTTCCTGGATGTTGTGGCGTACGAATGTGTCTGTCGAATGAACACGTGTCCAAAGACGCACATGACAATTAACGATCCGCGTCATATAAAATAAGCGAGTTAATAAAGTGTCGCGTGAAACCAAGTTCGTAGCACACGTTCTACAAAAGAAACCTCGCTCGTTCTAGTAAATCAGTTAAAGTAGTAGGCAGAGAGAAAATGACATAAAGCGCAAATCGGCGAAGTCGTGAGTTTGCGGTCGCGCGCTTGTTTCACGGACGTTTACAGCCCCGTCACAGTGCGGAGAAAATATGGAAAGGAGGTTTCTGGGAAATCGCGGAGAATTGCAATGCCGCGAATTCGCCACTGTATTTTAAGGATCTCGTTAAAACGACGCATCGATCATGCTCGTCCGCGGCAAAAGAAAACGCGCGACGAGAGACCAGGGGGAGATGGCGAAAAAAGAAGCGAGAGCGTAATGCGTGGGTGGAGAGGAATCCATTATGACGTCGGTTAGCTGTCCGGAGGTAGCCGGCGCGGGGGGGCAGGATCCAGTAAGAATTGAATAAACATGCACGGGATGGCAAGTGTCCCAGGTCGAAAATTAATGTGCCTGTGGAAGTGAACGCGGCGGGGCATCCTTATGTTGCGCCAGCCCTTTAACTCTACCGACGATCTTTTTGAGGAATCCAGGGAACGCCGCAAGAACCTCCTAGACGTTGTTATTGCCCACGATCAATTTATTTAGCATATCCACAAGATCACAAGAGTGGATCTATGTACCTTCTTCGCGTAAGTCACGTGCCAAGTACGATCGCACATCGATAAATTTATCACGTGGTCTAAGACGTGGCTAGAATAAGAGAATATTTTTCGAAAAAGAGATTTTATCTCGAATATCTCTAGTTTTAACTCTAGTTGATCATTAACAAAAATTAAATTACTCTCGATTATTACGCTGGAATTATAATGTAATAATAAATATGGATATTAACAAAAGTAAATACGGATTATACAGGGTGTCTCAAAACTCATAATGAATCTTTCAAAGACAGATTCCTGGGATCATTTGGAGATGATTTTTCCTCAGCGAAAATGTCGATGAAGGTCATCATTTTTTGCATGTTCCCGATTTTTGTCATCATATATCTTTGCAATTAAGCCTTAAATTAAAACTCAATTAAAGTAAACTCTATTTAAAATTAATCGAAGAATGTGAGTTTGTTAATATTTTATTTTGTTAATATTTTATTTCTACAAAGCTTAGTTTATGAAAAACCCTTTATTTCCAATCACTTATAACTCGAAAATTATTAGTGCCTCGACATTTTCGTTGAAGAAAAATCGTCTTCAGATGATCCTAGGAATCTGTCTTTGAAAGATTCATTGAGTTTTGAGACATCCTGTATACTTGGATTTATCTTCTGACAGATATATTACAGAAAGTAATTATTCAGTATATGACTATTTCTTCAACTGTATATTCACGATTTGAAATGGAACATCTGAAATAGAACACGGAACTGCCGTATCAATTTTTAACGACCGGTTTACGTTGTTAAAAAAGACGAATCAAACGTAACATAACTCAATAGTCACGAAAGTCATTTTCCCCGAGCGCATCGAGTGTGGACACTGAGAGAAATATTTTCGTCTTGTCTGATGCTCTTCCGCTCGAAAACGAATAGCGGCGGAGATAGCTTACTGCTTATCGCGATTTCGGCGTCGCTCGTGCAAAAATTTCTCGCGGAACGGGAATCCTATACTCACTCTTTTCCACTGAATCGAATAGACTTCCGGTTCCATGAACGGCATCATCCGCCAACGCGGTGAAAATCGAAGGCGCGGCAACGCTCGCAAACACACACACACACACACATATATATATATACTCGGTGTTTCGGAATTATTATTAGATCAAATAAAGTAGAGATAAAATAAATAATATTGCGAAATAAATAGAAATGATAAACTTTGATGACACAATTTTCGTCGTATTAATTATATTTCTAATAGCTAAAGTATTTGCGCTATCGATTTTATTTCTTTGTAGTTGCATTAAATGTGTATATTTTCTTTACGACCCTATATATGCGCGCATCATGACATATACATGTATATTCTTTAAAAGTCATCCTTCTTCGATGTTCATCTCCCGCGGAAATCAATATTCTGACATGAACTTCCCATCGGACGGTGGGCGCACAATTTATTTTTCCCTCGAACGGGACCACGCTATCTACCGCCGGTTCCCTTTTCCTCCCTTCTTGGCGTCCCTTTTGTGAGAAAAGCGAAAGAAGACCTGGAAATTGAGACTAGAATTTGATTTCGAGCCGGGATCGTCGCGTGGAATAAGAGATACTCGAAACCGTAAAGATACAGCGCGATCCAAAACTTTGTCGCAGTTAAATTTGTAAGCCTTCCTCGAATATGACTTTGCCTATGGTAAATCTAGGATTTTATTTATTTAGTTTAATCTTTTTACAATCCGCTTTGTGAATATAAATCAAATACTAGTTTAACATTGAAGATATACAACTCGCATAAAAATAATAAAAAAATTGAAAAAGTATAAAATAAAAATACAGAGAGAGGGGAAAAATTATGTTATTTACAATAATATAATATGCATATTTTTTGGCTATAGATTTGAATTCAAAGACTTGCTTCTATTTAAAAAATTTTATAAAATGAGAAATGAGATAAAATCAGTAAACATACTAGTATCCATTACATGATCATGTTACACTTACAATTAACATAAAGCATCAACCTGTTGCCGTACGTTTATGTTTCTCTGGATGCTGTGAAAACAGTGGGACAAATAAAATTTTGTTTACTGTGATTAATACTAGCAAAACAAATTTAAATTTTTTATTTCAGGAGTGGAAACGAAGAGCTTGAAATGATGTAGAAATCGAGCAAAGATAAATTTGAAATATACAAGAGGGATATCTATTTATAGCAAATAATACGGAGAAAAGAGAACAATCTCGCTCGCATGGCGAATCGCCTGGAATTTTTCGTTTTACTCTTTTCGACAACCCATGCGATCCTTCAGGATGAAAATTTCCGTGTGTGAGTACTCCAACACGCAGGTAGAGACTCTCGCGCGTCACGCGTCAATATAATGCGTACGCGGCTGGCTCGTACGCAAAGGTCGAACCTCATTTTCCCAGGATTCTGAAACATTCCCCGCATATAGGACGAGTATGATGTACCGCGATTGCGGGGCAAAATTACGTTTATGTATTTCCGGTATACCGAGCGCGGAAATCACGGGACACGCACGGTCGAAAGGAAGTTTCTGCGTATTAATCATGCAACCATGGCGAATATATACGCGAAATTATCGCGCTTATACTTCGTATGAAATGTTTCGCCCGCCGCTTATATTCGCTCTCGCCGAGCATAAATACAGATTGCGAATGAGATTTTCCACGTGCGCCGAGTGGAATCACACATCGTATTGTAAATTAATTAATCTTTTGTCAGCTCGCGTCGGTTCGAGATAAAAAAAGAAGAGGGAAGGATTACGCCGCAACCACCAATCAATTTCATCCACCCGTCAGCATCCTTCACTCGCAGCTTCCCGTTCGAGTTAACGCCACTGATGCAGCAGCGGCAGCATCGGCTTTGGCGCGAATTTGCGTTCATTGCGGAAGCCTACGTCGGGCAAACTTCGCGTCTCCGGCACGGCAAGCATACTTTGCATACTGAAGAGAGGAACGTCCATTTGATGTGGTCACGACTAAACCTCCCAGGCTCCACCTCGATTCGTTGTCGAGGCAGCCCTCGATGGAGGCGGAGGGAAAAGCGGCGGAGAAGCGGTTGCGTTCGATTCGCCCTTAACGGTATCTTACAGGCTCGGCTAGAGCAGGATATTGCAAGCTGTAGGATGTTTGACTTGCCAAGTAAACCACCGTCAACCCTTGGAGCCTTCTAGCCTCTCCCTTTCATTCCGACCACCCTTTCCTCCGCGCCGTCTCCATTCGCCTTCATCGTTTCTCGCGCACCTCCTCGATATCCGCATGCCGCAATTTCTACCGAGCGCGTTCTAATAAGGGATATTATGCTGCAGTAGACAAGTGAAGCTTTCCCGAAGCGCAGTCTAGCAACGTTAGACCATGCTAGGGGAAAGGGGAAGGCGGGGCAAGGATGGGGAAAGACTGAGGACCAGGGGACTAAACTAAGAGAAAGAGAGAAAGGAAGAGAGGAATAACTTTGTCCCGGCACTGGTTGGCGCTACGCTAAATTGCGGCTTACCTACCCTAATTAATTTCGGCAGATTTATATCCTCATGCTCGACACGTCAGGGGGGAAAGACGGCCGAAAGAGAGGAGGAGGGCCGTCACACGAATTACCTCGGTAACGAGGCGCAGATGCGCTACCCTACCTCTTATTAGACGGGATTTCTTATTAATGGACATCCGATCATCGAGATATAATGAACTCGGATCTCGCTGGACGCGGAAGCTAAGAAGATCGAATGCTGGGAGGAAAAAAAAGAAGGGACGATTAAAATGGGTTCGGGCGCGGTAGGTTATTGCATGTCGCTTTCGTTGGAATTTTGAAGGATCGCGGAATTTAATTCGCGCGCACACTGCGGAATTTCGCGAGGGGAACGATCCGAGAAGTCGCGAAATCGAAGGGCGACCGATTCAAAAAAAAAAAAAAAAAGAAAAAGAAAGAAAAAAAATCGGGATATAAGAACCTGAGCTCATCTCTTGCGAACGGGACGGACACGACAGACGACATTCCTCGAGCGAAAATTTATTGAAAATTACTTTACGGTTCAGTTGCTTGCGATATGTTCACTATCCAGTGAAAATTTTCTGCGCGATCGGGATACATCGACTTTGTGGAATTTATTTTTACGCTCTAGATATTTCTCGCTATTTCTCTTTTAATATTTTTCAACATTTAAAATTATATTATTTTTCCTTATATACATGCGTGTAATACACATGGAAGATAAATGTGATTTTTTTTCTTATGTCTCTCTTTCTTCTTTCTCTTCTTTCCTTGTTTCTTTTTTTCCCTTTTTTTCTCTCTCCTTTAATAAAACTCTAAGAAGAAATTTTACTACAACAAATCATTAAGGAGTAAAGTGTACTGGAAAGAGTTGTAAAAACATTCGTATGTGATCTCAGTTTATAAGTAGCTCCCTGAAGTTGACACAAACGGAGGAGAACAAACATGTTGAGTTTGAGAACGATTTCCACGGGCTTATCGCGGTGACATTTACATCCTCGTCTGGTCGAAAAAGAGAGATTATCGAGAAAGAATCTTACGAAAGAATTCCTTACCAGATGGAACGCCGAGATGACTGTCGGACTGCGTTCGAGAGAGGGCCACACGCGGAAGTGAATCTGAAGGCACACGAGAGGAAGTCTCTACAAAACACGTGAAGCGATAGGCGGAATGTGGCATATCGGAGCATGTCGCTTTAGATTTAGAATTATATCCTCTTTTTCCAACTCTCTTTCTCTGTCCTCTTTTTTTCTCCAGTTTCCGCTCATCCCCCTCGTTCGATCTTTCGCTCGTTCGCGAGGAACCTGGCGAGGTACGTGTTTTCACAGCAAACATTCCCAAGAAGCGTCTCCATGTAACAACACGACGGTGAATACAAAAGGTACGCGTTCGATTTCTTCCCGACAGCTATGGCGTATCTTTTTGTCACATTTTCTCTCTCCCTCTTCTTTCACTTAAAGCCAGTTCGCCACTTAAACGGGACGTGTGAAAAAAAAATTATGTTTGCGCCGCTACTTACACACAGTTTGGTAACGTAAAGAGCTGTGCTGTCGATTCGTTTAACAACGGAAGCTCATGGCTAAAGAGCGCGTAAGTAAATTGACTCTTTAGCTTCTTCACTTGAATTAGCGTGAAAAACTAATCTCTCGAACAGTAATCTAACTTTTGTAGAATTTTTAGTGTAATATGTAATATACCGACGTATTTTTATACATATATGTAAATATATTGAAACATTATATGAAAATATATTGAAAGTTTATATAAGTCACACGTCAGTGATTCTATTTTAATTTCTCTCTTTTTGAATTTAAACATTTAAATTATCTCTACTATTGTTTTCATAAAGATATGTTTTAAAATTAATAAACTGAAATTCACATATAAAATATCTATTTAGAGCTTTTTAAAATAGAAATTATTTATCACGTCAATTAAAAACGATTTATACAAGTTTAAATTAACACCGTAAGGCAAGGCGTAAATTCCTCGTCTTTTTCTCGATCTTGTAATATGCATATCTCTCGATAAGGACACGATACAACTTGAATCCCGGTGTGTATCCTTCTTTTTTTTTTCTTATTTCTCTGTAACATTTCTCACCAAGCGATACCGGCTGTACCGTTCATCGGCGAAATTAAATGAGATAAAGTTGACGCCGCAACTTCTCGAATCTAGGAAGAAAAAAACGGGACGAACGACGCAAACGAGTGGAAAGTAAGTGGAAGTACACTTCCGCAGCGCGTGCCGCTACGACTTCGTTGAAGAGAGTGTATACCGCCTTAATTCGATTCGCGTTAATTGACGGGTTCTAACGAAGGCCCAACTTCGTCCATCCCAACCTACTCTGCCCTCCATCACTTCTACTTTCTCGTTTAAGCCTCGCCATCCGTCGCTAATACCGTGATAACCGCATTGCAGCTGCACCTGTGCAATTTGCAAATGTCGGATATTCTCCACGGATTCCTCTCGGTCTCTTTTAGACATGCTTGAATATGAATAAACATCTCTCTCATCTCTTCAACCTCAGGACTCTATTATTTTTGCGACATTCCTTAGATTCCCTCCGAAAATTATATATAATTAAAACAAAGTAATAACTGAAGAACCGATATTAATGGAACAAGAATACCGATAAATAAAAATTGTTATAACTCTTTTATAACCTGTATAAAATTCTTTTTATGAGAATATCGAAAAATATTTGTATGTTATATTCCTACTTTACGATTATTTATGTGCTCTCTTTTCTTTATTTTAGAATTTTTCAACGAATAAATTCCAAAAAGAAACATAAAAATTTAATATTATTCAGATGTAAAATACTACATGGCATAAGATTTATATATGAAAAAAAAACTACGTTATTTTTTAATACACGATAATGTTACTTTCGACAAAATATGTATCAAATAATCGTTGATGAATAATATTACTAATTTCAGTATCGGATAAACAATACAGAGTTTGTTATATTTCGTAGCTGATTTGAGAAACATCATATAAGAGAATCGAAGAAAGTCTTAACACTTCCGAGATTCTAGTTCCACGGTAAACGAGACTCTTTCTTAACCGATCAGATAAATCGGGACTAATTTCTCTTAGGGCGCCTCGAATTGCTTTCAAAAGCGATAGAACGTGTACGTTTGGTCACGCACGTCTCGATCAATGCGAAACCTTCGTCTTTGCTTCGTACACACGGCGAATCGACTTACGGCCGCATGCACGTGTAACACGATGTATCTGCTCCTCTTTGTTAGAGAAGCCGAGTCGACCCTTTGGGGCTGATATTCCTTCACTTTGTTTTTGCTTTTACTTCGTCCGACGGACACGCGCGAGGCGCACGCAGAACGTTGATTGCAATAAATTGCTATGCGCTTGCGTGTCTGGGTAGAGTTTTATTGCATTACGAAAAGGGTGGCCTCCTTACTCACTGGACGATTGAGCCTCGTACGCATAAACTCGTACGACAAAATTGCACATTATGCATCGGACAATTCCGTCTTGATTAAACTTGAATTAATCCCACTGAGAGCTATGCAACTTGAGGAGAGAGACACGTTAGAAAATTTCTCGCGATTTCTCTCACGTAAACAACTGCTATTGAAATTTATTTTGAAATAATATAAGAGTTTAATGAAATGCATATTCATGTATCGCATCATTTTTTGTATAAAATTAAAATTATGCTTGAAAATGTAGAGACGAGATAATCAACGAAACGAAATATTTTCGAGACTCTTTTAAGATATATATGATATGTACACGTTAAATGAAACATGTATATACATATACACAGATACAGATTACAAGATTCTTTAAATAGCCAATATCCGCGTGTACAATGATCGTTAAATCAAGATTAAATTATAGCGAAGCGCTGCATTCATGGTACACGATGAGACTCCTTTCAAGAAAGTTTCTCCTCATACGATGGAGAGAGTCCCAACACTTGTGGAACGCAGGTACCATCAGTAAGACACGACCCTCTATCGTGACCACATCGAGAAACTTGTTGCGCGTTGGAAAAGGCACCGCAAAGCTTGTTGGGCTGCAGCAAAGACGTAGGAGTTGCACATCAAATATCAAAGTCGATTTTTGTTTATTTTTAAATATAAATATTTTATATATATATATATATATATATATATATATATATATATATATAATAGAGTGTCAGGGCAATCTCTTCACAAAAAAAAGCTCTTGTAGCTTACCTCGAGAGCTTTTCAAAACACTATAATAAAATATTTTTTCATCGAGTACTTTTCGAGTTATGAGGCTTGAAATAATTTCTTAATTTTTACATAAACCATAAAATATCTAGTAAAATATTCATTTTTCGATTATCTTACCTTAATACTTTTCTGTACAAAATATTAAGGTAAGATAATCGAAAAATGAATATTTTACTAGATATATATTTTATGGTTTATGTAAAATTAAGAGATTATTTGAAGCCTCGTAACTTGAAAAGTACTCGATGAAAAAATACTTTATTATAGTGTTTTGAAAAGCTCTTGAGGTAAGTTACAAGAGCTTTTTTCGTAAGAGATTGTCTTGTCTACACCTTGTACATATATCGACATATATATATTTACAATCCAAAACAGAAAATAAAAAAAGAGAGATAGAGCGACTGAGTAAGAAAGAATAAAATTCATTTTACTGTTTTTGCGCAAATCGTGTCGTAGTTTAACGACAATTCCTTCGCCTCGTTCGATTTATGAAGACATATGAATGTATTCCGTTAACACGTGACGTTATCTTGGATCGACATAAGCACAGTTTTCTCGTTCGCTCGTGGGTGGCAGTAATCTTAATACGATTTCTGAGATTCGGCACGAAAGCTCGCGCTTTACGATTTCGATCGTAATACGAGAAAATCGAGTGGTGCATGTGCCCAATGTATATGCGCACGCTACCGCGTAAATATATGTGACGATAAGTGTGCCTGTAAACGAAGCTTTCGTCCAGGTGACAACGCGTTTAAACGGTTTATCGATTTCTTCGCTGCACCCGTCGATTAGATAACACGTAGCGAGATTACATTGGCACGGTTCTCTCTCTGGTCCTGTGGGTAGTCGATATATCGACCAGGTGCGGCGATAAATAAATGACACAAAAAACTGAAATGAAAAATGGTAGGAGACTCTTTTTTAGAACTGATCACACGCGGATTGCAATCTCTTTTTAATCGAGTATTATTTTTATGCCGGCATCGGTGTACGACGTGATACGTTAATTAGATATCTGACAGAGCTTACGATACCATTTATTATTATACGCTGCGGGCTGCATATCTCACGCATACTGCATTTTTTATGCAAAATTTTATGCACATTTTATTGCAAAATTACATTTGTAGGTAAACGTTTGTACGATAGTATTTCAATTGAAAATGAACACCATTAGTCATATAAATTATGCGCATTTCACAACTAACGATTGACGATTCAGTCGGCGTTGAAGTTATGGCCTGGCTATATAATCGATAAATGGCAACCGGATCGTGAAATTTGATATGTATCCTCTATACACTAGGTGTGCGGTATACGAGGTTATCCTATGCGTACGTAAACATTTCTTCAGCACGCAAATTTTCACGAGGTTGCATTTATTCGCCCAGTTATTCCGCGTTCGCGCGCCCCAACGGCTTACAACCGGATAAACGCTGTCATTCGGACAAGCCTTCAATGTAATTCACTAGCATTGCAATCCAGTAAAGTATTTACGCCTTCCTCTCTGCCTCTTTTACTTTCAGAATATCATTTTCACCGGGTGTTGGTTCGAGATGAGACAGCTTTCAGAAAATTTACATTTGACGCTCCGCCGCGCGACGCGTTTTGCTTCGCAAGAAAATTATTGTCACGCAAAAGAGTTTTGTAAAGATTGTAGACCATTCGATGCGCCGTTTAAATTGCATCCACCGCGTTTCGTTGCTCCTTCTGCCTTTACACACGACAGTAGCAAGAGATGCGCCACAAGATCCGCCGCCTTTAAATTGTATCGCGCTATTAAAATGAAATTATTATTCTACCGATTCAATTGCTTCTTTCGAAACTCGTCTCGCGAAGAATCAGAATAACGAATAATGATAATAAATTTTCATTGAAAGTGAAATTTAACCGTGGCACCGTCTCTGCGTGCAAATTCAAGTGTATACAGTGTCATAAATTATTTTCATTGCATGTCTCTAGCGTCGTGTGTAAAGAAATCTCGAGAACGAGCACAAAGGTCGCCAACATTTGCAAGATGCAATAAAACATTCACGGTAAGAATGCGTACGGAGATCAATGTCGTGAGCAACATGCGGCAGAAGCGACACGAAAGATTTAGCGCACGGACGGCGCGAAAACAAAGTGGCTGATTTGAGATTTAGTGAGCCGTAAAGGAGGTCCCCGGGAGGGCAAACAAGCAGACAAGGGCTGACGATGTTCGCGTAACGAGGCAGCGGCGTAAATATGCACCCGGCGCGATAATTAATGCAATTAAGTTCCCTCTCCCGTTTCCGAACAACAACGCGCTGGTGCGGCGAAAAACTTCCCGGACATTCCCGCCGGCTTCCTTCTTGATTTGTTCTTGCGGTTGGTTGCTAATTCATGGAAACTTAATGTCCATTTCGGTGCCCGAGTGCGCGGGTGGCTCGTCGTTAAAGTAACCGTGGCGAAAGCTCATTAAAGGAATAAAGATAATGCGAAATGTAAATGTGAAATTGTTACATGAAAGTTTGAAAAAATAAATCCAACGTGTTATAATTTATTCGAATTGTGCGTAAAATGCGCGTCTTTAATACGTACCTCTCTAATGTTTCTAAATATTTTAAAAACTGCACGTACGCTGTATATTTTTACTTATTTATTTTGTTAGTTCTAATGGCTGCACTGTACACACCGCGGGCACAAACAATGCGCAAATTGCGAGCAACATAGTTTTGTTAACGGTAAACGTCAGTTAAGTCCGCAGCTCGTGTAAAATTAAAAGCTCGCCCGCAATGTGTGAAGATACTTTTAGGTCGGTGCGTCGAAAAGGAAACGAGAATTCCACCGGTTATAATTGGATGCGCGTGCATACCAACTTTATTCGCCGCGCGAGAGATATAATTCTAACAAATGCATAAATTTTAATCAACCGCGTGAAGCCGTTTCAGCGATATTTATTATGATTTATCTCACCACGGTCATTAGGGCGATATCACGCCCAAATACAACATTTACCATCGTCAGAAACTACCTAGTATTTTCTTCCATTAATTAAAATCTTGACTCTTGTGAAACATAATTATGGCACCAGCTGCAACGCTATCGTTTCTAGATAATATTTCGTACTCGATTAACATCATGAAATATTTCAGATCTTGTAATAAAGAATACAATATTTTCCTAAATATATTATTATAATTAATTTTTTCTTCAATTTTTTTTTTCTACAAGATTAATCAGCATATTATATCGCATATTATATCGTGTCATAATTTAATGCGCATTGTAAAGCTTTCATTTCGCGTCTTTAACAAAGTGGCAGGTATTGAAATTTTGCATGTGACATGTTTATCCAGATAATGCAAATTCTGTAGCCAATAATCAGGCTACGCATTCCTTCCGTTATATACATTAATATAACGCTATATATAATCATAGCTAATAAATACCTATTAATGTTAATTTAATTTTCATATTTTATTAATATTATTTCCTCGCATTGATAATATTCATCCTCTATGCGCGCATATCGGGCATTATTAATTCGGCGGCGCAATAATGTAATATGAATTACCCAGCCAATGAGAGGCTATATAAACAATACGTATTAAATTTCGATGTAATGCGGCATAGCTCGCGCGTATTATTAGACAAATCTCTATTGAGATCCAAAGTATCCGAATACAATCCGCCATTTGCCAATAGCAATGCCAATGCAATCGTTACTGGAACTGTTCCGTTTTTTTGTCAAGGGAAAAAGTCGATTGATTCGTACTGTTCCAGCGCGCCTGGCATTTTAATTACGCGCGAACAATATATCCACGGCTAATACAGGCTATATAGGACACTTGCATGGACGACAATTCATACGATAGCCGATTCATAGTGGATCGTACCGTGACTAATAAAAGTCGAGGAGCTTCTGGAACTCGTTCGCGAGTAACCCGACGCAACATATCACTGTTGTCATGTCAGTATCCAGCCTGAAAATTTATTCTTTTTAATGTCGTATATTCATGTACGCCGATGAAACATGACACGAACGAGATGACTTGCTTACGTGAATATATGTTCCCGTTATATTGCTAGATCAGTATTTATGATATGCAAAAGGTTCTGATCGCTATTCGTCGAGTACTTGGTTCAAATACATAAAAACACATTGAATCGATATATTTAATGTCGATAATTTTTACAATGTATTAATTTGACGTAACGTGCAGTTTAATCGAGATATTTGTTTTCTGCTTTTCCCTTGATTAATTTCATTAAAAGTAATAATTAATTAATAAAAGAAGGGATATATCGATAATTGAAAGTGATGAAAGTACAAGTTAAGACAGCTGAGATAATGAAAACGTTTAATGCTCGATAAATTAAATTTCCTTCTTGGAAGTATATTCCCTCGCCAACATAATCGTACATAGTCACGGCAATAAACGCTTGATACATAGGAACAGTTCACAGATCTCACCCGTCGGATTGCCTTCGCGAATGAGAAGACGAACGAGGGAGGATGTGTATATACGTGCTGATGCGTGGGCGGGTTGTATAAATACCGTGATTCTCGGTCGTAAGTCGGACCACGGCGTCTTAAGGAGGCACGCGTATAAAGGAGCGCAAAAAGAAGAGCCGCGATAAAGAGAAAGGAGAGAAGGGGAGGCCCTCGACGCGGTGGAAGACACGCGGAATGAACTCCAGGAGGATCTCGGTAACGTTGAGACACTGGAGTCACGCCAACGAATTAATGGCCTCAGTCCTCGCTCCGAACGAGAGACAATTATCCAGAGTATTTTATTTAGCTCTTACGTCCGGCCTCGCCCGTCAAAATATTTCCAGTTTTCGCGATGATCGAGCGTCTTTCCCTCCTCGCTCTCTCCATCATCTCTCTCTCTCTTTTTCTCCCTTTTTTCTTTTTTATTACCTCTTGGCCCGTTTCCAAGGCTACTTCCCTCGTCAACCGCCTCTTTCTTTTCTTCACTTTAACGCGAACGACACGCCGTATATCTGACAGCGGCGTCACTCGATACGCGATACGTTCGCGCGCTCGGAAGAGAGCATAAACCCCCCTAACGAATGCAAATTACCGTGTTCGAGAGGTAAGGGCCTAGGTCTCTCCGCGAACGATGACACGGGCAAAAATCTACCCGGAGAGGAAACGCACTATTACCTCGGGCGACGACGTGTACACTTCGGAAGACGCGTTGAGCCGAATGCAAATGAGCGAGGTGCAAGGGTGGGTGGATAGATAGATGGAAGGGGGAGAGGGCGAAGGGTGGCGCTCCGAAGAAGGCGGACTGCCGGCGGCACGATCGTGAATCGCTATGGATTTAATTTAGCCGGGGATCCATCAGTCAGACACTCGTCGTAATTGCGCTTACCGGTGCAAAGGCTTTTTTTGCCATCACGATCGTCGGCGAGAAGATGAGGAAAAGCGAGACGCGTGGGAGACGCGCGTCAAGTAGGCGCGTCGACGCATCGACGCGTGGGCGCGAGCGGTTTCCTCTTCGCCGAGTTAACGACGAGGAGGAAGTCGATAACGCAAGGGTTGACGATGGATTCGGTTCTCGCCGAGACAAAGGGTAGAAGCAAGATCGTCTATAATCGCAACGCGCGGTCGTAATAGCGACGATCATGTCCGCTCGACACGGAATTTCTATTGTCACATACGCATGTCCGGCTTAATGATTTAGTGCTTATTGTTAGTCCTTGTCGCGATTACGGAGGGCTATTGTATCGCAGGTAGACAATACTGTCGCCGTTGCATTAAACGATGTGTGCCGCATAAGTATATTAAGGACGTTTGAAATGAGTCGAGTAGATTTTTCGCATTTACTCGCATTTATTCGCGTTTATTGTGAGATATATCTTCCGCTGCAAGCTTAATTTAGACTGTCACTTTTTTTACGGTAATCCGTTCCCCGTTTTGCAGAAATATCTCTCTTTCCGCATACGGTACAAAATTCTCTGTTTTCCAGAAATTTCTCTTCCCGCATGCAATACAAAACTATTCGGTAGTTTTAAGCGTAGAAATTTTTCGCGCACACGTAGTTGGCGTGTATATTTGCACAAACTGTTTCATTGCTTTACGTAACTTTTTAGAAAAAATTCTACCAACATACATTTTTACGTACACATGTTTTACATTGAAAAATGTATCATGGAATTCTTTTTACCAAAAATATTACCGCAAATACCGCCATGTCACGGAATCGATTTCGAATGCTCCGCAATATTCACATTTGTCACGTACACTCTCGATAAAATATCTAATATCTATTGAATTTCGATAGAACTAATCTTGCGGATTCGCGATAGATTTGCCAAGTCACCCTAAGAATTTTTCTTTCCGCCCTACCGGTTGGTGTACATTTCGGCAGCTTTTTATCAACTCTCCGATACCCTCGGAACGGCCGTAACCCCTCGTTCTCCTCCTCGGTGGTCGTATCAACGTTATTGTGCCACGTACATCAGATACTATTCGATTATCGAGTACCCAAGGGACCCCATCCACAGGTACCCGAGAGGTACTCTCTCCTTGCGACGATGTTGCGAGTCGTTTCTAACTTATTCATCGCGCATTTACTTAGACCCGTGGAAGCCTTGGGATCGAACTGCCCCTTCGAGATATTTTCCGTTTTACGATTCGAGTACTTACGACGCGTTTAAGCCGGCGAGCGAGGAAATAGGCCGCACGTCACTCCGGATATCGGTCCCTGCGTTTTCTGGACTGAAATTTCTTCGGTATAGGAATTGTTAGGCACTTTCTCGCAGTTTCCCGACATTATGTTGTAGTGAATTATGTCCCGAGTAAGTGGATTAGAAAAATCGTCAGAGACATTAACATGCCTGTGTTTTATGAGCATAATTTGCAGGATTGATTATAATTGCTTTCGAAATTATTTAAGTTCCATCTCATTGAAATGGTCGAGCCATTTCGGAGAAGCTTTAACGTAATATTTAATTTGCTCTTCTCACAAGAGATTTTAATGATTCATGATACGAACCTTGTTCGTATTAAAAATTTAAGTTTATTTCCTGGACTGATATCTTCTTGGGAGTTTCGCTCCTGGAAATTGGAAATTTATTAAATTTTCTCAAAATATATAGAGATCTTGCAAGTTCTTTAATTAAAACGTTTACTATTTTTATAGACACGTAAAATTTAATTGTCTAAAGATTTTACAACTCACAATTTTAGACCATTGGATTCATTTTATAAATTTAATATTTATTTATTCCTAAAGACTATCGAACATTGTAAGAAATAAGAATCTCCGAATGCCGCATGTTATTTATTAAATTCAATGAATTATTTCATGAGTGAATTTTTATACGAATGTTCAATTATAGCACACAAGTGACGTTACAACAAGATTTCGTACAGTTACAAGATTTTTTTCTTGGCCATGTGTATACTTATTAATAAGCAAATGCAAATCATCTTAAACGGATGTATTTTCTTAAACAGGCCGAAATTATCACAACGAGCGAAGGCGGCGACAAAAGTCGGACGAGCTAGAGTTCTTCCTCTTTAAATTTCGCAAGTCAAAGAACTTTGTTTCTCGAGTTTCTCGTGTGGGAGAAAGGCTCATCGCGTGTCCGTCGACATCAGAGAAATATAACCCGGGAAGATACCAACCGAATGAGCGAAAGTTTGTAATAAAAGTACGTAAGAGTTTCCAAGTCGACATGGCCTCGCCGTTATTATTTTCCACTATTAGCTAGAACCAACGCTATTAATTTTGTCATTGCATTAATATGCGGGTTGCAGGCAAACTTGCGGGATATATAACGATTACATTTCTCAAAAACTTCTAAATAATAACGCATGAAACCGAGCATTTTACAGATAGTAGCACTTTAGATGCAAATCTTTATCTGACTTTCTTGTAATTGCTTCCGGTGCCACTATTTTTAAAGAGGGATATATCATCGCGGGCTATACTATTGTATGCTAAATAAAAATTTACGAAACGTATCACATTAATATGTTGCTTTATTTGTCATTTATATATATTTACCTTAATATAATTATATTACTGATTGTGTTTTTATTATTTTTTCGCGAACTAAAAAGTACAATATGTATAATTGTATGTATTTATTATTTTTGATATTATTATGTTATTGATTAAAATATAGGGCTTGTTTTAATGTGTTAGTCAAATAATATGTGATATGATATTTTTATTTTTCTGTAAAAAAATAAAATTGCAACAAATAAAATTTTTTATAAAAAAGATGAAATATATATTATATATAATAATAATATATATTATAAATATATATTATATATGTAATAAATATTATTTTATAATTAAATACTTGGCATGGAAAAAACGGCTTCTTTAAAATGATATTTATATTCACTTGCAATTTAAAATGATATTTTTTTATTTGCTTTATACATTAAGAATTCTTATACAGAATATTCCTCAACGATAAATTAATCTCACTTGTCTTGCGTCTTCAGGTTTTTATTATTTATATGAAAAGCGTGATTCACACACAAACACACACATATAAACTGAGAGATTCATAGCGCACTTTTATGCTATTTTCCAATGGTATTCGATAAAATCGAGTATGCTTCGAGATATTGATAGAACGCCTTAACCGAACATATGTGGCCGAAGGCATGTATGCGATTCCCATACACGTTACAAATACGATTCAAACATTAACATCCGTTCGTGCGAAAATCGATGAACACGCCATAATGTTTTCGAGCAACGCGTTGAAACAACCGTACAGTTATCTGCAAATATCAGCACGTTTCCCGTACAACTGTGTGAGTGGTTGATTAAAGCAATTTACAATACCGTTTGTAAACAAACTGTCGTTCGTTTGTATACGCTTGCCTATCGACACTTTTGTTTTATAAAAATAATGTCGCGCTTTCTCAGAAGGATTGCATTGGTATTCAATCGATTTAATTAAACAATCTGAGAGGAATATAATTCAGTCTTAATAATTATCATTAAAAAATATTTTACATTACTTTAAATTTTGGAAATAATTTTTAAAGTATAATTGTAGGTAAAAATATAAATATTTTGTAAAATAATAATCAGATATAATATCATGTACATATTCTTACGAAATATTTAGAAATAAATATAACGATATAAAATACTGATAGAATACTAATGCTGTGCCGAAATTTACACAATGACCATATCTCTGTTCATTGAAATTAATTAATAACGATTGAATGCCTGCAGCCAGAATTTATCGAAGTGTGAAGTAAATTGCATTGTGCTTTGAGTCTCTTATGAGATAATAAATATTGAATTATAGTAGAGAGAACAAATTTGGAAGGTTAACGAAAAAAATGATCAATAATTGAAATGAGCAATGAGATTAAAATAACGTTGCATTTTTAATGACGCAAGTAGATCGCGAATAAAGAATATGTTAACGTAGATTCATTACGCCTCGATCGTCAAAAGATTCGCGCGACCGTTTAACAACTTTTGCCTTTGATCACCGTATGTGTAGTTCGTACTTCCTATCGCTCGTATTTCCATGTAATTTTTGCCGCGGTACTTCAATATACTTACTCCAATAATCACCTATCTTGCGTGACCTGAACAATTACCGACAACGCTCTTGTTGGGAGAGAAAATCGACCCGCGGCGACTACCCTCTTTGGCACGTCAGCTTTGTTCCTAGGAAATTGGATTTGTCTAGAATGCAAATGGAGTACTGGACCCACGTATGTCGCACATTGGTCGATTACGAAGTACGCGATTGCACGTAGAAATGCGGAAATTGGCGTCTTTATCGCGTAATTCCAAAACTCGTGATGAGCACCGAATAGAACACTAGGAAAAAGCTTGGATTGATTGATAATAGCGAGAGGACACTGATACTTTGTAAGGCAATTTTACAAGGTATACATATGTTTAGAAAAAAAATATTACGTGCGTTATTGCAAGACGCTACACTATTTCATACGCTGAGAAAAATCATTTGATTGTATCAACAAGACGTATCTGATAAAAGGCATTTTGATTAAACCAAGCAGAATTTCTGGTTATCATAATAAGATTCGATTTTTTATAATTAGAATAGTTTAATAGTCTTTACTACAAGGATTTGGTTAGTATTTTCTAGTTGGATCTATCTAAAACTTCTTGTTATATTAATTAAACATGGACAGAGGCATTTTTTGTAAATTTAGTATTATTACCCAGAAAATTTGGTAAATTTAAAAGAAAGAAATTAATCATACTCATCTGATAATTCCTAAAGAGGAATTCTGATTCTTCTAATTCTGATTCTTCTATTTTCCAACAGACATACTAATTGAATCTATCAGATTTCTAATTAATGCAATCCGATTTTTCTCTCAATGTAGTTCTTTCGTTGGAAGTCGCATCAATTTTTACGATTCATCGACATCGAACACATTTCGCGTTAATCTTCCCGCGTGACAAATAAACATTCTCTCGCGCACTTTCAGAGAATCGAACTTCAAAGAGATATCAGAATCAATCTGACAGTGACGAGCATAAAGCAACGCTGCAACAGAACATGCAGCGAACGTAAGGTGCGGAATAAAAGAACAGGCTTGCTGCAGCGCACGCTGCAGCTTTCGCTTTAACAAAAAAAAGGAAAGGAAGAAAAAAAATGAAGAGAAAGAGAGAGAAAGAGAGGACGAGCCGTCTGACACAATGCCGCGCGAACAAGCTCGCGAGTGTGTGCGGCGAGAAACCGTGTAATCTTACTTTCTAGCCGGTCGATTGGCCTCGAGGAGAGTTACTCTTTTAAGCTCGACGGTCAGGCATGTAGACACACATAGCCACGGATACGTACGAGCATAACGAACAGCCTGCTACTGCGTTTCGCCGGCATGAAAATTGCTTGTTGTGCGCTACGAGCACGTTGCTCCCGGTTGTTTCCGTCATGTGGCGTAACGAGTCATATCTAAATATTTCACTGACATGGCGAGATACGTCGGATAATTGATAATTGAACGTTTGAGATATACGTTATCTCCGATTTTTTGCGTAAACGCGAGGGAGAGAAATATTGTACGCGTACGAGAGAGATACGCGTTCATTAAAAGACTGGTTCGTACAGTAACGTCGAGCGCTATTCATATGAGATGGTAGGCGTAATTAAGGCTCTGGCTAAAAATCATATAATGACGCATTAAGTTTTGATCCTGCAGTTAATGCTATATGATCATTTTTCTCGATATGTCGCATTCTGTGACAAGTTTCAGAATTTTTTATATTTGAAAAAAATACAATATTTGCATTATAAATTTGCATTATAAATTTGTTTTTATCTTATTTATTCTATTTATTTATATACTTATCAAAAATGTTTCTCTCAACTAAGTAAATATTACGTTTTATAATATTCTAAATACAAAAGAGAGAGAGAGCATCAAAGCTCTGCTTATATTTATAATAAGTAAACTAGAAGATTAATAAGTGCTAGAAATCTGCAATAATTATATAAAACAATAACACTGTTTTATGAAATATTTACGCTACTATGTCGAACTATATCATACCAATCACAATTATTAATAACATCTCATTAAAAATATTTTGAAAGAGTTCCATTAGTAAGACACTGTGTAAAAGTAATTAAATACTGTCAAATGACATTTATTTATTCACTGTTATCTCCGTTATCATTGTTATCCCCCATTATTAGAGGTTCGTTAGAGAGGGCGAATTTGGTATTTTTAATTAAATTCTTTCCTCGCGAGCAACGAACGGACAGGGACGCGCAATAAAAGCATGACAACGACGATGGTGGTGCGTAACGCATGAGATTTACGCCATGCCGATCGGAGTGCGGCGTCTATTAAAACGGCTTTCCGCGCATTCGCCGGTGTCGAAGGCAAATAACCGTTGACCAGAAATTCTCACACGTATCGCCGTTGTAAAACTCTCGAAAGCCGACCCGTGCCCATCTCGACGAGGTGTAATCATCCCGCTAAGTCCTAAGTACACACACGCATCACCTCTCGTTCGACTGTGATTTATCCGCGCGATAATATTTTCCCAATCGCCTCTACAGATATAGAGAGATCCGACTCTCTTATCCGCGCTCGTGAATAATCGACACTGACAACGTGAGGGATAATTTTGTAATAATTTATGAAAAGCGCGGCGAATGCACGCCGGTAGCGGATAGCCCGACGTGTTTCAGGATGTATATCATTTAAGTATTATGCCGCTGGAACAACGTGTAATTTCGTATCTATCTGCTCTTCCGTGAAATTAATCGGAAAGGCAAAGATGACCAGCGTAGCGTTAAAATAATTATGCGATAACACATTTACCTGTCGTCCTCGGGCTTTTCAGGTTGAAACTTATAAAAGCAATGGCTTTAAGCTGACATTCCGGTTTACAGGCAACAAGTTTTCCAAGCGTTCTCAGCGATAACTAAGTAGACGTAAACATATGTAGAACGGACGTTGCCTGCAATTCTTCTGATGGGGGTCCGCGATCCGCGACTTTGAATATTTTCTTAAGATAAGTGCTGCCCGATATCCGGAACACAGGTCGCGATAGTCGAGAACGGTGATTTGACACGGGGTCAAATCACTGGATTAAACTTTACGTGGGACTCGGCTACGCCGGCCCAGCATATCGCGTGACCGCGATGATCGATGTCTCTCGTGTTAAATAATTCAACGATTCCCGACGTATAGTCTCGTGCATAGGTACTTCTTCCTCCTGCCCTCCTTCGTAACTGCAATTGCGCGTGTACGCCTAAGTAGAGGCGAGTGATACCTTCCAACACAAGTATGTAACGTAATAAGGACAAATTGCATGTGTCTCGCATAAAATGACACGATGCTGGACAGACGTGTGTTCAAGCCTAACGACTACTGGTTTCTCCTAAGACATTAGGTCAGCGAGTTATCAATGTCGTCCGCGAAATGATTTACTCCGAGTAATTATGACTCGCTGAAAACTTTTTTCTTCCAACGGAGACTTAATTTCCTGGCTCCGTTATATGAATTAGAATATGTGCTCTATAGAAGACCTCATTTTTCATGCATTTAACTTTTCTGTCTTTTTTTGTTTCAGGTAAGTGCATCGTACGTCAACAAACATTAATGTTACCATGTACGGAGCAAGGTAAATATTGCTGCAACAATTTCGGATCATGTTTGGGTTGTATCCCTTGCTATATACGTTTGCTTTTAATGTTATATAAACAATGCTTTGCAAACGTAAAAAAGTCCTAATTCGTGGAATTATTTTATTTCCTTAATTACGTAATTGCGCGAGCACGCAATTTTCGATAGAATTCGATTTTGAATTGAAATACAGCTATTTTGGGTTATACAAAACTGTCCCTAACGCTAATTCGATCGCAACATTGTTCCTTGTGAAAGGAGTGTGAATCGAGTACGTATTCATCTCATGCGCGTATAATGAATCACGAATGCTCGGCAACGTTGTTTAGAGAGGTGTAGTTACAATAGTTAATTAACTCGTAGCATTCAAGGCACAACAATCGAACACGATGCTCGGCTAAATTTTGCGTGGCGATCGCGCGCTATTTTGATCGAACGCGAACCTATCCAAACAATCGGCCGATCGTCTATTAATTTGTTCACTATGCGAAATTGAACGCGAAGTATCTACGCGCCGAGAGATAATACGCTCTGAAACTGGACTGATCGAATCGCGAAACCTCGTCGCATTATTCAGATGCCGTTCCACGACGAATCAGATTGAAGCTTGTAATAATTCTTGGGCGAGAGGTCGCGAGATCATAAAATGCAAACAAGCGGAAGTATTTAAATTTTTTACAGCGATTCCATAATTTGCCCGAGTTTCTTTCTCTCTCTATATATTTATCTATCTTTCTCTCTCGTTGCATTTAGATAGCAATGTGCCGGTAATTCATAAATCACATCCTGACTTTGCCCGGCGTGACGCGACGACATAACGCACAAGCCGAATGAATATACATAAAATACTTATATGCATGGTGCGCGAGATTTTATCGGACCACGCGGGGACATTAATTCCCATTGTACCGCATTATACGGATCATAAAGCTCCGCTGGACAGGGCGATGGCAAATCTATAACAAGCAGATCGACCGCCCGATAATCGGCCCCGCTTCGAATAGCGTCGACTTTAATGGAATCATCTCTAGCCGATATTGAATATCAGTGTGAAAAGTGTCGGTTCAATTATAAGTAATGCAAATTTCTCACATTTTGCGATTGGAAAATACAACGGCGAGAATATTTTTATTTTATGAATAAAATCCGTTAATACATAGTAATTAATATTTATGAATAATACAAACAAATTGCGAATGTTTTCATTTGTCCGAGTAAATCGCGATTATTTTTATTTTTATTAAAAATAAGCACGTATGTATTTTTGCTCCATTGAAACACAGTTATAAATACTTTATTTGTAATAACGCGTTTTTCTTTATTAATCTCTTCAAGGATATTGGCACATATGTATGTATTAAGTTTTAGTATATGAAATCAAAGAAATGAATTTCAGGAATAGTTAATTTTATCTCACAATGGCAATATATATTTTTTCAGATATTTTATACATTCTTTAATTTTTTGCTTAAATTAAAAAAATTTAGCACAAATATATTTTGAATAAAATATAATTGAAAGAAAATAAAGGTAATTTCTCTGGCTTTAAATAAACTTGTTCTTAAAGAAAATAATATAATTTTAATGCAGTTATTTTCTTCTCTCTCTCTCTCTATGTCTGCGTTAAATTATGATAATCGTCAACAATTTTAATACACTGTTATTTAATAAAATCACGCAATGTTTTTAAAATAAATAGCTTGCATTTTACATAACGATAATAAAAAAATGGCTTCTGCAATAATTTTCTTTTTAATATCGTTCGTAGATATAAAACAGTTATTTCTAGAAATATAAGTAAATTATTTTTATATAACCATATATTGAATTAGATATGAAACATCATAACAATATGACGTTTAACAAATATCTTTATAATATAAATAGTCTCTCTTTAAAACTCGAATAATAAATTACATTTAACGACACTGTCCCCCTTAAGTACCTCTTATTAATTTTTTGCCCAAAAACCTCGTCTGCATTATTTCTCAAAGAAAAACGTCCGACGCAGACCGTTAAATCGTCTGCCGGTACGGAAACGGGCCGAGAAAGAGAGCGAGCACTATCTCCGCACCCCGAGTTTTCGAGGTGAGGGCGAGGATCCGGAGAAATGGACTACATCGAATCTGCGGCCGACTTCATAATACGGTCTACGGAATATCCATTTGTCGTCGGGCCAAGCCTACGGCCGCCGGGATATCCTTCTCCCCGCGGCTGTACGCGCGGCCGCATTACTTTTATTCGGACGTTATTGATAAACGATAAAATCTCCAGTCGGAAGTCCTCCCGCTCCTCCCCCCCGGCTCATAAATTCCGCGGCACTTCCGCCCGACGGGCCGTTTGACAAACCACTCGCGACGAATAAATCACTTCCACCCCCGCGAAAGCATTTCCCGGCTAACCGTAATCCGAGCATCGACGAATTAAGAAGCCCGCTGCGGCCGGGTTTTGCGCCGGGTCGATCAAATTATTATGCGATTTATATGTGCCAATGCTCCGTATTTCCTTGCGCGTTTCACACACGGCTTCACGAGCGGTTTCGAATGCGATGTGGATGCAATTTAATCGTACACAATGCCGCGTGTAGATTGCAACCACTACCGATCAGTCGAGAATGAAACCTTCAGTAGCGATTTGCGTAAACAATAGCTGCTGTTAATTCTCTTGAAATAATTATCGTATTTGTCAAATGCATTGCACAACACGATGCTATTGTTACATTTAAACATTTACGTGAAGAAAAAACCAGTTCTATTATTACGCGCGCGCATTCGATTTACACTTTTTATATTTTCTTAATGATTTTAATTAAACCACGTTGTTATCAGTTTTAATAGTACACATTTTTAACGATGCTTATTGAGCACGTTTGTACGCTGTATATGTTTTTTTTTTAGTAAAAAATTCTGCTTTACCTCTTTTTTTCGAAAGGATAAAAATTCTCGGTTTTATGAAGTACGACAGTAGGAAGAATCGATCAATCTTTTTTTTTGCTCGAATTACTTACGCGGTCGGCAGAGTTAAAATGACAGATACAGAAGCTATTCAATGTCGCTGGAATACAGTGAGAGAGGAATCTGACGAGAATAGGCTCTAGTGCGACATTATTGTGATGTGTCGTATATGTATCGGAAGCCAATGCCAACCTTTCTCCTTCGTGTATGCGTTGACGTGAAGACGCATGTTCCCTCGTGCAGAACCGTGGAAACGTGAATTACTTGAAGCGCCTTTCAACCCCAACCACGTAAACGTGTGTACCTATCTCTCTGCCTACACTTTTGAATTGAAGTATAACTGCACGTGCTTGCGGTACTGTCGCGACTTCAAGACCGAATAGTCTCCTCAATTTCCTCTCCCTTTCCCTTTTCCTTTCCCTTTTTTCGTTGAGAATATTTCCCTTTCATCTTCGATCGGCGGTTCCAAGAACTCTCGCTATGCAAATCGTATTTTGTCGTAAAACGTGCAGATTCGCTGCCGAAGAAGCCAGCACGATGGAACGGATGTAAATGTCGTGACTACGAATCTAAAGGGAGGGATGAGTAGTCGAGGGTGAATAGCGTCCACGTTTACGAAAACACCAAACGAGAAATTTAAGGGGGAAGTACCGTTGTTGTAGAAAAATAAGGAATTCTCATTCTGAATAGAGCATTCTTACAGCTAAGCTTTCGTGAATGCCATAAAATCGGTATATATTTAAGCGAATCAATGGTCTATGAATAAAAATATATTTCCTGTTAAGGTGGAATTGATCAATCTTTTTAATTATATTTTTCTAATCTGACTACATAGAATCATTTTTAATAATTGAAGTGTTTTATAAATTATTCTGTACGTGTTAAATATAGCTCGTACTATAATGTGATAAAACTGCACACATGATAAATTATGCTGTGTTAACAAAATCAAACTTAGCAACAATTAAGATCGTAGGAAAAGCTGATCAAATATAGCATCACTTTTATACATATAAATAAAATATTATATATTCTACAGTTTTTCAAAAATAATTCTAAATTAAAATCGGCATTTTTTTATGTATTTATCTTTTATTTAACATAGAAATAGAAACAGAGAGAGAGAGAGAGCAAGGATTAACAGAGATTACGCGTACTACGGTCGCAGTTTCGGATTTGATTGTCCATAATGGAAAGTGAAATGGCATCGTACGAGATTGTCACCGGATGCGTCTGCGGATGCTGTGTACCAATGACGTGTACCTATCCACATAAGCGAAGTGGCATGTACGAGAAGAGACGCGACGCGACGCGACGCGACGCGGACGCGTGTCTCCGTGTTAATAATCGCGGCGCTTTCGAGACGTGTGCGTTGCTTTACATGCAAATCAGACAATTGCAGCCGATATATACCCGTGCGTGCGTCGGGAATGGGGTTAGAGAGCGGAGACTATGTCCATCGGTGGTTTAATTAGATTATGCTGCCATACCTCATCGGGCTTCACCCTGGTTTCCCCACCATCGGCGCCGAGGTCTGTGCAATCTGACAAACACGGAATGACACTCTGTCCGGCGATGCATAACGCGATAGCGCGTGCACAGATTAGAGATAGACAGCCACGATAAGTACACCGAGACAAAAACATGATGGACTCCACCATAAATTGGAGCGAATTTTGGCAGAATGCTCGTATACACGTCTCAGATCTGGGCAACATACACGCTCCTAAATCGACAAATTTGCTCGCTGTACTGCGAGCGAGTCAATATGTACGGCAAGATTTATTTTATGCGCATCTCTAGCCTTGAAATGTGTAAATGACATAACATATTAGAGTACAATGCATGCCATTTATTATAATTATTTTATATGCATTTAATTGTAACAGCTACTGAGCAAAGCTTTGAGAAAATAATCTATTTGATGATATTTAAGAATTAATAAATGGCTCGATAATGAGATGAGAAAAATAACGTAAACATATTTGATTTTCATATTTGATATGCAGAAGCACATGACGTTTTCCAAGAGAATATATAAATATGTTTGCGTTTAATTTAATTCGTTTCTTAATCGCATTGCAATTCGATCCATTATAATAGACTGCGCTAAAATTTGAATCAAATTTAAATAAATCGAAAGAACACTATTAAAAATCGCGTCAACGCTGTCGAATGAATTCTTGCATTATATTCACGATCAGTGTGAAATTTTCCATGCGCGGTTCCTAAATTAAATAAAGATTTTATGCCCGCCAATTTCCGCGCTGTCTCGCTATCAAACGTAAATTCATAAACACGTGCGCAGACAAACGGCATATTAAATATGCGGACGAATAAACAGATACGCGCACAGACGGATGAATAAGCAAACGGAGATCCAGCGGGATGCAACGCGAGCAAAGAGCGAGAGGAAGAGGGGACCGAACAACGTTGAATGCTTCGAGATATTCGGAGTCGACAGTCCCTGCGTCCCTGTCCGACCCGATGATTGGACACATTCCATTCGTCTCATCGTCGCCGTCAAGCACGACGGGCCCGTCATTGTTTCGCGACAAATTAGTTTGTCAAAACCAGCAGGAACGAGAATGACTCGCAGGCGCGCGAGTCATTTCGCCTTGAAGCCCGACTAGGACGAAATTGAGGCAGCAAGATGGATCGACGGTGGCGAGAATAGCAGAAGCGCGAAACGTGCCGGTCAAAGTTATTTCCGTGCGCGATTGGACTCTTTTTTTCAATACGCGGAGGTTCAACGAACGAACGAACGGGCGGCTATCGCGCAATGTCGTTTGTTTCGTCTGCGTGAATTGAATTTTGCTTTTTGAACTTTTCGCGGTGGATACTAGTTAAAAAAGACAAAAGCGTTTGGTTTAGACGAGAATCAGATATCAGTTTCATGTCTGAATTAACTGGAATTATTATTATTAGCTTCCATTTTTATCAGGATTAAGCTCAATATCTCGTAGATATTATTTATTTCTTGTTATTATTAATTAAATCAGATCTACCTTTCGCGTAGATATTATTTATTCTCTCTAAAAGTGAATCAGTGAAATATCAAATCAGTGTAATATCAAAAAACAGTAAATAGTCACTGATTACAGCAGTTATAAGTAAATCAGTGATATTTTATTGAAAGAATCAGTTAATAATTTTGACTGTTTCAATCAGTAATATTTCTCAATATCAGTAATATTTCTTTCGTTATTGTCAGTAATATTAAACTATAATTCATCTCTCTATCTATTTCATATAAAATTAAAAATTTTATTTATATTTACTAAATATTTATTATATTAAAAATTTTATTTTATTTATATTACATGCATATTGAACTTGTTATTTTAAATAGATAACGAACAAATAATTTTCATTAAGTCGCCAGACATTTATTTGTCCGACTTATCGATTTAATATCTAAAGCCTCTCTATGAGATTGTCAGAAATTAAATCGAAATAATACTTCTAATTTTAAATGTCGCTCTTTGCAAACTTTATATAACTCTTATAAGTAAAATTAAATATGAAAGAAATAGCGATCGTAGCGGTAAATGAATGAACTAGCGATTACTGGTTTTACAGTGAAATTTACTGATTTTACAGTGAATTTTATTTTAACATAATCAGAGAGATATAAGTTAAAATAACAAAAAATAAGCGTTTCCACTGAAAATCAGTAAAATACTCACTGATTCTCAGTGAAATCTTATTTTACTGTTTAAATTAGTGATATTTTCACTGATTCACTTTTAGAGAGTTCTTATCATTGATTAAATTAAAATATAAGATTTCTTTGACACGTGTAATCATACATAATAGATATATATGTACGTTAAT
Organism: Camponotus floridanus; assembly: GCF_003227725.1. Classification (NCBI taxonomy): domain Eukaryota; kingdom Metazoa; phylum Arthropoda; class Insecta; order Hymenoptera; family Formicidae; genus Camponotus; species Camponotus floridanus. Next base: position 3,519,537 of record NW_020229214.1, read on the forward strand.
TTTTTGATTGTACTAAGAATAATATATTTTAAAAGAACAAAATTAAAGTAATGGTAAAAATGTACTGAAATATTTCTGAAAATATCTCTCGACATAATAGTAACCAGTCGTACCGGGTGTGAAATATAATCATGCGCGAAAGGGATGTAACGGGAGGAGAAAAATGTGCAGATCTTAAAGAAGAGCGGACAAACGAGAAAATGTTAACACGACTTCGAAGCAAGAAATCGCGCGACCGCAAGGTAGTCGGGTGGAAGTCTTTGAGATTTTATTTCCGCCCGAGATAACACCCTCAACTCATGACGCTCGCGTGGCGGCATGGAGCCAACCAGAGTGGCGTAATTACCTACAATCAGTCACAGGATTACGTGGGCTCTGCAGACCCGGCCATTCGTTCCTTTTTTCTACGTCTATCTTGCATGCACGCACATCAACGTGCGCATGTTTTTACACGATGGCCACTGTCTATGTATCCCGGCGACGGATAAATTGCGCAAAAAGATAACGACTAAAAATGCGTCTAATCTCGGCCGAAAGTCGGAGCGATGTCTTTTTCCGCAAGAGTGCCCTGAAAAACGAGCTATGGCCGAGTACTTACTTTGCGGTACTCGATTACGGAAATCTTACAAAATCGCGATGTCATCCGCAATACTGAGCTTTTTCAAGAAATTAAGATCCTTGTCGTATAATATCGCGTCGGATTTTCATGCTAAAAAAAAATGGAACAAAATCCGTATTCCGTGAGCGTATCATGACGCTACACTGATATTATGTGTCATTGTTCGTAATTCAGATCTAAAATGAGTCAACGACCCGGAGACATTTGTATTTCGTGCAATTATGAAAACGACACACGCTATTCGGTATTCACGTCGCAAAAACAGAAATCCTCATTCTAATGCCGTGACCGAGGCAAATTAAAAGGATTGGCTCGCAAGTTTTACAATGTAAAGTTATTATCGCGTCGTGACGTAAACGTTGTGACACCTTCTCGTACATAAGTATTCCTGGAAGTTAATATCGTTTACATAAAGCGGTAATTTCGTTTGGCAAGTATTAGTTTAATATTGAGTTGTAAATATTGAACTTTCAACATGCAATTTGACGCAAGATACGGTCTCAAATTTTTTTAATTATTACATCAGTAGCGCATAATAACCATGCTTTTAAAAGAGTTATCGCGGAAAGTAATACGAGAAACTTTCAAGGAATTAAACAACTTTTTTTTATATCGCCAGATTCAAGATAATATTACTCGCGCGAGCGCGTAATATTATGCTTTCACTTTATTCCCAAATCAATTATCAGCACTTGAGCAATTAACATTAATCACGCAGCAAGTACACATATACCCCTTCCTAAGAGGAGCCGGGCATTTTTCAACATTAAATGACTTCACGTTCTCCGCGCTACCCTCACGTAGGGTCAAGAATTTAACAATTGAACAGGCTGCCGTTTATCTCGTCAGGGGTTGATCGCCTTTTTGCGCGACCACCCTCCCTGCCTGTGCAACGACTAGACGCGGGCGAGGGTGGATGTGGTGATGGACGAGGAGCAAGAACGAAGCTCCCCGGTTGCATGATGCGAATCGCTATGGGGATATATATGCAGTTATGCAGACTCCACCGATGCGTCACTCCGACGCATTATACGACGTGCCTTGGGATCACATATTCCCTCGGGAAGTCTCAGGGGAAGGGAAAAAGAGGAATCCTGGTTGAATATATTTCCTAAGTCGCGCGAAGCGACAGGTTGAGCTCGTAGAATCACGATGTCGTCCTCTTTAATCGGAAAACCTCGATGCACCTTCGATTGCATAGAGTCGCTCATTTCACGGTTGATTACGAGTTAATGAGTTATATCTATAGCTTCAAGCGAGCAGAATTACATTTTACTAAGCTTTGATAAAATAATTAATTTAGATATGAGATGCTATAAAACATGTGAATGGCATTTCACACATTTTCCTCTCTATTCTCGAAAACTGTGTAAATGACGTAATCTGTTAGAATAGTCAGATTTTATTTCACGAGTCGATAGATTGAAATAAATACTTTCATTTTGACAATTATTAATCTCTATTGCCATGCTCGCGATAATGTGCCACGGATTTACGCAATTAGAATATTCAGCTCATGAAATATTTCATTCCTGCTCTGTATCACATCTTTGTCGGCAAATCATGCATTAATACTATTTTCATGATAGATTACTTGGTAAAGCTTATTATTACCATTAGGTATTGATGAATCAATCGAAATGTCACCGACAAGCTCATCAATTTGCATACAGCTTTACCACGCCAGATACGCGTGATCGCCGCGATGCAATTTCATTCCTTCATTTCCGCGGAAGGTAATAAAACAGTAATGGAGACTGATAACAGACACAGAATGATGCTGATTCGCAACGCTTTGTAACAAACCGCGGAAATTAATGCCTGCCCGACAAGATAGATGTCTTGTTCCTTTCTCTGCAGACGTCGACACGCTATTCGAAATTAATACTCCTTCATTAAAAAATTCGAAATATATTAAATAAATTTTATACTAAATACTCAAGTATTGTACTTTTTTAAAAATTATTACGATTATGAAACAGGGGACATTTTTAAAATCTACTCATACGTTATCTTTTTGTATATTATTAGTAGTACTAAATAGTTTTAATTGACCATGAGACTATCACATCTTTTTACTAAAGGGAAAGAAAAATCGAAAGAAGTTCGTTAATTATTTAATCATTTTTATTTAATTTAATTATTTAATTATTAAATTAAATTTAAAGTTAATTATTTAATTTAATCCGTGTAATTATTTATTCAATTTTATTCAATTCCTAAGTCTTATCTATCCCGGTGCAGTGGTGTCCGGTACTTCTCAAACTTGCAGATAATACAGAGGCGACCGCAGGTCGTTCACAATTTTGTGAGATAAATTTAGGAAAATCGATTCTATTGATCAGCACGCGACGTAATTAAGGGGGATAAACAAGGCGCCGTATTCCGATGCAATGGTGTAATAATCGATCGTTGTACCCGCGTGGAGGAAAGGGCAGAATAGCGGGTTCGGAATAGATAACCTTGTGGGTGGCACTAGCAGCAGGGATGGCGATAGCTACAAAGATTGATTGCCAGTAATTAAATGATCGCGGTCTTCCCATCTCGTAATATTTCGCTGAGCTTGGTGCCGCGCGTGCATTTGCGTAATACGAAAATGTACAGCATGATTTTATGCGCAAGTTACACGCAGACTATTCGAAATTGTTAAACGAGAAACTGTGCAATAATGTAAATTGTCCAGTAAAAGTCAATTATCAAATAGAATCGGAAGGATTTTTCAGTAATAAATTCATTAATTATCGTAAAAAATAGAGTAGATTCTAAGGAAAAATGTTACGTTGTCGTTAAGGCTTCAAATTGCACGACAAACTTATCTTCTTAACGAGGATTGTGATTCACGACTATTATTTGACAGTGATTAGGGGATAATTTGAACACACTGATTAAAACGATGTTATCGAGTTAACGAGAGGTATCATATCTCCCATCATATACATCAAGGTATAGGATGATGCATGTATATCTTGACATGCACGTCAAATCTCGCTGAATCAACACACCTGAATTCAGTTGATCGAGTCAACTGTATCATAAGCCGCGTATGTATCCGCAACTCGTGCCGCGTGCGAATCAATCATATCGAAACGTGCAAAATGTGCGATACACGAAACTCTTGACACATGCTCACGCGCTGTCGTAACAAATAACAAGGCAGAACAAGGCTCTCTCCCCAATAAATGTGCGAATTTTGGGTCCCCATAATGAGATTCGAACCCGAGGTCGAATAATCATCGTGTACAGTAGATTGCGCGCGCGCATAGGACGAAAGATATCCTCTTTCTCTCTCTCTCGCTCGGTGGGGGAGATGAGGTACATTCGGTCGGATCTATTGGATCGATCAGCCCCTTATAATTAAGGGGCCTCCTAACTAGGCGCCACATTTTGATCGCATAATAATCATCGGGCGTCGGTGTCGGGGACACGCCGGGCGCAGTCGGCCCGAGTAGATAATCCTACGGATCAGAGGAGCCAAGGAGCGACGGCGACGACGCGCCTCGTAAATTCCACGCTGGCGCGTGACTCACGGCGGGGGATGGATTAACCACCCTCTACCCGGGCTGCACCCCCTCGCAGGCCGCATTGCGGAAGGAACGCCGTCACGACTCCAGGGATCTAGAAACCCGCTCGCGGTGGAATGAGACGCGCGCCGAAGATGATGTTGGAAATCGTTCTCGTATTGTTAAGTAACGACCAAGCTAGTTCACTTCCTGCGATAGAATTTTTATCATCGAAGAGAGATTTTTTACATTATTATATATTAGATTTTCGTAGCAAAAGTCATTTTATCTTAAGAATGCTTTAAATGTCATTCAATCTTATCGATCAAATGTTAAAGTAATAAACGTCTAAACGTTATAAATTATGAAAATCAAGAAACTGGGCTGTATAAATTGGAGCTTGTTACAATTTATACTTGTATATTTTAATTTAGAAGCATAATTTCCAAGAAAGAAAAATATATTACATAACCAGAGGAGAGTAGTCTTGAAAAAATACTAACTGCTCGAGATTTATAAAAGACATGCATTCTCATTTACGTAACTCTAAATTTACTGCTTTATTCTGGGTATGTCACTTTGGACAAGAAACATCGTCGCATTCAGCAGCGAAATTCATGTTTTCCGCGACGGGAGGAGCAGTATTTTGCGTCACGATTTATCGGAGTTAAACTCGGGATTGGTTCCATTTGCCGCGCGTATCGACCGCGCGCGAAATATCGCCAGTGAAATCGCGCCGCGTGCCAGTGCGAGCGGAATCCAGATTAATTTTGTGCCGAGGTCAGAAATCCAAGAAAGACGGTTTATACTCGATGCTTACGTGGGTCGATTCGGCAGTTATTTAGGTCATGTAATGTCGCGACGACAGAGACCGACAATGCGGCGCCATAAACTACGATTTTTCTATTACGTAACATGCACAGGCCGTTTCACCTTCGGATGGCACGGCTATTATTTCGATCGTTCGATTGTTTCATTCTATACACGAAGGAATCCGAAATCGATGAACGTTTCGGCGTGCGAATGCACGCGCACGTAACGCCGGGAGAATGGCGTTGCGATGGTTTCAGATTCTAGCGAGCTGTCAAAAGAGGATTCCGAGAGAGCTGCGATATTTAAAACGCAGTCAGCCATTCGTTGTTTGTTTGGAATTGATTCCTGCTCACCGATAGGTAGACAATTCGCGTTTGGACGAATCGGCGGAATGCATCACGCTGACTGTCAGAGATTTACTTTATCCGACTCTTCAAATGCGTAACAAATTCACACGTAGTTCGTTTGACAATTGTCAAAGATTTAACTCTCGGATGCAACGCGTAGTTCGATTTCCGCGAATTAATTCGTAGATGCTCGTTTTCAAGAAAAATGTTTTAACTGCTGCGAAATGAGATGCGCATCTGGCGCGCTAAGCCTTGTCGAGGCGTAAACTCGAAATTGCTTCCGTTTGTCTCGCCTACTAATTGAAAAGCGAGTTTTGTTTTCGGAATGGACTGTGGAATGCGCCTGGGCGAACGTGGAATTCAGTTTAATATCATCTCGAGGTCAGAAATCGAGAAAGCACCCTTCATAATAGCACAATTGTAGATGCCATCGACTCGATTATTTAATCATTTTGATTTAGATTTAAAATGCTTGAAGTAAAATATAAACTGGTCCAACTAACTCCTGATAGTCGTATATACGTAAAGCGCGTGTTGCAATAACACGTGTGCACCGATCTGTCATCTATTATTCAACACGAATGTACGGAAGGCACGTTGAATTTATTCAGACACATAATTTATATATATATATATATATATATATATATATATATATTAAAAATAAAAAATGATTAAACAGAAATTCACCGAAAAAAGTGATGGCCCCGCTGTTGCTCTCCTCCTCCGAAATTTAAAAATATTACATATTCAAATTATTATAATTATCATACGCGCGGGAAAATGATGGATGGCATAAAAGGAACATATTCTTATCTTCGCGCGAGAGTCGCCATTCAATGTAAACATTTAAAAATCTCGTTCCCTTGGCAATTCTCTACTTCCCCTAACAAAGTGCGCGAGTATACTTTCGACAAAATGTCCTCCCCCGCTCACTGTCCTCTTCGTACCTTCCTATTCTTTGCCATAGGGGATGAAGAAGAAGGTAAGGAGTAAAAGTAAGGAGATAACGTGGCACAATAGCCGACGAGAATGGCTTCTTAGCATCGGCGATTACATTAGTCAAATTCTTATTCGGCAGCTACCTCTCGCGAGAACTTTTGCGTTGAGCTGCGGGGAAAGTAAGAGAGAGAAAGGTGTAGGGAGACAGAAGTGTATAACGTTAAAAACAGGGAGCGAGAATTACGTTAAAGAAGGATAGGAAACAAGAATTTCTTTCTTCGCGGTACCCCTGAAGAAAATGAAAAAGGGGGCGACTGCGAGGAGCGGAGGGTGTCGCCCTGATGGGACGAGAAGTCCGTCTCGCTGCCGTGCCTCGTGTTGTAATGCGAAACTAAAACAGAATTATCTGGTACCCCTGCCCTCTACGGTACACGGTATGGGGGCCGAGTCGCTCAGGAGGTGAGGGTGACTGTCGCCGCCCGGGCGCCGTAGCTTCCTACCAGGGGTGCATTTTAACGCGAGTAAAAAACGGCTGCTTAAGGCCATATTCAGCTCCGAGGAGAAACCCGGGGATGGGCGTATATTTGTGTGCACTGTGTGTGCAGATATGCGCGAACCTGAAATGGGGTGTTTTGTTTGTCGACGCACAGCGGAGGGTCAAGAATTTATTGATTTACGGCCTGGACGGATGCATATCGATTTATGTAATTCAGAGATAACTCGCTTTCTCTCGCGAGAGGGAGGAAAAGTTCATTAAGTTAATGCGGTACATTAACCAACTCAGGAGTGCGCGCACGTGCGTATATATATTGTTTTACGCATCATTATGTATCTGCCAATTTTTATATATGTATAATACAAATTTTTCCTTCCGAGAAAAATTTCCAAGAATGTACATATCGCAAAGAAACTTTCAATACAATATATAAAAAAAATTGTTCGACTTTAGTTTTTTCTATATATAAAATAATGTTCGCAAAAAATGCATAGATTATATGGCCGTTTATATTTATGAAATAACGGTAAAACTAAAGTGGATTTCGTAATCTAACAACGGGTGGTATTATATCGAAAAGTATGAACGTAAAAGAGACGAATCGCGTTATTGCTTTGCACGCATGTTTCTTGGTCGGCTGTGACATTGGATAAGCTTCAAAACATATTTCAGACTTATACCCATACGTGTGCATTGCCAAACCCGGTTGTAAATTCTCGCCTCACCCACACAAAGTCGAAATACGACAGGCAGACTTTAAATTTCGAAAGACGGTACAAGGCCTGGACATAAAACGACGCGATTTAAAAGTTCGCGAAGAAAGTATGGCGATCCGTCAAACTTCTTTAATGCTAAAGAAAACTCTGCTAATTCGCGTGTCCGTTTAAAATTTATGCCTGTTTTGATGAAACTCACGAGTTAGTTGACACGGATGATAAATAATTAAAAGTCTTGCAAGTATTGTTAAAACTTAAGTAGTCTAGCTACTCGTAAATTCGCAATAAATTGCAATAAAAGGCAAGATAGTTACCTAACTCTTAATATCGTCCATTAAGAATATTACTAAAATTAAGTAACGTATGATACATTATATAGAATTATGTTTTTAAATCTTTATTTAGAAAAGACATTATCCCGAAATTCATTCATATTCATGATCCGAGATTTTTGCGAACGAATAAATCAAAATTTTGGTTAAAATTTATAATAATTTTATAAATTATATGTTAATGATTAGTTTTACATACTTTATATGTACTTGACATAAAATTTATACTATATATAAAAAAAATTATAGAGACACATAGAAGTATAATGTACCATCGTTCCAAACTATTTCAATGTTCATCGAAGACAGATTTTGCGTATCCATGCGTCAGGTTCGTATTACCTGTGGCATATATGCGATACGTTTCTCGTTATTTTTTTTTAACCAAACGCTCCCCGTTATTAACGCAAGCGCGATCCAGCTGTAGGGATATCAATGATAGCCGGATTTTTCAGAGATCGTTCTGTTCAACGAACAAGAGTATCCGGTTTCAATAGTATCGGTGATGTTACCATGTCGATACCTTTGCAACCTCGATCGTAGATGTATCGTGATGTCGCACTAACGGTATATATGTCGATATACATATGAAATGGATCGATCATAAAATGCAGAACCTAAACTCCATTATTCTTTTTGCGAGATGTTCTAAACCTTATATATATAAGGTTTTGAATATATATATATATATATGTGTATATATATATATATATATGTGTGTGTGTGTGTATATATGTATATGTAATTTTTATATTACTAAAATTTTACTGAAGAGTGGAATTTTAGTAATATAAAAATCAATAAGGAAGAAAAATTATTTTCGTTACTAGGCAATTAATATCATTGGAACATGACCATAATTTCATATTTCTGTGATTATATAAGACGTTTGAGATATTTTCTATATGTTTTAATATAAATTTTTTAATTAATATAATACCAAGTTATCAATTAAAATTTATTATTTGATATTTTTATAATAATATATATAATATTATATACAATAAACTTTATAATAAAAAATTAATTAAACATTTATTTAAATTTGTATCATTATATTTTAGAATCATTACTTCAGAGAATATCATTCACTTATACTTTAATTGCTCAAATATAACAAATGACATATTTCTTTAAATATAATAAATGATTTAACTTTGATTGATCGATAACTTGGATTTGCATTAATTAAAGCAAAGTTTTTTGGTACATTACACGCTACATAATAAAAGAATGGACTACAAAAAATTAGAATAAAATTAGCATGCGTTATAAAAATAAATTATTACAAATAATATTAATAAAATTATTAACGCGTTCTTTATTAAATAAATCTAAATTTATATTTTTTATTTATATTTCTATAATTTATATTTTAATTTATTTGTGTTTGTATTGTGTTTAATACATTTACATGCATATTAAAAGAGTTTATTAAAAATTATTTAGCCTAATTCATTGTAGCCCAGCCATTTTTTAAGACAATGGACTTATTTACAATACAATATCGTAGTTTAAATCTCATGGATATGCGATTAATACAAAGAAAAAAAAATAAATTACTCACCCCAAAATTCTCAGCTTCGCTGATGCCCGGATGCCTCTTCTAAGCCTCCTCTTCCTCTTAGGTTATCAAGCTCGTCAGCTACATTGATCTGTAACATAAATAAATTCTAAATTGCAGTAGCATAAAATAATTAATATTTTAAAATTAATATTATATGCATTCAATTTTGTATTTGACGCATATAATAATATAAACAAATTAGTGAAATAATTTTATAAATTTTGGAAAGAGAGTACTAATAAGTTTTTAATAACTCTATAAAGTTATAATCCTCTAAAAATATAAATTTTTGCAAGATTATAGCTTTTTTATATAAGACTATTTTTCTCTAATTCTGCCTTATTTAAATTATATAAATAAAATTAATTACATAATTTAAATTACAGGATGTGTCATATATTTTGTCCAATTATACAATATAGATATCGAATGCGATTTAAAATGTTTAACATTAAAAATTGATTATCAATCACATTCGATATCATAATTCGATTATATTCAAGTATAAGAAATGTATAGGTAGTGTAATCATTATAATGTAATTATGTAATCATTATAATGTAATTATTAAACAAATAATTATTACGTGTAAATATATCGAAATAGAACGGTAATTTACAATTTCCATTCTCCATTACATCGAATTCTACTTAATAAATTGTGCGAAGTATTTGTTTCGGTAAAGAGTAGCATTCTTGATATATTTTGATAAATTTTTAATCGTAGAATTTTAACCATAGGTTAAATAATCAATCATATAATCGACAATTAATTATCATTGCATTTTGATAAATGGGATATGAAGCGAATTGCATGTTACTACCTGCTGACTCGAGTTTTATTATACGAACATTATAGCACGCATACATAGCGTAGGCGTAGACAAATTATACAGCCATGTGCCAACTGAACTGTTATCATTCCAAAACATTATTGTATATCAAATATTTCATGCTTTATAAAATAATTTTACTTATATTTCTCGCATTTGATTAATTATAACGCAAACAAACAAATTAGGATATCATGGCTTTTTTAAAACATTCAATTCTATAATTCGTGTATTATTCTACAGCCTATCAAGTGTTTTCTATTTAAATATTATTTAATCTGATGAATCGATTGTTATTTTGCTCGTGATAAATGTTTGTACAATAAATAGCCATCGCTTTAATATGTTTACAAATTATAAGCAATACAAGTTTAATAATCATGTGAACTGAGTTAAAATTGTTTGTAGGGAATAATTGCGTTTTCTGTTATTTGTTGCAACCGCGTTTCGAAGAATAATTATACGGCAACTCGTACCACTATCTGTCGGCTTGAGTCTTGCCATGAGACACAATCCCAAATTCGATTTGAATAGCATCAACAACCTTCGTTCGGAGGAGGATCGCGACAATTATAACGTAGACTTCCCTACACGCCTTAATGCTACCAGGTTGAAAGGGTTAATGGTATCTAACATGCATTTAATCGAGATTCCACAAATGCAGTTTCCATCCTGATGGCGCCATGCGTGATTCCTACGGAACGTAATTGCTTATTATGCCGCGACTTTACGAGATTAAATTCTCACTCATGATGCCTGATCTTCCTTTTGCTCCATCATTCATCCTCCCCTCTCCTTCCGTCTCTTCGCGCCAATCTCGGCAAATGACGACGACTGTACGCCTCATTAGAATCGCAGAATACGCGCGAAAACAGCGGCGACGCCTATGGATTTTCCATTCGGGCGTTCATTCGTACGCCCGCGCACGTCTCTCGTAATGCGTGTGCGTGTCGCCGGCATTCGTGGGCCCCGATAATGCACTTATCCAGACCGTGGGGCGAACCAAGCGAAGCATCGTAACAAACGCATTCAATGCCACCTTGATTGGACCCCCGAAACGCGACGATACGTCGCCGCCTGACGTTTTCAGCTCCCGCGATTTGATTACGCTGACGTTTCATCGAGCTGACAGCTTCTCGTGATCGCGTAGAAGGATAGAAGGATTCAACCCTATTTATTTACGACGAGAAAACCTCTCGTCGCGCTCTTAGGTTCTTTTTTCTGAACGAGTGCTCAATTTTTTAATTTTATGACAAACGTCTTGCTAAATGATAAATATAGCGTAATCATTTTATTTATTTCACTAAATTTATTTGTCCATATCAAGAATAAAATTTCAATTCAATTTTAAAATTTATACTGTAATGTGTAGAAATATTATAGGAATATTGCATAATATAGGAATATTGTACAAATATTATTAATTCAGTAAAGGGAAACTGTATTAAAATTGTCTGTAATTGATTTAGTAGTCAATATTTTAACTCGTATTCCAGTATATTTAACATATGTATTGATTTTTCTTCCTTTTTATGTCGTTTGGTCTTTTTTCGAAATTTTATGCCTCATATGATTGACCGTCATATTTGGATATTATATGGATTATATGCATTTTAAAAATATTCGAGTACCTGTGAGAATATCCTGGCGATATTCTAATATGTGCTCAATGAATATTTATAAAATATTCATAGGTCGAGAGTTCTCAATGTGAATTATCATTTTAGTGATACACAATAAAATTAAATCTAGAAAGAAGCAATCAACGCAATTCCGCTACTCCTTCAATATGATATCCAATATGTATATTTCAATATGTATATGATATATCTTTATTTTTCTCGTACTTTTTCGTAATATGCAATAATATAAAAAAAACATTTTTCTAAAAATTCTAAAAAATTCTAAGTTTAAAGTAATTATGAATCTTTAAGTTTTTAAATACAAGTTTGTCGGTGTGTCATAAATTTCTTTTGTGTGTAATAAATTCTACATTAGAGGAAATCACACATATAACTTATATTTATATAGACATCATATGTTTTTCAAAATTTTGAGATTAAAAAAACATTTTACAATTTCAAAAATTTAAATTGGAAAATTTTACACCGTGCTTTCCAGTTACTTATTTTTATAATATTAAGATTTATATATATATGTATTATTATAACTGTAATAATCTTTAGAATGTTATTTATATATGTATAAGAATTTTACATTATCCCACAAAATATGATGCTTCACTTTAAGATAGAACTTTCAGTCTATCGCTTTATGTTGCTTCTCTTTATAGTAGGTGGTTTACCTCGTAGCCGTTTAAACGGAAATTCCGGTGGTACTTACATCAACGTTTGAATACTGGAATGCCTTTGACGTTTACAATAAAACACAGCTGTAATAAATTCATACGAGATCAGACGCAACGCTAATTATAGTAATTTGCCATCTCAACGAACAAATAGATAGTTCCCTCTCCATTAATCAAAATACATGCACATCATATAATAAATTAGACAATTCAGCTATAAATAGACGATCAAAAGCGACAATCACGATACAATAGCGACATGGTTTTCGTTATTACCGTCAAGAAAAAATACAAATAATAATGTGGTACATAAACCTATCACGGGCAAACTTATCCTCTCCCTCGATAGATCCTCGCGCAATCAGGTGTTCTTCGCTGAAACGCTTTTTCATCTCCATGGATAATATACGTATAGCTACGTGTGTGCATGAGGAGTTTATGCCGGCCTACAGAAGCCGATCGACCTGTTATTACGCGATCACATTCGTTATTTAAACTCCTGCATCGGCCGGTTGCACCCCGACGGCGACTGGCTTTAATTCATAACGCCAGACCGATAAGAACGCTCCGGAAGATTAACGAGTGCGATTTTCGCGACGTTTGCTGAACATCTTCGCGTTATAACGACCGTGGAAGATCGACGAGCGCTGCCGGGTCTCGGACGGATAAACGCCGTATTTGCATAATCCCGCTATTTTTGCGATTCCACCGAAAAATGAACAAACGAACGACGAGTACCGGCGGCCCGTTTCGCTCGATCCTGTCGATTCGTTTAATAAAGCCGACTCATTTACATAACGTCTACCTTCGCGTTGTTGCGACGGAATTACTTTCGTCGATGGCAAACTTTCATATTTTTTTCGCGGACGCATAATATAAGCGGATAACTTTCCAAGGTACACACGAACTTGGCGCGAACGTACGATCGAAGTTTATCGGCCATTTATTTGCAAACTTACGTAATGATAAGTTGTTTTTGAATAAGTTTAAAAAATATCGCGCCAAGAAAATAATATTACGTAAATATTGGCGTAATAATTGGCAATCTGAGCATTCCATTTCTACGAAACGATTATTTATCAAATTCTAATCGGAATAAAAAATTACAATTTACCGCTGTCAGCGTTACGTAGTCAGAGGCAAGACTGGACTCAAATCTCGTCCAATTTCTCATCTTATGGCTAACATCGAAAGACCAGGTTTATTAACATTTTTAATTTTTCAATATGTATTATATAATAATTTAACGTAAGACCGAAATATCAATCATGTAGCATGTGACTCTTGCTCTGTAAGATAAAATTATGCGGCAGGGATATAAAAGGGATTCTTTCAAATCGATATATCTTGTTATGTAACATTATTACTATCATCATTATTACTAATCATCAGTTTCGTTAAATTACAATACAAACTGGATTTTCGCGCGCGAACGACAATCAATAGTGAATCAACGAATTAGACGTCGAAAATAATTACAATCCGCTTCAACGAATCAATCGTGACATATGGTCGGACGAGACTCGCTTGCCGCTGCTTTGATGTCCCACACCGAGATCGTGGGATTCATTAACTCGACGACGCAATTATTACGTCGGTGGGACGCGCCTTCTTTCTACTAGATTTCTAATTAAGTCGCCAATTTCATGCGATTACGGTAGAATGCAGACGCGCAAAACGGAATAATTAACGAATGCATAAAGAAAATGTTGGGGCATAAAGCAAAAGACGTGCATAAATAATTTGACTTATCGTACGTGTAATATGTCTAGCGTATCATCGTGTGCGTCTGTCGGTTTAAGACGCATCCGCGGAGCATCTCGCGTTGTTTCCGTCTAAATTTTTTGGTCAACCGAAAAAAAGAGATAGATACGAATAAATGCAGCATTTTTCGGTCCGCGCGATGCTTCCTATCTGTAGGCGCGATATCGCGTTTGTACGTTTTTGCATACAAATTTCCGCGTGACGATGTGATAATGTAATTTTTTATGGCCGTCCATGCCTTTTGAACATGTGTTACCGCGCGAGATAATTTTGCATATAAATTGGCTCACAGTCGACGCATGTCGAGAAACGGGAAACCGGTATTCAAAGTACGCTCAGAATACCGTGAATACGATTACGGCACCGGCCTGTGTGTGTCTGAGCAGTAGAAAAACTTTCATATTTCCAGGCACGCGAATGTCATCGTCGTGTTGCCGCGCGTACGTACAAATTTCAGTCTCGACAATGCCATTCGTACAGGGCGCACTTCGAGCGAGATAATCGCGGTTTGTGCATGAATGCTTTTTTATATGAGCGCCCTCATGTGCCGCATAAAGACGCGGATGTATCGCTGATATTATATGGCAAACAAAGAGACCTCGATGCACGCCTATCATTACCGACGATACTTTATAGGTACATAAACAGCGCCAAATCGAGACGACTCGCGCGATTTTCTCGGATGATTGTCCTTTTAAATTCAATTATATTTTCTGTATGCTAAAATATGCGGTCTAAATTGTCTTATCAACTTTTATGCAGACGATATGACGCGATACTCTCCCTTCAATAAACTAAATCGACCGAGATCGGCCGAGAATCCTCTCGGACGATATAACGCGCGCGGTTTCATCTTAATTGCAGTTTATTCGATATCTCGGCTTTTTTGAGATTAAATCTCGAAAGTGAAAACGATTACGCGAAAAGCTCGCTGTTCAATCGAGCACGAATCTATGAATGAGGCAATGATCTAAAAAGCTACCAATGGCTACCGTCTCCTTCGACGGCCTCCTACGCTCAACGACAACATTTCCCCGGTGTTCTGCACGATTACTCCAACACCCAAAGTGTCTGGAAAGCACCTTCGATCGCCCACGCGAGCCTTTATCGATAGTGTGTACGGAATTTATCATAGGTGCAGGCCCACAAATCATTTTCACAGCAGGCGAGAATCTCGCTCGCACGCAACGCTAGCTCTAACAATACGAATACGCTGGATACGCGCCGGAATAATTGCATTTTAACAAGGAACGCTCTTAAGCCTTATTGCACGTTGCAGGCGATACACAATCGCTTTCGTGGCTGCGAATGAATGACGGTATGAAAGTCAAATTGCGGCTTTCAATTTCATCGTATAATGCAGATTGTATCATCAAAATTATTCAATTTCTCCTACGTTTCTACGAATCCATGAATTTCACTGGCACAAGAACTTACATCGTTTAGCTCTTTAACCTTTAAAAAAATTTCCACGTTGCTCATTATACCAATTTACCGCTTGCCTAAACGTGAATGAATATTTGATGTTCTCGGATTTACATATTTCATGGAGCCTCCGAACCTTGGAGATCCCGCCCTTCTAATTAGCGACTAATCGTTCAATAATTAATCGCGGAATGCCGATCGAGCGGAATCGTCATTAGCTGCGGCAGCCGGCAACCATGCTAGATGGCTTTTCGACGATTCCTTTCGCGAGCGAGCGCGACGACAACTTCTCCCCGGGGTGAAACCCGTGTAATTATCCCGTCACCCTTGGAAGGCGTCCCGCGTGCATCTTCCACTGTGGCACTGCCACAGGAAAGTGCGATCGGAGGCGCAGCTGGATTTAAATCGAGGGGACTCCACTTCGAAGGAGACGAGTCGCGAGATAAGATCGGAGGCCACTTGCCAAAGGCATGGACCGGCGTGGCACATAAAGGCCGAGATTCCCCTGGTCGTGGTACGATGATGTCGGGCCGCGCGAGAGAGGGACTCGACCGGCGTAAGCGAGGTCGTGAAAGAGAGCCGAGAAAGAGAAAGAGCTCGCGCTTTTCTGGCCCTTCGCGAGCGTAGTTTCGCGATTGTGTGCATTCGCGCGTGCATACATACATATGTACGCGCGTAGATGTACTCCCCTTCTTCGGTGCACGAGGCGGAATTGGGTAGCGCGCCTATATCTATATGCAAGCCGCCTGCAGATCATCCATGTATATGCATAAAAGATGCTAATCTCAAACGGTAGCTCGCATCGCCGCGAGTGGAGCAGGCTCTCCGACGTCGACCAACTGTTCACTTCACCGGTCCCGGCGGTCGGGCTGGGAGATCCACAAGCGAGATTGCGAGCTCCATTCATGGGAGAACGAGCTATACGTGTAGATGGTCCGCACGGTCCGCACTCGTTAGCGGCGCTAAATAGTCGCACCGATATATCGAGAGGCGAGGAACGTGCTCTCTCCCTCTCTCTCTCTCTTTCTCTCTTCCTCTCTCCTCCGTCTTTCTCTCTGTCGTTCGAAATGGCCCGGTAATCGTCCGCACGGAACTTTGCCAAACAATCGTAGGAAAGTGTCTTTCCGTAATCTGATCTCCCGTGGTCTAGCTCCTGGCCGAAATGATGTATCACTCATGAATGGAATTTCATCAAGGGATCTTCATAATCTAAATGCGACTCGAGCTATAGATGTATTTCGTACAAAATTCTACGAGAGCAGCGCACGTTGAATCGCGAAATCATCGCGATATTTGTATGGTACATATTCGTTTCAAATCCGAGCAGTTATGTCCGCGTATATATACCCTATGCAAATATAAATTACATTAATCTCGCAGATGACATGACTTAATCCTCGGTTATATCGAACGACTAAAGTACACCGGAATTTTCTCGAGAATTGCAGACATTGAAACAGAATTAATTTTTTTAGCTTGCTCACGTGATTAAATATACGTAGAGAGTTTTCTAACGAGCTTAAAGAACATTTTTTTTCATTCAATACAATTTTCGGTACAGATTTATATCCCGTTTAACGTAAATTGTGAAGTAGTTTAAGTTGCGCTTGTCGTATAATGTTTTAATTTCATACTGACCACGAAAGTTTTGCAAATTGCGACACTGTCCGGATTTTAGACCTGCAATGAAGATTTATTTACTTTTTTACGAAATCTGTTATTCTTATCATTTTTGTAAAAGCGTGCAATTGCGTATTATAAAATAATTTCCGCGCATCGCACAAAAAATCGCTCTCTCTTTCTTTTTTTCAAGGCAACTGGTAAGATCAAAGATTCCGTTTTTCATCAATGAAGTAGGTTAAATGCTGTGAAATCTTATTTATAATTGTCAAATGAATATACAGATGAGAAAAAATTAAACGTATTTAAATATATTAATTTTCGGTTTTATATATATGTAAAAAAAAATTATCAGTATCAAGAAATAAAACAAAAATTGCAGTGAATAATTACCAAAACAAAATATTTAAGGATAATTTGTGTTGCATAAATCATTCAGTTATCGGGTTAGACGAATTTTACTTTTTAGTGCCACAAAAACTGAACACGTCGTGTTCATGAAATGCAAATGTGTCTCGCACTTGTGGCGAGTCTTCCGTGGCCGGACCAGGTCGGGACGATAAGTTTCCTTTGCGTAGGCCTTGAAAAGCGCTGTATGCCCAACGACTGTTCGCTCGCTGTCTGCTCGCGCTTCGAGATCCAGGGGTGAGATTGGTGCCTCATTCACCGGATAATGCGTTCACGGCGCACGGGCCGAGCTATACTCGTTAACCGCTCGGTAAACAGGCTGATATATCGCGATAGGCGCATGTGTGCATCGTTTCTCTGTGCCAGCACCAATCAGATCGGAGACAACGTCTCATTGTCAGGCGTTCCACGCTGTCGGTAGCCGATAACGATTATTTCAGCGCTGTCGGCGTCTTCCGAGTGACTGTGTGATTTATGCGGTATTTATTCATCATTCGTCATATGCGACGATATCTTCTAGATTCCAACGACTGTTTTCAAATATCGCAATTCCACAGGCGAGTTTTGGAGTCGGAGTAATTCAAATCGCACGATTAAAGGGAATAATAAATTATTTATAGAAATGATTCAAATTTTTTGGAAAATAAAATTTTCGATTAGAATATATATTTGCAATAAAATTATAAATTTATTCCGTTCATTAACATGATATGGATGAAAACTCTATATGAATGCAATTACTTTATAGTAATTGTATCATTTTAAAATACACAATATTTAATTCAAAATGTTTATTTCAGAGAAATTACGAAAAATATTTGATAATATTAATTGCATACAAATATTTTATTATTTCAATTTTATTATGATTATGTCAATGATTGAACTGTTTGAGCTACAATTGTTAATTGCATAATTATTTCAAAGTTATCATGTGAAAGGAAAAAAATACAATAAATTAAAAATAACAATAAGAATATTTTTGAACATTTTTTAAATAAATATTTCTGAGTGCAATTAGTTTGTTTATGCGATTTACTAGCGCAAAGTATTGAGTGAAATTCTAAAAACTCTTATTTCTTTTTATTTTCAATTTAATCTCACATTTCTGCTAAAATAAATATTTCACATTCCCGCGAATTTTTCAAAGTTATAATGAGACAGTTTAATAATTAACGAATGATGGGATGCAAAAAGTAACGTCGACATAAGTAACGCAAATTAAAATGCCGTTATATATGGTATAGGAACACAATGAATATGCAAATATTCGAACGTCCCTCGTTAGTTCTGTTTTAATAAAGCCAACATCGAGACGCAACATTCACATTGATATCAACAGTTCGCGAAACATGAACAAACTAACGTTTACACGCGATACACGAAAACCTGTTGAATACTATTTGGCGTCGAATAAGTTTGTAGGAAACTCATACACGTAGACTGGTCGGGCAATCAATATGTAACATGCAAGTTAGTTCGACGCGTTTCACCGCATTCAGATTCCAGCTAACCAACAAAGTTACTTTCGAGTTCACAAATATAATTAGTCCGATCAAATATACCATGAATAGCCAACGTTTGTATAATTCCATTGTGTGAACAAGCTTGACTTGTAATAAATCTAACTTATTTTTTTCAATTATGACTTTCTAATGATGGCACGATTTTCTGTAATATATTCATCTATATATATATTTTTTTCGATGCAACTTATGAGAATTTATATATATATATATATATATATATAAATTCTCATAAGTTGCATCGAAAAATTGATAAATTAATCCTTTAATTACGAAAATCGTGCATCAATCGTCGGTTGCGAAAACTATCTATATATTTGCACACATTTAGCAGACGGTTTGCAAACGAAATGTACTGTAACTAGTAATAAAAATATAGAAATGCATGTACATATATGCATTTCTATATATATCTATATATATCTTAGACAATGACTTTGTAATAAAACGAAACATTTCATGTAATTTCTCTAGCATTAATCTTGTTTTATTTTTGTTTCAGGTAAGTGAGCTCGAATAATAGCAAGCGAGAGAAGAGGAAGGAAAATGGATTTTGGCTTACCGGCGCAATTGTTTTTCATATTTCTCTCGGGTGATATAAAAGTGAAATTGCAATTTCACTACGATAACGATAAAGCGACACGATCACTCGGATAAAATAGTTCCAATTAGCAAAATATTCTTACAGCGATAAAATGGCAGAAGAGCACGCGTAAATAAAAGTTTTACCGACGCACTAAAACTTTACTGCGGTCATAACCACACTGCGGTTGGCTTACTCCAATTGCTGTCAATTTCGTTTCACCCTTCGTTATTAATTTTCCACGGCAACCTATAGCAATAATATTTTTTTTGTTCCGTTTCTCTTTCCTTTATCTATCGATGCAATATTATCTTCCGTCAGATTCCTTTACAAAGAAGAGATTATAAAGTAAAGGGGAAAAAAATATAAATCCTTTGATAAAAAGTGCTCGAGAATTAATTAAAACCGAATAATTTCACGTATAAGATAGATTTCAATATTATCTTTGTAATATTCAATAAAAGTGTAGTTTCTATATAAAAGAAGACTATATATATCATATATATATCAAATATCAAATATATATATCAAATATATATCAAATATTCGCTATATATATCAATTATTCGTAATTAATACAACAGCTGATCGTTAAAGTCGCGCGCAAGCACTATCGAAAGACATCGTTATTGCCCGCCATGGCCTATATTTCGACACATAACTGCCAAAGTTGAATCAGAATAACATCCGGAATCAAAATTGTTACAGTATTTTCCACGAATACGGATCTGAATTTCAAGGAGGCTAATCGCGTGCTGCTTGCTCGAGCTTGGAAATCGGAGCATTAGTGTCTCTCTCTCTCTCTCTCTCTTTCTCTCTCTCTCTCTCTCTCTCTCTTTTTCTCTCTCAATCATCAGGCTGCCCGAAGGGAAACGACCGAGCAAGGATTCGGCTAATGGATTCGCAAAGAGCCGTGTTCACTCACACGCGCGTGCAGCGAGTGCGACCTTCGCGCGTCGGCCGACCGCGTAAACGTACACGCGGGGGAGGAGGACGAGTGTTTGTCGCGCTGACGTGTACGCACTAATCGCGAAAATGCACTAAGCGCGCCGATCCCCGGCCCGGAGGGTGCTCGAAAATTCGTAGGAATTAACACAACTGAATTTCAAGTCCCCGTCCGACGGCGTGCAAAGTTCTCCAACAATTTCCATCACGGTATATCGCGCGGGTATAACGGGAATAATTCTGAATTGAGAGGAGAGCCGGGGATATATCCGCGGGTGCCTCTCGCGGCGCCAGACGTCGTCTCGTGAGCGAGATCGACTCGTCGTCGTCGGCTGCCGTCAACGACTCGATCGTTCCGTGACAAGGCGACATTAATTTCTGCATCTACGTTGTTCCCCGAGCGTGCTGCTGGAAAGAGCCGTTTTGGGCCGACGCTCGGTATATTTAAATATATGTACAGTGTGGATCAAAAATATATCAAAATAAAAATATATCAAAAATAAATATATCAAAAATATATCTTTGTTTTTTGAGGGTAACTTAATTCAAAATACATATATTTCTGTCTAGTCAAATATGTTTTATACTAAGTATGTAAGTTACTGAACAATAAACTTTTCATTCAATAATGAAAACAGCAACTCAAGAAAAATTAATCAAATATATACACTTTGAATTAAGTTTTTAATAATTATCCTAAAAAACATAAAGGTGATTATTTTTGGCCGGTACTGTATTTTGCATTGCGGGGCGTATCGCAAAAAGAAGCAAATCGACATTAATTCGTCTGCAATTGCGCGTGCACTGATTAAATTTCAAGATAAACTATGCACACTATAAGTGTATTATTTATGGAGAAAAGATTTGAATGCGAAATATATTCCTGATTTACGTCATGTCGTTTCTGTATTTTATGTAATTATTCATAATGATTTATTTTTATACAAGAGATATCATACAATGGTGATATTAACAATCTATTTCTCCATTAAATTTATATCTTCGTGTATTGTATAAGAATGTTATATAGAAAGCAATCAGATAGGAGAGAAAGCTCTTGGAGCGAACTTAGATATTTAAATAGCATTGCTAATTTCCGTTCACAGGTCCTACACAGAAAAAAAGGACATTCTTGTCTTGAAAATATTTAGTTTTAACATGGAAATCTTGAAATGAGATTATATTGCGTTAATTAAAGAAAAAATATAATTGCTTATTTGAATGAAGCCATTTTAATTCAGTCAAGAAAAATATATTCCTATGATTTAAGATTTAATTTTCTTGAATGGAAAAGAATGTTAGATAGAAAATAACATTTTTAAATCAAAGATTATAATTTTCTTAAAGTAGAATTAAATAATTATATATTCTTGAAGTGACAATTACAATATTAAATTAAGATACTATAATATCATTGAAATTTAAAATTATTAAATTCTAAGAAGATTATAAATTGTCGCGTATATACGAAACAATGAACGCGTTAGTTTAAGTATGTAAGTTTTCATTTGATACTTACTTTTTTTCTGTGTATATACGCAAGTGCTTTATCGGCGTATGCGAATTTTAAACGTCATTTATCTCTGGCCACGATATTACGTTAAACGCTCGTAAAAGAATGAGGCACACGCTCTCTCGTTATTCGCGTCAATCAGTATAATGCACAGTAAATCAAGCAGATTAGAAATAAGAGTTACGCTAATGGGAATTAGGTAATGCCTCGCTCGATAAATGCCGCGCGAAAGTATGTGTAACGTAAGTTACATAATCCCCTTGTGATGTCGTGTACCATTTTAGCGTTACGTAAAATATATATCGAGCGTCTCGTTCAAGCATGTTTCGCCGGCTCATTCAATCCCCGCGCTTATGTTGGATCCCTCGGTGGCCGTTATCACATGTGGTAGGTATATCGCACCCAGGAATGCGGTCCCGTATATCGCATTACATTTGTTTATGTACGCTTCGTTGCTAGTCGATTACGTGAGCCATTGTAATACCGCGGACTTCTCGACGAGGGCAATATGTTACGTTCTTATTGTTGGCAAGTATTCGCAATCTCAGTTTCCCGGAAGCTACTAAAGGACTGCCCGTTTATAACGCGTCGAGGAATCAAGCTGTTGATGTAGCTGAATTCAGAGTGCCGTGCGGCGTGAAATTAAATTTCCTTTTGACGCGTCAAGATGCGGACGTTAAAGGTAATCAGAGGGATTATTCAAGTGTGCGCGCGGCTATTTCTCTAATACAAAAATTGATGCTAACAAATTCCGTGCGTTCCCAGTGTGGAAGTGCGAGAGACGTCTCAATAGGTCTGACACGGAAGTCATAATTTACATTAAGTAAGATATGGGAGATATACTGATACACGTGTGCATGAATAGCCCGAGCTAATGCAATTTGCAACGCTACTATACGATTCTAGTGTAATACGTGAGATTTACAGCGTTTTCTAGATGGTAGAAGCTGAAAATTATACTTTGCGAAAATGCAACGCCAAGTTCCGATTTCACCAAATAACTCTAGAAGTTCAGATCAATATCGTTTCAAATGTTAATATTGATTCTAAATAAACAAAGATTTAATTAATTATGATTCGTTGACATTCAGTTGACAATTAGTTGGCATTGATATACTATATTTAATTGCCAATTAATATTTGAGTTTACTAGCATAATAATTAAAGTGGTACACGTGCACAATGCTTAGCGAATCATGTTTTGAAGATGAAACCATAAATATTCAATGATTAATTTGGACAGATTTATGCTTTGTGGGATCATAAATTGTCGCAGCTCTCATTGCACGTACATTATATAAAATTGATCTTTGCCATGATAATTGCTGTGATACGCGAGATCACGTTATATTGCACATAGGAGGAGAGACGCGCTAAATACTTTAGTATTTGACATAGTTAAACCGTCACTACTAACGACATTACTGTCAAGTGTGTCGCTACTTCTGATATATTATCACTGAAAATTCCAGTTAGGACTTGAATAATGTCACGTTTCTCATCAATGTATACGAGGTCCTCTTAAATCAGGTCAAGTGACCTGGTACCTTCGCTCCCGACACGTTCAAGTTTTATTAAACATCAAGGTCTTATAGAAAGCTTCACAGAAAACGTAGCATTATTTTAAACATATGCTTCTATTTTATATTAATTTAATAGTTTAAATAAGAAGAATTAAAAGCAAAATTCCAAAAGTAATTATATTTTTCCCATAAACAACGGTTTTATGGTTAATAAGAAGCGTGAAAATAAAAGACAGATTTAAAGAAAATATTAAAAAATAATTAACTTTTCACCAGGAAACTATAACTGTTACAATATGTACTAACTTTAATTACATCTTTTTCGCATATAAACTGATTTACGATCATATTTATGGACTATATTTGCCAATACTTGCGCAACACTTTTCACATAGAAAATAGACAATCAGCATTTTACGAGATGCAGAAAATATCAACTTTGAAAACGCTTCTATCGCGATGATTTTTGATTACGTATTAAATTATTTTTACTTCATGAAAGAATATAAATTAATCGCGCATTACGTTCATATACGTGATTTTGCAGATCGTTTTTGCATAACTAAATATTAATGTCTCACAGATAATATATTTTTATGAAATCATAACCCATTGTCGTAAATTGAAAAGAAATTCACGCGAAAGGAGAAAGAAGCGACGGTTTGCCGCGCGATTTATTCACGTCGTTAACGAATCACAAAGCGCGCTGTCGCTCTTTCAGAACTATAATCATAACGCGGAATAAGCTGAAGTAGTATGAGTCATAAGCAGCCTACGCGGATGACAACAATCACGAGCATCCTGCGGTAGGAAATAATCACGTCATACGACCAACGTCGACGACAACCGGCCATGATTTTATAAAGACATACGGTGCGCCGTAAATATATTGCTAACGCGAGTCAACTTTGGACTTTGAAAAAAATCTCGCGCTTCATTTCCTCGCAAATTTGCATGCGACTTGATCGCAGCGCTCGTTGAATTTCATGAGATTCTCATCAGAAGAAGATACCGTAGCGCAAATTGTAATTTCAAAGATACCCCGGGTCACTGGAAACGATTCGCACCGTTACTTTTTATTTCCGAAGCGCAACATTTGTTTGTTAAAATTCCGCCAATTATATTTTAATCGCGTCCTCCATGAAATCTCGAGTAAATATTCAACTCAGGTGATACGTAGAGACGATTTTATCTCGACAACCAAGCCAATTCAGCAACAAGTTGCGAACCGTAGACGATCGCAAACACGAAACGCGCTTTGACTTTCATAAGGTTCCTGTTGCGGAGGCGACTGTGACTTACACCTCAGGAGGAAATGTCATAGATTTTCGCGGGACGCTCGCGCGCAGAGGATCGTTCCCTCGTAGGAAACATGGTGTAAGTGCCTTTCCACTTTCCTATGCAGGGAGTCCACCCTACACTTGGTCCATCCGACATGGGCCTACGAAAGTGCTCGTATGTATATCGTAACGCACCGAGTCTTTCGAGTTGGCTGAGTCCCAGCGGGCACCCTTGAGCCCCGTTACAGAGAAATTTGATCGAAACGATTGATAATCTATGCCCTTTTCGAGATCGTGATACCCGCTGACAGCCGGATATGCTTCGACGCCAGTAACGGTGATCGAACTGCTGCTTTATAATCTATGCTCTTTTTGATCGTGAACTTTGGCCCGGACAGTGGCGGAGATGTAGATCGTGCTCGTGGAATTGATCATCTTGTAAAAAGTATTGAACAAGCGGAAAGATGTATCGCTGATATTATACGGAAAAGAGGAAGGCATATAAAGGCAGATATCAGTCGGGAATACATCAACGGTGAGTTTTAGGAGGCAACATTATTCTTTTTTACCCATCGGATGATGACATACTTGCGAAAAACGATACGCTTTTGTACTTTGATATTAACGTTGAAATGAGAAGGTAACAAAAAGATACATGAAGATTATAACGAAAATATATATAAGGAATTATTACGCACTCTTATTACAATACACGATCTTTATGACACGTGCTTTATGCTATAACGAGGGTGACATGAATGTCAAA
The DNA here is from genome assembly GCF_003227725.1 of Camponotus floridanus. NCBI lineage: Eukaryota > Metazoa > Arthropoda > Insecta > Hymenoptera > Formicidae > Camponotus > Camponotus floridanus. The sequence goes on from NW_020229214.1 coordinate 3,545,362, forward strand.
CGTGAACCTGGTCGGTTGAAATCGCCTCGTCGTTGATGTTACTTAGTTAAAGCGCATAACGTTGCATCGTGAGTACCGTGAAACTACGATGCAACGTTATTATAACGAATAAAGCGAAGATACGCACGGGTCATAATTATTTACCGTCAGCAAAACGCGCGATAAAAGACATATCTGGCGAGGATCGGAGCGTGATTACTATGCCGAGTTAACCCGACAAAGAGTCGCCCGTCATAGTTGGTCGGGCGACGTTGGCATCCGCAGCGATCGTTATTCTTTGGCCGGAAGCCATGAACAGGCAACCTTACGCGCGTTTACCCTAAGCACGTATACGCACGTGCGTGTGTCGTTCCGTCGTGACGCGAGAGATCCAATAACGCTCGACGAAACACTCGTCTATATGATAATGAAGCACCGTCGCCAAAATTAATGCCGATGCGTAGCGAGGCCTCTCGTCAAATCGATCGAGATACATTCCACCCGACATACAATCTAACTTCCGCTACGTTATTGTCGCAAAATCAAAAGTCAAATTAAGAATTTCGAATTCAAGAGCATTTTCATTATCTTAAGAATCATTTGTACGATAAAAAAAGTCTCGATATCGATCCATGCATCAGTAACGAGGGTATATAATTGAATTGAATTTATTAAATTTTAAGATAATGTGCTGCATCATATCACATATACAAGCGCACGGATATTCCGGCAACATTGTAATATTGCCGCAATATTACTGCAATGTTACAACAATGTTCTGTGCTGTATAGATTTAATCTAGGAAAACTGATTAAAGATTTTGCAGAGTAGAAAAAGTTTGATTATATATAATAGACTACTCTCTGCCATTAAATATATTTATAATGAAATCAATTTGTTTCAATTAATTTATAATTCAATATTCCGCGCGCTATGTCTTGTCATTCTCGTTCTTGCTAAAGGATGTTTCATGAATTAAACATTATCACGCCCTCGTCGTAAACAGGTATACGCTTGAAACACGACGCTGAAAGTCGCGCCTGTAAAAATTAATCGCACTTGAACGCGCGCGAATATCGTCGTGAAACGCGTGTTTTACCGGTAACAGGTGCTAGTTTGATTTTCACGCCCTAAAGGGCCCTCCTCCGTAGGTGTCCGCCGACCCGTGAAAGTCGTTCTTCTCACCAAGTAACCCTACCTTCTGGCCGCGTGTCTGATCGCCGGGGCGTGCCGTCCTACGGGAACGACACAGAGGACCCTCTTCTGCGGCGAAACGATACGCATATCCCGCAATTATTCAATGAATATATGAATACCGGTATCTATCGAGTCCAACCAGCTATACGGCAAGCAACATGCATAATGTGCATACTTTAGATAACGTGCGGAGTAACTAGAAATTGCAAGGCATTAAGAAAGCTCGCTGAGATAAACATATGATTAACTATAAACGTAGGATTTCCATTAATTCTAAATACGATATTAAAATAATATCGCATGTAGATAAATTGATAAGCTTGCATTACATTATAATATCCGCTTGACATATGTGGACTTGCGTATTTTATAAATTGCAAATCTTATAATTGCATTTTATATAAATGTCACGATTGGTATTGGATTAATTTTATTAAATATTTGCATTATTGCCCGATAGCTTTATCCGAATTTTGTTATTTAATTTAATATCGCTCGAGTACGTGTTACTCTTATTTTTCACGTTAACACAGAGTTGAATTATTAGCATCTTGCTCTTAAGACTTCGTAATTGCCTACCTGATATTGAATTAATTTTATTAAATATTTACATTATTGCCCGATAGCTTTATCCGAATTTTGTTATTTAATTTAATATCGCTCGAGTACGTGTTACTCTTATTTTTCACGTTAACGCAGAGTTGAATTATTAGCATCTTGCTCTTAAGACTTCGTAATTGCCTACCTGGTATTGGATTAATTTTATTAAATATTTACATTATTGCCCGATAGCTTTATCCGAATTTTGTTATTTAATTTAATATCGCTCGAGTTCGTGTTACTCTTATTTTTCACGTTAACGCAGAGTTGAATTATTAGCATCTTGCTCTTAAGACTTTGTAATTGCCTATCTGGTATTGGATTAATTTTATTAAATATTTACATTATTGCCCGATAGCTTTATCCGAATTTTGTTATTTAATTTAATATCGCTCGAGTTCGTGTTACTCTTATTTTTCACGTTAACGCAGAGTTGAATTATTAGCATCTTGCTCTTAAGACTGCGTAATTGCCTACCAAAGATGTCAGAGTGCGATCGAAGCGAGTGATTAATCACGCATAATCGAGAATCGACGGACGAGAGTTACGGGCCGGCATTAAGAGGCCGTGTACTATAGTTTCCCGAGTCGGTGCATCGACATCAGGAACACGCATCTCCGTTGAATTGTGAGTATTATGCAATAGCATAGGCCCGCGCGCGGTAGTTACGAGACACAATGGGACTCGTCCGGTATCTTTTCTGGGCTACAATTTTCTCGATAAACGAGGTGGATAATTCACGGGTGTGCTGATTCACGCCTCGGCACGATACCTCGCCCTAGGGCTGCCGATATCCCACGGGATTGAATTAGGAGAGGACCGATCGCGCGCACCACTTTACTCCTCCCACACATCTTCCGTCGTCCTTCACTTCGGGAAGATGCGCGGTACGAGTCGTGGGAAGGGGCAGGTGCCGCTTTTGTCTTTCGCTCGGGAAACGATATTTAAGCGCCGTTCGATGTTATCGCCCTCAGGATTCTCGCTTTGGCGAATCGTGAAATTCCGGATGCCCTATTTGTTAGAAAATTTCATCTCCTCCCGCCGATTACTGCTGATCTTTGCGCTAGTGCCGTCAATGATTCAATAGCTCATCGCGTTTAATGGTCTCGGAACGTGAACTTCCTAGTTTGCACTTTATTGCTCCGATTCTATGCAGCGTACTTGAAGAAAGCTGCAAATTCGCAAAAATCTTGAATGCTTTTTGGCAAATTACTTCAATAATTGTGCAAGAGTGAATGAAAATTATATTTATTTTGAAGATGATAATAAAAGCAATTTAATTTATACAAAAACCTTAAAAGTTATAAACAGATTTTAAAGCCGAATAATAAAAAAGATATTAAAAGTTTAGATAAAAAAATTTATTAAGAAAATTTAACGAATTGAAATATTTTTATCTCATGTCAATATCTTCTATATCTTAAATAAAAACTTTCCATTGAGATACAAGTAAAGAGGATTAAATGATCGTTGGTTAAGAATCCGGTATAAATTTAAATACATTTGTTTCGCTAATTTTAAACACCTGTTGAGAGTTCTTTTTTCTTATCATCGTGTGGTATTAACAAGAAAACTAAATGTAAATAGATTATATAAAATTTTGCAAGCGTCGAGTATCGTGCAAATTATCATCTTTCGATAGAAATTACCGATTCTCTCTCTTTTACGTAGCATCCCGTTCTTCTACTTTACTCGTATTAGGTTCGGACGCGCGCGACCGAGATGTTTCCCATATTGTCTATCCGCAGACCGCATTGCAACAAAGGAAAAGTATAGCGTTTCGCCCGCACAAACGCACCCGTCAATTTCACGAAGCATAGAATTCGAAATTGGATCCGCAGACGCGTATTCCCCCTTTGTCCATTAACCATACGAACCCCCCAGCTTAATCCTATAGACGCGTATGTTCCTACATCTTGTATGGATGCTGCCCCCTCCCCCTCCCTCTCCTTCTTCATATATGAGATGCGGCAAGTGGACTCCCTCGTTACGAATCTCGCATAGTCATGGATGAGGGGGCACTCGGGGGGTAAGAAAGGTGGCGGAAAATAGTTACAAAACAGACGTCACGGGGGTCGGTAGCGCGATAGAGAAGCCGCATTCGATTCTTTGGGGGGGATACCACTGCGGGGGCGGGAGTGTGAAAATATTCAGGGGTCCCGACGGAATCCACGGGGAATCTACGAAAAGATTAAGTGTCCCTTTCTCGTACAGCACGTGGCTCGCTCTCATGCGTCATACTGCGACGCCGATATTAATATATGTGCATATGCGGTAAGCACGGTAAAAGATGGTTGCTTATTATATTTTATACGTCATATGTGACAGTCTAAATGAGAGATCTGTACAAAGATCAACTTTAATTTATCCATTTTATTTATTTATTTAAAGCAATGGACTTATGAGATATTCAACTGCAATTTATCCATTTTATTTTATTTATTTTAAGCAATGGATTTATGAGATATTCATTTTTAATAAACGTGATAAAAAATTTTATAATTTGTTGTATAATTTAAATTTCAGACACAATGTCGAAATATTTTATTTATTTATTTAAGGCAATATGAGATATTCGACTTTAATTTATCTATTTTGTTTTATTTATTTAAAGCAATGGATTTATGAGATATTCATTTTTAATAAACGTGATAAAAAGCAAAAATTTTCATTTGTTGTATAATTTAAATCTTAGATACAATGTCGAAATATTTGATTTATATTTATAAATATATTTTAAATATTAATTTTGCCGTATGTATATTTTATAATAAATATTTTAAGCATTTCAAAATAAAGGAATATTTTACATACATTGCATTGCAATAAAATAAAATGGATCACTATCTCGTGCATGAAAAGACGAGCAATCAGTTTTACAAATAATTATATTAATACGTTGAATGCTGCGTCAGTCACCAGTGATTGCTAGAAAGATATACGTAATAAACGTAAATAAACGTGAAATACTTTTAACCATTCTGCATCGATCACCGATGATTGATAGAAAGATAAATATCATACGAATAATAATTTTGCAGAAATCAATTATATCGTGTAATATTTTGTCGAGATCTGACAGTGAAAATTTCATTCTGATGTAAATGAAAGATAAGCGAATTAGAGCCGGCATTCAACGTGTTAAATAAGTTATAATTATCTATCTAACCTCACAATTGTTTCGTCGTCGTCCCTCCTGGATTAGGATCTCCTCCTGCTCCTCCTCTTCTTCCTCTTTCTTTGTCTCTTGTCCCTCTATTGCTCCTTTTATAGCATTCACACACACTCGCGAAAACACATTAATTACGATCGCGCGATACTTTGCACGGCACTCGCGATAAATCGCGCATTTATATTGAAGGAGAAGGACAAGGCGAGAATAAGATTATGATTCTCTCGCAGGCAAATTCACGCACTATTTTCCACGACGTTACATTTGTTGCTGAGAAATAGTATATATATTTGGATAATTTCATTCTCTTTATAATACAAATATCCACGATAATATTCAAGATTTACCGACTTTTTCACGGTATAGATTTTGATGGATTAAAGGTGCACTCCGCTTAACGCTACGTTCCCTTCTAATTTTAAGCGTCAAATCTTCGCCTTGAAGCTCAGATTAGGTTAGATTCATCAACCGCTTTGAAGTGAAAATAGTCTTTCAAACGAAGCGTATGCTATAATTCTCGCGATATACGCATTTCGGCAAATTAAAATGATATACAAATCCCGATTTTATAACATGCTTGACAAACATATTTGATTAATGACGACTGTAAAGTATTAAACTCATTTTAACCTAATTGATTATCGTCCGTAAAGATCGGAATAAAAATATAATTGATCATTTCTCCTCACGTTGTTTCACGTCTGGAATACATTACGTGAGATACCTGCTTCAAAAGATACTCGTCGTTTCGTCATCGCTTAATCATTAATAAATTAATCACGCAAGTTGATAATTGCTAATTTTATAATCGTGACAGGAACGATCGCGCTCGGCACTTCTTGACGCGACTGCGCCTCGAAGGATAATACGACGACACTCGGAGCACGTACGTCACTGCTGACGTCACGAGTCGCGTCGCGCGGCGTACTTCGTACAAGTGGATCGCGTAGTATTTCATACAAGGCCGCGGAATGTAAACAATATCGCGCTACGCGAGCAAGTGATTCTCTCTCTCGTTGAGAGTTATTAAAGTTCGTAATATTTAATACATTATAAAATGAATTCACACGGGATATTCTATTCGCTGAACTCTTATCGGATTTTGCATTAACGAAATTGAGATATATCGTGCCTCTTTAAATATATACATTTCAAATATATAACAACGAAAACCGAAAATTATACATAAATTATGATTTTATTTTAATTACTCGCGTATTGCGTTTTCAATCCGAGTTCAATTCCCGTTTGAAACAAGAACAAAAACTATGAATTATGGTTTTATTCCAATCTTTCCGAATGATTAAAGTATTTATAAATCTCACATGGAGCGAGTAATAAGGTTATAACGCATCGCACTCTTGTATCGTATTATCTCTTAACACGCGATCATATCAAGAAATACCAAATGCGACTATTAAAATTAACGATTATTAACCTGCGTTAATTTATTAACGATTAACGATGATCGTCAGCAAATCGAAACAACCAGCATTTATCAAACCAAGTATTTCGTGTGAAATGTATAAATTCCGAGTATGAAATAACGGGAAAATATAAATTATGATTTTATTTTATATAATTTTTACGAGAAAGAATAATTATATTTAATAATGCTTAGATATCAATATGTATGAAAAGTTAATCTTACGAAAGGATTTTGAAGGCCACTATCAAAGAACAAGAATTTTGATAACAATATATCCTAAATGTATTGGTAGAGAGAATAACCATTTTTTTTGTCTCCGCGCGTTAGTCTCTTTCCCCTTCTCGCGATGCCTACGTCATAATATAACTACGTGTACCAAGGACATATTTTGTTATTACTCACAAGTATCAGTTCCAATTTCTCAGTCAATGAAAGAACGTCATAAATAAGAGACGGCTATAATAAAACGATAATAAAGCGACATGTTGCATTAAATTAATCTTATTACAATCATTATTAATCAAGATTTCAAAATTTAACAACGTATACCATAAAATCGGGATTTATATATCGTTGTAAATTATCAAAATGTATATCTTGCCAGAGCGATTTTATTTAATTGAAAATATATGTCGTGGAAATAATCGACAGACTTAAACATATTTGCAGATATATTGCAGTTCGCGAATGTTTATATCTTCAATTTTAATTTGTGTGTTTGGTCACTGTTATATGATAACATGAAGTAATAAAATATACTATTATTTAGCAACAAATATAGCGTTGTCGCAAAGAGCGATGTGTGAATGTCGTCTGCTAAGTAAATCATAATTTTATGTATAATTTTCCTATAGTTCTCGCAATATTTTCTCTGTACAAAAATGCGCGATTTATCGGGAGTGCCGTGCAAAATGCCGTGCGATTAATTAATGTAATTTCGCGAGTGTGTGCAAGTGCCATGAAGGAGACGACGGACAAGAGGAAGGAGGAGGAGGCAACCAAATCAACTGTAAGGTAAGAAAATTATAATTTAATTAATTATAACTTATAATGCCATGAAAAAGCAGAAAATAAAAAGAAAGTAAAAACTCGGAGTAGCATAATATGCATAAGTAAATTACGTTGAAATAAAAATAAAAAATTATTGTTACAATATATTACAACAATGAGATTATATAGTAACGTGATTTGTAAAATACAAGTGTATTATAATTATGTAAAACTTTTTATTATATAAAATGTATTATGATTATATAAAACAAATAGTCAATATAGTCAATATATCGAAAAATAATTATTACAGAAAGCTAATCTTTTAATCTTTAAATAGGTATTTAATTAAAAAGATCATAATTTAAAATCAAATTTTAAATTAAAGACAAAATTTTTCCGCTTTTATGTAAGTAGTTTATAATTAATCGTAAACAATTTTTAAAAATTTTGATATTTACATTTTTTAATATAAAATGCAAAGAGAACAACTAAAAATTTTTAACCGTTGTATGCACGCACGAATGAGAATAGAGAGAGAAAATGAGCTGTTAAAGAGATATTTCGAAATTTTAACATTATATTATTTTATCTTTTTTTATTATGAGATATCATAAAAAATGTGAATATCATAATTTTTTCATTTTTGATACAAAATTTTATGATTTTTGGTAGAAATTTTAAATCTTCATGTTTTTAACTCTTTTGTTTATCTACTTGAATTTTATATTTTCACACATAATTTTATTTTATTTTCATTTCATGGTTTTAAATTTATATGTGAGCATGTTTTCAAATCTGTTTTATACTAGCAGAAATTTTAAATTTACAATCTAAAAACACGTCAAATTTTTAAAATAATGTAGAATATAAAATTCCTTTTTCGTATAAATCGAATGATGAAACATTTATCGATCGATGATCGTGTTATTTGCTTTCGATAGCCAAAAATAAATTTATTGCTCACCGTTGACACAGCGCATATTGCATAAATAATCATGACAGGCAATCTCTTTACACATAATCATCGCATCGATATCACGCGTATTGACTTTGTACATACAAGGAGCAAAATGAGCAACAGCAACGCACCCCGCTGCATTCGTTATTCATACATGGACGTGCGACTTTAAATTCCGCGTATTATTAAGATTCTAATTTCGTTTCGCGGTCCAGCGGGCACTCATTCCGTCCGAGAGGCAATCACGGAATGACTGGCGGGGCAATAGCATTGCGTGGCCTTACATGTCGTGCGTGAGAGGGTGACTTTAATGTCTTTAATCTAATTCCCCGCGTGTGCGAAGCTTGCACGAAACTCCTCCCTCGGGATGCGATCCGCCTCGCTGGGGAATTTTTGCATCGCGCACAGACAGAATCCAATGTGACAATAGGGCGCGCGAGTTCTTTTTGAAGAATGCCTCCGGTGATTCCGCATTATCGATCCTTGTCGAGGCTTCTCCTTCGAATTTCATTTCTTAATGTACTTTTGTACTCGCTCCGCGTTCGATTTTCTACACATTCGCACTTTAGATAGGTAAGCTCTATCTTGCTCCCCTTATTTTTTTCACTCGCTATTGTCTGGCATATCATACACTCGGTGATTCATGCATTAATATTGCATACAAAATATCCGATGATATACATTTGTGTGTTTTTAATTTTCACAACATCGGATTACATTAAATAAATGTTTATTCAATTATTTATATTGTTTTAATTACGAAAGTAACAGAGTGTCTATTGTAATCTCTTCTAAAACTTTTTAATGCAAAGAAAGGAGAATTCAATACACCAGTGAAAAAAAATTGCATCATAGAAATTATTTCATAGAATTTCTCGCTTGTAAAAGAATGCCTTGTCCCCAATTCGAAATGACATTAGCCTGACGATTGCAACGCAGCAGGTACTTGCATATGCACTGCGATGCATCGAGGCAGAAAGGTTTCATCGACAGTAAACCAGTGACATTCCGATAAATCGTTGGCTAGTACTTTGACTGCAATTAGTATGGTAATGAGAGGAGGCAGGAGAGGGGAACACAGACGTATCGTGCGTGAGGAGGACAGAAAACGTCGGAGCTGTCATTGAATGGAACAGACACGTGTGTGCGAGCGCGTGTGTATGCGTGCGCGTAACACGGTGCAGCGCATCCGCCCACGCACGTGGACCACCACGGGACGCGTACGCGTAACCGGTCGTTACACGGAGAGAGGTGCAGCAGCGGCAGCGCCTTTCGAAATCACTTAAACTGATTAGGCAGCGAACGCGCTCAGGGTGGCCTCGGAACAGAACGAAACGGAACACGACCGACCGAGTGATTTATAACCACCGGCCAATTTCGTATTTTCGATATCCGAGCGCGGCCCATCCACCCGCTCGTTTTCGATCTTCTCGCGCGCGTCTCGCTCGTTACGCGCGCAGTCGTAAAACAGCACGTGCCCCGATGCGTAACGGCGTGGTCGAGCAAAAAAAAATTGCGTCACGGTGAAACTGTGAATAAGAATGGATAAATGTGATTTTTCGCACGTACACTGTCGAGGCACATTACTTGATATTTCTTCGAGGGAAATAACATGTTAATATACTTTTATTGTAACTTCCTTTAAGAGGTAAAATCGCGATGAATAAAATTTTGTAGATATGCATCAAAAGAGGAGAAATTATGAAACACAGTACAAATTAAAATTTTTTTCTCTTTTACAATTTTTTTCATATTTGCAGCGCTGTTATTGAAGATACAAGTGTATGTGATCTAGGAGAATAATTTTATTTGAATTATTTGAGAGAATCTCTCCCTTTTGATATCAATAATTTGATACATTTTATTCAATTTTCGAGTTACTATTATATCAGGCTGTCTCGTCCTTAATAAATTGAGTGAAAAATACTTACATATATAAGAACATGTACATAGAATAAATGAATAAATGGAAAAATATGTGCATATTATTTGCAAATTGCAGCTATTTATTATTTTTTGCGCATAGCTGATATTAATTAGCGGGTGTAAAGTAATCTTTTACCTTACCGTTTTACTGATTGATGTAAATATTAATTAAATTATGAACGTGAGGAATCGATTTTTTTCACTTTATTTTATTATAATTATTTGATTGCTTAATATTTGATTTGTTTTAATTGAATAAATAGAAATAAAAACAAATAAAAAATAAAAATATCCGGAGTAGCTTTGCGAATAAATAAGCGTGTTGCAAATATTTGTACTGTTTATTTCCACTATCGTTTAATTTTCTTGAGTTGCTTACACAGTTTCCGTTTCTCGTGACCAATTTTCGCACAACAAGCGATTAATATAATAGCAAGTACGAGTACAGATTTATAAAACCGTATGAATTACGCGAGAGAACGTTTTATGATTTACCCCCGCTAATTGTAGAGCGGGCGAGCTCGTCCATCCAATTAGTTCTGTTATTCTACCCCGCACGAGCTTAATTTAAGTTAAGACTAAAGCCTAGTTTAAGATCAGTTTAAATTGTAAGCAGCGCGAGCACACCTGCACCGCGTTAACTAGTTGGTACCTTGCGCCTCCGTGCGCTAATTGGTTTGCACGTCGAGAAAAAATAATACGCACCTTTAGAAACAGTTATTCACGATGTTGCATTTTAGCAAAGAGCTTTCCACCATATTTTGCTTTACCGGAGATTAAATAAAAAATAAGCCGCGCGGAAGCAAGTTATAAAGAAATAAAATGGTTTTGCGCTGTTTCGTCATATCTTTCCAAATAAAACTAGCGATTATACAAGTTGAAATAAAAAAATATTGAAAATATAATTGCAAGAACTGAGGATAAAGAAAATGTATAAAAAGACGCATTAAAACCGTACAGCTGTTGAAAAGCGTTTGAAAGCATTTACGATTGCATTTGATAAACATTCGTATAGAGAAAATATTTCAATTTGTTGTTAGCACATTCTACTTGTAGAATATTTTATTATTTTCTCGATACTTGGCGAGATAAGAATAGAACAACATATTTCGAAAAACGATACGTCTTCTACTCTCTATTATTTATAGCATTTTTTTTCATGAAGATATTTTCCGTCGAATGATAAGGGATAATCCTTGTAGAATATTTTATAGTTACAAATACTAATTGTAAATATAATCATAAATATTTTCTCGACACTTGACGAGATGAGAAAAGAATCCAACATATCTTGAAAAACAATACGTCTTCTACTCTCTATTATAGCATTTTTTCGCGAAGATATTTTCCGTCGAACGATAAGAGGGGTAACTCTTACGAGGGTATCGCGACGGAAACGAACTTTGAGAAAATGGGAAACGTCACGGGGATCAAGTGCGTGCATTAGAGCGAATCAGCTCCACGTCTCATTGAGCCGCTCTCGCGGCATCATCTAATTCTTCCGCGCTTCACGGTGCATTTGGCATCGCCTTTCTTCATTTTCCACTCCGCTCGTGGCATTTATGCCCCGCTTAAATGTTTGCCGAGCGCGGAAGTGGGGTGCGCGCGAGAACGTTGGAGCGCAGGAGCGTGTCAAGTGATGGAATTAATCGTAGATGGATCCCTCGAGGGTAGTACATGATTCACCACACAACACATCGCGCCACATACACCCCGTTCCCGCCACAACGCTCGCTGCACCGCGCGCGCTTATGTGACAGCGGGGTGTACACGCCATCGAACCGCGTGTCGATGTGTACGAAATGCGTGTCTCGATATACGCGACCCTTTATCGAGGGGTTTCGCTAAAATATCAAGATGGTACAAGATTGGAAAAGGGCAAGGATATTTTGCTATCGCAAAATCCAGGAAATTCTCTGCTGTCAAATAATGATTATAAAAGATAGCTTTACAAAAGATACAGATAACCGCTCTCTCTTTCTTTAAGATATATGTTATATTAGAATCTTCAAATCTCCAGTCCGGCTGAAGATATTTCGTATCTTGCGATATAAAAGCAGCTATTTAAGATAATTGGAAAGTAACACACGTTCAATTTTTTTATTTTTTTATTTTCAATAATATCGATTTTAATCGCAGTTGAATTGTCCATTCGACGAAGACTGAGAAATCTATTATTCTCTTTCAATCAATACGCGCGAAAGTGCACACGTATGCGTTTACAACAGCAATAATTTACACGTCATGGTGCACAGGCACGGTCGATCCGCCGCGACATATTTCACAATAATTACCGGGGAGTAAACAGCCTCCGCGATCATAACCGCGCACTGACAAGGGCCGTTCTCCCTTGGCCCGTGTTACTACGTAACCGTGCCGAATCCCTTCCGATTATCATGCCAATATTGTCCCCGGTGTGTGATCGATGCTCTTACTGCTCATGCAGATACGGCGAACCCTCAGAGACGCTCCGACGTCGCCAGCCGTGCGCGTACGCACTACACACATCTCCGGGTACACGCATCTGCGTGTGGGCAAGCAGGCGGTTGCTATGTGTGCAAATTCAACCGCAGAATATTGTAACATATGGCACGGTACACGAAGCTCACGTACTAGTGGGCGTCTTCGAGTGATTCGGACTCGGTATTTGCATTTTGCGGACGGGGGCGATTCGTTGTTTAATCAGGCGCGGTAGTGCATCAACGCGCCGCTGATCGCTGTTTGATTACGATTGTGAGTATCCGTGGGTGTTTTCGCGACGCAACACGTTCATTAGCGTTTCCCGGAATACCTAGCACGGCGACGTGCATAATGACGCGTTAGATACGTATGTATGTGTGTACGTGTGCCATCGCACGCGTGCTCTAACGAGCGACAATTTTGCGGGAATCCCGCGTGCTTTTATATGGTTTTCTATAAATCATGGTTAGCCTTTGTAATATTTCAAGCGTTCGCGACAACCTTTTGCAGGCACATTGAAATAATGAGATTATACAGAGAGAGAGTTTACATCGATTTGTACAATCATGGCGGAGAGATGCCAAAATTATCGAATAATTTAAAATGTTTTATCTCTACATGTTATCAGTATATATTTGTGATTTGTTTATATACATTTCGAGCTAACTTTGAATCTCATTTTGTTTATTGGATTAATCGAATTTTTAATTTTCTTGCTTATCTCGAAATTTATATTGATATTTATTAATAAAATTATTTAAAGATATTGCAATATGATAAGCAAATATATACATTTTTATATTTGAAAGATAGGTGCGTGTGTGGATATTTACCAAAACAAAAGTGATGGAATCTAAAAGCTTCCACAAATGGACGGAGCGAGTTTTGGAATCATACCTTTCAATTCCAGATCAACGCCTGAGAGAGGAATAAGTTTCCCCTCTTTACTTTCACCACCATTCTATGAATTTTAAAGGAGCTCTTTCACACTAAAGAACTCACTTTTCTTCACTGACAAAATGGAGATAAGAAATCTATCTAGTCTATTATATTATTCAATTTCACCTCGAGATCTCGAAAATAATAGTAGCGCGGAATAAAAGAATCTTAAAAAAAAACTTGATATAAATATGAAAAATGTATGCTTGTCCTAAAATTTTTTGTTAAATATATTAAAAATGTCTCCTCTTCTCAAAATTAAAGATTTTTGTTTTAATTTATCAATGAAACAAATAAATCAATATCAATTTTACAAATAAAAAAAAGAAACGTAATTTATATTTAAAACATTTTTTTTTCCGATAGTCATCATATATTTGCCAAACGTAAATAATACTTACTTAAGACACGAAATCTATTCGTCGTGTTTGAAATTTGTTCGGCTTTTGACGTCTGATCGGTTTTACGACACACAATGATCCTTTGTTAGTATCCTTGATGTTAGTAATGTTATGTAATTCCACCCACGCGTTTATTTCTCGTCCCACTTTGCGACCACAAGTGCCTTCGACGCGCACGACACCCAACACGGTAATTAATAATTATATCTGAGGAGAGTCCGCCGAAGTCGAAGTTATAATTACACCGGAAACAATCAACAACTACCGTGTAGGGCAACTTGACGCTGGATGGGGATGGATGGGGAGGACGATGTGAAAAGGGCGAGTTGCTAGTTTGGTGGCGCCCCGTGCGATCGAGATGAGGGGGAGGGTGGGTCGAAACTCGCCTCGTGTTTGGAGTCTCTCGAGGGCCCGTTCACCTCGACAGGAAACTTTATTCCTGGCAGACCCGTTTCGCCTTGCCGAGCTGCTTGTCTTTCGTGTCCTCTCGATCCTCTTCCCGCGGTTCTTTTTTTTTTCTCGTCCTGTATTTTCCCCTTCCCTTTCCTCTTCTTGTTTTATCCGAAGGTCTCGACCCTGGAGATCGGATCGGTATTGTCCTTGCTTTCGAATCCTCCTCTACGCTTTCGTTACTCGTCCGCTTTCTCCCTCTCGTTTTCTCCCCCGGATGTCTTTCCTTACGCGTTACTCGCCTGACCGTGAAAGGAAAAGTTCGGAATTAAATGAGTGCCGAGTACCGCTCGAGGGATCATTATCCATGCCGACGAGAGAAATGCCGGTTCTTGCCAGCTAAATGCGTTATCATTAAACGCGTACCTCCTTAGGGATCCATTTTCACTGATAGTCGCGCAGGAAGAACTTTACTTGCAATTCGCATTAATGGCATTAGGAGATAATACAGATATCGTAACAGATATTGTACCAAATGCAATTGTCTACAATTGCACACATAACGTGTATATATAGACGAAACAGGGGAAGCCATGTATATAAATAATTATATATATAAATTACTGATATTATATATCTTTTAAAGAAGAGGATATAATTTATTAACTATTAATCTACTGGTGCGAATATTTTTAAAATTTTTTAGAGAATCGAGGCGCTTTTTTCCATGAAATCGACCGGCGCGAAACCAAATTACGTGGTAGGTGAGATCATTTTAGTGAAGTAAATTTGAATAAAATGCGCTAGCTCCAGATTTATTACGCTGCATAAAAGTCGCTGCGAGTGTAGATACTCCTTATGAGAGGCAATATTTCAAAAGTAACAAATTGTGATATCTTCCGCGGATGCATTTACGTTTTACACACGTCAGTGTGAAACACGCTTGAGAATCCTGCGTTTTCGCAGTCCTCGATTTTATTTCTGGCATGATAATTTGAAATTGCAAGAATTGCGAATCTACAAACTTATCTTCTTTTTGTTATAAGAAACAAAAATTTCAACATCCTCTTTCCGCCAAACCAAAAGTTAAAGAAACAACTTTGAATTTAGATTGAAAATATTGCAAGTATTGCTGTTTTCTGGTTTCTTATCATGTGTGTATTTTTCTTCTGAATTTGAAACGGGCAAACATATATTAAAATCAATTGGCACTTTTGTATCAATTTATGATACATATTCTGAGTTTTATGTATAATTTTTAAATAATAATTACCCAGAAAAAGATAAATTATATACACTCAATATTGTTAATAAATAATCGCAGAAAACGCATCTTTTGTACAAAACAAGTTAACTAAAGATTGAATAGAAATAAACGATTATTTCCGATAAAGTTTAATATGCAGACAAGGTATGGTACACTTTAATATATCGATCCTGTTCAAGATTTGATCGTCGCTGTAAGCATGCAGAAAAATACGAAATCGGATTTTAAAAGCAGCCAAGATAGTTCGTAATTTCATAAGTTCGTGCTTTATGATTCCCGACAGACCGACCCGCGGATGCTCGGTGCATCATCATATCGCTGAATAATATCGCAGTATTTCCGTATCTGGCGCATCGAGACGAGCCCCGAACAGTGCAACGTTCGCGTCGGAGGCGTATGCTTACTCGAGTATACATACGTAATAGGGTCACCGTGCGAAAAATAAGACGTTGGGAAATAAGACGGAGAGGAAAGAGGCGGCTGCATGCGAAAAGACGCCCTGTGCACATCGAAATTATTTGCGGCGTACATTACGTTAGTCTCGTTGAGAATTTTCCCCTGCTCCCTGAGCACCTCTATCTGCTCCGGAATATGCAGTCGTGGTGCATCTTGTCGTTACCGTGCCGGCATTATTGTCGCGACGACCGTAAATAGCCAACCATGCGAAAGAGCGACGTGAGCTAAGCTACATCTTGATAAAATGCTAAAATCTCCAAGGGATCGTCGCGATAACGATACGTTCCATCTCCGAAGACGCTCTTGCGACACCCGGGACCTTAATGTGACGCGAGCCCTTCAGATATTCTCTCAGATACCGTTGTGGCCCAGATAGCTCGATTTGGTAAATTACACCTACCACATAGCTAAGACGGAGCCGTATGACGTGACGCGAAATCAAAATCGATGATTATATTCACGAAGTTCCTTCCTTACGGAGTTACGAGGCAATATCGCGAAACATGACACCAGTGAGAGATTGTAAATCGAGTGGTTTAATTTTTTTTTTGCCAATTTAAATTGCAATCTTGTTTTAAAATTTTAATTTTTCGCGATGGCATATTAAAGTGTAAAGAATGAAATATACCATTAGACTTTTTAATATGAGATTATTTTGAAAAGAGCCCTTTACCTTGGAATATATTTAGCGCGAGGAGGAGGGAGAGGGGAGGGGGGGGGAAATGTGTGGGAACAAACGTTGAAGATATTCAAAAATGTAAATCATGTTTGAAGAATGATTACATGCGGCAGCCTTTTGAATTTTTAACTTGGAGCGAGCATACATAACGCATCAATTAACAAACTTGTATAAATTTAATTATTTCATGGAATTTAGTTATAATGTAGGCAGAGCGCGGAGGCCGATGCGTATATACCGGGTATATATGAATTTTATCTCCGTCGCGTTTTTGCAAATAAACTCGCGAATACAAGTTGTTACACCGACCCGCGGGCGCAAAAATATTATTCTGCGAGCGCGCGACGGTATCACGCGCGATTATTTTTATTCGATTTTTGCACGGTCGTCGCGCAAAACGGCATGGCGCGATATTGCACGATCGGCGATTTTCGGATACGGATCGTTATCGATATCGATGGCATTTATACCGACCACGGAGCGAATCCAGGAAGCGGCGGTGCGTTTCTACTTAACATTCAGCTCAACATGCCCGCTGATTGGCTATTAATTATCGACGTAGCTTCCCGGACAAGAATAACGATTAACTTCGTGTACTACGTTGTCTGTGGCACTGCTACCTTCCTCGATTCTCTCGTAGATCGATCGTAGATCAAGCAAGAACGCCGTCCCATAAATCAAACGCGTCTCGCTCGTAAATTCGATCTTGTGTGCGACGACTCATCGTTCGATCATCGATCCGTCGCATAATTTTGCACGGCCATCACCACGGCGGACGGTGAGTCGGTGGTAATCGAGAAGTCACTAATTGATTCGGTGATAGATAGCGATTTCAACAGGAAACGAGCTCTTGTGCGGCCTGAATGGATAATACGCTTCGCGAAGAGTCGCCTTCTTTTTTCGCCAGCAAGTCCGTCGCTCGTGGATAATTAAAGGATATGTTGTCATAATCGCCGTCGAAAATCGCTCTTTGATCGATCCCGGTGACAGAGAGGCGGTCCCGTCGATTGATTAAATCTTGTATCCACGAAAGGCTTTCCCGTTCGTTGTATCGCGAGAGATGTAATTTATGTTAATGCCACGCAAGCCCAGGTATATGTATATAAGATACGACGCGATGTGAAATTTTAAAACTGCGAGAGTTACGAGTTGTATGTGCATACGGCTCGCTATTGCACAATATCGGTGAAATATTGTTCCGTTTAAATATACCTTGAGAAGATACGAACGAGGTCGCCTTGGAGAGATTCGCAAGACTGTTCGCCTCGCACCCTCGCTGCTAAAATATGACAATTAGCGAGCGTAGCATTATCGAACGACTTTATGAAAGTACCGCTTTATATGAAAGTTATCGTTCTTAGAGGCCCTAATCGACAATGACTCTCAGATTCTCAGCGTGCATACGATTTCGCTCCGATATTGTGCGCTTCGCGATACTTATCGAGGATTCCGCGCGGCTTGTGTATCCACCCTTCCGCTTTTTTTTCTCCCCATCAAGCTTTTTTTATTCGCCGCGACCTGACTTCCCCGTCCGACGGGCCACGATTTTAACACGTACAGCGACACATGAAATAAAACGAGATAAAGGTCGACAAACTTGGCGAGTCACGTACGGTGTCAAGTGCGGAGATAAAAACGAAAAACTGCGTTGCCAGGTAATTTATTTCTACGTAGCAGTTGATATTTTTGCGCGTGCGCGTGTCCCTGAAATTTTGTAATACACGAGAAATACGGCAATTAATTCTTTGGCCGCGTAAAACTTTTGTAATTGCATTTAAATATTTTTTATTTAATTGTAAAGAAAAAAATACAAAATGTAAAAGAAAGCGTGCAAATTGCGCTTTTTGGCAAAGCTGATTACGCTCCATACATGTATATTATATGAGATTTGTACGAGAACAAAAATATTTGTCCATTAGTCAATTATTCTAAGGATTAATGAAATGCGTCATAACGGATTATGTTTTTACAACATATTCGAAATAACATGATGTATTGTTTACAACCGCATATAGTAATATTATGTATGGATCGCAATCATTTTTTAACGTGAAAGTTTCACAATCGCGAACATCAAATGTCGATCGCAGAATTCGCTTTCTGCGATGTGCAATTTGATCACCGAAGGATCAGCACATCGATCGGGCTTTAATTGTGGCGGGGATTAAAACTTTCTCGTTTCGAAAACTGACGCGTGGATTTTACGCGGCTTTGCAGTTTTTTTTTTTTTTCGACATTATATATCAAGGGTTGAATGTGCGCGTCATAAACGTCAGTTTCAGTACAGTTTTTTTTTTAACAATTCTTTCCTTCGCTGCTTCTAACGGAATGCGATTATTTGTATTAAGGAATCTTTTGATTGTCAAATATTCTGCATACAGGTATATCACAGATTAATTAAATAAAATATGAAATCATATTTTTTCTAACGTTTCGTTAATATACGAATTTTAATCATTAAAAAATTATTAAAAAATTCAATAAAAAAAAAACACCGAGAATTCAATTTAAATTAATAATGAATACATCGATTAAAATACTTTTAACGGAGTAAATTGCCAGAAATTATTCAATAACTTAGTTTTCAACTTCAAATTTACGAATGTCTGCAGATTTTCATTCAAAAAAGAATTACGAATTCTTAATAAGAAACGAGAATTAACTGTGCATAGTTATATTTAATCATTTTCAGTCATCTCATTAATGTTCGCGTTAACGGACATCATTACTTCGAATGCAAAATATTTTAATCCTTACATTTTAATTAGTCAACCGTATTTCGACGACTTCGAATGCAAAATATTTTACTCCTTACATTTTAATTAGTCAACCGTATTTCGACGACTTTCTTAACGGGACGCACACAGCCATATCTGTATTACTTATGCTCGAAAAGTAATCTCGTATTTATTTCGATGTTATTGGGCGAATTAACACACTCGGCACGTTTTACGAGCAATTTGCCGCATTTACGTGCGCCCTTATATATAAGTCGGCGCAAGTATGAGACGGCATGTGCGCGATCCTCGGGTCGGTACGGCGCGACGGCGTGACGTCTGCACGTGCCTCTCGACGTGCACCACGAGAGCGAGGGAAATTACCCTCGCTGATGGAAATATCTCCGTCATGACGGACGACATACGGGACTCGAGATTTCGCGGAATTGCAAGCGATAATGCTTCACCAGTCGAAAAATGATGACGAACATATTCTACGGATTCTATATTAAATTGGGAAAAAACCGCGCGCGTTATTAAAGAGAATAATAATAATAATAAATCATATAATTAAAAAACATGAAGATGAAATGTATCCTAATTAAAGGAAACAATTCGCATCACATACTGATATATAATTTATGTATAAAATTGTCCTCTGTCAAATGTCTAAAATAATAATCAATTAAGATCCTTTTTTTTCATTTACGGATCTAAAATTCTGTCTTAAAACTACCTCATCTGTTCGCATCCCCGGTCTCAGCTACATCGATTATGGCGGTAACCCTGGACGTCGTGCTATTAACTAATCGCTAATTACGCTTCTCTCCGTCGTACGTCCGCCTGCTTATTCCGTAGCGATATTATCGCGAGAATTGTCGGGGAATTGAAAGCAGCAGCTAGCGCGTGCCGGTACACACGACGCGATATCAAATTGCGGATTATACGACGTTAGAATGACGAAAATGTTTGCCGTTGCGGTCCACGGTTGCGCGCGCTTCGCTATGCATGAAACAGCAATTGCCGGCGCGGCCGAGTTTTCGCGATAACGCCGAGTTAGCGCGTCAACGGAGTTGATGAGGTCATTACGGTCGTAGAGATTTGTTAAAATGGCTGCGCGTCGCAACAGCCGTTAATTATCGTCGACGAACGCGCGTCCCTCTTCTCCTTCGCCTCCCCTTCATCCCTCCCTTTCTTTCTTCTTTTTTTTCACTTATCCATACAATTACTTCGGCACGATTTACCGTTACAACGATGTAGCGCGCAAAGTCTGAAGAGGGTTTTATGAAATTACAGTTTTCACTTTGATGTCGCAGCTCATAATACTTTAATTCGCAGATAGCCGCGGATATTACCTTTTTTTCTCCTTTTTTTTTTTTTATCCGAGTGCACGTTTGTCGATGCACACCGCGAATTGTTTTATTCGGAGACATTGTTCCGATAACGGTGTAAGAACCACTCTGCGGTACATCGCTTTCGTTATTAATGCTGGCAAATGCACCATTTTTCCGGTCGCGTTAATGGATCGCTTAGGGTGAATACGAAAATAATGGGAACCCGCATTATCCATCTGAAAAATTAAACGCACGTTTCTATGCGTCATTCCATTTCTATTCGAGAGAACATGTCATCATATAATTACAAATTTTATATAAATAATTTATATATACAGAGTGTCAGGACAATCTCTTCCTGAAAAAACTCTTGTAGCTTACTTCGACAGCTTTTCAAAATACTATGATAAAGTATTTTTTCATCGAGTACTTTTCGAGTTATGAGAAATAATTTCTTAATTTTTGTATAAACCATAAAATATCTAGTAAAATATTCATTTTTTGATTATTTTGCCTTAATATTTTTATATACATAATAATGGAAGGAATCAATTGGTGTAAAGAAAACATATAATTGTTTCGAAGAAAAAATATGCAATTTGCAATTAAAAATTTCTTAATTTTTATATAAATCATAAAATATCTAGTAAAATATTCATTTTTCGAGTATCTTACCTTAATACTTTTATGTACAAAATAATGAGAGGAATCAATTGGTGTAAAGAAAACACATAATTGTTTCGAAAAAGAAATATGTAATTGTTAATTGCAAATTACATATTTTTTCTTTGAAACAATTACGTGTTTTCTTTACACTAATTGATTACTCTCATTATTTTATACACAACAGTATTAAGGTAAGATAATCGAGAAATGAATATTTTACTAGATATTTTATGGTTTATGTAAAAATTAAGACATTATTTCAAGCCTCATAACTCGATTATAGTGTTTTGAAAAGCTCTCGAGGTAAGCTACAAGAGCTTTTTTGATAAGAGATTACCCTGACACCCTGTATATATATTCTCTTCGATATTTAGGAATTAAAGTCACATTGTACGCTATTTCATTGCAAAAATAAACGGGGCATTTTATATACGCCACCAACCAATCGATTTACTTTACAGTAGCTTATTGCTATACCACACGTATCAGTATATCTTGATATCCTGGACACACGTTATACTGTATACCGTACAAAAGATGCTCGCGCTCGACCATGAACAGCCTGCTTAATTAAATGTATTCACACGTGCGGCATCGAGCATTTATCTCGATTAGCCTAAGTAAAAGCACTCTCGTCGCTTTATTCGCAGAAGCCGGCGTATCTAATAGCAAACACGTTTAACGTGGAGCCGCGAGCCATGCAAGTCCTCCCTTCGCAAGCTGCAACATGTTACACGGTAGCGGACGTTGATGTTTTTACACGCGCAGCTTCCGCGAGCGCTTGATTCAATGATCGCATCTATCTCGAGGGCGCGGAGATCCGGTCGCGTTGCATAAGTGCACATGCACAAGTCCGGGAGGATGGCGCATCGAGATAATGACGGGTCGGCCTTATTGAGATATCACAATAAGACGCGCGCATCGCGTTTTGCAAATTATACCCGCGCGATTGCATCCGATTGCTCGCTCCATCTCCTCCGTACATATCGATCGCGCATATCGATCAGGGTTGGTCCCACGAGAGAGATCGAAGATACATGACATGCGACTCCGCGATCTCGAGTGAATCGATGGGAATCGCGATTTATGACAGAATCGGACAATCGTCTACGATAATGTAAACTCTTCTCCTTATTGCAAATAAATCTCTTTAAATATCGTGACACGTTGGCTCTTTATCGATCTTCTAATTTTAACATATCTTCTGAGATTTCGAATCTTTCGAAAGTTTTATTTAAAATGAGAAGATATGAATAAAATCTGTTTATCATGGTCTTTTCATTGCAATAAATATGTCACGTCAAGCTTTGGTCGAAAACAAGAAGAACTGGAGCCCGAGAAGAAAATAAGAAAATACTTTTAAGACAAAAACTCTATTTCATTGTACATTGAATCAACTTCCATGCAGTTAGGCGTGAACGTTGGTTAACGTCCAAGTTATTTCGCGTCAATTAACAGTTCTGAGCAAATTACAGCTTGTTCAACCGCAAAAGCATCCGTATCCGCTCGAAACATTTAGTTCTTCGAAACAAACGCTATTTCGCTGCACGAGTTAGCTTCGCAATGTCCGGCACGTCAAGACTCGTTGATCTCCAAGTAATTTCACGTAACTATACAATTCTGTGTGAGTTACAGCGTGTTTGACCACGTTAGCCAGAATGCAGCCAGATTCGCCTGAGAAGATTTAGTTCTTCGAAACAAACATTTGTTCAAATTGTGCGAATCAGCTTTAGTATATCTGAGAGAGAAAGAGAGAAAGAAAAAGACAGAAAGACAAAATTAATGATTCGAAATTATTTTATGTTCTTTAACATTAATAGAATAATTAGTAAATTAAGTAAAATTATCCTCCATGTATTTTAAAATATATGTCAAACGCATGAATTTCAAATTATACCGGTTTATATTCCTGACATTTCCTGATTTCTCAACTACTAATGTGCTAATATGTGAAAATTGATACCATTTTATAGATGCATTTATATAATTATAGAGTTTAATGACACATTTTTTATTTCTACCGAATGCAAAAAATTTATAAAACCAGATTTGCAATACATTTGGCGTTAAAGGCGCTTTGTCTATTTTGTCCCGCGAATTTTTGAGTCCCTTAATTACACGATCGAGTAAGGAAAGTACGAGACACCCGGTAGAATGTCTGCGCCATGGACGGCCGTGCCGTTTCATTTAAACCGGAAATTGGAATAAAAGCACAGCGCGACTCAATTAACCACCGGCAAATATTTAATTACAAACGCAAACCTAGCGCGTTGGCGCTCCATCGGTTGCGGGCAACGAGGGAGGATGGCGTCCATTCAAGACAACCTCTTCCGTCTGCTTGCACGCGGTTTCCGTTAACTCCTTTGAATGCGAGACTGCGGGACACCGACAAGAAAATAAGACGACCGTCGCCACTAGTCGGGCACAATTTCTCATTCCGTTATTCGCCGGTACCCGAATTAATCCAATCGGGAGTCCGCGAGCGGTTCCACAAAGCATGAACGATGATAACTGATGAATGTTTTAACACGCGCACCAAAAGTTTCGGTTGGTTTCTACCGCGTTTCCGTTTACTCCTTATCGCGCATTAATAATACGAGCTCGAATGCCGCGGAAAACACTTCACCGAAGTTTGCAGACGCGTATTTTTGACGAAACGACGTCTGCGTCTGAAAAGTACGAATTACCGGTGGACGTTTATAAACGAAAGCGATTGATCACAGTCTAACGCTTTCTTCAAATATTTTTGAACTTGATGAATTGAACAAACCAAGTCTTATTGGGGATATAGTTCGGAAAAGACGAATTAAGAAAACTGAAATATCCACACACATATAGACCTGCAATAATTTTTTAAAGCACAATTATTTATTTTATTGCCTCGTTAATAGTTTTATTTTTACGTTTATTTATTTTTAGTTATTGATTTGACTTAGTGATTGTTTCAATGTTCTAAAGCAATGTTCAAGAATTAAACGGAGAATTTATGATGTGTATAAAAAAGACTGTGAGACATTATTAAATGTGAGACATTATTAAATGTGTGTGTGATATCGAATTAAATTTCATATTTTACTTGCTAATAAGTTTCTTGAATTTCTACAAAGTAATTTAAAAAGTGATTAAAACCGTCTCGAGAAGTCTTTGTTCGCCAACGTTATTATTTATTACAAGATATCTGATGTCGCGATACACCTGAAAAACTTCAGATTCATTTGAAGATATAAATTTTTTTCACTTTCTGATCACGCAAATAAAAAGGTCAGAGAATATGAAAAAATACGAATTGCAACACGACGTGTCCGGATTCCTTCTGCGCCAGCTATTTATTTTAAACCGCCCTATAGATCGTTCGACCGTACTAAGTGCATAGTTGAGAATTTTACAGGGCAGTACCGGTTAGACGGGCTAGCCCTCGCTCGGCAACGATTCTCCTTTACACGGCAGGTGCACCTTGCCGCTTACGTGCATCAGAATCTTTCGCATCACAATAGCACGGCATGGCAGTCGCGCACCGACTACTTGTTACGCGGATAGACGTTGCCAAGTACGACGTAATCCGGTCTACCAAGATATCAGCCTATGACGTTTCAAGATCTGATTATCGTGCTTCTCTTTCACCCTGCTTTATACCGTCACAATGATATCTATTATAGATCATTACAGATGCATAAACTTCATTATAACTCTTGATATATATATGTAATAAATCTTGCATACAACTAGGTCGTTCTGGTAAAAAAGCCGATTTGATATGATCATGTAGTATTATTCAAATAATTTCAAACTATCTGAGAAAATGAAATATTCTAATTTTTATGTATTTAATAATTTTATGAACATAAGTAAAATAGATAAGGAAAAAAATTAAAAAACTTATTCACTTATTTGTGTTTTCTGTATTTTTTTGAGAGATGCAATACTTTTGATCAGTGCTAAGTATATCTTCTTTTCTTTCTTTATCAAATCATATTTATCATTAACAATTTAATTCTTGCTAACTCGGAAGAAATAATTATTTATATAGGTGTGCCATAGTTTATAACCCGGATCTATTATAGATCATTACAGATACATAAACTTCATTATAACTCTTGATATATACATGTATAATAAATCTTGCATACAACTAGGTCTATCGTTCTAGTAAAAAAACCGATTTGATATTATCATGTAGTATTATTCAAATAATTTCAAACTATCTGAGAAAATGAAATATTCTAATTTTTATGTATTTAATAATTTTATGAACAAGTAAAATAGATAAGGAAAAAAATAAAAAAACTTATTCACTTACTTGTGTTTTCTGTATTTTTTGAGAGTGATGCAATACTTTTGATCAGTGCTAAGTATATCTTCTTTTCTCTCTTTATCAAATCATATTTTCATTAACAGTTTAATTCTTGCTAACCCGGAAGAAATAAATATCTATATAAGTGTGTCATAGTTTATGCACGAAATACGAAATAGCTAAAATTATTCAACACTAAAATGCATCAAACCTCGTAAATCATGATTCTTCATCATGCGATCTTTGCCTTTTTCTGTGCCGCATGTCAAAAGAAGCTCGCAAAATCTGCATCGAAATTGCCAGCTCCGCTCGGCTTTAGCACATGCCCGGAAACCGATGACACCGTCGTAATATAACGATCTTGTTGGCCGGCCTTTAAGAGCGAAGGCTGTCAAAGGGAAAAAATAGAAGAAAAGCCGGACGGAAACGAGAAATGACGAAAAGTCGCGCGAGCGGTGGCACTCAGGATGGCGAGAAGAAGGTAGATGAATATCGTACGATGAACTGAGTAGAAAGGAGTCCGGTTGTAGAAGAGGACGGGGAGGCCGTTAATAAACCTTAGTTATGCCTTCGAAGCATAGAACCGCTCGACCGTCTAATCTCTTTTATCCACACTCATTACTTAAGCAGCGGTTCTCATGCCCCCCTCCCCCCTCTTTCCTTCCATTATCTGTATCACGTTTTAGTTGTTGCCCCGTGACGTAGCATGACAGAGAGAGGGATGAAACTGAGTAATTATAGTTTGTAATTGCATCACAATTCATTTTCTTTGCGATGTTTAATTAAATTAATTTCTGCATCGCGTGCCAATAGAGGAACTGTTTCAGGGCGAATGAAGTTCAACGAAAGAAAGTTGTTGCAAAAGCTATCGTTAATTTACTTGTAAGTTACCGCGGTTTCTATAGACCCGCGATCGATTTCCCATAATTAATTGCACGGTTGCTTTCAAAAAGTAATTTCAGAGTAAACGTACTATCCAGCGTGATAAATCGTTTGACAAAGTAAATTTGCTCGCACCATCATTGCGTTCCGTATAGCCTAGTTAAGTTTTATTGCAATATTGACCGGATCTTACGTGAAGATTAATGTTATTAAAAATAAATTTGTCAAATACTTAAACTAATCGATTCGAACTATATCGACGTAAAACAAAGCACACCGTTGTAGGAGTACGGTAATGTCAGCTTCTCTGAACACGATTTATCGCTCTATCGCTTCGATGAATAGCATATAATCGGGGAGGAGGTAACTGATGGCTAAGATCTGATCTACATATCGTTATCACTTTTCTCGCGTTAGTTCTCACCCTACGGACAGCACGAACCCTTGTCATTCTACCCTCGAATCCTCTCGAGCAAGTAATCCCAATGTTTTCTTATTCTCAGTTCGAGAATAAGTTCGTCGGAATCGATGAATCACTTTTTCATTTTTAATATACTTTCCACACTACTGAGTAATTTTTAAAATCCATTAACATCCATTAATCCAGATTAACATTGTTTAAAGATAGCTTTATAATTCAGATAATAGTTACGCGCGTTTATATGTATTAAAGTCTCTTGCATAGAATTTATATATTCGTTTAATACAAAAAGATGTTATCCTACAAAGCAAGAGTAAATTTAACTTTTTGCAATCATATATCATTTTTATCATGACAATTCGTGGAATTTAATGCATCCATCACTAGCATATTGTACGACTAAATCAAGCTGTTTATTATGCAAAGCGTATAAATCATCGCTCGACATAAATTCGCGATAAATTCGTGATTTTACCTGGCACCTTGTTCCACCTTATACGTATTTATCTGATTTTTCAGAGACGAAAAATACATTAAGTTATCGTCGGCGTCGTCACTAACGTCGTTGACGGCCTCGTCTAAAGAGAGCAAAACGGTTTTAATAAAGTCTATAGTACTTTGTACGGCGAGATCGACCGATCGAACGAGTTCACCTTCGGCAATCTCGGTTTTATTCCGGCCGTGGGCGGAAAGTCTCTTTGACGCGAACTTTTCGCGCTCGTTTTATACTTCATGTGTATTCAAATCTCGGCTCGCACATTCGTCTTTATAGGGGCAAGATGGAACTTATCGTAGCCAACTTATTCGCGACGCTCATATAGCAACACGTATTTTGAACAAGAATTTTATACAAGCAGATATTATATTTTTTACTGATTTTTTAATAGATTTTTCATGTATTTTTTAGCTCTTGACAAATTTTTGTAATAAAATTTTATATTCATTGTTAGTTAATAAAAATTAAAGCTAATTTTTTATAGGTTTTTAATTTCTAAAATTAAATATCCAAGTCTCAGCGAAATTTTATCAATTTCTTATCACTCGTTATTTTATATTATTACTCTTGTATTATTTCATCTAACTACGATTTACACCGAGAAATTACGACATGAAGCATGTTCGATAAAATTCTCTTTGCAATATCGCGCAGTAGATAATTACTCGATTCTCGCAGTCTCCCTTATCACTGATTCACAACAATCTGGTAGCTACTATAGCGCACGCATTACGAAACAAAGGACGCATCAATCGCCCTGCGAATTTGCCCGTCGATCGACTCCATTGTGACAGATCAATCCCAACGAGCTCTCCCATCGAAAGTAGCTACGATAATCGGTCCATTACCAGATGAATCCACTGGACGTAGAATCCACCTGGCTTTGCGATCGCGGATGACATATTATATCGCGATGGCAATCACTGAATTACGCGGCGAATGTAACGATTGTCAGCAACTGAGTGCGCTTGCGAAGATCAATAAAAATACGACCTATCGGACCATAATTGCAACCGGCATTTATTGCCGACGTGCTATCCCGGTATTTCGAGGTTACGATTGCAGCTCCTGCTTTCAGCCCCGATAACCCAACGGTTAATACGCGGTGAGTGCATGGAAACGTTACCTCGCGGAAACTATCGACTTCTGGTTTCCTCCCACGGACTTCCGTATCTCTCAGAACGGTCGGATTACCTCTGACCGGAACAGACAAGATCCGAGTATTTTCACTGCAGAGAAAAGAACTTGCGTTAGATTACGAAAAGCATCCAGAAATTAACTTAGCAATCCGATTAATTAGATTGTAAAATTATTAATAATGCTAATAATATCTAAAATGTAAAAAGATACTTATCAATTATTTTATTTAATATGAAATAATTAATATACAAAGAGCTGTTTCTCTCTTTTTCCGGAGAACATTTTAACATATTAATTAAATTATCATGTTCAGTTATTAAAGAAGATTAGCATTTAATATCATAATTTCTAGTAAACATGTAATATTTATATTTTATCTTGCTTGTTTCGAAAAATAGAGTAGATCTGAACATTAATTATTTACCTAGAGATATATCTACATTCAGATGTGAAAAGAATAATAGTAAAATATATAAAAAAAAAAAAACGATCTTTATATGTATCAATCGAACAAATATCACTATTTATTTATTTCGAAAAGTGAAACGCGGTTTTCAAAAATATACTTTTGTATACTTTTGTATACTTTTGTATTTATACGTGTAGATATTACGATCTCACTGTCGATTTTACGTTATGGACCACTATACACGCAGTATCATTTTCCAGCAGAGTGCTTCAATATCGCACATTTCTTGAAAATTGCAATGTATACTATAATGGTCCATCAGAGAGACTTGTAGAGGATTATAGTACAGCCTTAAGCGTATTTTACATTAACACGTTTTTGCATTTTATTTTATAAAGTCTGCATTTCTATCAATATTTCAAATCTTTTGTAATTTTTCTATTACTTTTACACTTATCACTATTTTAATTATACTAAATTTAAATATTTCTTATTTCAATTCTTTTTTATTTTTTAACTTCCAAATATTCATGATGATAATCTTCTTTCTATCGTTTACATAAAGCGTTCACAATTATAAATTTTGCTCTGTAAGTCACTGTTTTAACTTAATCTTTGTAGATAAAGGATTGCTTTCTTAGGTATGCAAAAAATATGTTGCCAGGAAGCATTATAAGCTGCTTCGTTTGCACGACACGTTGCTACGTTGCATGCAGATTTAAGAAACTACATCTTGCGCACATTGAAAGACGATCCTGTCGGAGTAGGTATGGTAAGACCTACGTCAGCCGTACGCGGGCGCTATTAGTATCCTGATATTTAATCTCTAAGGAAAGCATACCAAAGTAAGAAGCGATTACTTTAATATACGGGAAAAAAAGGCAAAATTACGGCATTCGTCAGAAGTACATTTAATTCCGATAGGCATACTTTGCTTAATGAATTAGTTTATGATTAACTGGAAATTGGGAGATTACGCATAACATAAAAACACAAACATAAAAATTTAATTTTACTTAATTTATTATAGTGTTGATACAAAACTATTTAATCTCGTGAAAAGAGTTTAAATTATTATATATATTCTTCAATTTTTGTAGTAACCGTCACGAAAGTGACAGAGGTACACAATGCAAAATTTGAATTATAGTTACATCGGATATTTTACTTTAACAAACGCGATGATACACAATATGCTAGCAGTTATCAATGGCGAGGGGAAAGCTTACACAAGCAAACAGGATCTATTTTCGCTCGTAATTAAATAAGGGTATTATTACGTTTCAACGAGTACAGCCGATTAATCGAGTAATTAACAATCATCAGAGTGATTTACGTGGTGCGCGACTGGTATCGTCTATGTTATATTAAACGGCGTCTGTGCCCGCAACTCGCTGGAGGGCGATCCCGTCAGCGAGAATTCTCCGGCATGTATATTAACTCTCGGAGCGGGTCATTAATATCGTGATTTTTAATCAGCCGGCAAAATGAAATGAGCCCGCTTAACCGAACGACTTGGAAGTAGAATGTCGATAAAAAGAGAGGAGGCGGAAAGTTAAGTTTTGCCTCCGCTAAATTTCGCCCGGGCGTTTTTACACGCTTGTTTTTTGCACACGCAACTTTTGAGGTAGAATATTTATTTGAACTGTCGCTGAACTGTCGTGCTTTTATATAAACTGATTTACGTAGTCGCAATCGCCACTTTTCGCGCAAGATAAACGTGCGAAAAAAATTCAATTTCGAACGGCCGTATGCTTCGCTGAAAAGTTAGATCTCGCATCCCTCTCTCTACAGAGAATTAATTGAATAAAATAACTATCATTCTTTGTTTTATATATATATATATATATATATATATATATATATGCAGCTTAACAAAGAGCAATATTATTTCAATGCTCCACTTGTATAAAGAGAAAGAAGAACTGTATTAAATATCACAGTTATACAATAGGAAATATGTATGATGTGAAATTAAAGTATTATTGCAAATTATGGAAATATAAGAAGATACATTACATGAATTACTTATTAATAATTAATAATTATTGATATTATAAAACTCTTTTATTACTTGCAACATAATCTTCCTTCAAAAGAATATTTATACAGGATATTTAATGATTTTTTTTATAAATGTCATCTTTATATATTTTATATAAAATGTAAATGTAATTTGTATTTTAATCAAATATGCAAAGATTAAAAGTGTTCTTCTATATATATCAGCAAGAATTTTGTTTTGAAGCTTGGATCCTGAATAATTAAGGAATGTTATTTCTGCGAAGATTTCAAATATTAACTCTTCAATATGTACTTTGTCATCGTCATCAATGCATTAAATTAATAACACGATTAATACACGTTTAACAATATTTGATTCTCATTTACTGCGCTCTTTTTAATTAATTTCATCGCGCGACCTAGATCAGAAAAAAAAAAACGAAACGATAAGATCTCTCCGGATCAAAGAACGATCACGCATGCTCGATGTTTGGATCTCGGATCTTCTATTCTTCGTCGTTTCGTGGTATGACAGCTGACTTTGAAAAGCTGCACCCGTCTGACAGAGCTGTCGTCTGGATGACTTGAACAACTAACAGGCGCGGACAAAAATATACGTCTACACATAAGCGCTACTACGTTCCTTTCCACGCTACCGTGACCGACTTCTACCGAATAAATTATCGTCTTTTATAATTTGCATTAGCTGATAAAATCATCAAGTCGCAGTCCCCCAGTGCATGTGTGACGACCAGACGCATTTTGCTTTACTGACAATGTAACTTTCGAATGAAATCCGATCGCATTTTGCTCCTATTGGTGAATTTCACTACGCTTTGTCATCGTATATTTGCAGATTGATTAAAACATCGTTCAATAATATCATATTTTTAATGAGGAATATTCTCTCGATGAAGCGACTTTAAATTCAAAGGCAAAAGTGCACGGTTTTTATTCTCGATTTGTGTGATTTTATTACTTTGATTCTCTGTTATAAAAATAACTATTGAATTTATCTTTTTTAGTATAACTTTCAAGTCAAATCTCATAGATATGCTCTGCTAAAAATAACTTATGCGAACAAATTTATTGATTTAAATATAAAAGATTCCAAATTTTCGAAATGCATAATCAAATAATATCAATATAAAAGTTCGTTATTCCATTTTATGTCTAGTTCCTTCATTTGACAATTGAATGAAAAGGTACTAAAATGACTTTAAAAGTTGACGTAGTATCAATATTTGGACACATCCTTTTACTTTTTACCTCTCTGAAGTGTTGAAGCCAACTTTTACTTCTCGAAGGCTGCCGCTTGAAAGTAATGCTCGCAGAAAAGAAAAATTTCTCGCTCGAAAATAAGTAGCGAATGGTCGGAGGAAGAAGATTCGAACCACCTGGTTAGCGCGTTTCAATTTGCTCTCCTTCCAAGGGCATGCGAATAATAATAATTCATACGGTTACCACAGCGTGCGTCGGGACCGAAAATAACTTGGAAACGCGAATCGTGCCTCTTCGTCGGCTTACGTATAATATCGACTTGACGGCGGCCGAGTTTATGCCCCGTTTAAACTTTATGCTCGATTAAAGTCGTGCGCATTTACTTCCAAACTGCAGCCGGATAACGCTTAAATCCGCCGAGAATTGTAAATCCTATACGCGAGGCTGCATGAAACTTAAGGTGGTGATTTTGTATAACGAATATTTGAATATATTCGTTGTATTGCTCATACATAATTGACTCGCTGAAATGCTAAATTATGATAAAAATTCAAATTAAGATAGACGCACTTTTCATATAAAAATATTTTAGAAACGATATTAAGAATAAATTATTTTCTTGAATTTAATTGTTTATACAATTCGCATTTTAAATTTGAGTTTGTTTTTCTTATATTAACCCCTTCCCCCCCTCTTAACATTGTAGATGACGCACATATGCATGAGAAAGGTGAGCTCCTAGTGTAGTTGACGCATATATGCGTCATGAACAAAATCATATTTTAAAGATTATCATACCGTAAGCCAACTAAAATATGAATTTTAACAAATTATAAAATTATAAAAAATACAAAAAATTTAAAAATTTAGAAAGAAATAAAAAATGTTAAAAGCAAAAAAAAACAAAGAAAAACGAAATGCAAGGCTCTATCGTATCTTCCTCGTGGCCACGCGCGTATTCATAAAATATTTTATAAAATTAATTTATTAGCTAACTGTGCAACAATACTAATTTTTATTTTATATTAGAAGTACTTTAATATTTTTCGATAAAAAAAACCGATAATATATATTCTTGAAATAATATGATCTAATACTTAAAAAAAAAAAAAAGAATCATTTCAGGCTTTTGTTTGAGCTTATTGGTTTTTCTGCGATACAATCATAGTTCTCAATATACCTTTAAGTATTGTAAATCTCTTAATACCGATATCTGCATCCAATTTATATCTCATCTTCGGTAGCCGTGAAAATAGCGCGCATCGATGGGGAACAGTAATTCGTGTTTACATAGTATACAGCGGGGTATTACAGAATCCCTTCGTCTCGGTTAAGCCGTATTCTTATAGCGCCTCGTTGTAATCGCGTGCTCAATACGGTGGTACGTGGTTTTCGACTGATCTCAAGGCAGTAGATAGAATCACGTGCGAAACACTTGGTTTGTTACAAGGAAGGGCAATAAACGAAACTACATGGAAGCATAAGCGACGATTATTCCGACGCGCATTATTACCGCGATGAATATTGCGTGCTTCATGAATATCGCGTAATACATAATCATCCCTCGACTCTTTTATTAAAGCAGATATATAAAATATAAGCAAAATGAAGAATGAATTTACGAAAAGAGAACATTTTGTATTTTTACACCCGTGCAATAATTTATATATAGTCTTTAAAATAAAAAGTTGAAAACTACCGAATGCATGAATGTTTATCTTCCGTTTTTAGATAAACGTGATGATAAACGTTCATGCCGTATCATCCTCAATCCCACGGGGACAAATCAAGCGGCAGAATGACGATTTATGAAGAGAACAGATTTATTCTAATTGCAGACAGCCCCTTTGAAAAACGAATACTTTTTAATTGGCGCGGCAATATAAGCGCGAACGAGCGAGCAAGCGAGCGAACGACCATTCAATAACGAGATATATCCTCGTAAAGTCTCGACAGTCGTTGAACCCCGTTGAAAATTGGAAAGTTTTAATCTCTCGAACACAATGTCGATTTCATGGCGAAATTACTCGGTTTGAGGCAGACGTTCCCGAGCCGGGACGCAAATTGCGGGTTCCTTCGTTCGGCGGCCGACTCCCGTAAAGATTTGCATGCGCATCCGGCCGCGATTTCGAGCACGTCGATGATTTCTCGTTCGATGGGCCGCGCCGTTTCATTCCTTCATTTTTACTCGTCGGTCCGACTCGCCTCGCCTCTCCTCCTCTCACCCCCTCGTCGACCCGATCTTCCGCGCCGGCTGGGAAGTTCTCGAGTGCGCTGTTTATAAATACCGACTCGGTCGACCATCTTTCGCGAATTGCACGTGGCTTCTCTTCGTCCCTATCCGTGAACAACCGGCTCGTTGAACTTCTGAGAGGGCGGCTCTCGAGGCTGCGAGAGGTCGATCACCATCGATTATCGTGCCTGAGAGTCTGGCTGTACGCGAAATCCACCGGGTGTCCTGGGAATCTTGACAACACTTTCGCGCGAACATGCAAAATTATATATTACTGTATATAATTCAATAGATATCGTATTTTCTATCAAAACTGTTAGTTAACATCAAAATAGCTAAGTGCAGAAATTTATTAAATTTGCTAAATTTTAAAAATTATTGCTAAAAGCATTTAAAATTGAAACATACAAAAGTGATATTCATACAATGTTTCCGCTCAAAAAACAATTTTTTAAAATTAATTTCTAAATTAATTAAAAATCTATCGATCGAAAAACGCTGCAAAAAGTTTAGGATATATTCTACATATTTTAATTATGAAAATTAGATAATAATGTACAAAATTTAAAAAAAAGGAACAAAAAAATCAATAAAGCCTGCGTTTTTTTGCGCGAGAATTCACAAACTACGACGTAACCATGAATCAAAGTGCTCTATTGATGGAGTTAACAGTGCGCCGAGCTGAATCGCGAAAATGGCCATTCGTTACTCCGGGATTGGACAGCGATCGGTAGCGAGACCGACGGCGTAACAACGATTATGCCTCGCGACCGCGAGGATTATTTATTGTCGTGCGTTCTGACATGCCTGCCGCCATCGTGCAAATGAGAAGGACCGACGCAATTTCGGCGTGCCTGTCCGCCGCGCGTCATTAATAAAAGCTTCAAAGTCGCGTCCGCGAATGCCGCGGATAGCGAACACGAGATCAAGAAGGGCGGCCGTGTCGTGGGATGTTATTAACGTGACATAACGCCATAACCGTGCCGCGGCTCAGTCGTGCTTATCCTACCCTGGCGTGCGGGTGTCATCCCGAGGATGCCGCGGAATGGAAAAGGAGATGCAACGAGACGTTAGAGACTCTATATTTAAATGCGACGTCGCCTACGACGGTGACTGGGCCGAGAAGCCGTGGCTTTTGCACGTGCATGCGATTCCTAGAAAACCGTAAAATCGACACTTAACGAGGCCAGAGAGCTTCCTTTAGCCGTTTAAGCGCGAAAAAGCGAAACCGATAGAATGCTCTTCGTATTTCTCGAGATGTCCGATGTAGAGACTTTTTTTGCGCGGTTTTGCCTCGAGAGAGTTGCAGTACAAACACAGTTTAAAGAAAAATATGCAGTTCGTTAATTAAAATTTCCGTAAAAAGTTTAAAATTATTTAGAAAGAATCTATCAATCAGTAATGAGAATTAGCTATCTTCTTGGTCTAACTTTCGATAATTTACT
The DNA here is from genome assembly GCF_003227725.1 of Camponotus floridanus. Lineage (NCBI taxonomy): Eukaryota > Metazoa > Arthropoda > Insecta > Hymenoptera > Formicidae > Camponotus > Camponotus floridanus. The sequence continues at coordinate 3,581,467 of NW_020229214.1, forward strand.
TTTTAATCGATTATATATAATTCATGCAAAGAGAACGCAAGATTTATTTTAAAATAGAGTCTATACATTTAAAGCTATAAATAAATATAGATCAGCAGACCTGCCACAAGTTTTTCATCATGTGACTTATCATATTATCGTCCTAACTCCCTAATAGCACGCAAATGCATGAATACAATTTGCTCGGAAAGCTTATCGAGCGACCCTGAGCGATTGCCAAGTTTCACTTTGCGAATTCCATTTGTGGCGTACTTTTCTTCAAGATTAGCACTCGTAAACTTAAGGCGATTTCGATAAAAAAAAAAAGAGAAAGAAAGCAATTAATTTCAATTTGAATATGAAGTCACACACAAAAGTGGCTCGCTTGATGGAATAACTTAGGTAGCACGCGGCGCGCTGATTTTCACGAGCTTCGACTTGCGATAAGACCGAAACAGATTTCTCTTTTGTAATGCAAATCTCCTTGGCCAGGCGTTGTCATGGTACTCGCACGAAAGCACGGCCATAAAAGCAATATTGTCGTCTCACCGGCATTGACCCAATTCGCGCCATTAAATTATTACGGTGTATCAAGCCGGTAATAGCGTGTCCCAGGGGTTACCACCAAAACCGTATCAGACTCTCCATGCGAGCCAATATTATCGCATGCCGGGACAGGAATATCCGAGCATGCGGTTTCTACGTGCGTGTGATCTATGCGTGCTCTATGCGGAAATTAATTATTATCGCATATAATTTGTATTTACCGAGAAAGAATCATTCCTATAATCAAAATTGAATATTATTATCATTATTTCCATCTTGTACCATTGGTGGAAGAATACGAATATTTGTGCAACTCGGAAAAATGATTGATATCAACAAGGATAGATGATAGAAAATGATTTTGGCAAAAGATTCATAGTCTCGACGTGGCCCCTACATGTTACGCGTAATAACGATCTTATCGGAATCCTTCGCAGCACGTACGACCTATAGGTATGGATCAAGTGCAAACGGGGCAGGTATCGAATTCCCACATACCACAAAGTAAATGCGGCTACAGGCACCGGTATGGCACCCGCTGGCATAACAGCCCACTATCTGTTTCAACAGACGCTATAAAACCAACGCGTCACGTTGATAGTAGAGTACGATACGCGGACCGCAAATTTCTGGACATGGAAGGAAAGGGAGATCCGAAAAAAAGAAGGGAGGTAGGGAATAACCGGCGATAAAACTCGCAACGAACAGGACTCTGCTTTTTTTTGCGCTAGCAAAGCAGATTTTATGGAATTATTACGGTTAATGGACTACCGCTAGCTCTGTTACCATAATTATGCGGCCGATGATAAAAAGCGAGTGCATAAATAGTGACTTTTTCTCACGTTTGTAGATTTAACGCGAACCACGTATTTCTGAACAAAATTTTGTTAATAAAATTACAAGAAAGGCTATTATTTGTATAGCATATATATATATATATATATATATATATATATATATATATGTACAAATATAAATTCGTATTTAAATTTTATCGGAGTTTTATCATGAAGTAACATTTCATAAAAATGTAAAAGGTAATAGGAGCAAAACTAACTCGTAAAGACTCAATTTTTTCTTATTAATATATAAACGTAGCTCAGAAAGAATGAAAATTCCGTCCAACATCGCAATCTGTCCATCCAAGTACAAGCACTAATAAAACTTGAAGAATTTCAGCAACGCTGTAATATTTCGCGACAAAATTATTAAACGCGAAGAGAGGTTTGATTGAGATATTTTCAAAGCCAGCAGGATGCTGCAGCGAAATCGATGTCGCATATCGCTCATTAAAATGGCATATAACAAATACCATTTAAAAAAAGAGAATAAAAATGATAAAGCATGTAACGATATCCTCCAACTAGGTATCTTTGTTGGGAAACAACAGGCTCTCGCTTCACACACGATATTCCATGGGGTTCTCGGTCGATGGGGTATTAAACCGGCAATAATTACCCGCCGATCCGCGGTACACCATCGTAATGTCTTTATGGTGGTTCCTCGCGGCTAATTAATATCAATTCGATATTGCGGGTTTATCGTGTACACGGTGGTGTAAAACCTTTAATTAACTCTATCCTCAGCAGCATTTACATGTGACGGGCTGAGCAATTGTGAAAAATAAGGCTTTTTCCGATTTGTAAAACAACATTCAAATCAACACTCTATAATTGTTATTTCTAATTAGAATATGTAATTAAAAAATAATACAGATACATATTAAATATTTGTTATATATATGTATAATATAAAAAATATCTTTATTACAGGATTTATAATTAATAATTAATGATTTGTTATTTTTATCTCTTTGTAATTAATGATTTCTTATTTTATAATCGAGTGAAATTTATGAATTAATAATTATATATAGACATTTTAATACATAAATTTATTTATGCTAAGCAATCTCTCTCAGCGACACTTCCGTCTTTTTCCGTTATAAAAATGCTTTATGCTGATGGGAGTTTGGAACAGATGGACTTTCTACGTTATCTCTTGACTTTTCATGCTAGTGGAGCTACGTGTGCATGTATTATTAATTCCTGAACATTCGTTACCGAGCGGATTCGAGCCAATGGTAATAGTCGCGTCACGCGCGCGGAAAAAGGTTTTATCCATCGTTGGACGTGAGTGCTCAGACCATCGCGATTAATTCCCAGCAGTATCTTAAAACGATGAGGGGAAGGGTGCAACCCGCAAGGGTAAGAAAAAGCGAATGAAAAGAGACCGGCCGCAGTTGTGGTAAGATAATATCGAATCGAGCATAGACACGCGAGATTAGCTTGTATTAAGATTATGAATCCATTAGCGAGGAACGGTTAGATGAGGTTGAAATATTCCTTAATGTTTCTAATGGGCGTCCCTACTTTGTATCTTTTATAACGCGAGGTGCAGCTTGTTGTGGACAGAGAGAGTCAATGCATTTCTTCGATACGCTATCTAATAATGTCATTCGCGCTGAAAATACGAGATAACGAGGGATGATTGATTGTTATTCTTTATGATTCATTATTAAATATCTCCTCTAGTTTTAATTGCTTTAATAATCAGACATTATATGTGAATTTATATCGATGTTTATACATTTATGGGAATAATTCTCGTTTTAATCCATATTGTAAATATTTTAATTCTTGATGGAGTCTTAAGCGATATCCGCTCGAGAAATATAAAATAAGAGCTCTTTTATGATCAGTTCTTTGTAGACATTTTCAAATGTTTGCTATCAGCTGATCAGTCTTATATGACGGTAGTGGCTTTTATAATGATACCGTGCAATTAAAACGCGACGTGCTTCATCTTACGCGACAACGATAAATGTCGGGCAATAAAGCCGCCGCATTATGTTAATTAAAACGTTGATATTTATTGAAGGCATTCCCGGCTCGTTAGCGCTCGCGATTTCTCGGAGAAAACAACGGCATCGCACTATTCCGTCTTCCGTTCCGTCGACGGCTCGACGCGTGCAGTCGACGAGTCGTTTACTTTAATTACACGAGTGCGAAACAAATGATCCGTCGCGCGCAAAGGACCGGAATTAATAGAGCGACGCGTTTACATTAGTAACGCGTAAAATGAAAAAAAAGCGGCAAGAGTTGTTCTCACGCGCATGCACACATGACTAGAAACCCGGAAAATTTTATTATCCATAAATATTTGCCGCGTTTATGAAAAGCCAAATTTTCCTGTTGCGTGGCGCGAAATTTATTTCCGGGGATGCGCAATAATAAAATGTGTACCTGTTACTCGGTGACACGTGTACAAGAGAGGGCCGTGCTTTCGGTGTGTATGCGCGCATAAACTCATAAATCGTGAAATCCGCTTTAAAACTTCCGAAACGGTGGAGTTTAAAATTAAAAGTGATAACGCAACGATGCGGTAGCTAGAACATTTGCTAGAGGGGATGCAAACAATATATAAACCATGAGACGTATATTATATTATATATAAATATATTTATACATACATATATATATATATATATATATATATATATATATATACGCATGTATGTATATATTTTTTTTTCTATAATTTATTTTTCGTAATATATATGCGTCATATATAATGTGCGGTATGTGGAATTAAACCGCAATTTCAATAATGGCACCGGTGCGAAATTCATATTACCCGAGTTGCGGAGAACATTATATAACAGAACCACTGAAACTTGGTTACTAAGGACAATGCATTGCTTATTGCATTAGGTTAATAACTATTCCGTTTTGGCCAGCTTCCCTTACGATACGACACGTATAATTGATTATGTTCTGGAATTAAGTGCTTGTGATTTAAAGTACATAAGTATAGAAATATATAAATAATATATAAATAAGTATATAAGTATAGAAATAGCTCTATATGTAAAATTGTCGCGTTTACAAGATTATTTTTTAACTTATTATATATTTCAAGAGAATATTTTTGTTATTAAAATAAAATTGCCTATTAAATGTGGATTTTCCGATAATAATCACAATAATATTAAATAAACGCGACTTGGAATATCTTTTAACGTTTTTAATTCATTGATAGATATCTGAAATCGTATTTTACCACAATGCTGTAAGCTCGCTAGAATAGCAATTAGGCGCGAGCCGATGACACGATATCGCGTGACAAAATAAACGCAAAATGAACAACGTAGTTTACCCGATCACGTATACATGTTGGGGGGAAAGAGTAATCAATAGTGCGAACAGCGCGAAAAATAGATGTATTGTGCATGCCTCAACCTCCTGTTCTCCACGTCTCTTTGTGCGCAAATACCGTCCCAAATGTTTGAACCGCGACTCGATCAAAGCATATTTACCCCATGTGCTTTTCTCTCGCACGGCGTTTATAGTCTTACGCATGCAGATTATGTATTGCTTTTGGCCATAATGATTAAATGCCATTTGTAAATTTGTCGAATAAATTGCGACACTTCAAAACAATAATTATTAAAATTTATAACATTATAGAGAGAAATTTATAACGTGTTAATGTTTGTGCTATTGTAGATATAAATTCCCGTAATATTTTTAATTACTTTATAATTAAAGAGAGAAAGAGATATTGAATAAATTAAAACTTTTGCGTAAAATTTAATTGCGATTTTATGCAATTGCGTTATTATTAAAGATAGGCATCTAAATGCGCACAAATGCTAAAATAAATGTCATCGAAATGTTAAACTGCAAAATGCTTGTAGTCATCAGCGACAAATATTCGACTGAAGCTGCGCGATCGGTTGCGATGATATTTATGATAATGCGTTAAATTTATATTAGAGAAATGCGCTTGGTATGTAGCTGCGCATGTCATAAAAACATGATATTACAATTTTAACTATACGTTATACAGTGTAACATTACCGTGATATTACAAGCGTGGATCGTCAGAGATTTATATTTCACAAAGCACAAGCAGCACGAACTATAAATATAGCTATTAATAGTGCAACGCAGCATTCGCAATATAACGTTGCAACGAATGTATCATGTTTTAAGTTCCGGTAAATCAAGATGGATATTCCACAAATGCATTAATATTTTATGATCCAATTGTAACATTGGATTTTAGGCCAATTATTCATCAGAAAGATAAATATTTCTTTCCAGCATAATATAATTTATTATATAATATTATAAAATATATAAAATTAATAAAAGTTTTTAATAAATAAAGACAAATAGCACAATACACAAATATATATTTTCTGAGCATTTCTTTCATTTTTCAAAGAATTCTAATCAACAGCGATAAATAATTTTTTTATTAATTTACCTTACTCGATTAACCTATCGTCACATTTTTAACGTAATGAAATGAGAGTTTGGAATTCTATTTATATAATAATTTATAATTTATTTTACTCGAGAAATGCTCGAGAATTTCAGGAGAATCATTTTAGACTAAACAGGCCTTCTAATGTCAATCAGCATTTCAGTTTTATATAAATATTTTTCCGATCATGTACATTTGATATTCATAACATTTTAATAAGTATATTTGTAATATTATTACTACAGAGATAATTTTAGATAAATTTAAAAACTTCAAATTAATTTTAAAAAAATTTCATTTTTAAAATTAAAAATTTTTTTGGTTACTTAAAAAACAATATAAAATTTTAATTTTAGACTTATCTTTTTATAATGTATTAAGCAAGAAATACTTAAATTTTAGTTCAAAAGAATATTCTAAAATATAATTAAGTTTATTGGTCACGTATTAATGTTACGATATCTAAAATTGTAAAAAAAAACTTAAGAACTCTCCTTTAAAAAGATATCATTTTCCTGAGGATTAGCCTTTCATATAATATGAAGGACATTAATCCTTCTCTCGTGCTGGAAAAACATCTTGATAACGTTCGTGAAACGTCACACGACAGGGAGAAAAACGCAAACATACGCTCAATTACACGAGCATGCATTTCAAGTAGTAGCGGACAATTTTCCTTAATTACTGAATCCTCTACAATACCAAGTTTGATTATACTCAGACACGTGAGTTTCGCTTTCTTGTTTAAATTGTACATACAGTTGCGGAGAAGGATTATGACGTTATTTCCATGGATTTCGTGCAAAATATAAAAGGATATATATAAAGAGACGAGGTACGCGCACATAATTCTGAAAAATGTACATTGCAAAAAATACATCGTTTATTTTAAAATTAGTACCAACGTGCGCACGAATATCAAGTTGTTGAATTATTTATTCATTTTGTTTTACCAGATCAATACTATATTCAAAAAGAGAGATTTTTCTTACACACATACACACATTCACACACGTACGCACGCACACATACACGCACACATCCAATACTGGATGTCAATAGCAAGTGATAAACTTTGTGTTCGATTTGCCTTACATATCGAGAGGACGACACTGCAAAGTTGCAATATATCGTTATTGCAAACAATACACAGGCATCTGTGAATTGAAATTTCAACTTTAAATTGAAATACAAATCCATCGTAACCTCCGGCAAAAATCTGGCATTGTCACTTCTTTTATTTCCAGAGGCAGCGGATTTTCCCCATGCAAAAATGTACAAAAATCCGATACGTCCATATTTATTGACTGATCCGGTGCATTTTCCCTCCACGCTTCTTCACGCGCGGAATTTTATCCGGGTGCCGTTAACAACATAAAAATACATAAGCCCTCGACGCTGCGTTTCAATTATTCGCGAGCTCAATTTTTGGTTTATCGTGAAATCGACTGGCGAAATAATCCCATTGCTCACGTAACCAATTGTGTTTTCCTCTTCCTGCTTCTGTGTATTATGACCACATTCTTAAAAAATAATATGTAAATGTTTTACGGCTACGCAATTTATATGATATATTCCGTACATTCGCCGACAAATTACGCAGTCAAAATGCGCTAGCTCCGTTATAACTTATATTTTATGATGACGATATTTTATAACGGCATAATAACGAAACAAATGAAAAATTTAGGATCATTCGATCTTTATCAAAACTTTTTGATTTCTCGTTGATTTTCGCGATTTATCTTTAATGAAATATGTTTGATTGAAACATCAGTAAAATAAATTCTCAAACAGACAGCGATTGAATGAGAGCTTGAAATGAGCATCGCTCATGGAAATCGACGGCATTAATGTTGACGTTAATTACGCGGTTCGCGTTAACGGTAATTAGTCGTCGCCCAGAGAGGAGAAACAGAGGCGTCGTGTTGCGACGCCGTTTAGATTTAGACGCCTGATTTCCAAGCATGAAAGCACGCCGCATATTTACTTTCTTTTTCTTTCTCTCCGTGTATCGCTCATACACCCTTTCAAGTTTGGCTCGCGGTGTTACGTGCACGTTGCGTTCATGTATGTACGCGTGAGCATGCGTGTAACTTCATAGCCGATGAGCGACATATACATCGTCCGTGATTTAACTCCGCAAAATATAAAAGCGAGCTGTCTGGGAATTATAATCGTATTATCATAAAGGCTACGTATTTTATTCGTATTTTATCGCAATTATTTTCGGACATTAATTATCCTTTATTTTTTTTCCATTCACTTTTAGTTATAAAATGATTCGATAATGATACGATAAATGTGATGCGATAATAACAGATCACATACATAAAAATATTTTTTTTAATTACGTCACATTTTTCTTCTACTATTTAAAAATAATCACACTTGCAAAAATCGTATTTATGAATGAACATTCGATATATATTTGTTTAAAAGAAATTTGCACAAATTTGTAATTTCCAAAATTATTTCGCGAAATCGCAATAATTAAAACTACATTATGCCTTCACGTTGAGGATAAGAATAATAAAAATTGCATTGCGTTTTGAACATTGTAATTAAGAAAGGTAAGCGTAATAGAATGTACGTTTATAATGAGCACGCGGAATGGCGGTATGACGATAAACGAAGGACGTGACGACGAAAGAGCAAAAACGAAAAAAATGACGTAAAGGCAAAAGCATTTTTTCCCGGGTGCTCTTCCATGCGGAAAAAATAGCATCAACAGAAGCGCTAAAATGCACGACTTTGACAGGCACTTCCGCCTCGAGACGTTTTTCGTTAATTGCTACGTGTGTTCTTCAAAAAATAAAAAAATGATAGTTATTGCGCTTTTCGTATATATTTCAACGTCAATATTGCACGTTGACTTTTATACAATAAAAGCTGGGAAATTATTTGTAAATTTAATAGAAACTCTTCACAAAAGAAAACACAATGACGATGTCATCCAACAAAAATATTCATTCAAAATTATAACATGTAAAGTATTTACAAATAAAAGATTTACAAAAGGTTTGTTATAGTAAGATTAGATAGATTAGATAGATTAAAATTAAACACATTATATAATTGGTGTCTTTCAATTCAATTTACATATAACAAAAAGCTAAAAAGTCGTAGCTATACATATTTAATTACACAAATAATTGCAGTTCCTATGAGCAACACAATAGTGTTCTTTTTCCAAAAATATAAAAATATACTAAATATTAATTTAGAAGTAAAATTACAATAATCACATTTATAAGAAATTATTATAACTCTACTTAAATATATTTTAATCAAAATATTGGCTGTTACAACACTATTTATTAACGTGTAATATATTTAAAAAATTTTTTAGATATATATCTATTTATAGATAAATATCCAGAATTTTTTAAATTTTGTTCTCATCAACAATGCTTTTCATTTATGAAGTTTTCAAGCTGAATTTTTTTGAAGCACTAACGAGAAGTATGTTTAGCCATATTTGCTTTATATCAAATACTAAAATAATATTACAGACTATTTCTATTGTATGCAATGTTCTAATTTAATTCTCGTACAAAAATATTTCTCTCGTAATATTTTTGAGATAGTAAAAATGAATGTAAATCGGTATTAACAGAAAATATAAAAACAAATTATGGAATTACGCAAAATTTTAAAATATTCTCATTGCTGGTTTTATATCGAGTAATCAGTAATATTAGCATCAGATTATTCGCGTATTTGCGATTCGTGTTTCCCGATACATGAATAATATAAAGAAATCTGATTAATCAAATTTTGATGAATCTTCTATCTACACACTATTCACAAATTATAAACGAATTGCGAGTATACAGTTTAGAGCTAACAGAATATATACAGATATAAATTCTATTTATTTGAAAAATTGAAAATAATACGAATATTGTGAAAATGTAATAAATTGTACTATTATAAATACTGATAGAGATTAGATTTGTTATAATTATTTTGGCAATTTATTAATTTATTAATTAACATGCAAAACGCACATATTTTTAACGAGTCACGATTTATATAATCACATAAATTGAAACATTAATGATTTTTATTTTATTTTATTTGTTCTTTAGATATATATACACATACAAGAAATGTTTATTTTTGGTTAAATATAATTAAAGCCAATCTAATAACAAATATTTTTCAAAAATATAAATTTTTATGTTATGCTTTAATTATTTTTTTTAATTTTATGCATTAAACTAATTTTAAAAAATTCCTAATTTATATATATATATATATATATATATATATATATACATATATATATATGTATAAGTACCGATATTCCCAAATATACATATATTTTATTTTAACATCAAGATAAAAATGATTTGAGAATTACCAGAATCTCGAAACCACTGTGATGCATGATTCACATCAACAGTTGGCGTTTCGTAGACTGTAACAGCTGGTAGAAATAGTCGTGAATGTCTCGGTACTGGTGCATGCATCTGTGTTGGACATTGCATTGGAAAATGCGAAACGCTGATATTCGCAAACCTCCGGAGAACATCGTCTACGATACAATTATATCATATTGGAAAAAGAACAACGCACTCTGTTTATCGAATATTGTGGCACGTAACAACGAGCCTTGACGCAAAAGAACGAAAAGGAGCTCGAGCGATTTTAATATTTCAGTAAGCCCGCGGAGAGTGTACGCGGCGTTGTTTAATTATCTTGATTACAATGCTGCCTCGCGATTCGCTGATTGCGCGGAGGTAAAAGTACCGTCGAGGTCGTTTAACGAACTTGGCCCTTTGATCCTCGTACCAAAGTTCTTAATTATTTTTCCACTGCTTAAGGCAGTATATCTATGAAAGAAAACGTTATATGTATATTTATTCGTAATACAATTTTTCATAAATCCATTAAATGGAATATTATGTATATATAATATACATATATATACGATATGGCACATACTTTATTATATTATGACGTGTATATAGGAAAAAAATATAATTCTTATGATGGCTATAAAGCAAATTAACGCAATGGAATTGTCGGGTTCCATAAATAAACTTCATAATTTTATTCAAAAGAATAAATTAATAAGATTGTATAAAAGAAAAAACCGTGTTCTCAACAATTACTAAACTTCACTTTTTCTTTTGTTGCTTCTTTTGTTCATATAATGCATATGAAAGACGCATTATATTCTTACTTTTGCTGATGCAGAAACACAGATTTTATCTTGTTCACGTTCAACTCTTAACGCATTCCATCTCATTCCTGGATTACACGAACAGCGTAATAGACGCACCGTACATCCTGTTTTACAGCACGAGAGGATGCTCTGCTCGCGAGATGCATGCTATCGCGATAAAACTCGCATGGACCATCGTGGCCGCTTTATGTTCTCGCGATATGGGGTCGGTCTACTTGGAGAAAGAACAGAAAAATCATACAAGAATTATCTAACATAAGAGTCTCTACGTAATTTCTCCTGCATTATAGCGAGTCCATGTCGGTTGTTATACATACTAGTGCATTTATCTTTTCTGAACCAGTTGCTCTGGCCAAGATACGAGTGTCAGGGAATCTTGAAGGAGATGCATGCGCTTTCGCTGGATAAAACGATAAAAATTACTGCTTTGGAGCATTTCAGGTCACGAAAGCGAAAAATAGAAAAAATAATGTGCGACATTTCACATATTTTTTCGTTTGAATATTTATTATCAATTAATTCACACGTTTCTTATACAATGTATTAACGAAATATATCAATTATTATCAATGTATTAATTAATGTCAATTCCTTAGTTTAGTAAAAATATGAATTATTTATAATTCATTGTAACATAATCCATACTTGTTTTTTTATTTCCATTTAAAAATCGTTCTCTTGTACTTGTTGTAGACACTTTGCAATTCGTTGCATATCAATATATATATATATATATATATATATATATATATATATGTATATTATATATAATACATTGCATAAAATTGTAAATAAAACTTTATCTTGAATTTTTTCGAAATTGTGAAATGTATAGATTATTTAAATATAGTTAGATTAAATACATATATATCCATGAAATAGGTCTACATAAGCGATTTTAAAATTATACATAACTGCATGTTACAAATATAAAAATTTTATATTTTATATGATCGACAATGTCTTTTGAAATCTTATTGCTTTTGCATATTTATTGACAATGTCTTTTCAAATCTTATTACCTTTGCATATTTATACGCGAACAGAAATCAATGCATCCATTTTATCACACACAGATAATACAATCGAAATATCTGCTCGATAACGTAAATTTATTTCTAGGATCTGTTAATAAAAGATAAATAAGAGATCGATTTCGTTAATTTTATTATGGTATTTGACATTAAATATTTATGAAGTAATATATGTATTATCTAACATTGCCGATATAAATTCTCGTCGCACATAGTTGAATCTACGACTGATCGCCGATTCGAATAAACGCTTATCTAAATTGTAAAAAGGTTGTAGGTTTTGCTTGACTAGTTACACTCGCTAACGAACCACCCACACTGTCGGAAATTCTTAAAAGTGTAATATATCCTCCAAGCGAAACGATATTTTACTGCTCTCGGTTACATTGCAACTATTACCGTCATTACTTAAAATAATGAAGAATGAATATCTTAGCGCCAACAAAGCATTTGTAGGGCATCAAATATTGATATAAATGATATAAAAAATGTTTAAGATTATTACATATTCAATAATAAGATTATATCAGAAGAGTATCATAAAAAATTATATATTTTGATACAAATAGCTGTCATATTTGCACAGTCACAGAATTAATAACAATATAAATAACATATTTACATATTTAATAACGCATACTGCATTTTCGAAACATTTGCAATCATAATTATAATTATAAATTATTTATTTCCGTCTATACGTGAAGCAATAATATTTAAAACACCTTCTGTAATTTAAAGCAAGAGAATGTATTTATAATCTCCATGAAATGTTTGCTATTAGTTTTCGTTCAAGACTCTGAACACAGAAATACACTAGGAAGTAATTTGCCGCCCGAATGACAAATCGATCGATCAATTACTACTCTTAGCGCAAACTCCAAGGAGCTTTTCTTCGCCGTATTTTAGGTCAGTTCAGGTAGCTCCTTTATACGCGACCCTGCATTTATCTTTGCTGAACTACTTGCGTCGGCAAACGAATCCCGATTTGACAGCCGCGGAAGTGAAACAATAGTTTGGCGCTCCTCTCGTATACATAACCAGAGATGTTTAGTATCGATTCTGCTAACAGACCATCATACGCAGCTGGTGGAGAAATGCTAAAATGCATGTAGCGGACTCAGTGACCGTCTACGTTTCTACGCTACAAAAGCAGCGATTGTTATTACTGCTCCGGACTGCGTCTAAGAAACACGACATTTGCTTTGAATTGCACTGTTCGAAGACTCAAACGATTCTCTTGTTGAAGACAATGACCGCTTGTAAATTGATGTCATGACGAAGGCAATATTATTGGTCATGGAAAGATTGGTCGGTTAAAATTTCATTGATCCAAATGCAAAAGAAATATATATGCATATATATTTACCCTTAAAATGTTTTAAAAAATTATGCTTCTATTATTTGTTTTTATAATATATTAATAATATAATAAAATAATATACTTATATTTTATTGACATACAATGTATAATTTTTTGAAAATTATATTTGAATACATGAGGTATATATATGCGTTTGTGTATATATGCTAACGTATTATAATGAGAAATGTTATATATATTAATATCTTTAAATTATTCAAATATTGAAATTACTAGAATAATGTAAGTTAATTTTGTTATTTAATTTTTCCTCGCACAACAGATATTGTAGAAAGCAAAGATAAAGTTTAAGCAAAATAAATTTGAAATAATATGATTAAACGGAGAATTGACAAATATAATCAATCAATGAATTATTAATTATTCAACGTAACAACGAGCAGTCGTAACATTTTAATATAATAACAGTGTAACATTTTTCCTACCTTTATAGACTTCCTGTCTGATTAAATCTGGCCGGATAAAAAACTGAGCTAAAATCGATCTCTCAATATCATTATGACAAATGTTATATTTTAAACACTTGGATTTTTACGCATTTTTCATCTGTCAGACAGTTTCTTCGTATTTCTAAGACTCTTTATTTTATCATACATCTCGCATAAAACATAGCTGGTGTAGCACAGTTGATGCGTCACCATATCGCACCATAAATACGCAGCATATGAGCGCGATTCTACATCCCGGCGATCGTTAATATTTGATTTTACTGAGTTGACACGTGCGCGGCGCGAGGTGAGGAACGACTGTTCGCCACGAAACAAAAAAGAAATTTCATCTTGGATGTATGCCAGCTTGATAAATTCAAGCATAGACTGAGCGACACTATATTACAGCATAGAATCCCGTTTAAATGTTTTAGAAGTCAACATGTATTTGTTGCGTTACAACTTTCCTCGCCGCAATAAGTTTTCACGGTAATGCGGACAAAGCTTAAGTTTAAACACTAAACTGTTAATTGCATTGTTCTGGGACGGAAGAGGAAACGACAGTAATGTAAAAGCCATCTGCCTTCTATGTCAAACTATTATACCATGAATTAACTGTCTCTGTCTTCAATTTGCTACCATTACTTCGAAATATACACAGACACTAAGTATCACTTGTTATTTTGCAAAATAATGATAGCGAATAGTGGTAGTGAATTATTATCTATTATTGAAAAACATAGAGTCAACAAGTCTATAAGATAATAAATATGTATTATATTAATATAAAAAATAATAGTATTAAAAGAGAGATTTTAATTATAAGTAATCTGAATACTAACTTTTATTTAACTGTTCGTTTGTAGAATGAATCATTGCATACCGTTCACATTCCTGTCATTCCTAGTTACAATTATTCGAGAGTAGCAAGTCGAACGAAAAGCCGTCGATATATCAAATCAATTCGATACCTTTGCTTTTTTCCACTCTTGTTGAAGAGACCAAAGGCGTTGATATTTCAACGGTAAACTCAATCAAGAGATTCCATTTGCATTTCTACGCTGACATGTAGAAGACTATATTTCCTATCACGGCAGCTTTCTTTCTTATCTGACACGATATTTTCATTGCGCAGCTATCTCCGTCCATCCTTTATCTAACTTGCTGCAAAATTCCCATGAATTCGATCGCAGAAATGAACAGTCGCTCTAAATGCAATATTCAACTTATCTAGATTTGCGATTTTAGACGCTCCGAATGCGCTGGAAAAATCGAGAATGCGATCTATTCGGGCGAGCAGACTATATTTTCTCAGGGAAAATAAATCGGTCTGCAAGCGGATATTACTACCACAAGGTGTACATTATAGATCCTCCTAACTTCATGGGAAATTGTACGACTTACAATCAGACATAAACAAATTGAAGTACATTATTGCGCGAATTTTTACATTATTCAGTATCGGATAAATTGAAATAATTAGAATGATATATATGCACACGCTCATATGACAAATTACATCATGTCATTTTCTAGCATTTTTAAAATTATTAATATACAAATACACATGGTATCAGCAAGCATATGCATAATCTGAATATAATCATCGCCTATAAATTATTCGATTCTCAAATCTCGGCAAGAAGATGAGGCAAGAGGAATCGCGCAGCGTCGATCCTTTGTCTTACTCTGTCGCGGTTTCTCTCCTTTATTTCCACCCGCGACATTTCTACGACATTAAGCAGGCGTATCGACAACGTGCGGCGTGTGAGATACGATCGGATATCCGGCCGATCCCGCGGCGGTATCCCTTACGTTCCTTCCCCTATTCTGTTTCTCGCAGAGCCTCTCCTTCGGGTTGGGGTTGTCTGCAAACTTTGATTACATCTGCCAGCAGCCTGTCCTCCCATCCCTCTATGCTTTCTCATCCCGCCACAACTCAAATATAGACATGTACTACCAACACCTTATTCTTGGACGTTGACTACCAAGCCCGCGTCACCCTGTGTAACTGCCCCTTTTTGTTCTTTCAGATTCCCACACCATTATCCCTCGTCCCACCAGATTTACCATTCTCGAGGACTCTCCCGCCATTTTCATTCCTCTCTGCGCCGCTTCTGTCCTCCCGTCTTCGCGAAAACCCATGGAAACGTATTTAGCGGATGTTCCGGTCGACGACGCGAGATCTAATTTCGTTAGCCGCTACGTGAGTCGCCTGGCAAAAGTGCAAGATGAAAATTGCGTCTTCTAGAATGCTATTGGATTTACGACGTCGTTGTAGCGATCGAATCGAATCAACGACAAGCCATACGACTTGAATCGTAGAACCGCAATGATAAGCACTTATCATCGCAGCGGCGAGTATATCTTTCAGAATTAGTTATTTTTTTTCTAAATCGTTATGCATTTTTGTTGGACGGTCTACCATGTTACTAAACTGTTGTAATTACTTGTGAATTTGGACTGACAATTTATTTCATTGAACGCGAAGCGCATTTAATGATGCATGCGACTCAAATTTTATGGAATTTATTCCATCGCGCGATATAAATGTGACATAAATTTAAAAATTCAAATTATTTCGCGTTCATTTAACGACTTTTGTGTTGTAATATGCATTCTCATTTTATCGAGCGATGTATCAATTTTAAATATCACTGCGCTTCAAACAGATTTTCAATGTTTGATTTAAGAGATCTTTTATTAAACATTCATATTAATTTCAAGTGACTATATTTTATAAATAAAGTGTCATTTTATTTTAAAGACCGCGCAAAAATTAGTCTTGACGTTTGCTCTTAGGTGACATTTCACAAACGTCCCTCATCAAAAACTTTGTCAAAAAGAACTTAAGATATTTATAGAACAAGCACAACGAACGTGGGCATATTGCGAAGTTTTGTCTCATCGTAACGACGAATTACGAACTGTCGCTTCGGGCGATCGACCCTTTGCATCGCTCAGACACTCCTCTCAGTTCGTCGAGCAAAGGTTCTCCATACAAGACGATTATCCCGAACGATCGCCGTTATTGCTTTCCGAGAAGATATCGCGCTATTTTAATTGAGCGTAACACTACATAAGATGGCAAGACTCTCCGCGAAAGGCCACATTAGAATTCCTAGAAGCGCAAATCTGTCGTGCAAACGGCACACGCCAAGTTTCTATCTTATTCTGCGAGCTGGCGGTTAGTTCATGAACCACGATATTTCGCATAGAGGATGTCGTCGACGACTTTGAATAATCGTAGTAATAACGGAGACAGCGGTTTAAACTTCTATTGCGTTCGCGACCATTCATCGTACATGATCAAATAATGTAGCTTTTATCTCATACACACACATATATTAGACAGCGCGTAAAGCCTTGATATTTTAATTAGAAAAAAATCAGATAAATTAATCGATTAATTATCGATATTAAAAAATCGGGAGTTTTTAAATAAAATATAATTTTATTAAGATTAAGAGAACTTAATCAAATTAACTTTTACATGAAACTCGAAACTAAAATAATATTGTCATCTATTCTCCCGATGACATTGTTTGTTCATCATAACGGCATTCATCACACTCATTCTACAAGAGAACCATGGAAAGAGTAGTGACAACGTTAACAGGAAAAGTGACATCGTTCGTTAGGTAGCTCCTAAAGCTCTCGTTAGACGCTGGGTAGCCGTCACCGTTTTATCCCGTCGAGAATTAATCGAATCGTCGATAAAGTGGATTATGCGTCGAGGTTCGATGGGCCTCGATTCTATAATGCGATTGGCCATGCTCTTCCCGCGGGAGGTATTTTCAGCTTCCTTCAAGTATAATGATTTGTAATTAGATATTACCTGCAACGTATTAAGGAGGGCGTTTAATATCTTAATAAAGTTAGCGGGAAGTATTCGTAGTCGTTATCTTAGGGTATTATAATTAACTAGCTCGCGAACGACTCAACGGGAGTGATTTTTTTCCCCTCACTTTCAAACTTTTATGCTTGTACAAGAATTTTTTAGAATTAAAAATGTATCGTGTCATTCGACAAATATTTTTCTACTATATTTATATTGGCGAAATTCTGTAGAAATACAAAAAATAAATCGTACATGATAAAAAACATAAATATTGAGATAAGAAATGAAAAAACCAAAGATATGATATAATTACAAATAAGAAGAATATTATGATGAAAGTCGATGAGAATAATTTCATTGAGTATTCGCTCAGGAATTAAATCTTATATGCGAGATGTAGATTTCGAATGTACATTTCTGCCATTTTATTGTCGGTAGAGAATTACACGTCAGTGGGCGAAAACGAGGGAATAATTTACGCCAGTCGTCAGGCCAGAAAGGAGAAATCTGCGTTGAGGGGAAAAAGCGTTCGTAGGCTGACTTTGTTACTCGTTCTTATCCTGAGCTTTTTGTCAGGTAAAAAAGTTTCCCCGGGAAAAGGAACCAATTTAATAAGGCCTTAATAAAACTTCCCCGAGAGAGGTAGACGCTTGGCGTACGGCTGTGTTTGACGGCTACTTCACGGTCTTCTTCTTTTTCGATGTGAAGAGTAAATTCACGCTTCCTCGTAACGGAGTGGTATAACCCTTTATTGGCAGAACAGCGATACCGTGTACTCATTCTCTTACTCTCTCTTTCCCTCGTGGTACAATTGTTCGCCTTTTATTCTGCGTCAAGGGTTACGAGGTATAGAACTAGATTCGTTGAATCGATAGTTACCTGTTAAAGAATCTTATAACAATGACGATGCATTATGTTAGAAAGAAGAGTTGTTTAAGAGTTGTTTATTTTTTTCTTGCACGATATGCCATGTACACCTGAAATGACATGTCGATTTATCGTATTATCGTACAAATAATTTTTTAACAATTATCATTAATTTATTTAATTTTTTACTTGTTAAGAACTGATATTTATATTGGCTTTGTTTTTCTTGTTGCAGAGACCTTCAAGGAAATAATATATCGGTGATATTCAAAACAGACTTTGAAGATATGGCAACGCTCCACGTTTTGTAAGTAATAATCTTTTACTTTGATCAAATCTTTAATTATTTGTCAAATTAATATAAACTGTTAATTATATTATTGTATTAATTTTTATTGTTGAACATAAAAAAACTATTTCAGAAATATATCTATTTAATTTCTAATTAACGTTAATCATAAAATGCAAAAATTACGTTGTGGTATATTATTTTTCTATATCAATATATAGAAAATCATTTATATTATATTCGCATTGCAATAACCATCTTTTTTCGATTGGTATTGTACATTAGGATTTTTTATATTACAGGTTGCTATCTAGCAATCAAATTCACACCATCGAAAGAGGGGCTTTTCAAGATTTGGTGGCAGTGGAAAAACTACGTCTAAATAACAATCAAATACGCCATTTGCCCGATCTTCTCTTTAGCAATATGATGAACTTAAAACGCCTGTGAGTACAATATTATGAATTTCATCTATATTATATAATTACATGATAAATCTTTTGACATTTATGATTTATTAACGTTAGACTTTAGCGTCTTGTTAACAGACTTGCATTATTGCATTAGTTTTGCAAATTCGAGACATCTCATGTGTGAAAGATCGACGAACAAACAAGTACAGCAGAATTTGTTAAGAGCCGGTAACATGTCGTTGGGTTTATGCAATCTGTCAGTGGTATACGGTACATAACGTGCGACTAAATAGCGCAGCAACATTGCGAGATACGAGCGATGTTGCAACGAGTCTACAACGTCATGAAAGTTCGTAATATCGTAGCAACATCCGCGCCGGTATTTTGTGCGCGCGTATTTCTCGAGAAGCGAAATCTCGGGAGAATAATTACATGTGAGATCAGTCCAAATGTCAAGTTTCATATACCAGATATATACGCACAATACGCACGTACATATTGCCGCCTCTACATCCCTTTCTGTCTCTCTGTCTCTCTCTGTCTTTTTCTCTCCCGTCATTGTGTTAAGCGCGACGACGAGGTTTATCGCATAAACTTTTCAGACGACGGCCTACATACCTATTGTACATGTACGTATGTACTGCGAGAGGCAAGCCAAGCCGGTAAGCCTGTGTAACCTGCCGCGAGTCGATCGAATGTACGCTGCATACGCGACTTTTCACCCCGGGGTTTAGTTTCTTAAAGGTGATCGTTCGATATGTAACCCGCCGTCCCGACGTTTGCCTTTCGTCTTTGCACGCGACGCTCTAAAGTGTTTTCACTCTTCCGTGACCAGTTGCTTGAGTACGGGGTGCGCTATCGCTCACCGACTGTCTTATTAGCGAGGCCTGATTCGATAACTGGAGGAGGGCAAAATGAATAGACGGGAGAGAGTCCACAATTTTAGACATTTGCCATGTACAAAGATTGATGAAGTCATTAGTTAGATATGATAAAATCGATCGCCTCGCGTTGTTCATATATGGTTGCGCGTGATTCATGCCAGGATAATATTTGGAAAAATATTACATCAGTATTGAAAAGTTTTTAAAACTTGAATTTTATCTTGATCTTAAATAAACCTTTACAGCAAAACTCTCATCTTGTCTTGTTTCGATTTTATAGACAATTTTTATTCAATATCGAACAGCTGTTTAAAACAATATTTAATCTTACAATCTTAGTTTTATTGTTTTGACAATTAATTCAAAATCTCGTCTCGAATTTCGAAATAAAATAAGATCAAGACTAAAATAATAAAATAAATAAAATAATATCAAGACTAGTTTAGATCTCTCTCATGCAACTTTATATATGAATCTTTAATACGCACACAAAAAACTCATTAATTTTGGCGCATTAAAAGAGAATAAACTCTATATTCAATCATTATGAATATTACACACGAGAGAAATAATTATTATAAAATTATATTTAAAAAAATATTGTACTTTTGATTCATGATCATTAATTTTATTTTCAATTTATTAAAGATACTCCACTCTTGGCTATTGATCTCAGAAAGTGATTATATCGAAAGAACACGCGACCGTTCTGTACACACAAATTATGCTCATCCATAAGGTATCCATCGAGAAAGCGAACCGACTTTTTTCCAACGACATGACTGGTCCTCCCCGTATCCGACATACGGTTCGCCTCTCACTAACGAGAACAGCCACCTTGACGTTCATAAGAAATACCGATCCCGCGTGATTACGCTGTCCCGCCTTCGATGCTTTTCCTCTGAACGCGCGCGCCGTAACATTCTTCACGATCCGGAATCTCAATCAAACGCGGCACGACGCTACCTCGGTTGTAGAGAAAAACAAAATAGAGACAGGCCGGGTCGACGAGCAACGATATCGCGTCTTTATCGCGATGGAGCGAGGGGCACGAACCGTTTCCGTTCCGAGATTCCTGGTGTTCCCGGCAGCTGCCAACCACGCAGTCGAAAAGTGCACGAGTCTTCTCCTCTCGTCGTGGATGACAGGACGACGGGATCCGGGAAGAGAGCCGAGGCGCAAAAAAAAGAGAGACAAGAGGAGCGGCAGCAGAAAGCGAAAAAAGAAAAAAATATGAGGAAAAAGGAGAGGAGGAGATCGTTCATCTATCATCCTGCAAAGTGGGCAAGATGGACGGGACTCGAAACCTCCCGTCTCCCTCTTGGAGGCTGCGCTTCGCTCGGGCATAACCTGCAGTTTCTGACGATAAGGCTGGATCAGCCACCTTACAAAAGGACGTATTATGTTACGACCTTACGGCAAGATTCCCACGAGCGTTTGGATGCCCGATAATCCTTCATCCGGCGCGGATAAATCGGCGTTAAAATCGTAAAGTGGAAGATGCTAATTCGCGCATTGCTCCGGCCGCTATTCAGAAACTCTCAGAAACTCGTAATTCCGCGACAGCTTGCTTTGCAGACCTTCTCCAAGATATTTCTCTAATTTATAATTAAATCAGACCCTCCCGCATTACAAAACTCGCTCTATCTTTCCTTTTCTCTTTGTGAAGATTCTAAATACGGGATTCTCCGCTTTTTGTCGAAAGAATCAACGAAGCAATGTCATATTGCAGTATTATTTTTGTACCTTTTCTTCTTACACAATATTGTAATGTTAAGATAAAATTGATTACATACTATATTCATTATTTACATATATATAATTCCTTTTTTTGTGTATACTTTCTCAATGTATAATTAAACTATTTTACAATTAATCGCGATTTATAGAAAATCATCGCCGGGATACAGAATCTTGAGCCTGATAATTGAGCGATAAATGGACAGACAATTAATTAAACCCTCCTTGATACACGGTCGAAAGCCACGTGGACTTAATTATGTGCTCGTCTCGTAAATTCGATGTTGACTCGCCGGGATGTGGGCAGATCGCGGCGAACGTAACATATGATTAACCCATCGCGCAAACGTAAAAAGATACGGTATTCCATACGATAAGAGGATGAAACCTACGTGGTAATAAATGGTTTGACACAATGGAAAGGGGCGCGGGCACTTCGCTGATTAGTATCACTCCGTCGCACGGTCGTATTTGTGGCGCTTGTAACGCGATGCAGCAACGTGCAAGCTTATATTTTACGACGTTGCAAAACATTTGTCCACTGTTATGTTTAAGCGTGATAATAACCAGGACAAACGTCCGATTCCAAATGGAACCGAAGTCGCGCGACCATGCGAATGATTTAGAGGACAAAATTCGAGAACCCGAAGAGACCGCGGTGCTTTTCAGCGTCGACAAATTATAGGCCCGTCATACAAGGAGCCGTGCACTCAACTCCCGGTTTATCGCTCGAGCGGCTGTAATAATTATCGTACAGTTGTTATCGTGTATCCCGACGATCGTAATACGCTGTATTATGCAGCCTTCATGGCCCTTGCAGTAAATCCCTCTCATCCTGACGTATGGTGTTATATCATATATGAGCCGGATGTAAAATCGCGTTAATTTCATCTGACATTTTCATATATTCTTCAACGCGTAATTATATCGGCTGACGCATCGTAAATTCGTTGTTGCTTCATTTTTATTCGATTCTCCATATTACGGAGACGAATATATACGAGTTGGAGTGTCTACTCGAGAGAATGAAAAGTTTTCAAACTGCTGTCCAACTCGCAAGTCGCAAATATGCTAAGCAAAAAATACCAAGACTCGACGTTGAATGTCGTTATAAAGATCATTAAAACCGCATACGCAGGAATGCTTCTGCGTAACATTCTAAGCATCGGAGGAATGCGCGGTCGATTGTAATTCTCGGCGCGTCGACGTCTCTCCCTCGAAATTTCGCAATCCCTCGTGAGAAGGCGATTATGCCACATCGGCCATAGGAAAAGATTGTAAGGCGCGGGTCTTCTGTTACGAACAGAAGCAAGATTTCTCGTTGGATCTCGTTTTGTCCCGTTCTTATCGCGGTAACGCAGTTAGCGGTCCCGGCAACATTCAGAATTGGACAGACTGGTCGCGAGAGACGAGGACCACCAAGGTCCTTTTGTTAATTTCGCGCGGGCGCGGCCACGTCGAAATTCGGTAATTGCTTTCTGGATTGACCCGAGCGAACTGGGAGTTATTCCAGCTCCCTCGTCTTACATGCCACGACGCGAAAGTGCACAAAGCGAATGCTCGATATGCTCGCTTTCGCTGTTGATTATTGTCGCAGCTCATTATCGTCGTCTATTCTTTGAGTTCGCCCAGCTTGAGAAGACGCGATGCCGTACATAATGAATTTATTTTGAATAATGTCTCATTCTTCTGTGAATTTCAAACATGGAGTGTCGCGTTTATCAAGCTTTACCTTTGTAATTTTACGTTATTTGATTACTTGATGATTAAGTCTTCATTTGCATTGTTTCCGTAAATGTAAATTGATTTGTATTTAATTAACTTCTTTTATCTAAAATTAACTTTTTTTATCTAAAATTTTTCTCTAATTATATATATGTGTAATGACCAGATTTGTTTTTATCCTCGTAATTAATCGCTTGAAATAACGAATGGTATTTCGAAATAAAACAGAGGCTTTGGCTCTCTTTGTCGAATTAGCGTAGTCATTTTGAAATTCGAATATCGCTTTTTGCGATTGGACCGAGCGCACTGAGAATTTAATATTCCAAGTTTTTATATAAAATACTCCAACTTTTTATTATCATATTTCTCGTATTTTTTTCTTCTTGCATCTTTCCAATTTTTTTAAACATATCGTAGAATATTTCTAGTTCATTAGCAAATGTATATATTCGTTACTCAAAATAATTTAGACGAATATTTTTACCGATGAAAAATGCATGAAAAGGATATCATATATATAATTTCTGACCTATAATCGATAGCTATACAATTTTTAATTTGCTTCAGTTCCGCGAAGTAGAACTCTAGAGAGACAAACTTTTATTGCGCAGCGTGTGACAAACGTTTATTCGATGGCACGATCAAACTCTACGGGGACAATAATATTTCGCGCCGATCGAACTCGAACGCGAATGACGCGAGTTCCCTTTGTGCGTTCGGTGCAGACGCGGCCGCGCGTCGAAATTCGGTAATTACTTTCTGGATTGGCTCGAGCGAACTGGGAGTTCAATCTCCCAGTCTCACACTCTCACCTTACATTCCCCCCGTCGTCTTTCTTTCTCTCTCTCCCGGTTACCATCGCTATCCCGTTCTCTGTTTCGCATTTTTATTGTTCCCCCTTTTCCTCTCGCTCATCCCCCACGATCCCTCCTCGCGTTCTCTCGCAAACATAATTACAGATTACGAGTTCCAACCCAATGGATGGTCAATGGCAAGAGCCGTACTGCGAGACCACTAACCTATCATCACAAGCCTCTGGTTAACTCGGACTTGGAGGAGAGATTTCGAGGTTCCACGATATTCGCGTGCTTTTCGAGAGGTTCCAACCGCGCCATTTGTCTAATGATCGGTTCAGAGGTGTCTTTTCGTATCAGTGGGAGACGATTCAATTATTTTGTTAACCCTTATTCCTTGTTTCATTAGTATTTAATCATAAATGAGTATTGAGTATAACGTATAATTATTTTTCTATGTTTGTGATATACCATTTCGTTTGATTCAAAAACATGTAATTAATAAGACATGTAATATGAATAAAATGTACACAAAAAAAAGATTAAATTTCTAATCTCTTGGAAAGAGGAGTAACAACCGATATTTTTTATATCAATATAGTATTTTTTATATTAATATAATACAGTCCTTTTTAGATTTAAATCTCTCTTCTTCCTGTGAATCGATTTTAACGTAACGTGAAAGTAACTTTGAACTTCGTATGATTATGAAGTACGTCAAGACACTTGTAAGAAGCCGGCTGTCGCGTGAGACCGTGGAAATGGTTTCTCGTTACACGCGTAATGAGTCCAGCCGCGATGAAGAGTAAGTCTATAGTCACTCACGTGACAGTCTGATACACGTGGCCGGTCACACGCACTAGCGTCAACTTTCCGTGGGATAATCGAAGGCGCGCGGAGAAGGTACATTTGCCGCGGCATTCAAAGCTCTTGAATAATTGATCGAAAATGTAGGACGAACTCGCGACTATGGCTGCAATAAAGTGGAACGGGCGGGTGTTGCACCGATGATGAAAGTGGTCATCCGCCTTCGAGAACGTATAGGTCGAGAGGTCAATGGACAGTCGCGAGTTTGTAACGTGGTTCCGGCGAACGTGACGCTGATGGATTTTGGTAGTTTTTACATACACGTGTACGAGAAATTAGGGCAAAGCACTATTGAATTCGAGTATGCTTGAAATTTGATTTAATTTGATTAAAAAAAGAATCAGACTCGTATACACACATGTATACATAGATGTGTATTACATTGCACAGCATGTATTTTGGAAAATGTATTGTATAAAAATATATTTAAGTTTTTAATTTCTAACTCTCTTTTTTAATGGATTTCGAAATTGGACAGGAAAAAAAGTTTTTAATATTTCTATTAATATCTCTTCGATAGAAAAAAATCTGAATTGCGCTTGTCGAAGTTAACGAAACATTTTTTTGTATATTTTATTTGCGTATTTGACATTTTTAAAAATTATATTAATGAAAATTAATAATAATATAACTACGTGATTAATATTCAAGATAATAATTATTGAATTTGACTAAATGATTTAATTGATAGATTAAAATCTGACGTTTAGAAAAATTATTGTGTTTTATATTACAGAGACCTCAGTCACAATCAGATTGCCACTATAGGACCAAAGACACTCAGAGGAGTGTCCGCTCTTAGACATTTGTAAGTATCTTATCAGACATACTTGCTACAAAGACAGATTGTTTCGTGACAATCTCTCTGCAGGCTATTTAGTCAAAGTCCACTAGTCCATTATAAACTAAGATATTTTATATATAACGACTTTACTCACATTATGCAACTAATGTTCTCTAACAAAAATCTAGATAAAATCTACGATTGAATCTACTTTTCAAATATATATGTCGAGAAATATTAGTATCAGCTTTCCTACGTTATAAATCTGTTTCATTGTTATTTATTTAAGTAGTAACATTCTGCATATGATCAGACAATTTCAGAAAAAATCAAAGAAACAAAATCAGAGAAACAGAACTTTGAGATACAAGTATATTTTTAAAAGTTTATTATTTACATTGTATTAAATTATTTTACTTATTTGGCAAACATCAATTGTTACTTCTTTTCCAGATTACTTGACAACAACGTATTGACCTGCATGGATGAAGCTTCGATACGAGAATTAAAAGATTTAGAAATATTGTAAGTACATAAATGTGTCTGTCAAGATTATTTAGAGTGGATATTTTATAGAAATAATTTTGCGTTTGTGATGGAAGATAAACATGTGGTCAATATCCATTTTAGAATGCTAAATAACAACAAACTCGTAACACTTGGCAAGGAGATGCTGAACGGCTTGTCGCATTTGCGAACTTTAAAGCTTGCGGACAACGCTCTCGCTTGCGATTGCCATTTAGCATGGCTATCGCGTCATTTGAGAACTTATCCTCGCCTAGGGCAACACACACGATGTGCATCTCCGGCTCATCTCAAGGATCGCAATCTGGCCGATCTACAGGTGAGACTGATTAAATAGACGATTAAACTTTAGTTTGCAAAATCTACAAACATTTCTCATTAGAATTTATATAGATACTCTGATCTACATATATTTTTGATATATTAATATATGACAAATAATAGTACAAAAATGCAACTTTATAAATTATTAAATTATTTACATGTCCATAACTGTCAAACTTTCTAATGAAACAGAATAGTCTAATTATTATTATTAACCAAATATAATTGTATAAGAAAAAAGTTTCAATAGTATATTTTAACAATTATTAAATTTATCGATACTCCTGCTAACCTACTTCATACTTGATACGACTTATAAACCTATTGTTTGCAGGAGCACGAGTTCAAGTGTTCGGGCCTGGTTGAGCGAACGGGATCGGAATGCAGCGCTGAACCTCAGTGCCCGCATCCTTGTAAATGCGCTGATGGGATCGTCGATTGCAGGGAGAACTCCTTGACGAAAGTGCCAACCCACCTCCCCGAGGACACCACTGAGTTGTAAGTAAAACCGTCATACCATGTTCGCGCATTGTGTGTATCTCCTCTTTGTCTGAAATTTGTTTCTTGTTTGAATATTATCGATAACACGAGTTGAGATTCAACAGATTTATATCTCAAACTTGCTTTATTTCTCTTTTTATTGGACGCTTGTAATTATTTATTCAAAAGATAACAAAAAATAATACTAGTAATTTTTTAAATTCATGATTAATAATTAATTTATTAATAATATTTCCACGTAATCTTGCATAAAGACAATCACAGATGAAATCTTAATACAATAATACATTAATAATACATATAAAGTGCATAAGAAGAAATTTATCTTTGTACATACCTGTGGAAAATTAAAATGATTAATGAAACCTAAAATAATACGAATAGACAAGAAACGATTTATAGCCGATGTTTTAAGGAATCGCTAACATAAATGTATAAATTTGTCAATATAATTTTGTAATTCATTTTCTTTTTATTCATACAGGCGATTGGAACAGAATAGTATTACGGAAATTCCACCCAAGGCCTTCTCACCATATAGAAAATTGCGAAGAATGTGAGTGACTGCCTATTTTAACACATATATTTACACACTATTATTCAATCATGCACGAAACGTTTAATTTTGTATGTTTGTATTTTGTATGTTTCCGATTTTTCGTCTGCAGTGACTTGAGCAACAACCAGATAAAAAAAGTAGCAGCCGACGCTTTTCACGGTTTGAAGTCACTCGAATCTCTGTATGTATTTTTTTATTGATACCTTTAAAAATCTCCTATTTTATACAATAATAACCGGCGATGTATTTCGTTGCAGAGTTTTGTACGGCAACAAAATCACAGAGCTACCAGCTGGTCTTTTCCAAGGCTTGACAAATTTGCAATTGTTGTGAGTAGATACAGAAAATTACAAAACATAAAGTTTAGAACCAAAACATGAAAATTGCATGGAAAAATCTTGTCGAAATTTAATAATTTAAAGTATATATAGATAGTTTTTTCACATGAAGCGAGGTCAACTTTAAGAAAGCGGGAGAATTAATAATTCATATTATAACTACTGAAGAAAATGTTTTTATTCATGGTCTTACGTATTGTTCTCGCTTTCCCGTGAGGTATTGCAACGAAGCAACTGTTGGAAATTATGGCGAAACTTATTGTTTCAGGTTGCTGAATGCCAATGAGATATCATGCATACGAACAGACCTGTTCAAAGACTTAACCAGTCTCACCTTGTTGTCTCTATACGACAACAATATACGTTCATTAGCTAATGGGACTTTTGCCAACCTGCGAAGCATTAAAACATTGTTCGTATTATTAATGAAAAATATTTTTACTAATATTTTCACTAGTATGTTAAAAACATCCCTTTGTAAAAGCATTATTTTTAAAATAATTGATCAAGAAAGTATTTTTCTTGCAATTTTTATAGCACCTTTCCAGTAACTTTATTCTTTTCCCACAGACACTTGGCGAGGAATCCATTCATCTGCGATTGCAATCTACGATGGCTGAGCGCATATCTTCACGCGCACCCTATAGAGACATCCGGCGCTAAATGTGAAACGCCAAAAAGAGCGCAGAAACGGAAGATCGATTCGATGCGGGACGACAAGTTCAAATGTAAGGGTAAGCACAATTCGACTTTTCCGGTATATCTCTTCTTAACACTTCGGCAGGATAGTATACAGGTCGGTAGTCTATATGGAGGAAGATATATTGCACGATGAATGTAAATAGGCCCCTATTATCCGCTCAGACTTGCATTTACATTTCACACATCTTCACGAATTTTCGTATTATCATATATATATATATGTATCTGTGTGGATTTAATCATCTTTTCATTGACACAATTTAGGTGAATATTGTCATTATTCATTTCATCTTAGCTTTTGACTCATTAAGATCAGAAACGTGCACTTATCTTAAATAGAAAGCAAATATAAAATGCAAATATGAGATTAGAAGAAAAAAATCTCTCTGAAATTAATTTAAGATCTATGTAAATATTCTTTTCTTGCTGAAAGAGGATATTGAAAGTCTACGCGAATCGTTGAAATTGATCGATCGTATTACTTTATTATCAATCACTCGATGGATGATAACACACGGTGTGCCATTTCCGAACCGATCCTCGGTTTCCATTTTCGCTCGTGTGAAATCACCCACCGTTACTTCCAATGCTTCTTGCATCCCATATCCAGACACGTACGTCTTCTCCTTTCTCTCTGTCTCGATTCTTCTTCGTTCTTGTCGACACGTCCGGAACAGGTGACCAGACGATCTATATAGGTGTTCTCTCACAGTAGGATCCCTTGATAAATGCCGGTCACTTTGCCGGGCGTATGTAATTGCCGATGGATGTATTTCGCTAATCTAATATAACACGGTAGGTATGCATTAATGTCAGCCGATGTTATTATGTGCATTTGCAGGCACGCTCGCAAACTCGTTTCGTTCGTGCTCGTACGGACGATAATCATTTACCGAAATAAAGCTGCATACAAATGATAGATGTAGATAAACGTGCCATAGAAAGGTTGCATTTTTCGACATTTTATCTGTCTGTTGACATGAAATTTTATGTTTGAGCTCACGGAAGAAAATCATAAGAAAATATTCCAGCACGTTATACTGTTAGATATAACGATGCTGTTGGTAGATAAGGAAACTATAATTTATGTATAACTGTGAAATTTTAATATACATTGTCATTTTGATATTCTCCGCATTTTAAAAAGACAGTTAAAAATGTTTCAACAATATTGCATCAATCTTATATATAAGACAAATTTATATTTTCTATGATTAAAGTCACTTATATCTTCGATGAATATTAAATTTTACGAAATATACACACACATATCTACATGATTTACAATGTTCTTATCATCATATCACAATTCACAAATTTTGATATGTGACTTCTGGAATTACAAGAATTTTATATCTCGGTTACTTTTCCATCACGCAGTCGTTCACATTTGTTTCGTCTTTCCGTGACTTTTATAATTTAAAAGAAATTTATTGAAAGTATACGAATGTCATCACATTTCTGTGAAATGCAGCATATAAGACATTTTTTACCAAGCAATTCGTGTTTTGCTATACGCTACATAGTTTGACAATAATATCTTGAAGTTTCTAACATTTCTACTTGCGGTTCCATGTTTCGCTCGGATGCATTTTCCTTGTATGCCACATAATTCCAAAAAAACGTACATATACATATACCGCTGTATGAAGTATATATTCAGTTATATAGATGTGAAATGCAAAAACTGAGAACTGTGTAATATCTTGCTTGTTAACGTCTTGAGCATGTATCAAATAATTAAATGCAAACAAATTTGATATAGTATCGTTGGGAAGAAATTGTCTTACGAGTTATGATATTAATCAATTTATGCATATATATATATATATATATATATATATATATAATACAAATTTAAACATAAATGTAAATATATATTTTTAAAAAACAAATTTAGCATCCTTGCATAAGTATTGGTATAAAATGCTCGTCATAAATATTAATATAATCAAAATTTAAAATTAGTCTTTAATATGCGTTACAATAACCGTATTTAAAAATTGATATCGCTGAAGATAGAAATTTGCCTTTCAAAAATAAACGATATTTAATTTTATATTGTTTATATTGTTATATTGATTTATTCACATTTCAAGAAAGAATATAAAACAGATTGCGTTGCATTATTCAAGCAACATGCGAGCACAGTTAATGCTACTGGAAGAAAAGATGATATCCATCTCTGACGACTTACCCCGTATGTATTTATACAAAACTCAATTCAGAGTTAGTGGAAAACAAACATGTTGGTAGCACACATATGTGCACACATATATGCCAGTATAAACGCGCATAACTGCTACGTGTAGCTCTGCAAACAAGAACTTACGTTGCTAGCGTAAAACTTGTATACAACTTTCGCAACTTGCGCGCCGCTGGCTACGGCAAAAATTTACACAATACCCTTGCTTCTGTTTTACGAAGGATTTCGCGAGAATTAGGAGAAAAGTGCTTTTAGTCTTTGCAGAAGGAAACGAATGTCGCTCCGTAAACAGCACTCTATAAGAATATCATCAGAAATGGTCGAAAGGTGAATCAAAAAACGGAGATTAATCGATTAATTGTAACTTAACAGATTTACGCTTTTTATTTTCCTTAATTACATACATAAAATAATGTACATTTTCATGCGGAACAAGTATAAATTTATTATATGATAATTGCTTTATTTTTATATATTATATTATATTGATGTGCGTGTGTGAAAAATAATTGATAGTTCCTTCTTTCAATTGACATCATTAAATATCAGTTTTTAATCTGTGATTCTATTCGTTTACAAAATGCGCCATCGAAGACAAAGAAAATAAGCATGTGTGTGAAATCAATACAGGAAGGGAGAAAAATCAATTCTTGGTTTCTTCTCTTTTAACAGTCTTAACGAATAAAAATTGCTATTGTATTTTGACTACCGTAGAGAGAGCACAATCGATATACATCATATAACTCTGCATTATACAATGTGTATCGTCAATATAATTACGTATGCGTACATCACACCCGGCAAATTGTAATGTGGTGTATAATATGATGATAAATCATTTCTGCCGTAGCCGCATTCATACATAAACATATTTAGTCCTCAACACTAACGCACGACGTTAAACACTCGATTAACGTGCAAGCACATACGGCATCACGCGTACGAGTGGTTCGTTTAACGACGTCATTAATTACACTGTTCATTATCAAAATTTATCGTTAATGAATCGACATCATCATCATCATCATCATCATCATCATCATCATCATCATCACGTTTATCGTATAATTGCGTTTGATCGAATTTTCATTCATTCGTGACCGGAATATGAAATGACGCTCTTCGAGCGACACGTGTACATACATTATTCGCGTCTTAACCCGGAGAAAGATCGTGATCGAGTGCGGAAGTGTTGCTCAGGCGCGATTGTTCGAGTTCGACTCTATTTCGAAACTTTGTCCGCAGGTGATGAGGAGCTGTTAACAAAAAGGGCCGGGGAGTGTATTCTGCCTGGTGCCTGTCCCGCGCCCTGCACATGCAACGGTGCAACGGTTGATTGCTCCAATAAGAGATTAACTGCGATACCGAAAGATCTGCCGCTTTACACGTCGACTCTGTAAGTACATCTCTTAATCGACATGTTAAACTTGCGCGCGATAAGACAACACTTGTGGTTAAATCCTTCCAATTGGCTATAAACAACGTCAAAAGATTTTTATCGGAAAACTCTATAAATTACTTTCTTTTATATCTTGATAAATAAAAATTCCATTGATAACGGAAAAATTTGACAGATAAAAAACCAGTTAATTTCCGTTAAAGCTTCCTCTAACAATATTTTACTTGTCGTTACATCGCGAGAGCGACAAACGTAGGCGTATAAAATGAAAGAACCAAAGGCAAACTCAATTTATGTCATACAGGATGTAGCAGCATCCGCAATATATTTCATGCAGTTATGTTTGTCACGCTGAACGCACTTGCATCGCGAACATTTTTAGTGTCTCCCGAAATACTATATGACATCGCGTTGATAAAGAGGTAGTTGGTCGATCTAAAATAAGAGAGATATTGCCATCAAGTATTTTGTTATTTAAGGTAAAAATAATAGCGCAATTTATTATCATTTTTGTTATATTTACCTTTGCCAGACAATTCTGTCTCAGAATTAAAATTATAACAAAATGCTTTTAATAAATAATAGATAACAAAAATGATATGCTATAATATATATTTAGTGTAATATAATTATATTATCATAATATCTACCATGTAAAATTTATCTATTGAACACAGAAATTCGCGATAAGTATAAATAATGACATCATATTTAAGCGTGCAATGAATACACATGAGCCATAATATTATTAGCAATATTAAAGGGCAAAATTATAAAAGTAATTAATATGGGTGTTAAATGCAACTGGCGCGTCAACCAGAATGATAATTATTTTTAGCTAATGGCAACAATTAACGTGTTAAATACGAACATATATGTGCATTAATAATCCCTAGTATAAATTGCAGATTGCAATTGCAAAACGATATAAGTACACATAGGAAAATAAATTGAAGTAAACCAAAGAATTGATTAAACCGTTCAAATATGTATGATAAAATATATTTAGCAACAAAAATGATAATAAAAAATGATAAAAAATAGATAATAAAATATTGAGGATTGTCATTTATAATTAATAATGTTTCATATAACATGATTGACAAAAATGCTTCATCTAACATTATACACATTTTACTAGATAATTTTGGAATAGTTTTTTATGAGGAAATGTTTATTTCGAGTGTCGGACAAGTCGATCGATCGGTCGGGACGGTCCAGTTGAGTGGTTAGGATGAATATCATTCGTCTGTAGAAAATTCCTCGTCGCTTCGTTCGAATATTAATTCGATCGTTGAACCAGATAATCACCTGATTAAATCGTGGAATGCGATGGAAAAAAGACAATGAAGAGATCCGACTATTATTCCCAGTAAATTATGCATCCTGCCCGTTTAATGGATCGGATTTGGAAAATAATTTCTCGATACTATTTAACGAGAGAGAGATTCGTGCATATATATCAGTTTTTAAAAATAAAAATATTCGTCAAATTATTTTTCTAATATGTATATATAGCCTTTTAATTTTCTTTTATTATCTTATTTGTATTGCTTATACATTAAAATTTATTAATATATATCTGATATATATATTTATGAACGATTTATCTCTACTCTCTTGCAATCAGATATTTTCGCGTTGAAAAATTTTAAAATTTTATATATTCGAAAATTAAACAACGAACGCTGGTAATAATTGTTATAGGAATTGCGTTTATCATTTTACTTTATTTCACATGTGCGCGTAGCGTACATTTTTGTATCCCGATAGGTTCCAAGTTAATAGTTGTAGCTATACGTTAGAACGTATTAATTACGAACGAAGCAAAACAATCAACTGCACAAGTTACACTATTGCCCGGTATATCGCACGAAAATTCTGCAACACACCAATTTCTGCACGAGAGTTATTCCAGCGTGCAATTCGCAAAATTTATTGGGCGGTGCATTGTTATAACGCGGTAGAGAGAATAAATTGCTCGGCGGGTAGTCGAAAACAAGTGATGGAGTAACGAACGGCAAGTACCAATTTCGCTCTTTTCTCTCTCGGTCTCTCTCTCTCTCTCTCTTTTTTTTATTATTCGCTGTTTGACTAACGATACATACATACCGCAAAACACGCAAGCATTTCGGCGCGATCATGTTGTCGCGACTTTGCTCTACATATATCTTTTTCCGCTTGTGTGTTTGCGCCAGACTGCTGAGCAACAATGAGCTGGACAAGATCAAAGCGGACGGCCTCTTCGAGAAGCTGCCGGAGTTGCAGCATCTGGACCTCAGGAAAAATAAAATCTCTCGCATCGAGGCGTCCGCCTTTCAAGGGGCTCACAATCTCACCGACCTGTAAGTCAACCCGAATTTACGCCGCTTTCGTACAAGAAGCCGGCTTCTTCTTCACGATGTCGTCGTCGTCGTCGTTGTCTTTCCGGAAAACTTCGCTTTTGCTGGCACAATAGAAGTCATTCTAAAAGTACCGTTGTGTAACACCAGGATTGTTTTCTTTGCGCGACCTTCTTAGTCGATATTTTCAACTTTAGAGAAGCGACCTTCTGGCGAATTTTCGAAGGCTGCATTGTCCTCGAGAAAATTATTAAAACAATGCCGACGATTTTCCATTAAAGATTAGAGTGGTATCTTGAGTATCTATTTAACGGGTTGTGAAATTTTATTCCAAAACGTGGTTTATATATCTGATACTGATTACATTACAATGTCACAAAGGTAGTCACAATTGATCTATAAATATAATATATATTAATTAATTTAATAATATCTAAATATTGTTTTATCGCGTCTTATGAAAAAGTAAATAATATGGAAGAATTTAAATTACAGATACTATATTAGCCCTTCTTGACATTTATTACGTACAATTTATAATTCAATAGATGGCAAGGATCATAAATTCTTCATAGTTAATAGCTATATATATTTTTAAAGCATGCGCATATCACGCGTGATATTATCTTCGAAATGTTTCGCATACCTTCATATCTTTCATAATGTTCATACGCGTTGTATGATATTTATCGACTCATAAAAGTAACGACGGCAAATTGTAATTTGCGGCACAACTCAGTTCGCAATCTTTTCTCATTATGCCTCGTTTCGCGAAGTGACGAGCTTTCTTTTCGCAGGCTTCTGTCTGAGAATAGGCTACGAGAAGTACACAATAAGATGTTCGCCGGCCTGTCGAGCCTTAAAACGCTGTAAGTGCCTCGTTGATACAACATATCGTCTTTGTTGATAAAACGCTACATGTAATACAAACGGTGATTCGTATAATTCACTCTGCGTAGGAATCTCCACGGTAATTCCATTACGTGCGTTATGCCAGGATCGTTTGATGGAATGCCGCATATACGCGCTATGTAAGTAAACAATTATCGGTAAAAAAATCATTTAAAAGTATAATTTATTTCTTATTTTGCTACTGTCTCGTTTGATATATTTCTCGGTGCAGCAACATGCAAAGTAACCCGCTATCATGCAACTGCTATCTCGCGTGGTTTGCCGGATGGCTAAGGAAACGAGATATAGCTGGAATCACTGGCCGTTGTCATGATCCGCCACGATTAAAGGACGCCATCATTAAAGACATTCCCCATCATGAGTTTAAATGCAACAGTGCGTACTATTTAATTTATTATTGTCTAATCGCATTTGAATATTGTGCAATTGTAAATAGATACATCCATCTTCGTGTATAATTCGTACTGTCGCGTTTTATCGTCCATCAGATCGCTATGAATTTAAAATAGAATACAAATATGATAGGTATCCCGTAAAATCGATGTATATAGCTTTGAATACAAACTGATTCGGACACGTCCTACAAAATCGATATCAGTTTGCATATCAATTAAATTTGAACTTTTAACGAATTTGTTTGTGTCTTCGATTTACATGTCATTCGGATGGCGATCGCGAAGAAATTTCAGAAATAAGCCAATTACTTTCACACCGCGCATCTTTATTCGCTTCGATAAAATAATATTCGCGATCTGAATTGCAAATCCTCGTTAACGATCCACCAACCGTTTTACACCCATCAGACGACAGCGTGGGTTGCCTAGGCGACGATTACTGCCCGCCTCAATGTAATTGCGCGGGCTCGGTGGTGAGATGTTCGAGGTCTCAGCTTACAGAGATTCCGCGCGGGATTCCACCAGAAACCACCGAGCTGTATTTGGACGTGAACGACATCAAGACGATCCAGCCGGAGAGGCTGAACCACCTGAGGATTCTCACCAGACTGTAAATAAAACACGCATGAACCGTCCGTATATCTTTCGAGCGGCTTTCGCCATGTTTTAACGTCCGCTTCGTTTTTAGGGATCTGAGCAACAACCAGATCGGAATGCTGTCCAACGATACCTTTAGGAATCTCACGAACCTGTCGCACCTGTAAGTCGAATATTTACTTCGCAGAAAGTTCTCGTGAGACCCGCGAAGCGATTTATGTAATGTACGATGTATGAATCTCTTTTGCAGAATCATCAGTTACAATAAACTGCAATGCGTGCAGCGAAATGCCCTCGCGGGATTGAAAAACCTGCGAATAATGTGAGTTACATCTACAAACACTCGGCGAAAGTTTTTATCGTGACGTGCCTCTTTTATTGTCGTCGCAAAACGATTTATGCACACGCTTTCATGCACTTTACGTCGCAATTGTCGGATCGATATTTTATACTAAACGGATACCATTTAATAAGCTCTCTATAACGAATCTATTAACAGGGGAGAAATAAAATTTAACGTTCCTAATTGCATTAAAATGCGAATAAAATTTTATATTAAACTTTTAATTTGATTCGTTATAACACAATAGAGCCATTAATCCTGATAAAGTAAAATTGCATAATGTTAAAAGTCTCAAATTATTAATCGATATCTGAATCTAATAAAATTTAATGTTTACCGATAATGCAAAAAGTGCACGATAATCTCATTTTCAGTTCACTGCACGGCAACGATATATCAGTCATCCCAGAGGGAGCTTTTGAAGACCTCAAGTCTATAACGCATCTGTAAGTATCGTTTCGTTCGTAACCACATGAACTCGATTTTCGACACCAGCCATTTATCGATGACGATATTTACAGCGCCCTAGGGTCCAACCCGCTTTACTGCGACTGTAGTATGCGATGGTTGGCCGAATGGGTGAAGAAAGATTACGTGGAGCCTGGCATAGCCAGGTGCATGGAGCCTCCTGCAATGAGAGACAAATTGCTCTTGACGACACCGGCTAGTGCCTTTCAATGCAAAAGTAAATATTTTATAAACATATATCTCGATTGCGAGCAGAATGGCCAAGAGACTTCGCTTGCCATCAAATTAATTAATTGTTACTCATGAATAATGCGATAACAATATGCATTTGTTGATACAAATAATATAGAAACCAACGATCATTTACGTCATATTTGCTACTCTAACTTTCTATTGTGTTTAAGTATACAGTGACGCTCATTAATATTGTTTAATAGAATATTTAGCACTAGAAGCGAAAATACAGATCATTGTTCTGCTTCATTGTAAAATAGCTGTGTTGTAAAACGGACCATTGAGTATCGATTTTCCATTAGAACTGAAAAATACATGACTTTTCGTTCTAGTTAATAATGTTATTTGACGGTGTGTCGATACGTAGAGTCATACAATGTTGTAAGAGAGGCAAGAGGAGAGCTTTTTCAATACTTGGCCATTACTGATCCGCGATCGCTTATTGATTGTCGCACGTGATGATGTTTTTAATTTTTCGTAGTACAACGCGACGCAGTCTGTTTAGTTCGTGGTTTTTTGGCCCAGTATCACGGTAGGGTACTAAAATTGCTCATTAATCGTAGACCTTTCTTCCGCGCAGCCAAGCAACAGCCAGCCGAAGTCTTGGCCAAGTGCGACCTGTGTTACACCTCGCCATGCGAAAACGGAGGATTTTGTGAGGCGCTTCCGGACCGGCAATTCCGTTGCGAGTGCGCGCCAGGATATCACGGGGACCGGTGTCAGCATAAAATTGACGCGTGCTATGGAAATCCTTGCAGGAACTCCGGAACTTGCAAAGTACTGGAGGAAGGAAGATTCAGGTACTTACCAAACGCGACAATCCGAGTCTTGATCAAAGTAGTGGCTCGTCGGGCTGACTTTAGAGTTGATCGTTCAGTGGTACCCATAGACAGCGTTTGCTATATCGTATTATATCCAGACGGAACTGACTTGCTTCGAGATTCTCTTGCGTAATGCCTTACAGCTGTTTCTTCTTTCTCGCATTAGCGCCTTTTGCTCTTACAAAAGTACGTAGAATTTTCACTATGTATAATCAAACGCATAATTAAGCGAAAAATTGATGACATTCGAATTTTATTACTTTGATTATTGTTTTCAAAGAAAATCAAATAAGTAATAATAACACTGCAAAATAGATCTATCGTATAAAAAATATAAGGACATATATTTTTTAAGACAATAATCAAAATAAATTATCTAAATATTGCCTAACTATTGAATAATATTTAAAATAGATTTGCATAATAAAATAAATTTGTATAAAAAATTGTATAAAAAAAACACAATGTCATCGCGATGATATGATCGTAGATATTATATCAGTAGAACTTGCACGTTATCAACATCATTTCACATCAGAGTATGCCAAATAGTTCTTTGAGATTATCATAAATAGTGTGGACATCAAAGTAGACTTAAATATGCACGATAGAAAACGCTTATATAGATGGATTGTATATCGTAGCTCGAGTTTGATTGGCTCGTGAGAAAGCAATAAAAAAATCGTTTTTCTGTCGCTATGCTATTTTGACAACTTCAATGCGTCGTGTTGCTAAAGTGCCGCCTGGAGTAGAATCCGATCGAAGCGTTCGTCAAATTCCAGCTCCCAACACGCGTAATAAACGGGACCTTCTGCACATGAGCCCCGAGGAGTGACGACTACCGGCTATAAACTGCCGACAGCGCTGTCAATAACCTGCTCAACAAAGAGGCTATTACAATTATCGAAAAATCAAAGAACCAAATTTACACGTCTGCTATTTTCAATGTGTGTGTATCATGTGTGCTCAATATAAACTCAAATTAAAAATGTTGCGTAAAATTCACGCGATATTTTTGATAAAAAAATAATTTGTTTTTCTAAACAAGTTTATTTTTGTATACATATTATTGCTTACAATAATAATAAAAATAATAATTCACACACATATAAATTTGTAATAATAATTACATTCATGAAACTACAAATTTTTTAAGTTAATATATTTTTTCTCGAAGCGCTCAATATATATCATTAAATTTACGAATATTTTTGAATTTCTCTTTTTCGTATATCATGTCACAATATAAGCATTCAATCGTCAAATTTAATGCGTTGGAAACGCGCGACAAAGAGAAAAGAGATGCGCAAATATATCGGCAGTTTATCGCCCGCGGTATACGTTTGGCGGATTTACCGCGATCGCATGTCGGGCTCAATGTCTCGATTGACGTTCAGTCGGTGTGTGACAGTTGCGACTGCGCCCCCGGGTACAAGGGACTTCGATGCGAGAGCAACGTCGACGACTGTGCCAACAACAGGTGCGCTAATAACGCGACCTGCGTCGACCTCATACAGGCCTATCGATGCGACTGCGCCCCAGGATTCATGGGAGAATACTGCGAGGAGAAGATACCCTTTTGCACAAAGGGGCACGACCCTTGTGAGAACGGAGGCCGATGCGTCGACCACAAGACCCACTACAGCTGCGAATGCCCAGTCGGCTTCGCCGGCCTCAATTGTTCCACAAACCTGGATGACTGTGTCGATCATATGTGCCAGGTATGTGCGTGATATCTTTCAATAATATTGCGTTCAATCGATTGCCGGATTTAATTTCTCTGCGCGTTGTGCCAATTTAATGTCGTTTCCTAGTCTTTCCGTGCGATGAAGCTATTATACGTAGCATATAACATAACGTGCTTTGTTGGAATAATATATCGATTATCGGATTGTTATATATTCTGTGCCGCATTCGAGTGTACGACGATTGTTTGGCAAAAGTACATAATATTTTGCGTGTTGTTATATGCTTCTACTAACAAGTGTCACGAAATATTGAATAATTTCAATTTAATTTTGCAGCAATATTTTCTCATGTTTCTTCTCTTACGCCATTTTTTAAATGTCGATACCGAGCGCGATTTTAACAAACAGATTTAGATTTTATGACAAATTTTGCAAAGGATACTTAATACATTTTTTAATATTTTCTTAATTTACATTATGTGCAATTAATTCTAAACATTTATAAATACATGATCACAGTGTTATTCAATGTAAAATTCATTAAAATAAGTAATTGTACTATTACTGGAGAAATCGCGTGCACGACGGTGCCTATTTACATGAGATCGATGATATCTGTTTCATTTACAGTATATCGTACAAATTTATTTTCTCATATCGCTAGCAGTCGCGACAATCGCAATTAATTTCTCGCTGTCACACTATCAGTTCCTTTTTATGTTTGTAGCAATTGTAATAATATAGTGCTCTTTGTTACTTTGAAATATTTTAATTATGTGACATTATATGTATTTTATAATCATTATTTTTTTAATTGCGTTGTATATTGATGACATTTAATACATCGACATGTTATTCTTTAAATTACATTTTGAAACGTATTTCTTGGCTGAATCACTTAACGTAGTATCAATTTAATTCACCACAGTATCAACATGAAAAGTCAAACAGCGACATAACTTGACTTTCATGAAAATCAAACTTTTATTTGACTATCGACTCTTAAATAGAATCTCAGCCGAATAGATATGATCTTCCGACCGAAAGAAACTTTACAAGATCCACGACCTAGAAGCAAAGTTGGCGCATAAAATTTTACGCGAAAGTTCTTCACACTGTTATAATACTAGCCAAATTTCATCGGAGTGTTTGCGCGGTTTTGGAATAGCGGAAGCCCGTGTGGAGTTTTCGGTTTTGTGGTGCTAGCTCTAAAGCCACGATACTATATCACGTTTCAAGCTTCCTAAGCTTTCATGAATGGCGCAAAATTGACCTACAGAGGCTCTTCCATTAAATCTTCCATTTGCGTATATCGATCTTGCATATTAATTAACATAACTTAATAGACCAAATTTACGATATATTATTTATATATCAGTTAATTGCAAAGCCTATTACATTAAATTTTTAATTATATCAATTGTAATCATTGTGATCGACACGCTTATAGATCTTTATATTATAACATTATATAACGTCAAACTTTCGAATTGCTTCCATTGGTTCAAACAGGATTCAGCTATTGATAAGATTAGCACGTGTAACTCGCAGAGGGGATATAGTATTGCACATATGTGACTTAAGCCGGAATACATGGCCTTTAGTTTGAGACTTTAGACCAGGCATGTGAAACTGGCGGTCTGCTCGATGATTTGTAACCCTCTGCTAGTAGTTAGCTGCATCCACACAGTTTGCGCGCGCGTTCCTATCTTATCCGTAAAGTTACTAGTAGACATTAATTACACGGCTACATTAGAAATGCATCGATAACCAAATTATTATTTCTATTTATTTTCTCTGTGATGTTTTATCTCTAGGTATAGTAATTTTAAGAAATTTTTTATTATAAATTAATAACCCATTTATAATTCATTTTTATTAATATAGTTTATCTAGAAGCATAATCTATCAAAAACATAATATCTATATCTAAATACCTTTTAATTTATTCAATGTTTATATTTTATTTCTCTTTATTTTTAAAAAAGCAAAGCTTTCTTAAAAATAATATTGAAAACATAAAAATATCGAAAAAGATGCTCGAATGATAAAATGTTATAATAAATGAAGTTAAGGTTTAAGTTAAATTTATTCTTCTCTCTATCTCTCTCTGAGCTTTAATTAAAAACTTTTATCGACAAATTTGCATCTTTGCAAACTATAAATTATTTGCTTCGCAGAACGGTGCTACTTGCATTGACGGCATAAATAATTATGAATGTAAGTGCGCGGCGGAGTATACAGGGAGATACTGCGAGGCTGCACCCTCGACAGCCATGCTGTATCCACAGACCAGTCCGTGTGCCCACCACGACTGTCAGCACGGTGCCTGCTTCCAGCCAGCTCCTGCCTCCGCCGCGGACTATCTTTGCCAGTGCCACCCCGGCTACACCGGTAAGTCTTTCAAGAAAAAGTTCATCTCAATATATAGATAACATGATCATATATTTCATTTTAAAACCCCAATACAATATATATTATAAATATTATAATAATTTTGAACAATGATAAAGCAAGATTTTTTTAAAATTATTCTCGTAAAATATTCTCTATACGAATATTTTTTTTCTAATAAATTAAATTTGATATATTCTCTTTAAAATCCAGAATCAATTTAGTTTCTTCATGATTTCAAGATAATTTTCTATTACCTCTTGCGTGTCATGCGTGGCGTTTCACGATAAACTGCGTGACAAGCGAGACCACCTATCATTTCAGGAAAACGATGCGAGTACCTGACGAGTCTGAGCTTCGTGGACAATAGCTCGCTGGTCGAGCTGGAACCGCTACGCACGAGGCCCGAGGCGAACGTGACCATCATATTCACGACCACGCAGGAAAACGGGGTTCTTCTCTATGACGGGCAAAGCGACGGGCACATCGCCGTCGAGCTCTTTAATGGGCGGGTCAGGGTTTCATACGACGTGGGTAATTATCCTACCTCGACGATGTACAGTTACGAGATGGTGGCCGATGGCAAGCCTCACATGGCGGAGCTGCTGGCTATCAAGAAAAATTTCACAATGAGCGTCGACAGGGGCCCCGCCAGGAGCATCATCAACGACGGTCCAAAGGAGTATCTCAAGCTTGTCACGCCGATGTTCATCGGTGGCGTAGCGCCGGAAGTTGCTAAAGTCGCATTTACCGAGTTTCACCTAAGGAACACTACGAGCTTCCAAGGTAAATTCTTTTCTGAAAAACATCGTATCAAATTTTGATGAAATTCTGCATTATCCTTATAAAGTTACCATAATATTTAGATTTAAAAATAGAATATTCATCAATTTCTTATTTAGATCAGTCTTTTTAGATAATCATCTTTATTGAATTATCACAATTATTTTTTAAATTATGTTTACACAGTTATAAAAAAAACTGTCATAATAATATTCTAACAAAACCATCGAGTTGGGAATTTCGAAGATTTCACAGTTGATTTGTGCTCTCCGCCACTGCTAGTTCCAACACCAATATCCTGCGGTTCCTCAGGGAAACGATAGTTGTCGCAAACTCGGAATATCAGCCACAAATTTGCAACTTGCGGAGATCTCATTTAATATTCGGTTACATTTTTGATGTCCCTCGGCGCAATACTGATTTACTATGTTTGCATATGGTGTAGGAAATAATATGTAGCATGGTATTTATAACTAAGAGAGAAGCTAGATTTGAAAAGTTTTGTAACAATACGATATGTGCAATTTGTAATCACACATGTGGAATATATTATATAGCGAAATTTACATTATAATTGTATTTTAAACTTCTTCTTTATTATAAAATAATGATATTAATATAATGATATTGTTATTAATAGTGAGAGAAAGTATACATCAACATCATCGTTACCAATCGCATTGATCTTACACGTGTGACGTAGTCTTTACATAAAAATTTATGTAAATGCACACACACGCAGAATACATGCTTACTTATTATCTTACCCAATTGCATGATATAACGTCCAGTACACATTCGTGCCGCCACTCTTTATATAAGATAAAGCAAAAGTTTCTCCCTCGCCAGATCCATTAAAAGTTTTCTTGCTTTATCTCAGGATGCATCTCCGAGATGTGGATCAATCATAAGTTGGTAGACTTCAGCAACGCCGCAAAGATGCATCGCGTTA
Source organism: Camponotus floridanus (assembly GCF_003227725.1). Classification (NCBI taxonomy): domain Eukaryota; kingdom Metazoa; phylum Arthropoda; class Insecta; order Hymenoptera; family Formicidae; genus Camponotus; species Camponotus floridanus. The sequence goes on from NW_020229214.1 coordinate 3,625,996, forward strand.
CTCCCGGATGTGCTGCTAGCGAAGAGGAGGCCGACGAGGCGAGAGATATTGTTGTAGCTGAGGGAATTAACAATAGCGGTAGTAATGAGGAATCCATGCCGCAAGAACATATACCTCGCGAACATTCTGGTATGTTAAACATATAATTGCTAATGATACAACTTGCTAAATTTAAAAATCGAGTACATTTGGATCCTCAAATTTCTAAAATATTCTAAGAAATATTCCTTTAAAAAAGCAACTTATAAAACATATGCTTAAAAAAATTTGAATTATTTCATAATCACGACATTATATAATTTTTTTAATCAACATGCTTATCATATTTGTTAACGATATTGCATTTATAAAATATGTTGAATTGATTATGTAACGCGAGAAATTATACATCTTAAATAGAATTAAAATAAGAAATTAATAAATTATAATTTGAAATATTGTTTTTAAATTATCACATTTGATATTGTTTGGAAAAATAATTTATGTTAATTATAGATATCTTCATGTCGGTAACTGGGTTGATGTCTTCGCATGTGTCGAACGCATGTGTCGGACACGAGTGCAGAAAAGGATCGCAATGCGTACCATCACCGTTCGGCACCAGTTATTCTTGCCGATGTCAAACTGGTTGGCAAGGACGATACTGTGAGAAAGGTACATGTCACGCATCCTTTATCTTTATGAATATAAAAATATAGAGGATAAGCATACATTTATGTAATAAAAAAATAATGTATAAATATATTATAAATTATTATTTAAGATATTTTTTATTATTATTAATATAATATATTTAATTCGTAATATCGTGCATGCGTCTTTCGAAATAAAAATAATTGACACTGTTATCGCAGCACCGACCTGTCGTAAGGAGCATACAAGGGAGTACTATAGTGAGAATGGTTGTCGAAGTCGGCGACCGGTGAAGCTTGCTAAATGTTGGGGAAGTTGCGGCAATTCCTGCTGTTTACCGCGGAAGACTAAGCGGCGCAAGGTACATAGGATATTCATATATCGATTGAAATTCGCGATATGGTTTTCCGCGAAATACACTACAATGCATTGATTCTATTGTATAATTTTCAATTGTCTGGGGATATTCTCCCTGCATAACGTGAAATCTCGGAGTAAATTAATGTTGCATCAACATTTACATATTATGAGACCTACTATTATTCCGGTCAACAATGGGCAACGTCGTTGAATATTAAAGCCCAAATCGCTCTTATTCTTGTTAATTGGTGTCAAATTCCGCGGCGCGAGGTGAAGTAGACTAGATGTCACGTCTTCCAAAGTGATCGATCGCGCAATGAACCGCGATCGAAGCAACCGCGTCAATTACTGCAATTATGATCATCAAGCTGGTTGATTTCGCTGCAGTTATTTGCCGATAATGGTTATGCAATGATACCAATATGTGGCCATTACAAACAATTACATATTAATTTCAGGTGCGATTAATTTGCACGGATGGCATGCGGTACACCAAGGACGTTGACCTGGTGCGTAAGTGCACGTGCACCCGCAAATGTTACTAGCCAGTCGACGCATCGCGGCCCGAGTCTCGTCGACGCGCGTCGAGACGTGAAACGAGACCGAGAAGAAACCCCCGGATCCGTAGCACTGCCACCGCCCGTGCTTCCATGCGAAGATGACGAAGGGAGCGGCAGCGGGATGACGAGGACCGAGGAGCTACCACGCGTCCACGACATCCCTACGCGTCGTCCCTTCGCGAAACGCAAGGGAGCGCGTGACGAAGTGCAGGCCAAAACGAGATGGACACACACATAGCCGGCTCAGTGTGATATGTATTATTAAAGAGAAAAAAAAGAGAAAGGGTGAAAGGAGAAAGTGAAAGAAAGAGAAAGAAAGAAGAAGCAAGATTATATTGTACGTATATATAGCTACGGACTCTATCGATATCGAAGCAGTTAAACGTATACTAGGTATTATTCGTATATAATGATCCGATATAGTTAATATAAAATGAACGAAAGGGTGAGACGCGAGCGCGCGCGCGCGGACAACGTGTCCGCAACATTTGCGATCGCGGACCGCGCACGCGGGCGCTTGCGTGTTCGTAACATCGTACGCACGAGTGCGTGCGATTACGTCGTTGATTTAGCGCGGAATGGACCTAACTGGTAATGGGGGATTCGCGGCGGCGTGTAAACAGGCTTCCGTAATCTTCTTATAGGATCTATACGCACCGCATTTTGTTTAATACATTTCTCCCCCTCGATGGTGATTATAATCTCCCTTGAAAGTCTGATGTAATATACCAATGTAATCGGTCCGCTTCTTTTAAAAGTCATCGCTTAAAAAATATATTATTTATCCTTCATCACGGTATATGAGGATATTTGAAAATATCTGAAAGAAAGAGTAATATATTTGTGATACGTTTATTTAAATTATTCGTGAAAAACAAGATATCAATTTTATTAATATCATATATGAAAGTATCATATTTAATGAAAATTATTGACAATCGTAATTTCTCGAACAAGTTTTATAAGTGTTTATATCGCGAAGCCTAGATCCCACGTTAGGTCTACCTTCCTCCCAGCGAATTTTTACACTAAACGCGAATCTTCGACCGCATAGCTATTTCTATCCACGGAGCAAATGGTCTTTGAATTTTTGCAAAAAAAAAAGATCTATAAATACGTGAAAAATAGCGAAATAAAAACAGAGAGAAAGAGAGAGAAAAATGTTTGTGCGAATGACGCGAATGATTGCCAATATTGCTATTACTGCAGATTGTTTGATCTGGCGATCGACATTTCGCTTGTACCATACACATGCGAGTAACATCGTTATAATAGCCAATAAATCTAAATGAGTCGGCGACGTGTAATAATAACACGAATAGCGACGTGTTTCTTGTCTTTTTCATGAGTTTAGTTACAGTGCTGCTAATTTAGCGTTCCAGCTATCACTTTAACTGCACGATCTTTAGCTAGCATATTAGACCGTTTGTAAATGGTACGATAATCAGAAGACAAGCAGTTATGCCATTAAAAAGTCATGTAGGGTCACAAGTGTGTGAATATAAATCACTGATAAATGTCTAATTAAATGTAAACTATATTTTAAGCGTGGCAGGAACATTTAATTGAAAGTCACGCCGTCGACATCTTCTTACCTCACCTCACCGACAGCAGCAGTGGGAATGTAGCTTAATTTTTGAAAAAGCCAAGAGATCATGCCGCGACGAAATCGCCGAGACAGACTGCATCGCGAATTTCGAAGGGCGCGCTTCGAATTTTTCACTTTACGGCCTAATATTACGTTTCGAGGTACGAGATGCAGCCTGTAAGCTGCATAGAGCAACGGAAGAGTCGCATGCGAGCGTTACGGATCGATAATAGGAAAACAAATTATGGAGAACCTGCGTATAAACATTTGGTTAGCCGATCGCGAGACGAATGTAACTATATAGATCAGTAAATTCGAAACGGCATTCGCCGATACAAAACCGCGTAATTATTTTTGTATAAGCGGATTATTTATATCTAAGCTAATTTGCTATTAGTTTAATCAAGGAGCGTAATTCGTTCGTAAGCCTCTATTAATGTATGTCGTATCACGTACCTATGCTATATCTATTTATATCTATCCCAATCCCCCAGCCTCTCCCATCCCGGGAAACTGCATCGCATCTTCCACTGCCAGTATTTATATGTATTTATTCCGTTTCTTTCTTTTATTTGATAACATTTGTGTGTTAAACTATTTTTTTAAATGTACACCTAACGAATATCTCTCGACGTATTTCGCTATCATTCTTCACGATATCGACGCGATCTTATCATCTAGCGTGCGCCTCGCGAGAAAGTACCAATCGTAGGATTTATATAGACATAGCTTTGGTCGCTAAACATTCAACGGTCACACGATTGTAGTGTATCTTTTTCGGATTTCACTGCCGTTATACTGCCGTTTATACGACTGTTATGCTTAACAACTGCCACGTATTTATCTGGCCATATATGAGAAAATGCGATAAACAAATTATCTGTCGACTTAAAGACACACAGGAGACTTTTGACATATTTTTTACATTTTTTTTACTTAATTTCATACTGTATGAAAGATATATTTATTTTGATGCAAAGCGAAAGTAGAGACGAATAATAAAAGATTTATAAGAACCGTATAAACGTGGACGATGGTATTCATCATACTGATAGACAGGACTGAAGATCATCCTTTGTCTTTACGTTTTATTTTTTTATATGACATAATGAAAAGGTAGGTGTATCATGATCGTATGATATAATATAAAATATAATTTGATAGTGTTAGTAATCGCATAAGTTCTCTGTGCCGTTACGTTTACGAATCATTCGGTTGTCAGTATTCAGTTAATTCACGCAGTTAATTTCTATGGAACATTTGAAACTGGCGCATGTCGAACAGATTTTTGTAACACGATTCTGTACATTTGGTCCAACGAAATATAAATAAACATACGCAAGCAAGCATACGTGACTCGTCGTATCAATAATCCATCGCAACATATGATTTAATCGCTTATGCATTTAGCATTAAAGTGAAGAGTTATAAAAGTACAATTAATAAATATTATTACGGGCTCTAAAAAATACGAATACATTTTGGACGAAATATATAAAATATGTAAAAATATATTATTTATATAAAGAAACCATCTTATTCAGCTTGAAATTAATATTCAGATTCAGTGCTTAAACGCAAAATTGTTATTATGACTTTACATTACATTACGGAAAATCTGTGACATGTTTATGTCATATGAAATTATAATGTAGAGAAATATTTATAACGAATTCTCCATGCATACAGTTATATATTAGACAATAATAAAAGCGGGAATGCTCGTAATATCGTAATATATTTTCATGCCGTGCGCCTCGGAATTCCTGTGTATAACTGTGTATTTGTATATTTATTTGACGAAAATGTTTCATGTATATTTTGTGATCGATTGACTGGCGCATGCGACCGACGCATACCATTTGACTTTTATTCTCGTAGTGAACACTTTTACGTCGAGTTATCGAATCATACGCTTCGAAGGACACATACATGCCTCGGCTTTGCCAGACATTAGCAATGGGAACGAAATCTTTCACTTGACTTTACGAAGGAAAGTCTTTTCGGAAAGCACCTCTTTATCGAGATCGGGTTGTTCGCTTCCGTGAATTTTGCGCACCGATTCACTCAACGAAAGATACATTAGCATTAAGACACTTTGTCTTTTGATGCTTTGTAAAATAGTCGATGCAGGAATCGACGAAACTACTTTGTCGCCCGTAAATCTCTTACGAGAATTTAATTAAATCGTATACGCGAACAATCAAAGAGAAACAAATTATAGATAACAAGCATCAGATCAAGTAGAAAAGATTTGTTACTAAACTATTTCGGGATTAAATAAATCTGCGATTGATAATACATAATTTATTAATACATAATTTATTGATATGAATTTATTTATTTTTAGTTCGTAACAAAATATAGTGTAGAGAAAAATTGACATTACATAAATTATGTAATATTATTTGCAGTGCAAATTTGACTAAATGTGATTGAACTTTCATATTTTATGTCAATATTCAATATGAAAATATTTGCAATATTTGAAAATGCACAGACATATTAATATATAAAAATATTAATATATAATTATATTTCTCAAAGCAGCTATATTTAACATTAGATGCATGTGATAATTCAAATTATACGTAATCTTACATGCGATGGATATATCTTATAAATTCTATTTTATAGATTCCATTTGTAGAATCTTTACTTAATTTGAATTTAGTTCAAGTTTTTAGAGAACTTATGCGAGCACAAAGGTGATATAACATTCCACATGAAGAATGCAGATATGAATTAAAAGGAATATGTATTGCATCTTAACAACGAATAAATTTGATTCGTGTAATTTCTTTTTTTTTTAGTATTTACGGAAACAGAAAATTTTTGGAAGCGTAATATAATCGTAAGATGATAATCGAAATTATTAAATTTATTTTAACTTCATATATTGCAACTATATAAAAATATGATGAATAATTTTTAACTTTATGAATAATAGATAATAAATGTTGTTTTATGAAAACTATGTTTCCTGTATACTTACGGGTATCTTAATCTGATTATATCGACTCTGCAAATTTCAAAAGTTACAAGTTTTTGTGATAAAATTTTTTAATACATTACAATAAGTTTATTTTCAAACTCCCCAAGGTTATGCTACAATGCAATGCCACAGTGAAAGTCTGACATTTCGTTTTTAATGAAAACTTTAGCGACATTTTTGGATATATATTCGATAATATCGTCGAGGCATGAATTGATGAGAATAAATGAACAGTGCGAAAAAATGTATGCGTCAGTGAATACTATATGAGTGTAAAAAAAATATTACAAATGAGTATGCCAAGGTATTAGGGAGTGTGCAAGGCAATGAGTATAAATGTGTTTACCGTGCAAGCACGTTTTACTAAATAATGATGGAATACTGCATGCCTAGAAGTACTCTAACTCTATACCATAGGTATATCAAATTAGATAATTAGCGTAAAAAAGCAAAATGTCTATGTTTATATAATGTAATAAATTCTCGAAATATGAACGCTATTAAATAAACGTATGTAAAGTTTAACAAACGTTTCGCTATTAATAGTCCCATATATGTGTGAAAATTAAATCGAAACAAACATTTGCTATAATTATAATATAATAGGTACGTAATTAAGAGTGTCCGAGACTTACTAATTAAATATAATATTTATAAAATATTTTTTTCGTATGTTATTTTAAACATTGGAAAAAGTTTTATTGAGATACAGAGAGATACAGAGAGATTAAATATATCGAAATTATATCGAATTATATTAAAAATTTTCAAGATACATAAAACATCTTCTTTATATAAAAACAATTATAAACAGATTAGTTTCTTTATTATTCATTTTGATGATGATATTTTTATATTTATCATTACACAATCATTTGTATTACACAAGTAATTTTATATAATGTATAAAAGTTTTTTTATATTTTGCTGCAGCTTTTTTCGCTATGATATATAATTTTATTTAACTATATATAAATATAAATATATATATATATATTTATTTATTTATTTATTTATATTTTTAAAAATAGCTTATATTTGTATGATACAAATCCTTTTCATCCATCTGTACCAAAGGGCGTGAAACTGCATTGTGTTATACCACTACATTTTCTAAGTTTGGTTATATCGTATACTGTAAAGAGAAAGGAGTTTGGAGCAGTATTTTTACTCAGCTGGTAATGTGAAAGAGTCGAACAGTACATTAATATCTTGGAGTTTTGTAATGTATATGCGTACTTCAAAATATTCTTATTAAATATTCCTTTAATAATACTTGCAATAATAAGCAAATTTATATATTTATATTTAATATGTAATAATTTATACATCCAATTTTATCAATAATACACAATATTATCTACATTAGGTATATTGCCAATTTCATATTTAACAAAATGCATTTTACGATCAAAATATTATATGTATGACGTAAAATATGATACATATATAAAATATAATACATATAGTAATTCTAAGCTTTTCAGTAGATTTTAAAGAAAAAATGACTATAAGATAATTATTATAAATATTAACTTCTTTTTGAATATTTTTATTGTCATAATTCAAAATATATTGTTAAAGACTAATAATCAAAGAAGCACTAAAAGTGTGTTACAATAATATTAAATTTATATTAAAAGACTTTTAAAAGATATCAAAGATATATGTATATATGTATGTATCGATATGTCGAATATTAAGAGGCGTGCCATCCGAAAAAAACCTTGATCTGTGATTAAATTATTATCATCAAATTCGTAAATTAAAATATTTTATCTTTTAATTAATATTTTATCTAAATTACGAGAAATTTACATAAAATAGCATATTACAAAATAATTTTTTTCACATTTAATTTTTATATTAAAACCTATATTTTTTTACGTTTGATTCGTCATGCATATTATAATAACATGATGCAATTATAAAAAAATACTCATTGTTTATCAAACCAATTTTATTGTTATATAGAGCAATAATATTAATTATATATCGCAATGATTGAAATTACGCGTGTCGCAATCAAGTATTGCGATCTTTATTTGTCCACATTTGTATATAAAATTTAAAGTTACCATGATTTATCTTTTTAATGAACTATTGGCTTAACGCTTAACCTATTAAAACTTTACCCATCTTTTCGTGAGTTGAATTATCTATAAAATAAAAATTAAAGCACAAGAACTTAAGATGTTTATTAGAAGATGTAACAATTTCTTCTAAAACATAATAGCAAAGCAATCTTTTTCATTATTCTTTATTGTTTTTTCACCATAAAAACTTAATCAAATATTTATTTGACAATATATCAAATTTTTTAATTTTATGATTTTATTATTAAATGATTCATTTATTTACTGTGATACGATAATATAAGATAATTAGATTATGATAAGGAATAGTAATCGTAAATCCAGATTTACAATTTCATAAAATATGATTCTGTAATCTTATATTTTTGACCTTATTACGCATTTCATATTTTCAATGCGTATAAATATAATAGCATCTAATAACCGCGATTAAGATTTCATAAAAGTGTTTATACTGTTCATACACAAGAATAATCTTAGTAAAATAAAAGCTTTCATACTCTGCACCTATATATTACAATGTGTTGTAAATATCTTTCTATCATAATAAATTAACTGATTTTTAAGTGAAAAAGGAATCTTATTTCTAAAATTTAATAAAAATTAGAATAAAATAAATAAATTGCATTTTGTACTTTAAGAAAGATTGTTAAAAATGAAAAAATATGATAAAATATATAAAATAAAGTGTATTATATATATTTATTAAATGTATTATAAAAAATACGATTTATTTTTCAGAACAGGCCTATAATATAGAAGATATTTGAAATAAAAATTTTTATACATGAGCAAATTAACGTACATGAAATGAAAGAAAAAAGAAAAAAACATGGTTGTGCAATTGAATGCATTCTAAAAAAATTTGACTGGGTAAAATTTTATACCATTATTTTTTACAATTTTAAAATCTATTATTGTATAATTTGCATAACAATATTCGACAATATAACTTGCTCAAATAATAATATAATTTTAAATCATTAAAAGTTTAATAATATCAATGTAAAAATCACTAATATTCTAAGAGTAAATTGTTTTATCATAAATATTTAAAAATTGATTTCGTCACAAATAACATTATATTTATGCATTTACTTAATGCAAATTTATTACAATATAAATGAGAAAACGCTAAATTTTACGAAATATAATTAATTGTACTTATTAAAATATTATTTTTTTTCTTAATATAAGATGGAAGGAACAGAACTTAAGGAAGAAAGAATTTATGCAAATATAACGAAATTATCTGTTTTAAACTACAGCACAAAAAACTGTACGTAATTGTTAAAGAGGGTAAACTATTATTATATTTATTATAAGTTTAAAAGTGTACATAATTAATTATATATTTAACAAAATTGTTTGTGATAAATGTTTAATTTTTTACTTTTTTACTTTTAAATAATTTTTTAATTTTCTCATCTTAACATCAAAGCAATTGATTATCCTAATTATCACATTAATTTTATAATAAAAATTTTAAAAGTAATGCATTACTTCCTCTAATGTTCTTTAATTGCGTTCGTATATTCTAATAAAAAATATTATGCAAGAAAAATGTGAAAAAGGCGTTACAGCAATGATATGTAGTAAAAGGTATAGATGAAAATCACAATCCTTAATATTTGGAGAACAGGATTGAATTTCAATAACTAAATATTATATGTTAATAATTGATATTATTCTGTAAAAATAAACTGTAATTTAACAAGAAGGAAAAATAAATCTACATCCATAAATCTATATACATTTTTGCACTCTTATACATTTTGATTAACATAATAAAATTATACAGAATTAAAATTGTACATTTTTAAAATATAAATACAATAGAAATATATTTATATATGAATTTAATTTTTATATATGTAATTAAATTTTTGTTAAATTTCTAAGAAATATAAAAATATGTTATAATATTATATTCCATATTCTATAGTGTTATATTTCTCCAATCTTATGATGTAATATTGCACCAATGTTGTTGCAAGCTTGTGTACTGTACAGGAAATTATGACAGCATTTGAAGAAGCAATGTATGAAAATCATAGACGTATTAATATAGAGTGTTTTCCAGCTAAGATATACTGTGTAGCTAAATTATACAGCTAAATTATACTGTGTAAAAATCTTGTTGAAATGATCAAAGTGTAAGTTTAATTTCTGAAAATTTCTATAGAGAGGGCTTCTATTGTAATTAAAATATGATTATGATGTATTATAATATATTGTATAATTTAGAGCTATAGTTTTATTAGTGTTTATTTTGTTCTGTACTAATATTAGTCATAAAATAATAACGGAAAATTTTCATTGCTTTGCATAGTTTGTACTTAATATTTATATAATCTATGAACTTACATCTTTAACCCACACATTTTATATTTATCATCAGTATAAATACGATGTTTCTGATGGCTACAAATATTCTACAAAATTGTGTGTAATAAAGTGAAATAATCTTAGCAAAATGAAGATTATTGTGCTTTGCGTCTGTGTTTTAGGTTTTGCTGTAAGAATTTTATTATTATTATAATGTAAATTATAACAATATAGTAATGATAATAATAATAATAATAGTAAAAATTTAATATCTTATAATTTTATACATTATCTTATAGATTATAATATCTTAAATAATATAATATCCAGATATTTATGAAGAAAAATATTTTTTTTAATTATTTAAAGAAAATAAATTAATATTATAAAAATATATTTTAATTAACGTATACTTAGTATAATTGTACATGATTATATAGCAATTTAGTAAAAAAAATTATTTAAAATGGTATATAAAATAAAATTGCATATTTCTCAGTCATCCAATTTAATTGAAGATGAAATAAAACGACAATTCAAAAGTGCAGTATCAAGGGAGGACAATTTTGAGACTTGTATGACAGAAAATAATGTAACTTTCGGTAACTATCGCTATAATAATATATAGTATATATTGCAGAATTATCTCATAGCTCATTATTTAAGGTTTTTTGAGCAATTTTGAACAAATTGTGCTTTGCATTATTTATAAATATTTCTTTAACATAATTTTTCAGTGTTTTATTTAATTAATTCTCTTTAATTTGATAGAACTTTTATATTTACTTAATCTATTTAAAGTAAGTTCAAAATGAGCAAAGTACGCACTTTTCCTTGCAATTCTACAATTTATTTTTTAGATGATTGGTACAGAGAGGAACAAATAATGACTGATGTACATAAAAAACCTGAAAATGAAGAAAAGACAAGAAATCTAGGTTGCACCATAGCTTGTTTTTTAAAAAAAGAAAATTTGGTAAATTTTTTATACTAAAATTTTATTCTTTATGTATAATATATGATGATATGATACTTATTATTAGTTACAAAACTTTTTAATTTCAAAAAAACTAAAGAATTTTTTAATAATATATAAATAATATAAAGATGATATAAAGACATCAATATGTGTAATAAAATATTATTTCACTATAAAGTAATATAAAAATTGATATTTTATACATTATTAATAGTACATACATGTAATTATGAATTCACTTTACTTTTATGAATATCTAAGTTAGAAAAATACTCAGAACTTTATATTCTTCTGTTTTTATTATTTTATTTATAAATTTTATTTATAAATATAGATAGAAGATTCAAAGATTAAAGAAGGGAAAGTTCATGCAAAAATAAATAAAATATATGATGGTTCTCGTGACGAAGGCAAAGCACATAAGATTGCACGTGACTGCATGAAAGAAGGTAACATTATTATTTGTATTATAAATAATTTAAGAATAATATATAAATAATATAAGAAATTTTACAAATATAATAGGAAATAAGAGAAATCAAACTCAGATTCTCGATATATTTTTGCACTAATTTTTACTTCAGTTTTAAATAAGCTAATAAAAACAGATCTTATATTTTGTGTTAAAATATGATATAAAGAATACAAAAAATTATATTTTTTAAATTTTTCGACAGTTTTTAATTATATTTATATTATTTTTATTTATATTCTAGTAAAAAATATTACAGAAGAATGTGAAAAGTGCTTCTCTCTATTTACTTGTGCTGTAAGAGCTGTACATAAATCACAGAAGCATGAAGAACATGAAGGACCAGAAATAAATGAAAATGAAGAAACAGAACAAACTATTTGAATGTAATTAATTGAACATTATCTGTGTATTTTTATTAATAGAAATTTGCAACAAAATATAGATAGATAGATAGAATGTTTATTCGTCCTCTTGGGGTTTGAAAGCGCTTTTTCGAGAAGCGTACCCGAACCTCTTACAACAAAAAAACAAATACATCCTTACATTCTACCTTACGAACTACCCCATTTAACCTAGCTAAACGAGAGAGAGACCCCTCCATTTCCCTTATCTCCCTCTCCTATCTTCCTCCTCTGTCCCTACTCCCCCCCCTCCTCAACCCTCATCTTCTCTCTTCTCCTCTCCTCTTCTCTTCCCAGTCTTCCTCCTCTTCCTTCTTTCTTCTTCTTCCTCTTCCACCATCTTCCACCATTCTTCTTCCCTTTCTCCATCTTCTACGCTCCCGTCTCCTCTACTCTCCCTGTGTGTATAATAATATAATCTCTTCAAAATTTCTTTAATTAATATTGCAAAAATCCCATATCTATTTTATCACATTATTGTTTATTACATTTTTGTTTTCCTAGAGTAAATTACTGCAAGATTATTGCATTAACGCTAAAGCATAAACTATTTTAAAAATACTAAATATTTTTCCAAAAGAAAAAAGATTTATAATTATCTTCTTTAAAAAAAACATGTAAATAGAGAGAGAGAGAGAGAATGTTTATCCATTTAGATTAATTCTATTAATCCAAATTCATTCAATTTTAACTCAACTTTATTAAAGTTATCAAAAATACTAAAGTTATCAAAAATACTAAACTTATCAAAAATATATAAAATATTTAAATAGAATAATTCTCTCATTTTCTCTCTCTTTTTTGAGTACAAAAGTAACCATAAAATAACTTGTGCTATTTCTTTATATAAATCGAACAAATATTATATATGTATATATAGTCCTTTATTAACAAAGTTTATGGACAACAAGAAAATATAAGTCGATCATAGATATAATTTTGGAGACGGCATAATTGGACAAGTTCGAAACTCACTGTACATAAAAGTTTCAAATGCATCTTTGTGCCCGTTAATTGTAACAGGTTAATTTCCTATATGTATCATCCAAGAATTTAATATATTCTTCAAACATTTCCAATGTGTCAGAAAGCTAAATTTATCGAATAGAAAGCGCAAATAAATATAAACTATGCTATAATTTATAAAAATTTAGCACAAAAATAGACATAAAAATAAAAATACAAATTGTATATATAAGAAAATATATATATATATATATATATATATATATATATATATATATACAGTGTATCTGAAACGATGCACTAAACTTTAGGAGCGTATTCTAGAGGTCAAAATAAGACTTTTTTCCCTATAAACATGGATCCGCAAATGAACCTTCTCCAAGCTAGAGACCCCTAAAGTTTAGGGAAAAAATTAAAAATTGGCTGAGTTTCAAAAAGAAAAAAGATTTTGATGTTACCTATCACTTTCTTTTGAGAGATAAATAAATTTGCGTTACGGGTGTTTGGTTAATTTCACACATTTTCGAATTTTAGCGCGGAGGGGAGTTAATTTGCGGACCTATGTTCATAAGAAAAAAAAGTAATCTTATTTTAACCTCTAGAATACGCTTTTAAAGTTTAGTGCATCATTTCAGATACACCCTGTATATATGTATAGGTAAAACTTGCGAAACACAGTCCTTCTTGGAATAACTAAACTAATAATTAGTCAATCCGACCAACGGCTTTGGTCAAAATCCGAATTAGATTTAAATTTTGACCTTTGATTGATATGTTTTTAATCAATCCTAAGAGAGAATAAACAGGCCGGTCAAAGATAGAAATTAAAATAATCCAATTCATCCTTTGACTAGTTTAGGTGTAATTGGAATAAGGTAGACAAATCGTGATATCTTATTTGTCGTACATGTTATGTCTTTTTTATATCAGTATATCATTTTAATACGTTTTTTTTAAAGATATCTAAATTTCATTTAATAAAAATATGTTTATTTTAATTTTATTATTTTAATTAATTTTATTATTTATAATTACTTTATTTGATGTGATTTCAATTATTACTACAAAGTTTTTGTTAATAAATGTAAAGGCTGTTAATAAGACATAAAGGTTGTTAATAAGATATTAGCTAATATTAATTACTAGATATTAGTTAATAAGATATGTATCAAAAGATTACTTAATAATAAGCCTGTCCATTAGTTTTACAAGTTACTTACTTTTTATATTATCGAAAATAAAAGAAATATAATCGTTTTGTCGGTAGTTGAAAATTCAAGAACGAAAATTGTAACAATTTATTAAGTAAACAAAGAAAAAGATAAAAATAATAATCAGAAATATAATTTTTTTATTAATCAAATTCCGAATAAAAGCACACTTAGGACCTTGACCTAGGCAAAGTTCGAAATATTTTTTTATTTTCTTCCTTTGACCAGATTAATTTATTCTAGAATCAACAGAAAACGTCCTGGTCAAAGGCCAAAATATAAAAATATTTCAAAGATTGACCAAGAGACTTAGTCAATTCTCAAGATTGACTAGTCAAAGTAAGAAGTGACCGTACATGGTTGACCTTTGACGATAACATGTATATGTCATGTCATATTCTACTATATCATACTTACACCAGTCGGAAAAAGTCAATTATCAATATGTTTTCTTCTACATCATATGTTTTATGCTTATATAATAATGTATGACGTCGGCGATTTTATCTACGCATTTTATATTTGCAGCCTATAAATATAATGATGCTGTTATGCTCCGCACAGTACTTGAAAAAGTGTAATTAGATACAGAGTAATTATATAAGCAAGATGGCACGCGAATTCTACATTATCATTTTTGCATTTATTGTAAATATCTTATTTTGCTATAAAAGAAAGAGTTAAAAGTAAAAAAAAGATTTTCTAAAAATATTTTTAAAATAAATTGAAACTTTTAATTAAAATTAAAATTAATATATAAATATACTAGATTATAATTAACGTACTATAATTAAATAATGTAGAATAATGTAGAATAAGAAGGTAAAATTAATGAAAATAATACAAAATATAATTGCACATATTTTAGCCTGCTATTTTAGCTACAGTTCCACATGAAGCTATAGATTTAGTGAATAAGAAACTAGCATCCGACGAAAACTACTACAATACTTGCCTGAATGAAACCGGTGCCACTGATAGTAAGTTATTAATTTATACAAGACTTTATTATTCTCTCTCTCTCTCTCTCTCTCTCTCTCTCTCTCTCTCTCTCTCTCTCTCTCTTTCAAATTGCGTGTTTAGGAATTGTATGATTAAGCCAACGAATTTGTAAAATCTTTTTTATATTTAATCACTCACACAATTTTTAATATATACCAAGATTTACTCTTTCATATATATTAAAATATTATTTAAAAACTTTCCTTTAATGTTTATTAAAAATTCAATAAAAAAAGCGTACTTATTTGCATTTCGAAATCCATAAATTCTGTTAAAATAATATATATATAATACTATATACTAATATTATATACTAATAGTATATAATACTATATACTAATATATATAATATTAAAAATACGTATTATGTTTTAGATATTTTTTTATTTAAATATTTAAATCTTTTATAAAATGCATAGCAAATTATAGTTATTGTATAGATATTATAATATATAATGGATAATATATATTTTATTTATAATATATAATGGATAATATATATTTTTTTAATTACTACAATGTTTGTTTTACAGATGATATATTCACACTAAGAGATATAATGCAGGAGAGGCATAAACAATCTGAAAATCAAGAAAAACTAAGAAAGAATAGTTGCTTATTCTATTGCATGATTCAAAAAGAGAATATGGTAAGTTTTTTGAGATAGTTTTGTATAACATATGGCGTTCAAAATTGCAAACTATATTTTTAAATAATAAAAAATTATTAAATATATAAATGTAATAATCTTATATAATATTTTTATTTAATAATCTTATAATATTTTTATTTTTTTTAAGTCAGCATACGTTTAATAAATAATGTTAATAAATAATAACAAACTGAGACTTTTAGGACGACTTTTCATGTTTTACTTGAACATTAAGGAAAAGATTAATTTTTATTGATACTTTAATCTTCTCATTTATATTTTTTAAATAATGTTAGATAGAAGAATCGGAATTTAACCTAGAAACAATACATACTAAGTTTACTGAAAAAACAAATATCCAACCAGGACACATTCTTTACAAAGCTCTGGATGATTGCATAGAAGAAGGTAAAGCAATATTATATGTATATTCTAATTTTGTAATAAAAATAAAATTATTGGCTACGTTAAAGAAAAATATTTATAATATTATTCATTATATAAATTCAGAAACAGAATAGGTTAATTAATTTACATTTTGCTAATTTAATGTTCTAGCAAAAAATGCATAACATGCATCTAATACTTAAATGTATATAATACTTTATATTTTACAATATATATTTTACTTTTTCCTCTCTTTTACTAATTTTTTTGTGTTGTAGTAAAAGATATTACAGATAAATACGAAAAAAGTTTTGGTCTAGTGACGTGTTACTTCAAAGCTAAAGAAAGGTTTCTTTCTCAAAGAGAACATAGAGAGGAGATCTCCTAGAGGAGAGGGACACGAGAGATCACGAGGAAGTCGATCTTCATAATCATGAACATGTATCTTTTTATAATACCATTACATTATTATAATTATGATTTCTGTTTTATAATTATTGTTTTTAGATTAATAAGAATACGTAATCATATGTAATGTATGTCACATTAAGATTATTTCTTATGATATAATTCTGTATTTTTATCTTAAAATATAAATTGTAAGATTAATTAAATGCATAGATTTGTGAATTATATTTGTATTTCTTATACTTATATAATTGTTGTTATTTACGTTATTTGAAATACACATCTATATCCATATTTAAACATATAGTTTATAATGACTAATTTTTTTAAACTTTGTATCATCTCATTTTACTTTAACATATAAAAATCCCCCTAAACATATAAAAATAAAAGAAATATAATCGTTTTGTCGGTAGTTGAAAATTCAAGAACGAAAATTGTAACAATTTATTAAGTACACAGGAAAAAATAAAAATAATAATCAGAAATAAAGCGGCACAACAGAGATTGTACACAACCGAGTTGTATTTTGATGCGATTCGATTGTGCTTTACTGGCTACAAATGTTTCCACATTTATTAAAGATTTATGTAGCAAATCGCATCATAGCCATAACAGAAATCATCGATTCGATAGAGTGGCGACACGTTAGGTCGGAGGATAACCCAGCGAATGCGATCTCGAGAGGTCAGTTACCTCGCGTTTTCTTGCAAAATCTAATGTAGGACCCTCGTGGTTAGTGAAGAATGAGACTGATTGGCCCAACGAAATTACACAAATAACAGAGATACCAGAACTGAAAAAGAATGCCTGCATGACGATCAAAGATAACGATTTTAAAATTTTTGATAAATACTCGTCCTATTCAAAATTATTAAGAATAGTAGCATATTATTTTCGCGTCTTAGCCAGGAACAAGCATTCTGGAACGTTGAACGCGGAAGAAATTAATAAAGCAGAAATACGAATAATAAAGATGCTTCAAGCTGAAAGATTTCCCAACGAAATCAAAAGATTAAAGGGCAAAATATCAGTGATTAAAAGTAGATTTGAGAATTTAAACCCGTTTCTAAATGACAATGATTTAATTCGTGTAGGAGGCCGATTGCAAATATCGAGTCTAACGTTCGGTCAAAATTATCTGATACTGCTTCCTAATAGTCATCGTTTAATCGATCACATTATTCGCGAAATCCATAAGGCACATCATCATACAAGTATACAAACTACATTATATTTACTAAGACAGAAATTTTAGTTACCAGATGGTTGGAATCAGGTACGGAAAATTGTGCGTACATGCTTGCGTTGTTTTCGATTTTAGGCAAATACCATCGATTATAAAATGGGCAATCTCCCTCCGACTCGCGTATGCAGTTCTGTACCGTTTACTAATACGGGTATTGATTTTTGTAGCCCCTTTTTTATTAAAGAAAAGAAATACCGTAATCGAACGCGGATTAAAACATAAACATATGTATGTGTGTTGGTATGTATGGCAATCAAGGCTATACATCTTGAAATCGTAAGCGATTTGTCAACTAATGGATTTATAGCGGCATTACGTCGGTTTATAGCGAGACGTGGCATACCAGAACATATATATTCGGACAACGGATCCAATTTTGTAGGCGCGAATAATAAATTAAAGGAAATGTACGCCTTATTCAATTCTGAGAAGCATAAGGAGATCATAGACAATTTTTCGAGCAAATATAAAGTACCATGTAGAATTACATGGCACTTTATATCACCAGTCGCACCCCATTTCGATAGGTTAGGTGGGAATCATCAGTAAAACTCTTCAAGCATCACTTTAAACAGGTGATAGGATATACTTTATTCACTTTCGAAGAATTGAATCATCGAGACTCATTACGACCATTTCGTTCAATCCAAATGACCTGATGATGTTGTCTCATTATTTGATCGACAAACCGATAACCTTCCTACCAGAAACTGACCTTTCGTCTGTTCCAGTCAATCGAATGTTTACCTGGCGACATTACTAAGATACGACAGGATTTCTGGAAGCGATGGAACCTAGAATATCTGAATGAACTTCAGATGCGCAATAAATGGCAAAAGGATGGATCAAATTTAGACGTTGGTACCGTCATACTTATAAAGGAAAAAATCTGCCATGCACACAGCAGACATTGGGCAGGATTAAGGGAGGATTCTCATATAACGAGTTAAAAAAATCGATTTCTTTTTTCTCTGCTTAAATCAATTCTAATACATGTGGAAGGCCAACTATATGGCCCTGGAATCGTCGATTAGGGCTGTAAGTATTAAAAAGTATTACTTTTTATAACCAAAAACTTTAAACGCGTTTTTTTCAAAATCACTTTTTTCAAACTGTGTGCAGGATAACTAAAAAAATATTTGACCAATTGGTTTCTTCCAGTACTATACATGTAGAAAATTATATTTTTCATCAAATGAACCACAAAAATTAACATAAATTTTAAAGTAAATAATTTTTATTTTACAATAAAGATGAAAATTTTTATGGAAAAATTGCAAGTTTTTTTTCAAATATCGCTATTTTTTTCAATTTAGTTTTCTTTCTTGCTCAATCAGGTTCAAGCGATGCGTAATGATCTATAATTAATAAATAATTTTTATTTTTCTATTTTAGACTATTGCAGCGGATGCTAGATTGCACACCGTCTGCGACGCCGAAAGGCGCTGAAGGCGGGCGTCGATATCTATATTTAAATACATGCTTTTCTTAATAAAAAAAATATTTTTATATTTTATTTTCTTAAGTAAAGTACTACGTAAAGTACACTACTAAAGCTTGAGATACTTTGACTAAATACTTTCTTTAAAAAAAATTCCAAAAATCTGCTTCTTTTTTTGGCTGTTTAGAGTCCTTAAGAATCCTTAAGGAAATACATCCAGGCGAAAAAGGAGTAATTCGAGCTGCTACTGTCAAAACTGCCACCAACGAAATAAAGAGAGCTGCAAAAACTATGTCTATTACCAGAACATTGTTATTCATATATATTATAATATAAGCATTCGTAACGTTATATTCATGCGAGATCAACGAACACGTAGTTGATCGGTACCCTCTCAACGAGGGAAGTGTGTTGCGTAGAACACAACGTCGTGCACGACATACATCTTAGTCGAGGAATAAATGTATGCAAAGCATGAATGTATGAAAATCATAGACGTATTAATATAGAGTGTTTTCCAGCTAGGATATGGAAATTATACTGTGTAAAAATCTTGTTGAAACGATCAAAATATAGGATTAATTTCTGAAAATCTCTATAGTGAGGGCCTGTATTGTGATTAAAATATGTAGTTATGATGTATTATAATATATTGTATAATTTAGAGCAATAGTTTTATTGCCGTTTATTTTGTTCTTTACTAACATTAGTCAGTAAAATAATAACGGAAAATTATCATTGCTTTGCATAGTTTACACTTAATATATAATCTATATACTTACATCTTTAACCCACACATTTTATATTTGCAATCAGTATAAATACGATGTTTTCCAATGGCTACAAATATTCTACAAAATTGTGTGTAATAAAGTGAAATAATCTTAGCAAAATGAAGATTATTGTGCTTTGCGTCTGTGTTTTAGGATTTGCTGTAAGAATTTTAATATTATTTTAATGTAAATTATAACAATATAGTAATAATAATAATAATAATAGTAAAAATAATTTAATACATTATTATTTTATACATTATTTTATAGATTTTGATATATTAAATAATATAATATCCAGATATATATGAAGAAAAAAAATTATTATTTAAAGAAAATAAATTAAATAAATTATAAAAATATTATATTTAATTAAGGTATACTTAATGTAATTTTACATGATTATATAACAATTTAGGAAAACGAATTATTTAAAATAGTATATAAAATAAAATTGACTATTTCTTAGTTATCCGACTTAGTTGGAAATAAAACAATAAGACAAAGTGCAGAGGAAGCAGAGGGTGCATTAAGGGAAAAATTGGAGACTTGTATGACAGAAAATAATGTAACTTTCGGTAACTATAATAATATATAGTATATATTGGAGAATTGTCTTACAGCTCATTATTTAAATTTTTTTTAACAATTTTGAACAAATTATGCTTTGCATTATTTATAAATATTTCTTTAACATAATTTTTTAGTGTTTTATTTAATTAATTCTCTTTAATTTAATAGAATTTCTATATTTACTCAATCTATTTAAAGTAAGTTTAAAATAAGCAATATACGCACTTTTTCTTGCAATTCTACAATTTATTTTTTAGATGCTTGGTCCGAAGCGGTACAAATATTGATTAACGTGCATAAAAAACCTGAAAATGTAGAAAAGTCACGAAAACTAGGTTGCATCCTAGCTTGTTATTTAAAAAAACAGGATTTGGTAAATTTTTTGTACTATATAAATTTATTCTCTGTGTATAATACATGATGATATGATATTTATTGTTAGTTATAAAATTTTTTAATTTAAAAAAACTAAAGAATTTTTTAATAATATAAAGATGATATAAAGACATCAATATATGTAATAAAATATTATTTCACTATAAAGTAATATAAAAATCGATATTTTATACATTATTAATAGTACATACATGTAATTATGAATTTACTTTACTTTTATGAATATCTAAGTTAGAAAAATACTCAGAACTTTATATTCTTCTGTTTTTCCTATTTTATTTACAAATTTTATTTATAATATAGATGGAAGATTCAAAGAATGAGCAGAAAGCTTATGCAATAATAGATATAATATCTATTGGTCATCCTCGCAATGCCGAAGCACAAAGGATTGCACGTAATTGCATAAAAGAAGGTAACTTATTATTATTTCTATTATAAACATAAGAAATTTTATATATTACAAATATTATAGGAAATAAGAGAAAACAAACTCAGTTTCACGATATGTGTATATTCTTGCACTAATTTTTGCTTCAGCTTTAAATAAGCTAATAAAAACAGATCTTATATTTTGTGTTAAAATATAATATAAAGAATAAAAAAATATATATTTTTAAATTTTTCGACAGTTTTTAATTATATTTATATTATTTTTATTTATATTCTAGTAAAAAATATTACAGAAGAATGTGAAAAGTGCTTCTCTCTATTTACTTGTACTGTAAAAGCTATACATAACTTGATACTTGAAGGACATGAAAGACCAGAAATTGATGAAAATGAAGAAACAGAACAAACTATTTGAATGTCATTAATTGAACATTATTTATGTGTTTTTATTAATATAAATTTGCAACAAAATATATTAAATAAACAATTATATATTAAATAAACAATTATATTTTTTCTCTTGAATTATATTCTTGATTTTCTGATATAATGAATTCTGCTATAATAATTCTGATGATGAAATAGCTACAAATGTAAAATAATTAATTATTAATTTTTAATTTAATTTAAGTAACATATTAATTTTACTAATATTTTATATTTCATAAATGGATGAATAAAAATAAAAATATTTGAAAATCAGTTTTTATATGAAGTTGTTTAAAATTAACAGTTGCATGAATAAAATTCTGATATTTTTAACGATTCAAAATCGTGTATTTCTGTAGAAAACTTGATCATAAGAGATTTAACGAAAAGAGATTCATTTTTTAAGAGAACAGTTTTCAAAGATTTCTTTAAGTTAATATTTTAATTAAATTAAGTTGCATATATATAATATATTATTTGTCGATGCATATTATATAAAAGATAAATAAGCAAAAGTATTTTAGAACTAGGTAACCTAACTTAATTATTTAAATTTTACACTTTTAATTATTGAATTTGTGACATTAAGATGACAAGAACAGATAATCTTGACATGATTAAACTCATTAATAGTGCTGATAAAATAAACTTTATCATACAAGAAGTAAAAAGGGAAAAGGAATAAAATATGTCTTTCAGTTTCTAGATTTTCTTTTAAAATATGTCTTTTAGTTTCAGAAACTATTATGTTTTAGAGATTTTTTTTATGCTCAATGATATATTTAACTTTGGAATGATAAAACTGTATGTATTCGTGTATTTTAGTACATGTAATTTGTGTGTGTGTATATAATAATATAATCTCTTCAATTTCTTTAATTAATATTGGAAAAATTCCATATCTATTTTATCACATTATTGTTTATTACATTTTTGTTTTCCTAGAGTAAATTACTGCAAGATTACTGCATTAACGTTAAAGCATAAAATATTTCAAAATACTAAATATTTTTCCAAAAGAAAAAAGATTTATAATTACCTTCTTGAAAAAAACATGTAAATAGAATGTTTATCTATTTGGATTAATTATATTAATTATATTAATCCAAATTCATTCAATTTTAACTCAACTTTATTAAAAAAATATATAAAATATTTAAATAGAATTCTCTCTCTTTCTCTCTCCTTTTTGAGTACAAAAATAATCATAAAATAACTTGTGCTATTTCTTTATAAATCGAACAAATATTTTATATACACACACACACACACACACACACACACACACACACACACACACACACACACACACACACACACACACACACACACCACACACACACACACACACACACACACACACACACACACACACACACACACACATATATATATATATATATCATCCTTTAATAAAGTTTATGGACAACAAGAAAATGTAAGTTGATCACAAATGTAATTTTGATGACGGCATAATTGGACAAGTTCGAAACTCATGTACATGAAAGTTTCAGATGCATCTTTGTTACCCGTTAATTGGAACAGGTAATTTCCGATATGTGTCATCCAAGAATTTAATCTATTCTTCAAACATTTCCAACGTATCAGAAAGCTAAATGAAATTTATTGAATAGAAAGCTATAATTTATTAAAATTTAACACAAAAATAGACATCAAGATAATAAAAATACAAATATGTATATATAAAAAAATTGTATACATATATACATACATACATATATATGTGTGTGTGTGTGTGTGTGTGTGTGTGTGTGTGTGTGTGTGTGTGTGTGTGTGTGTGTGTGTGTGTGTGTGTGTATGTGATATGATTAAAGCTCGCGAAACGCGGTCCTTCCTAGGAATAACTAGTCAATCCGTAGATTTACCAATTGCTTGGATCAAAATCCGAAATAGATTTAAATTTTGACCATTGATTAATGTGTTTTTAATCTCTCTAGGAGAAAATAAACAGGCCGGTTAAAGATAGAAACTAAAATAATCCAGTTCCTTTGACTAGTTTAGATATGACTGCATGAATGAGATAGACAAATCGTGATGTGCATCTTGTTTGTCGTACATATTATGTTCTTTTTATATCAGTATATTATTTTAATACGTTTTTTTAAAAGATACTTATATTTTATTAAATAAAAATTTGTTTATTTTAATGTTTTTAATTACTTTATTTAATATGATTTCAATTATTACTACGAAGTTTTTGTTAATAAATGTAAAAATTGATAAGATATTAGAATGTACCAAAAGATTATTTAATACCTCTTTTTAAAAGTCTATTACAAGTTACTTACCTTTTATATTATTTTATATCGAAAATAAAAGAAATATAAGCGTTTTTTTTGATATTTGAATTCAAGTACGAAAATTGTAACAATTTATTATGTAAATAAAAAAAAGATAAAAGTAATCAGAAATATAATTTTTTTTTATTAATCAAACTCCGAATAAAAGCATGCCTTTGATCAGGTATGCTAGTTTATCATAGAATCGACAAAAACGGCCTAGTTAAAGGCTAAAATATAAAAATGTTTCGAAGATTGAAACTTAGTCAATCCTCAGAATCGACTCAAAGTGATCGTGTTACGACCTTTGACCATAACATGTATGTATATGTCATGTCATATTCTAGTATATCATATTTGCAACTGTAAGAAAAAGTAAATTATCAATATACTTTCTTCTACACATCATATATTTTATGCTTATATAATGTATGACCTCGATTTTATCTATGTATTTTATATTTGCAGCCGATATAAATACAATGATGCTGTTATGCTTCGCACAGTACTTAAACAAGTATAATAATTAGAAACAGAGCATTCATATAAGCAAGATGGCGCGCGGATTCTACATTATCATTTTCGCATTTATTGTAAATATCTTATTTTGCTATAAAAGAAAGAGTTAAAAGTAAAAAAAAGATTTTTAAAAAATATTTTTAAAATAAATTGAAACTTTTAATTAAAATTAATATATAAATATACTAAATTATAATTAACTACTATAATGTAGAAAAAGAAGACAAAATTAATTAAAATAATACAAAATATAATTGCACATATTTTAGCCTGCTATATTAACTAAAGATTTTAAAATGGACGACAAACTAGCATCCGATCTAACAAAACTACTACAACACTTGCCTGATTGAAACTGATACCATAAGTAAGTTATTAATTTATACATGACTTAATTTATATTAAGATGTTATTATTCTTTCTCTTTCTCTCTCAATTTGTGTTTTTAGGAATTGTATGACTAAGCCAACGATTTTTAAAAATATTTCTTTTATTATATGTTTAATCTCTTACCTAATTTTTAATATCTATCATAAGATTCGAAGATCACTATTTCATATATATTAAAATTTTATTTAAATAAAATTTCTTTTAATGTTTATTAAAAATTAAATAAGAAAAGTGTTACTTATTTCCACATCGAAATCTATAAATTCTATTAAAATAATATACAGGGTGGAGCATCTAAAACAGACCACCTGAATAACTCGGCTGCTTTCGGTGATAGAAAAGAATGCTTCAGATCACATTTGCTTGGTTTTACGAGAACTATAATCTAATATAAAATTTAATATAATGAAAACACATAGTTATTTCGAAGAAAAAATATGTAATTTGCAATTAACAATTAACATATTTTTTCTTAAAACTAATTATATGTTTTCTTTACACCAATTGATTTCTCTCATTATTTTATACATAAAAGTATTAAAGTAAGATAATCAAAAAATGAATATTTTACAAGATATTTTACGGTTTATGTAAAATTAAGAAATGATTTCAAGCTCATAATTCGGAAAGTACTTAATGAAAATTAACTTAATTATAGTATTTTGAAAAGCTCTCGAAGATCAGCTGCAAGAATATGCAATAAAAAGTAGGCGGTTCCATTTAAAAAATCAAAGTTGACCTTCGTAGACCTTCTCCACCCTTTCACCTACAAAAAAAACCATCTTAGATTATAGTTCTCGTAAACCCAAGCAAATGTGGTCTAAAGCATTTTTTTCTACCTCATCGAAAGCAGCTGAGTTATTTAGGTGACCTGTTTTAGATGCTCCATCCTGTATATATATATATATATATAGATATAGATATATACAATATTATATATTATATACTAGTATATATATAATATTAAAATATACGTATTATTGTTAATACGTAAATAATACATATTATGTTTTAGATATATTTTATTTAAATATTTAAATCTTTCATAAAATGAATAGAAAATTATAGTTATTGTATAGATTATAATATATAATGGATATTATATATTTTTTTAAATATTAGAATATTTATTTTACAGATGATATGTTCACAATAGGAGATCTAATACATGATAGGCATAAACAATCTGAAAATCAAGAAAAACTAAGAAAAAATAGTTGTGTTGTCTATTGCATATTACAAAAAGAGAATGTGGTAAGTTTTTTTGAGATAATTTTGTATAACACGTGATGTTCAAAATTGCAAACTATATTTTTAGATAACAAAAAAATTATTAAATATTAAATACATAAATGTAATAATCTTATAATATTTTTATTTTTTTAAAGTCAGCACATTAATTATTAATTTTATCTAGAAATTATAGTACGTCCAATAAGTAAAAGAATAACATAAAGTTAAAAGAATAACATAAACTAAGATTTTTAGAACAACTTTTAATTCATGTTTCATTTGAACATTAATAATAACATTAATTAATAACATTAATAACATTAATTAATATTCTAATAATATGCTATATAGTCTAATAATATAATTATATATCATATTTTATATTGATGTAAAAATATGGTTTACTTTAAACATAATGTAAAGTAAAATTTTTGTATTTTTAAAGATAATCAATTTTTATCGATACTTTAATCTCCTCATTTATATTTTTTAAATAATGTTAGATAAAATAATCGGAATTCAAACAAGAGACATTACATACTAAGTTTACTGAAATGACAAGTATCCAACCAGAACATTCTTTACAAAGCTCTGAATGATTGGATAAAAGAAGATAAAATAATATTATATGCATATTCTAATTTTTACAATGAAAATAAAATTATTTAGGTTACGTTAAGGAAAATTTATAATATTGTTCATTATATAAATTTATAAACAGAATAGGTTAATTAATTTACATTTTGCTAATTTAATGTTGTAGCAAAAAATGCATAATATGGATATAATATTTAAATTAAATGTATATGATACTTTATATTTATACAGGGTGACCCATTTTAACTTAGGCAGCCAAATAACTCGAAAAATAAGCACACTACGAAAAAATGGTTAGAATCAAAATTTCGTCATTTCGAGGGGGACGTACAATGACGTTAAAATCAGCCCCCCCACCCCTCCCCCTGGGCGGTGAGGGGGGGCAAGTTTGAAATCTTAAATGGGAACCCCTATTTTTGATTGTATATTCTTATAGCTGTCCTCGAGAGCTTTCCAAAACACTATAATAAAATATTTTTCCCTCAAGCATTTATCGAGTTATGAGGCTTCAAATCATTTCTTAATTTTACATAAACCGTAAAATATCTTGTAAAATATTCATTTTTCGATTATTTTACCTTAATACTTTTATGTACAAAATAATGAGAGGAATCAATTGGTGTAAAGAAAACATACAGTTGTTTTTAAGAAAAAATATGGAATTGTTAATTGCAAATTACATATTTTTTCTTAAAAACAACTATATGTTTTCTTTACGCCAATTGATTCCTCTCATTATTTTGTACATAAAAGTATTAAGGTAAAATAATCGAAAAGTGAATATTTTACAAGATATTTTACGGTTTATGTAAAATTAAGAAATGATTTGAAGCCTCATAACTCGATAAATGCTTGAGGGAAAAATATTATTATAGTGTTTTGGAAAGCTCTCGAGGTCAGCTATAAGAATATACAATCAAAAATAGGGGTTCCCATTTAAGATTTCAAACTTGCCCCCCCTCACCGCCCAGGGGGAGGGGTGGGGGGGCTGATTTTAACGTCATTGTACGTCCCCCTCGAAATGACGAAATTTTGATTCTAACCATTTTTTCGTAGTGTGCTTATTTTTCGAGTTATTTGGCTGCCTAAGTTAAAATGGGTCACCCTGTATATATTTTACTTTTTCCTCACTTTTATTAATTCTTTTTGTGTTGTAGTAAAAGATATTGGAGATAAATGCAAAAAAAGTTTTGCTCTAACGATGTGTTTCTTCAAAGAACGAAAGACTTCTTTCTTAAGGAAAACATGGAAATCATAAGGGACATGAACACCATCATGAACATGAACATCAATAAATACAATTAACAATAATTCGGAATCTTCTAGAATTATTTTTTTATTTTTTATATAAAACAAAATTTTTTAATTAATAAAATATATTTATGTAATATTCATGCGTATGTAGGAGAAGTCCCGTTTTATTATTACCTTTCCGATTGCCAATTGCTTCGTTTGCGCACAAGATTTTGCCAACAGCTTCTTTTGTCAACATTTCTGATTGCCTACATCCCGATTGCATGCATATATTATTGCACACACAAATAAAAATAAAAATACGAAAGTACGATTACACACATGACATTATTTCATGTAAAAAATAAAAATATAATTAAATGCTTTGGGTAAGATTTTCGTATGCGACTCATCTCCAAATTTGATCAATTTTTACGGACATACAGTACTAAATAAAGTCAAAGGCTAATAGGCAGAAACGTTTTGTTCTTAAGATATTCAAATTTTTATTATTTTTATACTTTTTTATGTTATTTATATTATGTTGAATTTTTCGATTGTAAGCGCAAAGTCGGTTCTTTGGAGAACTTAGTGGGTCATTGAACATAATGCGGCCTGAAATGAAATCTATAATTGTTCTGTTTCACATGAGTTATTGACTTTCACGCGAAGCGAGATTCATTTCTATTTCTTAAGTATAGTCCTAAGTCCAAAATATTTTTGAATTCTAATATTTCTTTTTATATGGAAATCTTAAATATTATTTATTTAAGAAGATAATTAAAATTAAAATATCAAAAATAAACGTTTCTGCACATTCGCTCTTATAACATTCGACTTTATTTAGTACTATATGCTTGTAAAAGTTCATCGAATTCGAAAATGGGACGCATACGGAAATCTTATCATCAAATTGATTAAAGATTTTAAGATGGGATTGTGTAAGCAATCCAGTATCAGTCTGCACTTTTAATCGTGGATTCTAATTATGCAAAGTCATTTTCTTATTATATGTGTGCAATAATGTTATGTGTGCAATGTGCATGTGAGCAATGTCATGTATGTAATGTGTATGTGTGTAATAATGTTATGTGTGCAATATGTGCGCAATAATGTCATGTGTACAATCGTACTTTCGTTTCTTTATTTTTTCCTGTGTGCAATAATACATGTAGGCAATGGGGGTGTAGGCAATCGGGAATGTTGACAAAAAAGCTGCAAAATGTTGTGCGAAAACGAAGCAGTTGGTAAAATCGGCAATGTAGGCATCTGAAGCCCTCCTCAATAAAATAGCAACAAATATAAAAACAATATTACTTTTTCTAATATTTTAAATTTCATAAATAAATGAATAACAATAAAAATATTTAAAAATCAGTTTTTATATGAAGTTGTTTAAAATTAACAACAATTTCATGAATAAAATTCTAATACTTTTGATGATTTAAAACCGTGTATTTCTGTAGAAAACTTAACCATAAGAGATTTAATTAGAAGAAATTCAACATTTTTCAAAAATTCCTTTAAGTTAATATTTTAATTAAGTTAAGTTGCATTTGTCGATACATATTATATAAAAGATAAGAAAGCAAATGTAATATATTTTAGAGCTAGATAATTATTGTTTAAATTTTATACTTCTAATTATTGAATTTTTGTGCTGATAACACGAATAGATAATCTTGACATGATTGAACCCATTAATAGTACTGATAAACTTCATCACACAAGAAAATAAAGGAAAACGCGAATAAAAATGTCTTTCAGTTTCTAGAAACTATTATATCCTAGATATTTTTATTGAGACGTAATGATACATTTAAATTTGGAATGATAGAACTGTATGTATTTGTGTATTTTAGTATATGTAATTTGCGTGTGTGTATAATAATATAATCTCTTCACAATTCCCCTAATTAATATTGCAAAAATCTCATGTTTCTTTTATCACATTATTGTTTACTACATTTTTATTTTCCTAGAATAAATTACTGCAAGATTGCTGCATTAACGCACAAACTGTTTCAAAATACCAAATATTAAAAAAAAATTATAATTATTTTCTTTAAAAAAAACATGCAAATAGAGTGTTTATCCGTTTAGATTAACTCTATCAATCCAAATTCATTCAATTTTAATTTATATTATTTAAAAAATGTATAAAATATTTGAATCGAATAATTATCTCTCTTTCTCTCTCTCTCTCTTTTTAAATATAAAAAGAATAAAAAATAATTTTCTCTTTTTCGCCCTCTTTTTTAAATACAAAAATAAAATAATTTGTACTTTATATACATATATATATATATACATATATTTTATATATATATATGTATATATATATATATATATATATATATATATAGTGTATCTGAAATGATGTACTAAACTTTAAGAGCGTATTCTAGAGGTCTTATTCAAAATAAGACTTTTTTTTCCTATGAACATGGGTCCGCAAATAAACCCCCTCCGAGCTAGAAGTCCCTAAAGTTTAGGGAAAAAATTAAAAATTGGCTGTATTTCAGAAAAAAAAGGTTTTGACGTTACCTATTACTCTCTTTTGAGAGATAAATAAATTTGCGTTACGGATGTTTGGTTAATTTCACACATTTTCGAATTTTAGCTGGGAGGGGAGTTAATTTGCGGACCCATGTTCATAAGAAAAAAAGTAATCTTATTTTGACCTCTAGAATACGGTCTTAAAGTTTAGTGCATCATTTCAGATACACCCTGTATATATGTATAGGTAAAACTCGCGAAACACAGTCCTTCTTGGAATAACTAAACTAATAACTAGTCAATCCGACCAACGGCTTTGGTCAAAATCCGAATTAGATTTAAATTTTGACCTTTGATTGATATGTTTTTAGTCAATCCTAGGAAAGAATAAACAGGCCGGTCAAAGATAGAAATTAAAATAATCCAATTCATCCTTTGACTAGTTTAGGTGAAATTGGAATAAGGTAGACAAATCGTGATATCTTGTTTGTCGTACATGTTATGTCTTTTTTATATCAGTATATCATTTTAATACGTTTTTTTTAAAAGATATCTAAATTTCATTTAATAAAAATATGTTTATTTTAATTTTATTATTTTAATTAATTTTATTATTTATAATTACTTTATTTGATGTGATTTCAATTATTACTACAAAGTTTTTGTTAATAAATATAAAGGCTGTTAATAAGACGTAAAGGTTGTTAATAAGATATTAGCTAATATTAGTTACTAGATATTAGCTAGTATTACTAGTTATTTACTAGTTACTTACTAGATATTAATAAGATATGTATCAAAAGATTACTTAATAATAAGCCTGTCCATTAGTTTTACAAGTTACTTACTTTTTATATTATCGAAAATAAAAGAAATATAATCGTTTTGTCGGTAGTTGAAAATTCAAGAACGAAAATTGTAACTATTTATTAAGTAAACAAAGAAAAAGATAAAAATAATAATCAGAAATATAATTTTTTTTATTAATCAAATTCCGAATAAAAGCATACTTAGGATTGACAGGCAAGATCCAAAATATTTTTTTATTTTCTTCCTTTACCAGGCTAATTTATTCTAGAATCAACAGAAAACGTCCTGGTCAAAGGCCAAAATATAAAAATATTTCGAAGATTGACTAAGGGACTTAGTCAATTCTCAAGATCGACTAGTCAAAGTAAGAAGTGACCGTACATTGACCTTTGATAACATGTATGTATATGTCATGTCATATTCTACTATATCATATCTACACCAGTCGGAAAAATATGTTATCAATATGTTTTCTTCTACATCATATGTTTTATGCTTATATAATGTATGACCTCGGCGATTTTATCTACGCATTTTATATTTGCAGCCTATAAATATAATGATGCTGTTATGCTCCGCACAGTACTTGAACAAGTGTAATTAGATACAGAGTAATTATATAAGCAAGATGACGCGTGGATTTTACATTATCGTTTTCGCATTCATTGTAAATATCTTATTTTGTTATAAAAGAAAGTGTTAAAAGTAAAAAAGATTTTTTAAAAATATTTTTAAAGTAAATGGGAACTTTTAATTAAAATTAAAATTAATATATAAATATACTAGATTATAATTAATATACTATAATTAAATAATGTAGAATAATGTAGAATAAGAAGGTAAAATTAATGAAAATAATACAAAATATAATTGCACATATTTTAGCCTGCTATCTTAGCTAGAGTTTTAGATGTGAATAAGAAACTAGCATCCGACCAAAACTACTACAATACTTGCCTGATTGAAACCGGTACCACTGATAGTAAGTTATTAATTTATACAACACTTTATTATTCTCTCTCTCTCTCTCTCCTTCCCCTTTCTCTCTTTCCCCCCCCCTCTCTCTTTCTCTCTCTTTCAACTTGCATTTTTAGGAATTGTGTGATTAAGCCAACGAATTTTTAAAATAAATTTTATTTTTATATTTAATCTCTCACACAATTTTTAATATATAACCAAGATTTACTCTTTCATATATATTAAAATATTATTTAAAAACTTTCCTTTAATGTTTATTAAAAATTCAATAAAAAAGCGCAGTTATTTGCATTTCGAAATCCAAATTCTGTTAAAATAATATATATATATATATATATATATATATATATATATATATATATAATACTATATACTAATACTCTATACTAATTACTCTATACTAATAGTATATAATACTATATACTAATACATATAATATTAAAAATACGTATTATGTTTTAGATATTTTTTTATTTAAATATTTAAATCTTTTATAAAATGCATAGCAAATTATAGTTATTGTATAGATATTATAATATATAATGGATAATATATATTTTTTTAATTACTAGAATGTTTGTTTTACAGATGATATATTCACACTAGGAGATCTAATACAGGAGAGGCATAAACAATCCGAAAATCAAGAAAAACTAAGAAAGAATAGTTGCTTAATCTATTGCATGTTTCAAAAAGAGAATATGGTAAGTTTTTTGAGATAGTTTTTTATAACATATGATGTTCAAAATTGCAAACTATATTTTTAAATAATAAAAAATTATTAAATATATAAATGTAATAATCTTATAATATTTTTATTTAATAATCTTATAATATTTTTATTTTTTTAAGTCAGTATATTAATTATTAACTTTATCTAGAAATTATATAGTACGTTCAATAAATAATGTTCAAATAATAATAAACTGAGACTTTTAGGACGACTTTTCATGTTTTACTTGAACATTAAGAAAAAGATTAATTTTTATTGATACTTTAATCTTCTCATTTATATTTTTTAAATAATGTTAGATAGGAGAATCGGAATTAAACCTAGAAACAATACATACTAAGTTTACTGAAAAAACAAATATCCAACCAGGACACATTCTTTACAAAGCTCTGGATGATTGCATAAAAGAAGGTAAAGCAATATTATATGTATATTCTAATTTTGTAATAAAAATAAAGTTATTGGCTACGTTAAAGAAAAATATTTATAATATTATTCATTATATAAATTCAGAAACAGAATAGGTTAATTAATTTACATTTTGCTAATTTAATGTTCTAGCAAAAAATGCATAACATGCATCTAATACTTAAATGTATATAATACTTTATATTTTACAATATATATTTTACTTTTTCCTCTCTTTTACTAATTTTTTTGTGTTGTAGTAAAAGATATTACAGATAAATGCGAAAAAAGTTTTGGTCTAGTGACGTGTTACTTCAAAGCTAAAGAAAGGTTTCTGTCTCAAAAAGAACATGGAGATCACGAGGGACATGAACATCATCATGTTCATGAACATGATCATGAACATGATCATGAACATGATCATGAACATGATCATGAGCATGAACAGTAAATACAATTAACAATAATTGGATTTTCTGGAATTATTTTTTAACTTTTTATATAAAACAGAATTTCATGTGTATATTATAATTTAATAAAATAAAAATGCTGATTATCTTAAAATTAAAATTATTAAAAAAAATTAGTACATGTTTTTAAAATTTATATCATATAAATCAATTATTTAAATAAGAAGACAATTATATAAATACATGAAAATATAATTGAAGAGAGAGTATATATCTTCTTTTTTATTTCTCTTTTTATAATTATATTATATTATTATGATTTCTGTTTTATAATTATTGTTTTCACAGATTAATAAGAATACGTAATCATATGTAATGCATGTCACATTAAGATTATTTCTTATGATATAAGTCTGTATTTTTATCTTAAAATATAAATTGTAAGATTAATTAAATGCATAGATTTGTGAATTATATTTGTATTTCTTATACTTATGTAATTGTTGTTATTCGCGTTATTTGAAATACACATCTGTATCCATATTTAAACATATAGTTTATAATGACTAATTTTTTTAAACTTTTTGTATCTCATTTTACTTTAACATATGAAAATCCTAAACATATAAAAATTATTATATCTATAAATTAAAAACTGCAATATTTGTAAGAAATTAAGCCAATACGCCTGTTATTATTAGCTTCATAGCATTGTTGATATTGTTTTATCAATGTTTGAAATATTTTAGAAAAGCAAAACAAGAATATTAATCGAAAAATTGTAAATGAAAAAATACAGCCGTGAATAATTTTTCTACTCACAATAAAAATTATATTTAACATAAAGATATAATAGAGATTTATATTTATATTTTATATAGACATTTTCCAATACATTATAATAAAATAAAAATAACAGATTAGGTAAATGTGACACTAGAACATTTTTTAATGTATTTATTATACATATTATATATAACTACTTATTTAATTGATGGCATTATGAAATAATGAATAAAATATAACTATTAAATGTATTAATCAAAAATATTGCAATGTTAGTAAATATTGCGATTTTAATAATAGCAATTAATTCTCAATTATTGATTCTCACGAATATAACATTGTTCAAAAGATTCTAATTATATGTAATTACGTATAAAGTATATATTTTTATTAATAATCTGCACATAAATTAATAACTGTTGCATTATCATATATGTTACAAATGTACATTTTAAAATTTAAAATATTTATATTTATACTTAATAATATTTATTTATATTTTATATATAAATTATAAATTAATTCATAAATGCAAGTTATAAAATATAATATTTTCATAATTTATACAGTATTCTTCAGAATTATATATTAATTATTTAAATACATACAACCAATATGTAAATAAGTTATTTTGTTTGTTAGTGCATCAAATTCACACACTTATATGCATTTATTTTAATTACTATTATAAAAATATCAATATAATAAAGCAAAATATATACTGAATTATTGAAAATTATAATAAATCATTTATTAATTTTGGCTTATTAATTATATACTTATGCGTCTTCGACTTATGTAATATAAAACCTTTTTCTGACTAGAATAAATGATACGTTTAGCAATAATATATAGAAAAGAATTTAAAAAATTAATTGCGCAATAGGAAATAAAATTTAGAAAATATATAAAATATTATACCCAGTTCTATTTTTAATAACAGATTAAAAATAGATTATATATTCCTCATCAAAGAGTTCCCTATTTTCTAAAATACATTATGTAGAATATCTACTTACAGTCTTTAATTAGAATGTTGATGAATTTTAATAACATATGAAATTTACGTATATCAATATTCTCTCAGTTAACTAATATCTTTCTCACTTAAATATGCGTAAAAGTTTTCATTCGTAATTTAATGAATAGTATTAGATATTTTTTATATAATTCTAAAAAATAATTTAATATTCCCTAAACTATTTATAAATAACTTTTTGGTTATTTAAGTTGGTATCTATCTATAAATAATTTTTTACTTTTACATAATTTATAAACTTGTAATTTTAATACGTATATATAATGTCCTGCTATTATTTTCTTATATATGTAATCTATATAAATAAATATAAATAAAATATTATAAATAAAATAAAATATATAAATATTTTAAAATAATTTTGCACACATTTTGCGGTATAAAATTATTATTAAAAATTCGATGCATGTAGCAAGCTTTCCTGGAAAAGGATGTAAAATGTACGTAAAAATGTCATATACACGTTGATATGAAGAGAAACTGGAAGAAGAAAATTTTCAATCTTTTATTCCGTGTGTAAATAGATTTCAGGAATAAATGCAACAAGATGACGCGACATCGATATCAATCACAGATTAAGTATATAGCTATCAGTCGTACATATAATTGTATAATCCATTGTACATTGTTTTTCTTGCGAAATTAATCTCATTATATTATATTCATTTCATGTATATTTCCTATTTTTATTTTAAAATGTTTTCGTTAAGAGAATCTGCTACATGCTACGAATTTACTGCATTTTAACTTATATTCACGTGCATTTAATTTAAATCACTCAACAAATATATGTCAGTCAATAAATTGTATATACGCAATATTAAAAAATCTTTAATAAAGAGGAGAACAAAAAATTAAATGATGGACATATTAAAAAATACATTTTATAATATATTAATATTTTACTTTCTGATACATATGTATAAAATTAATTAAATAAATTAAATTTTTTTTAAAATTTAATTTATAATTAAACATAATCACACAAAATTATTCCAATATGAATAGACATTGAACAAAACTATGAAGACTAATTATATTGCATACACAAAAAGAATAACTTATATACATATATCTATATGACTTTTGAGAATAACTATTTCAATATGTATTCTAATGTATTGTGCGTAGTGAAACATTTATACTTTATAAAATCACATAATAGCTATTGATTATAAGCACATACATACTTGAAATTATACACGTTTAATCTTGATACACGTCATTCTTCATTAGTGTATCGCGATTATGAATAAACGCAACTCAACCATAGTCATTCTAATACCGGAGATGCCACATAATTGAACAAGTTTGAAACTCTTGTGCGGAGATCTTCACGTTCTCGACGTATCTTTCTTCCAGTTAACTGGAGCGGGTAATTTCCGATTCATACCATCCAAGTTTAGTCTACTCTTTGAACATTTCCGACATGTTAGTCGCCAGAAAGCGAGCCTGAAGTCTGCTGAATAGAAAGCGTAAATGAACGGGTTGATAGCCGAATTGATCCACCCTAAACATATAAAATCACTTCCAATCATTTTATTTCCCATAAAAATATTAGAATAATAATTATCAACTGATTGCTGTTATATTATGATTTATATTATGATTTCAAAAGTTAAAAATTACAGAAATAAATTAAAACCTAAAAATACAAACATAACATAAATGAAATTGTGTTAGATTTTATTCAATTTATATCCATTTCCGACTTCAATTTTAAAAAAACTAATACGTATAAAAACTGTTCTCTTAATTTTAATGTATGATTTAAATATAAAAAAAAATTTATTCTTTTTATATAAAAAAAAAATTTAATGTGAAAAATGTGATTGTTATTAAAAACATATGATTTAGATGTACATATGATTTAGACGTAAAACATATAATTTACTAAGTCTTACATGAATTTAAATCTGTCAAGAGAGATTTACATAAAATAAAAAAAAAACAAACATACTTTAAAATATCTATCTATATATCTATCTATCTATCTATCTATATATATATATATATATATATATATATATATATATACATATATAGAGATATATAGATAGCTATATAGATAGATATTTTGAAGTATGTTTGTTTTTTTTATTTGATGTATATATATTTTATATATATATAAATATATATATATATATATATATATATATATATATGTATGTATGTATGTGTAAAAAAAGAAATTACCTAGCCACGTCAAAGCTTGCATAAGAATATCCGGCGGCTGCACAGGTATAAAAGGTGTTGCCAGATATAGAATAAAAAATGGCAGCCAGCATGCAACAAAACCACCCACGACTACGGCCAGGGTACCCGCAGTTTTCGTTTCCCTAGCGACTTTGTTAATGCAGCTCTGTTGATTTCCTCGAATTGTGCCCAACTTTTTACACATGCTCGTTGGTTCGGTTTCTTCGGATGGCTTGCTACAAGTCTCGTTTCTCTCGGCACAATCCGTACGTTGCACTTTAATACTCTTCCCACGATCAAGCTATTAAAAAATAATTCCGAGAATTCCGCACATACACTTGTATGTAACTAATTATTATATTTATATTTTTTTCTAATCTATATATATATATATATATATATATATATATATTAATTACAACATATTTTATTTTAAGTAAATATTTAAAGTAAATATATGCAAATTTTTCAAAATGACTAGCAAAATCATATAAGTTAGCTTTATCGTTTAGACGACTTAAATACTTAATAGCAGAATTATCATTTCACTGGAGATAAGAAAACTATCATTACGCTTTGCTTGATATGTTGTTCCATTAATGTTTACAAAATTTGCTATCTCTTGTCTTTTAAATTTTATATAGATTAGGAAAAAATTAATTATAAATCAGAAATATTATATTATATAATAAAATATTAATTTTTTTACAAAAATATCACGCAAGAAGAAAATTTTCTAATAATTTAATAATTACAAAACCTATAGATAACTTTATATATGTATTGAAAATATAAACAACAGTAAATATAATTAATTTATACAAAATGTTATCAATATAACAATCAATATCAATTTTTGAATTTAATATGCTTTCATAGAAAACATATATTTTTGTATATTAATTTCTTATTTTCTATTTAATAAAATAATAAATATAAAAGTAATATCTCGAAATTTTAAATATTGCTATATAAATACATATAACATATAATACATATAATATACATATAATACATATACATATAACAAAAATATAATTTTATATTAAATCAATTTCAATATTTACTTCAGACATAATCAAATTCTTTTTGAATTAAGAGAACTATAAGAGAGAGAGAGAGAGAGAGCGGAGGAAGAGAGAATAAGCAATTTTACACACACAAAAGCATCAAAGTAATTTTTCATAATATTATATTATTTTACTTTTCAAAATTTATTTGATAAATTATATATTTCCTAAAAGATATATACATATAATTCTTATTAATTATTTTAACAATAATTGCTTGAATAAAACAAACAAGATAATATTTAAAAATTTATTGGCGTTTAAATAAAGGTATATATTTGAATGTATGAATTTTGTCCCGTATTGAAGTTACACAAATTATATCAATATTTTATAATTATATACAAAAGATTTTAATTCCCTTTTTATTGTAATTAAAACTTTTTATTAAGCTGTCAAGTATTCACTCAAAAATATTATTATAAATAAATTTTTTTATTAAAATATCTTATATATATATATATATATCGCTAATATTAATTAATTTCTTTATTATTTAAACAATAATAAAAAAGTTAGAAATACTACATAAATTAAATATATTCTTATGTATATTCGTGTTTATAAAATAGGAAAAGATAATAGTAAAATTTAAATATAAATAATATCACATGATCCAATTGTATATTTTTAATGATTTTATTATCAACGTAACAATAAGATTTTATGTATAATCTTTATATATCTCTTTATATATTTTCTATGAAAATAATGATAGGTATTTGTTTGTAAAGAAATTTTATAGATCGTTATAAATCAAGTCCGACGATGAAATCCAGATGAGATATGTTGTATAAAATAATTTATAATATATTAATTGCATAAGATCGGATAATGTGTGAAATCCGCGTCTCGCATTTTTTTTAAAGCATGGACCACTCTATCGCTTGCGTGAAAGAGCAATTGATTTCTCTAATCTTTTTTTCAATTAAATTGTGAGAATGATATTGTCATTGCACAAATCACGATATCTTTTGCATTAAAAGCAAGCTAAATCTTCTTTCTGCAATGATTTTTTTCTGATTAAAAGTGAGCTTTAAATTTGGAACAAACTCATAACTCAACAAATTTGTCGTTTTCGTATTCACGTTTAACTCTCTGCTGCTACATTTGTCATAGCAAGCACTTTAGTCTATTTTTCATTTTGCTGTCTTTTTATCCTATTTCTGTACAAACGCTGCAGTATTCTTTTTAAAATTTAATTATAGAAATGAAAAGACATCATATTTTATCTATAAAATGAACATCGTAGAAAGATATTTCTCAAGAACGAAAAAACATTTCAGATAATTAAGAGTTTTTTCAAGAAACAAAGAAAGTTTCTTTTCAATTATGCATGGAACACATAAATAGACTATGCATACAAATTTTCATATTACGTGTATATGTAGATTTCAATGAATATTTAATATTGTTTAAATATTATATATTTTTAATATATAATAATTCAAATCTTTACTCTTATATTTTAAAAGTTTTATTTTATTCACTTATCTTTCGAAGGTATATAATAAACTCAAATATTGATTGAACAGAATCTCAGCAATGAATGATTAATATCTTGCCGTCAGAATGAGCCTGCAATATCATCCATCGAACCAACAAACAAAGCATAATATTAGAAAGATTAATGCATAGGCAGGTGTAAACATAGGAAAATTTAATTTAATCTTATCAATATTATATCAAAAAATTTTTGTTATATAATAATAGAATTCAATTTTCTCATTCAAATAAATAATAATACTATTGTTTACAAAATTGTAAAAAGTAAGAGGAACATAAGATAAACATAATCAATCGTATCACGATATTTCGCATAAAATATTAATTCCAGATGAATTTCACTATTTTAATTATAAAAATTTATTTATTCAAATAAAAAATACGATGCCACTGTATTAGATTTTATCAAATTAAATATATTTAATAAAAAGCTATTACACATAACAAGAAATATCACTGGTCATACACTGATGATTTTCGATCGCGTCTATAGGAAAGACTAAATCATGTAATTCTCACCGTGATTTTACGACGTGAACGAACATTTTCCACCTCGTTGCTGGTCTCCAAATTTCTATGTCTGCTCGCTATGACGCACGAAATTCTGCCGTATACATATAGCATTACCAGCATGGGCAAGAAGAAACTGCCCATCGCTGAAAATATCACGTACGAGGAGTCCATATTGTAGGAGCACTTTTTGACATCACGATTCGTTGCACGTGGAAAACAACCTAATAAAGGTGGGCTTGTTATGGCACCGGCCATTATCCATACCGCCACGATCATTACTCCGGCCAGTCTTTTACTCCTGCGTCTACGGCTATATATCAATGGCTGAGTTACGGCCAAATACCTTGAACAAAGAATATGACGTGATGGATTTCGCATAATTTTATTAACAGATATCTATGTTGAATGATCAAAAATACACGGAAATGTAATATCGTAAATATTAAAAAAGATATGATTTATTAACGATGTGTCGAATGAATTATTCTGTTGTTCTAGAATTTTTGGAGCAGAATTCTTATAGCATTTTGGAGCATTGTATTTCCAAAGTTATATTGCAGAAAAAAGAAACGCGTATTCAAAATTATATTTCTGAGAAATGCAATTTTAATTGCGTATGGTAATTTTAACTTCTTGAACAAATTACTTAGTCTGTAACCATTAAAGTAATATACATATAAAGTTAGAAGTATCTCATCATGCACAAAATATAATACAAGAATTAACTCAAAGTTAAAGTAAAAGCTGCAGAAAAAACTAAGAAAACTTCAATTCTAAGTAATTCCTTTACTTCTAAAAATTTGATTTAATTGTAAACTTTCATATTAAATCTATTTTTCATTATCTTGCAATATGATACAAAAAATAAAATAATACATAGTTATACACATATATGTATGTATATATTATTATATTTTAAATGTTATATCTATCAAAATATCAAATATAATATCTATTAAAAAAGAGCATATAACTATAAAAAATATAAAGAAAATAGAAAATGATAAAAGGATATAAGAGGATAATCATTTTCAACGAGCAATATTGACTTGTTTGGTTATAACGATAAACTAACAAAAGTATAATAAAAGTATAATAAATTACTGGAACAAATTTTCTATCAACCAAAAGATTCGTTTGCTCCCATCATCGTTTTCTCGCATGAAAACTCGTAAAGCGTGAATGTTGGAGAATTTATACGTGAAATTTTATTTTCTAATGACGTGAAAATCTATTCACAAAAGGTAATACGGCTAAAGGTATTCTCCAATAATATCGCTATCTACGTGATGAGATTTGAAAATTCATACCAAAATTCACTACCAAATTTACCTGTCTATAGATATGGCGCATAACGAGAGAATACTAGCTGTGCAGAGTAGAATATCAAGGGACACCCATGAGTCACATAGTATCTCGCCCAATTCCCAAGTACCTCCTGTAAGCTTCATTAAAGAAGAAATTTTATTTAATAAAAGTGTAATTAATTTTTTCACGGTAAAAAAATTTGCATAAAACAAACGATATCTCTCTACTCTCTGTTACATAGTAATAATATCGACGATGAAAAGTCAAAGTCAACAACATTGCAAGCATTTGCCCGCAGGGTTATTAAATGCTACAAACAATACAACAGTAATTAAATGCTCTAAATATCGTCACAATAATATGCGTGACGCAATTTGTCAATAATGTATGTGTCTCAATTGCAACATATTAAATAAAATCTTATCATAATGGTTCGATGAAAGCTCATAGCTTAGCATTAAAGATAAATGTTTTGTGTAATTGAACATTTATTTAGATCTTGAACAACAAATGTACCTGTAACAGAACTGCTGGTGGCATCACAGCTAGACCGACTAATAAATCTGCTGCTGCGA
This sequence comes from Camponotus floridanus, assembly GCF_003227725.1. NCBI lineage: Eukaryota > Metazoa > Arthropoda > Insecta > Hymenoptera > Formicidae > Camponotus > Camponotus floridanus. The sequence continues at coordinate 3,669,394 of NW_020229214.1, forward strand.
GGCTGGATACAAAACAATTAGTTACGGACCGTAATCGCCTAGTAGTAATTACAGCCGCGATCACTAGAGTATTGCCGACCTGTAATAATAGAAAGAAAAAGTCTAAATTATTGCAAACATGTACGCAAGTTTAGACAATATTAAAAATTTTTTAATTATTACATATTTGAGATTCCATATACAATATTTCAGGAAGTTTTTCAATGTTTAAACTCTATTCTGTATGTAAAATTCTAAACACGAATTTTTATATTTTAATGCTTTGCACTTTTTATTTTTTATATTTTAATGCTTTGCACTTTAATAAAATTTAATCATTAATATCTTGATATAGAAATACTTATAAAAATTAAAATATCAGATGATGCTTATGCTCACTATGGTAACAATAATCAGCATTGTAAATAATCCTGCCAGAACAAGATCGGTCCAATTGGGTAGATATTCCGTTTCCGCATCCTCTTCGTCCGCCAATACTGTGCGATTCCATTGGTTCCAAATGTCCCCATGGTAATCAGCTGTTTGATTTGCCATGACGTTTACCTTCGATCCATAGATGATAATTTCTGTTTTGCGGTGCGTATACTTTGATACATGATGATTTCTAAGAAAAATTTATATCCTAAATATGACACATAAGATACTGTGCATTTTGTGTTCAATTTGTGTAATAAAAAAAATTAGGTAAAATATATGCAGTATATTATATATTACAGTATTATATTACAGTATTGTTATTTTAATTTTATCCTTATTAATAAATATTATTTTGATAAATATAAATATATAGAGTGTTCTAAAAGGTATGTCAAAAATTTAAGGAGATATTCCTTACACCTGAAGGATGAAAAATGTTATATGGACATAGGTGCGGAAATGCTTATTTCAGAAGTTATGTTGAAAATACTGTTAGCTATATTACTTATACAAGGAAAAATTTAGGATTAATTATTGTAGACGACAATCGTATAATTAAGCTTATTTACATTTGGTTTTAATATTATCTTGAGTATGTTACAATAAATGTCGAAAATGTTCACCATTTTCCTGAATACAAGCAATGACACGTCGACGCATCGATTCACGGACACGTTCAAAAATGCCTGGCATACAGCGGATTATCTCGCAATCTGCAGTGATACGGTCACGAAGATCTTGAATATCACGTACTGATGGCATTTTTGAACGGGTCCATGAATCGATACGTCGACGTGTCATTGCTTGTATTCAGGAAAATGGTGAATATTTTCAACATTTATTGTAACATACTCAAGGTCATATTAAAACCAAATGTAAATAAGCAATTGTCGTCTACAATAATTAATCCTAAATTTTTCCTTGTGTAAGTAATACAGCTAACAATATTTTCAACATAACTCCTGAAATAAGCATTTCTGCATCTATGTTCATATAACATTTTTTCATCCTTCAAGTGTGAAGAATATATCCTTAAATTTTTGACATACCTTTTTAGAATGTATATATATATGCCGTAAAGATCGAATATATATATATATATTCAATCTTTACGTACAATCTTTATATATATATATATATATATATATATATATATATATATATTCAATCTTTACGGCATATAATATATTATTATATTGTTATATTGTTATATGTATCATATTATTATATTGTTATTGTTATCGCAAGCACTCAATGTGTTGTCAGTCACGCGGCGACACTCGAGCAATAGTAGTACGAGACGCTCCATACATTAAAGTTAAATTTCTTTTTGAAACGCGATTGTGCGAAATATCTCAAAATAATTCACTATATTCAATTGATGATTCATTAATTATATGTAGATATATTGTGACAACCCTTTATCAAAGTGCGTATTTCTCGTCATTTATTCACTACATTTATAATTTCAATTATAAGCAATAAAGAATTGAAAATTATATATTATTGTTTTGTGCAATTTTTATGGATTATAATTATTTCTCTAATGATGCTTAAAGTTAAATATTGCATTCGAAGCTACATCATTCGATTTTTTAATGATTTAAATTAATTATAATTCGAATTATGAACACAATATATTATATAAAATACAAATCGCAGGATCGAATAATTAACATAACAAAAGAACTTATAATTGATACATTAATCACGTTTAATAAATAATCATACATATAATCTATAATTGAAAATATAGTAATCCGCATACATATATATATATTTTTATAATGCATAAAATATTTTGTTAATAAGAATTAATAATAATATCATGTTCGACCTTGATAACATTTTAGCTTTTATTTACATGCTTCTTATCATTCGCACTGCGACTATCAACTAGTAAAGTAATGTGAAATACTTCGTAAATTATCGAATTTCTTTTCCAATTGCGACAAATATTACAAAATAATATGTTATATTTATTATAATTAATAATTGATTAACTTTTATAAATAATATGAAATTGTATCTCGGCAACAGGTCTTTATCAAAATATGAATTTCGTGCGATTATTTATTCTTTCAAAATTTAAGCGATAGGAATAAAAATTATAAAATCTTTTTATAAAAATTATGTTATAAAATTATTAAAAAACTATAAAAGTTTTAAAACTGTTCTAATTCTTACGATTTTTGACAATAATTATTTTCATAATGATGCTTAAAAAGAAAATCATATATTTCATGCAATGTTGAAATTTTTTACTGATTTAAATGTAATTTGTGATTCAGAGCGAGCTTGTATAAAATATAAATTGCAAAATCGATTAAAGTAATTAAAGTAAATGTATTAATATAAATGGTAGTAATATGATAATCATTTAACAATTAATTTGAAATTCAAAAAAATAATTCTCTATACATAGAATAATAATTCGATGCATAAATTTGTTTTGTATTGCGTTATAATATTTTATGATAAAAACGAATTTATTTATTTGATACGCTCATTTTCTTACAATATATAATATATTCATTTTCTTATAATATGCATGTTTTCTTATAATATGCATGTAACATTTCTCGCAAAATTTATTTGAGTAATTTATCGTATAAACAATCAGCAAGTTTAATTATATTCCTGAATATTATAATACGAATATTTATCATTTTAATTTATAAATTTATTCACTTATGTTAAAATAGAATATAGGTATACAATCTCCCTATTGTAAAACAAATTATAAAAAATATATGTTTTACATATATTGTATATTACAAAATTATTTACTATAATCCTGTCAACGATATCTTGTTAGTGGGAATAAGTTTTAATACCTGAAAAGTTTTATCGTCCCTCTCCTTTAAATACCCAAACGCAGTTAATAGTTTTTAAATTTTGCAAGTATTATTTTATCGAACTCTTTTTGCATTTGTAACCATCGCCAATAATTTTCAGTGCTAAGGGAATGGCATATCTCGTTAAAATATTGCTTGGCAACGCTCAATGAGAGCACGCTCTATTCCAACGCGGTTTGGTCCGAATCGATTAAAATTGTTGCTCGAAGTTTCATCGATTCGAAGTGTGATTCTCGTGCGAAACAACATATTGCTTCAAATGATTGCAGAATTCGAGATTGTGCAAAGTGTCGCATTTAAGTGCGGGAATGCCGTTCAAAATATCGTGCATCTAAATGCGGGAGTGCTGTTTAAAGTATCGTGTAGTGTGAATTACCCTTGACAATCTTGACAATCTTGATAACTTGAGAGAAAAAGCCGGTCTAGGAAAGGCATCGTGTACCAGAGTAACTCTGAGGTGAATATTTTATTATTTGCATATTAATTATATACATTAATTGCATGCACATAAGATTTGAATTTTATGATTAATAGCGAATTTGATCTGTTTATTTAAATAATTTAAAAAGAGAGAAAGAATTAGAAAAAAAATCTTACATATAAAAGCTATAATTCTTTAAAAATTTTACTTTAATAAGAAATAGAATCATTTCAGAATTTATAAAATTAATTATTTATTATAAAATTCAATTTGTACAATGATTTTTTAAAATATTAATTATTTTGGATGTTACTAAACAATTTAGATTTTCTATTTATATATTAGAAATCAATGTAGCTTTACTTCAATCCATCAACTATCATTAATTCCGCTGTTGTACATCTGTTAGTGAGTGACAGTTTTTATTTTATTTAAGATAATGGATTTATAGAAATTATAGATATAGATATATATTCTAGATTAGATCAATTATCCCACAACGGATAAAACAGATTAGATTGAATAACTTTTAATATAGATTTTTTATATGTATTTCAAAAGTAAAATAATAGATAAAGAATAGAAAACATTTTTTAATGAATCAATTTTACTTAATTTATTTCATAAAAAACGTATTAATGATTGTATAGACTCTAATTTTTTATAGTTTATTCGTTTATATTCACATATTAAAAATATTATCTTAATTATTATAAAAGTAAGCTATCAATTAATTAAATTACATGCAATGTGATAATAAATAATAGAAAAATTTAATTAATTTTGTTTTATCATAATTATAAATTATAATTATAAATTATAATTATAATTATATTAAATTTTATTATAAATTATATTATATATTTTAATATAAGAATTTTAGTTAATCAATTTTGAAATTGATAGTTTGGCTTTACATCAGTTAAAACAAAGTTACATGAAAACGATATTCAATGAACAATCATCATAAGATTACATGATCGTAAGATCACATGATCGTAAAGCTTAAAATGTTTATGCTTATCTATCGATAACGGTAATGAGCTAGAAAGAGAATTTTTTCCAACCTTGAGTTTTAGTAGAAGGCAAAATAGCTAAATGTAGCCAAAAAAAAGATGTAGTCAAAGCAAACGTAGTCAGGAAAGATAAAGGATAAATCCAATATTGAAAAAATGATACAAGCTATGCAAAGAATAGGTGGCAAATATTGGCTAGAATGCATAGCGAAAGATATGAAAAAAACTTTTAACAGAAGCATATCTTGGAGAACATATTTTTTATTACATGTAATAGCATGAAATACTCCCAACGCATTTGATTAGGATATGCTATTAGAGCATGCAACTAGCTCACGAGATTAGGTCACGTTCTCCAAATCTCGGTTTCCCGCTGCCTTAGACAGCAAGTAAGAGATTGTTCTATTGAGATTATTACAACTTTCTTAACACAGAAATATCAGAGCTATTAGAATACCAATAATGTTAGAAATAAAATTTAAATATATTAATAATATGAAATTTAAATTTATTTATAAGAAAATTTAAAAAATTAAATTTAAATTATTTAAAAAAAAATAAAATAAATTTATTTTTAGGAAAATTTAAAAAGCCATTATTTATTAATTTATCAATTGTGCGTGATATCATTACTTATAGAAATTAAAATAATATTATTTTAAACAGTAAAATAGTTTTTTGTGACAATATTATTTCTTACGATTTTCATTTTAATTAAAATAATATTGTTTTAAAACAGTTTCCTTGCACTGACAACAGCCGTAAATATGTAATGTTTTTTCTTACTTCTTTATAATTGAAAATAAAGTGCCGTTACAGTTATGTATTCAAGATATTATATTTGTATATTTTCTTTAATAGAGAGAGATATTGACATTTTTTGTATTATTTAAAGAAACAAATTATCGCTTTTTACATATAAAGAGATTAATAATCTTGAATTTATTTAAATTGTAATTACAATAATATCCAATCACATTGATATACTCAAAGGCTATTAATATAACCGCATGATCGAAAACATTGGAAAATATAATATTTGCATTAATAAAATTACATTTCTGAATTGACTAATAATTAATAATATTGCGATAATTCAATCATTTATTATTTTTTTGATTTTTCTAAAATATTTCTAATCTTTTATAATCAACAACCAATTATTATTATTAGGTTCGAGCAACAAATAGAATTCTCATCGGTTCGTCGAATTAAGCAAATTATAGCGATGTTTCCGCTACCACGGCGTGACTGAATAATAGCAACTTGAAGTAAAAAGCAATTTAAAGAAAATGAAATTCCAAGCACTTAATTCTAATAACTATTTTATTTAACTCGAATAATCATCAGTAACAAACGCAATGTCAGATTATAAGATGTTATTTAATGAGCATTATAATTCTTTGCATTTGTTAAATTTGTAAATTTTAGTTGCTTTTTAACTGCAAATTTCCTTTTCTTTATTTCTCTTTATATCTCGAGTCGTCAAGCTTTCAAGCATTTTTAAATTGTAAAAAATAAAATTAATCGTAAGAAATAAAAAAAAACATGCAATGCAAAATAGTGTCTTTCATGCGTCAATATAAAGTAGCTTAAAGAGACTATATAATATTTCTTAACATACATCCAATATTTTTCAGATAATATTCTAGTTATATGCAAGTGAAAATTTTAAATAACTGCGACTCGTAATTTTTTTTCTCTCGGCTTTTACAAAAATTATATATATTATTTATTAAAACACATAAAATGTATGTCTTTGCATTTTTTAAACTCTATCACATTTGTATCTATGAATAGGAGAGTACGTTACTATTATAAAAATTTCATATAAAAATGCCATTTTGATAAACTAAAAATTATTTATTAAAGTGGATTTTTAATTAATTTCAAGTATAAGAACGAAATGCACTTTCTATATGTACATACAATAACAATACTGCATCTATTATATCTGTATATTCACACCTTATTCAACCTTTAAAACATAAGAAACGTTTAAAGATATTGAATTTTTATCGAATAGTTTTGTAAAAATCACGTTTATAATGAGATATCAAAGAAAAATAAAAGAAATTATATATGAAAATGCTATAATTATATAAAAAAATATTTATATGTGAAAATATCGAGATATGTGCTTGCATTGGAAAACAATTTAAATATTAGGTCGATCAATGAATTTTTGATAAGAATAATCTCACTTGGAACAATGGGAGAAATCACACAGCCATAAATAATCGTCAATAACACGCAAACAAGGGAATAATTTATTATATAAAACTTGAGTGATAGTATTTGTGAAACTCGGATATATAAGATGAATAGACCGATGAATTGCACACGATCATTATCGACCTTGAAGGATAAAATAGGATGGATTACTACGAGAAATTCTGAATCCATTCTATTTCCTGAGGTAATAAAATATTTCGCAGAGACTTTGTGTGGTAGTGTATTGTGTTGAGACAAGATGCATTATCTTCACGAGAAGAAGAATATAATAAAATATATATAATTCGAGTCAAATTTTTATTTCTTAAAATATTACTTCCTTATTTTATATTATATAAATTAAAAACTCAGATATATAGTATTTTACTGAACTACATTATAACTACATGTACTAAGATAACTAAGATGTATTGAAATCAGGTTATCTAAAAAAATATAAGTATCAATTAGAAAAATTAAATTATATTATATTAGCAGCTTTACATTAACATAATGCATATCTCCTAATTATGGTCAAATACTATAAAGGTTTTGAAATATTTGCCATTTCTTTTGTGCAAAATATCATTTTTAATATTTAATACGTTTAGAACGTTGCAATCAATGAGTGGGTTTATCTATTTCATAAAAGAGAAATGGAATCTTGCGTATCACGATATATATTTTATCTCTCCACTTTTGTCAATGTTCACTTTTTATAGAAATATACACAATAACCAATACTATTATATTAACATTTAATCCTATCTGGCACACGTGTATAAAAAGAATTCGATATATTCATTGTTACGATTAGAACTACATTGCATTAAACATGAATAGAATCTTTTCAAATGGTTTGGGTTGACCACAATTGTATTGCTCGGATTGCTCGTGTGAATTTTTCGATGTGTCGATTATTCTCAGATTTTGTTCTAGCATATCATACAGATAACATGCAAATGCAAAGGAACAAGATAAAATGTAGTAGAGCAATCTAAACAGACATATGTCTAAAAGTTTCAAGATTATAGATACAAGTTAAATATTTATTACATAATATAATGACTACATAATAATGTTTTATGAATGTATATCATATAAATGAATAATTGAATGTGTAAAATGTAGCGAATCAATGCATATGTTCACGTTTTTACTCTTTCTCCTTTTCCCTCTAATATTTAAGAAAGAATATTTAACTACTCTGAATAATATTTAAGAAAGAATATTTAACTACTCTGAAAAAGTTTTGCTGCAACTTCTCGCTCAACTGTACGCAAAATCTGAAGAAGAGGAGAGAGAAAGAAGAAAGAAACACGCAAAAATTTCAAAAGTTTTTGCTACAACAATTTTAATGCAAATAGAGTTCTTCAACAATTTTGCCTATTATCCTAATAAAAAAAGAAAGTACAAAAAATGCTGCTAATAATCTTTGTTCTAAAAATATTTTCATTGTGAATCTTTCTCTTTAATGTAAATATTAAACGTGTAATAATATTAATAATTACTATTTTATAAACATTTTTGAATTTAATATTTATTCATTTATGTACCTGATCAAATATTTAAATTACGTACAGCATACAAACAAATTTTCATTATATTATTATTTGATTTAATTAAATTATTATTACATTTAATTATTAACTATCCAAATTTTTAATACTTTATCATCTTTTGTATTTTATAATTTTATAATATTTTGTTTTAAGTATATGTACTTGTATAAAATTTATTTAAAAAGTTTTTAAATGTAGGAATAAATAATATAGATATTTATTTCATTTGCTATATTGTTTTAATATATTATTTAATAAATTTCATACAAACATATATACTCAATGAAAATAACATAAAAAGTTAAAATTAATTTTTTAATATATATGTATGTAAATTTAAAAAAAAAGAGCGAAATATATCTATCTAAAAATTTTAAAACTCAATAAAAATTTAAATTATTGAATTTATATAATTTAAAAAATGTAATTTAAAATAAGATATACATAAAAAATAGGAAAATATTGTGAGAAAAAAGATTGACTTTTTAATCACAATCCTTATCTTTTTATTTTTTATTAATTATGTTTACCATAAAAAGAAAATTCCTGGGATAACTTGCAAATTAAACAATCATCCTTGTTTGTTTATTTGAAATTAAACAGAAATTAAAAATCGTTCAATTTTCCATAGTTGATTGATTTCCATGATAAAATATACCTATCACTAATTGTTCCATTGTTACACATGTATTGTTATCAATAAAAATAAAACATCCTTTTCTCATATATCTATAATATTGATACCTAAACATTTATCGAATTTATATATTTATTTCAACTTCACAGTTGAAATGAATAATATGATAAATATAATGAATTATTTAATTAGTAATATAACGAATTATATAATTTTTCTTCCATCTTTTAATTAGAACTCATTATATTCTTTAATTTCTTATTGAATAGATTTACTTTTAAATATATTGTCTTTTTACAAACACTTTTACTTTTATGATTTCACTGCGCTTTTATTTTAATAAAAGTAGAGAATATATGATACATAAAATATTTACAGATGCATATGTGCATGAAATAATATTACCGCTACTATTGTTATTAACTTTTATATTTTTTTAAGGTTTTCACGATATTTTTAGAAATATCATATAAATAGTTTAATAAAATACGACGTATCTTAGTTATATAATTGAAGAATTATTTCTATATCTATATATATTTTATCGGAAATCTGTCGATGATATAAATAACGTTAATAACAGAAACGAAAACTGCATTGTACGCATGTTATAACATCGGAACTGCAGATATGCGGATTCAATTGTAATGAATTTCCCGTAAATGTAAAAATTAAGGACTTTTATCAATCCACCGTCAAGATTCTTTGTTTTGAAAAGACTGCATTCAAAAGCAGCAGTTCATGGCAGCAAGCATGGATGCTCGCAAATAATAGTTGCTCGTAACTGCCTTTTGAGATCATTAGGATTAATTAGATTTTATAATTGGATAAATAAATTTTAAAAAATGTGCATTTTTATATCGTAATTTTTTATTTAAGATTCAATCTAAAAACAAGATATTCTGTACAGTTAATATACATATATATATACTGCTTTGCGTCTTAGAAATAGCAAAACTAGAGATTCTGATAAATAACACGACCAACTCCCAGCATAATTCTCGTCTTATTCTATTGTAGCTTCGAGGATGCTAAACACGTTGTAGTGCTCCAGGTATATGAATTATCTTTACAATATGTGTATATATATCTGCTTTTCTCTATATGCATCAGGAATGACATAATTGATGTTGTTTTCCAATAATATTACAAACAATGAATACAAAAATATTATATTCTATTGAAATCAAGGTAATATACATAACAATATGAAGGCTGACACCTTAAAAACAAATCTGAACATAATTAATAGCTCTCTCTTTCTCTCTCTCTCTCTCTCCTCCCTTCCCTCTCTACCGTATTACATATACATATATAATATGTAAAAAAATATCCATCTATGACAAAAATATAGTACATTTGCTTTATTTGTCATGCGATAAGTTCAAATATAATTTTAATCTTCGAATACTTTTTAATCTTTTTTATAACGTAATATTGTGTTTATCATGCTATTTATAAACTTTACATACGATACTTTAGTCAGCCTGATATCACAGAATAGAATTTGTTGAAAGCGCATGCAACTGACCATTAAATGCATTTTGCTTCGCCGCAATTCAGAATATAGATAAGGTAACTTTGACCGCAGTTTTGACCGCAATGGAAAGGAAATATATATTGATAAATATATACGCGATCGGTATATTTCATAAAAATCTTATTTACAAATCGATTTTAACTATAAATATATATTGTAATATTTCAAATTTTATATCTTATACTTATTTATTTTTGCATATGTGTATTTTAAAATAGGTTAGGTAAAAAACACGTAAATGTAAAATGAAAATCTTGAATATTAAAATGTAAAATGTTACATTTTATATATATGTGAATGCGTATGTACGTGCGTGCGTACGTGTATGTGTATATGCGTGCATGTGTGCGTGTATATGTGTGTGTGTAATATCTTAAAAAAAGGCCTTTCGAAAAAATATCTTAAGAAAAAAGACCTTTCGAAAAAAATTAATTACCGCACACAGCCAAATGCCACCTCAAAATAATATTTTAGGTCAGCAGAGATATTTCTTAATTCATTTCTTTAAGTACTAAGGGAATTATCTTGCTGGCACTTTGAAAGCTCGCAATTCTCATTGCAGTCCGTAATTTTTCCGCAAGTGGTCGGTACCATCGAAGATTAAACCAAAACGAATATTCCTCATTAAGGGATTCTACTTCCTCAGTGCCAGCAGCAAACCGGATATTAGTTGGATAGTTATTAGTCTTTCATCGAAAAGTCATAATTGCCCGGAACATAGTTATTAAACGAACCTTATTTCCATTTAATAAATTTCGCAATTTATTTAGTGCAATTTATATTATTTAGCTCATGCGCGAAATTTTATTCATATAAAATCAATACGTGCATTTTCGATAATGTTATTAGATTGAGCCGCGTGCCAATTTTGCAATAGTATGTTACTTTTTAATATTTAAAATTATATGGTAAAATAAATTACGAGATGAAAGAAAATATATAATTGAAATGAGAAGAATTCCAATGGAAAATAATGCGCGACATGTAATACGACGTGATTACATAATGAGTCAATAATACTAACTAATTAATGATGAAATTGAATTACCTGCATCATTAGTAGTGATTAGCAGAAGTGCTTACGTGCTACGATTAACCTTTATCTATTGTATAATATATATTGCTTTACATGTGTTATTCAATACTCAATTATAGTAAGCTGTTATCTCAGTAATTCATCACATAGCGAAAAAGGATGTACAACATCCTTGCAGATATAGACTAACTGCTCGTAAATATATTTATATGAGAGAAAGGGAGAGAGAGGAAGGGAGAAATGTTTCTTAATATACGCTGCATGCATTTTGCACATTATAAATATGTATTAAAAATCACGTTTCTAATTTTTTCAAATGTTACAAAATATAAAATGTTTTATTATTAAAATGTTACAATATTATATTTATCAAAAGAAAAACTGATTCTATATATTGTATATAAGAATTACATAATCTTTTTAACACAATTCCAATATTTTTCTACATGTATGTGTGTCTATGTGTATAAAATCATACTCTTATTATTACGTTAATTAATAATATATAATATAATATATATTATAATTTATAATTAATATTTATAAAATTTGATTTTTATATATGTACATATATATACACATATATATATATACATATATATATATATATATATATATATATAATTTTTGCAAGCAATATATTATAAATCTTTATAGAATAAAACTTTTTAAAAAAATTCAAATTTGTGATTATCCATGAAAGTTTCCACGACTTGGGAGAAGAGATTTCGACATTTTAAAAATCTATGCAATTCGATTCCCTTGATACTTTTGGTGCAAATGGAAACGTGATGTCACGTATTCCAATATTTAACATATATGTATATATATATATATATATATATATATATATATATATAGCTTTTCATCTGATGCCTAAGAATAGCTTCTCCATCAGATCAATGACTTTAACTTTTAAATGCATTACATATAAACATTGTGTGTGTGTATATATTACATAAATTTTTAAAAATATATTTATAAAAAAAGGCGCATTAATATTTATGTTAACTTTAATATTTATCAAAATTTTTTATACGAGTATAAATATTATATTATCTGCATGTGTAATACAGAAAGAATATATTTTCAGTAAGAGTAATAAGGGTAGTAAGCTTAAAGGGTCACGGTATCTATGTTACATGAAGTGGAAGTAGGTGCAATGTTTCTCTTAAATATTAGGTGAGTTACACAGTTAAGTACATATCTTCGTACAGATTATAAATGTATGATCTATTCAAGCGTTTAAGGTGACGGCGGACTAATCTCTTATATTTCTGCAGAACTATACTACTCGTAATTGTTCTGCTCGTGCTGTAATCGCCAAATCATGCATTGCATTTAAAAAAATAACATAAATAGTTTCATCAACAAGAGAAAGATAATTCACAAATATTTCTAAATTTTTTAGTTTTCTATTTATGCAAGAAGGTAATAATTAAAACTCTTTCTCGGATATTCTTTAATGATAAGTTCTATTAAAAATCATATAGTTTTGTTAAAGTATCAAGAATAATGGGCCCATAAATATTTTTTGATTTTATGAAAAATTTACGATTATGCATGAGCAATATACAAAATAAATAATATTAAAAGTAATATTATATTCAAAGAATTGTCTGGAATAATGTATATTATATACAAGATGTCCCAGTTATCTTTCTTCATCTTTCAAAGACAGAGTTCTGGGATCATTTGAAGACGATTTTTCCTCAGCGAAAATGTCAATGAAGGCCATCATTTTTTGCATGTTTCTGATTTTTGTCATCATATATCTTTGCAACTAAGTCTTAAATTAAAACTCAACTAAAGTAAACTCTATTTAAATTTAATCAAAGAATGTGGTTTTGTTAATATTTTATTTCTATAAAGCTTAGTTTACAAGAAACCCCTTATTTCCAATCACTTATAATTCGAAAATTATTAGTGCCTCGATATTTTCGTTGAGGAAAAATCGTCTTCAGATGATCCCAGAAATCTATCTTCGAAAGATGACGGAAGATAACTGGGACACCCTATATATATATATATATATATATATATATATATATATAATATAAATCTTGATGAAAACCATAATTAAAAATAAAAATAAATTTAACACGTAAAAATGGAAAATTAAAATATATAAGCCAAGTTTTAACGTTTTATTAATATAATTTATTTTCTATCTATTTCTATATACGTTTTCTCTTCTTCTTTATCTTTCTAACAAATTTCGCTTAAAATCAAGCGAAGAAAAATATACCAAATGGGCCGTGTGACATGCATGCTTAACTATCTATATAACGTTCAACTATAAGGATAATTTCACGGCTGAAATAATCTTCCAAGCGTATAAATGTCAAGTGGCTAGCATCCTAAGCTTTACAGTCGTTAAGAATGGCATTCATCATGGACATAATTGGATATACACTGTAAGGTATATTTACATATGCTACTGCTCCATGTTCGTAGACACTGCAGCAGCAACTACTCAGAATAGATATGAAATACCAAGGAAATACCACGGAAATACAGTATTCCCTACCGAGCTCATACCGAGCTGTTAAATCGTCTGGCATGTTACATATATATATGTATATATGTGTATGCAATATACATACATACATATATATATATATATATATATATATATATATTGCAGACATATATACAAACACACATACAAACATATAGTTGAAAATCCTGTCAACAAAAACTATTAATGATAATGTTTGTTCACAAATTTGTATATTATTTTCTAATAAGAACAAGATTTATTTATCTATTTATTACTTTAAAGACCAATCAAGCATGAATTGAATATTTTGTGGAAAGATATTTTTTTATATGCAAACATAAAACATCGATAATATTGAAATTTTTAAACGTTTAAAAGTTTATGCATAAAAATATACACGGAATAATCCAAATAATTTAGGTATCTCCAATAAATAGTTTATTTTACACGATTTATTTCGATAACTGCAATTTTTATAAAAATACTTTTTATCTATAAAAAAATTTATTTTGAACTTGCAATATTGATATATATATATATATATATATATATATATATATATATATCAATATTGCAAGTTCAAAATAAATTTTTTTATAGATAAAAAATATTTTTATAAAAATTGCAGTTATCGAAATAAATCGTGTAAAATAAACTATTTATTGGATATATATATATATATATATATATATATATGTATATATATATATATATATACAAAAGAATATATAATCACGAAAGTGCGATATAAAAATGATTACTAAGCTAATCGATACAAAACTATCGAAAATGGATGAAGCGACAGTATATCACGTCTATATCCTGCATATGTGCAGTTATTATGATACGATCGCGATGCTAAAAAAGAAAATGGGAGAGAATTTTTTATGGCGCACACATTTTAAATAAAAAATCAATATTTTTTACCAGACAAGATTTCGATTTTATAGAAGGGAATTATTCAATAATATGTACAATATTTAAAACTAAAGTATAAATCGAGAAAGAAAATATATATAATATAAATATTTTTATTAATACATTTTATATATTTTTCAGCATAATCATTTATCTATTATTTTGTGTTATCGCAGTTTACCGGCTTATATTATTTTATAAAATAAAATTTAATTAAAATGTTATTGTAAATTTATAATGAAACATCTGATATAAAATAAAAGAAAATTTTATTTAATAAAATATGGAAGATATAAAAATAAAAATGAAAAATTGTTATGAAAAATTGTTATGTATACAAATATATGTATATATGTATTATACGCGCAAATATACATAACACGTTTAATAAAAGAAGTTAAAAAATGTTAAACTTTCTATAATATCAGATTCATATTAAACGTAAACCACAAATGGCAGTTACTTTTAAATTAATGTTCAAATTTTGATAACTTGTGTAAAAGTTTAAAGCGCGTAACGTTTTATTATAGTCTATAGAAATATTGTCACATTATGTTACAGCAGATACATTACTCGAGTAAGAGTAGATTACTTTAACATAGTTGAAACTTATGATAAGTTCCTGGTAAGTTTAGTACATTTGGTTTATAAAATTAAGGATTATATTTCAAATATATATATTTGCGAATACATATAAAAGATATTCATTCAAAAATGCACTATGCAGTCTCTTATTTATAAAATGGCTACAATTAAAACTGAATTATTTTATATTCTTCTTTTGTCGATTTTAATCTGATTGAACATATATATTTGAAATATACAGACTTACATACAGAACTAAAATGTGGTAAAGCCGCTTTTTTTATAAAAGTTTCTGTATAAATTATAAAGTTCAATTCACTTTAGTTGATTAACATCTGTGGGTGAAATAGTATGAGAAAACTTTTTCTCTAGGTAGTTGCAGTATTTCCAACCAAATAAAACTCACTCTATATATAAACTTCTTTCTCTCTCTCTCTTTCTCTATGATCATATTTTTTAAAATAACAAAAGTTATTCTAAAATTAAAATACTACATAATAATATATATTGTATTGTATTAATATTAAGATGTATTAATATTTCACAGATTTTTGAAGAATATGTAATTGAATTGATAATTTGATCATTTAAAAAATTAAAATAATTTATATCTATAATTTAAAATATACAATTAAATTATATTAAAAAGAATGTAAACCCCGTATAATCTGATTATTCTCTTAAAATTTAATTATGATTATAATAATAAATTGGATAGAAAGTGAATAGAATTTGCAAGCTGACAAGATGCATGAGATATCAGATGTGAACTACATATTTCTGACACCAGTATCACGACACCAGTAGTCGAGTATTAATACGATGTGTGTTCTCGCATGTGTGGCAGCTGTATGTGCTGCTGCATGTTTAACCGATAGCATTTAAGCGTCAGCAATGTATGTGCAAATACTAAAGCCTGATTACTGCATGATTGACATATGGCAAACTGCAAATGAATGATATTATAGTTAACTGCCAGATGAACGTTCATATAAATGCATAGAACGAAGGATTTCTGCTTACATAACTGCACGAAAGGAGATACACAGTTCCAATTTATATACAGAATGATCGTAAATCTGCGTTCGCATACCATATAGCAAGATTCCTTGAATAATTCAGAGCATTTCTTGTGCACTTGCGGTTCACGCTCAATATCTAATATATGTATAACACACAGACACTTTCTAGTTTTTCTTATATATATATATATATATATATATATATATATATATATATGTATACGATATTATTTTATATAGTAAATTTTCTTTCTTTATTTAATATATTTCCAATATATTTATTGTTGTATTGTATTTATTATTTTATTTTATATATAACACATTTAATAATAATATTTTTAATTATACATTTTTATTTTTTTATTTTATATAATATCATATTTTTAAACAAAGTTTACTTATATTGTTTAAGTTGTTTTAAGTTTATTATATTGTTCTCACCATTTTTATAGTATTATAAATATGTAGCAATTTCCATTTACTACACACACACACACACACACATATATGTATATATATATATATATATATATATATATATATATGTATATATGTATAATCTATTTTTAAAAAAATTTGCTTAAAATTAATCTAAACATAATATCTGTTTTAATTTCAAAACTTTATTCCAAAAATGTCAGATCTTTTAATGAAAATTGAGTACCTTTGTGATTATCCGTTGCTATATTTTTATCACTTAAAAAATACGAGATAATTTATCAAAGATATTTTATCTACTTTTATCTGAGCTTGGTTAATTCCCTTAATAAATGTACACAAATTATTTCTTTAATCAAAGATTCGCAAATGCAAAATTAGACAATGTGATTTTATTTTTAATCTGTATCGACAAGTATAATACAAAAATGGAATATAAATAAGATGATATATTTATGTATACGGATATCGGAACGGAATTTCAACATAAAACTAGTCGACTCTTAATCGGAGGCATCGATTTTACAAATGCTACATGTCTACTTTTTAAAGGGGAAGGATTATTCTTGAAAGTAACATAAACTAACTTTGGAAAAAAGAAATAATTTTATAAATAAATTTTATAAATATTATATCACAAACAAAATCATATCTTTCTATAATAATAATTATAATAATAATTATTATTATTATATGTAAATAATAATAAGAATAATATTTATTATTTTCAACATACGTTTTACTGCTTTAAATATCTTGATTCCTGATTGATCATTCTAAAATAATAAAAAAATATATAGTATTTAGATAGGAGAAAGAGATCAAAAAATATAATTATTAATATATATAATTAATATATATATAATATATATAATATATATAATTAATATATATAATATATATAATTAATAAAATATATATAATTACATATATATGGAATTATATATGTAATTTTTCCTAAAAATGTTTCCTTTTTACACAAATGTATTGTGCAAATAAATCTGCATGTTTATATAACATAACACTTACTATCGCTTTCGTCTTTAATCTGACACTTATTTAATATTTCTTGCTGGATACGCGCCTCGTATTTGCACAATTTGAGAATAAATTTTCACCTTTTTTTTCTTAAGCTAGTAAACTTTTAGAATTTTAAAAGTTGCTCGCTTTGCTTGGTATTACTATTCATCGCTTTATATCGCATAAAACAGCTTCCACGATTATGATCTTGATGCTTATCGCTCATCTCGACTGTGCAATAGTTTTTATTTTGCAAGCGTTGCACCCTTTTGCAAACGTGTTGCGAAAAAAAGTGAGTGCGCCAAATAACCGCGTTTTATCACTACATTCAAAAAATATAATGCATGAAATAGCACAACAATGAAGAAACAAAACAAACGCAAACCCATTTTTCATATTTTGTAAAGCACATAATGACATTTATGCACACAGATTCTAATTTTTCTTAATGTACACATGTAATATACTATAGTCTGAAGGATATTATAACACAAGACATGCATCACATATTTCAGAGTGTGTTAATTATACTAATATTAATTTATATAGCTAATTAATCTTACTCACTTATCTTGTAATATAATCTTTTAACATACAATTTGTTTATATTAGATTATTATGTTATATTTTTATAATATATTATTATTACATATATTACTTTATTTTTTATTTATTTGTGTTTTTCAGTTAATTAAAAAATGGAAAGATAAGCAAAAAGTTAAGCAATTCTTACATCATCTTTAAGATATATAAATTATACAAATTTATTATATACAAGTAGTATAAAATAAAATATTTCGTACAAAGAAATATATATACGTACGTAATTAACATTAATATAAATTAAGATTTAATTAAAAATTTAGTTAAAAAATTTAGTTAAAAAATAATAATAACATTTTTTTCATATAATAATAACGTTGCTTATATTTAACAATTTCAATTTTAAATTATTAAAACAATGATAATATAAGGACAATGTGCTAGACATTCTTTTTTTATCACAAAGAAATACTTCTGAAGACCTTGGTCTTACATTTCTTTTTATGCGCTTGTTCACAGTCAGCACTTTTCGAGACTTCAAAGAGATATCTAATGTTAGAACACTAAAATGTATTATACATATATAAAAAGCAACATTTGAAAAGAAATATTCTGAAGTGTACAAATTCAAATATAACTAACAAAAATAATAAAATGCTTTCTTACAAGTCGTGATAATGGCAATAGCTTTTTTAAAAATTGATCACGTTTAAATGTTTTTATCGATATTCTGATTTAATCAGTTCTTTACTTCCCTCTCATAGTCATATACTTTGTAAACAACGTAAAAATAATGATATTACTTTTATTCAACAGCAAGTTTCTACGTTTTAAAAGCTATTCTTGAAAACTTCTAAAAGAGAAAATTCTGTAATATAAAAAAATTTCAGATGCAATATTAACAGAAAAGTTGTATCTATAATGACATGTTGCGACATTCATTTCATGAAAAGTAAGAGTATGCATCGTGCGAGATTAAAATTTTTTTGCACCACAATTTTAAAAAAAGTATTGTTGAGATCTTGCTTAAGCTCGCATTTTCCTTTATGTTATATACAGGCAACAAATTTTAAAACATTAAATAGAGATTTACAGTTCAAAAATATTAAAATGCGTTACGCGCGGTAAAAATTAAATAGGAACAAGAAATAAGAGCAACAGAAGTATAAAGTCGATTGAAAAGCATTTTATAAGAGTAGGAAATTACTCTCTTACAAATTGCAGTTGGTAATAGCTTTTAAAATTCGATTGGACGTTCTCTATACATTATACGAATTAATCAGTTCTTCACTTTCGTCACGTATCGCTTCTATTCGTAGTAAAAAGCGAGTTTGAATTTCACGTAGCTTGCGTTCACGCTTGTGTATCGAAGAAAAGAATTAAATTACTTACGTACGTAATAGTGTTCTACACTTGGATAATTTTCAACATCGCTAAATTACATGTTCCTGATTAGTATCATATTCTTATGTCTGCATTGTTCGAAATATCGCAGTTGAATAACAATAAGGAAATCTCGAATGCTTCTCATATCATTAAAATTCTGTGACAAATAAGTCGAAAAATTCACGAATTTATTTCAAAAAACTCTAAATAGAACTCGACGATTACGACGATACATCGCGTTTGCAGGCCTAAAGAGCGTCTTGTCTGCAACACTTTTTTCGTATAAAATTAGCAGTGTCTAATTGACCGACTTTCAGACTAGCTATGAGATTCGTGAGATTCTTACATTTGTAGAAACCGTAAAGTTCCTTCCTTTTGCTATAAAGATGATTAATTACACAAAGTCTCATCAGTTCATTTTAATAGAAATATTTTGATTATTATAAATGATTAAAATTAATGATTAAAATTATCAATAATTAAAACTGAAATAAATAAATGTTTTATTTTTCATTAAATTTTATATTAATTTTATTTTAATTAAATTTTATATTAATTTTATTTTAATTAAATTTTAATTAAGTTGTAAACGTTATTGATTAAAAAAATTATGATAAAAATTTCTATTATACATTGACACATTTTAGCTCTCTATTAAATTTGTAAATTAAATTTATAATAAGAAAAAATCGAGTGCTTAATTAATCGAAAAATTTGTTGTTAAAGAGCAATATATCTAATAAAACATTCTATATATACAACATATAATTTCTACATCGCATTTAATACTAAATAAAGCTATTCTCCTTTGCCGTTTTGTTGTGTTTGTTTTCGCCACTGCGTGAGAAATTCGAGTATATACCAGTCTACGTTTATTCTCTACATATCAGATCTGTTACCAGCTTACGTAACAAAGCTCCTACACATGTAAAATGAAAGCATATACCGTAATTCTCTTAAATGTATGTAGAAATTATTTATACACAAAAAATTAAAATATCTTTCCCTCTTTTTTGTTCATTAATAGATAAAATCTTAAGTTTTGATAATATAATGATGAAAATAATTTGATATAGTAAAATTATTAGCATCTACAAAGAAAAAAAAAATTCTCAATTATTCACATATTCTTAAATTTTCTTTGATTTATATGTTAATTAAATGTTCAAATTTATTATCAATCATAGCATTTCTAATCAATATTCATTTACTCTATTCAATATTCACATAATAAACAAAACATATTTACGATGTGTTATGAACATGTCACATTATCATATAGTTAACATAATAGTAGCATTATGATGATAAATTGATATAAACTTTGTAGTGTACATATGTTAATGTATATCACAATCAACTTGACACATACTATAAGGAGTTTCTATATGTATATCATATACACACACATATACATATATACAATTCAAATCATTACTATTTGATACGTATTTATATATATTATTGAAAAAATTATATATTTTTTTCTATAATAATATACATAAATGTGTATCAAGTAGTGATGATTTGAATTGTATATCGAATAATTTGTGTTTTCTTATAAGTTTACATATTACGGGCGTACGAGTAGTTACCATGAAGTATACTCATACAATTGCATATTATATGTAACAACATCTATCTATGCTTTAACGTTATAATATCATTAAAATTAGCATATAGAGTAAAATACAAAACTGTTTTCTTCGCAAAAACCTAATTTACAGGAGGTAAAGTAATATACAAGCTTTCCTAAATGAATATTAAAGAAATAGATAGGATATTAATTCTTGAAAAGCCTAAATATTCATTTTTATTTTATGCAGAAACAATCTTAATATCTAATTGTTTCCTATTTGTAAACGACGTATTTATCATTCTTTATATCATATTGTCGCAAGAAGTTATCATAATTTTAAAATTATGCAGCTACAAAGAGCAATTCGAAACAATATTATTTTTTAATTAAGAATTGCAAAATAAGATAATTTAAAAGGATGGCCTTAAAAAAGGCCTTAATAACATGTTTATTATTTAAAAAATTAAAATTTTTAATATTTTGAAACGTACTGTGTTGTAATAAGTTTATTAAATCAAATATAAATTTTGAATTGGCTCAATAATTTACACTTTTGCTCCTATTCTGTCTACTTAGCATTACTTACTATTCCCTACAGGTACAAGATGTTTAATGCATACGACAACAATACAAGGTATGCCACGTGTACTCGACAGAAACTGGTTTGCGGTAAATTGGATGCGATGAAAGAGGTGAGGGGCAAAATGGTTGAGGCGAAACGGAAACGATGAAACGGAAGCAGCATTAACTTGAATGTTACTGTTATTGTTAGATATTGTGAATATGTTACATTAATTATATATTAATATCTATATAAATTAAAATTATTTTTCACGGAATTTATTTTCCTTTCTTCCTTGTATTGCATCTGAAGAATTTGATTAAGATATAAATCTTATAAGAAATTTTAAAATAATACGATGTAATGATAAACGAGGACATGAAAATCCACTTATTAAACTATATAAACACTTTTTTCTTCCAACATATATTATTATTTTATTTATAAAATATATTTTATTACTTTATTTTTAATTTGCTTTTATATTTATCGTGCACTTTATGTCTCGCTTTCATTACTTGTTTTCAATCAATCATTTCTCCTCACATATAAATATTGAATTATCAATATTGGAACTTTTTATCAGGCAGGATTCGTTCACATCAATCGCATAATTAGCAATCAATCAATTAACATCGAAAAAAGCAAATTAAAACAAATTATAATTTGCGAAATTTAGGCTATATTTTACTTTTTTCTATATTTTTTAGTTTTTAATTTGTTTCAGTGTATCAAATATAAACCATTTTTTAATTTTATGTAATTGCTCGATATTAAATTGTCAATATTAGTTTGAGAGACTATCAATTTGGGATTCAGAGACTAACATCAATTATATTTATGACATATGATAGGATTAAGAAGCGACGACATAGTAATTAATTAGAATCAGCGAAAGTCTCGCCAGATTCCCCAATAATATCTCTGAGATTTGAGATATTATATTGTATTTTATTTTATAATATATATAATTTATTTTTTCTTGCCGTTACATTTTTCCTTTTTATGTTTTATTTGTCAATTTTTTTAGCAACCATTTTTTTAATGCATGTTAAACTGCTAAAATTGTTAACATAAAATGCATGTTAAACTGATAAAATTGTTAACATAAAATCTATTAGCAATTCATACAAATTTACGCATCCCAAGACACGTAATCAGCAACCGATTCGTATTACAAAGAAACTACGATTCATGATGCTTCGTTATGTTCTCTTCAAAATTTAATTACAATAAACTATGCCATTATATAATATTTTAATTATTTATTATAAAATTATATTTTATAATATATTTATATTTTATAATATATTTATAAATATAATATATATTTACACGTACATATTAGATATAATATTAATTTTATTCAATACAGTTTGCTTTTTAATTTTCAATATTTAAGAATAATTGATAATAGAAATTGACGATAAAATTTTTAAAAAATTCTGTACACACACACACACCTATACATATATGTGTATACACATACTTCAATGTTAGGTAACCGCGAGCATTTTAATATCCTGCCATACCGCGTCAGAGTTTCTTAGCAGAAATTACTTCTTTGTAAACGTTAAATGAAGGAACTTTCAAGAATGAAAATTTACATAGAAATCTAATATCAAGCAATATTAGCTTTTATATAAAACACTCGATATAATACTATTATTGTACAACTATGGTTTCTTTAAATCTTTAAGCATAGTTCCTCTATTATGATAGCTTTTTCTTTCGAATGGAAACGATGCTGTCAGAATTTCAGAATACGGAAGTATATGCCAGAAATACCACGCTCTCTGTACACTTTCCGCTATTAAATGAATATTCACATTCACACATTCGCAAAATATTCTCTTTTAATACAAAGGATATATATGTACATCACATATAAGTTTATGTATTTCAACATGAAATCTATGGAAATTTTACGCTTTGCATTACTGGACGGAAAAATTAGACTATTCTTATAATATTTATTCTAAAAGCTTTCTCTCTTTTTTTCATCAAACGTATATGTACATATATGCGGTGCGCGAAACATTTCAATGAAAAATCTACCGAACGTCAAATGCAACGTTTGGGCGCTGTATGTTGGTACAGATCAGCATGTAAAAATTGTATATAGAGGAACAGTATAAAATAAAATTCCCCGCCGGGCTTTCGTTCACGCGACGATAAAAATTCTGACTACGCAGTGTCATCGTGCGATGTTATTTTCGCAGATAATAGCTGAGAGAATAGTAATTTACATCATAGTAAGGCATCACAATTCTTATGGTAAGCGTGATTTATTCTTTGTCACATATTATATTTAGATCTTACATTCTTTATATCTACAGTCACTTTTATTTTTACTATTTATTAATATTTAATTTAGCATTTGATCAACGTAGAATTTTAATAAAATATTCAAAAAGAAAAAAAATTTTGTGTATGTAACTTTATAGACTTGTTACCACAACATGTATTATACATGAAATATATCTCAGAGATATTTCCTGCAAATGTTTCTTCTATCTCTCCCGACGGAAGATCTATAATACTTTATTTTCTCCACTTGAATTCAAGAATTTGAGGTTTCAAAAGATAAACAACCATTGAATATAATATTACATGAACAGAAATAACACAATAAATCATTATATGTATATGTATAAAGCAGAAAATATTATATCTTTTAAAAAAAAACACAAAATATTAATATATAAAATATTTATATAAACCTCTTTTATTATTTCACAGAGAAAAAGAGAGAAAAAGAAGAAATAAAAAAGAAAACGAAGATCTTTTTTATGCCATTACTTATTCTTCTCTCTCTCTCTCTCTGCTCTTTACAATAATCATTCATATTTTTAATTATTCTGTTCTAAGATATAATTAAAATGTTATAGTTATATCTTGCATAAATAATTATTTTTATATTTAATCATTACACAATCAGAAATTAAATTAAATTATTCAGTGTATACATAATTTTATTATCAATAATTAAAGATCTACAAGAGCTCAAGTAGATTTGTTTGTAAATTTCAGCAGTTTAACTTTTAAAAGATTTCACTCAAAAATTTTACAACAAAAATTAAACTATTAAGTATATAATTTATATTTTTATTAAAATAATTTTTCTAATTTTTTTAAAGAGTTAAAGAAACTTATTATTCTCAGATAATTATAATTTTATGAATTTTCTTATATTGCAATTTTTAATTCGGATTTTTATTTCTCAACTTTAATATATTCCTTTTGAATTCCAAGCACTTTGTTAGCCTTAGGCAACCTATAGTGCCTAATAGATAAAACGATTCTGCTATCTATGGTATGAGAATCAAAAGCATTTATATGTCATATCCTTTGTCGCTATAACCTTTGCCATAACATCTGATGCATTTCAGCGAAAGTTAGTCGCTTTGTGACGGTTGCTAGTAATGCTGATGACAAAGAATGCAATTCTAGTTAATTAAGAACCGTATAAATCATATTTTACAAGTTATTATTTTGCCGGTTAATGCACATATATGGCAAATAGCAGCTAGACAATTATTTCTTACGTAGTTTAATAACATTAAAAATTTATACATTTATTACTTGAATTTATCACTTATAAATAATTAAGTAACTTTCCATTTATGCCTAATACAAATAATATCTTATCGTTATTGATATGATAAAGTGTTCTTAATCCTCTATAACTACGATATCCTTTATAAACCGTACAATATAAGAGCATATAATATAACCTAATATTATGCCATGATGTGCTACCAATAATAAACTCAATATTTTTTTAAAAAAAGCTTTTTTAATATAAAATCTAATTATCTGAAAATATTGTATCTATGCTAATCAATTATATTTTAACCTATTTTACTTAATTACATTCCTTACAGATTAAAAATAACAAGTCTGCCAATTCAATTATGCAATTGCATTATGCAGATATTCCTTCATTCTCTACTATTTTACGAAATATATAAATAAAAATTTAATTTATAAAAAAGTAGAAACTACATGTATGTAGTTAATATTATTTCCTTCTTTAAAAAAAATTTTTTTCTAACTTTTTAAACAATATTTATTGAATATTACGTAATAAAATCAGAGAGATATATTACAGTTTGTATTATTTGAGAGAAAAATTGAAACATTGTTATTACGATAAAAAATTCTAAAATTATACGAAAATATAGGTCAATCAATGCTTTAAGTCATTTGTCAATATCTCAATACCGTAATAAAATTTGTTGAACTTTCTATATCATCGAATTTCCACGATCTGCGAAGAGGAAAAGCAAAGAATCAAAGTCAGAATGATTCAGAATAATAATATTAATCCGGAATAATACTTTAATGTCATAGAATCTTTTTTACAAATTTAGCAATTTAAATTTTCAACAGATAGTTCAACATAAAGAAATAATTCAACTTATTTCATTCTATAATTAATTATGTTTTCTTTACAATTCGTACATATTCTGTGATAAGTTTGAAACATGACATTTCTATAGTAAGATTTTAATAGATTTTGAAGTGATTTTTTGAATAATTTAAAATATTTTTAAAAAATTTTAAAAAGCTATAAATATTTTTGTTGGAAAAATAAATGCCCCATTCAAAAAACTATCAATGAAAAGATTGAAAAGGATATATTTTCTATATATAAATATATATAATTAATCAAGGTTAAAGTTTTATATTGTTTATAGTATTCAATTTTTCAATATAAAATAAAAGATCATGAATGATAATTCTTATATTTGCAAAACAATATTTAATTAAAGAAAGATAAAATTAACATCGAACATATATATTTGTATATTAATTAAAATTTTATCCGATTAGTCGATGGTAATCCGTTTAATTCCTGATAATAATACGTGAATCAATCTTTACCATTAAAAGTAGACTTTTGAGCATTTCACATTCTCTAGAGAAACAAAATGCCGATAATGGGTATCCTGTATGCAGAGTACGTATGTATATTTTACTGTATAAGTTCTACATATCCCATTATGACATAAATAAAGCGCAGAAACATGCAACGACGGTAATCCTGCATTCAACAGTGACGCGATTATTGCATACAAAGTATACAATTTCTATCTTTTTTAATAGTTTTTAAAGTGTTTTTGCACTTTCTAGATAGTGATAAAATTTATACAACTACTACATCAAAAATCAATATTATATATTGTCTTATTCAATTCAATCTTATCCATTAAATATTTATATCAGATATAAATATTGTAAAGATTATAATATACAACGATAATTATATTTATACGATAAATATAACGATAGTTATATTTATTATTATTTCTTATATAATATATAAATAGATTTTATTGAACTTTTTATTTGAAGAATTTTCATTAATTAATGTAAAAGTTAAATAAAGAAGCTAATAAGATCAATTAATGCTCAATAATTTTTTATATTGTTATACATTTTCTAAGAAAAATAAAGAGAATTAATATCCACAAGTCTTTAATTATCGAATTTAATTAGCAACACCGCGCGTGCAACACGTTTGTAAAAATGCGATAAGTTACAACACACATTTGTATATTATAACAGCTGTCAGTAGTCGCAATTAACTCTTTGAAAGTACCTATTTTACTTCGGCAAATATATGATTATATAATCCCAAATAGTTGTCACAAATTGTCTCTAAAAGTATAAATATACATCAGGAAAATTTGCAAAATTGGCAATTTGTTAAATTTATAAAATTTGCAAAATTAACATGCATTTTGAATGCATTA
The DNA here is from genome assembly GCF_003227725.1 of Camponotus floridanus. Taxonomy (NCBI): domain Eukaryota; kingdom Metazoa; phylum Arthropoda; class Insecta; order Hymenoptera; family Formicidae; genus Camponotus; species Camponotus floridanus. The sequence continues at coordinate 3,697,413 of NW_020229214.1, forward strand.
AAGCAACAACTTTTTAATCGAATCGCCCTTTATAGTTCAGAATTGCGAGCAATTATGCCTGATGTATTTTTACTGAAAATTGGTTGTATTGACTTGTTTTTCATCGACACTTTAGTGTGATATTCCGCAATGCAGACGAATCCAAACAAACGGAAGTCTGCTAAACTATTACCATACTCAATTTGATCCATGAGCAATTAAGCGTGCAAAAATTAAAACACATTTCGAATAGAATCGAAATAGTCAGACATCTAAATCGAGAGATCAATGCTTCTTTCATTTTTTCGGTCAAATTTTTAATTAGTTCTACTAAAATTCAACATGGTATACATATAATAAACGTTCTTTTATTGATTTAATCCTCATTATACTCTTATTGACATTTCTGTGCAAATATAAATAGTAGAATTATATTACGCATGACTATACAATTTATATTGACATATTGTAACAAGTTTAAATACGGATATAAGATAAAAGAAATATATAGAATCTCACATAATTTACTGTATTTTTCTATATATTTTAGTCATACAAGATCCTACTTGTTAAAAATATATTCTTCTGTAGAAAAGGTAAATATAGAAATTTGTAATCACTTGCTTTTAGAACTATATAATACTATTCTCATATGAAAATATCAACTCGGTATAATATTCATAATGTCTTTTTGGATATATATATATCCATAAAATAAAAAGATATATATATATATATATATATATATATATATATATATATTGGATATATTTTAATCCGAGGCAAAGAACTTCGAAATTAGAATTCAGAGAATTCCAAAACGAGAAAAAAATACATTTTAAATGAAAGCAACTGGATATGACATAAAGTACTAATTGCAATTCGATATCAAGCAGAAAGTTTCATAATTTGTAGATGAATAATTATAGGAAAGTTTTAAAATTATTGCGCAAATATGTAAAGTTGAAAAAAGTATAAAATATAATAATCCAACTTAATTTAGAAAATATTAAAATAATCATTTATGATCGCAATTTTTCAAAAAATACATTCGCGAAATAAATGCCAAGTATTTGCTTATATCTGAATAATATAACCTAATCTCGAGCAAAAATCTGAATAATATAACTTAATCTCGAGCAAAATTCTTCAAGATAAAATTAGAATATATTTAAAAAATAAGATATCAAAAAAGAACATAAAATATGTTTGTATGTGTGTGTCTGTGTGAAAGCATATAAGATATCAAAATATAAACAAGAACATTGCAAAAGATAAATTGTTTTTAATTATTTTTTATTTTATATATAAATAATGAAAATTGTATAATAAATTACTATAAAATAAAAATTTTTTTAAAAATTTATCTTTGGACAATAAAAGAGAATGTTTGTCTTTTCTATTGTTTGTTTATAAAAATCTATATACAATAAATATAGACAATAACATGACATTTCTTTAAAATTAATTCTTTAATTTATTTTAGAATAATATTTATCAAATAGATAAGAATAAAATAAGAAAAAAATAAGGAAAGAATAAAGTAAGAATAAAATAAGAAAAAAAGAGGAAGATAACAAATTTATAATTTATATTGCAGATATTAAAAATCTAATATTATACGAATATTATTATTGAGAATAAGATTGAATATAATTAATTCCAAAATTAAAAAAAGCACTTTATTTTCTCTTTCTGCTTCTTTGTCGTTTTATATTCATAAAAAAGTCTCATATTGATACTTTTCATCAAGTTTATTAAATTTGCATTCTTAAATTTCTCCTTCCAAAAATTTTTTTATTAGAGAATATATTTCGCAATTTTCTTTCCTATATTTGATATAATTTTTTATGTGCATTATCTCTTATTTTATTTATCTTATCAGGTCGCTATATAAGCCTATACAATGAGATAAATTATTATGTTCTACCTATTACAAAAGTTCCAAGAAATATTATTCATAATAATATCACTTCTTTAATAAAATTGGTCGATTTAAAATGATTGAAATACTGTATAAAAGAAGTAAAGTATAAAATAATTACTATCTAATCTGATAATCGAATCGATCTCATTGTACATAGATCAATGTGTTTTCGAACATAAGTATAACAGAACAGAAATTATAAGAGATATTACTAGCTAACAATTATTTTTTAGAAGTAAATAAAAAAGAGTAGTATACGTAAAATAGTAAGATAAGAAGGAATATATAAGCTTAGTATTATCAAGTTTTATTAAGAGAAGATTATGTCATCATATATATTATAAATTATCATTTTCTGCAAAAAATTGTAATAAATTTTAAGAATAGACTATAGAATTTTGTTTTAAAGAATAGACTATAGAATATTTTTAGTGTAAGTCTCTCACTATAGATGACATGTATTCATCGATCTATTCATGTCATACGTAACTTCGTGAACTCTTCTCTGTGCTCTACTAAACTCGCTATCGACAAAAGCAATTGTCACGCACAACACATTAATTCACAGTCAAATGATGTAACCAACAGAGAAACGATTTCTACTATACTATATGATACAATACGATATAGCGAAACCGACGCGCACGTATTACCGCAAACTTATCTAATTTGCACCTGCTTTTCGAAGTTACAGTAAAAATTATGTATTAAGAGAAAATTGAATAGCGTGTATAATTACTATGTATTTACCTGAAAGTATATAATCAATTGAAACATATCTTAATATAAATAAAACAATTAGTATTTTATTATTTTTTAGCTTGCATATGTTATAATTTCATATCAATGCTCAACGTATAAGGAAAATACATAAGTTATGTCAATTACACCTGACAGAGCAATAAACACACGTTATTTAGTTATAAATAAAAATTTGACATTAAAATTCACGAAATATTTGGAATCATATTTATGAAAAGCGAACGAGGTTTTCAAACGTGAATATAACATGATTATGCTATGTCAATGATTCAGTATAGATACGATGGAAATTACGTTTGCAATAGTAAACTCACTGCTTGTTGATTTCTCTCGCGTGTTGTAGATTCATAAATTATATCACCCAACCGGAGACTGAAAAACTTAGTATAAGGAAAAGCATCTACAGATTTTTTTTTTAAAAAGTCAGTGCAATAGATGAAAATCCAAATCTCATTAATAACTTTTTCTTGATTAAGTCTCAGTTCTTGACTATCAACTTTGAAGGAATATAATAAGCTATTGAACGAAATAATGATGTAAGTCAGTAAAAATAAAATTCTTATATGTTTCCATATTTTCCCAACTTTTACACATAATTATCTTAATATTACATAAGTTTTTCTCCACAAAATATTATGAAAAATAATTATAATAGAAGTTGTATTTTATCAAATATTTACATACATATAAATATATACATTAATATATAAAAATAATATAAATATGTAGTTGATACTCTATAATATGAGATACGCGACGTATTATTTTATTTGATAGAAAAAGTAAAAAATATATTTTTTATTAAAAATTCTTAGATTAATACTAAATATATTCAATTCATTTAGTTAATATTCAATATCAATACAGAAAAGTACAATGTATAAATTATTATGTAAATATATGTACATTATGACGCATTTTAAATTTTAATTACGACCATAGCGATCGATTAAATCCTAAATTTTCTCTTCAAAAGTTAATAGATGCGTAAAATAATAAACAGTTAATTAAAATGGAAATCAAAATGTATAATCATGATTATATTCTTCATTATAATGCCCTTGTGAAACATTTGTTATATAATTATAAAACTCATTGCCTAATTATTCATTAATTAATTGCATTATATATGTTATATGCTCAGAATTTCAGTGATAGAAAGTGTAAAATAAGCTATTCAAGCTTTTTTAAAAGTACATATAATCATGCGATATAAATATATTCGCAATTTTTTTATAGTATTATAAATAGTCAATTTCATTTATCACTTGGCAGTATTAAAGTTAAATAGTCGAATATAAAAAAATGAGATCCTATTAATATTAAAATTAACTAAATAATAATTATATCTTTTGAATGATGATATAGTGTATATATAAATCTGATGGTCTAACTATAAAAAAAAAATCGATAATGTTAATGAAAAAATTTTTAGATATTTATTTAAAATTTTGCGAAGATTTCTATCTAATATTTTAAGACTTCTAAGATTATATATTTTTATATGTCTATTTTTATACGCTACGTCTTGATATGTTATATAAATCACTCGTATGAAATTTTAGGATTTCGCTTTCAATTATATTTCTTTTTCTGTAATTTTAACGTATATTTCTAATTTTATGTATCAACAATATATTTAGTACACATATGATATATATATATATATATATATATATATATATATATATACTACCGCTTCTGGCAGTATTTTAAAAACTTCTTTGATAATAAATGTCTCCAATAAATTTCTCTCGATTGTAATTGTTTTATTAGCTTTAAGGAAAAATCAGGATTATTATTGTATAAACTTCTTTTCTATCAATGCTTATGTATCTATTTTATCTTCTGCATTTTGCCTTATTTATGTATTTAAATAAATTCAAAGATAAGATATTATGTTTGAAATTTGACAAAACATTGTGCATGTGCACAATACGAAAATATTCCTATCACAATTATTAAGGATATATTTTATAATTATAATGCATGATTACAAAATAATTTGTATTACATTTTTATACAATAATATGCCTATATTTTTTTACATATTTTTATTACATAATTTTTATTATATAATTTTTTAAATACATATTATTATGCAAATTCTATATAAATTACATTTTTGACATAAATTATTAAATTTTTTCAATAAATCTGCATTTATCTAGCTATTCCAACTTAAACGATTTGAAATAGCTTTCATTTCTTTATTAATTATGAAATATGAGGAGAACCGTTATTAATAATTCATGAATCATTTAGAAAAGATTAATGTGATCCGTAATGACTCACGATGAGCTAAATAAGGAATTATTAAAGCATTTTAATGAACAGTGAAGCTTCTTCTTTCACTTTTATAATAAGCGCTGTTTTTATTCAAGACAATTTTTCTACTATCACAAAGATAGTTTACACTTGAGTGGACAAATCCTTCCTTTGCTTCAATTATACTGACTGGTTCCTTTTATTGTAACTTATCTTCATTTATCTATATTTTTTTTCTTTTCTTTCTCTTTCATGCTTTCTCTTTCTCTGCTCATTAGATTTTCCTCTATTATCATATATTTTATCATTCTTACAAATCAATTAATAATGAATCTTATTCTGCTTTTCAGATAAATATGTATTGTATGTCATTCATAATTATTTATATTTATAATATAGATTTATTTTATTCACTGTATTACAGCATCTGTTTAGACATTGTATAGTTGCTATTATTTATCTCATTGTCTAGGAATATAAATTGCTCGTTCAAAACAATTGGCAATAAAGATAATGCGTTTTCAATGTATGTGAATATGAGTATTGAGTTCCACTGTGATATATTCCGATCAAATAGCAGTGGGCCACTACAGTAGCAAAACTTTGAGTATTCCAAAAAAAGTAGAAATCAAACATCTTGTTTAAACTTCTTTTATAAGTATTTTTGAGAGAAAGCCACACATAAAATAAATTTAACTACACACATAAAATATTTTCAAAAAAAAATTGTTATATATTTGATTTTAATAATCAGTGAATAATTACATAATTTGCAGAATGCTATTAAATATTCTTTGACGAAATAATTCCATTTGATGTTAATATATTGTTTAAAAATTCTAGATGTATCGATAAATATGCAATATATATTAAAATTTTTAGCAATCATAGGACTTTACGCAATTGAAACTATTGGTTATTAATAAAATACTCGAATTAATTATTAATTACTTTTTGGAACAAATCTGCACCAACCTTTTACTACTTATGAACGGAAATCGATTGAAGAGCTTTATCGACAGGATAATTGCACTTATTAACATTCCATTCACAACATAGGCACTATCTCTCGATTCGTTTTCTAAATTTCCTTTAAACAATTTCTATATAAATTCTATAACAAAATTCTATAACATCATAGTCTTTCCTTTTAAAGTTAATAAGATATTAATAACATTTAATATCAATATAACTTAATCTAAGAATAACTTGAAAAATACTTCGATAAAGCTCTTCAACGCATAGATTAGAAAAGAGACTAATTCATCAAAAATAATTTTTTATTTGTTTAATTAACTCACCCGCCAATTGGTTTAACTTAATTCAATAACAGATTTACTGTATTGGTGCACAATTTATACTGATAAATCAATTTATGTCCTTAAACGTTATTATAAAATTAAAACATTATATGCTACAATTAATAATTGATGCAGTTACTAGAAAAATTTTGGAATTATTTATTATATTTGCATTATAGTATGTGTTGAGCAAAGTAAATTATATGTTATATTTATGCATATGAGTAGAAATCACTTACTTCATTAATTAAATTCTTGTTATTCCTTCTAATAAATTATTTCTTCTAATTAAGTAACAATAATTAAGTTTAAAATTGAATTTTTTAAATTTAATTATTATTATTTAATTATTTCTATTTTATCAAAAATAGTCCAAATTATCAAAATATATAAAAACAATAAATTTCTTAACAATTAATTTCTTATCAATTAATTTTAAATGCATGTTTCCTTTTATCGAAATAAATTGAGCCAAATCATTCTTATGATTCAAACTTAATTTGAAAAAATTGATATTCCTTGAAAAATTATTAAATATATCTAATATAAAATAATACACAATGATCTAATACAGAATAAATCACAAAATGAGAATAAGCATTTCTTATTTGTTTTTATCACATCATCTTTGCTTTAATATCTTTGAGAAAATACCTCGAAAAACTTGAAAGTGTATTGGATGCATGCATATTTACTGTATTTCAAATGAAACAACGATTCTTCCCAAGAGTATCGTCACCATTTTAAGATGAGACTTTTCATTAAACAACTATATGCACTCTACTAATTCGAGATGCACTGCTTGTGCAGTAAAAAATATGCAGTGACTGCGAATTAAAACCAATTCAACAATGCAAGAAACCAGAAATCAGCACAAGAATATTAAAAAGCTGAAAAGTGTACTGTAAGATTGCTCTAGTATAACAAAAGATTAGCATAATCTGGATTTATCAATAATACAACTGCTCTCATTTGAAAAGCGAAACTGACCGTGTTTAGTCAATTAATATTAAACTAACAATTAAATATCTCATCACATCATTCTTTTTACTATGAAAACAGAAAGAATAATTGTATCTAGTATAGCGAGTTTAATACATATTTCTTGGTGATATAAAAATTTGAGGTCAGTTTAAAGCGATAAGATGAGAGATCTTATGGGAAATTGCAATCGATATATAATGCAGATAAAAATGGCGATCTTGTTATAAGATACAAGGTGCCCTGAAGAGCTTGTTTTTGAAATCGATCTATCTGATATGCAAGAACGTATCTTCGAGATCGAAGTATTTAATGCAAATTGAATCAAATAAAATTCAAATTGAGTAATATCATTGTCATATATATTTTATCCAATGCAAAATTAATTTTTTTATAAATATATTATTTACAAAAACTGTAATAACTATTAATATATAAATTATTGAAAAAACATTAAATATTTGCACGTGATATACCACACATCAGTTTTTATATTTACATTAAAATAAGAAAAAACAAATTACTATTTCTATGATACTTCTACTATTTTCTTAACAAGTACTAGATTAAGTCTAAAAGATTAAAAATGTTTTGATATAACTAATAATGAATTATTTTTATTGTTAAATAGCATTATTTTTCACAGTTTTATCGATTCTCTAAACAGTGATTTAATTTATAGAGATACAAGAGTATCTAATTTTAAAATATTAATAAGTGTAAATAAAATAAATTTTCATTTTTCAGATTTTACTGAAGAAGTCTGTTTAAATTCTTTAAAAAACAGAAAATGTGTGGCAAATTTGAAACATTTAAAATGAAATATATTTAATAATTAATTTTTAATTAATATTTAAATACTAAATAATAAATATTAATTATCAAAATAGCGCATCAAGCATTTTATATTATTCGGGTAATTTAAAAAAATAGCAAGCAAAGTTATTTATCTTTTTTATGTTATATACTTGTCAATAAAATATTTCAATACAAAAGTAATAAATAAAGTTATTTAATATTAAAGTTATTTGATATTAAATATTGAAAGTGCGTTATATATGACATGTAAATAAAAAAAGCATAAAAACAATAAGAAAACACATATTCTCATATTAAAAAATGACACAAAAAGAATAATTTTGTAGAATTATTTCTTTATCTTTTATACTTGTAGTATCATTTATGTTTTTAAATATACATATAAATCAGGACAAATTTTATTTATTAATCGATTAATGTTTAGTTCGTAGAAATATATATATATATATATATATATATATATATATAATCTTAACCTTATAATTATATGTCTTTCAATTATCTCTATCTCTTTCAATTATCTCTATCAATATATAATTTAAATAAAAATCTTCGATTTCTATTAACTAAATTTTTTAATCGATTAATGAATAAAACTTGTAATGTTTTTGATTAAATAACAGTGCAAGTGATGAAGTGAATAGCAGAATAAGAGAAAATAAATTAAATGATTATACGCAGTTATAGTTTGAGAGTAATAATTTGAGTTAAAATTTTTTCAATTGAAGACACAATATTCAAATACCGACATTACAAAAACAATAATAATAAATTTACAATAATTCTTCAAATATACTTGACAAGGATGCGGTGATTTTGCATAAAAACACGTCGTTCATGTAAATGTAAATAGTGTTTTGCACTCAAGTCTCTTGCGCATTGATTTTAATACAAATTTACTTGTAAAATTGTATCATTAATGATGAATTGTCTCATGAAATTTTAAACACATCCTATCCGATTATTTTAAAAATAATTGTACATTAGTATTATATCAACACTGATTTATGAAATTATTTTAGCTGTTTGACACGTAAAGTTGGGTAGACAAATCAATTTATAATAATTATTTTTAATAAATAATTATTCTTGAAGTCTCCAATTATAGTCATAATTTAATTTATCATTTTGATTCTTTCTAAGAAATTAAAATACTAGAATCAACTTTCTTAATAATAGACACAGCACAGAGAAATTCCTTGAATATTGAAATACAATTACTTATTTTGAATTCACACAAAACTAATAGAGATTACAATTTTATTTATGTGACTTCTGTTTTAAATTTTCTTATTTATAAAACTATTAATTATAGAATAAGTATGTTGTTAAATACTATTGTACTTTCGATATTAATTAAGATAGTAAATTTGCTAACGATGCATCTACGAAAAAACTATAGATATTATATATAATACTTTAATATGATTTCCCCCGAGTTGCTTCAGTTATTCATAAGCTCAAACTAATTTAATTTATGCAATTATGAAGGGCGCATAATTATGGTCAGCATTTCAATAAGAAGTTTGTTAGTAGTGCAGTTTAATCCCATATATGTTTTCATTCTCTAAAATTCTCTCTATCTATCTATCTATCTAACTAAAAAATTATAAAAAATGTCAAAAAAATTTAATGTCAAATTAACTTTTGCCTTGTTGAATTTGTATAAAAGCACAAAATATTAATTTTTGAAAATTAAGAGAATATAAAAATTAATATTGTCAAATATAAAGAAAATAGCATTGGAAAACTATTTATTCAATTTTATATTAAATTGTGAAAATCTTGAAATATCTCTGAGAATTTACACTCTCCAGTAGCGGCTACCAAATACACCATATCTTCATCGTGGTTTCGATCTGTCAAATATCTATATTTTTAAGTTTTTAGATTGTAGTTTCTTTCAATCTTCATGATCTTTTCTCCGGATTTTGAAAGTTTAAACACTATTTTAATAAGTCATCTGTAGTAGCTGTTACCACATAAGTTTTATGGATCTATATTTATGAAAAAAAATTCTTAAATAATTATGAAAAAATTTCTCAATTAATAATTTAAAATTTTATTAGGATTAAAATTAGCGCATAAAAAATTAAATTTTACATTAATTTATATATAAAATTTTATTTTATATTATATTAATATCTTGATAAAAAAGGCTTAAGATAACGTTTCTTATATATTGGTAAGTAACTTAATATTATCTAAAAAATAATTTTTTTTAAGATTTTTTATATGTTTGATATTTTGATTCTGACACTGCTTTTGTGCCTATCATAACTTGTAAACTGTTATCTTATTTAAGCTAACCTTTGATCATTTTCCTCCATTTTCTTGCTTTTAAGATTTATACAATTAATAGTATAATTCATAATATAATTTCTATATTTTTATTATAGGTTAAAAATTGTCTTTTTATATATATTATGCTTCTTTAAAATATTTTTTTTTAAAGTCAACAATGTAATATTATAGCCTGTTATATAACTTTAATTAGATTGAATAAATATTAATATTAATACTAAAATATTAATACTAAATATATATAACTTACCAAATAATTAACAACCAGATGTAGCAATTCATACGTATCAATCAAAATTTATCTCACAATGTAAATTCAATTTGCTCAATTAATTATATCATTACTAACATATAAATAACAATTAAATACATAATCTATTAATATATCAGTCATTAATTTACATAAATAATCTGTTTAACATGTTTCGTGCAATTATTGTTATAATGAAATACATATAAATATAACATTATGAGTTATACTATCATGATACAAGTGTTAACATAGCATCCCATTAATTATTTGTGTTCCCGTCTTACAAGACTTTATTAATTAAAGTGTTTGCAATATAGCAAAGTGCTCGAAAACCAACATCAAGCACGTCGTATGTCGCTTATAAAATATAGTCTTATATAATGTTGCATATTTCGTATCATGTGCATATATTATGTGCACATAATATACAATATCCGGGACCTTATAAAAATTAGCTTATGAAAAAACTATATACTTAGATGTAACTGTAGTTAAAATAGATTTATGAGTAATACTTAAAAAAGTTGTTATGTTTGCACGTTTAAAACAAAATAAAAATAAAAATAAATGTTCTTATTATTAATTATATATCTTAATTATTTTTGTAATAAATATGATATAATTTTGTATATGTTAAGTATTAAAAATATTATTAAAAATATTATTAAATTCTTAATTCTTTCGTTCACATCTTCATAAATAAGTAATTGCATTATCAATTTTGTAAAATCGTCAATGTAAAATGTTAGTGTTATTTGTAGTGCGTATTTTTTAGTATGTATAATAAAGAATTTTATATAAGTATATATAAATATAATAATTTATCTAGTGATATATTTAATAATTAATTTATTACAGCATTATTTACAGCGTTTCTAATTATCTATGATAAATTTATTTATCGTTTTATTCGATCTATTATCAGGTTGCTGAATTTATAGCGGAGTTTAGACGGAAACTGTTGGCGTGATTAATTCATTAGTATGTAGATATGCAGCTAATTGTCCTCTGAAGAACATTCAAAATCACATTTTATCATCTTATCTCACATGCAATCATTACAATGTCTTTAAAAATTAATTAAAAATAAAATTTTTTTATGCATCTTACTTTATAATGCTTGTTCCAACTTGCATTCGAATTAAAGACACATGATTACTGAAGTTATCCTTTTTTCAATTCACAAAATTTACACACTTTCAATACGTTAAGTACAATGCGTATCATCGGATATCATTTTTTATATTATTTTATTAGCAACTAGTCATAAATCGCACACGCGGATTTCAAGATACAAATATTCAGGAAGAACCATGTTTTCGGCACGGAGATCGCGCGCGTACTGAAAATCCCAGCAACCACCCCCATCGACCCTCGCTGTCCGCCCCCGTTCCAATACAGGCAACGATGTATACGTAATACGTGTAAAACGCATGGGCTGCATATTCATGTGGAACAAGAGCAAGAATGCAATTATAATAATTCCGTAAAATGTAGTATTTCTTGTACGAATATTTTGTTTATTAATTTGTTGATTGTTTCTTTTTTCGATTCAATGAGCAGCAAATATTGCCTTCATTAATATTTAATAAATATTAAACATGTGAACACAATAATAAACTGTACAAAAATTATCGGTCTATTATTAATATCGGTAAATTATTTGTCTAATTTAAGTATAAAATATAATATATTATGCTATATATATATATATATATATATATATATATATATAATATTTTTTTAAGTATAAATTATAATATATGTTCTCTCTCTCTCTCTCTCTCTATATATATATATATATATATATATATATATATATAGAGAGAGAGAGAGAGAGAGAGAGAGAGAGAGGGAGGGAGAGAGAGAGAAAGCATAATATATTATAATTTATACTTAAAAAAATATCATATAATATATAAATTATTTTTAATTATCCGTTAAAACGAATTAAATTAGACACAAACTTCGAGGAGTGGTTATTGTATTTGTAGGCGATTTAAGTTAGTTAAGAATTTTAATTATTAAAATTGGTACCGATAATTTTTATACAGTTTAGTATTGTGTTCACATATTTAATATTTATTAAATATTAATGAAGGCAATATTTGCTGCTCATTGAATCGAAAAAAGAAACAATCAACAAATTAATATTATATATAATAATTATATAATTAATTATATATAATACAATATATATATATATATATATATATATATATTGCTTAAATATGCATAAAATTGCATATATGTATGCAATATATAAACTATTTTTAGATTAATTATTCAATTAATAATAAATTTAAAACTTTGAAAGATTATATTAAAATTAAATGTATTAATGCGCATATGATTGTTATTCGTGATTATGACAATTGTACTGAGAGGCTCAAGAATTTGTAAAAATTATTGTAAATTATTCTATACATATCTCATTCAGAAAATATAATGTCACCTACTTCAATTAGGCGTTGATTGAGTTGCATCAGTGATTCGAATATTAAATGCATCAGTTTACGCACTAGTTAATGAACTACTCACCGTTAAATTGTTGAAAGTTAAATTAAACGAAAACATGCACTCTACATGTTTCACGAATATGCATAAATAAAAATCTAAAAAATTTAGATGTACTTATATATTGTATTATATATATATATATATATATATATATATATATATATATATATATATATACAGGGTCTACCAAAAGTGTGGAAACCCCTAAATATCTCGGAAAATATACGTTTTACAGAAAAGTGTTTCCAACAAAAGTTGTAGAGTTTAAGAAGATCTATATACTGATTCTATCAGTTTGACCTTGGATGGCGTCGTCAAGGTCAGGTCAAGGTCACATTGACTTTTTTAAATGACACCCCCTACATTTGATTGCATATTCTTATAGCTTAATTCAAGAGCTTTCCAAAACACTATAATAATGTTCATTTTTATTAAGTACTTTGCGAGTTATGAGGGTTGAAATAATTTCTTAATTTTACATAAACCATAAAATATCTAGTAAACCATTCATTTTTCGATTATCTTACCTTCATACTTTTATGTACAAATTAATGAGAGGAATCAATTGGTGTAAAGAAAACATAGTTGTTTTAAGAAAAAATATGTAATTTGCAATTAACAATTCCATATTTTTTCTTAAAAACAACTGTATGTTTTCTTTACACCAATTGATTCCTTCATTATTTTGTACATAAAAGTATGAAGGTAAGATAATCGAAAAATGAATGGTTTACTAGATATTTTATGGTTTATGTAAAATTAAGAAATTATTTCAACCCTCATAACTCGCAAAGTACTTAATAAAAATGAACATTATTATAGTGTTTTGGAAAGCTCTTGAATTAAGCTATAAGAATATGCAATCAAATGTAGGGGGTGTCATTTAAAAAAGTCAATGTGACCTTGACCTGACCTTGACGACGCCATCCAAGGTCAAACTGATAGAATCAGTATATAGATCTTCTTAAACCCTACAACTTTTGTTGGAAACACTTTTCTGTAAAACGTATATTTTCCGAGATATTTAGGGGTTTCCACACTTTTGGTAGACCCTGTATATAATATAGAGAGAGAGAGAGAGAGAGAGAGAGAGAGACTTTTAAAAATTTAACAATCACTACAGAAAACATCATAAATAGTATTTCTCTCTCACTTTTTCAGTTCACTTTTGCGAAACATTATTATATTCTTGAAAAATAAAATTTTATTCTCTCCTGAAAAATAAGATTTTATCTTCTTGCCTTTAATTTATTCTATCTATTTCTAATTTCGTGTTTCAATCATTCGCAGTTGTATTTTTCAAACTAATTTCTGATTGTACAATCATAATACGTTATTATAAGAATATATAATTATCGACAAATAGACATTTCTCAATTTCAATAAGACGGTAAATATATTTTAAACGATGATTGGTTCTCTCAATGGTGATAGTTCTCAATCGAACTATCGCACAAGTAGTTGCATAGTCGGAAATCAATACTAGTATCCTGCTTAAAACTTCGTAAAATCCGATTACTACTCTGACTACTATATTGACAGTTACATACTTTCGTACATACTCGTGTAAATAAATTGAATTAGAACCCATTTCTCTTTCTTTCTCTTTTTCTTTTAGTAAAAATCTTATAATTGCATCTTAAAATTATATTTCAGATCATTCAAACTGTACAATTAGTTTTAATGTCTTAATTTTCCTTCGTTATTTTTTATCTTATGATCATCATCTGTATTTTTTTGTATCACAAAGAATCTAATATCGAAACAGCTGTGTTTTTTGCCCATAATTTCTTCGTAATTCTTCAGATTATGGCGATTATCAATGTATAAAAATTATATTATTTATATATATATATATATATATATATATATATATATATATATTGTTAGTAATATTGAAATTTATAATATCATCGCCATCTAATTTATGCAAATATAAACATTTTGTCGAAATTTCCAGATCCATGCTTGACCTATTTAATGCTAAATTAGGATGCTATCGTGCTTTGATATAATTTTAATAAGGTAAAGCATTTCTAGAAGTTATTGACTGATAAAGGGATAGATGCACGAAGAATATTAAGAGTTTAATAATGTGTTTAGCTAATTGATCTTTTTACTTGCTATAAAGATAAATTTCTTTCTAAGAGCTATTGTTTGTATAATACACAAATACAGTTTGTACAAATAAATGTATTAAAAGCAGATTGATCATCTTCATTACAAAGATTCAAACAGCAACCTAATATAAATCAATAAAAATTTTATCAAAATTATTAAGACTATAAACCGTGGAAATCCAACAAATAATATTTCTTATAACGAAATATGAAATTATCAAACATCAATGTAAAATTCGCCTGTAGTTCGTCCGTACAGCATGATCGATAAATTTCTCGACAATTAAAAATATCAATTGATATTTATGTCAAATATTATTAATAACTTTATTTCTTCTACATTTACATTTGCATAAACTGTGAGATGACAATGGAATTAAGCTTTTTATTATTCCAACAATAAAAAATGTGGGGAATGCTAAAAAGTAATCAATAAAGGATTACGCGAGAGAATGACAACGGTTCTCCCAATATCGAATTCTTTTTCACGTCGCAAAGTACTATTATTATTATTACTATTATTAAGATGTACGCGATGACGATCATTTTTCGATATTCAAAACATTTGTACAGCAATGTAAATAATAAAAGAAATATTTGTAAATATATTTATTAGATATATTTTGATCTATCGAGGCAACCATTATTTTTCAATCTATCTCTGAGCTAATAGTAGATGATAATCGCGAAGATTTTTATATAATTATAACCCTAATCTTTACCGTCGAAATATAACGAAATCAAATGGATAGAATTTTTATAAAGGATGCAAAAGATTAATAAAAACGATATTAATGAACGATTTCTATTGTTGAAAGCAAAGATTGAAAGAATTCGCAATTGATATAGATTGATAAAACGGCCAGTTATTCGAACCGAAGACTTGCTCGATTTTCGTATTTCGAAATTCTGATCAAATATGTCACAAAATTATTATACTTAATAATCTCACAATTTAAAAGACGCTGATTATCATATCTATATATTAGCTCAATTATTTTTCTTTTTCAACTTATTTATTCCGACAATACCATAACTTCAATGCTTTGCTTCATGTGATGTCCCGCGATAAAAGAAATAGGAAGTCATAACGCGCAATGCGCAAGCGGATATGATATAACCAAGATAAAATTTCCTTGTTCTAATTGGTCAAACGACAGAAAGAACAAACATAAAATAAAGATAATTAAAAATAGTTATTTCTTAATAATTTTTAGAGAAAAGAGAAAAAAATAAAATGTTTCTCAGAATATTAAAAATCTTGCATCTAAATTATTAAAAATAATGTATTTGATGCACATATAAATAATATTTGAGATATTACACGTGTAAATGTATATAGATATTTATATACGCACCTTTGAAATAATCTAACACGTCATAAATATGTAAAAATAAAATATATCATTTTATAGTTATATTATCAAATATGAACCAGATTCATGCACATTGCGTATATAAAAATAAAAAATTATTACATAATTTATAAAGTTTAACATGTACAAATTTTTATCAAATATGATAACCATATTAGATACTGCAGAATTTTTATATATTTCAGATTTTTTCTTATATGCGAATTAAACACGTATATAAATAATATATAATAATATAAATATATATTGAAAAATTATATTTTTTTTATTATAATTACAATTATAAACAATTAAAATATTTACTCCTTAATAGAATTATATCTTTAATTATAATTTTAAAAAATACAATAATGATATAATATATTTAAAAATTAATCTAAGAATAATGTAATGTGATCCACATGCCACTATCATGTATTATAACATTGATTTTTTTATCATACATCTTATTTTAAAAACCTGAATTTGACAAATATAATATAAAACTGAATTATATTGTAAAACTTCATATATGATAAAACTTTCCATTACATTTAGTAATTACAGTTTTTAAAAATAGTATTTTATATAGTATCACGTGTCTAAATGTATACTTTCATTATCAGTTTCGTCCATAACATTTTCAAAAGCACAACTACATTTTTTTATTTGATTGCATACCTCCTTGCTTTCCTTACTTACTTTTACCTTTTCCTGTATCCTTCGATTAATTGGGATATACAATTCACTTATATCTCCAAATTCATCATCAGAATTATCTAATTTCTGTTTTTCATTTTCGGCATAAATATATTCTTCCTTCTGTATCATGCATTCATCAATTTTATTTTCTAGAAAATTTTCCGCATTTCCTTGATTAGTAGATTCAATGGACTGCCAATTTTTTACGCTAAATTGAAAAATTTGTTTGCCACATATGTTATCTATTATGTTTGTCACATTTAAATCATTGTCTTCATTCTCACTCATAAAATCATTAGGAGAAAGTTCATTAAATATCCTATCAATCGTATTATTCAATTTTGAATCTATCTTATCCATTTCCAAAATTTTTTTAAACTGTGGCCCACGTTTTACTTGTTTTATGTCCATTGCAACATTTTCAGATACATTCTTTAATTTATTTATGTTACTCAAAGCATTTTTCTGCTTTGATCTTTTTGGTGTTATTGCCATGTCCTCAAAGGATTCTTCTAACGACATAGAATGATTTCTAGATATAAAATCTTCAATCTTTCTATTATTTTTGCTTCCTAATGTTTTCTTTTTTGCTTTCTTTTGTCTTGATTTTGCGATATTTGTTATTTCAATGTTATTTTCTTCTATATTTGTAGTAACCTTTTTTCTGCGAGAATTAGTAGTTCGTTTCTTCGTTTTTACGTTTCTAGTATTTTCAAATATTTCAACTAATTCTGGATAACATTTTAAAACCAAGTCTTGTGGCTCAATAGTTGTTAGTAAAATGCCTTCTATATCATTATCATTTAGCTCTATTTGTTCTTTGTACTCTTTCAACATTTCTATTACACTATGTTCTTTCTTCCAAATAATTTCATAACTGGCTATAGATCTGATATTACGTATCTTTTTTATTTGATCAGGAATAAATAAATTTGACATAGACAAACGTTCAGCAGGTGTAAAATCTGACAGATGTAAAAGTTGCCATCTAGTAGTTAATGTGAATATTTTTTCAAATGCATATTGTGGTTCCCAACATAAATGTTTCTCCATAAAATCCTAATACAAAAAAGATTATATATATTTAATAGTATATTTAATAAAAAGACTATTTTATAATGTATATGTAACAATATATTTACAATAAATTGATAGACTTGGGGTTGCTTCCAACCTATATCCAATTTAGATGAAATCAGATCTTTTTTGTTAAGAAATTCTTCTATTAACTCTTGATTAGGGAAATTTTTATCATGGAGTATTTTTCTTCTCAATGATATTTCATTTAACATTAGTGCTCTCTTTTCTCTGCATATATTATAAAGCATAATATATTAAATTATTAAATACAATATACATTTCAAAAACACATAATGCACTAATAATTTACCTGAAATTATCATTACATTTTTCAACAGTACCACAATCATCACAACCTGATTTGTTATGTTTTTGTAGTTTACCTTGATGACCACATGATGTACATAAATTAGGATTTAATAAATCTGATTCAATTCTATCTAAACTTGTGTCAGTTTTCCAATTTTGAATCCTGAAAAGAGAGGAAAAAATGGTTTAGTTATAATAAATAAATTTTATAAGTTTGATTAGTACATAATCTTTTAATATATCTAATATTCTAACCTTTGTAAAACATTTTCATCATCTACAGTCTTGAAAAATTTTAACGCAGCCTCCTTTCCAACACCATTCACTCCTTCGCTATAATCACAACCACACAATAAAGCCAATACTATCATTTTATTTCGTCCTATGTTTAATGTCTTTTCTATCTTTTCCATATTGTAGACATCTATAGAACCTGCAGTAGCTCCATTGTTTCCTTTACTTGTACAAAAATTTCTATATACTATTTTTGCACCATATAAGAAGCAATCACTGTCTTGACTTACACATCCATCTACAAGCTAAAAACATATATTTTTTACAACTAAGATTATCAGTAATTTGTCAATTTTTATCAAAGAAAATCAAGTTATATGTACCCCATTCTCATTCAAATATGCACACATAGCTTCTGCTTCACCATAGCTCTGTACACAAGCAATACCCATAAATTTTAGCATTTCTTTACATTCATTTAAAACTCGATTAAACTGTGTTCTCCCTCCTTTTTTAGCAGCCTCCTTCCTTTCCTGAAATCCACTACGAACATCATTCCTTCGTGCAATAGTTTTATGTTTTAGAGTAGGAGCCTTTCCTTCCAATACAAATACTGGAGATATTCCTTGCATAAGAAGAAATGCTGTACGAAAGTATAGATTCCTGCAATGCAATTTAAATCAATAATTAACATCTTATTAACTGTAACATAATTCGGCGAAGAAAGTATGCTATATATTAATTAATATCGTGCGTTCCATTTCGAGGTAGAAAATGTAATACGAATAAATTTACCTGAGATACATCTTTGGTTGTACTGCATTGTCAACGATCGTCTGACTATCAACGACCCATCCACTTAAATCAATCGCAATAGTCTTTCCTTGTAATTCATATAACGGTTTTCTTTCGCATAAAGGCGATAAAATATTCCATAAATCCTTCACACCCATCTTGTATAAAGTATTTTGAATCTGTGAACGTATGTTTTCAAAAGGATTTACAACATCGCCATCTAACATCTTATCAATATAGCTAATACAATAGTCAAATTACATTCTTACCTGCAATAGATAAAAGTGATTACATTTATCGATCATCTGAGGCAGTGAAGAGTGAATGAGAGAATAAATAGACAATTATGAGTTCATTTTAAGTAATTAACATGTATATTATGTATATAAAAAGAATTAAATATGTAAAAAGTAAAAAACATGCGATTCTGAAAATTATCAAAACTGTTTTGTGACTTAGTATAAAATGACTTAGGCCCGATTGCACCAACGTTATTCTAGCTTTAAGCGAGACTTAAATATATATCTATCTTTATCTTTCTTTCTAAATAAATAAAGATAGACATATATTTAAGTTTCGCTTAAAGCTGAAATAACGTTGGTGCAACCGGCCCTTAGTATAATTGAAGTTAAAATTAAAAATATGTGTGTGTGTGTGTGTGTGTGTGTGTGTGTGTGTGTGTGTGTGTGTGTGTGTGTATATATATATACAGGGGTGAGTTTTATTTCGCGTCTCAACCTTTTTATTATGTGGGAGATTATCGACTGCATAATAAATTGATCGGTACATAAATGTCAATTATTTGGATCGACTGTATCAAAAGCTCGAATATAATGTGTTAAAATTAAAGCAAATTAAAAGCTAAACTTATATAGTAGGGATTTATTATTATTATTATTATTATTATTATTATTATTATTATTATTATTATTATTATTATTATTATAGCTACGTATTTACTATTATTATTATTATTATTGTACACATTATATTCGATACGGTTGATTAAAAAAATTGACATTTATGCACCGATCAATTAATTATACAGTCGATCATTTTATCGGTAAAAAGATCTATACACACAGGAATTAACGTAGATGACAATACAAATGGTTGCATGAGTTCTAATATTGCGATATCCTTGATATAATTTCCTGAAAGGCCTAGATAATTACATACAATGTAAATATGTTTCACCTACAAGAAAAAATACATGTAAACAATTCAAATATGTAAACTGATAATATTACATATAAATTAGTTATGTGATATATAAACTTGCAAACCTGATTTTTTTGAACATATTGTGATAAATAGATTTATAATCAAGGAAAATGTTTCCCGTTGCTACGTAAATCTTCTTGGGATTAATCACTTGTCCATTATATTCTTCATATATGCAATGAGCTGCTGTTATCAAGAGATTCTCTTGAATGATTGATGCTCAAAAGAATTCCTTTGACTTGCCTTGTACATCGAGGTACAATGTGGCATGCCATGGAAATTCCGTGACATTATAGGCTGGAACACCGTTTACAATGAGCGATGTAACATTGGAGGTATACCGCAAACTATAATAAATATTTTAATTGAAACAGTTGTTTTAGCATAAAACAAAAAAGTAAATTAAATATTTACAATATAAAAGAAGATAATTCACAATAACTATAATTCTATTGCATTATGATTACATATTATTCTACAATTAAGGATAAAGAAAAGAAAAGATGGAATTAACGTTATATTTGTAAAAAAATTAATTTATTGAATAAAGGCCGTAGCCGGATAAGCATGCCCAATCGGACTCCGCAGGTATAGGGCTGAAATTTTTTTTTTCTTTTTTTGTAAGTTTCTATCGGTAGATCTTACAATTCCCTAAAATATTAGCCTCGAAACTCCACGTGCTTAAGAGTAAAAAATAATTTTTCTTTTTTTGAAATTAATTTTTTATTATATGCCAGCTATAGAAATAAAATTATTTATAATCTATTACTATTTTACATAATTTTAAGACCATGTCCACGGCTTTTTTGTTGCTAAATCATTGTTGATGTTGGCACCCTCCATATTTGAATAATTTGCATATTTAGTGTTTGTATTTATAATGATTCTATCATTCAAAATTTCAATAAATGTTGCATTGTTCCTATCTAAAGTGGTATGAAACGCAAGATTAGTATCATTAAGGTAAACATTTATTGTAAGCGGAGCTGGAATACATCGTATAGGCTCTGGTACCCATTGACCATTCTCATTACATCTCGCAAAATTTCTTTGACTTGAAAGTATATTGCTTTCATATTGATAACTGTCTCGGCAGGACAATTTGGCACTTGTTCCAGGTAAAACTGGAGAATTACAAGACACCCACTCACTGTTGTATGTACAATTGGCATTAATTGATGTTGTACTTAACTTTTGACAGCGTATTTCTATTAAAAAATATTTTAAACATAAAATTAATACAAAATTGCACATGAAAAATGTCTGTTATATTAAAATATTTCAACATTGTGATCATCATATTTCTAAACATTTTTTTATTCTACATACTTTCTTATATTTTAGAAATATATGTGTAATTATTATTATCATACCTATACAACTTGGTATATTAAGCCATTTTCCTTCAATATTGCAGCTTACATCCATAGAACCTTTTATCTTATATCCTGGATTGCAGGAGTAAATAAGATAAGAGCCTGGTCTTAAGTTCATTCCTTCTGAAAGATCACAGTCCTGTTCAGTGTTTGAACATTGTGATCGATGCAACTTCCAATGACCGTTTTGCGGTTGCGGTGGGGCTTTGCAAGTTTTTGTGCCAGATATTGGAACAAAAGGACTTGATGAAGGTTGTACTGGTAATCGTTCTGCTGTTGGTCGCACCGTTGATCGTAAAAACCACGATCCTCTGCCACATGATTTTGGAGTTTCATCTGATCCATCGACGCAATCAACTTCTCCGTTACATCGTAGATCACCGTCGATACAAGCTCCATAATCGCATTGGAAAACTGTCGGTGGACAACTGCAAAGAAATTGTCGATTGTAAAATATCTGTTTGCTTATTATTTGACCTAGAATTAGCAAAAAAAAAAAAAGAAAAATTCTCTTACATCAATGACCCGCATAGTGCTGATGTTTCGTCGGAACCATCCACGCAGTTTTTATTTCCATCGCACAGATTAGTCTTACTGATGCATTGTCCATCAGTGCATGTAAATTTATTATATTGGCATAGAGGTCTTGCTGATGTTTGATTATTTCTCGTGCACCCAGGTTGCGTTTCATCGCTATTGTCGACGCAGTCTTGGATGCCATTGCAAACGTTGTCCCTATTTATACACGCACCGTATTTACAACGAAAAGCATATGCAGGACATAAAATCTCCGGTTTCGTACATTCGACCTGTGTCTCGTCGGACGAATCCCTACAGTTCACTTTACCATCGCATAAGAATTCGCCAGCTATACACTCTCCATTGCGACATTGAAAATTCTTGTACCTATTTGAACAGTGGAATAAAAATATTTATTTATTTGTATATAGGTATTATGTATATCAAAGTTATGTATATCAAAGTGATTTTTTTATTATGTAATCATGAACTCACCCGCAATTATTAGTTTGTGCATACCCGGAACCAATATACACTATGGAAAATCCAAGAAACAATTTTATTAGATAATGAGAATTTTTCTTTATTATACACATTATATACATGCGTTTACTACATGCGTTTTTTAATTATACGTATGTGTATATATAAATGAAAATTGCATTTTATAAATATCATTAGAATTTTTGTAGTAATATGTATGCAAAATCCTGTTTAATGATTATAAATTTTTTTATGACCAAATCAATTAATTACAATAATGTCGACTTCTATCTTTAAAAGGAAAATTTTAATAAACCTGACAGAGATATGCGCATGATAGAGATAACACACATCACGTATTCGCGAGTATTTTTTTCGTTTATTATTTATCTTTATATATATAAACATATAAATTCCTCTACTGGAGGGTCAAGGGTCATCAAACTGGTTTATAAAACTGGCTGAGATTACGACAACGTTTTGCAAATCGTTTGACTTAAATTGTTGCAGATACTTAATTATTATAAAACAAAATTTAGCGCATAAAATTCGTCCCAATAAATGCAAAATAAATAAAAATAAATCGAAGTAAATTGTTTTTTATTAATTGTCTCTCCACAAAAAATTATTCAATCAATCAATTATATACATGCAATAATATAATTCATTGATTTCAATTAAAATTAAAAAATATACAAATGTATACAAATATGTAATAATTTTAAACAATTTTGAAATATATTTAATATTTTTTCAAAACTTCTATGTTATATGTGATGTTATTTTTTATTAATATGATTTCATTACTATGTCTAGAAGTTTCTTAATGAATATAAGATAATATCAATCGGCATCAGTGAAAAAGAACCATATTTTTATGCATTCTCAGATTGTTTTTCAATGTTATTTTAAAGTAATATGCTTCAAAAGATTTCTCATAAGCCTAATTTTAATGTAACTTAAGTTTCTTTTATATATTATGTTGTTATTATATACTAATATAAATAAAAAACTTCGAGAAAAAAATTAAATTAATAATAATTTACTTAACTTACTTTCATAAATATGTAATAAGATTCTTACTTACCATAAACAAACGTTAGTAGCGCAGAAATGTGCTTAATAATCCGCATGATAAAGCACTGGCGAAAAACCGAGAACTGTTCGATCCGCGTCTTATAAGACGCTCGATCACTAACTGCGATCTTCTACTAGTTAGTAGTTACCACAAGGTTGAGATAACTGGGGATAACCCAAGCAAAACGTACGGCGTTATCTCTGTGTGTGCATAAATGTGCGAAGATGTACAATGAAAGTATGTAAGTGTTAACATATGCTAAATAAATCAACAAGAATCAACACATCGATGATGTATGTGAACACATTCACAATTTAGTTCAAAGAACTCCTACAAAAAAGATGATATATATGTATATCAGAATACACGACTGAAGAATCATTGCTCTCTGTATGTATGTGTGTGTTTCAGGTTTGCATAGAATCATTCAAAAATTTGCACAGGGAATTATAATTATACTTATATTAATTAAAAATTATACTTATGCGAAATTATAATTATAGTCTTGAATAAAAAATAATTAAAAATTTTCGTGTGATAAATAAAAATATTTGTTTCTCCTTGAATATTTTATTGTATTTTTTTTTTGGTACAGAGTCAAAACTATATATTTTATATATTATTTTCCTTCTTGTTCTTTATTATTTTCCATAGGAAGTTCTCTATTATTAAATGAATGGGAGGGAAGACTTGCTAATCATTTTAATGTTCTAACATAACATTGATTAAGGTAAATGAAAGAAAATTTTGCACGTGCAAAAATAAAATAAAAATTACTATACAAAAAATATTATTCACAAAAGGATATATTTGTTTTGTAATCTCGATATCCACCATATATTTCAAAATATATTCCTTCTAAAATTTTTCTGTTTCATCTTCACATTTTTTCCAGTTCAATATGTTTCATGAAGACCATCTGCACCATATCTCTTACTATAATAATCATAGTGTACCTGTCAATAATCATATATAAAATCATATATATATATATATATTGACAGGTACACTATGATGAATATATATATATATATGTATTAGCAATTGTATCCAATCAATATGACTAGATATTTGTTTATATAAGATATATAAATTATTGTCACAATGAGCAGTTTCATCTTCTACTATCGCGCCAAGAGAAACGCTAACAATACCTTTGAAATATACAGACTATTAGTTTCAAAAACTAATCCTCTACCACTGTCACTATCACAAATGGAAGAATCTGAAATATACTATTTATAATGCTTATAACTAAATTATTGTACGGTTCCACATAGATTTGCAATTTTTCACACGAAGCAAGGTTCAATCCACACCGCCTTGTGCTTTCAGTGCGAAATTTATAATACATTTTCCCTTGCGTAAGATCCTCGTTAATCTTTTCTCGATATCTATCATTTTTAGTATTATAAAGTTCAAATTTCATGCGCTCTACTGGTGACAAATAAATACATGTAGTCGGTATGACAAGTTTCCTGATCCTAAACTGTTAATTTTAGTGTTTCGTAAGATTTTTCCTATAAACCGTTTTGAATACCAAACACTATTTATCAATAATCAAACGATTGATAAAAAAAAATGCTTAATAGTCAAAGTGATGGGGCTAAAAGAAGATTAAAAATTTGTTTATGATATTCTGAAAAAACGAAAGATTACCAAAAATTTTGAATATTATATCAGCTGCGTTCCAAAATTCACTGCCAATACTGAAAATCTATAGCTTACATGACGTACACTTTGGTTTTTGAGTATTGGCAGTGAATTTTAGAAAGCCCACATATTACCAATCAATCACCAAACGATTGGTAAAAAAAATTTCCAATAGTGAAAGTGGGGGCTAACTTTGAGTCCGTTTTCCCCACTCCAAGTGCTAGTGGCCGAGCGCCGCGAAAAGCAGTACTGTCTATGCCGGTCTAGTGCTGGTAGCAAAGAGGGCACCGTCGCGTAGAAAAAGAAAATATAATAATTTATTATATTATTTTATATTTCATATAATATATATATATATATATATATATATATATATATACAGGATATCTCAAAACTCATAATCAATCTTTCAAAGACAGATTCCTGGGATCATCTGAAGACGATTTTTCCTCAACGAAAATGTCGAGGCACTAATAATTTTCGAATTATAAGTGATTGGAAATAAGGGGTTTTTCGTAAACTAAGCTTTGCAGAAATAAAATATTAACAAAACTATATTCTTCGATTAATTTTAAATAGAGTTTACTTTAGTTGAGTTTTAATTTAAGACTTAATTGCAAAGATATATGATGACTATGAGATATATGAAAAATCGGGAACATGCAAAAAATGATGGCCTTCATCGACATTTTCGCTGAGGAAAAATCTTCTCCAAATGATCCCAGGAATCTGTCTTTGAAAGATTGATTATGAGTTTTGGGACACCCTGTATATATATTATTTTATTATATTATTTTATGTATAATATTAAATAAACATATTTTCTATGTTAATATATACATATTTTTTTTCTACGCGACGGTGCCCTCTTTGCTACCGTCACTAAACCGGTATAGATGATACTGCTTTTCGCGAATGTGCTAAGGCCGGTATTCATAGTCCGGTCTCACATTTCAGAACTCATTCAACCAATCAAATAGCTACAATGCAGCCATTGATTGGTGGAATGAGAGCTTAAGATGATCTTAAGCCGGATTTACATTGATCGTATAGTAACGTCGCAAGTCGTAAGTCGTTGGCAAATTGACCAACCATAGTCGAGTATTTCAAAAATAATCAACCATGATTGGTTAATTTGCTAATGACTTACGACTTGCGACGTTTTGATACGACCAATGTAGATTCGGCTTAAAGCCGGACTCTGGTTATGAGTTCATCGATTTCTCACGACAAAGCATCGTTTAAAGTAATTTGTAACTTGCAAGTGTTTTATCAAAATGTTGAGTTTGAAATGACATTCAGTGTTTATTAGTTAGTCATTTATTTTACATTTCAAAAAGTTGTATTTTTTTATTTGTATAGCATAAATCTCGCCATTTAGATTGAACGGAAATGGGGAGGGAGCAGAGAAAAGATTTGCATATGTAAAAATAGAAGGCCTTCATTATAGCCAAGTAATCTTTATAACCTAACTTGAGAAGCAGAGACTACACGAGATTTTATATAATTAACTTTAGAAAATTAGCATTAACAATAAGATGGTTGATAAAAACATCAGTGACAATTTTCTGCTACCAGCAGAAAAATTACCAGAATGTTGGAATCAAGAAGAAAGAATGAGTGCATTGTTCTCACCATTTCGCAGTAAATCTGCCAATCCACAAGATTGGATTTCTAAGTACAAATTCTGGAATAATTTAATATATGAATGGCTGGAATATACCATGCAATGCAGTTTTTCTATCATCGATTTAAATGAAGCTTTTAAAAGAAGAGGTTGTACACCCCTTTGTCTAGTTACTGTTATTGAAGAACTTCTCAGGTATTATTCTCTATTATATAGCACATTGATTAAATATTTTTATTTTAGTAAAAACTAATCAGTCATGAATTAATTAGTGAATTGTTAATCATTATTATATTCAATGATTGTCTACCATAATAAAAATAATTATTTGTATATCTGTTATCAATTCAAAAAATATATATTATTTAATTTGATATGGTCTTTAATATTATATCTTAATATGTGTATTTTATAAAATTTTCCAGAAATAATGAAATAATTAAAGAGACTGATTTTTTTCAAGAACCATGTGAAACATGGACAGCATGGTCAATTGATATATTTATAAAAAAACCAATTAGCTGGTCTTTCTCAAAAGTGAAAAATTATATAGTAGGTCAGAATGTAAATAATTTAGAAGTGAGATACATACATTTGCGAATTGTTCAGGAATTGGGTGACATTATTCTTTCTATTGTTGATATTAAAAAAGACAATGTTTTATTCCTGATTTCTGAAATAGTGGAATATTGCAAGAGCAAAACTAAGAAGAAGATTTCGGACAATACAGTGAGATTAGTTTTGGAGTGGCTGAGGCGTAGAAAAAAAGTTACTTTCAGGAAAAGTTTCAATTCAAATAATGAATTATTAGTTAAAATTTCTACACAAACAGTAAATGAAATTACAGAAGTAGAAGAAGGCATGTATAAATTGATCAAGCAGGAAAATGAATTGATTAAGGAGATAGAACTTATGGAACAAGAGAAACTTAATATTATCAATGAAGCAAAATCATATTTGACAAAAGAATTGCGTCAGATGGCAAAGACACGCTTAAGAAGAAAGATCGAATTGGAAAAGACCATAGAAAAACGTGCGCAAGCTCTTGCAAACCTACGTATTTTAATTACCAATATTGAAGATGCACATTCTAATTCTGCTGTATTATCTGCTTACAAGACTGGTTCTGATGTATTAAAGAAAATAGGGCAAAATGATTTAACGGAATACAATGTTAGAGATGTTATGGATGATATTAATGAGGTAATTATTTTGTATTTGTAAATGATTGTGTAACAAGAGAGATATATTAATATTTATTATCGGTTAATCAGATTTTAGAAGAGAAACAAGAGATAGACACAGTTTTATCTGAAACATTGAATCTCACAGACTCGGATGCCGAGTTGGAAAAGGAATTAGCAGAATTATTGAATAAAGACAATGTAGATAATTCTAATGCAATTTTTGAATCAAATCCAGAATTTAAAAAATTAGAGCAACGTTTGAAAGACTTGCACATGGAAGGTAAATATTGTGTAATTTATTATATTTCATATAAACTAATGGGATATTTATAATATAGGTATAGTTCAATCTGACAAAAATACATCTGTACTACCAATTGTGCCATCCCCCAAGGAAAAGATATTAAAAGCATCTCAATGTTCATAATCGTTACAACGAGAAACATGTAATTATATAATAACTCTATGAAACCAATTTATTAAAGAGATTCTATTTTTCTATTCTTTTAAACATTTTACTGCATTTATTGTCACATAATGAAAAATAGAATACATGTATATTATGTATATAAATAAAATTAAATATATGGAAAATAAAAACGCGACTTCGAAAATTATCAAAACTGTTTTGTGACTTAGTATAATTGAAATTAAAAATAAAAAATATACATATATATGTATATAAAGCAACTAGAGTTCATTTATATTATATATTCCAGTCTATTTTTTGTACACAATATCTATATTTCTATTGTAAAATAATAAAAGGATTAAAATCAATAAATTAATATAACGCTGGAATAATAAACACTTCTTAAATTTGTGAAAATAATTTTAATATTTATTATATATATAAAAAAATTATTTTTTTTAATTATTCAATAAAATGCAACTTCTCTCTTTACATAATTACATTAAGTATCACTTAAAGCAGACATACTTACATAATTACATTAAGTATCACTTAAAGCAGACATACTTATCAATGATATAGTATTATATGGCATAAAATTAAGATTCTTTAAATTCTCTATAATAATCTCAATAGTTCCATTAATAAATTTGAAAAAGTATACAATATTCAAGTCTTCGTTGTGCATAAAGTATATGGCTGATTATCTTTTATATTAGCAATTACATTTTGTATCCACTCAATATAATAAGATACTTGTGTATATAAGGTATATAAATTATTGTTACAATGACCAGTTCCACCTTCTGATATCGTGCCAAGGGAAACGCTAACAATACCTCTGAGATACCACAGATTATTAGTTTTAAAAACTAATCCTCCACCACTATCACCATCACAAACGGCAGAACCTGAAATATAACGCTTATAATGCTTATAACTAAAAAATTATTCTACTTCTTACAATTTTATAGAATAATAATTATTACAAATGATTGAAAAATAATTATACTTTCCTCCCTTTTCCTTATTTTATATAATTTGAAAATTATATATATATATATATATATATATATATATATATATATATGTATATGTATACATATTTCACTTATATATTATTGATCAATTTTATGGAAAATATAGGATAATATTAAGAACTAACATTAGTTGTTCTTTGACTAACCATTGGTATAGCCTCCGCAAAACTTATCAAGAGTAAGAAATGGTTGTGTATTGGCATCTTGACTTGCAGACTTGCATTGACTGAATGGAACATACGGTACTGTCAAAGCCTGTAAGAATGCACTGGATTCACCAGTTGCAGTTCTACCAAATCCCCAAACTTTTCCAGTCGCACCTGCTTCCAACACAGCTTTATCGCTGGAAAGATCTATACACACAGGAGCTAACGTAGATGACAATACAAATGGTTGCATGAGTTCTAATATTGCGATATCCCTGATATAATTTCCTGCAAGGCCTAGATAATTACATACAATGTAAATATGTTTCACCTACAAAAAAAAATACATGTAAACAATTCAAATATGTAAACTGATAATATTACATATAAATTAGTTAGGTGATATATAAATTTGCAAACCTGATTTTTTTTAACATATTGTGGATTGTGATAACTAGATTCATAATCACGGAAAGTGTTTCCCGTTGCTACGTAAATCTTCTTGGGATTAATCACTTGTCTACTATTTTCCTCATATATGCAATGAGCTGCTGTTATCAAGAGATTCTCTTGAATGATTGATGCTCCACAAAAGAATTCCTTTGACTTGCCTTGTACATCGAGGTACAATGTGGCATGCCATGGAAATTCCGTAATATTATAGGCTGGAAGACCGTTTACAATGAGCGGTGTAACATTGGGGGGCGGTATACCGCAAACTATAACAAATATTTTAATTGAAACAGATGTTTTAGCATAAAACAAAAAAGTAAATTGAGTATTTACGTTATAAAAGCAGATAATTCACAGTAACTGTAATTCTATTGCATATCAATGTGATTGACATATAGTTCTACAATTAAGGATAAGGAAAAGAAAAGATGGAATTAATGTAAAATTTGTAAAAAAAAATAATTTATTGAATAAATTTATTGCATATATCTTGCTTAGCTTATAGCATAATTTTAATATATAAATATATGTATATATGCATGTATATATATATATAAATTTGTGCATTATATACTAGAAAAATAGAGTATAGTTTAATAATACTTCATTAAAGCTTTGGTTCATTAGGAAACATTTTCAAAGTATAACTTAAATAGGAATTATAAAATAGAAAGACATTTGTGTGTGAATTATCTCAATGAGAGCGATGAATATAATATGATTATATGATTATAATATGAATATAATATGATTATATGCTAGCTACAGAAACAAAATTATTTAAAAATTACTATTTATAGTCTATTATTATTTCTCATAATTTTAAGACTATGTCCAAGGCTTTTCTTTTGCTAAATCATTGTTTGATGTTGACATCCTAACATCTATATTTGGATAATTTGGATCTTTAGTATCTGTATGTATAATAACTGTGTCATTCCAAATTTCAATAAATGTTACATTTTTCCTATCTAAAGTGGTATGCAACGCAATATTAGTATTATTAAGATAAATATTTATTGTGAGCGGACCTGGAACACATCGTATAGGCTTTGGTACCCATTGACCATTCTCATTACATTTCACCAAATTGTTTCGTATTGAAAGTGTACTGCTTTCATATTGATAACTGTCTCGGCAGGACAATTTGGCACTTGTTCCAGGTAAAACTGGAGAGTCACAAGACACCCACTCATTGTTGTATGTACATTCGGCATTAATTGATGCTGTACTTAAAGGTTCACAGCGTATTTCTTTGAAAAAATATTTTAAACATGAAATTAATACATAATTGCACATGAAAAATACCTGTTATATTAAATTATAATATTTCAACATTGTGACCATCATATTTCTAAACATTTTTTTTTTCTACATATTTTCTTATATTTTACAAGTATGTGTGTAATTATTATTATCATACCTTTACAACGTGGTATATTAAGCCATTTTCCTTCAATACTGCAGCTTACATCCTTAGAACCTTTTATCTCATATCCCGAATTGCAGGAGTAAATTAAATGAGAGCCTGGTCCTAAGTTCATTCCTTCCGAAATATCACAGTCCTGTTCAGAGTTTGAACATTGCGATCGGTGCAACTTCCAATGACCGTTTTGCGGTTGCGGTGGAGTTTTGCAAGTTTTTGTGCCTGATGGAACAGAAGGTGAAGGCCTTGGTGTCTGTACTGGTTGTGTTGTTGGTCGTACCGGCGGTGCTCCGGCACACGATTTTGGAGTCTCATCTGATCCATCGATGCAATCAATTTCTCCGTTACATCGTAGATCACCGTTGATGCAAGCTCCATAATCGCATTGGAAAACTGTCGGTGGACAACTGCAAAGAAATTGTCGATTGTAAAATATCTGTTTGCTTATTATTTGACCTAGAATTAGCAAAAAAAAAAAAAAGAAAAATTGTCTTACTTCAATGACCCGCATTGTACTGACGTCTCGTCGGAGCCATCCATACAGTTTTTATTTCCATCGCACAGATTACTCTTACTGATGCATTGTCCATCAGTGCATGTAAATTCATTATATCGGCATAGAGGTCTTGCTGATGTTTGATTATTTCTCGTGCACTCAGGTTGCGTTTCATCGCTATTGTCGACGCAGTCCTGGATGCCATTGCAGACGTTGTCTCCATTTATACACGCACCGTATTTACAACGAAAAGCATATGTAGGACATAAAATCTCCGATTTCGTACATTCGGCCTGTGTCTCGTCGGACGAATCCTTACAGTTCACTTTACCATCGCATAACAATTCGCCTGATATACACTCTCCATTGCGACATTGAAAATTCCCGTACCTATTTGAACAGTGGAATAAAAATATTTATTTATTTGTATATAGGTATTATGTATATATCAAAGTGATTTTTTTATTATGTAATCATGAACTCACCCACAATTATTAGTTTGTGCATACCCGGAATCAATATACACTATGGAAAATCCAAGAAACAATTTTATTAGATAATGAGAATTTAATTTTTCTTTATTATACACATTATATACATGCGTTTACTACATGCGTTTTTTAATTATACGTGTGTGTATATATAAATGAAAATTGCATTTTAAAAAATTTATAAATATTATTAGAATTTTTGTATTAATATGCATGCAAAATCCTGTTTGATGATTATAAATTTTTTTATGACAAAATCAATCAATTACAATAATGTCGACTTCTATCTTTAAAAGCAAAATTTTAATAAACGTGACAGAGATATGCGCATGATAGAGATAACACACATCACGTTTTCGCGATTATTTTCTTCGTTTATTATCTACTATATATAAACATATAAATTCCTCTACTGGAGGGTCAAGGACATCAAACTGGTTTATAAAACTGGCTGAGATTACGACAACGTTTTGCAAATCATTTGAGTTAAATTGTTGCAGATTCTTAATTATTATAAAACAAAGTTTAGCGCATATATGCATAAAATTCGTCCCAATAAATGCAAAATAAATAAAAATAAATGGAAATAAATTTTTTTTATTAATTGTCTCTCCACAAGAAATTATTCAATCAATCAGTTATATACATGCAATAATATAATTCATTGATTTCAATTAAAATTAGAAAATATATAAATGTATACAAATATGTAATAATTTTAAACAATTTTGAAATATATTTAATATTTTTTCAAAACTTCTATGTTATATGTGATGTTATTTTTTATTAATATGATTTCATTACTATGGAATGTCTAGAAGTTCATTAATGAATATAAGATAATATCAATCGGCATCAGTGAAAAAACAACCATATTTTTATGCATTCTCAGATAGTTTTTCAATGCTATTTTAAAGTAATATGCTTCAAAAGATTTCTCATAAGCCTAATTTTAATGTAATTTAAGTTTATTTTATATATTATGCTGTTATCATATACTAATAAATAAAAAACTTTGAGAAAAAAATTAAATTAATAATTTCTCTAAAACATTATAGTTTTACAGTTACAGTTTCGTAATATTCTTACTTTCATAAATATGTAATAAGATTCTTACTTACCATAAGCAATCGTTAGTAGTGCAGAAACGTGCTTAATAATCTGCATGATAATGCACTAGTGAAAGACCGAGAATTGTTGATCTGCGTCTTCTTATAAGACGCTGGATCACTAACTGCGATTATCAACCTGTTGCTACAAGACTGAGATGACTGGGGATAACCCAAGCAAAACATGCGCGTCAGCTCTGTGTGTGCGTAAATGTGCGGGGATGCACAATGAAAGTATGTATGTGTTAAAATATGCTACAGATAAATCAACAAGCATCAACACAACGATGATGTATGTGAACACATTTTCACAATTTAGTTCAAAGAACTCGTACAAAAAAGATGATATGTATATGAAAATACACGACTGAAGAATTATTACTCTCTGTGTGTGTTCCAGGTTTGCATAGAATCATTCAAAAATTTGCACAAGAAATTATAATTATATTTATATTAATTAAAAATTATACTTACGCGAAATTATAATTATAGTCTTGAATAAAAAATAATTAAAAATTTTCGTTTGATAAATAAAAATATTTGTTTCTCCTTGAATATTTTATTGTATTTTTTTTTTGGTACAGAGACAAAACTATATATTTTATATATTATTGTCCTTCTTGGTCTTCATTATCTTCCATAGGAAGTTCTTCTCTATTATTGAATGAATGAGAGGGAAGACCTGCTATCCATTTTAATGTTCTACATAATATTGATTAAGGCAAATGAAAGAAAATTTTGAAAATGCAAAAATAAAATAAAATTATACAAAAAATATTGTTCACATTTAAAAGGATACGTTTGTTCTGTAATCTCGGTATCCACCATATATTTCAAAATATATTCCTTCTGAAATTTTTCTACTTCATCTTCACATTCTTTCCAGTCCAATGTTTCATGAAGACCATCTGCACCATATCTCTTACCATAATAATCATAGTGCACCTGTCAATAATCATATAATATATATATATATATATATATATATATATATATTTATATAATATATATATTTCTTGGATAATGGATGTTTTAGACAATTTAATGTTTAAATAAATAAGTTATGAAATAGTGATTTATAATTCCTGTTAATATTATATTAACTGCAAACGATAAATAATATAAATTCTATATTTTAAACATAATATTGCAAATATATAACAAAATTTCTTACATGACATAGACATAATCCTAAGCTAGGTGCAATCGGTATTTCCAACCTATCCATTGTCTTAAATGCTTCATTGATTATTTCCTCAGATATAATATTCCTCGCAATCCCAACTACAACTGCGACCATTTTTCGAATTTGATGTAGCATGAAACTTTGTCCTTTAATTTCTAATATTGCGAATTCCATACCATTCGAAATAAACGTTTCCACACAATGAAATTTGATTATGTAACGTTGGGCCCGTGGGTCTAATGGTTTTCTGAATAAAACAGAACATGTGCTTTAGTTTTGAATATTAAAGACAAATAAAAAAATACTATCAAAATAATACTATTTACACTTTAGATGTAAAATTATGAAAATTATGTGTGCCTTCCATAAGTTTTAAAATTGAATTTAATCTATTTAAAGATTCTGGAGATAATCTGTAGTCAACATATGACTTTCCATCTATAGTTGATAATTGTTTGATTCTTTCTTCTTCATTAATTTCTTCTCCGATTTTTAACAATGTCAAATCCTCTGGTGCAAATGCAAAAGTAGGAATGATGTATCTATAAGTACGCGCATCACATTGGTTTTTGCTATTAAAACCTTTTGTCACTCGCTTTATTCCAAATATTTTGATTACATCAGGTAAAAATTTATTTATTACTGTTTTGTCAGGCTTTTCCGCTGTAAAATATATTTAATATTTAATAGTGTAATAATAGTTTTTTAATACTTTAAATAAAAAAAGATATTTCAACTATTTTTAAATTTAATAACAAAAATCTGAATTTCATTATGAATAATAGCTTAATAAAAAGTATTATCATGAAGATATTAGATTAAAATATAAAATAAAATATAAAATAATATAGTAAACATAAATTAAAAGGAATTTAATTTAAAATTTTTGTAAAAAATCTATAGGCAAAAATCTATAGATTAATATTATTAAAAATCTGTCTTACGCAGCTTCAGTGAAACAATTTGCCTAATTGCTGATACTCCTTTGTCTGTACGTGCAGCTCTTT
Organism: Camponotus floridanus; assembly: GCF_003227725.1. Lineage (NCBI taxonomy): Eukaryota > Metazoa > Arthropoda > Insecta > Hymenoptera > Formicidae > Camponotus > Camponotus floridanus. The sequence goes on from NW_020229214.1 coordinate 3,734,035, forward strand.
GAAAACTGATTGAACGTATATTTTTGAAATGTTCTGTAGTTATTAAGTCTGCCTTCAATAAGGCAGTAACCAAATCTTCCTCAATAGTTTTCATACCAGGATTTCTTTGCATGCCATAATAATCCTTACCAAGATAACCTAACAATATAGCATGATTTTTTCTCTTAATCTTTTGCATTATCTCTGTCTTTTGTATTTTGGCTTCAGTCTCATTGCCATCATCTAACATTTGTCTCTTCTCTCCATGCATAGTATTTATATCAGGCTGAGCTATAGGATCGACTGTAGTCGACATAATTCTATGACAAGTGTTTTCTAAACAAAGATTTATATAAACATTAGGTAATGATAAAATACTGTAGTCAAAGCATGATTCAAATGAAAAAAAAAATAAAATGACACAAACATTTCATTAATTTCAAGTCTGTATATATGTTATACATATTTGTTTTTATATATATATATATATATATATATATATATATATATATATGCACACATTTTTCAAAAATTTATTTTATATAAAATCATCTTGCTTATATATATCTTTATTTAATATTGTATATCATATAAGTAAATATTAATAATAATAATAAATAAATATCGTATACCTAATTGAATCTTTAACCAGTGAAGTGCAGAATTATTTAAGAGACAATGTTTTGTCTTATACAACATTAGCAATCTCTTAATTCTTCTATTTTACAAATTATATATATTCTATATTAGAATAAATTCAAACTCTCTCCTCTCTCTTTCTCTCTCTCTCTCTTATCCTTTAATTAATTGAAATTCACGTCATTTATAGTATATATCACTTTAGAAAAAATGTACGAGTTTTAAAAATCCACAATATATACATATAAATTAACCTAATACGAGATTTTGTTTCCTAAATTCCTCGTAAAGCCGCGTTATCGTATTCACTTTTGAGAGTGGAATCATTTACTCTACCGATAAAATCATTGGTAAAATTATCAACAGCGCAGCGAGTTGATCGCGCCATCTATTTTTATGAGGATAACCACTTCGTCGGCAATATCATTTTCACAATATTATCATGGCTTGTGATGTGTTGGGATTCTATTTGATTAGAATTGATTATAATTCGCGCTGATGCGATATAACTCTGAAACGTAAAATAAAAACACGAAGTTTTACGTGATCGTGTTTCTCTCTTTTACAATTCTTAATAAATAAATAAAGTCTTTAAAAATGCTGAAATATGTAAATTCAGTATTTACTTATGGAAAATTTATACAGGTTAGATACAGCATCTTTTTCTTTAGAGAACTAAAAAATTTGCAATAACTGATTCTTATTACTTAATTATTATAATATGAAATTTAATAAATTAATAAAGAATCTCTCTAAATATTAAGATAACTCTTCTAAAGGAACATTACTATAATAATCAAATTATTTGATTTCTTTTGTGAAATATATAAAATTGTTTTAAAAATTGTCTATATTAACTTAAATATATAGGTAGTTATAATTTTTAAAGCATTTTTTAAATATTATATATAGATATAATATATTTTTTTTTTTTTTTTTTATATAATATATTTCATATAATAAAAGAATCATTTATTCAAGTACAAGAAATTGTAATACAAGTGTATTAAATGGTGAGATACCTAAACGGATATAATTTTGTTTCAGAACAAACTATCATTATTTAGTGCTATTAATTATCCTAATGATTTTATACAAGTCAGACATATCAACAAGCATTGGAATCCAAAATTTAAGAAATTAAGAAGAGAAAAAGTTATTAAAATAAAGCTTCCAAATTTTAATAAAGATAATGATGATCCTATGAAAATGTATAAGGAACAAATACGATCGCGTATGAAAGAGTTTGGTTTTATCCCCCAAAAAACTTGGCAAGAGAGATCAACATTTATCACCTCTACTCCTACGATTTTTGAAGCTTATATTGCTCCTGAAGGAGATGGAAAATATTCTGCCATCACAAAAGAGGTATTTTCTTTCCCTTTTTTTAACTCAGTAATATTATTCATCTCAGTAATTTATATAACATAATTTGGAAAATATAAAATACATAAGGTACATGTTTTATAAAATACATGTTTATTTTCTAATTTTTTATTAAAAAATTTTCACCAACATTAATTGCTGAGTTTTAATATAATAATTAATATATATAATAAAAATTTTATATATATATGAATTTTTTAAATTATTATTTTCTGATATAGGGGGCAAAACAAAAATTTACATTTTTGGAGAAAAAGGGCAAATCTTTAATGGCTATTAGAAAAATTAAAACATTTGATGATACATTTAAGACGTCATATTTTCTAGAAGAGGCTACAGAAATTTATCAAAAAGCACATGAAGCTTTAGCTGCGTAAGACACAATATATATAATATTCTTATAATTTCCATCATACAAATATTAAAAATTAAAGAAATTATGAAAAAATAAAATTAAAAAATTATGAAAAATCAATAAATATTGTCTTTGTTTATTTAGAGTAACGTTATTAAATAAAATAATTGTTTTAATTTCAGAAAAAAGAAAGGAATGTTAATAAAATATGTTACAGAATCAGCATATCCTGTAAGTTCAAAATTTATTTTATATTGCTCCTAACTTAGAATAAACACAAATCTATGTCATAATAATATATATTAAGATAATTTTTACATTTTTAGAAAATGATACACAACTTGATGGATAAAACTATACATTGGAAGTTTTTAGAATCTTTAGAACCAGCTCGTGTTGTCCATGCAAGGACTACAGATGTGATAACAAAGGAAAATGTTTTTGCACAACTTACTGTTCGATTCCACACACAACAGGTAACATATTACTCTTTGTAATTTACTTCTTTCATAAAATATTAATGATTTCTAAACTAAAAAGCTCCTCTTTCTTTGCAGATATTAGCTGTTTATGATAGATTTGGTCGTTTAATACAAGGAAGCGAGATTCTGAGGAAAGATGTATTAGAATACATAGTATTTGAAAAGCATTTAGCTAATGAATATGGCGCATGGCGGATTCATGGTAAAATTATACCATCTTGGATGACTCCGACAGACATAGCAGAAAGCACATATGTTTTGAAAAATTCGGAAGAAAAATATGATCCTGAACCTAGTGAACCTCATCCTGTGGAAACTACCTTAGTAGAAGAAAAGGATACGAAAAATGTGACGAGTGCACAATCTTCATGAATTATAATAAATAGGTATGCTAGATAATGATTGTATTATATATTGTTGATAAAGTAAAAATATATCAATTTATATATCAAAATACATTTGGGATTATTTTGTGATTGTAATACAGGAAACAAAACAAAAATTTACATTTTTGGAGAAAAAGATTTATAATGACCGTTAAAAAAAATTAATCGTTTAATAATACGTTTGAAACATTTTAAAATGTTTATATTTAATAGAAGGCATACTAATAATCAAAATGTATTTGTATTCCAACAAAATTTGATAATATATTCAAAATACATGCATTATTTTTTTCTAAATTTTAATTTTCATTAATGGGGGGTAATCAATAATAACACTTCAGAATACAAAAAATATTCTTTAAAAGTTTTCTTTGATATTACTCACATACATATGTAGTTACTTATATCATTATGCTTCACAGTATTACTGTAAATTTATTAAAATTTTAATCATTAATGATAAATAATTTTTATAAAATACATGTGTTTAAATTCCTACTTGTGAATAAATCTTTTGTAGATTACACATATTCACAAAGATATAAAAACACATTTAATCACAATTGCTTGAGTTTATAAATGAATACGATTTTTTCGATTATGAAGATAATAAAAGCAATTATCATCCCACAGCACAACACTGCAATTATTAAACAAACTTGATATATTTCAATTGGTTGCGGCGTATTGTCATCGTAATTCTGTTTATCTTTTTGTTTCAACCAACGATCTCTTAATATATTCAACAGTCCAACTTCCTTTAACTTGAGAATCCTATTCATAAATATTATTTGTTTATGTGTCAAATTACTGTAATATGTGATTATGATTATAAAATTGCTTTATAAAGTTGCTTTATAAAACTATAAAATAAACAATATACCGAATATTTTGAAAAATGAAATCGTAGCATTGATCTTTTCTAAATAAATTTCTTTTCTTAACAAATAAATTTAATCAAATCAATAATTAACTTATTTAACTTTATGTCCATATGCTATTTGTTTCTATTTATTTTAAAATTATTTAGATAGATTTAGAAAATTAAGAAATCTAATTACAATAACAAACATGTATAATAGTTCTTTTCTATTATTCGATTTAACCCAAGTTAGATAAATATTCACATAATGGAAATAGTGATTCATATAATGGAAATTACAAAATAGAAGTAATTTTGCATACATTTGGGCAAATCATGTTATCACATATTATTTTATTGAAGAATTTATGATACTATAAGGATTTATTGCTGATTCTTATAATTTTTGAAACTTTGTCTAAAATATTATCTTATGCAGATATTTCTTTACCCAAGATCCACTGTCCTTTTATACTTAAAATTTTTCACAATGCCGGAAGCAATCCATATTTTTACTAAAGGTCTACCAGTCGGAATTAAATGACACATAGTATGTTCTCTCATTCTGTGATCATCTTCACTTTCGTATATAGCATATTTGTTTTTTTGCAGGGAACATGCCATTTTTTCCATTTTTCCAATAGTTGATATTATAAACAAGCGTTTTATCTTTCTTGCTTGCACAATTCGCGGATCAGAGTGTCCCTATAAATTTTAAATAGTAAACATTTAATATATAAAATGTTCAACGGCGTATTTCTAAAACATTAAATAATATTTTTTAAATACACACATATGTAATATTATTAAACATATATTTATCAAAATACCTTAAACATCATAGCTCCAGTAGAACCTTTTAGAGTGACAACGCTATATTTAGTATTAGCTATTAAAGAAGTGAAACTATCGAATGGTGATACATAAACATTCCTCGCCATATAAATGAATAATAGAGCACCAAATGCTATGTATATTAAAGAACAAAAAAGACCTAGTGATACTTCTAATATCTTTGATTTTCCATTTAAGAATTCGGGAATGTAACCTTCATATATAAATATACATGTATATAACAATTATTATTCTATTACAAATTAAATAATATTATTATATATCACTATATAAATTATTATTATTATATTACAAATTAATAATGACTTCTTATTTTATCATTGTTATGATTAAATAATATATTTATTTTATAGTGTATTAACTTATTTTTTTTTTTAAATTACAGCGTATTAATCAATCATTTTTACATACTTTGATTGCAGAGATTTCCGAAGTTATAAAATAAATGTTCGTTGAAACTCGTGTTTCGGTATTTATCTTTATTCCGTGCAAAAATATTTTGCGTTAAAAAGGTGCATACGCTTATTAGTATATGCATTATTAATATAGTGAACCATATTTGCCAAGAGAAAACTCTTAACATCCATTCATTGTCATGTATTATTTCACGACGAATATAGAAATGATAACTATGAAATTATTTTAAAATTATTATAATTATCTATATGTAATGTAGTTTATATTACATTTATAATACATTTTATAACAATGAATTAAAAAAACAAAGAAAAACTAAAATTTAAGAACTTTGATAAATTAAATTGATATACTTGTTTATTCCAAAAGGTATTGTAAAATCAAGAACCATAAGTCGCTCAACAAACGTATCGACCCTTGGTATTACAATCGTTTCATTGCGAGAAATAATACCTAATAATCCGTCTTTATAAATTCCGTCTTTCTCTGGAACACCCATGCCGTCTACGTTTACTCTCACTGGCTGCAATCTAAAAGAATGAAATATCATTTGATTATTGTTTGTTATTAGTTTTGATTTCATAACATGAAAATCTGTTTTTGTGATCTAATTCGTGCTTACGTAAAATTCAATAATTTGGAAAGAAGAATCCATATTTCACCGTTAATTCCTGTAATCTTTGTATCATTATCGTAAAAATCAAAAAAATACTCTTCCTGAAAAATATAATCGATGAAATTATCATTCAATCTGTCGTTAATTCATACTTCTTAATAGGTCATTATTTAGTAAGCTACAAGCAATCTCTGTTATCAATTATTTATCCTTTCACGTAAATTTTTACAATCTCAATTAAGACTGGAATTTAAGATACCGCAATTTAAAATTTTATAATTTAAAAAATTTTATATGAAGATAAAATAATAATAAGTTATTATGCTTTTATTAATTAGAAAATATTGAAAAAATAATATTAACCAAAAGTATACATATATATTTTTTCTTTTTATACCTTGTAAGATGTTACGGTTAAATTCTGCAGTTGAAAATTGTGAGTCTCGAGTGCTCGGCTCTGTCTGTAACGTTCTTGTTGTATCATTGCAAAAATCGGTATACTGGAAATCGGCACAAAAGTCTTTTGCATTCTATTCCAAATAATACCATTCATTGTCTCAGACGATGGAATTTTATACAATATAATCAGAAACAATAGCCGTTTCATAAAAATATATTGTTAACACTTACAAAATTTATAAGGTTCAGCTTTGGTAGCAAGACTCGAATTATTTACAATTTACATATCCGCTAATATTCAAGATCAATATCCAAGAAAAAAAATGATCATTATTAGATTGATTTCCATGATAGATGAAAGGTATGTCATTATGTCACTTTAGATAAGATCTTTTTTCTTTTTTTTTTCTTTGAAAAATTGCGTTATGCGTACATGTCAAAACATAATCTTTAGATTGTTTTATCTATTTTTATCTATATTTCTATTTTCTATATTTTATTTAATATATACAAAAATAGTTGTATATAAAAAGTGAAAATATATAAAAATGAAATAATAACAATGAATAAAATAAAATAAAATCAATGTATAAAAATACATAATCTATTCAATATTTGCTTTTAGAATCATTATTTTTGATCGGAAAAAAGGTCTTGTATCAGGAATTTTATATTATATCTATATAATTTATCGTGATATCAATCAATTTTCTAATCAATTTTAATCGTTATTACGATTTGCGGAATTTTGCTTCGACTATTGCATTTAAAGAGACACATTAATATGTTATCATAAAAGTCTAATGCGGACATTGAAGATAAAAGAAATCAATTTTACGTATCGAAATATTCAATATAAATGTAACATGAATAATTATATACATACAAAATCTTGAATTGTGAAAAGCGTTAGATATATATTTTATTAAAAAGCATAAATTATGACATATACATTTTGTCGCGTAATTTCAATTGCTTGATGCATAATTATTGTTTCTGTCTATGTTTCTTATATAATCATATCTTTTTATTATTAATATTTATTAATATAAAAGTTTGCATTTAAATTTGCAATGAATATAAATGCAATATTAAAATCTTATTTATTACATGTTTCTATAAACTACTTGATATTAGAAACTATTATTTATTATGAAATTAAAGAAGAAAAATTAATTAATTGAAAAGATATAAGAAGAAAAAAATTTTTATTATTGAAAAAGTTATACACATATTATTCATTTTTTTTTAAATTCTAGTTATGTAATATATTTTTTCTATTCTAAGTGTATCCAAAATTTATTTACGTACGTCTATGCAAAACATTTTTTATTTCATAATAGTACATTATGTTTTCTAAAAGGAGTATCGCAAATGATATAAGCGTTCCCCAACAGAGTATTAGAAAAATTAGATAAACTTGATGCAAGTCGATCGTCTTGAACTGTATTTCTTCTATATTCTTATATTCCTCCATTCTTATATCCATCCAACGATCTTTAAGAGCGTCCATTAATCCAACTTCATTAAATTTGATGAGTCTGGAAAATACAGTTTGACAATGAAAAAACATGTGATATCTATTAATTAGACTAATAATTCCTTAAATGATCAATGTATTAAAATTCTAACGTTTATATTTGTGCAATACTTACGCATAATCTATATTTTTTTTGTAAGGATAATGCTTCTGAAATCCAAATGATATATAAGTCTTGTTGTAATTACCAATAGCTATGAGCGGGCAATCGTTTTTTTTATTCAATGCCATAAATCGATCGTCAATCTCAAACATTGCATACTTCTTTATATTACTGCAAATTGTGTTATGCATATCCTCTGCAATATCTATGAATTGAACACGCTCAAGTAGATTTTTACCATTCACATTATTTCCATATTTATTCTAAAATAATAAGTGATAATTTAAAATGTACATGTTGTTGTTCCTAATTTATTTTTTAATTGGTTTGTAGAAAATATTTAACACGCATATAATAAAATATTCTTGTAGAAAATATTAACACGCATATAATAAAATATTCTAAATGTTTTTTATATAATTATATAATTTATTATATAATATTTTCTAAAAATCATTTTGCAAAATATTTATATTATATTTTACAAATATATATATATATATATATATATATATATATATATATAACATATAATATATATGTCTACCAAATTTTGTGTGGCGTGTGTGGTGTGTGGCGTGGTGGCGCGTGTGCGTGCGTGTGCGTACGTGCGTGTGTGTGCGTGTGTGTGTGTGTGTATACATATATATTATCTGTTAGAATATAAATAAACTCTCGAATGATTATAATATGAAAATTTCTTTCGATATCGTACGAAAATTAATTTTGCTACAGATGTTTAACAGATTATATTTATTAATTAAAATTCCTACATTTGAATCGAAAAAAAATTTATGTAAATAATTTTTAATATTTACGTTAAGATCATAGTAAATGATGGAGCCACGAAATGCTAACAGGATTTTCTTTGTATTGGAAAAAAGAGTATCTACATCCTTAAATGGTAGTATCGTTTCTTTAACCGTCATGCGATATATGAGATGAGAACTAAAAGCTAACAATACCAGCCATGCGAATATACTTTTTGATATTGACAAAATCTTAAATTTGTTGTAAAAAGCATCAGGTATGTATCCTATAAAAAAACATATATTATCATAATTCATCTTCCTGTAGCATTAATTGTTCTGTAAACTGTAATGCATAATTATTTATAACTGGAAGTTTCGTTTTACTTTATTACATTTTACGTTGTTAAAAAATTCTATTAATAAAAAGTTTTGATAAAATTATTTTGTCAACAAGATTAATGCGTTTTTACTTAATTTTCTTAATTGTATTATGTACCTTGTGCGCACATCATGGCGAAAGAATGAAAAAAATGATCATTTAGGCTGAAATTTATGGAAATTTTATTTTTGAGCTTGTAATCCATCAGTAATTTTTGCAGAAAATAACCAATGAAACTTAGGATAATAAACAGGAATATTATAGAATACCATGTTTTTGGGCAAAATAGCGTAAATACCCATGTATTATCAAATTGCAATTCCGGTTGAGTATAAATGTGAAATCTGAAATGTCAATTCATCAACAATTCATTATTATACTGCAGATAATAAAAAAAATATAAAACAATATTTCTTTTTACATCATTTTGTTTTTCACTCGATTATACAAGAAAACTTCAAATAATAATTTAGAAATGCGCATTGAAAATAATTTCTCAGTAATTTATTATCAAATACATATTGTAAAATCTCACTCGCTTATCCAAAGAGGTACTGTATAATCCAAGAGATCCATACGATTTATAAAATATCCAGTTCTCATGATTGCCTGTGCTTCATTTCTCATTAGCATACCAATTATGCCGGTATAATTGCCGTTTTTAAGCCTCTCACCAAAATTTCGATTAGTCGTTTTCATTGGAATAAATCTGAAAAATGCGATAATTTAATTAATGATTAATTCATGATTAATAAATTCTCCATTGTGCAATTAAATGAATGCACAATATTTCAAAAATAAGTGTACTGTTCTTATTCAATGATGTATGAAAAAAAATGTATCGTTATATACGTGAAATTGAGATAATCCGCAAGAAGATACCATATTTCGCCACAAATACCATTAACTTTCGTGTCATTGTCATAAAACATTACCATATTTTTTTCCTATAATCAAAAAAACTTTTTTATAATAGAAAGACATTATTATAAATATATGTTTTTTCAATATTGTAACATACTCTTATTACAATATTATAACATAAAGAAATAAAACTTTGCGAATTTTGGTACTGTTGATGTCTTTAGAATCACTTCGCACCTCATAATATACAGCTCTTACTATTTCATTTTTCATATCACTTATTATTTCACGTTTGGCTAAATTTTCCTTTTGAAGAGCAGCAAATTGCGGGATACTAAACAACTGCACAAATTCCTGCTTTTGTTTCAACCAAATTATTCCGCTCACAGCACAACAGCCAATGATTGCAAGTTGAAAAACCATAATTGTTAATATGCATTTCTCAATCATTTTCGTAAATTTTTAAGCGTTAATCCAATTTTATGTTGATCATGCAACATGAAGTTTATAAACTAAACTTATAAACATAACTGAGAATATATTAAGTTGCAATTTTTAACAAGATATTACGATACGGTTTATTATTTCCTTTCATATAACTTTTAATGCATAGTTATTACGAGATCGTCGAAAATTGATATCACGTAATCACTTTTCTCGATTAATGGATGTCAGATATTAATCGCATTCATCGATAATAATTTATTTTAATGGTATTCACCGTGACCAGTAATGTCTTATTTTGTCTTTCAATCAAATATATTTGCTATTTTTTTATAAACATACTTTAAAAAATTTATTTTTTTATAAATATTCAAAATGATTGATGTTAATCTTTCACAATTTGGTTCTTTCAGAAATGTACAGAATTCTTTCAGTAATATGTCATTTAAGACCGAGATTTAAGACAATATAAATTTGCAATTTCAAATGTTATAATTTCAAAAATTTTACATAAAAATAGAATAAGTTATTATGTTTTTATTAATTAATAAATATTGAAAAAATAATATTAATGAAAAGTATATATATTTTTGTATTTTATAGTTAAATTTTACAGTTAAAAATTGTGGGTCTTGCGTGCTCGACTCTGTGACGTTCTTATTTTATCATTGCAAAATTCGGTACATTGGACATCGGCACAGAAGTCTTTTGGATTTTATTCCAAATAATACCGTTCTTAGACGATGGAATTCTATACAATATAAGAAATAATAATGATTTCATAAAAAAATATTGTTAACGTTTACAAAATTTAAAGTTCTTATTTTGGTATCAAGGCAGAATTACAATTTACATGTCCACTAATATTCAAGATTAATATCGAAGAAAAAAGTGACCAAGTGACCCATTAGGTCGATTTTCTGTGATAGGTGAAGCAAGGTATGTCAGTGTGTCATTTTAGATAAGATCTATTTCTTTTGAAAAATTGCGTTATGCGTACATGTCAAATCATATTCTTTAGATTATTTTATCTATATATTTCTATTTTCTACATTTTATTAAATATATGCAAAAATAGTTGTATATTGCAAATATATAAAAACAAGTAATAACAATGAGTAAAATAAAATCATTGTATAAAAATATTCATTATTACTTTTAAAATCTTTATTTTTGATCGGGAGAAATATCTCACAAAAATCGAGTATTTTATATTATATCTATATATAATCTATTTATCATGACTAATTAATTTTAATCGTTATCACGATTTGCAGAATTTTGCTTCGATTGGATTTAAAGACACATTAATATGTTATTACAAAACTTTAATGCGTGTATTGAAGGCGATAGAAGTCAATTTTATATGTCGTAATTTTCAATACAAATACAACATGAATAATTATACAAACTTTCTTGAACTTCTAAAAAGTTAGATATGTAATCTATAACAAAATATAGATTATAATACATCTTATCGTAACTTCAGTTGCGCGTGAAACATATTTATTTTTTGAGTGGACCTCTATGTTTTTTTATATATTTTTTTATTAAAATATATTAAATGTATTTTATTAAATGTATTCAAAGTATCTGTTTTCTTTATATTATTTTTTTTCTTTATATGAAGATTTTAAAGATTATATTGTGTCAAATTTTGTGTGACACATAATATTTATAAAAATGCGAAATTATAACTTTTATATTACAATTATGTTAATTTTACTTTATATCACAATTATATAATTTATACGATGAATTAACTCATAAGTGTATCAAGAAGACGATTTTGTTTCGAAGTAAATACTTTGCATATTTTATATGTGTTGCATGTTTTTATGTGTATACTTTGCATATTTTGTATGTTATGTATTTCTTATGTATTGCTTATAAAGTGGATTTCGATGCGATAGGAATTTATATAAACTATTTATATAAACTTATATATTTATATTTATAATAATTATTATGTATAATGAAATTATATTTTAACAATTTTGTTCTAGTTACTTGAATAAGTATCGATGTAACATATATATATATATATATATGTGTATATATATATATATATATATATATATATCACGTCGATACTTATTCAAGTAACTAGAACATATATAATATATATAATATATATATATATATATCACTAAAATGTTATAAAACATACGCCAATTAGGTTCTTCTGCTATGTGATACAACAAAAGAAAAAATTCAATTGCAAAAAGATAAATCTTGTCGAAGATCATGATGTACAAGTAATGAGTATCAATCGGGGCGTAATTACTTATAATGATTTAATGTATCACAGCGACAGCTGTTTATCGAAAAAAATATATATAATATATATAAATATATAAAATATTTCGTGTGCTTTATGTATTTGAATAAATATCAATGCAAAATATCTATATAAACCATTATCTCATAATATATATTTCCAATGAATGTCATGTAATAATATTATGTTTTAATACTTTTCTGTTGCGTAGCGTATAAATATGATATTTGTGTGACCATCGATGATTTATTGAAATCTCTATTGTTCGTGCGCATGCGAGGTTAATCTTTTTAAAGATATCGCGGATAACCGTGAAATACAACGAGCGTTTTTTCTCGCGTTACATTCTCGACATAATTAAATGCACCTGCCATTAAAATCGGAAGTTTTGTGTAAAGTGCCGCGTGCGCATAAATTATATTCGAATGTGATCAGTGTAGTCATAATTAATTAATTTCCTTTGCGAATGTATGCTTAATTGTAATTAATTATTTTTTTAATGCCACAAAGGAGTGACAAGTAAAATAAGAGAAAAGGAATAAGGAGTTGTAATGATAACAAGCTGTAATGATAACAACAAAGCAATCATGAGGTGAATAATTTATTATTTATTTATTATTTTTTATAAAATATTCGATAAAAGACAAATTTTAATGCACGCAATAATTACTTCTTGAAATATTAAATATAGTTTGAACTTTTCTTAATTTAAATTAAATAAATATATTTGTGTATTCTACAGATCAATGCTCTGTAATACGCTGTGTAACTTCATAATGAAAAACATTTTAAAATCACCGGTGCAGGATCTCTAGAATACGCTCCTAAAGTTTAGTGCATCATTTCAGATACACCCTGTATATAATAACATCTTATTTGTTATGTATTTCTATAAATTATTTAATATTAGAAGCTATTATTTGTAATAAATCATATTCAAAATATTAAAATTATATTTAAGAATATAATAAAAATTAATGTTAAAAATATTATTGATATATAAAACTCACAAATCCTCATGATGTCTTCAAATGAGCAGATTAAATTAAGTTAAATATTTAAGCTTAGAATATATGTGATTATTAATATGCATATAAAGATGTATATATACAAGTAATTTAGACATTATTTTTATTTATGCATTATTTATTAGGTTCGTCATTTAATCTCGTAAAAAATATTTTTACAACTTTAATATAATTGGTATAAAGTTATGAAAGTTATGGTAAAATATTTTTGTTAGAAAAAGGAATTGTTTAAACTTGTGAAAAATCTGAAAAGATAAAAATATTTAGCATCTTCTAAATTCTCATACTTTATAAACAAAATCGAATATTTAAATTAATAATTGCCAAAAAAGTAAAATCAAATTGAATAAAAGAGAGATTATATATTAAAGATTAGAAAAATTAATTAATTAAAAGATATAACAGGGGAAAAATCTTTATTATTATTGAAAATTTTATTAGTATTGAAAAAATTATACGTATTATTCAATTTTTTAAATTCTAATTGTATAATATATTTTCTAACTATAAATGTAAAATATTTGTTTAAGTACATCTCTATATAGAACGTTTTCTTTTTTCGTAATAGTATATTATGTTTTCTAAAACAAGTATCACAAATGATACAAGCGTTCCCCAACATAGTATCAGAAAAATTAGATAGACTTGATGCAAGTCGATCATCTTGAACTGTATTTCTTCTATATTCTTATATTCCTCCATTTTTATATTCATCCAACGATCTTTAAGAGCATCCATCAGTCCAACTTCGTTAAATTTGATGAGTCTGAAAAATGCAAATTGACGATGAAAAAATATGTGGTATCTATTAATTAAACTAATAATTTTATAGATGATAAATATATGTAAATCCTGATGTTTATGATTGTGCAATACTTACGCATAATCTATAGTTTTCTTGTAGGGATAATTTTTCTGAAATCCAAATGATATATAAGTTTCGTTGTAATTACCAACGGCTAAGAGCGGACAGCCGTTTCTATTTAGTGCCCCAAATCGATCATCAATCTCGTACATTGCATATTTCTTCATATTATCGCAAATTTTGTTATGCATATCTTGTGCGATACTTATGAATTGAATACGATTAAGTAGATTTTTACCATTCGTGTTATTTGCATATTTATTCTAAAATAATAAGTGATAAATTGTATTTAAAGTGTATATGTTGTTTTTAATTTCTTTTTTGTAGAAATTATTTAATATACGCATGTAATAAAAAATTCTAAATATTTTTTATATGTAATCTATATTATATGATATTTTTCTCCTGGAATTTATAATGAGTTATTATATATTTTTTAAATATAATTTATGTTATATCTTATATATACACACACACACACACATTATACATACATACATAAACACACACACACACACACACACACATATATATATATATATATATATATATATATATATATAAAACTCTCGAATATGATTATAATATAAAAATTTCTTTCAACGTAAAAATTAATTTTGCTACAAACAATTTTAATTTACTATACTTATTAATTAAAATTTCTATATTTTACTCGAAAAAAGGTAAATTTATGTAAATTATTTTCGATATTTACGTGAAGATAATAGTAGATGTTGGAGCCACGAAATGCTAACAGGATTCTTTTTGTATTGGAAAAAAGAGTATCTAAATCGTTAAATGGTAGCATCGTTTCTTTAATCGTCATACGATATATGAGATGAGAACTAAAAGCTAACAATACCAGCCATGCGAATATACTTTTTGATATTGACAAAATTTTAAACTTGTTGTAAAAAGCATCAGGTATATATCCTATAAAAAAGCATAGATTATCATGATTCATCTTTTCTTCAACTTTAATTGTTCTGTAAACTGTAATGCATAATTATTATTTAGAGTTGTAGCTGAAAGTTTCCTTTTGCTTTATTGCATTTTACGTTTGTTAAAAAATTCTATTGATAAGAAATTTTGATAAAATTATATTGTCAACAAGATAAAATGCGTTTTTATATATATAATTTTCATAACTGTATTATGTACCTTGTCCACACATCATAGCGTAAGAATGAAAAAAATGATCACTTAGATTGAAATTTACGGAAATTTCTTTTTTGAGTTTATAATCCATCGGTATTTTTTGCAGAAAATAACCGACAAAACTTAGGATAATAAATAAGAATACTATAGAATACCATGTTTTTGGACAAAATAACGTAAATACCCATGTATTATCAAATTGCCAATCCGGATGAATATAAATGTGAAATCTGAAACGTAAATTCATTAACAATCCACTATTATACTACAGATAATAAAAAAAATATAAAACAAATTTATTATTTCGTCTTTATGCCTTCCATCCGATTGTACAAAAAAAATTGCAAATAATAATTTAGAAATGTGCATTAAAAACGAGCAATTTCTCAATAATTTATATATTATTAAATTATACTGATATAAAATCTCACTGGCTTTTCCAAAGAACCATTGTGTAATCCAAGGCATCCATGCTACTTATGAAGTACCCACTTCTCATGATTGCCTGTGCTTCATTTCGTGTTACCATACCTATTACGCCGGTATAACTGCCGTTGTTTAGCTTCTCGCCAAAATCTCGATTAGTCGTTTTCATTGGAATAAATCTGAAAAATGCGATAATTTGATTAATGATTAATTTATAATTAATAAATTCTTGTCTCATTACACGAATAAATAAATGCATCTATTAAATATAATATTAAATGTAGTATTTAACTATTTACTGACAAAAAAAGATTTATTGTAACGTACGTAAAATTGAGGTAATCTGCAAGAAGATACCATAAATTGCCGCAAATACCATCAACTTTCGTGTCATTATCATAAAACATTATCATGTTTTTTTCCTATAAATAAAATAAAATTTTTTTATTTTACAATAGAAAAAAATTATTATAAATATACAGTTTCCAATATTGTAACAGTATCATATATTCTCTTATGACAATATTATAACATAAAATATTAAAACATAATTCTTTATAATATAAAGAATTAAAAATTTGCGGATTTTGGAACTCTTTAGAATCATTTAGAATAATTTCAATTCATTACCTCATAATATACAGCTCTTACTATTTCGTTTTTCATATCACGTATTTTTATCGCTCGACGTTTGGCTAAATTTTCTTTTTGAAGAGCAGTAAATTGCGGAATACTAGACAACTGCACAAATTCCTGCCTTTGTTTTGACCAGATTATTCCGCTCACAGCACAACAGCCAATGATTGCAAATTGAAAAACTGTAATCGTTAACATGCATCGCTCAACCATTTTCGCGAATTTTTAAGTTTTAGTTCAATTTTATGTCAACCATGCGGTATAACTGGAATATAACATGGAGTATAACTGAGAAAATGTTAGATTGTAATTTTTAACAGAATATTACGGTACGGTTTATTATTTCCTTCCTATATGACTTATAATGCACAGTTGTTACAAGATCGTTGAAGGTTGATATCACATAATCACTTTTCTGGATTAATGGACATCAGACAGTAATCGCATTCATCAATAATAATTTAGTTTAATGATGTTTAAATCAGAAACATATTATTTTGTCGACCAATTAAATATTTTTGCATTTTGCATTTGCATTTTTTTTATAAATATACTTTTTATAAATATTATTTAAATGATTGATTTTAATCTTTCTCAAATGTAATTATTCCATAGTCCATTCTTTTATATAAAGTGTTTGGACAAATTTAATACAGATATAATATAATATCATGTAATGCGAAAACACATATGTGAATATAAATCCTATGTTTAAATCCTAAATTTATAAAATATATCTTATTTTTTGTCAAGATATTATTTTATTATTTTTTATAACATTATTAGTTTACATTAAATTTTAATTTTTTGAGAGGAATAAAATTATGTAATATTAAAAAAAATAATTTTTTAATAGAGTTCTGGGAAAAATCCATATTTAATTAAATATATACTGATATTTGATTATATGGATTAATATTATATTTCTTCCCCGAGTACATATAATGAATAATGGAATGATTGATTTATTATATACAATACAGATATATTTGAATAAATAGAAAAACTATATAGAAGCGTATGGTAATGACATACTATTTTCTTCAAAGTATTTCTTATATATGATCTATAATTTATATGTCATAATTCTTGTATTTCTCGTCAATATTATTTTCTTAAAGTTAAAATACATAAGTTTTTATTTGCAAATAGTAACAAATATAATGAACTTACAAGAGGATAAAAGGGTTTATATAAATAATATAAAGCAAATTTTAAATTCTACTTTTAATAAAAATAAATAGTAAATATATATATATATATATATGTATTACAAAAAATATTAAAATATAATAATAATATTCGGATTAAAGCTGAATTTATTGGCTGGACTCATATTAATTGTTCTATAGCAAAGCCATCGAGTACAGTTACATTGATATTCTTGATATAAATAATATACTTATAAATAATTTGTAAATATTTTTTTGATTAATAGAATTTTTAATTATTAAGATTTCAATTTATACAGCATTAATTATGATTTAGAAATAAGCGCAGTATATACATGGTAGTTTTTGAGTATGAGTTAAACATTTTTATTCATAAATAAATTTTTTGTTTATTTGCAATGATATAAATAAAAATAATCATGATTGCTTGAGTTTATAAGCATACACAATTTTTTCAATTATGAGAATAATAAAAGCTATTATTATTCCACAGCACATCATTATAATTATTAAAGCAACTTGATCGAATTGAATCATTTTCGTTGTCTTAACATTATTATTATCCTTATATTTTCTTTCCATCCAACGATGTTTTAGCATATCCCAGAGTCCAACTTCCATTAATTTGAGTATTCTATTAATAAGAGTTATCTTTTTACATATATAACAAATTATAACATAATATACAGTTTTATTTACTTAAATTGCTGTTTTTTACCCAAGATCGATAGTTCTTTTGTACTTAAAATTCTTTACGATGCCGGAAACTATCCACATATCTAAATAGGATTGTCCAATTGGAGTTAAGTCGCACACAATGTTTCTTGCTTTGTATTCATCTTCAGCTTGAAATGCAACATATTTTGAATTTATTGAGGAACACACCATATCAAACATTTCTTCAAGTGTTGATGCAATGATGACGCGTTTCGCCTCTCTTATTTTTACAAAATCTTTGGTAGTACTTACCTATAAATTTTAAATAATAAACATTCAAGTATGTACAGGTATAAAGCATTCTTTAAAAAGTCTTTTAATTATATATTACAAACAGCAGAAAAATGTATTCAATGTAAAAATAATATTTGAAATTTAATTTAAATTACGTTTATTAGCATATTATATGTACAATTAATATTATAAACATGTATTTATTATTACTTTAAATGCAATATCTGCAATAGAACCTTCCAAACTAACAACGCTGTATTCAGTACGAGTAATCAAAGATTGAAGATCATTGAATGGCGATATAATAATTTCTTTTGTCATAAAAATAAATAATATAGCATTAAATGCCATAGATATTATAGAACGAAAGAGAGTTAATGATACTTCTACTATTTTTGATCTTCCATCAAGGTCTTCAGGAATATGATCTATTATAATTATAACATAATTAATTATTTTTCATTATTAATGCAGAATTTTCAAAATTAATATATTATGTGATTTCGATAAAGATTCTTGATTATAACAGATAATACATGTCACATTTTGAATTAATATTAACTTCTTTGAGTGTTTTTATGAATTCATAAAATTTAGATTTCGATTTCTAAATTAACTTTAGAAAGTTATAAATCTTTCTCTTTTTCTTCGTGAAAGAGATATATAAAAAGATATTACATAATTTTCATAAATATGACATGTAATATCTGCATTATTATTTAATTTCATTTGTGAATGTAATTATAAAAGTATAATTATTGAAAAACGAGAACATAGGAATAAAATATTCAAATTGCTTATTCACTTTGACCGCAGAGCATTCCAAAGTTATAAAATAAATGTTCGCCAAAGTTCGTGTTTTTGCATCTATTCTCAATCCGTGCGAGAATAATTTGTGACCAAAAACTACAGACAGTTAGCATTATATACATAAATAGTATCATGCACCATACTTTCCAAGAGAACACCTTTGCCATCCATGTGCTGTCATGCGTATCTTTATGGTAAATGTATGTTCGATAGCTATCAAATTGTTTTAAAATTAATATAGCCATCTATTATATAGATTATTAAGCTTTTATCAAATTATTAAAGACATATTTTACACAATATGATATGAAGTCTCTTTCTCTACGAACTAATTATTTTTTCTTTTATTTAATGTTTTACAAAACTTGTCATCATTAAACAAAGCAATTCGATATACCTATTCATCCATAAAGGCATTGTAAAATCAGCTGCCAGAAGTCGTGTAGTATATGCTTCGATTTTTGGTATAGCAATAGTTTCGTTACGAAAAAGTATGCCTAATAATCCTTGTGCATAAGTATTGTTTTTCTCTAATATACCCATGTTATGTACATTTGTTCTTACTGGTTGTAATCTAGACATACGAAATATTCCTTAATTGTTTATCGTTAGTTTTTTTATATCCTTTTAGATAATTATATAAAAATATATAGATATAAAAATAAACGAGTAATACGTTCTTAAATTTACATATATATATATATATATATATATATATATATATATATATATATAGATAGATACACTTAGAAATATATTAATTGCTTTTACAATTTAATTAATATAATCTTACGTAAAGTTTAACGATTCGGAAAGAAGAGTCCATAATTCACCACAAAGTCCTTTAACTTTCTTATCGTTGTCGTAGAATTCAAAGAAACTTGGTTCCTAAAATGTATAATCGAGAAAATCATTATTTATTTTATTTTTTATTTTTTATTATTCTCTCTCTCTCTCAATTTTTTGTATCATTTGATTAACAAGTATTGCATTATTATAAGTAATAAATGGTTTATTCATCCGTTTTCTAATTATGGAAGATATATTTTTCACGTTATTGTAAATTATCACACTTCTATGAATTAAATATCATTTATATGCAATAATATTGATTACGTTTTTGTGTCCTTAAAAATTTTTACAATTTTTACATTAAAATTTAAGATGCCAAAAATTAATGTATATAATATTAAAAAACTACAGGAAAAGTTTTAAACAATAATTGTGGGAATTTCTTTAACTTATTTTATAATTATTCATTAATTAATAAGTGTTAATTTATATCATTTAACATTAACGTAACATTCTAGATAAATTTATATATGAAAAAGGCTTGAATATTTATATATTACATAATGTATATAATATATAAAATATATAGCTTTATATAAAAATATTCATAAATAATTTTTATAATGAATTTCTAGAATGCTATGCTATGACTGCATATTATTATTAATTAATATCAAATAAATTATAAATATTAAAACGAGTTAATGTTTGAGAAATATAGATATCGCATGGTAGATAGATTTCACAGAATATCTAAGAACATTAGATATCTATATAAAAACATACTTGGAAAGATGTTAAGGTCAAATTCTGCAATTGAAAATTGTGATTTTCCAGTGCTCGATTTTGTTTGAAACGTTCTTGTTGCACCATGGCATATGCGGGTATACTAGAAATTGGTACGAAAATGTTCTTCATTTTGTTCCAAATTATGCCGTTCACCATTTTAGACGATGATAACACTCCATTGATATAATTAATCGTCTCACAAAGAGGTTTTGCCTGCACTTCGTCGACTTATAACGATTAATGACAACTACGTTATTTTGTTGCGTGATATAACTCTGAAATTATTATCGTATATCTGATCACGTTTGCTCGTTAGCAGAATAAAAGACAAATGAGAATAAAAGTGTTTGATATGTGTTTGCTTTAGATAATATCTCTTTCTGAAATTTGTGTTAACTTAATTTTTAGCATTAATTTCTAACTGAGAAAATGTGATGTATATGATAATACAACATTGATACAATATTCGATTAATCATACTTTTTGATTACAATATTTTCTATTTACTTAGAAAAAGGAATTGTATATTATTATAAGAAATTGTAGAATTACAGTAGAGATATATGCAATATATTTAAACGATGGTAGCGTTGAGATCGTGAATCTAAGATATCTTACAGTGCATTTTGCTTACGTCATTTACGGTTAATCAATTTTATCATGATCTACAAAATGTATTTGTATCTTTCCATGACGGAAAAATGCAAATTTTTTCCTTGTGATGGCATATCGATGTTATCATACAATGAAACTAGTGCAGAAGTAAAAGCAGTCAAGGACAATAATGTACATGTCATAATGCAAGAAGATACATGTGTGTGTACGTATATGTGTGAACAAATTATACATTTACAGGTATTATTTTTCATGCACTTTATCTTTTACTACTATATATATTAATAAGATACTATGTAATTAAGAATCTATCATGATATTCTATCATGATAAAAATAGTAAAAATTATTTAATGCGACATTAGATACAATAAATAAATAAATAAAGTTAAATTAAATGATTCATTATCATAATAATCATTATTATTAAAAATAATCTCGAAATATACATATAAATAATTAAACATTGTGATCATACATTAAATATAAAATATTAATATACTATTTATAAATTGTAAATATAAAAATAATCTAATTAATGTAAAATAAAGAAACTATATTATATAATTATAGTCAATTTATATTAAATTATATAATTATATAAATAAAAGTTCTAAAAATAAGTTTATCTGTATTCTAAAAAATTCATTATTCGATTTTATTAATTCCCAAGATATTTATCATAATTATTATATATATATATATATATATATATATATATATATATATATATATATATTCCTTTCTAGTAGGAAGGAAGAAATAATCAATCGCAATATATACGAAAAACATGAATTGTATATTATATTTGATTGAATATATAAAGGTCTTAAATGTATAAATGTATATAATCTTTCACTGAAGTTTTTATTCGACATAAATTAACTTAGATCTAAGTTTCTGTGGCGAACCTTCGAGGCGGTTAGGATTACAATCGATACAAATTTCTCGATTCGGAGGTTCGTCAGTTCTAGAAGTCTTATTTAACTTTAAATAGCACTTTCGCGCACTCTCCGTTCATTGTCCGTCCGGCTAACGAACATTGGAGGTAAAAACTGCCGAACGATAAGTTCAGTTTTTTTTATTTTTTCTCCAACAAACAAAACATACTTTTTATGACTTTTTTTTCACATTAATACAAAATTATAAAAAGTTATGATACAGTCTTCCTTCGGATACATTAATTCTACGTTTTTTTAAATATCGTCTTGCATTATTATTCATTTTCTGTTTAAAATAGGTATTAATTTTGCAAAGTTTATCATCAAATAGTGTCGAATCGAATGGCAATAATTTAGTATTCTTTTTAAGATGTATATTGTATGTTCTATACATAAATAACATGTGATTTATACATGTGAACGCTGATAATTTTCCGTTTCATGTCACTGATTGTTAATTGATATTAAATCTTAATTTTATTTGCATTTTCGAGGTCAAAAAATACTAAAGATATATGGTCGAAAAATTAGTAACGTCTGACGAATTTCGTAGTAAATTATCTCTCTTATTAGTAATGTAAAATTATACTATATATTAAAACTTTTTTAAATATTCACAATGTGACACATGGGGGAAGCCATGAATATTATAATAAATTAATTTCTCTTATGTTTTCCGACATATCAGGCGTTATGCGCTCCACAATTAAGGTACGCCAATTATATATATATATATATATATATATATATATATATATATATATATTATATACATGTATATATAATGCAATTACAGAATAATAAATTAATAATAATAAATTAGTTTTCGATTAAAAAAGAGATCCCAAAGATTTACAGGTAAAAGATACACATGCAGTTAATATACAAATTGAATACGTTTTTGTTAACAGTCAATATTCACTATCCGGATTTGGCATACGATATGACGATTATAAAAATTGCTTTTTAAAAAACATCTTAAAATATACATTCATAAAATACACACACTCACATATTTTTCTCTTTCACGCTTGTTCTCTCATTTCCGCTTATTACAATATATATCCGATTGCGCGTATTCGCATCTTTTTGAACAATTCTGTAAAGATTATTTGAAAACATGACTCATAAGATATGCCTTATATAGAGCATAACAATATTCCATACAATATTATACTCTTTGGACAGAGCATGCATAATTAAACATTCGTTTTAATGTAGATATCAATATCCATTGATATTTTGCAAGTTTCTTTTTATGAAATAGAATTATCTCTCTCTCTCTTTCTCTTTGCTTTTCTTATATATAACTTATGAGTAAACGTATAAATTATACATATATTCTCACTCTAATATAATGTTTCAATGAATATCTTTCCGTAAAAATAAAAGATAAATATTTAAAATTTTATCTTATTTTTACATGACCATAGTCATAAATGGGGAATCATATTCAAACATGATATCCGATTCTATATTCTGCCTATGTAAGTATTAAACTATTTTATATGTGTGTGATTATTAACACATATTATTAAAATAAACGGCAGTATAAAATACGTGCATGTTTATAACAATAAATAAATACAGGTGTATGGCAGTGACATTAAGTCTTGCAGTTAGCTTCTGTATTTCTCTTTCGTTTAATGCTATCCAAAAAAAGTCTTCAATAATATCGTGAGAATACATACCATATGTCATCCGAAATACGCGATAATATAAAATATGTGTATATTTGTAAAAATAAATAAATATACATATATATGGCAGGGATTAATGTTGCAGTAGCTTTTTGTATTTAGTCTATTCGTTTGATACTATCTAAAGGAATATCCGATAGTGGCGTGAAGATCCGATAATGTTTTATCATTATTGACGATTTATTACGACAAATATACGAAAAACAGATACATTCGTCGCAAAGTCGTTTATTTCGATACTCTCGTCTCAGTTGTGACTTTACTGGGGTCAGGTAACCTGACAACCAACTGTGCACCATTTTGTAATGATCTTGGACCATTGTTGAGCGCATTCGATTTAGGCACACCTGCTTGAGGTGCTATTGCAGGTAAAACTTTCTTCGCGCCACTTAATTTAGGCGAGCAACACTGTTTATCATCATAGACGTCATTTAGATTGACATTCGTAGTCGGATTCTGATAATTAGACGTTTTTATCGGTGTTCCGTGTTCCATACTGAAACCGCAATTCAGTCTTTGTTCGACGCAGTTAGAATTCGGAAAAGTATTCACTGCCGGCAGCATTTTTATCGCGTTATTGTGATCATTAAGATTACAGATGACCATTGGCTCAGTGCCAGTCTTCTGATCGCTTTTGTATATGGGCGCTGATAGTTGTGTTGAGTTGGTTTTATTCGTGCTCTTATGGCTACTGCCAGAATAACTGGTAATAGATTCATTGCAGAAATCGCTCAAATAAGTTCGATTTATATACCAATTGTGTAATCGGTGGTGAATCTCCGGGAACTGCGGCCTGCGATTCGCTACTTCGTGCCAACACTCAATCATTAAACTATAAATCATTGTCGGACAGTCTTCCGGACACGGCAACAATTGCCGTGAACGAATCATATCTATGACTTCCTGATTATTGTATCCGTAATATGGCTAAAGAGAAAAAAAAAATATATAAATTGTCAGAAAAAAATTCAAAATTGAAATATATTGCTTTTATATTTTATAAAATATATTCCTTTACCTGTAAACCATAGCTGTAAATTTCCCAAAGTACAACTCCAAAACTCCATACATCTGATTCGGTGGTAAATTTACCATAAAGAATTGACTCGGGTGGCATCCATCGAACAGGTAATAAACTCTTGGATTGTACTCTATAGTAATCGCTGCTGTATATATCTCGTGATAAACCAAAATCTGAGATTTTCACTGTTAAATCATCACCCACTAGACAATTTCTCGCTGCCAAATCGCGATGGACATAGTGATGACTAGCCAAATATTCCATGCCTAAGGAAAATAAATAATTATCATAAGATATATAAAATAAATAAAACAAGAAAAAAAAATTGTAATAAATCAAAGAGTAAAGTATAGTAGAATAAATTAATACTTACCAGAGGCAATTTGTAAAGCAATTTGTAAAAATTCTGGTTGCTCTAAAATTTTTCCATTACTGTTGTTCAATGGAACATCTGATCTCGGGGAATGGCAAATTAGATATTCGTGCAGATCTCCTTGAGTCATGTACTCAAAGAGCATACACATTGGTTCTCCTTTCAATATTACGCCTAGCAAACAAATAATATTTTGATGCTGTAGATCTGTCATAAGTTCAACTTCTCTTTTAAAATCGCTTTGAGTCTTTGGAGTCGCATTTTCTTTCAATGTTTTTACCGCTACATAAATAGGTGGTTCGCATTTATTTCCAGTTTGTAATTCACCCTTGTAAACTTTTCCTAGAGAGAGGAGAGATATGTTAATTTAAAGTACATTGTTTGTCAAATTTTATGATAAAAATTAATAAAATTTTTTCATTCTTACCAAAAGCACCTTCACCCAATTCTTGTAAGAGCACAATATTATTTGTAGTAAATTGCCGTATCCTATTATTAGATGTTCTACTACTGCCACTACTTAAGGTACCAGTGCCTGGTGTTATGTTACCAGGTCCTGCCAAGAGAGAACTCATTTCCATGGGTTGTGTCGTACTTCTTCTTCCGTCATATATGTTCTTATCACATTGGATACCGGTTAATATCTTTTAAAATCAGAATATTAACAGTGCTATTCATTTACAAATTATAATATAAAAATATATCAATACACTTACTTTATTTGATGGTAAATGATTCATTTGTCTTCTAGATTTTCTACTTCTGTAGCAGCAACAATAACAAATTAATATAATAACAAAACCCCCTGTTAGCACAAAACCAACGACCGCATAAATCCATAAATTCTCAACTAGAAAGCAAAACATTATCCATATTAAACTTGCATATGATAAGTAAACAGATATTAACATAACAGTATATGTTATTATAAACACTTACCACATTTAGGTATATTGCAAAACTCTTTTTGCATTCTGCTATTGATATCAACATAACACCATGGTTGAATTTCTTTTCCACCAGGATTCCGGCAGTAAGAATGACGTCCGGCTAATTCAGGATAATCAGATATTGGGAGATTAAAATGATGAGCCCATCGTAAACACGGCCTTCCACTAACACTCGTTTTTATGGTTCCTCGATAGGATTTTCCACTACCCCAATAGCAATAGTCATCTGCAAAAATATGTTAAAAGGTATTAATTTTGATATATTTGTGTTTAAAATCAAAACTGTTTATACAAAACAAATATGTGCGTACTTTCTTGCACATTGTTTGCCGCTGACAAACCAAGCGTTAAACAATCGCGAGCTTCTGTCGTCCCATCCAGCGGTAAATCAGAACATTCAACCAAAGGCACTTGATGCCCGATTAACGGATGCCTCTTCGCTATCGCATATTCCTTTCTGCACAATTCATTTTCCAACATTTCGCATTCTTCCCGACATATCCTTCGTAATTTACGATTGATCTCGTTTCTGCTAGATGCTCGATGCTGCGCGTCCCCGTAACTCTGATTAATTATCTTCTTGTTGCTTGATTTCCCGTTTTCGTTAGGCATCAAATCAAAAACCGGATTTAATGTGGGACTACGTTTTTTATGAAGACCGCGCAGCTTTGCGAAATCGTCCGTCTCGTCGCGATCTCTGTCATCAAAAAGATCATCTTGCCTGGAGTTTAGGAGATTGAAGAGCTGTGTACTGGCTTCTGTGTTTTTTGGTTTCTGAGTATTAGATGTCGTATCGCGACATATTGGAAAGGCGGAATAACAAAGAGACGGTTTGGCATACCCTTCGCAATTTGACGAGAGTTCACTATAATAATGATAAAACAATTAAAAATATTTTAATTTTTCTTTCTTAATTTTTAACATTGTGATATTATCTTGTATGTATATTTCACAAGTTTTATTTCAATATATTTTAACTTGATATAACAACATACTTTGAAAAATTGATAACTTGAAAAGCCTTCATTAATTTCTCCTCGAGCATTTTCTGTGTCATAGGATATATAATATAAACTGATTGGTTTCCTACAAATTGTGCACAAGTTTTTCCCATATACACCTACAAATTTAATTGTCTTGTAACTCCTTTTAATATTTTAAACATCTCAAGTTAAATATATATTTATTTTTATACTTTCATACCTCACAAGTTCCTTTATGATTGTCCTTTCTGTTTGAAATTGAACTTGATATTTCATCAAAATTCATATTAGGAGGGAATTGTATATTGCCATTATTAAGGCCGCTAATTGTATTAAGATCCATAGTGCTGGACTGCGAGCTGGTTGGCTGTGGGCTCGGCGAAAGTATAAATGGATTTATGGATGCTAAATGAGAGATGTGTGGTGTAGACATTCCATTCCCTGAGATGCCTAACATATCTCCATTTCCCATGCTAATAAAAAAACAAACAATTATATATATATTATATCTTTGTTTGGTATAAATATATAATGAAAATATTATATTCTCGCTATAATTTTTTAACTCAAATTCTGCACAATATCTTATTTTTAATCAATTGAACGAAAAATAAATTGATAACTGAGGTAATGATGATTATTCATGACATTTTTATGTGATAATTCAAAACAAAGTAATCATGTTTACTTCAAAACATAACCTTAGAAAATTTATAAAAAAGTTAAATTTTTAAAAATCATTGAAATATTTACTGCAACAACAAAATAACAAAAAAATTCGCTATTGAGTTGTTTATTAATGGTATTGGGCTATTGTGTTGGAAAGATTCGGAAATTAGAAAAAAAATATTTTCTTCTGGTATAACCTCGCAACGATAAAACTAGACGTATTACCTAGTCTTTGTCGTGGTTTTGGCGTTATTTACGGCTCGTACAAAAATACAAGTATTTTGTAACAATGCTAGGTACAAGAGTAGCTTCATAATTCAGAAATTAATTATCAAAACATTTGGTTTAACGTATAAAAGTTTGTGTCAGTTGACACCACACCCGGTGTCAACCATTTGTAAACTGACGTTGATTGCATATTTGATTTCTCGATAGATGTCGCCACAAATATAACTTTTTTAATGTCCCTAGAAGGTTCTTCTAGGGACACTAGACTTTTTATGGTTTGAAAAAGCAAGTATTCAAAATTAGTTCAATTGCGCGCGTCGGTCAGAGAAGTCTCGAATTCCTCCTTTAACCGAAAATATTAAAAAAATGAAGGAATTAAAGTCGAATAAGTGGTGAATAATTAATATCGACAAGGCATTTTAATAGAATGAATAGTAAGTAAGAAAAATGATAAAGTAATATATAATAAAAATCTAACACAAAAGTAAGGAACTGAAGTTTCACAGTTTCATAGTTGCAAGTTGCAACGCGTTGTTAACATTAGCCATTTTTTCATTATGTTTTACGTATATAGTTTATAATAACTATAAATATTTTTCTGAAAGAATAAAAATAGATATCTTAAGAAGTAGTCTTTTTCTCTTAGCATTGGCATAAATTATGTCATTACTTGTCGAACTAAAAGTAATTTAAATGCTGAAGAACTTTGTGATAAAAGTACATGTATTATTTCCACAAAGATAATATAATTCACATCACGTAACATTTAACACACAATTCTTGAGTCGAGAATAAAAGAAAGTTTCTGATTTTAGATACTAAGATCAAGTGTTTACCTGTCGATGAAATCTGGACCAGACATTCCAGTAGAAAATCTGTCGGTATCTGATGACTGTCCTATAGGGTGTACAGGAGCTGTAAACAGAAATAGTAAGTCCTTCGTAAAATCATTCTTTACATAATTTGAATAAACAAAACATAGTGCCATTACTTATGATATAGAAAAATGTTTTATTAAACTATTAATGTTATACATAAGCTATGTTTATTGAAACTATTTTTTTTAAATGATAGAATCTATGAAGAAATACTATACAATATATAAAATGCTATAAACGTATTATAATTTATTTCATTATAATTTTTCTTAAATATACTGTTTCTCTAAAGAAGAAAAAGTATAAAAAATTAAAAAATTGCTAAAAAAAAATATTTTGTATCACACATGGACTATCTTTATTTATAAATCTTATTTTCTTCCATGTAAACTTGACTCAAAAATATCCAAGGAAAAAATATAAAAGCGTCGTTCTTTAGAAATAGTCGGCTTCTTATTGGCAAAATTAAAAATCAACAAAATTTAATATTTCCAAAAATATTTTGAGTACTGAAATACAAAATGCCAATTAATAAAATTAATTCTGTTGTAATTAATCTTTCTTTATCAACGTTTTTTATAAAATAACTTTGGAAACAATACAATGTACAGAAAAAAAGATTCAATGTATTTTACAATTTTTTTTTTAAAAGTGTTGAATAAATAATTAATAATGATTAATTTTTATGTGCTTATATATAAGAATATACATATATGTTCTTATAATATATATGTTCTTATCATTTCCGACTAACATAATGATACTGAAATATAAAATATTTTTTATATATATTTTATGCGAACATTAACACATTATGTTATTTAATATATCATAAGATATATTAAAGATAAGATTTTGTTGCATATTTTATAATCATTTATACTCTGCAGATCAACTTTTCTGTGTCACCCATTTTTCTATGAATATGAAATATGAAACGCCGGCTAAAGACTTAAAGAGATCTTTCAGTCTTTCCTGCAGCAAAACTCGACAGGTCGGAGCGCACTAACACGCGTGCAATTACGATCCGTCAAAAAGAGGACGCGACATCAAACGCCTCTGTTTGAAGAAAAGCAATTTCGTGAAGCAATCGTTTGGGCTTATTATAGGCGAAGCGATTTTCAGGGGGCGGCGGTCTCGTATTCGTCTTCTCTATGTTATCAAGGATTTGCACAGTTCTTTATATCCTCTTTTTCTTTTCGGCTTGTACAGTATGGTATAAAGCAAATAATATCGAAAATCTGAATCTACCCCTCGAGAACTCGCACGAGAGGGCTTTGACTTATTTCTTGTTCGACTTGTGAATTCTTGAATCGCTTTCGGCACGAGGGAGTTCTCGTGATGTCCTTAGGAAGTTGCGTAAGAAGCTGCCGATCGTATTTTTACGTGTTCTTTAATTTCGTTAGTAAGAAAAGCCGGCGTTTATTCCTAAAGAGCGATGCTTTTATATTCTTTTCTAGACAATTTTAAATCAAGTTTACAGGAAAAATAATATCTGAGATACAAGATATTTTTCTGACAATTCCTTTATTCCTTATATTTTTCTTTCTTTAAAAAAAGAAATCTTAAAGTAAGAAAAATTATAATGAATGGTGTAAAGTTATACAATTTATAGTATGTTATGTATTATACAATATTCCTTCTTTATATGAATTCTTTTATTTAGAAAAAAGTTTTGACGTTTGAAAAAAATATAATATAATATAATTACATATATATAATATATAAGAAAGTTTAATGAAAATTTTTATACAAATAATTCGTTAAAAATAATAATATTATCTCTTAAAATTATATTTATGTTATGCAATAATATTACATAATAAAACTAATCTAAAGTTCGCATATATAATTTTACAACGTCGGCAACATTCTTTATTTAATATTTTTAATCGTGACAATAACGATAAAGTTTTCGATCGAGGATAAACTAATCGCTTTCTCAAGTCATCTTTCTTATTACGCGGATGCGATTTCGTGTAATGATAAATTCGCGGGTGCATATACAAGCGCTGTGGAACGCGAAGGGCACATACAATGAGAGACGAGAGCGAATCTACCAAAGTCGTATGCACAGTGTTACGACACGTTGCAACGACTTGCGCGCAAGGCGGCCCACGATATTATGTATCTCGAACAGGAAGTGGAAAAGATAAGACGGCTTGTGATCATTAATAATCCCCGCCTACTTGCGGAACAGCTCGCATCCCTTACGATCTCAATGGCGGTGACACCGTTTTAAAGAGCAGTTATACCGAATGTCTAGGAGCACTTATAATAATGATGATAAAGCACTATTTTCTACGAGATCTCGAAACAACTTTTCTCTCGCTGAAAGCAAAATTGAAACTTCATTTAATGTTTTAAAAATGTATAAAAAAGATAATTAGTAAAGTTTTATCTTCTATTTAATTTCAAATTAATTTTTATGTATATATCAATGTAACACTATTAATATATATTTTATTAAAATATATAATGTTGTGAATTTGAATGTTATAATGAAATATATATTTGAGAATTTTTGTTAAAGAATGTATCGTTGTTAAAGAATGCACACGTTTTACCATTCTTAAATATAATCATAAATTTTTTAAAAATATCTAATATATGTGCTCCTGTATTTACAGAATTGCGTGCAAATACATATGTAGGCAGATATCAAGAGTTTTCTATGTGTTATTATTTCCAATTTAATCAAAGGCCTTGGCGGACAATGTCCTATTGCGTTTTATTGAGAGAGATAAACTTGTCGCAATTAGAATTCTAGTCATATTCTAATAGCTGCATATATTATGTCACGCCTGACACGTGGCACATTTATAAATTGACCTTTGTTATTAACGACAACTTCTTGTCAATAATATATATAGTAATCATAAATGCAACTCGAACATTTACGAAAAAGAGAAAGTATTACAGCTTTTAATATATTATATTGAATACTTGTTGAATAATTGTTATATTGAATAAAAAAAAGTTTTAATTCAGTTCTTATCAGTTATAAAATTACATTATCTTAGAAATATACAATTAATATTTCAAAAGACGGTAAGTGTGATAGTGAAATTAATATATATGTTAATATATATATATATACGATTAACTTCATTATCACACTTACCATCTTTTGCAATATTAATTGCATATTTTTAAGATAATATAATTTTACAACTAGTAAGAACTCAATTAAAATTTATATATATTCTTATTTATATTTATATATTCTTATTTATATATATTTATATATATTTATATTTATATATATTTATATTTATATATTCTTATTTATATATATTCTTTAATTTATTTTTTCTAGAGAA
This sequence comes from Camponotus floridanus, assembly GCF_003227725.1. NCBI lineage: Eukaryota > Metazoa > Arthropoda > Insecta > Hymenoptera > Formicidae > Camponotus > Camponotus floridanus. The sequence goes on from NW_020229214.1 coordinate 3,767,081, forward strand.
AGATAGGGATGTATGTCGGACGTGTCTTTACGCCCATTTGGTCAACGAGCGACAGAATCCATCCGTGGCAACGGCATTGACGCATATTCTGTGGAAAGAGCATTCACACATTTTTTATTTTACATATCAGTCTAACGAATAATTGCTCGAAAACAATATTCGCAGACTAGAAAAATATGTGAGGCGCAAGTGGCTAGATCGGGAATTGAACTCGAGTCTTTCGCTTTCCGGGCAACTGTTCTGTTGGGTATCTGCGATGTTGGGTATCTCACTCAATGGATGCAATGCCGATTGCCACGGAGGATCCTTGAAAAGTCGCTGGCTGACCAAATAAGTGGAGGTATTCGCGTACATGCTCTCTTCCGACTGGCCTTCCGTATGACACCGACGAATGTAAATTATATTTCACGACATATAAATCATATTTATTAGAAACGCTTTCGTAGACGAACCGCGTGTACGCATTGATAGCCCGCGGGACCGCACACATACACTCACATGTTCGTACGCCGTAGTCAATAAGAGAGGTCATTGATCATTGGTCAAGCAAGATTAATGATGTCTGTGCACGTGCAGCAGTCTCATGTGTAAGGCGTGTGCGTTGAAATCGGGAACCGACAAGACTAAAAGTAGACTAAAAGTGAATTTCAGCAGCCACTATAGACTTCCTTTGTAAATCGCTGAGTAAGACATCCATTGACTCTTGCCGACTTATATCAACTCTTACTCTTGCTCCATTTATTGTAATTCGTTATATCTTCTCTATAAAATTTAAAAAATTATTAAAAATTTAGAAGGATAATTCTTTATTAGCTTTCCAAAAGAATATTCTTTTAAATATAATTTTCAAACGTTTAAAAATCCAAAGCTTTTTCCGAAATTGAACTTGAGGATTATAGACAGACAAGGAAATGTTTTCTTTGATTTGGATTTTGAATGAATTTTGAATGGATTTGGATTAAATTTTGTATTAACTTTTAGTCACAAAAATGTCTATTTAATTTTTTAATTTGTAATCCACACAATTTATTTTTTTTTAATCAATAAAAATAAATTTCAGATTCGTAGAAAAATTTGCATCATAATTTGATATTACTGAATATATATACTTCTAGAACTTTTAAATATTCGTTATAAGAATTATGTATATTGTATAATTTTATAACGCTTTTTTATTAAGAAAAATTTTATTTCTATCCAACATTTTTATAAAAATAAAATTTTTTAAAAATATTATTATAATGTAATTACAATGCACATATAATTCTCATAACGAATATTTAAAAGTTCTAAGCTTAATGTTACAGATGACAGATGAAAAGGTGACAATAAGATTTTAAATGAAAGTAAGAAATATCGCGATTATACAATTGATACGCTTTATTGGTATAAACCGGAGAAGAAGTAAGATGCGATTGCATGTGTTTACCATATCACGATTATGCAACGCTTATGCAAATGGTAGCAAATCGCACAAGCTCTCGGAGGCACTTTTAAAAACAGCGACGGTGAGAGACGTATTATGTATCCGGGGTAGAACGATGATGAAATAAGCCATTAAGTTACGAGGCTCGGCGTAACGTTACGAGAAGCAACGTAATCTCGTCTAATGTCGTGCAATGAAATGTAATAGCGGCTGCAGCGTATCACCTTATTTCGCATGCGGTCAGATATTACGTTGCATCGGCGGACCCTCATGTGAGGGTAAATCACCTTGTGACATTTCGAATCTTTTTGAAATCCATTTTTTGTTTCCCACAACGATCGACAATATCATCTGACCGACCATTCGATTTGAAGAAAAATATATATTCGAAAATACATAAATTCTTATACTTCATCGCGATCATTTTATATATAATTATAAGAGAGCACATACGATAGATCTAAAAGCGGAGGAATTCTTATTTCAATTTGAAGTTGAAAAAAAAAGAAAATAGTATTTTAATATTTCTAATATTATTTTTATCATTTTTTAATTAATATAAATTTTAGGAATGCGCGTGTAAAATTTTTTATCTCATGTTTGAAAAATAAAATCTTACATCTCCAATGATACTTATTGTTATATAATATTCCGGAGTGCGACATTGTGCACCAAGTGGCAAAAAAACAATTATCCCTATTTACATAGTTGTCCTCCGTGCTATAAATGCGTTCGCTTTTAATTTTGCACACGAAGCGTCCTCGCGGGAGGTCGAGTTTACACGAGCAGTGTCATTATTCAGGCTCTCTATCGTCCTTGTAAATTATCAGTGGAACGTTCGCGCGACACGCCACCCTGAGGGGTCACGTATGCGGCCCCCGGGGCCCGCGACCGCGGAGACAACCGGCGACGTCAACCGTGCACGCACCCAGTGAGGAGAAAAAAGAGAGAGAGAGGAGGGAGAGGGGGAGAGAGAGAGAGAGAGAGAGAACACGTTTGTCTTTGATAATCAACGGATGTCCCATCTATCTTGGTCGAAAGGGTCAACACTTTTCCGGACGCGATACCCGCGGTCGCTGGTCCCGACCAGTGCATTATTCATGAGGCCGTAGTAAGTGTTGTCCGAAATTCAATTCGGTAGCCCGCGAAGGACGCTGTACGTGATTTGCTTCCCGCTGAACAAACGGCTGGATCTCTGTCTCTTTCTTATCTTTCATGTCAAAGAGTGTATGTTATATGTATGCGACGTATCTTTTATTATTTATTAACTAGAAATCTGAGAATAAAAAATAACTTCATTTAATATACTTATTGTTAGATGCTCGTGCGTTAGCCGATTCCATTTTTATCTTCTACTCTTATTTTTGATATATTCAATTATAAATCTCTCATTACTCTCTCTCTCTCTCTCTCTCTCTCACACACACATTTCTCTCCCTTTCTCTGTTTGTTCTCTTACTCTTTTTAACGTCGAACTTATTTTTAATATTTATGTACAATTGATGAATATTTATACATAATTTAATTATGTTGAATTTATATATAATGTTTTTATCGCGATTTCTGAGTTTCGAACACGAAATTTTCTCTCCACTCGTTTTTTTTTTTCATTTGCCGACTTTTCATGTGCTTCTCATGCATTGTCGGGCTTCTGCCTTGTCTTGATGAGAAGAATCGCTTCGAGCAAGTTTCCAGCGGAAGCTGATCGAACCGACAAAGTTATATGATGCTGCTCTCTCATCAACTCCGAGAAATGATCGATAGACATAACTTCACGATCCGACTGCATACACTAAGAGATGAGCGGTCACCGATGAAAATGATGTCGGTTTTATCTCGCACCATTAGCGAATATTAGCATTAATTGATAATCTATCATAACAATAATATTAGAATTTTTTTCAAAACTTGCTAGGAAAATTACATTAAATCATAATTGAATCATTCTGTTCATCATTCAAATTTTTTAATCGATATTAATATAATTGCATAGGTATATATGTATAAATTTCTTTAAAAAAATTATATATATATATATTTACACATACACACACATTGAAAATGTTATTTCTAAATATCTACAAGCTATAAAAATAAGTTACAAATTTTAACTTCTTGTTTCCGCTCTCCGCATACCATTTGATTAATTATATAAAAATGACATTAATATATATTATCAAATTTTAATCGCATTAATAATTGTGAAAAATATTTGCAATTTTAAAAAGAGTCCGAATATTTCGAAAGCAGGAAACTTTTAGTTGCTATCTCTTTCCAAATGCATCGATACTAACGTTTTGCACATTGCTGAAATATATTCTACAATACATCCGTCCAAGACAATACTGTCTGATTTTGCCGCGATTTCATATAATTTCGCTAATGGACCCTAGTAACGGCGAGGTAACCCTGTGCGCAATGCTATTAACTGCGCTATTAAATAGCTTTTATCCGCGCGCGGGTATCGATAGTCCATTAATATTAATGCACCACCGGCGACTAATGAGCGGCGCCGATCGTCTAGCAGCGCCTGTACGTTCGATAGTGGCTCTGCGTTATAAGCTACTTTCCTCCATTAAGATTTAACGCGTACCTAGCTACGCAGGGCGTCCATAACTACGAGAAAATTGTCCGTTTTCTCCTCATCTGCATATGTTGCACGCTGACTGCATTTCGAGCAGATACGCGCCCTGAAACACATGGCTTTAACCGCTCAGCTTTATTATAATTTCACTCGTGATTCCGCTAATGGGGATTAACCCCGACGAAGCGCGGACAGAGAGGAAAGTAGAGTAATATTAAGAGAAAACAACCGGCGAGTCCCGCAATTCCGCACTCTGTAATCCGCCTTAACCCTTTTTCTTCTTTAAACCATACCCGATCGCGAAAATATTTTTTTTTCGTCGGTAATGTGTGAATCTAATTTGAGTCATTCAGCATTATCTGTAAATTTTGAACGGAGTAACAGAGGAGGATTTACACTATTTATATTTCCAAAATTTTCATTTCAATTATACTAAATAAAAAAGATAAAAATTTTATCATTTATATAACATGTAATATTTAATTGTCACTTTTTATGCTATAATTTAAAGTGAAATTACAAACGCGATGCGTGATAAAAGCTATATATTAAAATGAAATTTCTCTAAAAAATAATTAAAAATAGCATAACTCTTAAACGTATTTGACATGAGCTTTTTCTCAAATAAAACTTGTTATTGAAAGACCTAATACGCGTGCGTATTATTTTTCATGCGCATTCTCGGCCAGAATATTTCACACGAATGGAGTAGTTACCGTCTCGAGGAGGGAATGTTCAGATATTTTTCACTGATTCTCTAACACGTGGATCTAGAGAGAAAATTGTTTCGCTCTGATATAACACCGACGTCGCTGCGTCAGCGCCGGCCGGCGCTCGCGATATAACCCGATAATATATGATTACGTTTAATCGTGCACGCCGCGCTGCTCGAGCGGGAGTTAAGCTTTACGAGGATGAAGGCGAGAAAATTGCAGGGTTCGAAATTATATCGCGCGTTGTACTTACCATAGAGCTGAGCATTGCTGAATTGCTCGGGCTTGCGGTTGGCCATCTGCTTGATTACATTTTATTACTCAATCCTTTTTAGGTCTTTGCATAATACGTATTTTATATTTAAATAAAATAAGAATTAGACTCATTCAGTTAAATATTTTCGCATGTGCAGCTTTTAATTTGCGTAAAGTAATAAAAATATTAATTTTCGAGTCTGCATTAAAAAAGTTATGTGTATATTCTTTAAGAGATAGATAAAAAATAAAAATTGTTATCAACTGTATAATACTTTTTTGTCAAAAATATGAATATGAATATTTTAAATAATTTATATACAAGAGATAAGCAATAGAATAATAGAAACAAAGTTTTATAATATTAATTATAAAAAAGTTTTTTTCAATATTTAAAATATACCAACTTTTTAATGATTTTCTGATAATTATCTCAATAACAAAATAATTAACTTCGAACTCGATGCAAAACTCCATTTCTACTCAATGGAATATTATTATTAATTTCAATACCATTAATTTTTATGTTGTTAAATGTTGCCATTAAGTGGCGCAATTTTTTAAATTCTTCAATTTCCCGAAATGTCGATAGTTGATCATAGTCATGATTTGATGATTGGAATTGACTAGACGTCGATCAAGTGATCTTGCGGGTGCATATTTGTTCGATTTGAATTCATGAGCGAGTATCTTGTCGCAATGAGCTCGTGTTGCTTTTCTATTATTCCTTACTCGAATTATTTGCGAATTATTTTTCTTATAAACTTTCATAATGTAAAATCGCTAGCCCAAAATCATTTTCATATTTCATATTGTTAAAGATAAAGATTTCTTACTAAAAAACTACAATAACTACGATAATTTTTATAAATCGAGTGTTAACGATGTTTTTATTAAAATTTATTAATCTAAATGTTATTGATGTCTTAATGTTTTGATGTATTTATAAATAATTTATCACTCAATGTCATATGATTTCGGGAAATTTCTTGCCTATGGTGAAGATTTGTAAGATAATACAGTACGAACGACGAGAGATAACATCGAATCTCCCTCGGGCATATAACGCATCTTGGAGTGAGTCAGACCGACTCCATAGATTTCCCGGAGAAATATCGTCGGTGCGACGTATATAATACCGGAGAAACTTTTGAGATCCCTCTCACATACGTTTTTTACGGTGTCATAGCGTATTTGTGACCTTTCATCGATTCATCCGAAAGCATTCATTTAATTCGATATATTTCCGAACGCGGTGGCACAGTGCTATTGTAATACCGTTGTACAATAACTACTATACAATAGTAATCAGTCTTAACTCTTTCCCAATCTTTTTCATTAAGAAAAATCTATCTTTTTCATAAGAATTAATTTTAAATGAAGAACTTCTTTACTATAAAAAAATATTATTTTAATGGTTATATTATACCACATAATAATTTTTAAATTAAACAAAAAGTTATTATGATTTTTATAAAATTTGAATTTTTTTCTATTTTTTCCAAGTTTGTTAATTAAGTCGCATATCCATTCTAACAAGAAAAATATTGAACATATATATATTAACATATTTTCTCTCTTTTTATATTAATTTATTCAGAAATAACGATAAATAATAATTCAAAACATTTATTTGAAAAAAATTTTTTTAAATTTTAGAAAAATTAAAAAAAAATATTTTTATATTTATCCAGGAATAATATAAACCATGTATAGATAAAGATATATAAGAGATTTGTTCCAGTTTGTCGATGCTAAGTTCGCGCAACACGTATTTTCTATCGATCGTGGGCGTTGGCTCGTTAATCGAAAGCGTTAGAGATCACTGTAATAATGCCACCGACCCTTTTTGGTATTATACGAAAACGAAAGCGTTTTCGCGGAGATTATCTGTTTTACCGCTTTGCACGAAATTTACTGTGGTTTCGATACTCGTCGATTATCATAAGTTCATTAAAATCGGAAATTTACCCATACAGTTCTCTAGATCCTCTATATGAGAGTTTAATAACGTTGTTGTTGGAAATTTTGACCAACTAAACTAGGGGATAAAGACACACACATACATATGAAATCAATATAAATACAAAGAAATTATTTTCCAGTAATTGTTTACAATAATTTTAAAAATATTTGCAAGCATTTATTTAATAAAAAATGTTTTTATTATAACTTGCAAGTATTTATGTAATGAAAAATATTCTTAAATAGAGTGTGGGAATTTAAAAATATTAATAATTATAAAACAGAGATAAAAGTTTAGATATTTTTATAGAAAAGTATAAAATATTCTTTATGTAATAGCGAATCTATTATTTTAGCAATTAAAAATGAAAGATATATTTTAGATTGTTAATAATTGAAAGATGATAGAGCGACGTTAAGTAAGCGATCAATTTTTGCCACGTAATAAATCAGGATTTAGTCATAGAATAAACGATTAGCCGATTTTACCATGACACGACAGCTGTGTAATGAGGTACACTCGAATCGAATGTACGTAATTGCCTCATCATTGGAGGTCCCGTTCGCGGAGTAGAAACACGCCATCGCGATTTTGGCACGAGTTTAGCGGAAATACGTTGTGTTGCGGAATCAAATATGCACAGAGTGTTTGCGCGATTTTCAATCGAGTTGCAGGTGTGTTCGCGCGACCCGTGCAAATATCAGCGAACGCACAGTTTTATCTCGCTTCTATTCCACGAGAGACAAAGAGAGAAAAAAATGAAAAGAGGAATAGAGATTTTGTCCAGGTTTGCTTTTGGAGCAAATAATCCCTCGGAATTGATTTCTATCTTTCAGATGATCATAAATCGACAGTCAAGAGTAACGATAAAGTGCAAATTCACGTAAAAACAAAGTCTTTACTTTACCTTTAAAGCGTCAGAATTTTTTTCACTTTGAATGTCGCATACCGAAACATTATAATTATTCCGTATTTTGCACTCGCAAATATAAACATATAGAAAAAACGATTTGGAAAATATTTTGGTAATTTCTCATTAACTGAAATATCATTTTTATAATAAAAATAAATATATTTTATATACCATAAAAATTTAATTAATTTGTCTAATAACATAAATATAAATTTTTATGGATTTTATAATTTATAATATTAAATTTTTGCTACAGCAACATTATATGGGGGGGGGGGGGAGAGGTCATTAATAATTTAGAAAAATCTAGTTCTTTAGTATAAAATAATAAGCAATCTAACATTTTTTCTCTCTTTCTATTTTAAGTACGACTACAAATTATGCAGCTACTTAAAGTAAGAGGTATGAAAAACAACCTCATAAGCTTTTTTCTGTAAATAGTCGCATGTAATACATCGCGTGTTATACGCTATTATTACCATACCAAACTTTGCAACGTCAATCTAGCTCGAGTGTAAGTGTTTCAAGACGACGAGGTATACCGTTACAATGATTTTATTCTGACGCTTTCAATTTTAATGTTAATTCACGTCGGTGGGCGTGCGATGCGATACAAGCACTTTTCCGTACACCATACAATGCGCTTCGATATTCAACGTAACATAATGGACGGCTTCAATGTTTGATTTCGCACGTTCGACACTCGATATCGATTATTCGACTTCTATTGTACTCGCAAAACGTGTTCCATTCACCGGATGCCGTGACGGTAAGATGCACCATTGAGATTACAACAATGGAAATTACAATAACGCATACCCGCGCGTTAACTGTTGCGATGTAATCTTTAAATAATTAAATGTGTCGTTGTGAAATTCGACAAGTGCCGTAAATAGTATACCACAATTTGGAATGCAATGTAAATAAATTGTGCGGTTAAATGCTATTCGAATTACGTTAAAATTGATGTTATAAATGTCATTACATTATTGTAGCCACGAGTATCGATGAAATTCTTCCTGCACTAACATTATATTTATTCTTTTTTCTTTTCCTAAATAATTTTTTTGAAAATTTTAGAAAACTTTATTTTTTTTTTTATTTTATTTTTTATCTTCTTTGTATTAATATAATATATTTTGTTTAACACACAAGATTTTTAATTTCAATATTATATTTAATTATATTTTTATTTCAATATTTTATTTATAAAACATTTTCAATTTTCAGAGTTTATTTTTCGTTACTATATGATTATATTCGAAATAATAAAATTTTAGATATTTTTATAGACTGAATTTATATAAACTGAAAACGAGATATTTTAATTAAATTTAAAAAAGTTTTCATTTCTCTTATATCTCATATTCTTTTATGTTTTTGTACGTTTTTATTTTAGATAATCTGTTATCAACATTACATATTACTTTAAACATATCGTATAATTCCTTATTAAAAGAATGAAAATTATGATTATTAGTATCGCTTCATTAAAACACTTGTAATTTTTTATTCATTAATAATTTCAATTTTCAATTATATTGAAGTTTTTCTATGTTTTCTGGAATATTTTTTTATTCTTTTTTAGTTCAAATAAATGAAAGAAACATTATTTTTGTGTTTTCTTTAAAGGGCATATTTTTAATTGTTCTCGAAAATCGATTTAATGTAGCTTGTTGATATGTTACAATCTATAACATACGGATAATAATACTCAATAAATGTGAAAGATTAAAATGCTGTTTTTTTCTTTCTCATTATAACTTTTATATAGTCACGGGAAATAAATAAAAAAAAGAGGGAATTAAACATATTTCTCTCTGTCTTTCTCTCATATATCATATACACTCACACACATATATATAATATAAATACATGAACGACAGAAAAGCGAGAAATATATCGACGAATCATCGATTGAAAAGAGATACAATTGTCATTGCGTTTCATTTGCGAATTTTCCGAGGGGCGGTGGAGAAGTATAAACCGATAGTATTCATCCTGCGTATCATTTCCTGAGGGCAAAGGGAACACAGAGTAGACAGTCATGGGGTGAGACCATGTTTAATAAATACATGACCAATGCCAGGCAATGGTTTACACAGTCTAGCACTGGTTTCTACGCGTTACTGCACGACCTGTCCAGGATCGATCTATCCGAAATATCGATACAAGGGTCGCGCTATTATGTTTTATCCGGTTTTACCTATACACATAGTACGCTAAAAAATCATCAGATCAAATTTTAATGGACACAAAAAAATATGAAGAACGTAAATAAAAAATCACTCAAACGAGATATTGTTTGCATCTGCAAATGAGAAAGAGAAGGGGCTTTCTTTTTTCTCTAAAATATCTACTTTTTACATTTATATACGTTTTATTTTGACATCAAATATTTAATAAACGGAAAGTTCGAGGATGAGGCAAAGTAAAACTCGCGGGCCCTACAAATCGATACTCGAGAAACGAGAACATCGATCTATAATCTGATCGTAGCAGCCTCGACAAGATTAATAATACTGCTTATTGTTCAGATCTACATGTCGCTCGACGTGTATCCATTTCACGCATCATGGAACAACCGAGAGATCTGTCGACGGCGAGGGCCCTCGCCCGTCCGACCGGAGCTTAATCCGCATACCGGAGCTACCGTTCGTTCTCTCGAATTTAACCCTAACCGCCGTTATATCGATGGCACAGCCAGTGCCAGATGGCGAAACCGGTGCGCCGTGTCGGTCGCATACCTGCGATCCGGACGATAGCTCTACCGGGGGTCGACCAATAGGTTCGATATGTGACAAGGGCCGGTCGCGATAAACCGGACCTATGCAACTGCGAGCTCGCGCAAAATTCGATCGTTGATTTCAGTCGGTGTACTGCCGTTATCGACAAGCTGTGCTCGACCGACCATAATTTGCGGCGAAGAGCATGAGTGGTGTTCATGTTAAGATCTACATTGATTGAATTAACGTAATACAGGTGCTGTGAATCGTAATTTTCTTATCTTGTTTCTCTCTATCGTTTATTATAAGCGCGTAAAAGTAATAGACCGTTTAATGAAAAGAAAAATATTTAAAGAGAATGCTGCGTAAATTAGAATTCCTTTTTGCTAATCATATTTTCAAATTAAGCTTAATTAAAAAAAAAATAAAAGTTACAGGGTTATATACAGGGTGCTTCTTTGTCGAAAATTAAGGGAAGTTATTCATAAAAACATTAACAAGTTCTAATAAAAAATTGTACAGGGGTTGCTAGTATCATCTCCTTATAACAATACGGGAGGCTGAAAAAAATATTAATAAATAATTTTTTTACTAGTAGAACATATCCACCTAATTTCATTTCTTTAACTTGTTCCAAATTTGAGAAAAAAATAAGAACCTAATTTTTACCCCCATTTTTGGAGAAGTGTAACTCCATAGGGAGGAATGTAGGAGTATATGTTTATATGAAACCCCTCCCCCTAATTTTCGACAAAGAATCATCTCCTAAAATTTTTCGCACTTATTAAGAAACACCCTGTATATATGTGTTTATTCTGTATCCATATAACCATTAAAAAGAGCTCACTTTTTATTCACTTTGAAGCGATCTACGCGAATAAGCATTGCAATTCGCAATGGCTGTTATTTTTGAAACGTCAGAAAACCATGAAGTTCATGTTTCTCGCGCTATCTGTATATCATAAACGCTTCGGGCAGCCCGAACAACATGCGAAAGGTCAGACCATGGATCCGTACCAACCATGTACAACGGACGTGTCGGTGCTGTATCCTGTGACGTGGGTAAATAGCCTTCGTCCTCCGTTCGTATTTTCTATTCTTTTCTCTCTCTATTCTCGTCCAGATATTTTTCTCTTCATAATCATCCCCGTAGTCTCTTTCATCTTTTTTCTATGTTTAATTTCCTTCTCATTCCTTTTTTTTTTGCTTTTTATTTGTAGTCAGTTTGAGTTACATTCGGGCAAAACGTTGACGTTAACATTTGTGTACTTTTTTACCCATTGCATTTTCTGTGTTTTTTTATTTAGCATTTCCCATAGAGAGAGATTTCACGATTCATAATAAAATTATTTTCCTTCCTTTTTGTTTTACATCGCGCTGCCTAATTTAAAATAATTCTTAATTCGTAAATATATGACTTATTCAAATAGGCATAATACTTTAATATTGTAATTATTATTTATTATATTTCAATAGAAGTTTCTTTAGAATGAATAGCAATTTTAGTTAAAATCTTATCTTCTCTCATTCTCCATCCTTTATCTATTCTCTTTTGTCAATTTTACTCTATCGGTTTTTTGCTGTCTACATTAAAGTGACAGTTAGATCGGTATACACATTGGTACTCATGCATGTTAGAGAGATTAGGAACGTGTGGATGCGGTGTATGGGGTCGGCACGACGGGAATGCAAACGATGAAGATTCATGCGAGATTACGCGAAACGCGGATTGTTAAGTCCTTTAAGCTCGGCTTTTAGAGGGACTACTACGGGTGTTAACGGGCGTTAGTGCTATATACAAATCTGCCGCTGCGTATGCTCAGAGCGTATATTGGGATCTCTCACGTTCGCACGGAATGGGGAAAAAAAATTGCGATTTGCACGCGGACGATGTCGATAACGCGGTCGTGCATATGCGGTTCGTATCTAAATGCGTTTTACTCCCCATCCTCTTCCGGTTTCGATGCATCACGTTGTGATTCCGACGAATTCGGGGGCTGAAAACGTAGATGGATTTTCGCGATTTTGACGCGAAGCGTGAGAAAACCTCCTTCGGATTATCTTTAATAGACTTATAATACAGAAAACTTTATTAAAAATCATCTTTAAAAATAAAAAAAAAATTTTCGTTCTATTATTTTTTATTATCTCTCAGATCAATTTACGTTTAAGGATTTAGTATATATTAAAATATGTCAAACTAACTATAAGATTCTTCTCTCTTTGCTATAAAATTATTTGAAAACTATCAGACCAAAATATTTAAAAGTGACTTTATTGATTTTCATATGTGTATATCATATTATACTAATAATTTTCGCGAGTAACAATTTAACTGATTAATTCCTAAATACACATCCCATAAGAAAGAATCATGAAAGGGGAATGACGTGACGCGATAAGATCGAGAAATTCGAATGGAGTCTCACGAAAATGCAAGCTAGTTAAGTCAGAATGAAATCACGGTCTGGTTATCGGGAACGTTGGCTATCGGACACGAAATACACCCTAAAAAACAAGGCAGCAAGAATACCACGAAAAGACAACAAAGAAGAAAGGTATCGGGAGCTTCGCGAAAGGCGGCAAAAGAGATAAGGTCGGTCGGAAGGTAGAATCCGTAGGCGCCTGGCTAACAAGAGCGAAAAATCTACGGTGTTAAACTTTTAATGAATTAGTCGATAATGGCACTCAGGAGTATGCCAGTAACACAAATGATTAAAATTATTAAAAGAGATGAAATAGAGAGCGAAAAATAAACATGTATGATTGATTCATTCACATTATAATGATTGAATAATTCATCTAATTTCGAAAAGTTAAGGGAAAAAATAAAAATGATATTTATATATTTATTTATATATTTCAATATATGTATATTATATTTATTATACGTATAAAATAATTTTTTTCGTATTTTTCATACTGTATCTCTTTTATAAAATAATTTCTTATAATGATTTCGCTATCATATCATTGATAATAATAAGTTGCAAAGAATATTAGTAGTAAAAGTTTTTAAGGATATATCACATGCTGTACGAAATTTTTCCTTTAGTCATTTTAATTATGATGCGTTCATCCGCATATATTTCACTTTTGTTATTTGTTTTAAAAATCTCCACTTGTCATTTGCGATATCTAATACTTACAAGCATCGTGTGTAATTTTATGCAGCTGTAGAAAACCAATATAATTGAAATCGAGCTTTCATAAACGTATTTGCATCAATAAAAAAAGAGAGAAAAAAGAGAAATTTGCGGTCGACCGTAATGCTAATGTACGATTCATATATGTTCTATATATTACTGTACGCACTCGATATCGTGTTACGCCTCTGGGTTTTAGAGAACGATAATTTACAATGATCTTGGAAAGAGGAAAGAAAGAGATTTTAACTATATAACATTTTCTAAATATACCATCAGAAGAGACCTCAATTTTATGGAAAAATTATTTATTTTTGAAGTAATCATAAAATATGGATCTTTAGAAATATTAATGTACGTTGTACTTCATTTAAAGAAAACAATTTTGAACTTAAACTTTTTATTTTGTACACTTTACATTAAGAGAAATATTTCTCTATTTTACTCCATATTTCATTTTTATTCCAAGCATATTTTTATTTTAAAGAATCCTTAAATATGTAATTTATCTAAAAAAAAGGAAAAAAAGAAAATAGAGACTAGCTTAAAATTCAGGATCATGATTAGCTTCAATTAAATAATTTAAATATGTCAAAATGTCTTTTTTTTATATAAAAATGTTAAAGGAAGTTGGCAAAATAGAATTAAACGCAATAATCCCTATGGCAAATGCGTAAATGTGCGCAGCAAAATGAAGTAGAATGAGATTGTTGTTCGCGAAATCTGTAGGAAAAGCACCCACGAGCTTTGCATGTGTTACTAATACGAATTTCTTGGTGGAAGCTTCCGCCGCACGAGAGCGTATTCGAAACAGAGGAAATGCCATTTCCGCGGACACAATAAACCCAAAATGGTTTCTCGGAAACCTGATTTCCATGGTTTTGCATAAGGTTGATAAACATCGCAAGTGGCATGTTTTATCAATTGCATCTACGAATTTACGATTGACGTAAATTGTACAATTATTGATTCAATCGTTTCATTTATCATTTAATTTTCATTTTTTACAAGGAAATCATATATCTTTTATGTGACTTTTTTTTATATAACTTTTTATTACATTTTAGTAACATTTATGCGACTCTTAATTAAGCTCAAATAATTCACTTAATTTTATATGTTTTATAATTTTTTTTTACAATTCATCGTATTAATTATAATATAATCATTTTTGTATTTTATAATATCAACTATAATATAAATGTTTTAACATTTCTCAATATCATTCTAATTTATGCAAATTCTGGAAACTACAGTAATCTCTGCATATGAATTCAGTGCAGTTGTAGAACTGTAGTAAGAGACTGGTAGAAGATTTCGCGAATTCCGTTAAAACTTCAATTCAAAGTGCGTTCCAAGTTTTCCGAGCATACGATCCTGATATGTAGATTTTACCGGTGCAGTTATCCTAAATTATTCTTGCAGGGCCTCCGGGCTGAGAGAGGGCGTGTTTTGTGTTCGCGATTGCACAGAACACATGCATTTACTGGATGAAAGAGGGGCGTGTATATAAATGACGTGCTCATGTGTTTATGTATTATACATCGATATCGTACATAACGCGTATATATCGCCGCAACAAGTACGGACTGTTTCGACCGAGCGACGATAATTACGTTTCATCGCACTCGTCTCGTTAATGGCACTAAGTGTAACGAACACGGACATGCAACCAATTAATCGTATCAACTTCGATTCAACCAGCTATAATTTCACTGCAAAGCTTGTTACTCGTGCCTCTGAAGCACGATATATTCGGTTAACACTGATTGGGTCAAGTATCTATTCTTGGACGAATTTCATCTCAAATTCTCTTTATTGTACATCATCTTTTAGGGATCAAAAACAATCATGATTGCAACGTGTTATATATTATATAATTTGCAGTAGTTACATTTGTGTTCATTATATTCTTGAACAAAAGATATGGAATATTAAATTTCTTACAAGTATTTACTCTTATAATTTTCTACAAGTCAAGTCAGTCTGTCAAGAATACAAAATAAATTTTGTATTCTTGACACAGCATATACTTTCTTTTTTTTTTAATAAATTCAATTTTTTTTGCTTTTTATGTCTCTTTATCTTAAATCTAATAAGTCATAAATTTTTTTAAATCATATAAATTTTTGTATATCTATATTTTTATATAATTCATTAATTTTATTATTCATAATATTTACATATTTTAATTTTTCTCGAAAAGAGAGTTATATGAAAATTAACTTTTCTTTTTCTTATCACGTTCTCTCTATTTCATCTTATCATATTATATTTTCGTAAGGTAAGGGAGACGGCGCATTATTCCAATATTATACTTTGGAAAACAATATCTCGTGCACAATGTCATTACACGCAGGGACCGCTCAAATATGTGCTTAAACATTGATCGAGTTCATTAAGGGACCGTTGGCAAGACCCATCTCGTTAGGGCCGCGCATGTCTCGAGATTGAAGCTTTCGGCGTGAGCAGTATCTAAGTTTCGTACAAAGTTAAAGCCGCGCCGCAGGGTGTGAAAGCGTCCTCGGGAGGGAAAGAGAGAGTGAGAGAGAAAGGGAAAGAGAGAAAGAGAGAGAAATAGGCGTGACTAACTCGCGATTCAAGATAAACTCGACCTCTAGCATATGCTCGCGTTCGCAGAGTTCGCTCTGTTCTCTGCCTCTCTTGTTGCACGAATACGAGATCGCGGTCCCGCAGACGAGATTCCGCGGCCGAACACGTTTAATCGTACGGTAAATTGCGAACCGCAACAACGAATCAGATATTCCGCGAGTTGGTCCAGGAAATAACGCGCTCACGAGAGATTTTACGCGATTCCTCCTCAATTATCATTTCGAATACAGCAGACGGAGTAAGAGCAATAATTAATTATTTAATCGTGTATACCAGCTATCCAACAAAGTTATAATAAACGAGTGAATACTTTTGATACAATACAATGCCTTTTATCGCTGTAGCATTTCCAGCCGGAAGATGGTGTGGAAAACTGAGGAAATGGAAACGAGATAGGAGAGAAAATTGGATTTATTTCAAGTGCAAGATTAGAATTTTAATTATTTGCAGAGTTAAAGAATATACGTGATAGTTTATTAAATTAGATTGAAAATAGTTACCACAGATGTAAAACGCGATATGGATAAAAATTTTAAATTCAAGTTAAAATTTTGACTAAAGACACACGTAAATGATTGCTGATATTTATTCGAAAGACTGAAAATGCAACAATCGCGTAAGGCCACTTGTGTCAATAGCATGTAATATTAATTTGCCAATTGAATTGTGAATTATGTAATAAATTATGTAAATCGTAATTAAATTTATCGAAATTATATAGATTGTGTAATTTGCTTTTAGCGATGTTGAGTAATACTCTTCTAACGATACGCTTCGACAAAAATTCATGTTTGCTCGATGCACTCATGTTGGATGATTTATTCGGGATGCTCATCAAGAGCGAACCGTGTAAATTTGGCTTATGCACGGTGCAATTGGGAGGGATCGCAGTTTAAAGCGAAATAAAAGACCGTTGGCCATCGATCAATCGTTAATTATATACCTCGAGAGAAAGAGAGAAAGATAGAAAGAGATCTCTCGGCCGAGATTAATGTGCAGGAAATAAACAGCGCGTTTGTAGTTGTACCGGTAGGGAAAAGAGTCGTTGTGAGTTATATTTCGCTTGTGGGAAGATACACGCGAATGTATTCCCGTATACCAACCAAGTACAAGTTCCATTTAAGCGATACAGTATTCTGAGGATTTGTTTCGCGAACCAATCGGATAGCGAACCAATCGTTTGCTATCCGATAGAAATGGTAACGAAATTTAAAATTA
Source organism: Camponotus floridanus (assembly GCF_003227725.1). Classification (NCBI taxonomy): domain Eukaryota; kingdom Metazoa; phylum Arthropoda; class Insecta; order Hymenoptera; family Formicidae; genus Camponotus; species Camponotus floridanus. The sequence goes on from NW_020229214.1 coordinate 3,784,641, forward strand.
TTGTAAATCAAATCGTGTTTGCGGAAAAAAAATTAAAGAAGTTCTTATCTCGTAACTATATTAATTTTACATAATAATGTTTTAGTAAAATGACGTATTATATAAAATTTGAGACATAAACCGTGATATATACATATATTTAGTTTTTTATGAAAAATAAAATATCTAAAATAAATTTAAAATTTACATACATATATAATTTACAAAACTATAAATATACATATCTAATTATGTTTCATTAACTTTATTATTAATTGTTTTAATTACATTTATATATTATTTTCTATTATCTTTATTATATAAATTATTTTAATAGATATGCTTTTTTTACTTATGAAGGCAAATAATCAATATATATAATTTATATATGCAAATAAATAAGAAATTTACGAACCATTGTCTTTTTTAATTATAATAAAGTTTAACGAAATCCTACCCTATGTATGCGTATGACTTTAATTTGAACAGGACAGTCGGGATTACTTGCAGACCCTTTATTTACCCTTTTAAGATTCTCGGGATAATGTAGGTATATGAAAGATTATTTCGCATTCTGTCGGGATTATATGTTACGAATTACTGTCTTCCCATAAATTTTCTAGCTTGTACGAAGCTATAATTATCTCGAAAAAGAAAATTTATGAAAAATTATAGTATTTGCAATAAATTTAATAATTGAAAGAAATAAATTAAAAATATTTTTCTGAAATTTGAACAAGTTTTATAAAAACTTTTTAATTAGATAAAATAAATTAATCGATATCATAAAAGTTTAATATTAAAGGCAAATTGTATTGTAATTGTATTGAAAAATGTTTAATGTCAAAAACAATGTACTGACACGTTAATAATACATTTAATTAAAAATTACTGAGAGGGAAAAAGAGAGGTTTTTGCGTCAAACATTACTTTGTGCTTTCGATACGATAGTGACATATTAAAACACCGAGATTGTTAATCATTGTGGAGATGCCAATAAACAATGCTTTGTTGTCTCGAGGGGGTGCCTGAAGTAATAATAATTTTATGCTCCATTCTTTATACACAGCGGCCGGTCTAGTTTCGCTTTATCTTCAAACAGTTGCTGATTAATGGCCCAAATTACTGGCGGCAACAACTATACCCGGTCCCGTGTTACATGCGCGAACTTTCAGGCGAAGTTCCAAACGTAGTAGAGAGTTTGAGTTAAGCTACTTAATCGTGCTTGACTGTAAATCGCGGTTCGTAACGTCGTAGTCGATATTTCGCACAAGTTACGCGGCAATAGTGTTCCCTTTCGAACAAATAGGATAGTGAGATAGATACGAATTGATAGGATTTTGATATAGTATTGTGCGTTAGATATCTAAGAGTTTCATTATTAAAAAAAAATATTTCTATACAGAAATTTTTTTAAATGTCTCAAAAAAATATTGATACTTCTTTCCACGTATATACTCTAGAATACGCGAATAGACAGTAAAATTGTAATTGCGTCAACAGTTTATTTTAAATATTATTTAATTATATTATTTAACTAATTATTATAATTTTTATTATCCAATTTATCAATCGTAATTAATTATAAATAACTTTACTTATTTAATATTGAATATTCACAAGTTCTGAGAAAAAAAAATCTACTAATTTTTCATAGAAGAAGTAAATAATAATGTAGGGGTCTCGAATATATGTTTCTAATGTTCTTTTTCTGTCTTCCTTTTCCTAAAAGATCGTTAATTCAGTCTCTTTTTATATAATTTATTCTTTTCCGCGTGCGGATAAAATTCAACTTTCGAACGTGATATTGCATAAAGGCGGGCATTACATATATGTATGTACGTCAGCAGACTTTTCGCGAGTTGAATTTATGCCCCGCATATTACTATGCCGACTGGATACGATGAAGGTACTCGTATATCGTATTTCAATAACCGGGTATCGTCACATATATCATCCAGCGATAGAGGAAAGTCGCACGTCTCGTATTCCGCGCTCCGATAACCATGTAAACATAATCCTCTTGGCTCGAGGAAAGGATCTCCTAGAATTAATAAGCATCCGAAGATAACAGTGATTAATCAAGATTCATTCATTACTACCTAGAGATTCTAAATATATTCATAGGAAAAAAGAAAGTGAAAAATATATTATATTACATAAATAAATAATAAAATATAATAAAGAAAATAGTAGAATAAATAAAAAAATATTAGATGTAATGTGTGTAATCTTTTAATTAAAAAAATTGTTTCAATTAATTTTTATTTAAAACAAAATTGATTTTTCTTGAGACTTACCCAAATCAAATGAATATCCCTTTATTATTATTAGATAATTATTATCATTTTAAAAAGAGAAAGAAAGAGAAAAAGAAAGAGAGAGAGAGGGATGTAATAAAATAAAATATTCAAAATTACATTTTCCTCTCTGGGAGAAAGATTACAAATGTCACAAGCACAAAACATGTAAATGTTTGAAACTTTATCACACATGATAAAACAATTTTGCGCAAGTTCATTGTACTTGATATATAATTTCCGTTTTTGCAATGCAATTCGAGCCACGCGCGATTCGAGCGAGAAGACATTCATTATCATGACATTCATCTACATGCACACAGCTGCCGCAACGATAGGATCTTAGATTCTGCTCGCATGGTTATCTATATACGATTACATACGATTACATGCTCTACGTAGTTCGGAATTTTCTCTCTCTCTTTCTTTCTCATTCTCTCTTTCTCTCTCATTCTTTCTCTCTCTCTCTTTCTCTCTATCAGTCGAAGTGTCGCTTGCTTTGTGAGCCCTAACTTGGCTATAAATTGAACGGCCTCCCCAAGAACAAGGATAACGTAGTGTTGATTCCTCGTGGGAGTAAACACGGAGTGCACGCTGCACAAAATGCGTTGCCTCGCCTCAATGCATTCAACAACACGTTCGCATTGTGGAATATTAATGCACACGCGCGAGAGACCAACTTTTCCGATTATTTCAGCGGCACCGTCCCGACTGTTCCCGCGATCGCGCGTTCTGCGTCTGCTGCCCCGATATTTGCGTTTTAATGGTGCAAAACATCGAGCGGAATTGAGAATCGGTCACCTCGTGGCGGACGAATTTTCGTTAAATGATGCGATTTTGTCGATAGTTTGCTTTTGCTTCATAATGATGCTTTTCTAATTATGTATATATTGTAATTAAAATCATTAAAGATGGATTGTTTGGCTATTGTTCAAATGAGATACTTGCGAAATAATTACTCATAATAAAATTAATAATTAAACGCGCGGTTATATTTTTACAATTATATATTTATTTCTATAAAATTTTAATATTCAAGAGAGAGAGATGTTGACAAATATTCGAATTAAAGGTTTCCGAAAAAGAATAAAGTTATAGAATAACATAAATTATTAATTTGGCACTTAGATATCATTTATGATTGCGTATAAATAAAACAAATTTCTCAACATTGATATAAAAATTGCAGATTCCCTATATTAATAAAAATTTACAGATATTAAAAAAAAGTAATACAATATTTGGCTTCTTATTCCGTTATTAAAAATTGCCTTCTTTTACAATTTATATATATTATATTATATATCATATTATGCGATTTAATATACATTCAATTTATACCAGTATTTTTTTAGCGGGAGATTGAGGCTTTACATCGAATCCACAAAAAAATCGCGAACATGGCAAAGCCAAAGCTAACCACGAAATATCCGTATCCAACTTCGTGAGCATATAACCAACAAAAAATCTCATAAATATCATGTCGTCGTGGCTATTACCGCGACCGGCGGGTATACGGAATACTAATCGTAACACACAGAAAAAGAGAGAGAGAGATGGACGGCTGTCGTCGCGACCGTGACTAAACTTTTTCAATTATGTACGCATAAAACGCGTCTGGTCCTGTGTTCGTCCATGAGCAAACTCATTTCACGTCGATATTCCTCTTATATTAAAAAATATCCCAATATTTTACGATTAAAAACAAGTAACGACCAAATAATATATAATTTAATCAATAGCAATGCCTAATTACACGCAATTATCTAAAATAATGTCGAAAATAAATAGATAAAATAAATGGATATTGTTAGGCAAGAGATATTCATGTGTATGTTTCAAAAGCTTTGAGATAGAGATATATTTACATATATCTAATGAATAAATATTCTTTCATGATATATTTGTTCCTTTGCATTAAACGTAAGATTGCATGGATAAAAATAAGGAATACGCATGAAAAATATAATAGATAAATTTAAGATAACTTCTTCGTGTAAGCGGATATGAAATCGTCGGGGAAATTTCACTATTTTTCCAGCGTTATCAAAAAGCTCTTGGGCTATGAAGGATCGTAATAATAATGTTTCATGAGCAAAGCATGGATATTTTATATTTTGCCACCTGCGCGCGAAGCGAGCACGTGAGAAATCCACCCCGATGGGCTTCGGGGTAAGTGTTCCGCCTCTTCGGGTTAAAAACCCGAGGGCAACGCGGATAACTGAATTAGGAAGGTGCGGGTCAGACACCCTTTTAACGCGGCCATTTACCTCTCCCAATTTTCCATCGTCGCCGACACATCGCCATCCACCCTCTCCCGCTTCGTGCTAATAAAAAAAACCGGAAAACGTGAACATCATATTAAGTGATCAAGTTATTATTTCTGAGTCACACGTTTGCTGAACGTTAAATGTTATTATTTCGCCGTTATCGGGATCGAAAGAAAAAAAGTATACGCGGAGTTATTCCGAAGAGTTTGTCCTGAAACGGGCGACATTTTTAATAAAAGGTAAAGCCAGATGTAAAAGTTTCACCATATTTTCTTTTCAATTTTGCTAAATTAAAATTCACTTAAACCATTATGAGAGAGAAAAATTAAAATTGTATGATAATAAAAGATATATAGAAACGAAACAATATAATTCGCAAATATACATGTGATGAAGAACTTAAAAATATGACTGTTTTAAACAGAATATTTTTTTTGTAAATGGTCCAGCTCTAATTAAAACTGATTTATAAAGTAAAAGGAGAATTTTATATTAAATTATATAATTTACATTTTCGAGGAATTTAAAAATATGGAAATGTATTTTTTATAAAATACATTTTCATATTTTCAAATTTCTCGAATATTAATTATATAATTTGGCGATAAATTATTCAGTTTAGAGAAAATATATAGAGAGAAAGCCTGAAGCTCTGGAGTGTACACCAAGCCTCACGTTTGCGATATGAATTTCATTCGCGCGCAAAGTTTACGATGTAGACGACGTGCGGCGAATTTGTTCGGTTTCCGTATCACATGAAACAATCGCTTGCAAACACGAGGAGAGTAAATTTTAGCTGCCATGATCAGTATATTTTCCCATAAAATCACGTCTGCATAGCGTAAACTGCGCTACTATTCTAGATTACTGAATTCTTCTTGTGTGTATGTGCGTGTGTGTTAATGTTATGTACAAATATATGTGCATTGTTTATAAGAATGAGAAAGAGAAAGAAAAAATTTTTTAAATATTAAAGATTATTTAATTTAATATATAAAATTTTTTTAGTTATTAATTATGAAATGACAAAGTTTTGAAAATAACAAATTATATTACGTTTATATAAGATAGTTTATTCGTTACTTGTGGCCGTTGTTTATTTCAGCATATCCGATATTAATTATTGGTACGAATAAATGTGACATTAAAGTAAGCGTAATAAAATTGTAATTTAACATTCATTTTCATTTCGCAATCTGCAACCGAAGGATCAGTTAATTGGGCAATCCCGAACCGATTACACGTTAATTAACCCATGTTTTCACCCTCGGAATTAAATATAAGGCACCCGTGTCCCGAAAAGGAATGTATGACTACTGACATAAACATGCCAGGATTTACAAGATATATAATAGTTAAGTCAAATGATTACGCTTGGAAAAAAAGTCATCTTCCATCACCCCATCGGCATCCCTCGCGATCTTCCGCGTTCCCCCTTGCGGATCCTGCGCGATCCAGCAATGTTTTACCCTCGTCTCTCGCGTCAGTGTTAAACCCCCGTGGGGCGGGAAATGCTTTTCGGCGAGAGAGGAAAGAAGTTTGAATTTTCCAATGTCGAGTTTGACTTGCAGAGTGCTAATATTAAAGTTCGTCGTGTGCCGCACGGGAACGAAGGACTAGGCTTCGGAACGAGGACACGACGAGAACAGAGGTGCCTGCCGCGCCTCGTGCATTAGTCGAGGCGCCCTGGCTCTCGGGATTAGATTAGAATTTGTTAGGGGCGTCTCTTCGGCGGTAACTTCGTCCCAGGAACGCCGCCAGTTTTGTTTCATCGCCTCCGGGCGTGAGAGCTTTTCGGAAACTTTATTACAGGAAGTTCCGTTGGGACGCACGTTACCCACTAGGAGACGAGGTACAAAAGGTTTTTCAAGCCGGCCCGTCGAAGCCGGACCGGAAAGGCTACGAGATTCTCGCCCTGGACTGTTTGTTCACTATTATCCCTGTCTCGAGTTGTAATTTGTCATTCTATTGGAAGAGAATTTACAGGGGGAACAAGTGTGTTTAAATCGTAATGTTGTTAAATGAAAACGTCAAATGATCAAAATTATATTCATATTTATATATCGATAAATATCAAACAGAATTCATGAATTTTTATAATATATACATATATCTGATATATGTATATTTTTTTCCTTGTATTTTATCTCATGACTTCTATATAAATCTTCTATATAATTTTCATATGTTAAATATAATTAATTAGCGATATATTCTTCGATATATTTTTCATGCTGCTAACGTATCCACGCTATAAAGTTATTATTTTGAGAAATCTTATAGTAAGAAATGTCTAACTTAATTCAAAAGTACTTGCGCTTGGTTAATTATAAATAGTTAATAGTATGTCTCAACCGAACCTAGTCTGAGTAGTTTGTTGATGCAGTGGCTTCCAAATTTTAGTTACGTGACATTAACAATAAACTTTTCCTCGGAAGAAGAGTTGGCACGATTTGTCTATCTTCAAGAGATAGACTTTGCCGAGGTTTGCTTCATTCTTGCTTCATACTTCGCGCATTAACCGAAACACTACGAAGCTGGATTAGAATTTGTCAGACCTGTCTCGCAATAACTTCGTCCGAGGAAATGCTCGGAGTTTTGCTTTAAGAAGTTTGCCTCTCGTCTCGTGATAAATTGAAACTAATTTACACGATGCATAATAAAGTTCTTGAAATAAAATGCATCTCAAAATTTCGAAAAGAGAAAAATTTATATAATCTCGGAAAGTGTGTATCGTAGTGTGCATCGCGAGTGAAATAAAGTTCCATTAATCGGAGTTGAAAATGACTGTCCGATGCATTTAAATTATATATTATTTAATGATAAAGTTAATAAATTACGATCTCGATAAATAATTTATTGCCAGAGTTGATTAATCTCTGATGAACTTCGAAGATTAAAATAAAAGAGAACAGTACGGATAATATAATTTCTTGCATATTATAAATTGTATTTTGATGATGAATAAATAATAAAGCATAATTATTATTGTACAATAACAATGTATTAATCAAATAATCAGATTTAACAATAATTATTTCGATGATTTTAATTTTGATAGATAATTTAAGCGATTATTAAAACAATGTTAATCAACTTTAGTAATTGTTTTTTTATATTTATCATGGTTATTATTATTCTGATAAATTATAGCGCGATTCAAAATTAAAGGTAATCCAAATGTGTAAAAAAATTTTTTCCCCTATATTTTATTTTTTTTTTTATTTAACTTGTTTTTCATTTACTCTAGTAATGGACGTCGACCGTGAATTCGCTTCAAACTGACAGTTTTACGACCGCATTAAGTTTCTTATTTTTGTTCCTTTCGAAGCCGAAACACGAAAGAGCTTTTCTTCGTCGTCTTTCCACTTCGACCATCGACGACTACGCAAACCTGATTTTCACTTTTTTTTAATTTGATTCAATTTTTGCTATGGCGAGAAATATGGTATTCGTATAACAGTATTATTTTTTATGATTTATTCCTTCTTAAAAATTTTTTTTACGAAATTATTTTTCAAGAAAGCTTCATTTTCAGTTTTCCATTATTGAGCAAAAACTGAAATCAAATCAATATGTTTAAACGAATAAACATAATAAATGCACTTTGAATATTTAATATTTTAGATTACACAAAATTATAAATTATTACTATTTCAATAAAATAAAAATTATTGAAAGAGAAAGAAAGAGAAATGTTATTCTGTTTATTAAAATAATTTTGAAAGTAGCAAAATTTTTTAATGGATCAACGATATATCGACAATTGCAATTTCTTTAATTACTATCTTTAAATATTTACTGTAACATCACATTAACTAGAATAATCTCGAGTATGAAAGCGTAGTGCATCGTAAACACAAAGTACCCACTAGAGCAGAGAGATAATGCAGGAACGTAGTCGCAGAGATTCTTATAAGGTTCAAAAATTTTAGGATATCCTTTTCATAAACATTGCAGAAATTTTATATTAATATTATAAAATATTATAAATAATAAAACAACACAAACATACGTAAAATAAAAAATAAAAAGAACTATCAAACTAATATAAAAACGAAATATGAAAATATATATCTTACTACTCACACACACATACACATACACACACAAATTATATATCAATGAAACTAATTATCTTTTGTATGCAAACTATTATTCGCATATTCATTCATTTTATTTTGATATAAAATAAAAAAAATTAAAATCTAAAAACTGATTCAGAACTATTCACCAGAATATTCCTGAATTATTTATAGTTACATAAAAAACACATTATATTAATATAATAATATAATATTAATATTAATATAATAAATACTCTTTATATAATAAATCTGAAATATATTTTTTTTAATGAATGAACACTATGATTAAAACATCATTTTAAGAAAATCTTGCTTACGCCCTTGGAACATAAGATAACAATAGTTGGTGTAGAGCCAAGCTGCATAACCATTTTCATAGTCAGGCAGTTTTGCGTTTTATGGTAATGCTCTCGCGTCAAACATACACCGTTACTTCCGACGTTTAATGCGTTTACTCGAAAATTTTCACCGCGACGGGGTGGATAAAGTGTCACGATTCACTACCCGCATTACAAATGTTTTTTACGGTGTTGTGTTCCATAAACGAGTTACGGCCACAAATTCACCTTACGAGACTCGTTCCTCGGTGACGTGAAAATATCATACTCGTCGGATTTTACGGGCCGTGTATGTTTAAAACTCGCGTATTTAATTATTCACGTGCAATATAAACCACTCGGATTATGGGCGAATTTTGCATGGCTTTAAAATTACAAAAGAGATATGATTATCCCTCCTAATGGTTACGCCGAGGCTCATTAACGTAATTGCGTAAATGGCCGCTCGGACATAATTTTACCGAATATGCATAAAAATCTCATTTTGTTTAAATGCAATATTGCAAGTTAAAATAATAATGTAACACGGAAAAATTTTTTCAATTCAAATAACAGAGTTTTTTCATGACAAATTAAAATATCTTGTAATGCATTTCATAATACATCGAATAAAATATTTGAAATGAACACAATCAAATATATAACCGCAAAAAATGTTGCTGATTATTATCTTATTATACAAATGATTAATTATTATTTTGTACACCACAAATCAAAATGCTAATAAAAAGTTAATTTTGAGTTTTACGTACCTTGCCATTTTTTCGAGGAATCAACTCGTAGGGTTCCTTCGCTCTGAATTTGATCTTTACCATTGGTAACGCGACAGGTATAAAAACCAACATCAGAAACGTCTAAATTTGTGATTTTTAATCGACTTCCGGCCAGATTCTTCGCTGCATGTTCGTGCGTCTGAAAATGTTGAACATATCGATCTACATTTATTGCATAATAATGTAAGAAATATAAAATAAAAAATGAATAAATTTAATATTAAAAAGAATTTAAAATGCATAAAAATATTAAATTTTTATTTAATAATAAAGAGATAGAAGAGCTAATTTTAGAAAAAGAAAATTTTTTTTTCGCGTGCCATTCTCAGAGAAACAATCCCGAATTTAACAGTTTGATAATTTTGTGCATACTTGTGCGTGTATTTTCCTAATAGTGATTTTCGGTCGGTCTTCTTCTAACGGGGCTTCATTCTTGAACCATCGTATCCTTGTCGGCGGAGGATCGCCCACGACTTCGCATCGCATATGGGCGACGCCGCCGGCGTCCTTCGAGATATTTGTCAGAGTTCTTACGAATTTTAAAGTGCCACTTTTCGTGCCGGATGCAGCGTCCACATCAGTCCTGCAAAAAAGATGATAAAATATATTCTTTATCACAGTATCGCTAAAATGTGAGATGCAATTTTTTGAAGAAGCTCTATAAAGTCTTTATAAAGTTTCAATGATGACAAGATATATCTTTGAATTATAAAAAGACATTATAATATATATTATTATTATTTTTTTTATTTTTATATTTATAATATGTATTTACGCTATTTTGCATTATTTTCTCACAATGTCGCAATAAATTTGTGATAAATTTTCTATTATTTTTAAATTAAATATCATGCAAATATTATTTAAATATCTTTATTGTACGAATCGATCGCGTTCGTAATCCTAGCTGTAATATCTTTGCAAAAAGGAATAATTAAGGAAATAAAATATATTATTCTTTTTATAGAGCAAGTTCCATTATTTGCAAAAATTTAGGTTAAACTAATCTTAAATTATGTAATTATTTTTATTAATCGCAGCGTTAAATAGATTTTAAAGTCATTTGGATAATTTAAAAAAAAATATATAAAAAAGTAAAAATTTTTGATTCGACGGAGATAAAATATATAAACGAATCAAAGAGTCTCTTTTTACTATACATAAAATATTGTAAAAAACTATGTATATAAAAAAAATATTGTAATTGTACATCATTTATATTATCAATACATTATTTATCTCTAAATTAATTATTAAAATTTTTTGAAATTAATTCTACTTTAGAGATGAAGATTTTTCTACTTTTATAAATGAGACTTTATATATTGGATCTTTTAATCTTTAAATATTTATATAAAATATTTTTCGCAATATTGTTATATTTTTACGCAGCTTGCAAAATTGTATAATATTCTTTCATGACAATATAAATCGTGTCCCCAAAGATAAATTTATGTTAACACAATAATCGCGAATGAGATGTTGATTCAAGATGTAACCCAATTCAACAGCGATAATGACTTCAGAGACATGGATGTTGCAATCAATTGCAGCATCCGGTGAGTGGAGACTCTCAAATGGGCGCGCTCGCTAAGATTAAACAAAGAGGGCTGCTGCACTAAAATGCAGTATTAAATATAAATACGGGAATCATACATTCTTTTTCTCTTCTTCTTTCTCCGACTGTTCGTGAAAGTAATGCTTATCGCGCCAAGTTTCCTTTATCCCGGGAGACTTGATACATGGCGTCGCGAGACGCATTTAGCGCATGTTTCCGGAAACGTGCGCCACACACTTTTTAAATCCCGTATATTCGCGCGAAAATACGACGCGTGACGTGCATCCGCGCTTCTCGCTAAATTCCTGAAAGTCAGAGAATAATTCAAGCGGAACGCGCGATGGGACAAAGGGCGACTTTAATTATGTCGCCGATGCAATTGCATTTCACGCGACGACATTCACGACCGCCGACAGTCGTAATGTTACGACGTGCCGTTGTAACGAGAGATACGCACCGTTTGGGTGCGTCTATGTGATAAGACGCGGTTATTACTATCCATGTTTGTACGCTATTATTGTTGTTTGGCACGGGGAATGATAATAAGTTTGAGAAAAATATTCTTTGAATGCATGTGGTATAAATTCCAATAATTGGTAGTAATAATATAAAATGTTCTCGTGTGGATATTCAAATAAAATTCAATATAATTAGACAATCACTTAGACAAATTAATAAAATAAAGATTTTACGGAAAAAGAGGAAGATTTAAAAAGAATAGCCAATTAAAACTGCATAACTTTCCGATCCTCTAATATTTTGCAATATACTTTTTATTAAATATTATATTAATTATATATATAATATCATAAATTGATTTACGAACACATGTTTATTAAAATCTCTCCATTTATTTAAAGAAATTTCTTCATTCTTCAAATGAAATATTATAAATTTCTTAACTTTTTCTTGAAAAATTCTACAGACATCTTCATTCTCTTATTATTCAAATTTTCTTTATATTATGTATGTTTTTAATTTGATTTTCGTTTTTATTACAAACTGTCAATTTCGAAAATAGTTTATTTATTCATAAGAAGTGTTCTATTAAATTTTACTTGATCGATAGCCGTTCTCGCGCGATGAATTTGAGCGATAGCTGATACGCGAAGGAACACAAACGGAGGAACAGGGCGGTTAGGGTGACCCTATCCTTCCGCAGAGGGCCAATCACCGAGTTTACATTGCCGCCTGTATGCGTGCAAGTCGGCAAGAAGCGTGTGTACGGGTGAACATGTGTGCAAGGCCTTAGATACACGGATGTGAGAGACATTTGTGTACGTACCATCAGCCACGTTTGCACGTGGCAGGACGTGATTGCATGTAGGTACGGGGAGTAACTAACCCCGCGTTTACCGCTGGTTATTGAATATAAATCAACCTATGATCAGGAGTAAGTCATCGTGATGGTACAGGCCTGGCAGGAAGTTCGCCTCGTTCGTGACGAAGCACAACGTCGTTTGCAAACATCAGAATAACTGGGAAGTGGATAATCGCAGAAAGATCGTGTATTAAAACTCATATTTTGTACCGAGATATGCAGAGAGAAATCGAAAGTATTTCTCACGTTAAACAATAAAAGTACACATGTCATAGGATTTAACATTTAATAAAGTGTATCTCATTAATGTCAATAACATCTGTATTTTTTTAATCATATGATATGATGTTTTCGATGTTAAGGATAAATAGGAGCTCTCATTATCAATTAAAATTAATTTTGGCATTTCTATTTTCAGAACAACTCTCAATTATGTCGAAATAAATTTCACTAAAGAAATATGATTTTACACATTTGTTAATTCGCATTAAGAAATATTATATCTATTTTTGTATTCTCTCTGCATACCTTATATTTTTTTAATGCAATTTTTTTGAAGCCCTCTGAAAATTACGGATTAAGTGTCTAATTAAATATAGCAACAAGATTTGGTTTCAGGGATACGCTCAAAGCTGGAGCTTTTCGGTGCATGAAAATGCGCCAATGTAAATTGCATAAATATCAACCGCGACACGTGTGTCAACCGCGGCTGGCAATTTTCGACGCCGGGTGGCGCGTATGAAATTAGCAGCGTGTATTCGGGCAAGATGAAAATACGTACACCGCCTGTGGTGCCCTGTACAGTGCGTCAGTTGACTGCACTTTATCTACCCGCTATGTAAAGTAATTCTATGCATTTTGAAGCGACGCCGCGTTTATCAGCTGGTTGAAGCGAAATGCGCTCTTTTCATTTTCAGCGCGCTGCACGCGGTGACATGCGCGTCTGCATTCTTAACTCCGTGACGCGCGCGATAAAATTGCATACATTTACGTACGTAAACGGGATACTGCGCTCTTATCTATCTGTGCATCGTGACGATATTTTCATGCTGTCTCGCTATGCGATAACGAAAAAAAATTCTACAGGAGGCTATGGCAGAGTTAAATGAAATCGAGATCTTCGAAAGCCTTAAACACCGAGTTTTTTTTATTATTTTATGTGTATGATATAAAATAAATATTATTTTATTTTTGAAGATAACGCAGAAGATTTACGTTTAAGAAAATATATAAATAAATTATTTGTTACAAAATCATGAATAAGCCTATCGAATTTGACTTGGCGAATATCAATTTTATCATCTTTCAAAAATTCAAACTTGATATACGGTCTGTTATCCTGCAAAGATTGACAAAGGGGTTAGAACACTCACGACATGCACTTGCGACACATAATAGCATATGCAACTCTACTAATTACGCGGCTCGGTCCCTCCTAGCGCGCGATGTTTGTTGTTTGAGTAGAATATTATTGCGCATTCACGTACTGAGTGAACTTCGTCGTCAGAGATTTGTAATTATATCCTAATAAGAAGATGTAATTCAAATGTTTAAATTTTTTAATTAAAAATTTATAAATTTTAAAACATGACGGAAACATTGAAAAGCTAGAGAATAAAAATTTTCGTTTTTTTAGAGAATGAACTGTAGCGAAAATGCTTCGATTTAAATTTAAATGAACTTTTACGTATAAACGTTTGTGTATGTATGATTTTACGCAATTATATACATATATTCATAAATTAAAAATAAATAATATTTATAGATCGGTAATTTTGAAAAGATCTATAGAAAAATTTGATTTTTTGACATTTTAGATAGTTGAACACAACTCGATATTATAAAAATATTATGTATATAAATATCCGAAAATTTTGTGAAATGTAGAACACATTAAAGGAATATATAAACTAGACTACGATTTCTTCGCGGGAGGTTTATAAGGAAAATGTGCGTTGGAAAACGTTAACACTTCGTCGCACCGACGGCATTACGTCACTTCCTTCGTTGGCCATTTCAAGCAGACAGAAGACCTTCTCAGACGAGGATTAGGAGGTTGCAGGGTTTCTATAAATAATGCAACGTTTAACCATCCCTTATCCTCCTTCCCTCCCACTGTTCACCGGCAGTCCCGTACCCCATTGTCGGAGACAACATTTTAAGTGGTAGAGCTTGTTTCTCGCTCGCCTGCTTGGAAAAGTTAATGCTCTGGCAGGAAATGTACAAATTGTAGAATGAAACATCATAATGGGTCTTCATATATAAAAAAATTTTTAGATTCTTTAAATTCTCATATTCTCATTATTTTAATCATATTTGTTTATTAAATGTTTGTTATTCTTTCTTCAAAATTCGTAAATCAATTCTTATTTTTTTTTGCGCTAAAAGTGAAAATACACACACACGTAAATTGTAAGAATTTAATTTTATAGATTCCTCTCATATATATTGTTTTATTAGCAAGCAATTCTTTAACAAGCTCGACGAACAATCGTTGAGTGATTTACCAATGCTGGTTGTATTATTGTTATCTATCACGGTGCATATTACTATATAATGATTTCAATTATATCACGATTGGAACCTGGGAAATGGTAAGGTTTATCGAACATGGCCGTCATATTCAGGCCAATAACACGTTGTTTCAATATTAGACTATTCAACATTCATTGGGAAGTAATGCATGCTGCCACATTTACATCCAAATTAGAGATAAACAATTCTGTGCTAATGATTACGACTGATATTGCGGTTATAGAAATTTCCGTCAACAATCGTGTACGAATAATCACTAATAGATGAATTAATTAACACTTGGTTGGCATAATTACGTATCTGTATCTCTTTGTATATTTACATTTTATTTATATTTACAAATATGTGTGCGTGCATGTAGTATATATATATATATATATATATATATATATATATATTTAAAGCAATGTAAATTTTTCTCAATTTTATACACATTTAAAAATTCTTATTCTATAATTCGATCTAATCCTATAATTGGGTTTTTTTCAAACGATTGCGATGTAATCGATTACAAAGACGTTCCCAGAAGGAAGATTTATTCTTGCTTAATATTCCGAGAGAGATGGCTACTTGTAGAAACCCGCAGCCAGGCATCGATATTAATGGAGCTATGTCATATTTAGGGTCGAATAATGTATAGCGATCGCATTGGAGAAGTACATGTCGAGATTGTGTGCATACGCAAATACAAAGGCACGCACTCACACACAAATGCTCATACACAACGAGCCGCATATGTCGCTATCGGTATCAGAGCCATAATGTGTTACCACGATCGACTAGGATGTGTAATTTCAATCGCGTCGAACCCATTACCGTGTCATTATGTCGTGATATAATGATGTAAACTAATGTCACGTGCAGGTGCGTAAACGTGATGTTATAGTGGGTTATGGCGTAAAGCCAAAGTTGTATAACTTTGCAAACTCGAGTATAGCATCTTAGATAATTAAAATTTAATTAAATCTGATCGTCGTGAATTTACGACGGTTATTGTTATTTTACTATCCAAATGTTATCTAAACAGTCATATAGTCAGATATCATATTATCGTAGTTTAATTCTGAAAATACAAAATCAAACTTCAAGGATGTGACTAAGATAGAGTAATCGAATTTAATCCTTGTAGATTTGTGACAATAATTATAATTTATTTAGACAAATTATATTTTAATCTTGTTTAATGTGCTTTTTTACATTTTATAAATATATTGAATGTTTTCGGTACATTTTACAAAATGTGAAAACGTTTTTAAAATTATGATTTTTTAAAAAATATTTAATATATATTTTATGAAAAATATTTTATTTGTGATGATAGTTCATATGAACATCACGGTATAAAAGAAGATTTCGTAGCATGAAGGTTGTATATATAGCTTTATATAGATCCTTGAAATATTTCTTGACTACGACTATGCAAGAAAGATATAAATTCCAATGAAACAGCCAAAGATATATGTGCTATCGTGGAAGCAAGATGTCGCATACGCGTTTTATGGCGTGTAATTTCAATAACGATGAGTGTATTATCGCATCAGAATATATACTACGGTAAATCTATGCACTGCGTATCGACTCGTACGTCACTTGTGTATCCAAGCATGAAGAAGAATAGATTACGTAGACTAACATAATAATATAATATTGAACGAAACAAATTTATACCGTAACAAAACTTATAAAGTCGATAGATATCGTAAAAAATTGTTCTTTTATCTAAAATCAAATATGTTAAAAAAAATCATAAAATACTGTTAGATCTATTTAAGAATATAAGTCATCAAAATAAGTTTATTTTCAATCCTTTATAACTTATAAATTATTAATGTCTTTTAATTGAGAAGAAATGATTTTTATCTCTTTACTCGCGCAATATAGATTTCAATTTTTTAATAACATAGATTTTCAATTTTCTAACCGATCAAACTGATTTATAGCGACGAGATGTCAATATGGAATTCTTGAAAAGAGAAAATTGTAGAAGTCGAACTCTGCAGAAAGTACGCGATTTTCCTATTCGCGACAGTAAAAGATTCATGAAAAAGAAGAAACGTTAACAGGAAATTAAAAAGATATATTACGTATTCGAGGTGGAGAGCAGTATCCCGTATGTAGAGGGTGCTCCAGAACCACCGGATGATGTTTTAAGCACCTATCCTTCGACGAATTGGAAACTTTTCCTCTCTGCCCGACGCTGATTTCGATATTAAATTTTCCAGTGTAACGACAAAACTGATTTATTGCGACGGGACGTCGATATCGACTTCTCGTGGAAAGAAAATCGCACGGCGCGGGCCGCATCGCGGAAATTGCGCGACTTTTCTGCTCGACATCCTGAGCGCGAAGGGACATTCCCCGAGATGGGAATTTTCAAATATATTTTCATCCCGTTGTAAACTCACACATCGAAAAGCCTGTCGGAAGCTACTTCGCAATCGCTGCCCGAGGAAAACGCGGATATGAAATTTGAACTGCGGAATTTCGATTGGCTCTATCGACGCGTCCTTCGCAAATTAGCTTAGTCGTAGAGAGGGTGAGAGGGGGCGGAGAATTCAAATTTAATCATGCGGCAGCCTTTACAGTTCCATGAGACTTGCCTACATGGGAAGTGGCATTATTAGCTTTCGAATCGAACCAATCAAGTCGCTTCCTTATTAAGCCCCGCGGGGTTCCTCTTCCCTTGTCCTTGTCCTTTCCCGTTGTAAAGTAAAAACGAATCTATGTCTGTCGTTCCTTTCATAATATTTTCCCCTTTTTGATATCTGTCCAACTCCTTCTTTCTTTCAACTATATATTTCCTCCGAATAAATATCGTTATTTTTTAACTTATGATTTTAATCGTTATACTTTTTTTTAGTCGTTGTGAAAGGGATTTTTATAAATTTAACTAAGTATATATGTAATATCACTTGTATAATAATATCATCTTATATTTAATTTTTCAACCTTTCTCTAGCTGGAAACATTATATTGTTATTAACTATTTTTTTAAATTGTGATATTAAAATATTTTTTTGACAAATATTTTTCATTTAACTAAAATTGCTGTATTTTTATTAAAATATATTTTCTTCCGCCTTTCGCGCAAGAAATATTTAATATATAAATTTTAATATAAAAAATATTTAATATAAATTTTATTTTATTGAATAATCACAAGAAATAAGTACCTACAACATCATACTATGATAATTAATTATAATAATTATAGAATCCGTTAATATTGGCATTGATTTGGAAATTTATTCTCCTCGATCAGGATTAGCCAATTATTCGAACAGATACTTTGACGAGGTTCAACGAAATATTTTGTCCTTTGTTTTCAAGTCCCCACAAAAAATGCGACAGAATGTATATGTGAAGGTGTAACGCAATTAAAAAGGGTCGGTTTCTTGCTTGTCTCGGCAATTTCGTCCGGATACAGGTAGGAAGTCTTCGGTCATCGTTGATGGACGCGGTCGATAGCAATTTTAATTGCTAATTAAGCACGGTGCTAGTTAGACGGATATATGTTCTGCATTTAATCCTGCGATAAGACGATAAGAGAATAGGGGTTGTAAGTAGATATATAACTCACCCGTTACTGGTCGAGTCAGAAACATCGTTGTAGTCTTCGTCTGTGCTATAGTCCTGTACGTCAGTATCCGAATCCTCGATATCGCCATTTCCACCTGTAAACAGAAAATCGATTTATTTTTATTGATTCTAATTTAATATGATTATTTAACATAATTAATAGAAAACATATATAAAATCGATATTGAAATATTGAAATTACCTAACATATTAAAAAAAATTTTAATAAATTGTCTAAAATTATAGTTTTAATTTTTTTATCTTATGATGTTATGAAATATATGATAGTTTAAGATATGTGATAATTATTTAAATTTAACAAATTAAAAAGAAAAAATATCTTAAGAGATTCCGTATAATTTTCCACTTGCTGGTGCTCATTGTTCAATTCTCAATAATCGCATTAAATAAAGTCTGAAGTATTCTACCAATAAAACGACAATTAGCGTTTTTGCGGTTTCTTGTAAAGTTCATTGTGAAACGAACCGTTATCGATTCAATATTGATATTAAATCGAGAGTGGATCAAACTCAACTGAAGGATTAAATTAATTCTCGCGCACACATTTTCAATCAATTTGACCCTCATCGAACTTGCTATTACTCTATTACTATAATGATGAAGTTTCATTCAAGCATAAATATTTTATGAAATATTAAAAAGAATAGGAAATTATTTATTACCTTATTTTTTATTAATATTTTATTATACAAATTTTATTTTCTATTTTATCATTTTCTTTTTAATTATTCAAAACAAATAATCAAATTTAGTGTTCTTTCTTATAGAAAGTAAATTTTTTTAATGAATGTGCGATTTTTACAATAATATATAATTACAATATATATGTTTAAAATTAAATTAATTAATTAATTAATTTAATTAATTAATTAATTAATTTGTTAAATTTAATTATATAAAACTGAACAAATAAATCCTGATTTACAATTGTATACACGTTTGTTTTGATAAAAATACTTCTTCCATTTGATTCCTCAGAGATTTCATAGAAACGTCTCGCACTATATTATCGTTTTTATGTCGGACTAACGATTTTTCTTGCGTTTCTACGCTGAGAAGATTCACAGGGATTAATACGTCGAATTCTCGACATTCCGCCGATTAAATTGCAGCCGGTACAACGGATATATTTGCCGATGTCGGAGGGGTAATCTCCGTGCATACAATTATAACTTACTCGCACGTCTTCCGGATCGTAATATATTTGGCTAGACGGTGCCGTCAACAAACGATTTCCTCGGTCGACGGTGCCGCGAGATTAATTTGTGAATCATGATTAAGGTCGGCACGCTCCCGAGTTGTTAGCGCGATAATGAGTAATCCGCCAGCGAAAGAGGTTTAATACGGAATCTCACTCCGAGTGTGTACGGTACACATACTGGCTATTATATGACTGACCATATTGTCTATTATATTACGACTGTAGAGCTGGCGCAAATAATACCAGACTCATATTTATAAATTATCATATCTCTAAAAAGTTACGTTAACGCTGTAAATGATATACATGAACATTGTTTGGCGTGAAAAATAAGTGGGGGAGCAATTTATTCAAATTATATTACTATATGATCTTCATATTTTAACATCTTTTATTTAAAATTTTTTCATCATTTAAGATTCTATAATAATTCTCTATACATGCTCTCTCGCAATATGTTGTACGTGTACTTTCATAAGTCATAATGCAGCAAAAGCTATTAACTAATCAAGTAAATTATGTGTTTAGTACCTGCACAACCGAGTAGATGGTAAGAACATATTTAAAGTCCTCTCCCGAATATCGTTTTTCGATTCATTAATCAACCCAATTTATTTTGTTTGTGCATTGTGAAACAATTATTACAAAATATTAAACTTTAGAATTACGGAAAAAAGATAAAATACATACTTTTTAAAATAAATTTTGATTTTTTTTTAAAACTAAATCTCAAAAAAATAAATTGCTACATTAATGATTTTCCACGAAATTAAAGTAAAACGAAGCTCGTAAAAAATTGTTTCCAAAAATATACCATTTTAAAATGCATAAATCTGTCCTAGAATAATTTTTTGGTTTGTTATATTTGACATGTAATTTTTCATTTTATTAGTATGAAACATGTACGCTACATCCATCGACAAACACTCCAAAATAATTTGTTTTTGAGTTGCATACTCTGAGCCATCGATTTGATTATAGTCCATCACGTTGAAACGACGATAAAATATTTTTTGCCTGTTGCCCCTAGAACGTGCTTTATCGTCGATAGACTGCGAAGCTGGGATTTTTGATCGGACACAGAGAAGTTTTGCAAATATTGGTACGGAAAAAATACGAATTTTATTCAGTGTGTATCTGCGATGCATCCCGTTCGTATTGTAAAGTGACGTTTAACTTTGAATTTCGTCCGTGCCGCGAGTTTTTCAGTGAGCGCATGATAAAAAATCTATTCAAAATAAATATGAAAAATCTCTGGCCGATGTAAAATAAAAGCACGCACGGTATATATGACAAATATCGACGAGCAGTTTGCATCTCTATTTCTATCGAGATTGTAATATTGATTGACAAAGCCGTATGACGTTTTTAATATATGAAATATGTAGGAGACGTATACATACATACAATACATATCGATATAGATTTTCCAATTGTGCAATCAGTGACAAAGTACTCTATAAATCAATTGCGGTTTATACCTAAATCTATTTACGGTAAACATGAGTAGAATTTATATGCTTCTTTTTTATTAATCTATATGGATTTTTAATATCAAGTACAAAATTATAGAATTTATATTTTGCTAAATATTTTACAGATGCGAGAAATATTAAAGTTATATTGAATTTTTGTTTTGATATTATTTTGATGATTGAATATTTTTTACATGTATCATAATTAATTGTTTAATGAGAGAAAGAATGAATAAAATACACAAGATTGAATAAAATAATTGAATGAATAAAATACACAAGATTGAATAAAATAATTGTATCTATTTAAAATAACTACAATACGTAAAGTCTAAATTCAATTGAATAATACGTTATTAATTAAATTCAATTGAATAATACGTTATTAATTAACAAATGAGAAATTCTTTTAGTATTCTACTAATAATATTAACAAAAAATGCGAGAAATACAAATATTCTGGAATGTCGAAAATCTCCCTCTCGGCGAATCCTCAGGTTAAGCAAGCCGTGGTTTAATTTCGTTGACTATCCGCGTTGCAGCGATATTACAACGTTAAGCCGCTGGCCATTTCGTTACCGCCGTGTAATTGTCGCCGCGAAATTACGGCCGCGGAAAGGCCCCCTCTTGCGTACTTTCATTCGCTCCCGCTCTCTTGCGTCACGTTTCGTCTAATTCAAAAGTAGTATCTCGAGAGGAGAGTGGCTAATCCCGCTGCTGACTGTCCCCGACAGAAACGATCTCCTGGGTCTCATAAAAATAGTAATCTCGAATCTTTGTCAGGAGCTTATCACACATAACAATCCCATCTATTGGTATGCGCCATCAAAATGACACACGTTATCAACTCATGTCAGAACAAATGCACATTAAAAAAAATATATAAAAAATGAACTAGTCACAAAGAATCTTAAATATTTATTATATATGGCATATAATCTGCAGATATAACATTTTTAAACAAATCCTTTATTATTTTTTATATAGACACATTTAATACTTATATCTGTTACTATACAAAACTTCCCAAGAGGCATTTTAGCAAATAATTACATAAAGCATCTGTTATAAAGATAATTATAGACGATATTATTTGTTTATGCTATTAAAATAATTATATATACATTAACAATTTAATAGCTTTAAAAGAGTAATTACAAGAGTAATATATAAGGTCGTTTAACATGAACTACTTTTTATCTAATTATATATAAAATAATTAAATATTACAAATGATCTCTGTTAAAAAATCGACATGTTTGTATATACAAAGATTTTATATATAAATATAATTCCTTGTCAATAAAATTTTCGATTCGCGTTGTTATAGTTTTGGATGCTGGTAAATGTTACTGACGCGCGACATTATCCGACGCATTCGATGAAACTCGGCAAATTGTTGGAAATGCACAATTCTCAGCGATTTTGATATTTCGCATATCTCCATGTGCGTTTTATGCTTACATTACGTATACACCAGTTGGCAGATGTTGTCAACGCAAGTTTAATTTCGAATTAATGGGATGGTAATATCGTAGAGATGATGAGATTTACTGCACCATGTATAAATTGTTGTAGGATTCAGTGTTTTAGCATTGTTCAGTGTTTTAACAGTGCTCGCTATAACATCGGAAATATGGTGTATGTTAAAAGTATATATTTTCCATCATAGTTCTCTTTTAACGTTTATTTTTATTGCCACTTTATGAATGTCACAATTTTAGAATAAAACTGGTATGATTTAAAATATCTGAATATCGCTCACGGAAACAAATATTAAAGCAGCATTTCACTTTTATGGAATATTCATGCTTGACAATAGGTGCGTCGCGATAGAGAAACCCGAAAGATTAAACGGATTTTCGTAATATGGCCGATTTAAATTGCAGTTCGAGTTAAATTTCACGGGTCGCCGAATGCTAACGCTACCAAAATCCTGCATCCTTTAATAACTTCTAATTTCGGTGAATATTCGCCTGGTGTCGCACGCGAATATTTTCCATCTCGGTGCATACGAATCGACCTGTGTGTGAATCGAGGGAACATTGCTTTTTTTAATTACAGCGCGACTGCGGCAATTTATGGAAACGCTGCTGCGCTGTATAAAACACTATCAAATCGAGAATTGCGTTCGCATTTTTTATATCGTTCTGTATTTAACTTTGTATCCGTGGTCAATCAATCAATCTCTCTCTTTTTTTACAATGTTTATTTTTTATAAACATATATTTATATTTTATACATATATTTTATACATATATTTATATTTAAACATATGTTTATATTTTATATGTTTATTTTTTAATTTTATATCTTCCTCTTTAATACATTTTGGAAGAATAAGTAACTCCCATGTGTCGTGAAAAATAAGCCAATATGATTCACGATAGCATATGGCTTTTCATAGAAAAATGTCGGACATTTCGTCGTGAAATTTCGATATACAACGCGAAAGAGCTTGCTTCTCCTCGATCTGCTGACTGTCGTCGGTATAACAACCGCAACCTACATGCACTGTACGAGAACCATTTGAACCAAAGTGTCTGGTTTCGTGGTATGCGTCCCTCGTGAAAACGAATGCCCGTAGCACGTATGGAAAGAGAGAGACTGTGCGCATGTGTCCACATATGGGACATGGTACATGCACTACTCGTGGGAGAGGACCAATAAAATCGAATGTCATTGTAGTCACGTATGTTTTTTCCCATGCTTTTCCCTATCTTCCTGAAAAAAGCCGCAGAAACCTAAGAATGCAATTTCAATCCAATCGTAAAGTGTGTACGATACAACGCATATAGCATATTGATGAAAATTTTCCACAGTATTTTTTACCAATAGTTTTTTGGGGAAATTTACAATCAACATTTTTTTATCACAATTTTTTATTAAATTTCATTTTTTCGTTATATTGCTTTATTTTTTCATGTCAAATTGCGATAATTAAAATCATGCCAGAATGAAATTTAAATATTAAATTTACTAACAATCGAATACGATTGATACATGAATAAAAAATAACATTTCTTTAAATTATTCGAAGCGAATGGACAAATAAAATAATATGTGACAGATAATTGTGAAAGTTTTTTTTAGATACTTATTTTCTACTCGCGTAAAGACGCATAAACACATGTTTTGCGTCATAGCTTTCACAAAATGTTGAGTAGTAAGGTTAATCAACTCCCATACGTCATCGAAATATTGCTCTCTTGGGCGCGGTGTCTAAATGAAATTTCAATTTCTCGTAGACGGCTGGCTGGCGTGAAACAAAGCAGGTCGGACCGTGTGTGTCAGAAGCAGACTGACACGCGCGCGCCGCGCTCGCAACATTGGCATCCCACCAACGGCGGCACATCACCGACCCGTCATTATGCATTCGGGGTACAGCTTTAAACAAAACCTCGCCCACACGTAGCCGCGGGCGCCTTGACATGACATGGTTAATTCCGACACGACGATAATTAGTCGGCATTTGGTATTCATTGACGTGAGCGCGTCGACTTTTTTTACGTTTTGCAATGAACGGGAAATTATGGCACGGGTGCATAATCGTCGGTGTATTTTAACGATCCCGCGTATAATATAGTCGGTGCTAGTTCCGTTTTATGTGCGCTTGTAAAAAAAAAAAAACCGTAAATATTAGGATCTTCCACAACATTTTTTTTCTTTGAAGCATTACATTAGCTTCGAATATTAAATAATATTTATTCTCTTATTGTTAGCAATGCTTATTATAACAGAATTTTGTTAGCGTATTGTTATAACAGAAAGAAAATATGAAGAAAATATAAAACTGATATGAATAGACATCAGAAAGAACCGACATTGTAAAAGAGATGAAAACGGACCTATTCAGACCGGTGGAAAAATACGATACCCTTTTAATTTAAGGGATATTCGCAGCACAGGCTTTGCATTTAAATGGTCCAAAAAAAAATCGACGACCCCATAAAAATCTCGGACGCTTGCGGAATTTTTTATACAGGACGAACTGAACATCAACGTATGTTTTTTATTCATATATGTGAGATCTTTTTTTAATAATTATTCCATTTATTCTAAAAAATATCCTGTAAGACTTAGTCTCAATTCATAGCCATAATTATGCTTTATATTTTTTTCAAATTAAAATAAAAGAATATGTCTTAATCAGATCGTTTTCCTTTTCTTCTTGAAAAGAACTTGAAAAAAAAGAAATAAACATCCACCAATATTTTCTTTTCAAAATTTTATTCTAAAATTTTATTTTATAAATTTTATTCAACTTGAAATAAGCTTTATTCTAATTCGCAGAGTTTTATATTCAAAAGAAGAAACGTAAAATTATTCTATTTATTGTATCGTGAAAAAAATGATCTCAATTATTCGTTGTAGAATCCGTAATGGAGAAAAAGTGCACGATGATAGGATAGCTCGTCCATGACACTTGCGCGGAGCGTATTTTCCAGCCGGACGAACGCAGGCCGTATCGGCGATTTGTCTCGTCACCCGTAAAAACATATATCTAACCCGGCTGTACCGTGATGAAAAACATGTGTGACCGATTGAGATTATTTAAAACACGAGCACCCCGTCGATCGCACGGGCTTTCAACCATGACTATTAGCGCGTTAAATATGCGCCCCAGGCGCGATCCGCGTTATGAGCGAAACGTGATCATTGTAAATTACATGTACCTTCCCTGTTAACCCTTTTAAGCGTGTTATATTGCATTTGATGCGGTTTCGATATGCATATTATAGTGTTTTCTTTGCGTATTTTCATCGACTGTTACGTGTGAATAGGTACACGTGTTACGCATATCATTATCCGTTGGAGTATTCAAATGAAAAAAAAATAGAAGAAGATAATTATTTATCTTTTTGGAATATTAGTGCTTGCAACACACAAATTATATTTAAATATTTAAATTAAATGTAAATATTAATATCAAGAAATACTTTAATAAATTTATACAAATATTTTTTTACTTTTTTATTATTATCATTATATTCTTCAGTCTAAAATACACCTACTTTCGAATGAAAAGATTCAAATATAAAAGTAATTACATAAATAGAGCGAAAAAAATTTGTGCATTTGAACGGTTAAGTGAATTAAAGGCTCAACTGAACTTTCTCGCCGTGCATCCGATTTCAATGAGAAGTACTGAGTACAAAATCGCGTTTGTTAATTTACGGGGATCGCAGTTTTCGCCGCTCAATGGTCGGTCGCTCCTCTCACTGTCGTTAGCAACTTTCGCCGTTGGACCTGGCGATTAGATGCTCAGGAGAAGCGTTCTCCACCGAGGGAAAACCCGGTTTAACGCGGTGAAGGAAGCCACAACAGTGAATTGACTCAAAGTTTACCGGGTTGTCCGCCACAACCACTTTAAGCTACGTTCTCTCTCTTTGTGCTCGATGGATTCTCATGTAAAAGCCTTCAAACCCCGTTCTGCCGCAGGCTCTGGCATGGACAGTTCCCTAAAACGATTCTTGACCAACTTCGCCTATTCCGTTCTATGGGAATAGTCACTCGAGTTAAATCCACTTTGGTTATCTCCCTAACTGTTTGACCGAGTAGAAAGATGATTTTATGTATTGAGATTACGTTGTGTTATTATTTTCAATATATTATTCATATTAAAATTAGCAGTCTACTTTAAGAATAATACCGCAAATAGATTTTATTTCCATCAAAAATTAATATTTTTCTTCCAAATGTAGTCATTTAATTTCATACGGAAAATATATATTAAATACAAGAATAAATATAGAGAAATTAATATAGAGAAATATTTTGAAATATTTTAAAAATGTATAAAAATGTCTTTTTTAGGTATTTTACTCTGCATGCATTAAATATATCAATATAATGAGCCAATCGAGTGGAACGCAATTTACTCATATCATACAAATGTATCCTTGCAATGCACAAATGTATCCTTGCAATGCACATTATGTCGCGAAACGAGACGCGAGCGTGTAATCCGCGGTTGCAGAAAAGTGCGAACATTCATAAAGTCGGTACGTGCCGCTCGTTGTTCGTGTGTAGTATAAAAGAAATCGGAAGGAGTTGCGATAAATCAGCGACCGCGACGCGAGTCGTCGACCGCGAACAGCTTTAAAACGCTCGGCGCACCGCTTTTTTAAAGCTCACCGTTGCACCGTTGCACTACGTCCGCGTTGGACCGCACGAATTCGCATTAAAGTTTCATTTCGCGTTGACGCTGCCCATATAATTTCACGCTGAACGCGCGCGTCTTACGTAACCTAGTGTGTGTATATGCGAGCCTCGCCTTTAGAAAATTTAATTTTGCCACGGACGCCAAAGATAAACGCCACGTGATAATCGAGCACGTGCCTCGGCATACCATGTGGAAAGCTTTTTATCTTTTATCTGTTTTTCTGAGAAGAATGATGTACATATATAAACTAAGACATCGCAAAGTTTGAATTCTTAATCGGAGCAAAAATAAGCTTTAGTGTTCATTATGAATGTTATATAAGAAGCAATTTTATATAATATAATTTTTAATAATTTTTAATAATATAATACTATTATATGAGAAGCAATTTTTCTTTAGTATAATAATTATAATAATTTTATTACATACTTGAATTAGTGATTTTTATCTAGTATAATAGTTATAATTTTGTTTATACATATTTGAATTAGTGAAACATTTATGTTACTAGTAAATTATCTTATCATAATAATTATCTTCATGAATATAATTATTATGAAATATATATAGATATCTACGCCATTGCTGCGGGGTACATCCGGCTTCTATAATGCACTCACTATGCGAGAACCCGTAAATACCGCGGAGCGAAAGACCGACTAGACTGCGCCAACATCCTCCCCTTCGCTATTGTGATGCCCCGTAATAATCGAAAATGGCACCCTCTTCCCTTTTCTCTCGTCGACCTTTGCGGCGACGACGTGGTTGTGCCAACTATCAAAATAAAAAGACTTCAACGGCACTCGGGTCGATTGTACGACCGTGAAATATCGACGAAGTTACGGACGCCCATTGTGACGTTTCGACGGTTCGTTTATATCATTTAAAGCTTTGACCGCCCTTATGGCGAGTCATGGACGAATGAATATATTTGGATGTGCGACGTGTGTTTCGAGAATTTTTATGATGAGAAATGGCTACTGGGGCACAGTGTCAATCTTGGTAGTCTTTCATCGATATTCGCAATGCATATATCGTAACTGAAAAAGCTATATGTATAAATATTAATATATAAATATTAATATTTATATACATATTTATTTATAAATATAAATATTTATATTTCTATATATTTATATAGTTACTTCTTTGAGTTACGATACATACGTTGAAAATATGGAAGATCAGTAGAAATTAATACGTCCCAGTAACTATTTTTAATGATAAAAAATTTCGAAACATACACAGAGACACACATAGATATACATATATATTTAATTTAGTTCTAAATTGAACAATTTAAAATTGTACATATATACATTATTTCTATAAAAGTTATGGGATCAAGGAAACAGCTTTTTTATTCATTTGTTTAATTATTATATAATTTTAACGCTTATCGTTGAATTTGGTAAAGTTTAAAAATGTTAAAGAAAGAACGTATTTCGTTCTATCTTGTTCGTGACAAGAAAAACAATGTATCAACTAGATAGGTAAACTCATGGGCGATTACACTAGAGAACCGCTGATCCGGCAAATTCGCATGCAGCACTCGGCGGTTCCGTGGTATACTTTAGTCCTGGCACAGAGATGATGTCACGCATTAGATACGGTTATTGATCCTGACTAAGAAATTACTTTTTGCTTATACAGTATATGTCGCTCTATACTCTTGCGTGCTCTCTTCTTCGCAATAATTATGTAATCTCTTATAGAAAAATTTCTTTATAGAATTTGTAAAGTGTAGAAATAAATACTTGAAAATATTGTTTATCTTACGAAGCAGTGGTGATTGTAACTTCTGTTTGCAATCGATTTGAACTTTGCATCCAGGAAATCTATGGCATCTTATTTAGACGCGAACAATCACTGTTGTCGAGCGAGTACTCGCCGGTTGACGGTTCGCGAGGAGGCATCGAGAGCCAAGGGAGAATCTTTGGGAGATCCTTCGAGTCGCCTCAAGGACAACGACTCGGTCGGAGGAAAACGGGCTTCCTGAAAAGGCGTCGCTGGCGCGGGATTACCATGAGAATAAGGACCCGCTGTCAGCGGTGTCAAAATACGACCGTACCTTCGTATAAACGGCTCGGTTCGGTTCGACTCGGTTTGTCGCGTCGACCCGAAAACGTGCCATTCAAAGACGAGACTGCTGTGCTTGGCCCGGCGCGACTTAAAAATTGTACACCTCGAAGAAATGCGACTCCCGCTGTAAAAGGACCGATTACATTCCGGCTGCATAATCGCAAGGGTCGCGCGGATCCTTTAGAAAACTTAATTCTTGGCTATGGGCGCTATATTAGGGGCCGCATCCCTTCTAGATTTCCTCAAGATGGATGAGAAAGGTTCAATTAAGCAGCTTTATTGACGTAACTTTTAAGAAATAATTAGTTGTTCGCATTGGAAAAAGGGACTTTATAATGTACTTTCTAAAGAATCATTTTAAAAAGTTCAATTTTAAAAATTCTTAAAACTTTTATGCAGAATTTGTTATATTTAAATATTGTTTAAATATAAAAATCAAACATGATAAAATATATATAAAATCCAATTTAAGATAAACGTAATATTTATATAAAAGATATATGTATTTAAATAATACAGAATTTACATCATTGGCGACTAGAAAATTTATTTGTTCAATAAAATGCATAAAACACTTGAGAATGAAAATTTGCAGAATTGTATCGTAAATAATTTATTTTCGTCATGTATTGAATGACACATTAGATAAGTTTTCCTAAACGAGTCAACAAAAAGTAAATTGCAAAGTTTATTCGTGAGATAATCTCAGAGTTCAACAGAGTACAACGGATGAGATACTTATTGTACTATTCAGTAATTCTATGCTCAAGTATAATGAGATCAGAACTGGCAGCGGAAAAGAGAGAAAGGGACTAGGAAGGGAGATGCAATGTACTGCGCGAAATGGGGAACGCATGACGCAGAGAAATGGCGTTTCTAAAGAAGGCGCGAGAGGAACATCTGACAAGCCTCACAATGCTCTCGCTCGGTACGCCCTCCTGAATTTATGCACGCGTCAAAGTCGTCGTGGATATGCCGCCTTGGTATGCGGTTCCTTGGGCGCATTTGTTGCGTACCACAACTGCCGCGAATGCGATCGAGAAGGAAAGGAAGCAGCGTCAGCAGCGAAGCTGACGGAAAATCTCGCGATAATCCCGCGATCAGAAAACGCATCTCGAGTTTGCCTCGAAACTTATTCTCTCTGTCGTCTTGAAAAATATATTTTAGTATTATATTTTTCATTTCACACATTAGTTTTTTTAATGACATACTTTATTATTCTTTAAGAATAATAAATTATATGTCATTAAAAATTTATTATTCTTTAAGAATATTATACGTATCAATATATTAGAGATATGTTTCATTTTTGTCTTTCATTAAAAAGACACTAAAAAGTTGCGAGAGATGATTATAACAATACCAAATTTGTAGAATTTAATTAATTAAAGCGCCTTCATAAGGATTCAATTATATCAAAATATAACATGGCATGGATCGAAAGGCGTATTGATCAACACGACCACATTAATTTTCCCATTCTCACTAAGTACATAGATATATCCATATGATCGGGAAAATTGCAAATTGCACTGACGCATAGTACGGTAGGTGGAATTAACCGCGATATAATTTAACGCATGTCTCAATCAATCGAATTAATCGGGCTACCCCCCTCCCCCATGCCTCTCCAATAGCGTTCTACCAATATTGCAACACGTATATCCTAACGGGAATCATAATTTTGCTTGGCAGCTGCATGCGAGAAAGAGAAGAGGCTGACAAGCGTTGAACTGCGACGTCTCCTGCAATCAAATTGAGATAAATTACGGGTAAAAGCCGCACATTGTTCCATCCAACCTCTTCCACTTCTTTCTATCTCGCACTTTTTCCTCCCATCTCATGTTTCTCCGCAGGTTCGTGTTTCTCATTTACTCCACGCATAGTAAATATGCATAATATGTACATTATAGCATAATTTAAGGTGACCAACTTTCAAGAGAGGGGAAAAAGATCTTTCTTTACGCACACTGAGAAATTTTATAATATATATTCTAATTTGTGTAAAATATGAACTAAACATTGTTAAAGGTAAACTCAACATTTTAATGCATTAAAAAAATCTAAATATATAAATCTGAAATGTTTAAATAACAGTAAAAATATATCTATAAACAAAAATTATCAATGTAATTTTGTTATCTTTCTTATATATATTTTCTATTTAATAAAATATTCGAGAAAAGGACTTCGCTTTTGAAAGGATTAAGGCAAAATGCATAGAAGATCTTTGTCTTGGAGACGATCACGTTTCGTTGATTTTACGTTTAATTTCGCACTCGCGTTACGTGAGTCACATTTTCTTCGCGTTTTGCGAGGACCGGCTGGCGGAGACAGGAAGAGAACCGGGTAACGCGATCTTTCGTTACCTCCGGCGGGAAAAGGAAAGGGAGAAGAGGGAAGGACAACCCGTGCCATATTTCAGAAGCACGTCCCACGTTAATGCAGTAATTTCGCAGATAGCGAATTTTCCTGTAACCCAGCGCTAATTGCCGGCGAGAGAGTACAGGACGACGTAATATCGTCGTCTCCGGTGAGAGAGTGCATTCTCCGGAGGAAACGGAGGTCATATACGTGTATGTGTGTGTATGCATCTATAAATAGACGATCCCGCATAATTAAAGGACTACGCCGGAAAGAGAACATAGAAACGAACCGGCAAGTTTTACGTACTTTCGCATCTTCGTGAAGTGAGTTTCTAAAATTCGTCTACTTTGTTTTCTGTAATTTTGTCTAATTTCGAAGGCTGAAGTTTGTCACACGCACACCTTCTTTTGTGATTTCGGAAGCATGCTTTCGTTGCTAATTAATTCCCATTTATTATAGTCCCAAGAGAACGCATGAGACAGACAGTCGATATGAAAATAGGAAGAGAAAATCATAATTCTATTTCTTAATAATTCTGTTTCTAATTAGAGCTTGATACTATTTCGGATTAAAAGCACAAAGATTTAATATTTGTTAAACTGTTCAATAAATAATACTTATCATACTTTCTTATAACTATTAATTTTTCGTTTTTTAGCTAAACAAATTGCTATAATTGCAATTTTTCTTATATAATATTTCTTATAAATATTTCTTATATAATATTCAATTTTATTTTTTTAATATATACTTTAATATATATTTTATTTTTTAATATATTAGTATAATGTATATAAAAAGAGCTTTTTAAACTTTTAAGCTTTTTTATTAAATGCTACGAAAATAGTTACTTTATGACTTAAATAAATGTTTTCAACACAGTCACATAAGTCCGGAAGTTTATAATTTCGCGTGTGATACTTGTCGTGTGAGACTCAGACAATTAGCTACGTTTCCCCTCCGACAAACTCGTACTTGTTAGGGAAAATATTCTTGCGATAAAACTCCTCAGGTGTCAGCCAATAAAAATTCGGAGTCGGCGGGAACTGAAAGAGTGTATATACACATATATATGTACATATGTATATATTTGTATAATGTATATATACTTAGCGTATCGTGTCGCGTGAGTACGGAAATCTTGCGTGCCGCATGTCACTTACGCGCCACGGTATATATTTCCGCGCCCAAGTGCGTTGTCGCGCGTGTCCACATGCGTATTTATGTATACGCCACAAAGTGCAGCGAGGTGAGTGGGAAGAAGGGAACGGGAGTACGAAACATAGTTCTCTTATCTGCGTGCATATTGGCGGATTATTCAGACTGCCGACACCACCCTCGACTGTCACGTCGTGTAACTTCGTACTCACTTTCGCAGCGAGTATCAGCGTATCAGCGTCAATTGCGCGCGCGCGCACGTGCGTACGTGCGTGCATGCGTGCATGCGTGCGTACGTTTCGGGCGAGTCGCACGAAAAGTCGAGTTCCGTATTTACGTAAATGCATGATAAAAGCGAAAGAGACGAGGGAGGAATCGCGATGACGATCTCGGCGGTGTTGTCTGACGAGTCCCTTGGAAAAGTTAAAAAATACAAAATATTTGAAAAAGAATAATTTCGGTTCAAATTTATTAATTCGAGCGAAACTTTTGAGCGTCTATAAAATGACTTAACAATAATGATACGTCTTATTTATTCTCTATTGTTCTTTCATGATTTTATGTCACGAGATTAAAATAGTTTTTATAGTAATCAGTTAAGAAAAATAATACGTTTGCAAATAATAAGAATAATGAAATAATTTTGAAAATTTAGGAAAACTCAATTTTTCCAATAAATATTAAATAATAAATATTTTTTATATAACTTTCTAAAACATATCTATTAAAAGGTTAATAACTATAAAACGAACATGGAATTTATATGCGTACTTCGAGAAGCGAAGAAGAAGATTATTGTTTCCTTTTCGTCGAGAGAACATTAATCTTGAATTCCCAAGGGAAAAACGATGATTAATGGCGAAATTTTCAACGCGTGTGCTAATAAAGCTATCACGATGAAAAGAAATATTATGCGCTAGATATAAAGTACTTGCTGTTTAAAAGCAGGAAAATATTAGCAGATGCTAAATGATTCGCATTTTGTTTCTTTAAAATAATATAATGCATGCTTAACTTTTAATATAATGCATGCATCAAGAATATATGCTAATATATGCTAATCATATTATCATATGTATGTTTAATATATTTTTAATGAAGTAGTATGGGTATTAGTATTGCATCAGGAAAGTGTGAAAAAATTTATCTTCTTTTGTAACTGAAAATTTATAAAAAAATATTTTGAATACAGTTTAGTATAATTTATTATAATTTTGGTCTATTATTAATAAATTTAAATTTACAAGTCTAATAATTATTTTTAAAGTCGATAAAATTTAAATCTTTAAATAAGCTGCTTGTGACATTATTACACCTATTTATGAAATAAAAATCTATAATGTGTCTAGTAAATATTAGAATATAATTTACATATATTTTAGCTGCAAAACATTGTTTCCTTAAAATAAGATTATAAATAAAGTATATTATACAGCTATTAAAGCAAATTAAGTTGCAAATTTTATCTAGAATATTTTCGGATTACATATCAGAGAGTTAATATAAAAGCCGCGGAATTTTCATTCTGGAAGTGTATATCCCAATATTACGAGATACATCCTATTGATATAATTCCTCTCGCATCGCGACCATCCATGTCGATCACAAATTAACTCGGTTTAATTAATGTCTGTTCTCCCGAGCGCCCTGCTCAGCCCGTCGTTTCCCTCCCTCGCCATCCAAGATTCGTCGATGCGAGTAACTCCCGGAAGGAAAGGGATGGAAGAGCACACCACGGATACCCAGCAACAACCGATATCCCACTCCTTCTCATAGCGGGACGAGCACAGAGGTGCACTTCAATTAATTGCGCGCCGAAAGACACGCGAACGCGCGGGCCCTTTTTTTGCGAAGATCTTTTTTGCACGAGAAGCGATACCGCGTTTGAAACGTGGCGAGGAATCGATAGATACGTGCTTCTCCTCCTCCTGCCCCCTTTTTGTCCTCGACATACGTGGAGATTTAAAACGACAAGCGACCACAATGGCACAAATGCAATAATCGTGTGTGATAAAGAGAAGAGAGAGGGGGGGGGAGAGAGAGAGAGAGAGAAGAGAGAGAGAGAGAGAGAGAGAGAAGAAGGGGAGAGGAAATAGGGAGAGGACGAAGTAAAAGTCTGTTCAGTTGTTTGACATCAAAGAGAAGTTTTGTCGCATGAATAAAGAAGAGATGGCAAAATTTGAGAGGTGAAGAAAAGGGATAGGGACGAGATCTCGCCGCATAAAGTATCTGCGTGTGCTCTGCATCCGTTGCACGCATCGCACGTACACGGAAACGTGCTCTCCGTCTCGTCTTTTTTTCTTCTCCTTTCTGGACCTCCAAATTAGATGGACGTAAAGCGAATTCTAAAAAAGTATCTAAGTCCGATCGTAAGATCTTTTGATCGTTCAGTATTTAATTTATCTGTCCCCGGCTAATTCGTCGCATTCTTCTAGCGAAAGTGAAGAAAGGGAAGAAGAAGAGAATTCGCGATTTTTTAGGAGATAATGCACTTCCTGCCCAGTCACCAATTCGCTCGTGTGAATAATTATGTCCGCTTCTGGTGCTTGAAATTCGAATAAAAATGCTGATTTTCGCGATAAGGAGCATTTATGGAACCACTGCTTTTTAAATGCGATTTAACATCATTCGTTATACTTATAAAACGGTTTTTTTAAGTTGTAGCAAGTAATCTTAAAAATTCGCCACAACTATAATTTTCCTAATATATGTACGTTTTAACCAATTTTTATTTTAATTTTTTTACATTTGAATATCATAATTTATAATGGCTTTTAAAATAGAGTTGTAAACATGTTTGTTGGAAACAAAATTTTAAATGAAAGTTCGGCGAAAATAAAAGCAACACACACACACACACACACACACACACACACACACACACATATACATATATATATATATATATATAAATTTAAAAAATTAGATAAAAATATATATTTTATTTTCTGACATATTTACATATTATTAAATTCGTAAAATTATTTGAAAAATATATTTACTTAATATAACTAAAATATGGTGATAATGGATCAGAATAATTTAACATGTAACCGTTAAGTGCAGAATATAATATCGACTCTTTCGGATAATATCATGTGGCGCGGAAGCGAAGTCTTCTTACTCAAAATGAAGTCTCCAGCATCATTAAACGCGAAGGATTCTTCCAATCGCGCGCGAAAACTAATGAAAAGGATTTTCGCCTGCCAACTTACTCTCTTAGATCACGCTTGTACCACCGATCACAAGGACGGAAACGAATCATGAAAGATAATACCGATTCGATGATAATTACACGCAAAGAGAAACGAGATTATGAACTATGAGAGACGCGATTTGTAAGAGATATCATTCAGTAGAACAAGAGGTTGGGAACGACAAGGAAAGCAAAACTTTGCATGGGCGCCATAAACGATTAATGCAAAGAGATACAGCTATCTTTTTTTAAACAAGAAGAAAAGATTTTTTTTTAATTTTATTAAGAGGTATTCATCCTGCGCAAAACAATTTTTATATTAATAAATATTTTAATTAAAATAAATAGTAATTAAAAATTTTTTCTTTGCAACAACATATGCAAGTCCATATCGCGCTAATTATACTTGTATTTGACATGCTAATTACAATCATTTCTCGTTACGACGAACAAATAAAATGTTTTTCAGGACTATGATTATTAAATCTACGAAAAAATGATTGAAGAGACAAAATCGATATTATAAATTAGTTGAATTTTTTCGAGAGTAGAAAATAATTCACATAATAAAAATTTAAAAAAGAGAATCTTTATAATGTAGAATAAACAATTCAACTTTAGAGGCGTTTCGCTTTTGTTATTCTAAGCATGAATGGAATATAATCATAATGAAAATACTATCGTTTTAATGGGATCATGAGAAAAAAAATTTATCGTATTCAACTCCGATGGAAAATCTCGGCGACGCCCATGGCAGAAAGATAGAGCAACCTCGTCGATATTCCGCGACTTTATCGGCCCGCGGAATAATTCATGAAAGAGGGCGGATAGTGCCAATTATAAAATAACGAACCTGTGCGCGAGAGAAAGAAAAATGGTAGAGCGAAAAGGGAAAGGGCGGAAAAGAAGAGGAAGAAGTTTCCCCTTTGTGTATGGATCCTTGTCGCAGAACGTGCTCTCCTGCGAGTGGACGACCCTTCAAAGGCCTTTCTACCTCCCCAATCCCGTTCCGGCCTTTAGTACTCATCGTCGGTTCTCGTTTCGATGGAACAAATGAAATGTTTTTTAATTCGCGATATCCCGCGTTAAAACATGTCTCTCTTCCGGAGACCAATTCTAGACGTCACTCGCAGAAAACCATCGATTTTGCCGCGCAAGAGAGAGGCAAGCAGGACTCTATCTTTATTCTACAGAAATTCTTTCGGTTTTAATTAAACTTTAATTCAGCTCGTTCCAACCAACAACCTTTATCGTAAGTTTTACGATCGTTCAACTTTAAATTAGATATCACATTTAGTATAACATATATATATATATATATATATATATATATATATATATATATATATATATGTAACGCATATCATTATTTTCTTTATATTGAAAAGTTAATATAAAGATTTTTTATTTACATTTATTTTTTTTTGTAATTTTTTATTTATATCGCGAAGACTAAATTTCGATAATACGTAAAAATTCATGCATTTTATATACGTAAGATAGAGTTTAATAAAATTTAATTTTTATTCTCTTTTAAGCTCTCTTTAAATTTTTTTATTCATTTTTTATATAAACAGTAAAAAAAATTTATTTTTTTTGTCATTATAAAATTTCTCAACTTCAGCCTCAGCTGCTACCGTCGTAAAATATGTCCTCGCGATTGCATTATGAATTCTTGAAATATCCGTTTTTTTTTTCTCTGTACGACACGTATGCATTGAAAAGTGTCCAAGGGTGGATTTCCGGATCGTCTCCCCCTCAGCCCAATTCCAGATGTCACTCGCAGAGAATCGTTTTATCCTCCACGTCCGACACGGGGGTCCTCTTTCTTGTCCAGCCAGAATTTTTTTGGCTTTAATTAAAGTCCGCCGCGCGAGACAGTGAATTAAGCGGACGGCTGATTTCAGCCGTTGCCCTTCCATGGGGTGCCGAAAATAAAACAGGGAGAACGGCGACACGCGAATAGTTTTTAACGCCTCGTTAAATTTTCACCGCACTTTCCGCGTCCGCGCGCGAAGGTGCCAGACGCGAGAAATTTAATTTAATCTTGGAATGCCAACAGACGTAATCGGTAGTCTCGTTGCGGTTTTATACACGTGCCGCGTATTTCCATTTGACCATTGCTATATTTGTCGAAATTAAATTATTAATTCAATTTAATAATTTCTCCATTCAATTTTTATAATCTTTAATTATATGTAAAATTGTATTAATATTATTAAAGGATTTTTAATTTTTCTCTCTTGAAAGATTATAGAAATATAAAATTATATTAGTGTTAATGGCAAATAATTTCACGTTGCTGTTTCATTGTAAATTTATGTTGATAGTTAATGATACCTCGGGAAATATTGGTCAAGGTTTAGTATCACATTCGACATCGTAATTTGCCCCAAACGGTTGGTCTAGAAGGTCGAAGTTACTCGGGCGGATAATTAAATCGTTTTATAAGTACGTCCTCTAAGCCTTTTAGGGCAAATTAGAGACTCGACCCGGACAACTTCGAGAGATGCAAGCTCGTTTATAAGTGTACGCCACTTCGCCTTTCAAGTAATTTTTCTCGCCTACATTTGCAAAAGTAGATGCCACCGCTGTGTTGCTTGTTAAGCTTATTGATCTTAATCAAAAAGTTATACTTTATTTGTAAAGTAGATTACTTTATGGAAAATCTGTTACAGAAAATTTTTTATATATCGCAATTCCAAATAGAACATAACATAATAAGACAGTTTTTAACTTTCATTATGTTTAAATTCAGAAACCTGAGGAAGTAGAGAAAATTAGATTGTAGTGAAAGAAATTCTATTAAAAATAACAGCTTTTTTATTAGTTAAATATTGTTAGATATTAGATTTTAATGTAATTGATATTAAATGAACACGCATATAATTAATATTTGGTAATAAATTGACAAATTATTACTATTACTCTATTCCTAGTACTACATATAATGATCTATTATAGAATCAAGAATTTAATTATAATCATATGACATACATTATCAGTTATTTACTATTGCATCACAATTATTACATAAAATTATTATAATAAATCGATATATATTATTACAATAATAATTTACTATTATTATTAGTCAAATATAAACATGTCATTAAATATTTTGATAATCAGTTTAATAATGTATAAATTAAGAGCACTATTCTTTGACTATTTTGACGAAAATTTTGGTTTCAAAGAGTACATATATCGCAAATGTCCTTTCTCTCGTCTGTGGCAGAAATGGTCACGATCCTTCGCGATTTAATCGCATTTGCGTCCCATAAGTGTGCATTCCACCGTAAGAAATCGCGCCGCTACGACGTGTGTATGTGGCGAATATGAAACGTTAATTACTTTGATTCCCGGGATTCTCGGCTTCCGCTTAAACCGTTTTACATACCGCGGCGCGTGTCGTTGGCAGCGACCGTGTCTCGAGACGCGGAAAATCGAAACGAGGGTCACCACGACAAAAGGGGACCGTTTGGAAGCAAAATGCTGCTGACCAAACATGCAGACTATTATTATCATACGGACAAAAATTCATTATTCCCCAGCACGATTATATTTTGCTACGATAAAAATTAAATTGGTACATATTATTTGTGCTTATGTATGGAAACGTGCTCTCTCTCTCTCTCTCTCTTTTCTCGTTCTAATATTATATCATTTAATTTATATCATGACGATATTAATAAATTAAAGTAATTAATTGTATCTTTTTATTAACTTAAATACATCGTCATGAGGCTTAAATTATCTAATATTAATACCTCATGTAATCTTTTTAAAAATAATATATGAATCTTTTTAAGAAAAAATTCCGTGTAAGAATTATAATTTTTTTATTCGATATAGCTTTCACAATGTGGTGAGAAAGTGTTGTTCATTAGCAT
Organism: Camponotus floridanus; assembly: GCF_003227725.1. Taxonomy (NCBI): domain Eukaryota; kingdom Metazoa; phylum Arthropoda; class Insecta; order Hymenoptera; family Formicidae; genus Camponotus; species Camponotus floridanus. The sequence goes on from NW_020229214.1 coordinate 3,824,941, forward strand.
AAAAAATTATACAATTCTATATTATTTTTAATGAAAATTTTGTTATATCTTCAAATGTAATTTTGTCAAAATTACATTCTTTTTCTTTGAAGATCGTGATGAGTTTCGCATAAGAATTTCTTTCAAATAATGCTCGAGAGATCCTAAAGACTAACCAAGTTGAAATTCGAAACACAATATAAAGAAGAAAGAATCAAATATATCTCGTAATTTATTTCGTTGTAAAAGAATTCTAGGATAAATCCTGACTACAACCTACTACTACCTATATGCGAAACGTCTCTTGCAAGGGGTGGCATATTTGCTTCGGCAAACACACTTTAGACGGCTCTGTTTTTCTTTCCATCGAACCGCGGGCTTGCTGTGCAATATTCTACTGTGATACGTTGCTGAACAAACCAGGGGTAAGAAAGTGCAGCTTGACTATACGAAATGGAAGTTACATGATGTGTCTGCTGCAAACGAGATTTTTATTGATGGGAAAAAATAACAGTGAATTGATACAGAGAGGGATAGACACATAAATAGATAAGATAGATGGAGAGCATACGTTTAAACAATATTAAAATAATAATAAACTTTAATTATTTTCGCACTAAAACTATAATAAATATAAATAATAAAAAGTACACGATGTTTAATCTATTATACATGAACTAAATATTAAATATGTATAAGAATTTCATATCGTACATATTATTTATTAATATCGTACATATTAATAAAATCACTAGAACTCTTTCTAGAAAAGTTTACAAAATGTAACAATAAAAAAATATTTATAATTTTTTTATAATTATTTAAGTTATTTCTTTCCATTATGATATGCGTTTTGCTTCTGAAATATTTCAACTATCAGTTTTATATATTTTTGATTCCTTTATCTTGCTAATAATATAAAAAAATACAATAACACATATTTTCGTTAATTAAACGTTCCTCACATTTTCCCTCTCATCACGTAGAATATAGTTTCCCGAGATCGTTTTATATTCACGGTAAGTCTAGAATTTCCACGCACGCACATGAAAGGAAGCAGACGTAAGTTGGCTATGAATATATCAGGATAAAAGCGAAGGAAATATCAAATCAGAAGGAAAGGTCCGGCCAATATACACGAGTGCAAATCCAAATCGAGGAAAAAGTACAAAAGGTCTGTACGGTCGAACGGTTCGCGCCCGAGAGACGCTTCGCACATGTGCGGCAAATGTATATTGTCATACCTCTATCGATTTAAGCCTGGAACCAGACGGTGAAACTATTGTAAACATTCCCAGACAACGAGCTCCGAGAAAATTCGAGCAGTTTTCTTGATGAAATTATACGTAAACTCAGCTAATATAATTCGCTCCAACTCTATTACTTTAAATGTTATAGTAGAAAGTTAAAGTTTAAATGAAGCAATACCTGGATAGTAGTTTAGATTTTCATTATGTGAAAACATTCCCTTTTAAAATGATTATATTATTAAATATATATTATACAAAGGAACGTTTTTTTAAAAAATATCTTTTACATCCTTTACATAATTATAATTTTACATTCTCTTTTTAATATCTTTATATTCTTTTATAATTCTTATATATAATTATTATATATAAATCCTAATGTTATACAATAACTCTGCAAAATTATATTATTTAATTACTGATTGTATATAATATGTGTGATATTATTTTCAATTTACAAATTACAAGATATACGAAATATTTATATTTTGTCTCTCTACAAAAAGAAATTGAGTCTTTAAAATTCAATGCGAGATAATATGTACGGAAGAAGATATTTCTGAACGGTAAATGTATATGTTGAATAACAGAGAGACCCGTGACGGGAAACGTCTCTGATACGAGACGCGCGCAATTTTCCTGGTCGTTGCTCATTTGCGCGGCGGCCGCAAGTGGTGTCGTTCTTTAAGGGCGCGTTCCGCGGTAATTAAGACGTAAAGGGTTCTGGTTAATTGGAGGAACATGCGGATACGCCGCGCGCTTCCTGTCGCTTCTCGTGGAGGGAAGTTCGAGGACCAGGGATATATCCTGACCTGGGTGGACATCAAAGCGGGAACTAAAGGGGCGACTGCACACACACACACACACACACACACTCTCTCTCTCTCTCTCTCTCGTTCGAATCTCCGAGATCAAGCTTAAGGGTGAGATTCCCCTACGCGGATGTATCCTCGCAACCCCTGCGGCAACGACGGAACAAAGAGGATGAATGAGCGATTGAGAGAAGGATTGACGGAGACGGGAAGAAAAAGGACGAGAAGGGAGAGAAAAGCCCTCTTCATGCGAGAGAAAGAAATCTCATCCCGCGGCGATTCTTTCTAAAATCGGCCACGTCATAACAGCATGTTGGCAGAAGAAATTCATTAAACAAACTTGGCATCATCGTGATAGAAAACTGGCGAACACTGGTGAGTAGATTAAACATAATTTCCGAAGATAAAAGGTCGCGCAGTGCATTGAGTAAAACGCAGAAGCGGAAATATATATGAATCATACAGAGATTCTCCCTCTCTTTCCCTTTCACAGAATATAACACGTACTTTATCTATTTCGACCAACACTTTTGCGTGCTATTTCGATACGTCTAAAGAATGAATTTGCCATAAATCAGTTTATATCTCTTTAAGCTTCAGCCAAGACCGACAATCTCGCTATTGCACCCAGTCGCGAGGTGCACCGTTAGCAACACGAAAAGTCACTAGCAGTTGAAATATCCGATCCTATCTTTCAGAAACGCCGAACGAAAATTGCGCAATCTGAATGCCTTATCACGTGTATATAACCAAGGTTCTTGACTGAAATTTATTACACGACGTTACAGCGCATGTAATGTGTGTAATGTAAAACGCGACGGCGCCACTGAAGATCTTAAAACACCTTAATCTATAATGCGCTCATATTTTTCCGTAGAATAAGATTAATGTTATCCAAGCTTTTCCCCCTATTGTATTCGTCATATTTGCCCGCGACTCATTACGTTGGTTCGCTCGGGTTATCATACTCGGTATATACTCGCGCCTCTTTTCTCTCGCGCACGCGACTTAAATATGCGACAAGACGCAATCAGCGGCATATTAAAAACCGCCGTTGGTCTCGTTGAGCCACATATCTCGTCGAGAATCGAAGTGCGTGCGCACTTTCGAGATCTGCTTTTCGTGTCTCACGTAGGTCACGGAACTGACTGTTTTGCGGTGACTATTAATTCCGATATTTCCCCTCTTTCTCCCTTTTCCATGCGTGTCGCGAGTTTGCGCGCTCGTTTAAAAATTTAGACTCCGAAGGAAATTATGCTATCGGTCAACGATCGCTGGTAATCGCAAACGCTACTCAATTAGTCCGAGTTTGATCGTTGTTGTTTGACACGAGCAGAGCTCGCTCCGCGTAATCTTAAAGGGAAAACGGCTCGAATATCGCCGTCAATTTTCGCACGAACCGCGAATGTATGATATAACGATAAAAAGACCACTCGAGCGTTTCTAATTAAAGCAATCATTAGAGCTCGAGACAAAGAAGTGGCGCAAAGACGTCGTGATAATTGCTCGATTGTAAGCAATGAGACGAACGGCGCTTGTCGAGCCAATGAGCCGGCGAATAATTCTCGCGTATTATTTTCATCGATGCTTCCCCTTTCTGATTCGGAGGGTGGAGCGGATTGGGCTCTTTACAGCTGCCCCTGCACGAACCGGTCTGAAAACTTCGCCGCGGCTTTCTCGGTGCTTGGGGGCTGAGTGATTCTTTGTAGCTGCAGGGTCGTCCCCGCGGTTATGTTGCAAAATCCGGAGCTTTCCCCATTAAAGGGACTCTTCCCTTATTCTCTTCGGTCTTCCCGATCTTTTTTTCCCTGCCCTGTTTTCTCCCTCAAAGTGACTCGACACGTTGTTCGCAGACACTTTCATGTCCGTGAAACAAGCACATTGACGATGTTTTCTTTATGGTAGAGTAAAACTTTAATATTTTTTTTAGAATTTTATATTTCACGTTTCTTCGTGTTTTAGTAATTGTACGTTTGTATCCTGTGCGCAAATACTATGCGATTTAATCTCAAAGAGCATAAATTTATAGTAGAATGAATAATTCGTTATCTACACAGAGTCATAATAAATGATGTAATTAATTATGATAATACAATTAATAATTAATTACTGATATTTTGTATATGTAATAATTAATCGTTATGTGATTATAAATTAAAGCTTATTATCACTAACCCTCTAATGATCAAGAATTTTATACATATGTTATCGCAGAAAAAAAAGAAAGTTCTAATATTTCTTTTAAAAGGAACATGTAGTTTTAAAGTTAATAACTTTCAAAAATTAAAGCCATTTTAACGGATAAAAAATATATATATGACAAAAATATATATATTTAATATTCTAAAAAGGATAAAAATGATTAATCTATAATATAATCATCCCCTAATTAATCATAATAAATTTTCTATCTAAAATTGAGAGAAACTTTAAAAGAAAATTAAGATCGACTGAGAAAATGCAACATGTTTCTTCATTCATAACAATCGATTTCCTTGCGATCCTTTTTACAAATGTTTCGATTCAATCGAATGTCCATCGAATCAGACTCTGTATCTGCTCGACGACATTAGTATCCTATCGAGGAACCATGGAACACGGAGCGAGGATTTGCACGAGAAACATTCTAAAGAGATTTCAAACCTCTTGAAAACGCAAGGGAGAGTAGGGAACATAATGGCTACAGTTATCCGGGATCGAAGGGGTACGGAAATCGAGAGCGTGCTTTGCGTTCGCCTTGAGCGAAGTAATGCTATGATGCATTCTTCCTTGCATTGCATCTGGATATTTCTCGATTGGAGAACGAGATTTTATTTTTACATGAGTGTCGAAATTTTATTTTCACTTGAAAGTTATCAGTGTTTTTTTTTGCAATCTATATTAAAAATTTATCATACTTATACTTATGTATAATTATATATATATATATATATATATATATATATATATATATATTTAAAAATATCAAAAAAATCAAAATTATCAAGAAATATAATATATGTCAAGATTTAAAAAAATGATCTTTTAACTGAATATAAAAGGCTAGAACAAAATAACCACCATAAATTAAAAATCGCGACAACACTATTGTTTTAATATATTTTATATTTTCATATAAACTATTATTTTTATTAGATATTTAAATAAAAATTTTGCATTTTATAAACCTTTTTTCGTGCTTTATCAGGGAAAAAAAATTCTCTATTTTACATCGCCACAAGACACATGTGACAAAGTTACAGCTTTCTGAAAAATCAGGAATACTCTTCCTCCGAGCCGTAAAAGTCGAAGCAACGCCAATGGACATTGCCTGGAAAGAACCCTAGAGGAAGGACAAGGATGCGATACGCTTGCAGCAAGAGGAGGTGAAAGCTTTCTTAGATTGAGTTTCGAGTTGTTCGTCTACGAAACCCGGGCAACTCGTCATTTCGCTCGACGACGAGAAGCTGTAACCGGAAAGCAACGGGTCAGGGGAGCGTGGAGCACGGATACTATAGACGAAATCGGAAGGGCGTAAGGTCCAGCAGGATGAAGGGCTGCTACGAAGGACAATAGCAACGTGTTCGGAGCTTGTTCCATCGGGAGTTCGGTTTCTTGTTTCTTGTTGCTTTCCATTCTTGCTTAGGTTTTCTTACTCGTTCGTCAATACAAGCGAATCGATTCTCTTGAGAGCAATGTTCATTCGAGCGTTAGCTTAAGCATATCAAGCACGAATAAAAATGGATAAGTTTTTATTTTGCAGAAAATAAATTTAAATATAATGTAATTATACAGCCATGAAAATAATTACTTTTCTATCATTGTAAATATTAGATTAAAATTTGGATTAAAATAAAGAAAAGATTTCTGAAAGTTTTTTGTGAAGAAAATTATATTTTTTTTAACATTTTTAGAAGAAATGAAAACTTGATGTTTTTAGTGTTGATCAATCACAAGTCACAAATGTAAAAATTTAACAACTGAAAAAAATCAATTTGAAAAAATCTAATATTTTCTAATTATTGAAGAAATTTAATACAAGAAAAATTTTTCAGTTCATTTTGACATTCAATATATGAAAAATGTTGGTTTCAATAATGCTTTCTCTGAAAGATGTCTTGTCAAAAGTTGATACTCGCATGAATAGTTTTCATCGATTCACGATGACTGAATTGATAGAGATCAGCGTAAAGTGAGAAATTTACATTTAAAGAACCGATCAATCATTGCTCTTACTTTCAAGAGCTTAAAATGACCGCGCAAATAAATGACTCTGCCGAATCTATATTCATATAAAATATTGTAAGAAAAAAATAATAAAAACCTTTTTTTACAATTTTTCATGATGAATCATAAATTAAAATATACATATAAAATTATTTTTATAAGCTACTCCTTATTAGCAGCTTTGCATCATATATTTATAAAATTAATGGCATTGCAAATTTAAAATTTTTGTTGATACTTGAAAAGCCAGGCAATAATGTTTTTTTCTTTTACAAAAAATTTAAAATATACCTCACACAACATTCTTTAACCGATCATTCATGAGTGCAATTGCCTACAATCAGCCTTCGTGGCTGCACGCTCAAGTCCAAGGTGGCTATCCCACGATAGTGCACCGCAAAATGAGTAGTTTCTTCGATGCAAGGGGAAGGAGAAAAAAAAAAGATAACGACTTATCGATCGCAATCTCGCGGCTCGTTCGCGCCCTCATCGAAAACCCGATTCCCTGTTGCGCCTTTTATTACATGCTTTCCTACCGTTCGTCCTTCTTCCGTTCGCCGACTTGTTTCACACCGACGAAATCAATTTCACATGAAGATATCTATTCTTCGAAGTCGAATACTTGATCCGTACAACTCGCCGATAAATCGCATGGAACCCGTCTTGAGAGGAGACCTGATCTTCCGCGATCGAAAGTATCTATTTCTATCTATCTTCTTTTCCCTTGAAACCTTGCTAAATTTTTCACAACAGGCGGTTATACAATGTTTCAATCAAAATAAAATGTGCAAAAATAGCAGATTGTTTTAACGTTGAGATATCGATAACAGATTAATTTAACATTAATATTTTAATTTATAATGATTATTTATACTATTAAAAAATAAAAAATTTTAACAAATTAAATATAATATTAATAGATAACATAATACAATAAATTTTAATCTAATTGTAAAATATGTAACTAAAGTTGCATGTGCAAACATTTAATTTAAGATATTATTTAACAGCGTATATTGAGAAATTTATATTTACGCATAAATTTATTAAATTTATATTTTATTTTATTTTATTTTACTTTATATTTTATATTTATTTTATATTTTATTTTATTTTATTAAATTTATATTTTTTACATTTATTAAATTTAATATTTAATTAATATATATTTAATATATATTTAATATGTAATTATTAAACCTTATAAAAAATTATTGTTTTTCTTTAAAAAAATCAATTTTTAATTTATCGCAAGATTCGTGACTGAAATTTTCAACATATTCAGTAAACAAGTTTAGAATTGCTACTCAAAACACATTCATCGATAAATCATTCTTGACAACGTCTTTTTTCATTGGCTGCCGTTGGATTTTTTCTTGGATGATTCGCTTATTCGACTCTGACGAATGTACTCGATGCCATCTGAATTGATTCTCGGAGATCGCGCATCCGCCCAAGAGCCTCTCTGAACGACGTTGACAAATCGAGCGAAATTCATACGCAAAGGAAAAGAGAGAGAAATAGAGAGGGCTCAGGTTCTTCGATAAAAAATAAGATATTTGTTTAATCCATTCTGATCCGCGTTCCTTAGAAATTGTCTTCTTTGGTATTCGTCGCAATATGACAGGACAGTTTAATAAAAAACGACTCGACTTCCACTTCGTTGCTTTTCTCACCGCCTTCACATTCCCTTACTCGCCCTTTTACCGGATATTTATTCAAGGCAGTGTAAAGACTCCTTTTGAAATGTCAATGTAAAATGGCTAGCAATTAACATTAATATGACAGTATATTTTTACCTGTTCTCTTTCACAAATTTTTCAAAGACTCGTAATATTAAGTAATAATAAAATAAATATGTAATAGTATTAGATTATTTAATATAAGTTTATATATTAATTATGCATTACATAATTTCAAATTGTTATTCTTATGAAAATTCTTATGGAAGTATCAAACAAGAAATATCATATCAAAGATCTGTTTAAAATTATAATAATAATTAATAATTTTTTAAGCAGCCTAGATATATATTTTTTAAATATTATAATTTTAGTAAAATTATTTCTAATTATTTTTTATTAATTTATTGAAGTTTTAATTAAGATGATAATGCATAATATATTGATATATTGATATTTGTAACGATGTTTGTCAATAATTGTAATATTCGATACTTATGCAATTTTATTCAAGCAGCTTTGCTTAATATATACACACTCGCATTTAAGATTTCGACTAAAGTTTGTCAAGCTTTTATGGACGCACCCGCCATTGCGATATTGATCTAGGACAAAAAGGGAACACGGCATTGGGAATTAGCTCGTGCAGAGCTATCGAACATCACCCTCCGCGGGCACGCTGTATAATATTCGAAGATTATGCACCGGCAGACTCATAGCGAGGAATCGACATACGATCGACGGGGGAACGATATACGGGTCACGCGACCCTGTTTATCTTTCCCGGCTAATACCTCGCAATGTGCAGCTTCCGTCTCGGCCCCGAAATTACAGTTCCTTGTCCCAGAGGTCTAACCAAGGAAGACTATGACTCGAAATTAACCAAATACATTAATCGGAGTGTACAACTTTATACAGTTTATATATATATAGAATATATAATTATATACAGTTATACATATATGTATACATAAATATACGATAAATACTGTCCGATGATTAATTTTATCATGTTAAATTTATTATAAAACCTTTATCTATTTTATCTTTATCTTATAATTAATTATTAATTCCTATAATTAATTATCGTAACCAAAATATTCAAATTAATTAGTAAAAAATCATTTGATTTCCTCTTTAAAATTTTTTATGAATAAACTTTAACTTATTAGCTCTCTTGCTAATAATAAACCATACATAATCATGCTTTGAATACTGAAGAGAAAAAATAGGGAGCAGAGAGAGAGATGCATTTAAGTAACTGGGCTGTATGCTCCCCGTTTTTTCCGCCACTTATGCAATCCAGTAGAAAAACCGGTGGGAAAAGAACGCGTAGATTGACGTTTCTGTTTGCCTGGCAATTTAACCTGGGGTGTATTTATATTATTTAATACGTGAATATACTGCTATGAACGGAACAATGGGATTGCGTGATTTGTATGCGTCCGAGATCTGGGACGATCAGTCTGGTCCATATGTTATATGATTATTCTAATAGTTCTGTATCGCTTCAAGTTTATTCGTTTCATCCAATCGCGATATGCGATGATCGGCATAAAATCTATGCGATATAATTTCATTAATTATTACAATCGATAGAGAGGAATTTGCGAATTTATTAATATCATATAAGTGAAAATCAGATGAACGAGAAGTTTTTTTACGTGCATATATGTAATCTAAAAAAATGTGATGAGTATAAATCTTATCTTTATAAATTAATTTGTTTATTAATGCAAACATATAGAGTAATATATAGAGAAGATGTAGATAAAAATAAAATCACATTTTAAATCTTAATAAAAATTTAAACAATGTTTATAATTGTACTTGTTTATATAACTTTTTCGTATAATTATAGCTAGGGATTTAAATAGAAATATTCTACATAATTTTATTTTCCATCTTTGTGTTTACGTTTTAAACATACAAATTTATTTCATAAGTTTTCCCGGAGATGTTTCTCTCTCGTATATTTCTCGTATATTATTTCTTGAATTTATATCGTCTAGAATTAAATACAACGCAGGATTCAATCAAAAATATATTACATTCCTTTATTTGATTATTCCAAGCTTAAAGCACGCGAGTCGATCTTGGCATTCGTATATTGAATAAACGATATTGAATAAATATTAGTAGCCTCGACAGAATAAACTGCTAAATGATATTCGACCGAATTCCATTACGAATCCCATTCTTCAATAAATTCTTAAAACATCAATCAAATGGCATAGCCAAGTATACATTCCTTTTGATATATGCTATTACAAAAATTTACATCATTATTATTGTTAGAGAGCATATTTGCTTTCGGTTAAATTCAATTTAATTCCATTTCATAACGAAAGACATTAAATTATTAAATCAAATTAATAAACATATATAGTTAAGAGATTAATATCAATTAATAATATATTCTTATATATTAATTTGTTAATTAATATATACAATAAATATAAAAAAAACTTCTTTGATATATAAATTATAATTTTTAATTTCAAAACAGAGAGAGAAGAGAGATATAAACAAAATAAACTTTTGAATCAAAGAATGATTATTTATCATATGAAAAATTGAAATCATTCATATATTTCTAAGGCACTTCTCCATATATTTCTAACACACTTAAGAAATAAAAAAATAATTAAATTTTAATATTAATAAAAATAAAAGTATAAGCACAAACTCTGCATGAATTTTACTACTGAAACTAAATCGAAGGAATGCAATCTGTATGTTCTCTACTTTGTATATAACTGCAATTTTTATAAGCTCTCTCTTCGTGTCGCTGATGTATCCGTGCTAGCAATTGAGGTTTTTTATAATTAAAGCGTCATGTTCTGTGGCCATAACACGCCATCGCGTTCTCATTCACGAGAACGGACTCATGTCGCGTGATGTCGATGAGATCTTCGACATTCTATGTATCTCTATTATCTCGTAAATCGCTCCAATAATCGTAATGTAACGTAATAATGTAACGACGTAATGAGCACGGTGTATCGCTTGAGAATGTTTGCGATATTTTTATGTCTTTCGAACAAAGTGCAATATTTTTCGCTCTTTTTCAGAAGAAATGGGTTTCAGAACAACCGTTATTATCGGCACATCTCATTGGGATTATGTTTTTCGGCGAATAACGGTAGAGCATGAAATATGAATGAAGAAATAAACGCGCGAATTTTCCAAGAAATGGATCTCTCTCTTAAATTCTCCTTTTCGTAAAGAATTCTTAATTGAATATTTAACAATTTGATAGTTTCTTTTTATACTAAAAATAACTTAACAGTTTTTTAGAGTAAATTAAGTCGCTTACGAATATGTGTGATGACTTGTCAGGTCTTATTATATTCCATGCATCAATTATATTAGATGACAAAATAAATGATCATTTCTTTTTTTCCTGACGTGTATACTTTCCCCGTCATATTTATTATTCTATTGATCAATTTTCTAAAGTTGAGAAGAGTAGACCAAAAATATAACAAAATCTAGATATATCTAGAATGTCATAAATCTAGATATCATCTTTTAATGCAGTTTTTTATATGAAAGTAATTCAAATGCTTTCACGCTGAACGAAATACAAGATGCATCATTATCTCCTCGCCGAATCATTCTCGTAACGTAATGCTCAGAAAGCAATTCTAGGGGATGTCACGTACGTCATGTGTAGGATTACATACAGGGTGTTCGGTAAAATAGAAGAATTTGATGAAGGATATTATATTTCTCTTTGTCAAAGACTAAAATAACTTTTTTTACGAAAATATCACTTAATACTATCTGTGTTCACGCAATTTTTGAAATATTTCAATATTAAATAATTCGATAAATAAATTCAAAGTTAAAATTTCGTTAACATAATATATCTATATTTAATTGAATAATAAAAATTTGTTCACAGTCTTGAAATTCGATCTGTCATAATTCATCTTATTTAATCCCAATTCATAAACGATTAATTTCACAACACTTTTGTTAAGGGAAAAAATTGTTTCTTTCTTCCATAGAGAATATCTCACCTATCGTCGGATCACCCTGTACGTATGTACACACAGATGCGAATGTCCCATATGTCGCGAGAGTTCAGAGAATCGTTTGTCCCCCGACCTTATTTCGAGCCTTCACCGACACTTCCGTTGGCCCCGACTTCAATCTCTGCCGGGCCCCTCACACGTGCCATGAAGGGTTCCATGACGAGTGTGTTGCCTTCCAAGAGGCCTGGGGTACGCGACGAGAGACGGACTCCCGCAGAGAAAGATCCTCGAACGCGCCCGTATCTATCTGGGGCGCGATAGCGTTCGCCATCGTCGTTCCCCTCGTTGCGTGAATTAACTCTGTTTCGCGCTGTGTAAGTACTGCCTCGAATCCCCCTCGTTCCCGCTTTCCGTCTGGTTTACTTATTCCGCCGCAAGTTACGCGGAAATCTAATTTTGAGCTCACGGTCAAGCGTAATTAGATCGGGAAGTTGACGACCAGAACGCGCTTTGCTCCGTCTGGCAATTACCGTTTCGAATTATGGAAGCGTAGATGAATGACGGATGACGTGAGAAATTGTAAAATTACATTCGGGAGACACTGGTCAGAAGTGAAGATAACAAATTCTGTTCTATTATTCAATGTCCACTCTCGATTGTAAGAATCTAAGAATGGATGAACGCTGCCAGAAACACGCAGATATATATTCTCAACACTACACGCATTTCGGAAAACTGGCAAACACATCTCTTGTTATGTAATTAATTTACTTTATTATTTTTTAATTTTTTAATTTATTTTATTGACTTCAGACGAAAAGAGAGAGAGAGAGAGAGAGAAAGGAAATTAGGATTATAATTAAAATTCTCAGGTTGCGTTATAATGTAAATTGTTGGTTTTATTACGTATATAAACCGAAATAAAATTTTAATATAAATGAGAGCTAAAATGGATTAATAAAAGCAACTCACTCAAAAAAAAATAAAATAAAAAACTTTTTAATGATTATTAGATGAATTTATTAATTAGGCATTTCAATTCCATTTTGGACTATCTTTAGTAATTGAGATACATTAAAAAGACAAAGGCATATATTATCCGATCGAAACAATACGTATTCTATTTGATCCATTCGATCGCATAATATATGCCTTTGTCTTTTTAATTTATCTCAATTATTCTCAATTATTGAAAAGCCTGAAGTCGAAATTTAATTAATAAATTAACTTAATAACTAGAGAGTTTTATTATTTTTTTTACTTTATTTTTTTATTTTATTTATTATTTTTTTATCTTTTTTGTGCGCTGGTTGCCTCGAGCTCGGCTAGCTTATTATATTGTAATATTCAGAGCTTTATTGATCTCGTTTAATAAAATTTTAAATTAGTTATATACATGTTTTTATTGTTAATAAATATCTCGCAACACATAAATAATTCGATGTATAACATTATATGTGACACTGACAAATTTTGATTCCATTATGACGCGCGAGAGTAGCAGCATTTTAATTTGAAATTTAATCACTCATACATTTAACGTTGTAAAAAGTTATTAAAAGCCGTGATAAATGATCACTATCAAATTTGTAGCCGGCATAAATGAAGCTTTTGCGAGATAACTAACGACACAGTCTGTGCGTGAACAAATTTTCTGCTCGACCTGTATTAAAGAAAGAAAAAGAGGAAAGAGAAAGAGAGAGAGAGAGGGAAAGAGAGAGAGAAAAAGAGAGAAAAGATATTAATGTACGTGCAACGATGCTTATCGATGATCAACCAGCTGTATCGCATTTCCAGCGACATAACTTGCCACCTCGCGTAGACGATTTGATCAATCGTATTGATATCGGGAGAAAAAGAGAGCATAATATCGAATTGGCACGTCAATATATTTGGCTCTTTCAAAAGTTTTTGATTCATAAAAATTCATATATTATATTTTAATCTTAATATTTTTATCGACACGCCTTTTTTATTTTCTTATACGTATCTTATATTTCGATTAATTTAAAAAAAATCTGTAAAAAAAAATCTCACAGAGAACTCATAATTTTATTCATGTCTGTTAATTTTTACATCCATGCATAACAATTTTCTATAGGCTCGCTTGGTCAGTGATCAACGGCCTGGCACAACAGTTGGCACTGAACACAATGGGAACGGGAGGTGTAACCGCGAAACGAGTCGTCCTCATTTTTTCCCCATCACAGCGACTGATTAAATCCCTTTGATTTATCGCGCGAAATACGATGCCCGATGCGCTAACCCTTCCCACGGTCATTTTGATTCCCGTAGGACGATGGGCCGGCCGACGCTTTCCAGGGCTTCATCAATCGCTCGTAGAATCGCTCCTTCCTTTCCTCCCACTCTCTCTTTCGCTCTCGCGCTCCTCGATGAGAATCAAGTTTAATCGTGAGAGATAAATAGTTGGAATGAATCCAAAGAATGTGTATACATACAAGAGGACTGATGAATCGGCTTTCGCAATGAATGATGTATTTTAGAATGATGCGAATTATTAACAGGCGATCTAACTGTAGTCCTAATTTGCATATAGTGATTTGAGTATGGCTCAATTCTTCGGTTATTAAGAATTTTAATGTCGAGTTGAAGATTATTTCCACATAAATGAAAATTGAAATATTTAACAAGACTAATAAAGATTTGTAGAACATTTAAGTGTTCTTATCTTTTGTTGAATTATTTATTGTAATTTTTATCGACCATTTTCGTAAATGTGTACATATAAATCTCTTCCATCTAATAATTAAATATGCATGTATATAGATAATATTAGATTCATCTTCAGATTTCAGATGAAATTTATTAGAATTGAATCAGTAAATTGAAAATCCATAGCTTGCATTCGATATTTTGCAATTGTATCGATCACCCGATATTTGCAAGTATCTTTGTCAGTATCTGCAAAACGTATTCACCGCTAAATACGATTGTTTGGTTCTATAATCCCTGGTTTACAACATATGTATACAAAATACAGTGTTTAACACACGAATAAACCTTGCATCAGATATTCAATGAATTATGCGAATATTGATGCTTTATGTGTGTATATTTGCGATATTGGGAATTACCGTTTTCACAGGCTAGAGGTTCCAAGTAACTTAATTATTGAAAAATTTGATGCTGAGAATAATAAAATTGCAACAACATTTCATATCAATTATAAGTATTTATTACTATTAATTATTATATAGTATATTAATTATTAATTATGATAAATACTAAAATTAATCTCTTTAATGTTTTTTGAGAAAAAATGTATGTTATAAAATGTTACTACAATTTTTATATAAAAATTAATGTGATGAGAGAAAAGAAATTTACAATTTAAAAAATTAATTGCACATCAGGAATAAATATTTAATTATTTAGAAGTAATAATCTTAATATAATAATTTTATTAAATTATATTTATTAAATTCATGAAACTATCATAATTACATGACGTATTCGATGCAACAATTCAGTTAATAACCATAGTAAAGCTCAATGGTTTCGCAAGTTCCTCGTATAGCGAGGACATAATTAATCCTTAGAATGGCGCAATAAATTCATTATATCGGGTGTCCATCATTTAAGGATCCGACTCTCTCTTTCTCTCATTCTTCGTATTGAAGTTCATTCGCTCGCACAGGGGGCAATCTAAAAGTCATAATTCAAACGGTCATTTGATCCTGTCGCCGAGAAATGACGGGAATTGTACGGGCCACATAATTCTTGCATTTGAACGCCGTAACTCGCGCAAGTAGAAAGCTAGAGAGCGAAAGGGAGAAAAAGATAGAGACACACATGCATATATATGTTCGGATTAATTGCAGATTACGGTCAGTTTTCGTGATAGTCGAATTATTTACAGTCCGTTCAACTTACTCGTACATTTTTCCGCATCAAGCATTCCGACGCGATGAAAGAGCGACTATAAAACTCTGCACTTTCGTTCATCATTCGACTGCTATTCGATATGCGTGGTCGCTCGTCGTTACGGTAAAAATATAAATACGAGGATTTATGGTGGGCCGTGCACGTTAAACTCGAGTAAATCATAAAATGGTACGTGCCTCGCACAATCTCAAGTCTTATATTGTGCGAGAGGGCATTTATTCTATTGGTTATCGTGAATCAAAGATTTGCGAGCTACCCTAATTACTTTGATTATTACTGATAATAATGATTAGCCACTAATTATTGACCAATAATTAATTACATTGATTTAAAAATTAATAGAATATACATTATGTATAATGAATTATTTTAAAGTATTTTAAATAAATCATTTAAATGTAGAATATTTTTTTACCATTAATATGTTAAGAACAATGATCTAAATTCCCATTAAATTGAAATTAATTGATAGATAATTAATATTCAATTCACATTTCTCTTCTATTTTGTCCTTATTTGAAAATATATTTTTTTTTTCGAAAATATCTCTTAATAAAATTGTGCCTTTTTTCATTTTTCATAAAAACTATGTCGCTGAAAAAAAAGAAGAGAAAAGAACGGCATAAAGGATTAAATCCACATAAGGATTATATAATGCCCGTCGTTCACCGCTAATGATCGTAATACCGGTGACATAACGTGCAACTCCAAATAATAACGACCGTATACAGAAACAACCCACACAGAATCTACTAATCACCGCTTCGGTAACAGAACGGAAAGAAAATGTCGCTTTTCACATCGGCGCTTCAATGGCGGCCGGCTCTCAGGTTCGTTCGTTCAGATCCATTTATCTGTATTGTCCGTCAAAAGAGTACGATCGCTATTTACGACTAAAATCCTCCCCTTCACCTCTTCCACACTCTGAACCCGTACACACGAACATACATGGCGTAAAGCCTTGACAAAAGCTAATTAACGATATATCGCTCCATGTCAGAGAAACACCCACGCTGTCTGCCTGGGTTCCTCTCGGAAGAAGACCCGGATTCATTCACGAGAGCGAGAGAGAGAATTCAAAGCGAACCGTGGAATACAATGGTTGACACTGTGAACCCCGGTTGTCGGTTTGATTTTATTGCGGCTTTAACTCCGGGCAATGCGGTGCCTCCGGTCGAATCGTCCGAGTTTGTCCATGAGTTTTTAGGTGCATTCTCATGGCTTTTCTTATATGGCTGTATTATCGCCTTATCTTGCTGCATTTTATTTCTCGTCGGGTAAACAAGCGAATTACGTGTCATTGCGAGTGAGTTACATTCAACGATTTATGTCCTCTTTCACGCTTTGCCGAAGACATTGTTAGCTTTATTTCATCTTTTTAAGGGGCTGCTTTCTGTAGATAAAACTGAGTTACCACGTATCGAGTAACTGAGTATATCACGTATATATATATATAAATAATATGTTTTTCTATATTTTTAATTTATATTTTCTCTATTTTTCCTGTATTTTTACATTTATATTTATATTTTTATTATATAATTTATTTATGTCTTTGCTTTATTGATTATTTTTATAAAATGTTATCACTTTAAATAATTGCATTTTTATAAATAAAAATAAGTAAAAATTGTACTAATTATATATCTCACATTATGCATCACAGAAAGCGAATTCATCGGATTATCTATCAAAACGCAACATTCACTGATAATATCAGTTTCATTCATTACCGTAATTATTTTTACTTCCGTTATATATTTGCATTATAAACTTAATATTACAATTTAATGTGATCAGTCATGCATGTTCATTACATGCATATTCATTTACATACATAAAACGCTACATTTGAATGCATACAATTCGTATCACGGCATGTCGAATTTCAAAGTCGCCGTATGTGTCAATCATATTCATGAATAGTAAAAAATTAGTTCGATAATATTATAATTATTAGATTGTTGAAATGTTAAGACAAGCCATTTCATTTTATTAAAGCAAAGTTGAAAATAAAGAAAGCATAAAATTTTATTATCTCTCTCCAAAATTATTATTCGCCAAAAATTGCGGCAATTTCAATTTCTGCAGCAGAATGAAATTCAGAGACTTTTGAGAGCCACACGGTCATATCCATTCGCGGTTTTCATTTGCAACCGGTCAATGACATCTTCGCTCACTTATCGTGCATTCTACCCGAATAAAAGCGCGACGGGGGCGCAATAATAAAAACTAATATTCCCTTTAGCGGGGCTATTGTTCGACGTTCCCGGCGGTGTCGCGTCGCGCCTCTTGCTCGCGAGAAACGGAAGAGACCGACCTCGTTCCAGGCGTGTACGACAGTGCATGCAGATCCTAGATAGGGGACGAGGCTTGTTGCCAGCAAATGCACTGCGCTTCTCTCCATGGTCCTCGACACAGAGAAAACGTCGTTGCCTTAAGACGAATTCACACGGTTGTATTGTTGCATGAATAGTGGCATGATTGACTCATTAAAAAGGTGCAAGAGAAAAAGAAAAGAAAATAATAGCTGGAAAGTCACACATAAACGATATTATCACATCAATCTAACAATTCTATTAAACATTGCATAACAATTTAAAAGAGAGTATGAAATAAATCAATTTAAAGACTAAAAAATTCTATATAAAATCATAAAAATCTGCAAATAAAAATGAAATTCGCATACTTGTGACGTACATTTATTAATCATCATATACAATTTATGTGTGTATACTAAACCAATTTTCGTCTATTTAAAAATTTATGTTTTCCACGCATTCAATCTAATTGAACATTTTTGTGAAAATATGATTCACGATTAATTTCCCCTTGATTTTGGATGATTCACCTGGGATTAGTCGTGAAAAACAGACTGCGTGAATTCGCCTTTACATAGACTGTTCGACCACTCTCGTTGCCTCGGAAGTTTCTGATAAATACGCCAAGATGCTCGCGAAAGCCACGGCCACTGCGACGTAAATGGCATCAACGAGAGGCGGCGAGGGTGGAGAGGAAGAGGGCGAGGAGGAGGAGAAGTGCGGTAACCTGGCATCGGCGAACCACGGGGGGTTATTGTTCCAGGAGCGCGCACACAAGGAAAGGCAGGATTCGTCGTTTCGCGAAACATACAGTTCGTTATTAATTTCCGCGCGCAGCGACTCTCTCGTTAAGTATTCTTAGTCCGCGCTGCCCGCAAGCGGGCCCTCCGGGACGTTTAACGCCCTGAAAGGTGATTTTCTTTCGCGTCGCGATGTTTTTTACGTCGCCAAGATAAAACTCAGTAATCTCAAAAGTAAAGAGGATGAACTTGTAAGACTTTGCTTACTACGTAATCTTATTAATCCAAAAGTGAAGACAATAAAAATAAGATTTAAATAAATATTAAAATAAATGTTAAATACATAATAAATAATACATAAAAATATATAATAATATAAATACATAATAAATATTATAAACGTTACAAGCATTAAAATAAGTATTATTGAAATTAAATTAAATTAAATTAAAAATTACCAATTAATTAAAATATTAAAGGAGCAAATAGGAGAAATATTAATGTGCCTTTCAAATTACGATCGTAAAATTTGAAAGGCTTCTACGCAAATTTATCTTCTTGTTCAATACTGTTAGTACTGTTAGTACTGTTTGCTTAGAAAGCAAACTTTATCTTGAAATTTTTTCCTACCTAGAGATTCCATAAATAAAAAAACTGTAATTTCCATAACTTCTCCCTCAGAGGAAAATATTAAATGCTTTAAACGTATATTAAATAAAGATTTATTATGTACATTGCACACTGCTTTTGCCAAATAAATTTATGTTTATCTTACGCTTTACACTCTATACCTGGAAAAGCGAAGGATGGTGTATAAGAAATTAAGCAAATTAAAGCATCAAACATGAATATCATAAACGAACGGTAATCTCGCCAGCAATTCCATTTATAAGGGAAATCTGCAATTTATGCGTTTCAATGATAATACCTACATCAATATGAATGTCTTCTAAAACTAAATGACTGTCGTCGGGAATGAGTTGCACTCTCCCAGCGCGAAGAGAAGAGCTTTGTCGACGGACGGAACTTTGAACTTTGCGGTTATTAATTTCCACGTCTTCGCTCGAAGCCCACTCTTGCGTATATTTGCTCGTAGACGATATTCAACGTCGTTCTCGTAAGGATAAATTTCCTTTTCAAAGCAAGTGCTCTCTCGCGAAAGAACGTCTACTCTCGAGCGAGAGTACAATTTTACGCCCTCTCGTTTCGCCGGACCGCGATTGCTGTTTGGGGATGATTTTTTACATTAGATGACTCTTCCGGGTAAATGTAGAATATATAAAAAAATCCATATTGAGGAGAAAATATAAACAGAATATCCTATGTGCGTATATTCAAATATACGCACATAGGATATTCTGTTTATATTTTCTCCTCAATATGGATTTTTTTTTAGCAATATAAAGTTGATTTCCTCTTATAGAAAATAAATTTGAAATATACGACGTAAAGTTATAGCTAATAAAAATTATTAGTTATTCTACATAGATTCTATGCAGCTGCTATAAAGATTTAGTGATAAAAATTTCAAGATTGCTCATCGCCACGAGATGACACTAACGTTTATTTATTAATACTGCATGTAAGACGGTTCATGCAGATATTGCTCATGTGTTCAGATACGCCGTGTATAAACGTGCTTAATTTGATATTATCTTGCCGCGAATTCATGAGCACGCGCGCGCGGCAATGAAATTTCATCGTCTAGCAAAGCGCCGAGATCAATTTCGAGGAAATCACTTTTGCATAATTGAGCATTTTTCAGGAGGGGGCCAGCATCAGGGAGTGAGCACGCTAATACAAGTTCATAAATTATAAATATCGAGCGGTGCGCACGCTAGAGAGGGTTCAAAGAAATAATTGGTTTTTGTCCCGAAATGCCGAGATGGGAAACTGAAAAATTTAAAAACTTTGAGTTTATTACTTTCCTAGATGAATCTCTTGAAAATAAATTTGCGATAAAACCTGATAGTTTTTTTCTACGACGAGATTTCCAATTTATTGAGATTGCCAACATTGTATAATAAATGATACAATAAATTGATTCCAAATTAGTATACTAATCGATTTTGTTGTATATATTATAAATAGTTGTATATATTATAAATAGTAATATCAAAAGTCACTAAATTATATCCCATAATTGCGTTGCGATAAAAGTACATGCAGTTTGAAAAAAATTATGAAATAAAAAGATAAATTCTTGGAAAAGACTTTTTTTGACGTTGATGCGTAAAATAGAATACGTCAACTGTATATATGATTCCTCTTTCATAAATGAAATATGTTACACATTTTTATTCCGTACGATAAATTCGCATGATAAATTATGGAACATGTATTGTTAAACGTATCTTTCATATATCAGCCTGAAGCTTGAGTAAAAAAAAAACATTTTACTGCGCGTCAAAATTAAAATTCATAGTATTCATGCTAAAAATAGAAGTAAATAATTGTCAGATTATTCTAATTTTAAAATTTTAATATTAACTTTAATAATAATATAATAATGTGATAATTTTATATTGGAAAGTCTTACAGTTGAATGCATCTGTTCTGTATTTTATATATTTTAGCTTTATTGTTTCTGCTTCGTAATTTTATTGTCGTGGTAATACGATTTTATCTATAGGTTTACCCAGGTTGAGAGAAAATTGAACTAAATAAAAGAGAAAAATAAATATTCGTCATTTAGATTTATTTTTAAAAAATACAAAGAACGCAGCCACTTAATTAAATGTTACCACAGACTACTTATAAAATCCATTCTTTTCTTTCTTGAAGCTATTAATCCTTGCAAGGAAAGGGTAATTTTATTTAGATATCTTATTTAGAGAATACTTTGCAAAGGAGAAGAGAGAAGCGGTCAGTGGAAGGCTCGACGAGGAAGATACCTCCTTTGAAGCTAAAGGATGACCCGAGAAATCGACGCGGGAATAAATGGCACTTCGACGGGAATCTTTCCGCGCTTTCGAGCCACCGCCTCCGTCCCGCGGGTCAAGACGGACATAGAGAGGATGGCAGTCGTCGAGGACGAGGGGATGGATAACGCAAACGCCGAAAGCCGCCGCTAAACTTATCGGTTTCCGATGTCGTCGTTCGCTGGCAATTGGAAAACTTTTCTCGTAATCCGTCAGATAAATCACGCGTCTCTTGTGCTTCCTTACGCCACCCCTCACCCCTCATCTCGCCCCGTGCGATCTGAGGACACTATTGAAGTATTCGACCATCTCGGATAGTCAGTCGAGAACATCTAAAAGCGAATTTACATTTATACGATTATTCCTTCCCCCCTCTTCCGAGATGAATTGTGGACGCAATGATGTAATAGAATGAAGCATAAGATATTTATTTAGATAAAAAAGGTGTGAAAGCAAAGAAAGAAAGAAGATAAAATAATGTGATGTTATACAATACATCTAGCAATGTTTTCAGTAGCTTTACTCTTTTAGTTTTATTTGCATTATAGATTATTATTATTTTATTATTATTTATATGATGATCGAAGTATATGGCTATTATTATATACGACATATTATTTTTATATGTATATAATTTCGTAGATCTTTTTTTCACGCAAGTTCCTTCAAATGTCGAGAATTCGCGCTATCGATTCATCCCCTTTCCATCATCGACAAAAGTACAAGCAACTTCCGTTCGGAATTTACATCAGTTTTCCTGTTAGAAGAAACTCAGACTACCATGCTTGAGTAAGAACGAACAAAGCAGACGTTCAACGGAGATCGAAGGATTTATCGGTTAAAGCGATGGATTGCGGTGGCGGATTTGTGAAAGGATGATAGCATCGCTTCTCCGATCTCCGGAAAAGGGGGCAGTAATTTTTTACGTATCACTTTATTTAGGTATTATATTAGATCAGAATTTAAGCAATAGACATTTGTAAAAACGTCCAGCTCGAGTTTGCAACTTTTTTTGCGACTTTTTTCTATGATGAGAAAATAAGTAATGTTACCTCTTCATCTTAAGGATGTTTTGTACCTATTTTCAAAATATTGAGAATTTAATGAAAATTGTACAGAATGTCCTTACATATGTTTAGAATCTTGAGAAAATTGTACAGAATGTCCTTACATATGTTTAGAATCTTTAGTACAATTTTTAAATCGATTCACTAAAGCGTTCACAAGTTATAAGGATTTTAATTTGCACCGAATTAACATGTGTTCTTATGGGAAACGTATAACCACGTTGATTCAAATGACAAAAACACATGGAAATAATATTCAGAATTTGTTTAAAATTTGCAAAAGTTTAGATACAGAGGAAATATTTGGTCAAATAATATTATACAAGTACTAACTGGTTAAAAAGATTATTAAATATAATTATTATTAAATATAATTTAATAAATTTAGCCATGTATCTGTCACAAAGCGAAATTCTCTGTCAAAAGTTAATCATTTCGATTAACAAAATTCAATTTCAGTAAAAGCGCAATAAATATTAAAAAATACATCTCTGCACTGTAGCCAAGATCAAATTGCAATATTCCATACAATTTCTCATATTCAAAATACACCAAAAGTGGATATTCGTCAATATTGATTTTCAGCTACTTTTTGCTGGGATTGTATATACAAAACATCCTTAATTTATGTTTAATGAAAAATAAACTCTTAGTACAGCCACGTAATATCTTAATAAAAGATTACAAATTAATTTTACAAATGAATATTATAAGATGTTTCAAAATCTCGTTGATTTCAAATTAAAAAAATGTAATAAAAATTCTCAAGGCATGCAAGGATTGTAATCGCCCCTCCTACAATCAATTAAAAATTTAGGCTAATAAAGTAAATCACAAAATAAGTTTCCCATTGATCGGGTAGCGATATCGTTTCCAGCATCTACAGATCGGAAAGCATTCCGGCGACACGAAACACGAGACTACTTTGTTGTTTAAGAGCTCGCACCGCGAGTTTCGAAGGCTCGCGCGCAATTACGGACGACGACATACCGGACCGTCTGCGACGGCACGTAACGGGCACGATTCCGCCAGAAACTTGGACGAAGCACGCGCTCCGCGCGAGAGAAGCGCGGGCGGACAAAGTGACTCGTTTAAAGTTTACG
The DNA here is from genome assembly GCF_003227725.1 of Camponotus floridanus. Classification (NCBI taxonomy): domain Eukaryota; kingdom Metazoa; phylum Arthropoda; class Insecta; order Hymenoptera; family Formicidae; genus Camponotus; species Camponotus floridanus. Next base: position 3,848,911 of record NW_020229214.1, read on the forward strand.
GCCCGATGCCACGTGCCTCGCGTGCTTCGCGGCGCGATCGCCGAAAATCGTCCGTCATGTTGCGAATAAGCAAAATAGCGAGACAAAAATTCGATCTCGCGTGTCCCACGCCCGACTCGATCTTTGACCGATCGCGTGAGCGTAGCCTGACATTACGGAAGGATACCAAAGACATTCTTCATAAACGATTGTGAAGGATTGGACTAACTTCGATGCGTTCAATACCTTTAAAATCTCAATTGAATGCAGCTACATTTCTTGTATCGCGACTAATATTGATTCGATTTCTTTCCATTGTCCGTTTCTACAGAAATAAACTAGTATATTTAACTGTATTAATCTAAAGAAATCTCCATGCTATGAAGATACTAGACGTTTTCGTTATAAAAGTCAGAACTTACATCATTCTCAAAAAATACGGTTTGCTGACATAAATAAATTTCTATCTGTCACAACAAAAGAATTTATTGCTATTTCTTGTATCTACTAGAATATTGTTTGTAACATTTAAAATTTATTATAGCAAGTTGTAGTAATATTTCGTGGCAAATTTAGATCTCTCATTTCGCTAAATATTAGTTATCATTACATTAGATAATAAATGAGTTAGAATAATTGTGAAGGATTTGGATTTGATCTTGAGGAATGATTTTTATGCGTATCAGTCATAATCAAATTTTATAACAAGTTTGATCAGCCTTAATATGGATAGAAACAGAAAAGCTTTTTTTTTCTAAATTTCATTAACAGTTCAGATGTAAATTCTGTCATTTAGATTGATTGATTAAGCGAGACATATATCGCGATATCACAATATTTCCTATTAATTTATCTGTCTCAGTTAGTTTTTGCACCTAGAAAATTATTACTATGATTGCAAGATTATTTTTTTAAGTGCACCAAAGTTAACAATACTGAATATGAATCAACCTGTTTAAATAATACGGGAAATTTCGGAGCAAAGGCTAATCCGTTTTAGTTCCAGGGATTATACGAAGGCGAGACCATGCTCGACTATGTTTCACGTATGAAGATATTCACGTTGGATTTATGAAGCGCGCCTCCTGCACATTTCATAAAATCTGTGACGTCGGAAACATTCTTTTGAACGATGCGAGCCTCGCTTAAGAGGCGAAGGAGGGGAGGAAAAAAAAGAGGAGGAATTTCTCGCGAGAAATCCAACTCGGTGCTCGAGGCGAAAACTTCTTGAACACCCGACAGACGAAACTTTCTATCCAATTTTATTTAGTGCCTGATAACTCATGGCTTGCCCGCCATACTTCAAGCCTCGTACGCGTCGATAGAGGATCGAGAAAAAGAGCACATTTAATTCCCCTAACTTTTAACCGTGATGAAAATTAAGCGATATAACTGTGTTATCACCTTTGAGTTTGTTAATAGTTGAAGCATTGCTTAAAACAAATTAAATTAAATAATGTATGTCCGTCTAACTGATAATTTAAACATTTCGAATTTCTTCATGAATATATCAAATTTTTACACTACTAAATAAATAGTACAATAATGGAGAGTTCAGATATAGTCTTGAAAAGTACAGCTAAACACGCGGGGAAATAACATCGTGTGGTATTACGTGATCGCAGGCAGAAAGTAAAATATATCGCTGTAAAAGGGAAGGTTGAATGCTTTTATTTTCCCTCTGGGCCGTGTCGTATGTTAGTAACGATTACTCCTTATATATGTGGCACTGTATATATGTGACGTACACACGTCGATAAAATTATGAGCTTCTAGCTGCTCGTTAACTCCCATGCGGGAAATTATTATTGCTCTTATTATTCTTCGCTCCATGCGCGCGTATATTATTAACAATGCACTTTATGAACGCGGTATGTTCATAATGGATGCGGGTGAATTGGTATTTCAGTATCACTCGTATTTGCCGCTCCGACAATTAAATACATGAATAAAGCTTGCAAAAATCTAAATATTAGTGCTGATAACAAATTTTTAATTTTTCGTTTCTATAAGCTTCATTCCAGAAAAGAATAAGAGCTTAATTGGATTGGATTGGATTGGATAAAGAATACAGACAGTGGATTATTTTAAGTAATTCTATATTCTTGTCATGATTTTATGTATTAAATAATTAGTGCTGGTAACCAATTTTTAATTTTTTGTTTCTATAAATTTCATTCTAAAATAGAATAAGAGCTTAATTGGATTTTACTTGTGCAAAAATTCTTCTTCAATTATTCGTATAAGAATTATATCAGTTTTTCTCAAAGAAACAATTTCAAATTGTGGCTACAGAATGTTAAGTAATACAGGCAATTATGAATTATTTTAAGTAATTCTATATTCTTGTCGCGATTTTATGTATTAAATATTAGTGCTGGTAATAAATTTTTAATTTTTCGTTTCTATAAGCTTCATTCTAGAAAAGAATGAGAGCTTAATTGGATTTTACTTGTGCAAAAGTTTTTCTTCAATTATTCATATAAGAATTATATCAGCTTTTCTCAAAGAAACAATTTCAAATTGTGGCTACAGAATGTTAAAGAATACGGAGGCAGTTATGGATTATATTTTAAGTAATTCTGTATTCTTGCCGCGATTTTATATGCTAACGAATGCTATAACGAAAGGACAAGAAATTTTTGGTCCGACTTTATCGTGAAAGGATTAAAATCATACGAAAGAAAGAGAAAGAGAAGTTGAAGGAAAGAAGAAACAAGTCGCGGAAAGTTTTTTCTTACACTTGCGTAGGCAGCGGTGCATTAAAATTCACGTCGCGGAGGCGGAAAAGAGTCCCCGCGAAAAGTCGTACCCCTTATTCCTCCGTCGTTTGTGCGTCTCTATCGTCGTCTCGCGTAGCATAAAAAAAGAATTATCCTTCCTCTTTCTCTTCTTGACGTTCGACGAACGAATGAGAAAAAACAATGTCGAATGGCGTCCCGCGATACTCGACGTTAACTGTAAAACACGGTCGAGTCACGAAATAAATTCTCAGGAAATTATAAAATACAAGGGTACTCCATAAGGAATTACATTGAATCTTAGGAGCGTATTTTCCAAGGAGTTTTTAAGCTATTTCTTCTCAGCTAGAATATGGCTCGCTGCCAGTTTCTCTGAATCTTTTTATCGTTTCAACATTATGTATCTTGATAAGTTTATTTTAAATTAGAATAAAATTCTTTTTTAAAGTTAATTATAAAAAAACTTTCAATTGTGCTTCTAAAATGCATTCTGTGCGTGTATGTGTGTGTGAGAATTTAATTTTCATTATTAAATAATCTCGTGTCTAAATTTTCTGATTTTCTGAAAAATACTGTTAATTTTACATTCATCAGAATTCTAAAGTCCCGAGCAAATTTCCACAGCTTTATACATGTTCAATTGTTAAGGCAAGATAAAGAAACGAGATTGCGAGAGATACAGTGATATTACTCGAACGTACTGAGGTAAAAGATTTAGCAAAAAGAATAGCGTCGAGTAAAAGAAAGATCAGATACAGATCCGAGAAAGAGTTTCTCGCCTTATACGCGTCTCTAAAGTTTTCTTCACGGCGCCGAAATTTCTCGCCCGGTAGACTTCGTTCTTGCCCCCTTAAAGCGGCGAAGGGCGCAATAATATTTCATTTGAGATATCGAGCACCCTACCTTTTTCGCGCGCGCGTGGAGGAAACCGACGCGGCCACGTCGTCTCGGGAGTGAAAAATCACTGGCGATAATAAATTCTATGAGGAAGCCCCTTTTCCCGCCGAGAGTCCTTTCCGCCCGATGATAAGATTCGCCGACAAAATCGCGGATAAGGATGGAGATTGCTGAAGAACGGAACGTTTCCTGGAACGTTCGAATGTACTTCCCAAGAATCCATTTTCTTGACCGTAGAAGAGATAGTCTTTGGAGGAAATTAAAAATTTACTGAAACCATGATGAAGATGATAAGTTTGCTGATTTCTAAAAGAATTAGAAATCTCTTCTGACAAATGAAATAAATAATAATATATGATGCAATAGAATTTCTTTATCGATTTTATAGATATTTTTTTTGTTTAAATATAAAATTATTTAATATTTTAAATTAAATAGCTTTAGCTAATCGATCAGAAAAATTAACAAGTACCTAGAATTTTTCCCATAATTTTGACTAAATTTTTCGAATGAAATTATTTAGTAGAATTTTAATTTATAAGACAGTTGTAAGATATTTATTATTAAACATTGCTAAATTGTGAAAAGAAATAATATATATATGAAATCTCTTTTATATAAATTTCAAATATAAATTACCTTATTACATCGGTATAAATTTTCTCAGAAATATCCTAAACATATATCTCATGATTGTACAATATAAAAGTGCTCAATCATTTCTCATTTTTACCCGGTTCTTTTTACGAAGATTTATGAATGCTTGATAAATCGAAAAAGAATGTCTTTAGTATTCTTTAATGCATATAAATACACGTAGAGTTTTTTAGCTAATAAATTTAATGTAAATATTAAATCATAATCTACTAATATTAAGTAATATTAAGTATCTAATATTAAGTATCTTTTTAGATTTTAATACTCGATAAGTAAATTTTGATTATTATAATGTGTATAAAACTTAGTAAATGTGTAAACAATAACGCAATATATAAAAAAGTTGATTTTAATATATAAACGATATACACTCTTTAAGATTAAAATGAAGATATAAAACCAATCATGTTTTAAACATTATCATAGTAATTTATGTATCAAATATATAATATTAAAAAAAGTATATACAAAAATAAAGCTTAAAAATGTTATAAATAATTTATCTCGTATATTTCGAAATTAAATGTAGCCAGAGAATAGATCATATGCGAGGATGATTAAAAGAAAGAAAGACTTAATCCCGAAAGATCTCTGGTAGGTTCTTCTTTTCGCCTAAATAAGTTTTAACGAAGGGAGACTTCCGCGAGGGTAGCGCTGCACTAATACATCGGACAAGGCTTATCCCTTAACAGACGTCTAATAGCTCGCAAAGGATCGACGAGTGGTTACTAAAGAAAGGGAGCGGAGGATTACATGTGCGTGATCACGTAGTAATATATAGACGACGCAGCAGGGGATACAAATGTAACTATTGTCGGATCTTTAATTATCGTGTCCTCCATCAAATCTATTAGATCGTCAGGATCCGCTTAGAAAATATCCTGAGCTCTGCGAGGATAACGTCCGCCATGACAAAAAAAAACGTGGAAGGGCTTCCGGTTTGCGATGCACTAAAGCAAAGACATCAAGCCGAAGAAACGAGAAGAACTTCGATAGTTCACCCCGACATTCCCGCCTCCACGTCTTTATATCACGACCATCGTCTTGGATTTGCGCCCAGATTTTATCGGTTCTCCAACCCGTCGCGATATTTCTGTCAACTTTATCACCGGCTTTCACCTGGAGTCCCCGTAACTCGTAAACAACCCGGCGACATTATCCGGGCGTGTCCTCGAAAAAGTATTCACTCCGGTTGAGAGTTTCCACACATGCGAGTAAAAGGGCTTGGAGTGAAATTCGATATTGGAGGAAGATTGGCGGCCTTGTCGACGATTTCAATTTCGAGAGAAATCCGAAGTTCTTCTCCCTTCCGAGGAATCTTAGCGAAATTACTAGCGATTGCAATTCACATTGCGTGACGAGATAAAGATAATGTTTGTGTACGTGTGTGAGTTGTGCGTGTAATCATAGAGAATTGTATAAGAATATCTTCTACACAAACTATAAAATTGTTCTTCTTTACAACAATAATTAGAAAGATTCTCACGTAAATTATTAAGAATTTTCTTAGAGACTATATAATTTACTTTAATTAGAATTTCATGTATGGCTTTATTATATTTATCCGCATATAATTTCTTACAATGAGAGATGATCAAACAATTCCTAAATTCAGTCCTCTATAAAATTAAATCAAGCTTTTTAAACGCGACACGGCTTTAACACGTTTATGCGCTTTTCTTAATTCGCATCGTCTTCATTAAACGTGTTTAATATCTTATTATTTTTTCGTTCTCTTTCTCTTCCTCGGTGTCTCGTCAGAAATGGCTAGTTTCACTTGTATCTGTAAAACGAACTGGAGAGTCAAACGGAGCGTAAGTGTCCGCCATGTTTCATGAAATAATCGTGAAAAAGTTTTCTACGGATGTCCGCCTGTAGAAAGAGGCAAGAGGGGTGGCTTAATAGCAGCGCGCGAAGCTCGAAGTACCTAAGGTAAACAGCCTGAATCACCCTGCGACGTTAACCTTTCCAACTGAGGCTTTCCCATGGAGCATTTACCTCGCTTTGGCTTGATGTTCTGCGGAAATTACGAACGAGCGACATAATAAAGCCACCGTAATTTCTTGAATTACAACTCGTTCTCTCGAAATGTTTATTTTGGAAGCGCTCTCTCTCTCGCTCAATAGAAAGAAATCCAATCCACGAACGAAACGAAAATAAAATTCTATTAAAATAAACGATAAACAAATAATAAAAGTTATCATTAATTATTATTTATAGATGTGAAGAAATACAAATTGCATCTATTTATTTTAGCCTCTAAATTACACAGGCCGGCAAAAAAGGCGGTCAAAATTTCTGTTTAAGATGCAATAAAGCGAAAAAAAATCTTGCAGCCGTAATCGAAAGTGGATTTGAAAGGCAAAAGTGAGTATTATACGATGCCATTGGCAGAAATATTTCAAAAAATTTGGTTTCCTCGCAATAAATTCATGAAATTGGCCAAAATAGCGATTTTTGAGCCATTCAATTACAAATTACTCAAAAACGTGACGTGTTACGCAAATTCGGCGGCCAGATTCGAATTCAGCTCACAAAATTACGTCGGAAATCACTATTGCATCTTAAAAAGAAAAACCTCGCAGGCCTGTGTTATCTTTATAAATACACCCTCTCTCAAGCATATTAATTTATATTTTCATAGAGTTCAACAATTCTCTAAACTTTAATCCCTTTATCTATGTATGGACAGCAGTTTCTAGAATCAAGTTTCATTTGTATCGGCGAATTACTTCGAGATATCCGATCGCGAGGTGTTCATTAAAGGGCGACGTACTATCACGAGAGAGCGACGTGATCCACCAGGCGGAAGAGAGCAAGAAAAACGCTTGATCGCCGAGGAGAGAACAAAGAGAGATATAAAGGCTATCCGAAGCAATTTCATCGCTCGAATGTACACAGACCATTTAGGCTTGGCAATGTATCGACATCCCAGGAGGAGATCGCGATCGCCGATCGTCAACCACGCCCGTGGAGAAAATCGATTTGCCTCCAACGATATAATGCCGCGTAATGATGGCGGTCGTAATGATCGCGATAACGAGCCACTTCCCGTCCGAAAAGGACTCCCTTTCTCTATCTTGCCTCGTTATAACGCTTACTACTGTTTTTCTACAGTATTCCTAGATCTCTATCATCGCATGATGGAAGGATTTGCACGTTGAAATTAGGGGTATCGATAATATCGTGATTCAACAGCGGACATTGTTTATCTCTATCGAATATTTCTCAGGTAATGTCGGTCATCCTTTCACATGTATGGTATACCATATAATTACTGATCGTATGATACATGAGCATTTTGTAAATATTTTTTTTTTTCATATTTTTATTTTGATTTCATTTTACCATATTGTATAAGTTACGGAATTGTTTTAATTATTTCGAAGAAAATTTACATTAGACTTTCAGAAGAATTTTATATTATATGTTAGAAAATTATTTTTTAAAATTATTAAAAATGTTATATAACATTTAATTGATGATATCGTAAATTTAAAAGATTTAATAAATTTTCTGTCTTTTCCTTTCTTCTCTCTGGTAGCCAGAAACGCACTATCTCGAAGTAATATATACCTCGCCTACGTATATCGTTATCGGGAAACAATCGAGTTACATATAAAATCTTTCAGCAAGACAATGCAGCTGCGAGTTAAACGCACCGTTTCTATCTCATCTCAAGAAAATCACGTAAAGGATCGTACGTGCGGATGTCTCAGCTTGACATTTTATTCTTTTGTCAACCTTAAACCAACTTTGATATCTTTCCTCTCAAAAACAAGTTATATTTTAGTATAGTTTAATCCTTGACTGAAAAAAATGTATGCAATTAAAAAAAAAATAATTTGTTTTGAACAAATTATTTGCTTAAATGATACCAATGGTCCATTAATTCGAATCAAATTAAAATATTGTTCAAAATGAGATGCTGTCTGCTGAAAAGTAATGAACTATTTATTAGATTCGAAAGACACAAAGTAAAATGTAGAAAATATTTATGTAACTATTTCATATACGATCTTTTATCAATACTCCATGTTATCAATTAAGAAATACGAAAGCAAAATTTACATTCTTAATTCGCCATAATTTGTGAAGTTAATAATAAGGATCTCACATGTGTCGATTCAAAAATAGATTACTTAGATTTCTTATTTCTATAATAAATTAAAAATGCTAGTCTTTCTTGTTTTGTTACATACTTTATTTGAAAATGGCAATGAAGAAAAGAACTAATTTCTCTTAGACTAAGAGTAGAGATTTGCCGTGCGAAATCATCGATAAGACCTAGGATGATTGAGGAGCGTTGATTATCTCGTGGAATCATTCAGAATCATCGAGAGAAAAAGAGAGAAAGACAGAGAGAGAGATTTTTATTCGTACGTGACGTCTTGCACACGCACATTCAACACACGCTTTTCTCATTCCGGAACGGACGGATTGATCGATGAAGAAGGCACACGAAGGCAGACGAATGCTTGAAAGCTTGAGAATTCAATCCCGGCATCCCGATAGATACCGCGGAATTCTTAATCCCGCGTCCGTGAGATCGGCACGCCATAGAATCGTCGGCGAAGCGAAGAAGCCTTAAAAAAGAAAGCAACCTGTCTCAAGCTTAATTATCTCCTCGTAATAATAGGTTGTCGATATGCGCGAGCAAACGATCGATACGGCTAATTAAAAAAGTTTCTTATCGGTTTACCCGGTTATTAAGGTAAGGATTCGTATTCTGCGAGAACAGCAGTATCGTATCCCCGTTTAATTAAGAAGAGTTGCACGACAATTGCATAATTATCAAAGCTGGGTAACAATTTTACTACGACACGAAAGTTATATTTTAAATATTCCTCATTATCTTGATTTCGCGCGTTGCGAAATAATTGCAATCATATAGTATAAAATATACACGTGTATCGCGTATGAATTAATTAACACTTTTAAATGAGCGAAGAATATTCGAGTATACACTTCGCAATAATGTTCACCAAATTGACTAATTTGATTACAATCACGTCAATGCGCTTCAGTTTGATCGCAATTTAAAATTAGATTTCATCAGGAGGGATTTTCGTTCGGATGCGCCGGCTCGTTACGTGCGATTATAACGTGCAACGCGATAAAACGGCCACGTCCTCGTAATGATACCTGCCAGCTCTTCTCTTGTGACGTGCTAAATGAGATTAATCGTTTTGCCGTAGTAATTCGATTAAACTGGACCGAGGCTCGGGCGCGTCGTTGCAATGTATGCTGTCTGCAAATCATGATTTTCATAGTAACTGCACGTCATAGTAACTGCGCAACGAGCGTCATTCCTCGCGATGGACCGACGTAGGAAACTGCGAGGCCATTTGCGGATCATCAATCCCGATTGTCCTATGGGTTAGGATACGGCGATATATATCCTCAGCTTGCTCTCGGTTTAACGACACAATATTGGATTCTGGACTGCACTGCCAATAACGACCAGACTATCGTGATAGCTTCGTTGTTAAGTGCCTACGGGACCGGTTTCGTGACAGTAAAATTTAAAGTTGCATCGATGTTAAGAATTATTTTTTTACCGTCGATATGATATCTGCCATATAAATTCAGTTTCTCCAATGTTTAAACAATATTTCAATGGAAGAAAAATATGTATGGTGTTCCCTTCTTTTGTATAAAAGGTTGTGTTTTTCTGTATATATTATCTATATTTTACAAGATGAAAAATCTTAGTCTATGTGAAAATTGTCATACTGCTTGCTCCTATACAAATAAAGATAGGAAATTAATTGAAAATATAATAAATAGCAAATATATTAATTTGTAGTATTGAAGAAAAAATCATCTGATATCTCAAACAAATAAAATTACTTTTAACGAAAAACAGTTTCATATATTTTTATCACAGATAATTATTTAGCATATAATTGACTTACAAGATGAAAAATCTTAGTCTATGTGAAAATTATGATACTGCTTGCTTTTATACAAATAAAGATTGGAAATTAATTGAAAATATAATAAATAGCAAATATATTAATTTGTAGTATTGAAGAAAAAATCATCTGATATCTTAAACAAATAAAATTACTTTTAACGAAAAACAGTTTCATATATTTTTATCATAATTAATTATTTAGCATATAATTCATTACTACAAACTTTGAAAAGGGAAAAATGCAACATAATTCAAATTTTATACACTCCTACCATCTCCTGTCAAGATCGATCGAACGGAACATTCTTCTCAGGTTTCTTGACGCTAAGTTTAACACCTTCATCACCCAAGTCCCAGTAATACTTCGGAGCTTATTCGGGCCGAGCTCGACTCGAGTGACAGATCACGCTTGAAAGAGTTCCGAATGCTCGTGAGTAAAGTTACCTACCTAATAAATATATCCAGGCGCGCCCCACATGTTACAAATTCAAATAATTAGCTTCTAAATTAATAGCTATACTGATTTTGTGTTCGATGAATAATTTTGTAACTTAAATATTAACGCGTATTCTTTTCAATCTTATTGTTAGCAGAAATTAATAAAAAAAAAGGTGTTGAAAAAATACGCTTTAAAATAAACTGAGTACAATTTCAAGCAACGAATAATAATAATACGATAAATATAATAGATTTTATCAACATTGAAAATTATGTTTAATTATTTTCATTATGTTTAATTAAGTATTTTCATTATGTTTAATTAAGTATTTTCATTGTGTTTAATTAAGTATTTTCATTGTGTTTAATTAAGTATTTTCATTATGTTTAATTAAGTATTTTCATTTTACGTAAAAGGTGCCACTGATTTGACCTTTACTTGATATCGTGACGAACATCGAATCCGAACGATTCTCCGTTTTGGGTTCCTTGCATGAGTCTCGAAATTACCTCCAGAGAGGCTCATTAGCCAGCACGGAATTACGTTCGCGTTCATTATCGCGCGAATCTGCGTTGCCTTTAGACATCGAGAGACGGCTTTGCATTTACGCGCGAACTGGCAGCCTGACAGTCTGCGCGAATCTGTCAGACGCCGTTATTATCATATTTTCGCTACACCACGAAATCCCCTCCCTCTTGTAATTTTGTGGCATCCCTAATTACGGGCGGACTTGATATTCCCTTTGTACATCTCGATGCTACATCTGCCACGGGCACTCTGCAACAGCGCCCCGCTGTTAATCAATTGATTGGCCAGTTAAGCGAAGTTCAATTGGCATGAAATATTAACGGAAATCAATTCGCAATAATGGTGCAGGTAACGTTACACCGCAGCTAGTTGCAAGAAATAGATTTTTAAAAGCAAACATATGACTATTAATCTGATTTATGTCAGATTAATCTAATACAATATTTCAATATGTAAGTGGTGCATCATTATATATAATTTCAAAAATTGTTCTAATATATCAATAATTTCTTTTAATAATTTAATAACTTCTTTTTAATCATATTTTATTCGTCGTAAATTACTGCTATATTTCACCACTATTACTAAATTAATGCTTGCTTGTTGTGAAAGAATAAGATTTTGTGATTCTAATAATTAGAATATAAAATATCTTTAATATTTAATATAATTGTTGCAAGATATAAAAATTTGGACATTTTAAAAAGGACTTCAAATAAGGATTTTAAATAATAAAAGAAAAGGATATAAAATAAATAAAATATGCGAAATGCGCGAATAGCTAACAGAATTCACATCAAATATATATATATAAATACTTTCCTCAAAATTTTTGAAATGTTTATCATTTCACTCAGCATCTCTTTAATCGAGATAAAGTTCATTCTATCATTATCAACGAATGAAAAATAACAATATGCCCTAAAACTCTCATTCACTCTTTTCAGCCTCTAACGCAATATCGCGGTCTCGTCAGTCATTATTATGTCTCATGTGCGTACACCGACCACCATAGGAGGGAAGGAGAAATTTCGAGGAACGGCGCATAATATCGGGAACGAATAACGGCCGAGCAAAACGAAGGCCGCGGATACCTTATGAGATGTACGACGCGAGAGACGGAGCTTTACGGCGCGCCGTACGCGGAATCCCATAATTTCGGGGATTCATATAATGCCCTGGGCTACGTCATCCTGCGCGGCTGCTGCGTTCACTTCCCCATCGGCATCGACTATGCGCACGCGGACGAACGACGCATCGAATTCCATAAAGGGAATTTCCCTCATATAATTTATCGCGCTATCATCATTCTCGCTTCGTATATTTGAATGCTAGGAGCAATTTAGGGTAAACTCTGTAGTAATAAGAATAGTGCAATGATCTTCGAATTAGAAATATGAAAATTTTAAAATTTATTTTTTTTTTTTGAAGAAAATTTTTTAAAGTGACAAGATAACTCTGAGACATTCTACACAATCCTTCCTGTCATCTCCCACTCTCTCTCTGTCGTTCACTTACATTTAATCTCTGCATTTATCTCTCTCTTTCTCTTTCTTGCTACATCTATTGTCTTCCATTCTCCCGCAAGTTCCCTACCGATCAGTTGAGAATTTATGATCCCGCCGGTGCTCGCCACTGTGTCGTGGTGATGGCTCTCGAGAGGAACAACGGGCAATGCCTCTGAGACTAATATTCGGTATAGACCCGATATAGATGAAATTTAATCATCGACCGGAACGTCGGAGGTAGATCTGAAACTCTCTCTAGATTGGCGCGAACATGGATGTGTCGTGTAACGCTTTGCTCGAGCATCGATTTCTAGGCACACCGATTGGAACAGGGCTAATTAAGTTCTCATTGCATATACACACAGATATATTTGCAGCGGTGTTTTCATTGTAAATTTACATTGTCGCTCATCGAAAAAGAACTGACTTTTTCAGATTTCCAACGATGATGTTATTTAATTAATTTTCAATGGATTTGTAACAACTGGTGAAATTATATTCTTTTCTGTCATTTATCATAGTTAGAATTGATTACACACACGTGTAAATAAAAGATAATATAAATTCATATAACAAAATTCACAATAAAATCATTATATCTGTTGTTCAAATTTTGCCCAATAAATGTAATAGTAAAATCTTCTTTATTTTACATAAAATAAATATACGTAAATTTTCTTTATTTTGCATAAAATAAATATTTAGTAGATTTATTTATTTATTTCATTATTTTATATATATTTCTGATTTTTTAATTTTTTTGATCTTTGGTAAAATAAATATTGTCCATGCTCAGTGTAGATATTGGAAAGAAAGAGTAAGATAAAATGTTGGAAGAAAGATAAAGTAAAAAAAAGAGTGCATACTTTTACTTCGCGAAAGTTTCAAAATGAGTAAGTATTGATGAGAATATATGATCATGTTCGCATCGACACATTTCCATATGGCTATAAATTAATTCTAGTCTTTTGATCTAATCCAACTTGAAAGTTGAATCCACCCATGATAATCCTATATCCGATAATCAAGGAGACATACCACTAGTTATCAGGTAGAAATTGCATCGTAGAACGTTCTACTTAATCATCTAAAATATCATTTCGTGCATCTTATTACACTGCTCTTCAGCGAACGAAAGCATCGTTCAGGAATAAATCGAAATCGATCGTTTTCGTATCGGAAAAATTTCTAACGGCGATGTATAAAAAGGTTATCGCAGTCGCGACGTAAAAGATCGACAAAATTCAATGACGTTTGTCGAGCGGATAAAAATCTCGGGCGGTCTTTTGCAGAGTCTTTTGTCCTCTTTTTCGATTCGCGTGACGCCGTCGCCACAAGAGCGAAATGACCCGCAGATATATGGCACGCGTTATGAAAAGTCACGCCGAACGACGCGGATCTAAAAATTCAATTAACGCCGTGTCGTCCCGGGGCGAAGCGTGCACGCGTATGTGTGTATACGCACGTATGTTTTTTTTCCACCAACGTAGACACGGCGGTTGTCGGTAAATTGCATTGCCTATAGAGAGCCTCAGGGGGGCAAAAACGAGTGAAGGCGCACAATTTTGAAAATCGCACTGCCAGAAGCTTATCGTTGGACAAACTGACTGATTGATCGGTCTCGTGCCCTTTGCGAGAGTCGGTCCGCGCAATCAGTAATCGATTTGCCGCCACTTTGTGCACAAGTCAACTTTTGAGTTTTCCGGTGGTTTTTTTAGTGGTACTTTTTTATCCGAGAAAAAAATAAACTTGTAAAAACAAAGGATACGATTGTTTTCATTGGCGATTGTCACTCTTTGAAATTTTATTTCCAATACATCGTACACATACGTATGAAATTTTCATGACAGATTTCGTGTAAATTATAGCTTCAATTTTTTTCTTACAAAAATTAATGTTTTTTAATTATAAACAATCAAAAAATGAAAAACAAAGTTTTGTGAGGGAAGCTTTAAAATAATGTGAAATAAAAGCGCTTACTTAAGTATTAGTTTATTATACTAGTAATTAGTATTTAATATTAATTAATAAAATTTCATTTAAATTTTTTTGCAGAATATTTTAACAAAACGCACGATATATTTTTATATGATAGGAATCAAATTAATTTATTAATTAATTACATATATTAAAAGTTAAAAAGATAAAATAATATTCTCAAAAAATTTCGCTAAAAAATAATATAATTCAAATATGAATAACTGATAAACTGTGAAATTAATTTCGTTGTTCTTATTAAGATTCTTATATAAAGAAGCTTTTATATCAATGTTCGACTCTTAAAATAACTCTTTTTTTGTTGAGAGTAAAGAGACTTAAAACGCATTCACGATACACGCTTCTTTCTTCACGCAATTAATTATAGCATTCCCGGCGAAGATGTTTCGAATTAATAAGCGGTAAGACGTGACTCGCATCAAATCGCCGACATGTACGAGGCAATAAAAAAATATCCGCTCACGACCGGGAGAAACTAATAATCCGGCAATTATACAAATATTCTTGACATGGCAAAACAACTCGGGGAAATTAAAAGACAGATTAATCGATCGCTTTGATAGTGTTCGTCCACGATCGTCGCTCCATTAATTTTGTATAAATTCGATAAACTCGCCGACAAGGTGTCGATATTAAAAGTTTGTTTTTATCGTCGATCCAGTTCTCCGAGCGGTCTCGATTCCGGCCAGTTAAACGACGTGTACCAACGGAACTGCATCTTGCAGTCGCGATAAAGACGCGATAAGAATCGGTAGCCATTGGCTCTTTAAAGGCCAATAAAACGATAAAGAGAAATCAGCGATGTACTGCTTATCGCGAAAACCTGGAAGGGTGCGAATCTTGTGCTTATAAGTTCGATATCGATTTATCGGTTGATCGAACCGGCGACAAAAAACGAAGGAAACAGCGTGAGAAGGAAGAGAATACGCAAACATTGCAGCAAAAACTGCAATAAAGAATGCAAAATATTATATAATTTGCACTAAAAAATGTTAAAACGCGTGACGAGTAAATAGCGTATAAATTTATTCGACTAGTTAAATTAATTAGTTAAATTAGTTTAACTAGTTTAGAATAAACCAATAAATGTGTGTATATAATATTAACGTAATTATATCATAACATGAGAAATTATTACTGCGAGATTCTGACACGCACGAATTATTATAATAAACTTAATTAAAATTATAATAAACCTAATTAAAATAATATTACGTAATAATATTATATTGTTTATTAAAAATATGTAAATTTGGCAGCTTGTTTTATAATTTGTACTAATTAGTAAAATAATTTAAATATTTTTATAAAGAAATCAAGTTGAAAATATTTCGTTTCTAAATCATAAAAATCTTAAGATATTTTGGCAATGATCTTAAGATACTTTGGCAATGATATTTGTACTTTTACATTTATATCTTATATTTTTTGACATATAAAATGTTACATAGAATTAAAATTTTTTCTTAATTTCTCTCTATATTAAAAAGAGAGGAAGAATTTACATCGCCAAGATTTTATTTTCTCTTGTTATATAAAACAAAATAAGCATACATATATCAGAATATATTCTCATGTTGTACAACGGATGCAGTAGCTATTTTATCGATATCAAATCCGTATTCTTTTTAAAAAAATTAGACATTTGCATGACTCTCATTTCTGATGTTCCTTGGCAAAATTTCTTTGCATATGTGAAATGATAGGAACCGGTTTCTTTCGTATATTTTTCTTTGTCACAGATCAAGCTCTACTTCCCAGTGGACTATTTCCTCAGTTTAGTATATGTATATAAGCTTTCAGGGTACTTGTTAGATATCTGACACTTGTCGTCTTATCGCATGAAAACTCTTTTCCTAGAGTGAGGCCAATATCGCGAGTTTGGTTTTCTTAAGAAGTGAACAACAAGCGGAAAGGAAACGAGAGAAAATAAATGGAAACAACTGAAGGAAATGCGGAGAGATAATCGATTTCTGTATCCTCTAGAATTTTATTACTTTCCTCTTTCGTATTATTTTATTAATACTTATTTAATTAGAATATATTTCGAACATAAATATTTGAAATAGTGATAGCGATTTTTGTTACACTTATCAAATGTTATGAACTTCTGTTTTGATTTTTATCGAAAAATATATAATTTAATTTTTTCAGTCTAATTTCTAATCTAAATTAAAAAATTCAAGTATAAATATGAAATAATAATTTTTAATTATAAATAACAGCAACATTTTACCGCATATTAATTCATATCAAGAGAATATTTGAATTCTTTCTATTTTCATCTGCATCTGTGCGCATATATATATAACATTAATAAAATTAATAACAAGGTAATAAAAATAATAATAATAATAATAGAATAATACTTGAACAAATATCCGGGTAAAATTAAGAAATTGAAGAAGACCTATAGAAAAAGGAAACGAGAAAAAGAAAGGTAAAATTAAAAAAAAACAGAACGAAGGAAGGAAGGAAGGAAGGAAGAAACGAATGAACGAACGAACGAAGTCCAAGACGAGGTTACATAGGTTTCGAATGCCTCTTCGGTTTTTCCCAGGATACTATCAGCAGTTTCGAGGCGAGTTCATCATCCCCCTGGACCCAGGGTGTCCCGAGGGAGTCTTATCCCAACTTGGCTTTATAAAGGGGCGATCCACCGACACGGAGATGTCGGCAGAGGAAGATGAGAGGAAGAGGGAGGAAGAGTTCAAATACATTCTCTACGACCTATATCCTGCAGGGGAAGCCGCGTCCTGCCTAGATAAGAACTAGCGAGACGAATTCCCAGGACCATTCGCTCGATACGATCGTGCAATTCATCGTTTCAATTCATACCTTTACTCGTAAATTTTTAGAACATTGATATATTATTTGATTCGTCTGATTTCCGTTTCTTTAGTGACGTGTTGTGGTTTAAAAAATTTCAATCAATCGAAGAGATTACACACATATATTAAATTATAAACGAGAAAATAAAAATAAAAAGAATCATGTACAAGGATTGTAAAATATCATAAATAATTATTCATTACTTGAATTTTATTTATATTACTAATATAATTTTTCTGAGAAATTATATTCTATATATTAATATGTTATTTATTTCATTTATATGTTTTTTATTAATATATTAATATTAATATAAATGTGCTTAAATAAAAAAAAAAGAATAAGAATTTTTATAAGAACTTTGTAAAAAAATATCTCTTTCATGATAAAAATAAATGTTAAAAATATAATAAATCGTTAATATTTCTTTTGGGTATATCAGTTATTTCTATACGATATATCAATTTTGCCAAATAGATAATGATCCTATTTAAAATTTTAACAAAATCTAATTAGTTTCCCATTCTCGCTGATCATTTATTTAGGATATGTCTAGAGGAATCAAATATCAAATGATTTATATCGATACTACAAAATTATACTTTTCCTTAATCTTTAATCGAAACTTTTGCTTCTCATCGCCGGAATTATGAAACTCTCGCCGTTAGTTGCAAAAGACGGAGAGACACTCGCTCATTAACGACAAACTACTTTTTCAATTAGACGCATCTCCACGAGAGCCCGGGATCGTGACTCTTCCTGTGACTTCGGTCGTAAAGTTCGTCCAAAATTTTCCAGCATTAAAGGCGATAAGAACACGCGCCGCTTTCTCTGATCTCAGCATTTCATTAGCGCGAAAACTTCGCGAGAGTCGGACTTACTTATATTTATACCAGCGATGAATCTGCAATCGCGTTGCCGAACTTTTCGTCCCTAATAACCGGATAACTTTTGCATCACCTTCTTCGCTGTCTTGCAATATGTTTATTTCTTATGTATTTTGCATACATTCAATATTAAGTAGTACTCATAATTTATAATGAATCCATAATTATTAATATTTTCAACAAAATGTTGTAATGCAAATTTATTTTGTTCAAAAAATCGCGATACAAGTTTTTTAAATTTTCAATATAAATATAAACATATTAATTAATATTTTCTTAAATCATTTTATAGAAAATCATGCAAATAAAAGATTAATTTTTAGAAATTGAACATTAATACAAATCAAAATTATTGCTATATATTATATTTCTCAAAAGTTCGTTTGCAAAATATCGAGAAATTCTCCTTTTACAATTTGTTTATTCGATCTTATTATATTTATATGTAATTTATATTATTTTTAAAATTTTGCTTTTAAATTTTTATAATTGTGAATGATAAACATTCATGTATAATATTCACTTTGATTATCGTTTCAGCATAAACAATTGGTTTAAATTTGCGGAACAAACATTGACGAGTCGTCTCGGGCGAACGCTATTACTCAGAGTGTTCAAATTGTCTAGGCTGCAATTATCTAGACTCCAATACAACACTATCGTCTCCCTGATTTTTCCATTCCCGTTCTCGGCGTCGTATTTTGCGTATGCCCGTAATAATGATCCCCTACGAACGCTGCTTTGACGAGGAGTACGGTCTAACTGTAATATACGCTCGGGGCCGATATTCTCACTCTCTCCTCTCTTTCTCTCACTTTACCTTACCCTTTGTACCCGGAGAATAAACACCGAGGGAGAAACGGCGAACACGAGTCGCCGACAGTTGTAATTCTATTGTGGACGTGCCCGCGCGGCCACGTCGTCTCGCAACGCGAATTTCCTAGCCGCGCCACGTTCGCCGGTGCCGACGAGGTGCGGAGTCGGTTAGCGAATACTCGTATAGTTACCGCCTAATGAGTGAACCTATCCCTTTACGTGGCGTGCATTTACAAGCGATCACGGTCGCACCGGGCCCGTTGCACTTTGCGTCGCGCAAAAACTGGCGCGATGCCGGCCGGTCGCAAATAATTCAGGAGGCTTTTACGAATATCCGGCGGCCGAATCGAAAATGCACGCGAGCTCTGACAACAATTTACAGCGATCGTTCGCATAGCGCACGGGAAGCTCAGAGATATCAATTTTAAAAAGAGATTCAATCGACTTAAAAATTGATTCGTCCTTTATATTTCAAGTTTTTTCGCTTCCCAAAATTTTTGCAAAAACGTCAAATGTAATGCTTTGTAAAAATTGGCGCGATTCGTAACAAAAAGAAAAGGAATTCTTCGTAAATAATATTTTAATTGTAAGGAATAATAAATCTGCAATTAAGGGATGATTTGTTTTTTGCGTTGGTATGAATGGGGTTTAACACGAGCGTCTTAACCGGCAGTACTTATAACAAATTTCGTTCTAGTTTGCCTTAGGTCACCCTTTCTTTCCTCTTTGTCGGGATGCTGAAATAATTAGGAATAATTGCGTCTCGAGGGTGAAGAGTGTCGTCTTCCGCGCTCACAAATACACTTCTTAAGTGAAATAAATGCCCGCTGCCAACTATGCTTCCATTATGCGCACTTACGTCTCCTCCTTTCGAGACGAGGTTTTAAAACCCTTAGTGTTGTGTGCAAAATATTTTAAACATATTATATAAATATCAGAGGTTTCTCTTTCTACGAATTATTCGATTAATTAATATATTGGATTTATATTCGATTAAAATGGATTTTTAGATTTTCGTTAGATTACTGCGTACATTTCAAATTTTCGATGCACATTCTAACAATTGTAAATTTCATTAATTCAAGAATGCAAGATGCATACAATAACAAGTAGTATCATACGCGATATAATGTACATACTTCTCGCAAGCGTGTTATTAATTTTTTCGCTCGTATAGGATGCATGTGAAGCAAATTTAATCTAGCTACGCTTTTATTCCGGAAAAAAGAATTCGACTCTTAGATGATGCGTAACGCAATTGCGAAAATCAAATTTTTATCTTTCTTTTCTTTTCTCCTCTACTAAACAAAACCTCATGGAAAATTTTGCCATTTCCCAAGGGAAATACAATTTTCTATTCCTTTCTCAAGAATTCTACGGAAACCTTAATTTATGTGCGAAATGTTGAACGCGAAGCAAGTGTTGTGAATGTATAGCGTCTCAAATTCGCGTACGTTTTATTGATCGCAATCTCTTGAAGCGAAACAAAGAAGAAAACTTCAAAAATTCGTGTAATGACAAATAATGAATTACTCGTTATACAAAGGAATAATTTGACGGATTTTATTACATGAAAATATAATAAAGCGCACCTTTATGTAATAAAATTGAGAAATACGCGTGTTTTATAAAAAAGAATGAAATATAATAAAATACTGTATAAAATTAATTTACAACACGATAAAATATACATCTTTTAATCTACATAATAAAGCAAATGCTGAGCTTAAAATTTAAATGATAATACATTAATTAATGCCAATCTCGTGTAACTATTATACGTTAATATTTATTTATAGCATACTGCATGTTAATAAGGCTATATTAAAACCGGAATTTTTAAATAATTATTTTAATAAAAATATTGATATGTATATAATATTAATATATATATATGGATTTGAAGAATCGTATATTCCATCTGAAAGTAACGCTTAATTAATTTTAGATAAAAGTTACAATTTCATGAAATTTCATGAAATTCCTCGCGCGAGTATACTGTTATTAAAATGCAAATGTATAGGTTGCAAATAGATAGAACACGGAATACATGCAGTAAGAATCTCTCGTGATTCGAACAATGTAACGTACGGTAACAATAAACAACATTCTTAATGTTACCGTGATCCGCTTCAGGCGCGACATACGAAAATGAAACAAGAGTAGTAAAATACTGTTGCTATGATACGTATAGTAGAGCTGGGCGAGCTTATAAAGGTAGAGAGGTTGGAATAGTCGGGGGAATCCAATGCGGTACATAAACTTTCCAACTTGCATAGCGGCGACGTCGGTTCTCTATCCCACCAGATAATCTTTTTGATCACAGGATGTATCTTGAGTGTAATAACAATCTTATACATATATATTAAAAAATTCATGTGAAATTAAAAAAAATATCTATTAATAAAGAGGATTGTCTGAAGTACCTAAAATTCTCAATAACTTTTAAAAGAAATTAAATTTTTTCTATCGGAAAAAAATTATTATTTATTGCAACTTGTTTTTTGCTTTCAATATTAAAATATTCTATCTGATAAGCAATATTGAATCAAAGTTTTTATTAAAACAACAGCCGTAATTAACCAGAAAACAAAATATTCTAATTTAAATCTTTGTAATTTAATTCATGAAAAATCTTTTATTTCCAAGGTAAGATGTCTCCGAAATTATGACTCTTAAGAAAGATTTTTTTTTTTAAAGATAATTCTATTTTGTCATTGAAACTGAGTCATCCAGTACATAACGACTAGTCGCCCTATGCATGTTTCTTCACTCGCGGAGAGAAAATCTTTCTATTCATTTGATGCTCATCAAATGTTATAGTTGCCACGATTATCCAGAAATTTATTCGCGCACGAAATAGTGAATCCATGAAGTTACATCACGCGTAAATTCATCCCCGTTAAGAGCCGGACGACTGCATTTCGACCACTATAAACGTCAGCACTCATTAAAACAAGACATGCAGTATCGATTAGTGGAAATGCAGGCGGCTACGCTTGACGGAGCGTTATGCGGATCTCATGGGAATTGATTTACCGGAAGTTATTTGGGGTATCTACAAGCGCCCGGGAGATATCTAGATTGGAAATTCATCAGATAAAATTGCGCAGCTCGAGAATGTTGATTTGAAATGCCGGTCTTGTTTCGCGTAATCCTCCCGAGCAAGAAGTGTAATTTTAATTTTGTAATAATACAGTGAATGCTTGTGATAATAACAATTTTTGTTCCCATAGATCTGTCCTTTCAACACAGAGAGAGAATAAACATCGTATTTTGTACACAAATGCACATAGTTCGCTATAATCTAAAGCCACTCGAGTTTCCCCTATCATCACGACGAGTTATTTCAAAACGGATTTAAAAAGAGAAAAATTTTGAAAAAAAAGACAAAATCACGCTGGTCGCGGTAATCCTACGACGCAAACGTCGAGAGTGGTGCATCATTTGCGTAGCTTAAGCTGGCCCTCGCGCTGTTAATATTTATGAACGAAATATACCGAATGATATCCGCGGGTTCGATGCCCCTCGAAACCTCTTTAAAGATACGTTAAGAGCCTTTTAATGCCTCTCATCGAGTCGAACAGCGCACAGCGCACCGTTATAACGCTCTTGCACTATATGTATAACTCTCTAGCTGTGCAGGCGGCATTGTGGGTGGACATGTAACACCCCGACGTAATAACATAATGGTGTGTTACGGGTATTACGCAGATTACGCAGTTTCCGTTCAGTCACGCACGTCGAATCCAAATTGGGAAGGGTAAAACGACAGAGATAGAGGGGGGAGAGAGGGGGGAGAAGAGAGAGAGAGAGAGAGAGAGAGAGAGAGAGAGAGAGAGAGTAGAAGAGAAAGGGAAGGCTTTGCCTCTCATTCCCTCCATGTTTATGTGGGGAAAGGGGAAACGCAAGGGAGATCGACGATACAAGGATGAGCAACCATTAGAAGATTAATCATCTCAGTAAAGACTATTATCTCCTCGATATCAAAATAAAAATGTTTACTTTATCAAATCTAAATAAGTTAAAGTATAGATTTTCGACATCAATCTTCTATATATCGATAATCAAATATGATTTGTTCAGAAAATCTGTCATTTTTAATATTGAGTCTGATTACAGATACAAACAATATTTGAGAAAAAAGTTTTAAATAAAAATTTCATCAATGTAAAATGCGCTTAAAATTAAAAAAAAAAATTAAATTTTACTACCTACTTGCTTATTCAAAAATATACATATAAAAAATATAATTTCTTATAATATTTCTTCAAATATAATTTCTTAAAATGTTTCTTAAAATATATTTTTCATAAAATGTTTATCAATGTTAATTATAAAATTCAGAATATCTTAAAAAATTTTCAATCCTTTAGAATTTAAAATATGCTATCCAGTTGAGTCACAAACTTGATTGGAACTAACAATGCTGAGTAATTGGCAGAATCGGGCAGGCATTCGTAAAGACATTATATAACGTGCTGTGCACAAAGACATTCCTTATTCGGTCGATCAGTGAACTTATTCGGTCCCTTCTGTCGACGAAGTGCAACTGCCATTTACAAGATACCAAAAAGCTAATCGCGTTGCTGTGCATTTCGCCTATTTCATGCAGCTATTTGCAAGATCCGGGCCCGGGAATTGCTTTTGCCGGAGAAATCTCTCCTCGCGAAAATACTCGACAAAAAGCCGGATTGTTCTTATAGCCGTAGAAATTCCCCGAGAAAAACGCATTGCTGCAGGGGGGACTAAATTGCGGTCTATGGGCAATGATAAGCGCAACGTGATAGTCGTTAACGAAGGCTCGCAGGAGAAAGACCGGAGTATGTCTCTGATGTCTGGCGATTCTACCGGAATATTCGCGTCTCTGCAAATTTCCGCACTGCAATGAAAACCGCAAGATGTTAGAATTTCTTCGCCTTTATAGACGACCTTCGCAATCAGACAAGTTGTTCGTAAAGGTGAAATGTTTCTAACATCCTGTGGCTTTCGTCAAGGAGCGAAGAAATTTACGGAAATATATCAGAACAGAGAGATACTGTAAGGAGATTAACAAAGAGTCTCGTATCAACAACAAATTTATAAATTTACTTCTTTTTTTTATTACTTCATTTAACGATTCTATGAAGATTCTATTAGAGAAAAAATAATCTGTAATTCTATTAAGATTCTATTAGAAAAAAAAATTTCATCTCAATCCATCTTGCTCATTTTAAAATCACTTGATTTATAGACAAGCTGAAGGAAATACGCGATCAAGAATGATAAAGTAGCATTTTTTGAATAGCGCTGAGCTAAACATTGTTGACCAAAAATATTTCCTCTCAATGCGAAGACACGTCATCCGTCTTTCCCAAGACGCGCATCTTATTTCGTACGTGCCTTCTCTCCGAGCTGCCATCACATCCCTTTTCCTTTACTCTCAACGCGCCCATTTTTTACATCCTCTTACCGAGAAGAGCAAGGATGTGAATTCGTCCACAGGATCACGATGAATCGCAACTGTCAGCCTGCAAATTGTGACATAACACCGCCTTCAGGATCTCTCCACGCCTTTCTGTCTCCGGGAGGACAGAGGTGCGGATATGCAGGAGCAGGGGAAGAACGGGTAAGGACTTTGGCGATGGTGGATGGGTCGGAAAATGAAATTCCGCGGAGAGGCGGCTGGGCAAATTCCATTCACTTATGTCTGGGCAGGCACACACAGCGCTTGCATGTAAAATCGGTGAGGAGGAAGAGAGACGGACAAGTAGAGAGCATACGGATCCCGCGACGGGTTTACGTGCCGGCATTATCATCCGGACGAATTTACAAGGGAAATAAACTACGTCCGGACTGCTAAGGCTAATATCATCGCAGACATCTTAAGATTTCTCACGAAGCATTCCCGCCAACTGCTAATCATCGGGTTCGCATGCACTTTAACGCACGAAAGACGTCAAGAAATGCGATAAGTTCTTATCTGTTTCCGTAAAGCATACAAATCTTCTTAAACTCCTGATGAATCAAATATATTAATTGGTATAATTTAGCGACTTAGTGGAATTAAAATGATACCTTATTCTCTAATAAGTTTTTAGAAAGATGGAATTCTATTAGAACGTATCAAATTATCGTATAAAGATTTTAATGCAATTTTATGCGTTAAAGACAAGGAATATATTCTAATAAAAATTCTCTAAACTGGAGATCTATACAAAATGAAAGATCTATTTCTTGTTTTTCACTCTATAAAAACCTCTCAGTTTGTGTCTAACGGAAGAACACCCTGCAAAATTATATGAGAACGAAGGCAGAAATTAGCGAGTTATAATTTATTCTCTCGCATAATTAGAAAAGATCTCCCACGGTGCCGGAAAGGATAAATGTAAAAATATCGTTCCTACTCCAAACTAGAACAACGGTACTTTTACATTAGGTACTTCGTTATAAGTCTCGCGAGAATTTTCAGGAAAAATTATTGCTCCACCAGAGAATTTGTTTCAAGAAGTTATGAAAAAAAATCTCTTAATTTTCATATTATGCTATAATTATCCTAATTAACTTAAGAACATATTTAGCAAACTATCTCATCAAATATTAATTAGTTAAATAATATTTCTTAATTGATGTTTCTATTTTTTTAAAGATCTTTCTTTGAAGATCCTCTTAGGTAATAGATACGTTTAGGACATATTTTCTTTACGACACAAACATAGGAAAATACAGTCGGCTCATGGATGGGAAGGAATGTCATTTCACCGAGATCGTTTTAGTATACGGTACACGTTGCACCTGTGACGAACGGCATATATCACGCCTCAACACAATCGAAGAGAGAAAATGCATAATGGCAGACTGAGATGCAGAGATGCACGGTGTCAACAGCCTCGATAATGGCTCATCGCAGATAAGAATACACACGATGTGACCTCATTCCAGGTAAATGTGAATGGTTTACATGGGCGCACAGTCGCTGTAAATTGTCTGACATTTAACTTGTAGCACGACTTGCGCAATCGGCAGTTGAATCGATAATTAAATGAATGCGCGTTTCGCACAGTAAAATTTGTTCTATTCGAAACTTCCCATTCAATACAATAATATTGCATTATCATGATAGTATTGAAAGACCGACAATCAAACAATGCTATTTAATTATATTATTAACATTCACATGTTATATAATATTATTAATGCATTATGTGAATGTGCTTTTCCATATCTATAACGTATATATTTATAGATTTAAAATACTTTCAGTTTCTAGAATTTTACATATTTGACAGAATTATTGAGAATGTATGAAACATCCCAAGTTTTTTAGGAATTTTGCATTTTATCATTTTAAATATATTCATAATTAAATAGACTATTCGCACATTGATCATAATTAAGAAAAATATAATAACAATATATAATTCACTGAATTATATATGTTAGAATTTGTTGAAAATGTAATAGAGATGAGATTAAATTTTTCTTTGCAACGTGCTCTAACTTTATCGAATAATAGTGTATATAAAGTGCTGTGTAGATCGCAGCGTCGAGCAAAACCTCGGTTATTTTCGTCTTTGTAGTCGGCTAATTATTCACGAGGGAATTTCGCGCGAGGAAACGATCCTCTCCAGAGAGAAACAGAACCTCCCGAGAGGCACTCGTGTTTTGCTCCTCGTATTTTGTGCCACGCGCGACGTATACCTGGGACTACCGATACACACGAATGTCGTAGACACGCGCAAATCGGAGTAAAAAAAATTGGAGAAAGGAGACGCGAGAGCAAACGCTTCTAAAAGTCGACCCGAGCTAATCTGAATATCGCAAGGCAGCTTTTCACACAAACAGTCTTCTCGCAAGAGTCGTTCGCACGTGTGCAACCGGAAAAACGTAAAAAATATTAATGTTTATTTTTTCTTTTTATAACTGCGCTATCGTACAGCATGTTCTCTAGTTTCACAAATTTTACATATATAATTAAAGAGATAAATAATAATATATAATACTTATATGATTTATGAAAAAAATTATAAACCTATACTTTTTATTAATAATTATTATTATTTATTAGTTGTTATTTTGTTGCATTATTAATGTGTTATTTTATATTTTGATCGATTAATATGTCGAGATCGAAATGATGAATTAAAGTGAAGTCAATTTGACAGTCACTATCTGCGGTAATCGAGCGAAAATTGTATCTTTTCTTTCTTACCTCGAGTCGTTGATTAAAAATGGAGAAGAAATCGGCGAACAGCCACGCGTTGTTCTCCGGGAAAAGAGCATCGGACCACTTACCTGAAACAAGAAAAAAGATTTTCATCGGTTAGCTTCTTTCCCGAGGCGGAGGAAACGGTGAAATAAAGAACAGGAAGACACTTTGTTAATGAAAGAAACCGGCGAGGGAGAGAGGACGGGGTGAACCCTCTGAGTGCTCCTCGAAGTGCGCCACTCTCCGAGCTTCTCGGTATTAAGTATATACCATGAAGAGCTCGGAGAAAGACAGAAAGAGCTAAGAGCTTCAAGCGGATTTTCTCGGGATCTCGAGTCTGAAAGCGAGAGTACACGATTGCGAGACGTTCCGATTGCCATTTTGGTCGATGAGGCAGTAAACAATATTTGCGGAATAATTAAATATTGGAATTTTTTCGTCGTGAAAGAGTTGAGTGAATAAAAGGCAGTGATATTTTGCGGGAGAGATCAAGATTTTTATTTCTTCGGAATTAGCACGTTTGGACGTCATTTGCATTTTACATTGCGGTTTCAACCTCGATATAACGAATGCCTCTGTAAAATTTTTGCAACTCGAATTTCGTTAGAATACGCGTCGTCCAAAGGGAAAACGAACTTTATAATATTACTTTTCTCGTATTACTCCATTTACAGTAAAACGCAGAGGAGTTCGCGTTCGCGATCGTAACTGTCAAACATTCGAGCAGTAACACATGACTGCGTAAGATCTCGTAAAAACTTAGCGCGCTTTAAAGTCTAAATTCCAATTTTGCGAAATGTAGCTTTTTACATAGATTCAGATGATTTAAATGCTATTTCTGAATATGATTATTTTGATACAAAATTTTGAATAAATTATATATAAAAATAAATATATTTTATTACGATATTATATTTGCTGAAAGCCTAATTCGTTAAAACTTTTTTAATTACAGGGAAAAAAATTCAGATGATTTAAATGCTATTTCTAATTATTTTGATATAAAATTTTGGATAAATTACATATAAAAATAAATATATTTTATTACAATATTATATTTGCTGAAAACCCAATTCGTTAAAACTTTTTTAATTACAGGGAAAAAAAAATTCAGATGATTTAAATGCCATTTCTGAATATAATTATTTTGATATAAAAAAATTTTGAATAAATTATATATAAGAATAAATATATTTTATTACGATATTATATTTGCTGAAAGCCCATTTTTTAATTACAGGGGAAAAAATACCTCATATTCAAAAATACTAATTGTAAGTTCTCCCTTTATGCAATAATTACAACTAGTCTTTATTTTAAACATTTTCGATATAAAAAAACGTTCAATTTGTTATAAGAAGTAAATTCTTCCATCGACGTCGAAACGGGTCAAGGATGTTAATTTCGCGATGAATCACGCATCCGGATATTAACATTGCTCGATCTCGAAAATGAAGGGCGAACGGAAGAAGGAGGAGAAGGAGGAGGTGCTGGAAATAAAGTTCATCGGCGTGCACGTAGGAGCGTTTAAAATCAGCGGTATTGTTTGCTCGCTCTCCCACGCTCCATTCCAACGTGGAAGCCATGGAAATAACTCGAGCCGAAGGTACGGGCCGCTTTCTCAAAAGGTTCGATTTTATTGCGCGCGAGATATCGAGTTTCGTAGCGAGAGAGGCGAAACGAGGCTGCGAAAAAACGGGGAAAAAGGCGGCCGAGCAATCGCCAGTGTCACATATGACGTTCGGTCTCCCGATACATTTTGCCCTCTGGCTTCCGATTTCCGATCCTTCCTCTCCGTTTCTCTCGCTCCCCGCTCTCGCACCCATCGCTCTATCTCACTCCATTTTCTATATCGAGAAGCGGTGAAGGTCGTTTGCACTCGCACCGGATGGCAAATTGGACGAGGAATTTCATTTTACCGGATGAGAGGCCTCCACGCCCGGAAAGAGGTAGGAAAGGTTTCCGGAAGAATGCAATATTCCCGTCGACTAGGAAGACAAAGAATGTCATCTGCACATGAAAGTGGATACCCAAATGAAATTCAATATGGCAACGTGGAAGATCATTCTACCGACTTTACACCATGTATTCTGTCCCCCTTTATTTCAATCTTCTTCTTACGATGAAAATGTGGTTTCTTCGGATACTCCAGCTTTCGTTCGATTTCGTCATGGACCCATCATGGCGCCTGTTGCATCGAATTTCGTCAACGCCGCAAAATTTTGTGAAAAAGAACACTCACGAGTCATTTTAATTTATTTCTTTAAATATTTTAATTTACACAGAGTATCGATCAAAAACGTCAAATAGAAAAGTCGTTGCTTTAATGATCACACAAAAATATATATGAATATTGTCAAATTATATTTTATTAATCATTTTATGCTTTTTAATAATTTTAAACATGAACAAAACTGAGAAAAAAAAATAAAAAAATTTACTTGCTTGTACTTTATTGGTATTTTTGAAGATTAATACAATATTTTTGACCAATACTGATGCATGTGAGTTAAAATATATTTTAGAAAGAGATAAAAATTAAGATGACTCATTTAAAAGTTTTTCTGTCTCAAGGGATGTAAATAAAGTGTTTGAATTATAATAAACCGAAAATGAATTACAAGTTAAATTTCGAGAGATAGCAAAAGATACTTAAAGTAAGCACAGCACAGTAAATAGAGAGCAGTAAATTCGCGTTTCTTAACTCCAGAGTTCGAGTCTCCGCATAACTCTGCGGGAAGTTAATATTCGCCTACGCCCTCGTGGGATCGAATCGAGGTCCACCGAGGACGATCCGATACCGCGCACGAGGAGGACTTCTGTGAATATTTCACGATACGATCGTTCGGAAATGCCGACGCGACCGAATTTCGCGCACAAATATCATAGAGCGATATATTGAATAGAAGGGATAATCTTTCCTGCCGGCGCGCGCCATTATCCTAGGTAAATTGGTATCCATTGTTTGTTGATGGGACTGCTAATTACCAGACGCCGTTCGCGCACTGACGTCCTAAAGGGCCCGGGGATTAAGTAGATCGGTAGGTATTAGTCTGCGGTCGCTGGTAAATGCGCACTGTCTACTACAGGCTGCTCCTTCCAATAAGTTTCCTTAATGCGCCTCTATCCGCGCGTGTATCGGAACACCAAGATTAATACTCCCACGCATGCCGCTGCAGGCGGCGTCGCTTCTGCTCGGGGATTTTCGGCGATTATACGCGTCACTCGTCATTTAAGCCCCGTAGCGATTTTAACGATCGAGCGCGGAAAGCTTAAACAATTTCAGAATTAATCCGGTAAAGCAAATTGTTTCGATCTGTCAGTGTGTTTAATGCGTTTAACAAAGAAAAATGTTAATATTCGTTACGTATCGCATCTGTTAATGTCTTCAATGTAACAAAATCCAATTAATATTTATTTCTCAATTAAAATATTTGTTTCCCAACGGCTGCTAATTTTTTTTCTCAATTCAGTTTCCACACTGAGAAAAATCGTTTGATTGTATCAACAAGACGTATCTGATAGAAGGTATTTTGGTTATATCAAGCAGAATTTCTAATTATCACAATAAGACTCGATTTCTTATAACTAGAACGTTTAATAGATTTTATTACAAGGATTAGTATTTTCTAGTTGGATCTACAAAACTTGTTGTTATTAAACATGGATGCACAATGATACCATTTTTGTTGTAAATTTAGTATTATTACCAAGAAAATCTGATAAATTTAACATGAAAAAATTAATCACATTCATCTGGTAATTCCTAAAAGAATTCTGATTCGTTCATTTTCCAACATACTAGTTGAATCTAGATTTCTAATTAAACCAGATTTTTTTTCTCAGCGATAATTTAAGAAAATCTTAATATTAATTAATTAGGATATATATGTAAGATACTTTAATTTTAAACAGACACAAATAAACTTGTGACATTTTGCAAAAAGATACATACAATTTGTCTGAATTTCTTTACTCGTATTCTTCTAAAATTGTTTGAATTGTCTTATTTATGCTTTCTTTTTTCCCTCAAAATCACGACTTCAAGATTAGAGCTACGTCGTAAATTATACATGGAAAATTAATGCAAAGTTTATTTATTAAAAAAATATTTGTATCCGAAGTTTCTATTTAACAGGATTGTAGTGTAAAGTAAACCTATTCGCATCTCGCCTGTCTGCTATCATTGAAACAAGGGTGTGAAAAAGAGCAATCATTAGGATCGTGGTGCTAATTACTATTATTCGACAACGAGCGTTAGCTCTCCGAATGAAGCGACGTGTTCACATTGGGACAGTCAATAGGCCCAATAACGGGCTCTGTCGTGAATGGACAGAGCTTTCAGCCACTGTGGCATCGTGATATCTGTGAGACCGAGTGCACGTGATAATGGATTCCCGGAAGGGTTGAAATTAATTATAGAACGTTGTAGCTATTACAAAGGGAGTGTACAGCACATTGAGAGCCAAAGTGGAATGAGCGACTGAGAGGGTGGGCCTTGTTACTTGCAGGATGCAATGCGAATTTACACGTTTATACGTCTGTTACGGCGTTTGTGTCGTCGAGCATTGAACGTTATCGATATTAGATTGTCGATTAAAATTGATTTAATTCTAGGAATACTAAGTTATAAAAGTTTTTTTGCGATTTCATGCGCTATCAAAGGATTTTCTGCCTGTAAATATTGGAGAAAAATTACATTAAATCAGGAAATTTCATTGTTCGTCGCTGTTATTGTACATTTATGTGATTATATCGATTAATTATATATTAAAAATCAAATACAATAAAGCTAAATTAATGCAGAATGGGAATATAATTTATGATATGTTACAAAGAGAGAAATCCCAATTCCATAAAAATATGGAATAAATATGATATGTTATGATTCAGTGATATATATTGCATATGTCTATATTTTTCCTATAAAAATGATTAATAATCAAATTTAAGTTGAACAAATGAAACAAAATTATTAATCCACAGAATTCCAATTTAAAAATCTTATCAAGATATCATATCACAACTTAAAACAAATCGAAACCAATTTAATTATAATTTATTCTGATTTTAATTTAATTGTGATTTTTATTATAATTTGTATTATTTATTTTATTATATATTTATATTATTTATTTATTTTTATTATATTTTATATTTTTATTATTTTTTAACATTAATTTTTTCGAAAGAGATATGTGTAATTGTAAATTACGTGAAATATTACGCAAAAGAAAGTATATCTGACAATGAAACATATTTTCGAATTCGCAATCGAGTGTCACGAACAGCGCAATTTTATAATAAAGAACGGCTTGAAAGTATGACCGTCGCTTTTCGCGAATTAAATCGATCGCATACATGCCTCGTATCGAAAGCTCGGCCAATTTTGCTCCGATGGCAGGTGTACAAGCGTAGGTAGCTTTGCAAGAGAGAAAGAGAAAGAGAGAGAGAGAAAAATAAACGGCACTTCCGCGAACATTCAATTCCGCGAGACTATATTCAATGTGCAATACTTTTGCATAGCACATAAGGCGTACGATTTATGACAACAAGTGTTCGCATCTGGCTAGATATCCAACTTCAAATATTAATGTTTTTCAAGAATTGATATGTAAGAATATCGTGGCGTAAATTAATTTAAAGAAGCAAAAAAACGTAGCTCTTGCAACATATAAAATATTAATTTTTCTTCCATTACTATAATTTTCCTTCAACTATAACCTTTGACGAAAATAAATAATATTTTCTTCGATTTTTTTAATCTTCTAAATTTGAAATAATTCAGTAATCTTTTTTATTTATCTTATGTTATTTATTTATGACAGCCAGTAATCAAGAGACTGAAACTGCAAGAAATTTTTTTCCAACTTATTAACATCAAAAAATAATAATTTATTGATTAGCATTAAAAAATATACCTTTCATAATATACTGATTAATATTTTAATTATTTCTTTTCTTTCAATTTTTTAATATTTATTTAATTTTCATAATATTCTTGTATATTTGAAGTTATAAAAAAATTATATTATATTATAATTTTATTAATTATATTATTAATAATTATATTATTTATATTATTAATTATATATATTATTAATAATTATATTATAATTTTCAATAATTTTACATAAAATAACATGATATATTGTTTCATTACATATAATCTAAAAAACTATTGATGCGTATAAATATATTATAAATGTGCGACTCATAAACGTCATAATATTACAAATGGTCAATATAATTGAATGTCTAATCGTGTGATATTACATCGTTGGCTTAATGAACATTTGCATCGAATTATTGTATTAATGGTATTATCGATAGTTCGCGTTTCTCGTTGGTTGAGTAGAAATTAGTGGCAATGATCGATGCAAAGAGGTTTCAAACAGCAACGGATAATGTGTTTCAAACAACATTTTTTTTCGCGATACTCTGGCACAAAAATTCGACTATATGAATACACTATTGTGTTTATTTCATAATATATTCGCTAACTTTTCTCAGGCAACTGGAGTAGTAAAGGAATAACAATAGAACGTAGACAAATAAAGATACAATTAGAGACAGAATAATAATAGAATAATAATAGTGAAGGATGAACATGGGAAAGAAAGAAAAAAAATATAGTCAACAGGAAAAAAAGAGCAAAAAAACAATTTGTATTCTAGAACACAAATATGCAGTATTTTCCAACTGGAAAAAGTATTTCAGGCACAATATAAAAATAAGAAAATATAAGAAAAATATAAAAACTCTTATTAAATATCTCTCAGTATATAATATTTACATACGATTATGACTTATATAAAACATGTATGTATTCAATAAGATGTCTGCTTTCCATAATAAAACTCTTTTAGATATAACAATTTTTATATATAAGAGAGTAATTATATCTATTCTTGAAACAAGAATAAAATTAATGATGTTATATTTGTGTATCGCGAGAAAAAATACTTTAGCTTAAAAATTAAATTATCCTAATTTAATTTATTATTTGTGTTAATTATAAGACAAAATAATATGTTTTGATCTTTTATACAATATGTATCGTGATCTCCTAATCTGTTAGAAAGCTATATAAGCAGGTGTTAAAACAGTTGGAAATTGCTGCTTTAAAGCGAGAAAAAAAGAGGAAAATAGGAAAAGGGACCGAAGAACGCAGGAGAGAAGACAAGCAAGGGGCTCGCGTGCGTTTGTTTGTGTTGCTCTCTTTGCGCTTTCGTTCGGTTTCATTCATTCGAGTTTTTCGGTCGCGTCGCGAAGCTTTGTTTTATGGTGACCGGCACGAGCCTCTTCCTCCTCCAAAAAGGGTGGAAAGGCGGAGACGGAGGGATGAAGGGACGGTAGGAGAGAGTGGCACTGCTTAACCAAATTGCGCGGAATAAAATTTGCATTTTATTGTGCGCGATTCCTGAACGCGAGTTTCCGTCGCGGCCGTGGAAAACTCCCGTCTGCCATTATGGAGGTAGTAATTTCCCGATTTCTTTCCGGGATATGAACATGACATCGCTGTTTGATCCGTCGATTGGTTTCCGTGGTGAACCGATCGGCAGAATAAAGATTCTTACATGTGTTTGATTCTTCAAATATTCATTCGATTCTAAGCCACCATCAGAATTTTAAAAAAAGGTTTACCAAAAATGTCTCTGATTTACTGATATATACTTTATACTGATACATACTTTAGTAATAAATATAAGAAAACAAAAAAATTATATTTTCCAAGTTATTGAGAATGTTATGAAATAATAAAAACATTAAAATTTAAAATATTCTTATCTGATAACAAATAGATTTTAATTTTCGTAGCAAATTGAACACAAAATAATGAGTTTTAGTCCTGTATATAAAGCCAGTTTGTATTTGTAATAGGTTTTAAATAATTAAATCGTGAAGTCTATTATCAATGATACAAAGTGGAGTTTTTTAAAATTTTTTTGTGTCATATATCTCTAACTTCGATATCACGAAACCTGGCGCTTTATGCAAACTGAAAGCATTCGTTTGAAGATGAGCTGCGAGTGCAGCTGCAGTCGCAAAATGGATATTTCTTCTTACCAAATGGCGGTCTGATAAGAGAATTCGTTTTCCGCATCAGCAACGTAGGGATAAAACTGGAAGCGAAAGGGTGGAAGTGCAAAAAAGAAAGGTATAGGAAAAAAACAATATGAAAAGAGATAGGTAGAACAGGGGATGAGGGGCATTCGATTCGATATTCTATCGAGATAGCCGACATTTTTCAGCATGCCAATGGCCACAACCATTTTTCGAAGCGTTGGAGGTCTCTCTCTCTCTCTCTCTCTCTCTCTCTCTCTCTCTCTCTCTTTCTCTCTCTCAAAAATATCGACGTATCTATATACATATATATATACATATATTCTGCATATATATGCACACAGCTATATATGTGTGTGGATACATAGCTGTATGCAGAATGAGCAAGATCTATCGTCACCTATTCATATAAATTCTTTCGCTCATTAAAAATCTAACCCTTTTTACGAAAACATCAAGAAATAATTTTAAATAATCATTAATGAAATAATCGAAATCATTAAATATATAAGGAAACGCCATGATAATTACAACTTTAATTTACATGAAATTATAAATATTTTCTAATCAAAGTAATAAATGTTTAATTAATCAAAGTAATAAATTTTTCTACAATGGAAGAGAGATTGGTATAATTAATGTGTGCGTAAAATTATGTAAATATCTTTAAGAAATCAAATTAGAAAAATCATGCAAATAAATATCAAATCATTACGTTTCCGTTAATTTAAAACAAACTTCAAATCATGGAATCATAATTTTACTTAAACTATAAATCTGTTTAGATGTGTTGAGTAGAAACGTTAATTCGTTAAAAAATGATTGAATTGGCGTCAATTTTGCACTGGGATACTTGTCTAGTACACTTATGCACTTCGTGTTTTTCTCTTCTAGAAATATTGAATATTAGATCCTTGTATAAAATATTTGTTTATTTGATCGTTATTTCCCGGCTTGAAGGAATTTTCGCTCATGCGAAACGCGGGCCTATAATTATCCGCGTGAGTTATCGCTGTGAGTCAGCAGATCAAACGTAGTTCATCGTTTTCACAAGGTGATTCACATACTGTGATCATATACATTGTAAATATCAGCTGATCAATAGATTCAATCTATAGATATTTAATATCTATTAACTATGATTAATTTAAATATATTTCTAAAAAATTTTGATAAAATATACAAAGAAAAAACGATCTGTGAACTCTCTTTTCATGTATCGAAAAAACTTCTGCATTTTATGGATAGACATATATGTATATAGATGTGCATCGAAAAAACTATAAAAAGATATCGAAAATCAAGGCTAATTCACATACTCTTAAAAAATCGTGAAACTGCTCTTACAGTAATAAAACGCAATTGAAATCGCATTGATCTTTTTCCCATTTACAAAGACTCACTTGCGAATTTGTCTTTCTGCTTCGCTCTACGAACCTTTCCTTTTCGCCGCATATGTCAATCTATAAATCGGAATACGAAAATAATGCTGAGAGACCCTGAATCGCCACAAAGAGGATCTCTCATGCAGTATGAATCGTTCTTGGGCACACATTCCGAGGACAAGTGGCTTTTATATGCATATTAGAGACGAGAGGCCTGTTTTGCATACCGACGAACGCTGATAAACAGAACTTGAATGTTTGGAAAGCCAAAAAAAATATATCACGGAGGCGCGGCTTCGCTAAAGTTATTCGTTGAAAGACTAGATCTTTTTTTCTTTTTTTTAACGTTAAAATATGCTATATTTCTAAGTATGCACATATATAAATGCACATATATAAATAACAATACATAAATTAATATAAAAAAATATTATACAAACACACACACAATATACACACATACACATGATATTATTTATATTTGCTTTAGGTTTTAAAAAATTATAACTTATTACTTATAATTACATAACTAAAATAACATGTGTACTAATAGAAAATAACATGGCTTAAAATTGCATATGGAAATAGCTTAGGAGAATTATGGAAATTATTTTTGCAACATATCGATCGCGCGGTTCAATGTTTTTTAAAGTATTTGTGAACGCAAAAACTTTGTGGACTGTCAAACAGAAGGAAAATAATGGCGAATGCGTTATGTGGGTGTGCGAGATCGAAATTTGATCAAAATCGCGACTTGATACAATTTGATTCACCGACGGGAGATGGTATTTCAACTGAACACGTTTATCACATATAAATTATTTCCTTCGTTTTGCGTCTACGCACATTGCGATAACATGTTCCGCAGTCGATCCAATCGCCGTTTTCGATGGTCCGTTTGTCATAATAATCCAAGGACGGAAGCCGCGATCGCGTGCGTTACTTTCGTATCACTGGTTTCATATAGTTGTTTTCCTCATAAATCTGCCGTTAACTCTTTTTATTACCATTTATTTTGCGATATTTATTTTACCGGTAACTATGTAATATCCCTTTTACAATCACAGACATGTATATTGCAAGAAAAAAAGACAACAACTAACATCCATCATATATATTTCACATTCTAACTTTATTTATTTTCTCAAATTTATTTTATTCGGAGATTGAACGCGCTGCTTTGAGTCTTTATCAAGAGATATCTGTAATTATCTTCTTGAATCTTGCCGAAAAATTAAATAAATAATTACGCTTTTGCAATTATTACGGCTCTTCCATGTCCATTTTCAGGCACAGTTTATTTCTCTCGTCTATGCTCAAACAACAAACTTCGAGCAATATGCAAATACAGGAGACAAAGGTTCCCGGACTTTGTCCCCCGAGCTTGAAAGAGAGATCCTCGTATTCTGGTCCTATAGAATTATTTACCAAAGTTTCTGCGCGCGGCTAGAGAAATTTATGACGACCGCCGAGAAATTTAACATGGGTCCGGCAGAGATTTTCTGGCAAAATACAGACTTACGTAAGGTCGGAGACGATGCTTGTTTAAACATTCGATTAGCGCATGCAGATACTGAGAGCTCATTTCTTCCAATGTTGAATTTTGTAGCAATATATTGTACATCATTGTTATAAATCTTGTATTTGCATACACAGAAAAAAAAGACATTCTTGTTTTGAAAATATATTTAGTTTTAACATGGAAATCTTGAAATGAGATTATTGCGTTAATTAAAGAAAAATATAATTGCTTGAATAATTGCTTACTTGAATGAAGCCAATTTATATAATTCAATTGAGAAAAATATATTCTTATGACTTAAGATTTAATTTTCTTGAATGAAAAGAAACAATGTTAGATAAAAAATAACATTTTTAAATCAAAGATTATAATTTTCTTAAAGTAGAATTAAATAATTATATATTCTCAAGGTGACAATTACAATATTAAAATAAGATTGTAATATTGTTAAAATTTAAAATTATTAAATTCTTCTAAGAAGATTATAAATTGTTGCGTATATACAAAACAATGAACGCGTTAGTTTAAGTATATAAGTTTTGATTTTACACTTGCTTTTTTCTGTATAATAATTATAGAATGCTACGTTTAATCAAAAAAAAAACTTACAGCACAATTATACCAATTATTATATGATGTGTTCGAAAAGTCCCGGACCGGTAAAATATCTTGAAAATGAGACATTATAAAAAAAAATATTTCTTACAAAAGTTGTTGGGTTTTAACAAATGCCTCAAATAACAAAACTTATTTAAACATAGTTGTTTTTAAGGAAAAATATGTAATTGTTAATTGCAAATTACATATTTTTTCTAGAAACAACTACTATGTTTTTTTTATACCAATTGATTCTTCTTATTATTTTGTACATAAAAGTATTAAGGTAAGATAATCGAAAAATGAATATTTTACTAGATATTTGATGGTTTATGTAAAATTAAGAAATTATTTCAAGTTTCGTAACTCGAACAGTACTCAATGAAAAAATACTTTATTATAGTACTTTGGAAAACTCTCGAGATAAGCTATAAAAATATTGAATAAAAATTGGAGGTTTCTGTTTAAAATTTTAAAGTTGACCTTGAGAGTTCCTCCATGGTTACACTCAAGATCAAATAAATTTTGCTATTTGATGCATTTGTTGAAACCCAACAACTTTTGTATGAAACATTTTTTTTCTAAATGTCTCGTTTTCAAGATATTTTACCGGTCCAGGACTTTTCGAACACATTGTATAATATTTATATGCAAAATGAAAAGAATATACATTCGTAATTTAATAAGTATTCTATTCTTTTTCAGATATGACAATAAATGTAATTCTATTACAGTCTGATTTGGAAATAAAATATTGCCTTCGCGAAACGAATATACAATCGGAAAGGTTAACGTAATCGGAGCAACACGAAACGGAAGGCAATGTCGTTCGAAAAATGAAACGGCCGACATGTCGTAGCAACAGCGCGGGAATTAACTTACTCGGATTTATTGGACGTACGATAATAACGATCTGACGTTCTGTATACCCTCCCCCTTTTTCTTCCATTCTCTCGTTCTTTCTTTGTTAAAATCTCTGGTTACATATGGATGGACGGAACGCATCGAATTACTCGATGCCTAATTAAAGGGGATGTTTTAATCGCCCTTAGTTGACGATATCGATGCCTTTTTGGTAAAAGAGCTGCAAAACAATACGCATTCACGTTCGTTATTTTATTCGTTACCGAATTGGGAATGCACGATTGGGAATATAGGTACGCTGATGATAAAAATATTCATCAATCAATATATGGAATTATAGTAAACAACGTTGAAAAAATATAGAGTTTAAAAATATTTTTATAATCTATTTTTTAAAGAAATGATTTGAAACATGTAGCATCACAAATTCTCTTAATTAATTTTTAAAATAAAAAATACAATAAAAAATAATTGACAATTTAAAAAAAACATAAAATTACAGTTCTTCCTACATTAATAAAATTGGCTCTATTTTGTCTTAAAACATATTGTTGTGTGTATTTGCTAATGATATCAAATTATCTTGATGAAATAAGATCTCGATAACTGATGACATTTATATATTTTTGCAAAAAAAAAACGGATTACACATTTCTTGCCTTATTTAGTTTATACTACATTGCAATATCAAATTAATTCAAACGACATTTTAATTTTGTAGAAATATTTTGTTCAATATTTTTGAATAATTTTTGTATTTAATATTTTATTGACAGTAAAAATAGTGAATCTTGTCTGTCATCGATATCACATCTTTATCTTTAAGACTAGATATGCCTCCTATTTTTTCAAATATCAAAATCGTTACCTGTCACATTCCACCAAATTCCAAAGGGAGAAATTTCATAAGTCAAAGATTAAAAAGTTTCTTCTTCTCGCTTATCGCGGAAGTATACGTAAAACTTCAAACTCCTTCCTTTTATCCTGAAAAGTGCCTAATGAATCGCTCAATCTTTCGTACACGCGATATTACCTGAGTGTAAAAATATTTCGCTTCCGTTTAAACCGACCTGCGCGGTGTTGGAACGAATGATTAAAGCGCAAGGAACGTCAGTATCAAAATGATCACTTTCGGAAAACGTCGACCAACCGGCCAGCCCCGCGGTTTATTCGGCGACCTCTCGCGAATTCTCTCTCATTATCGCGCAGACAGGCTCTCGAGGGGGATGCACGACACCCCACCGCAACAGTGCGGTGAGTGAAGGGCACGCAAATTCGTAAGCACGAATCGCGATTTTATCGGCGACCGGAAGTCCTATTAAAGTATCCCTCCATCGAGCGAGCGACGGCGACGACGATGGAAAAGGAACGAATGTCTGAAAGAAGGGAGGGGATGACAATTAGCTCCCTTTTTCTTATTTCTAGCATCTCAGCAGTTCGATCCTCCTACTACGCGAGATATTTCAAACTATTCGGGGTGAAAACTTATGAAAAGGGAAAATCTCACATGGGAATCTCTCGAATATCGCTCCCTTCTTCTTCCGGTCTTACCCTCGTGAATGTCACTATCGTTCTAACTGTTACATGGAGAAGCTTTTACGGAGACTCGAGCCTACCAACAAGCATAAATCCAAAATAAAATATCGTTGACGTGAAGATTAATATATTATGTTCCATATGAGAACCATATATATATATATAAAACTTTTACTCATATTATATAAAATTTAAAATTAAAGGTTCCCGAAAATACTGTGCCTACAAGATGTCTCTTCAAATATTTTTTTCAGATATAATTATCTTTGATAAAATTGAAATTGATATTTTCTTAAAAGGAATTTAATTGTATTCTTTATTCCTAATTTCTAATATCATATATGTATCTTACATAAATTAAGGCCTAAATTAAAGTTCTGCTTAGGCGTGGCTCAATGAGGGGTAAAAGGGTAAAAAAAGAAACGAACTGACCATCAACTTCTGATTTATCTAACTACCCCTCATATGTCAAGCAAACGTAGCCGGTAATACGTTACCACACAGAACTTTTTTGTCCGGTTTATCGCTATTGCTGACGCGCCAGCGACATGGCTTATCGTTATCGTTATCGATCACGCACGCCAACATTGTCGAATAAGTCGCGAATACTTATCTTTCAGCCACGACGATGAAATGAATCATTCTAAGGGCAGACAGTCGCACGAAAAACGTATAAACGTGATACAAGTCTCGAAACGATCCGGAAACACGCCGGGGTTTCATTAAATCAATTAACCAATTTGCTCAGTAATATTGCGAAAATTATAAGTCGGTGATGACGATCAAAAATTATATTTCTATTACCGTCACAAAGTATATAATTTGTAACATTATTTTTTTTTATTTAAGCAATATATACATATATTTCTCGTATCGATTTAAAAAAAATTTAATTCAATTGTTCGTTTAAAGCTGCAAGTCTTAAAAATCCAAATAATGCAGTTTTCTTGATAATTTCCTTTCGTACTTCATATGTAATTAATTCTACTCTTATTTAATCTTAATTAAAGTTAATTGAGAAAGTAATTTTTTATCTAGGCCTGCTCTGTTAATATATCGATAAATTCTCACTTTTTTGTATCTTCGTTGTGATGTATGCGCCGCCATTGTCCGTATATGCAGCTCTCGAGACGTCCAGTACTTTCGTGCGTCTCGCTCTTGATGCATGCATGCATGCATGCATGCAGCCGGGTATGCGCGATTACATTGACTATAGGGAGAGTCTAGCCCCTGCACGGCGCCACGGGCGGTCGACATCCCATATAAGCTGTCTCTTCGAAGTCGAGCTTATATAAGTGCATTTGTACGTGCCGCACTGAATTCACATTTGAGACGTTTTGTCGCGGAGGAAAGAGTGCACTTGGCTGCATTGACCGCGCTTTATGCCCTCGAAAAATGCATGCTCGATGCAATAACTGAATACAAATGTCGTACTTATGTTCAACATTTGAATACAACATCGGACATAATTCTAATATCCACTACTAATGCTGAAAATATTCTCTTTTTTTAAAACTCAAATATAATTTTAATATTTTATAACGAAATAAAGTCAAAGAACTTGATGTCTCTTGCACGATTTCAGTACTCGTTATTGCAGCAATTAGTAGGAAAAGTAAAATCAAAGACATTTTAAATTAATTAATAAACAACAAATTTTTAAAATTAAAAGCAACAAGCTCCTCGTACATTCGCATATTTATTCGAATATTTAATTACGCCCGGCACATCGTCGCGGGCAAAAACTTCGAAAAAAGATTTTCCGACAATTTATCTTTATTATTAAAGTTTGAGGTAAACATCAAGTTATATTGCGCAAAGTTTGCTCAGCTCTTTTAGATGGTACGATTGGCGAAGTATCGTTGGGTGCTTTCTTTTCATTTCCTAGCGTCTTTAACGCGATCTTCCGTCTCGCTCTCATCCCTTCCCTTCGCGACTTCCGACGCCGATTTCTTACCTCGCATTTTCTATTTCCTATCTTTTAGTCTTCTCTTTGCGTAACTTCCCTTATCGAGACGGTCGTTCGCCACTGTTCTCCATTTTCCGCGATTCCCGCAATTTCCTTTCGCTCAAGATAGCAAGTACAAACGTCCCCCCCGCAGATATTTAACTGAGAATAGCGACACGAAAGTCATATCTTCTTTTCGGAATGCGACATTAATGTATCCGGAGGTCGGAAAATACACGGCCGTCATAACGACCTCGGTTGGGCTGATATCTGCCTGCGCGAAAAATGCACGCGACGTTTAAAGTTGCATCTCGATCGAGGGGGAAGGTGGAATCACCGCGAAATGTATGCTCGAAAATATCAAATTCGAAATAATGTCGCGTTTCGATTAAACGCGACGGCATAATGGAGGAATATATTTTGATGACCCGGAAATAAAAATTTTAGCTTTTATCTCGAATAATAAAACGATGATAAATTTCATCCGGAAAATATTTTTCACGCGTGTAATCACTATTTGTACGTTTTTATGTCACTGTTTTTCGAACTATAACAATGTTTCCTCGTGAAATGTAAAATTTGATATGTGTGCAACGATTTCCCAGAGATTCTCCATCATTTACAATCTCGAGAGGATTTTACCATCGCGCAGCCCCGTGAGATTCGACTCGTCGCGATTTATACGTGCAAAGAGAGAAAGAAAGAACGCCGAGGTCTTTCGTTATCGTCAGAGCGAAAATCTCGCGGAGGAGAACCGCGCATCTCGTTGATTTCTCGTTATATCCGCGAAATCAGCGCTAGTTCAAACGATCGTTCATCATCGACGGCTTTGTAGTGACGTAGACGTAAAAAGGAAAAGAAGCGCA
The DNA here is from genome assembly GCF_003227725.1 of Camponotus floridanus. Taxonomy (NCBI): domain Eukaryota; kingdom Metazoa; phylum Arthropoda; class Insecta; order Hymenoptera; family Formicidae; genus Camponotus; species Camponotus floridanus. Next base: position 3,893,086 of record NW_020229214.1, read on the forward strand.
CGCATCGCATACGTTCGCGTTGCACATTCACATTCTATGCGGGCGGAATAGAAACCGCTTCCGTTTCGCAAAAAAAGAAACGTGGAAAAACCGATGTTACCTTGCCGCGAAATGCCCGAGGGATTCGTTTCTTGCGCGTTTTCATGTATGTATCCCGCCGGGATACGTCATAACCATGTACCGAGGTGGAAATTATTCGGATATACGCGAAAATACATATTGTACCTTGTTGTGTTTCACGGCCGGAGTTCGTTATCTTTGGCAAATCGTTGTTTTCAGCGTTTAATTATGCCAGAAGACGGTTGTAAAAAATGCAAACCGTAGACTACCGGAAAGAAGCACAGGAGAATGGTTGCTAGATGTTGTCACGATTGCGCCTACAGACATTTCTCTTTTTGACGTGACTCATATTTTCTTCCAGTTCGCTGCTTGAATTTCTTTACCTCGCGTGCCAGATTAAAAATCCTAGGATAATAAAGGTATAATAAAGGTTGAATGTGTGGCTGAAAATTGTTAGAAAAATCTTAGAGCGATATACGAATCATCATACACACGTCCATTCCATAAGTTTGTAAGTATTTATCGAGCTCGAAACGTAGAAGTCATGTATTAAAATTATGTAAGGTGTAACGAAAAAAGATAATATGATAATATATAATATTTCTATAATGGGATAACAGTCGACGGATAACTTCCTGCTGGCGATTCAATCAACTGTAATCGAAACTGCATTATTGTGTAGCGCGAAGTATATATATAGAGTTCAACTTTCTTATACTCGCAGAGAACTTTCCATTTACGTTCACGTTTTCACCGAATGGCTGGCCGACCAAGCCTGATCTCGATAACGAGCACAATCGAAGCTTACAGCATTGCAACGCACTGTTCCGACTCGACTAAAATACAGTTTGCAGAGAATACAGCTTTGAAACTCGGTCTATCAGATCTCGATTCTTGTTCGCCTTGTTCTCGTTCTTGTTTCAAGCCAATAAAAAAAATGATATTAATTTGAATATGTTCATCATATGTTTTTCTATGCAGTATCGATCAAAAATATTGCATCACCTGTAGAAACAGGGATATCGTTATTTTAATAAACAAAAATATGCGTAAATGTTATTAGCTTATAATATTTTATTATTATTACTTTGTGTTTTAATATCGTGAAAATTAAAAAATAATACTGTATTCAATATTGCTTTAATCGAATCGTATATTATTCAAAAACAAATTTCCAATGCAGTAGAATTCAATTCTTTAAATTTCGTATTTTTTTTGTGAAACATTAAATATTCCTCCGATAAAAAATAAAATAAAACTTTTGTTTTGTAGACAGCAATCGTGCAATTTAATTTTAATTGCAAAAAATTGATTCGAATATTATAAAGATATGTGACTGTCGCAACAACAATCATCATCAATATTCTTTAATGACATCGATTTTGTCATCATTTTCACACATCATAGACACGAAAAAATAAATTATGATAAAAAACAGCGTTTTGCTCGAACCATTATTATACTAACGCATCTTTCAACCCCGCTATTAAGATCGCTCTTTTGAATAAAACGCATACGTCTCGTGAACTTACACAACTCCACAAGAATGATTATCCTCTTTCTCTTCCTCGTAACCTGTCGTCGCGTTATGACGGAGCAGGCAACGTCGCGAAGGGCGTGAAGTGCTCCGGTTAGTGTGATTTATGCTCTTCCTAATCACCAGTTATCGCCGCAGGTTATTTTTTAGCGCTGTCAGAATGCGCATCAACACTGGTCCAGCAGCCGCCGCGTAGCATCCAGTAGCCGATGCACTTAAACGCACGTACAACGCACAATAACTTAAGTCTTATCGGAGTTCCATCGCTCGAAACTGGTTTTTCGAGTTATGGCATATCAGCCAAAATTTACGGACGAAATTCACGTCGTGCGCAAACATTTAACCCCTTTGCACTCAACGTGACCGTTATGATGTATTTTTTACGTGCAGTTTTTTAAAGGCAAGAATATCCATGAGACGCATGTGATTTCGCTGAAAAATGATAAAAATATATCCAAGAGTAATAATTTTTTAATAATTAATTTACAGAATTTTCTTTCAAGACATTTGTTTGATCAACGGTCATAAATTATTACCCGAGACTCTTACACAGTTTCAAGATCGTCTCTAATTAATAAAAGACGTCCGAGCCTTCTCTTGATCAAGGCAGACTCGCAAATTTAAAAATGCATCAACTGTGACGATAAATCGTTGGATCGCGTGCAATTTCGCTCGCAATTGGAATACGCGCGATGATGAGATGTTTCGCGTGTGTAATGCGGTTTCCCTATTTCTCTCGCATTTTCCGTAGTATTTTCACTCGCGTCGAGAATGAATTCGTGTGTACCGCGAGCGCATACATCGCTCGCACCGGCGTAATTAAATAGGAGAAATTAAACGAACGTTTCCGCGAACGCACGGCGGGTCGTCATTACTCGTAATTAGGATTTTAATTGCCACGTTACCGCGCTCCGTTTACGACCAAAAACGATTACGTCCATCGCCCAATTATTTTCACCGGTCACGAAGTAACGCGGGCATAATCGAGAATCGGAACCGATAATTATGGATATTAAAACCGTAACAGTAAATATCAAGCCTGTTCATCTTTGCGTTCATTTTCTCAAGCGTACTCGACAATTAAAAACGTAGCAAATAGCTATTACATTTGCATTGTTTCACAAAGGTGTTATAATTATGTGTTATAAATATGATAAATTACATCATCCCGTATACGAGCCAAAATATAATAATCTGTCAAAATAATTTCATAATTATTTTTGTATTTTCGAAGCATTCTCTCTCTAAAAGTGAATCAGTGAAAATATCACTAATTTAAACAGTAAAATATAAGATTTCACTGGGAATCAGTGAGAATTTTACTGATCTTCAGTGCAAACGCTTATTTTTTGTTATTTTATTTTATATCTCACTGATTGTGGGCAGTTAAAGTAAAATTCACTGTAAAATCAGTAATCGCTAGTTCGTACGTTGATCTCTATCTCTCTCGTATTTAAGTTTTAGTCATAAGAATTATATGAAGGTTGCAAGGAGCGACAGATAAAATTAGAAATATTATTTCGATTTAATTTCTGATACAATCTCAATAGAGAGGCTTCAGATATTAAATCGATTTTATACATCGAACAAATAAATGTCTGGCAACTTAATGAAAAAAATTATTTGTTCGTTTTCTATTTAAAATAACAAGTTCAATATGCATGCAATATAAATAAAATAAAATTTTTAAAATATAAATAAAATATTTAGTAAATAAAAATAAAATTTTTAATTTTATATGAAATAGATAGAGAGATGAATTGTAATTTAATATTACTGATTGAAACAGTCAATATTATTAATTAATTCTTTCAATAAAATATCACTGATTTACAATGTTATATTTCTAACTGCTGTAATCAGTGACTTTATTGTTTTTCAGTGATAATACACTGGAGTCACTTTTAGAGAGCTCTTCTTCAACTTGATTTCTAAAATTATTCCATAACATATCAAAATAAATACAAGAATAAACAACCTAATTCTAAATCTACAAGCATTTAAGGTGATGAAACATACATAAAAAGGCGCGATATCCCTTAATAAAGACCACATTACCTAGTGTTCTCTAATAATCTCTAATGATAGCGGCTTTCCAGTCAATGCACCTGGTATATAAATAGTCTGAGTGTCTGAAAAACATACGTGATTGGCCGCGCATGGCCGCACAATTAGTGTAACAAACGAGTCCCATAATGGCTCTCAATAAAACGATTATTAACGAGTCGCCTACGTGCTAGACCGGAACAAGTGCGTGTGTCTATTAACGTTACGCATCGACGGGTTATTGTATTATCCGTTTCTTTTTCCGGCAATTCGAATGTTATTGCCGGAATCTTAATTGTCTGTCTGCGAGCGTAAATAAACGTGCGGATATCTTCATTATCGCGCGAGGAAAAAGAGGAAAGAATCCCCGAGTAAGTGCTTAAAGCAGTGACGCACGTCGGGGATCGCAATTAACGATCGCTAATGAGACGTATGCAAATATCGAACGGTTGTTAAAGGCGCGCCTCGCGCTTTCTCGACGTAACGCACTTCGATATTCATGCCACGCATGCCATGCATACGCATGCGAGATAATTTTTGCATCTCTGCAGCGCGAGATACAGCATGATCCTCCTGGCGCTATCATCATCGATGACAACGTTCGAAAATGAGCAAAATTTATGGAGCATATTAATTGACTACTTGATATCGCCTCGAATAAGAGTCTCGTCCGGTATCCTTTTTGTTACGTTCCAAGACGTGTTTCTTTATACATAATCGACCCTATTCAAATTATAAGCTAGAATGCTGAAAAATATATAAAGCATTTAAATAATATAAAAATATATAAAAAAAATATATAAAAATATATGAAGCATTTAAATAATAAATCAGTAGATTAAATAATAAAATAATAAAGAAATAAAAATACAAATAAAATAATAAAGTTTAAATGAAACTGGAATCAACTTTGTCATTTAATTATGTCACGATTATTTTAGTGCAAAGCAATCATTAAAGTGTTACTGAATTTTATCGTAGATCGAGAATCGTAAAAAGGAAAATATAATTATATTTTCTAATTAATATAAAAGTTATTAACAGAAGACAAGAAGCATAAGAAACATGCGCGAGAAATGAAACGACACGCTAGTACTAACTATTATTTATCGTCGCCATTATTATCTCGTAGAGATATAACGTAACAAGTATCGCCGTCCCGCAAGGATGCACTTTATGGCAGCACTGGACCGAGAGGTGTATTTACTAACCGACACGTCTTAATAAACTATCCGGTACCGAGAAATAATCGATCGAGATAGATACGAGTTTCCTGTCAATGCACAGGCGAGTCTCGGCGCGAGATTTGCTTTCGCAATCAGCGCCGGAAAAGCGCTTTATTAGACGATAAACGGGGAACGGGACACTGGAACGCGCCGATGGAAACGAAACGGTATCCGGCCACCGGGTATAATTCATGCTCAAATTGACTGTACGCGGGCCTTAGGTAACTCCGAGCACGGCATCGTGCACAGCGTTCGTTCCGCCCTGTTTCGTGCGCGGACTATAATTTATGGGAGGAGTAGCGAAGCACATACAGGCCGTGCGATTGACCCGAACCCGGGGTTCAACGATTATGCCCCGCGGGCATAACTCCGCTACGGATGTGCCGCGCCAAGGAAAAATTCGCCGGGCATTGTGTGCATCCGATCGGATCGCGCGAGTTCAGGGGGAGTCAACGTCGGCTCTCGTTGCCTCTCCTGCGATCTTTTTACAACTTTGGTGGCCAATTATATCCTTTCTATTCCACGTCGGAATGAACGTAATCTAACAATCTTATGCGTATATATTTTCAAGGCAACATAAAAATACACAGATTTCTTATATGTAATACTGTAAAGTATAATAGATAAAGTATTGTACATCCAATATCATTATTTTTTGCAAAAAATCACAAATTAAGGTCGAAATTTAAATTAAGGTCAAAAGTTAAAAAAGTTGTGCGATTTAAAACAGATTAATTAATAATATTTCTCAAAAATTTATCATTAGACTTTTAAAATATTGATTGAGAAAACAATGCATTGAATAAGGAAACAATGTATCTCCCTAAATTTCGCGGAGGATATTGCACATCCTGCAGCGTGTTATACAACCTATACATCCGAATGAACACAGCCTTACAAAAATCTTACGCATATATATTTTCTGGATAATATAAAAGTACGTATCTTTTATAATATTCTATAAAATATAATAAATAAAATATCATATATTCAATACTATTATTTTCTACAAAAAATCACAAATTGAGACTAAAATTTAAATTGAAAATAAAAATTAAAAAAGTACATAATGTGATTTAAAACAGATTAATTGATAACTTTTTTTTGTGAAGAATTTATTACTAGACTTTTACAAAAATTGATTTTTTAAAATATTGATTGAGGGAACAACGCATCTCTCCAAGTTCCAGAGAATTACACATTGTATATATATCCTGTAGTGCGTTATACGAGCTATTCGTGTATGATAACCATCCTAACTTAACGATTAGAGTTACGTTAGATGCGTGTTCTAGCAGAAGCTCGTTCTATCTAATTGATATGGAACATCGTAGATAATCAAATACATTGAAACAGATGAAGTTCATTGTAAACATGTAGCAATTAAATTCTAAATCATATCGATTTGAATCGATTAATTATTATCTCATTAAAATGTGCGAATTGAATTGCGAATGACTTTTTGTCAAAACGTTTAGACATAATGTAATATAATAATTATATCGATCAATAATAATTATTATATATCTGAAATAATTGTCATTATCCGAAACGACTCCTGTTCTTTACATTGCATTACGATATCGATTTGAACCGATTAATTATCTCATTAAAATGTCCGAATTGAATTGCAAATGACTTTTTATCAGAACGCTTAGACATAATGTAATATAATAATTATATCGATCAATAATAATTATTATATATCTGAAATAATTGTCATTATCCAAAACGATTCCTGCTCTTTACATTGTACTGCGTAATCCGATAATCACGTCGGATGAGAACAAAAATTCGATAGTCAATATTATCAGAAATTGTCTGCGCGATCAGAAAATAACAGACGCATTCTGCGGGATTATATCGATCCCAGGGTGCACCGGGCGGGGGAGAGTTCAAGTTCGGGCGCTCGACGCGAAACAATTTTCAAGCGAATTTTATCGCGGCGACGAGCGATGCGCGCGGGCTCAATTTCGTTAAATGCAACGGAGCGAGGCAACGGAACGAGGAAAAAAGCCGGCGAAAAAAGAAATTGGAGCCGCGGGCGGAATGGACCCGCGTACTCGGCCGGATGGAAATTCACTTTGCGCTCTTTGCTCGGGATATCGACACACGGCGGCCGTTACTTAAAGATGCCACGGCTCGGAATTTCGTTTTCCCGGAGAAATAGGAAAGGGGAGGAGGGGAATTAGATAGTCCCACGCGAAATCCCATTTACAGCGTAGGGGTGCGCACGATTGTCCGATACAAAATAGCCCCCGAAGGTCGCCAGGATGGATGGCGCGTGGGAGCAGCTGCGGGACGCAAGATGCGCGTGCCATTTCCGGTATTGCGGTGTAAATTCGGCTGGCGATCTCGCTTACGCGACATTGGCTTTTGCATCGACTGCAATCCGTTATGTAATGCGCGTTTATTTTTGACACGGTCAATCGGAGTGATCGGCGAGGGGAGAGCGATTCGATAATAACCTCCAGCGATGAAAATCAGTCACAATCGTAAAATCGCACAAAGGAACAATAACAATTAATTTAATAACACTGTCATCATATTAATTAGACAAATTATATATATATAATTATTATCAAGCGTAAAATTAAAAATAATTACCTTATATCCCGACATAATAATTTAATTATTTTATCAGACTTTTATTTTTGACACATGACACACAGTTTTTAAATCACATATTATGTAAGCATAATAAATAAATCTCTTTTCACATAATATATATATGTTATAGGGTCAATTGCATTAGGTTAAAGTGAAGAAAAATCAGTTTCAAAGAGGCCGACATTTACAGTTAGAAAGCATCTTTGATTGCTAATTATTAATCGTAAGAGCGCAATTAATTATAGATTACTTTATCTAAGTTCATGTATCGCCTACTTATTAGTAGTTATAAAAATATTGCATCTGTCATTTATCAAATTAGCAATTAGATTGACGGATAAATAATTTAGATGAGGTTGCAACTGAGAATTTCTTTCGAGAAATATTATCACGGTCGTTTTCATACCTAAGAATAATTTGATGAAGGATTCGCGTGCGTCATGGAATCCAAAGAATTTGAGATCTCTTTTTACACTTTTACAGACGGAGCGTGTCGAGCTCGTTGTGCACCACCGGAAGATTAATCGTTTTGATTCGACGACACGGAATTGAATTACGAGCTCTGCGCGCACGAAGGTACGAAAAGGTCGCGACTCACGTTACACAGTAGGATTCCTTGTGGGTGTGATGGTCGCGCGCTGTAAAATTTGAGACATTTATTGCAGTCATTTTGCGACCCGTATTTGAAACTCCAGACAATTCAACGGCGAAGAATTTCCATTCGTTTGCGAAATTGCTATTCATGTGCGAGACATCTCGTTTTAAAATCCACATGTGAGTAGACTGCCAGAAATCTTAAATGTGATATCCTCAGAAAGATAACAGCAAGATTAAGAGCGGCAAGATTTCTCACATTTAAAATTTTAATGCAATTTATAATATACTGAAAATTTTGATTTGCAAAACTGATAATATTCTAATAATGGTAATAAATCATTTGCAAAAAATATGGATTTTCATATAAAAATTAAAAATATGTACAAGAATTTAAAGCAAAAATTGAAAAATCTATTTTGCAACATTATTTTCTATCCCAAATATCTTAAAATCTTTTAATATTCAAATATTATAATCATTTGTAATCATTGTAACCATTGTAATTATTTTCTATCCCAAATATCTTTTAATATCTTAAAATCTTTTAATATTCAAATATTGTAATCATGTACTATTATCGTATATATTGTGTCAAATGTCTGATATAAATAATTTATATTAAATAATCTTTTAAAAAATTTAATAATTAAATTAGCGAACGGTACGTTAAAGAATTTTGCTAATTTTGGTACACCTAAAATATTAAATTAATTAAAAGACCTGCAGATAAACTCGCAAGAAAAATTACGCAGCCGAAAGATTGAATCTTTTCTCTTTTCTAAGAATATGTAAATCGCGAGGGAGAACGGCATAATAAATGATGCCTATGGTACAACGACATAGACCCTTGATTATGGGATTTCAAGATGCAAGCCGACGATAGTGCAGGGAGATCCACCGCGAGACCGAGTGCGTGATCCTCCGGCAACTAATTGGAGTGTTTTATTTAACAAGTCGAGCCGCCTTTCGGTAGCACCGTATCTTTCAGACGGTGATCCGAAGAAATTGGCAGATCGATCGCTAACGAGCGACAAAAACCTCCGCGGCTTTATTTTTCTTCTGTTTTAAATTCAATAACGCGACGATGAAACACGTATACACTTGAGATCGGACGATAAATTCGCATAACGAGACATCGTTTATAATGATCGCATTTATTGTACTTAAGATTGAACGATAAACTCGCGCAGCGAAATATCATTTATATCATCGAAGTCCTCGCATTTAAGATGTGAACGATAAAATTGTATACTGATATATGTCTACAATAATTTATTATTTAATTTTAAATGTGATAAAATTTGAACATTATTGAAATCTTGCTATTGCTCGCAAATTTTATAAATAATTTCTATAATTTGTTTATAAATTGAAAAAAGTGGGACATAGTGAAAGAGACTTTAATTGCACCTTTGGGTTGCTACAAACCAGATGTATGAAAAGAAAAATAATTTGTTGAATCATAGATAGACAGAGTCAAGATACCATTAATGCGGTTATATCTGGAATATCTCACTCGAAACTACGCATATTCTTGCGCGAAGAACTTTCGAATTAGTTTGGAATTTTCATATAAAAATCTTTACATATATCTCTACACATATTTTTTAAATAAGAATAAGATGAATTTGTGAAAGCAACGATGTAAAAGATTTCAATTACCCTTCACTCGATTAAAGCATCGATCAAACAAAATTTGCTTTCGTAAAAGCATCTCGTGAAAGTATTGTAAGTCGTACATTTGTTAAATTTATAAGAAATATTAAGTACTATAGAAAGAAGATTTCTCTCTTGAAGTTGGCTAAAAAATATTACGACTTTCACTATTAAGAAAATTAAATAAACGAGTTTCTAATTTAACGATTGACGGATTCGATCGAAAAATGTAAGACCTATTTGGAATAAAACTTTGTTCTTGATAAGAAAAATCTTATCAAGATTACAAAAAAGATCTATTTGGATTTAAATTAATGCAATAGAAAGACTTTTTCAAATAAATTATTATCAGATTTTTGTTTCTCTTTTACATACTTATACATTTTCTAGCAATACCGAGGACTTTTTTACAAAAACTTCGTGAAAAAACGATTCGCCGAATAAAAGATCCCAAAGTGCGCTTTAACCTTTATAACTCGTTCCCTTTAAACGCGTTTCGTTCACGTCGCAGAGAATGACAATCGATGCTTTTTAAAGCGTCGCGAGAATCGCAAGGTCGTAACGTCGTCGGTGTGCGCAGAAGCGTAACAATGGCAAAAGTTAATTCGCAGTCCTTGGCATGAAGAAAGGCGCAAAGATCCGGAGCAAGGATCGTTTCAGATGAATCCTTGGAAGAACGATCCCGGGTTATCTCTCGGCGCAGCCGTACGAGATGATCGTTTAGATAACGATCGAGAGGTCGGAAGTCTCGGACGAGAGCGTCACGGGGAAGGATCAACCCCGGTAAAAAGCCCCGACAACGAGAGAGCGGCATGACATTAACGTAATTCGGTAGATAAGCCTCGGAATGGTCGCCGCGAGATTTCTTTCGCTATTTTGAAACGAGCGGCGCACATGCGAAAGGAACTATGCGAAACCGTAAAAACAGATATTACTCCAGGCAATGAGGAATTGTCCGGAGGCAACCCTTTCTCCAATAGTTATACGCGGTGTGCGATGCATCATCGGATGAAAATATTAAACGGGCTCTTTGAAAAATTTCTCATCGGCTTTTTCCGAGCAAGATTTAAACGAGTGACGAGTATTATTTGTTGCGCGTATATTTTTTCTTCGCGTTTCAACATGAATTATTTTCACAATCAAGCTGCGAATTAAATATTCCAAATCTGTCTGAAATTATTCGATATAAACAAAGTCGTTGATTATTTTAAATATTTGATAATTCAAGTATCAAATACATTGCGAAATATTAATTTTTATTCATTTATAGTTCGAAAACACTGTAGATATTGTCGACAGTGCAACAAATCTTCTATGAGTTTGATCCTCTCACATACGATCGAAAAGGTACACGCGTGTAAGATACGTCCGCAAAATTTATGGGCGCAGTTATTCATCCTCATGGCTCTTGCTCTATGACTAATTATTGTAAATTCATAACCGTGGAGGCTTTCTTGTAAATCAACCGTGATAAATAGAATATATCTTAGAAATCACGAAATTACAATAGAATATATTATAATATCTAGGATTGCGATACAAAAATATTTGCATCATTCTCTTTCAAACAAAATCAATGTATTATCACTGATAAGTATAATGCTTTCAGTTATAAGTTATACAATGCAATCTCATTGAGAAATTATTTAACGATAGCAGCTAATGCTTCAATGTAAAATCTTATATCAACATAAGACGAAAGTGCAAAGTGTGTTTTACTGCTCCAGTTTAAGAGAAATATTAAAAGAAACGCTTAATTTTAAGAGAATAAATTATCACAAGCACACATTTATATATCGCCACAACGTGTTCGTGACGTAAAAGCAGTAAAAGGATTTCCGATACGAGAAAAACTCTGATCATTTAGATCATAATTTCCGTTTCCAGCGAACTTTATTGCATCGTAGCAATAACATTGTCTTTCTCTTCTCGCGCCAGGGAAACTTCGTGCCAAGATTTCTTTCGCTCTTCCGTTCGCGGAGCCGCGGAGGAAAGAGAGAGAGGCATCGAGAGATAGAATCGAGAAGAGGAGACACGAGGAGGAATGGCGTCTATCTTTGAGGGTGGCAGATACCACGTGCAAGCACTTCGTGCCAATACGCCGCGCGTCAGGATTACGCCTCGTCGCCCTGGAATTGTTTAACTTTAATAAAGCTATATCCTGCCAGCATACTTGCCCTTGCAGCCATGCTGTTGTCCTCCTCGCGACCAGACCGAAGGATATCGTCGTGATTGCCTAGATGCTTGTGCGCCTCTCCGAGGCTTAAGCGCCTTCTCCGAGGCTCACGAGATTACTGCGGCTTCGGGATCAATAAGAAAACGAACGAAGAACACTCATTCATTAAATTGTCCATTCGTATTTGATTCCGTTCTTAGCTTTGATTAACTTTATTGAGAAAAGATTTTTGCAAGTTTTATATATTAATGATACAAGTAGCATCAGAAAATATATGTACACACATATAAGAATATTAGAATTCTTCTGACGCTCTTCTCTCGTAATCAATAGGAAAAAAATGCTCGTGTAAGTGTTACGTTGATTCTCGTAATTACTACATCATCAGATATTGCGATGCAGTGAAATATTCATCGCATCGAGTGATAAATTCGTCGCCGAAGCAACAGGTTAACGTCGAAAGTTCCACCTCTGAGTGTATACGGCTACGTACCTTTGACAGGATAAATGCGACGATAAATGATTGGCTCATTACGCCGATCAACATAATTCATCCGCAGCTTTCGATAGCCGAGCCACCTGAAATAATTATTCAGCCGCGAGGAATATTTTCTTGGTCGAAATAACTCGATGTGATATAGATTAACGTGCAAGTCGAGCGAGAGTTAATTCCATAACATATCATCGTCATCTCCGATACGCATTCGACGCAGGCTAGCTAATCGGAAGTGAAGTACGATATGGACGCGCGGGACACGAGGTAATTTGTCGCTTGATTGCCGATTCGTGATGCCCGCGGGATTTCGTTGATGGCTTCGAAAACGCCGGGTACTCGGCAAAGTTCGATGCGGTTATTGGCGAACGCGCGTTTTCATCTTTCTACACATATGCAACATTCATCCTAGCAGAAACGAATCTCCATTGCATGATGAACTGTGAAAAATGAATGAATAAATATCATGACGTAAAAAAAATATCGAGGGCTTTTACGTGTTTTTGTCATCCCGTATTTTATTATTCTTTCGAAGCGCCCCTTCAAACTTCCCTTGTTTCAGGGGATGATAAAGTTCAACGCGGAATTCGTAAACTGCAAACTTATAATGATTTAGCTTTACACGTGCTCTCAAACGGGAAGGTTCCATGGCAATCGCGACAGCTACTGGTCGGGTTTGCACCACGAGCGGACTCCGATTTTCATTGAGCGTACACTACGCTCGTTCGTAACAACAACGATCCCACCGGCGATAACAGACGTTATCTCCATCACGTTTTCCCGTTCCGTTCGTAGCACGAACAAAACTCGAGATCACCGCGATTGTTCGGCGCTGCTGGGCAAGAGAGGGTGGACGTTGCATCCCCGTTAAGTGGGTTCGTTTCTTCGTTCGCAGTCTCGCAAAGTCGTGGGACGCCGGGCTTCGGTAATTCGATAGTTTCGCTAGTTCCGTAATCCTAGATTTTCCGAACCATCTGCCACTCCGCTCCGCTTGCGTAGCCGAGGTCGCGTCATTGAACTCGGCAAGTTAATTCTCGCCATCTCCTCCGTTTGTGCCGCGGGAAACCAGTTGGCCAACATAGTCGTGCAGCAATTACGTACATGCGCGTGTGCGACGACGGAGAATCAATTGCCGGGTACGTTGATTAAAGAAAAGAGAGTGGGCTTCCGGACAAATGTTACCGCGAAAGAATTCGATATGTCGCAATATTTCGGGGGACATCGAGGGTGTTGAGTCATTTGTACATTTGACACGTGCAAATTTTTTTGCTTCGTATTTATATGCTTATAACGATAATCGAATGACCTCTCAGAGAGAGAGAGAGAGAGAGAGTGAGAGTGTGTCTTTTAATAATAATTAAGATAAATCCCGAAAATCAAGACCGAATTAATAATTCATAAAGATAAATAAATATATGAATAAATTAAATGAATATATGATATATGATGAATTATATGAATGTATGATACGAGAAATAAATATAGAAAAATTATATAGAATTATAATGTAAATTAAAAAATTAAAATACATATCAAAGATGTAATTATATTTTTCTAATAAAATAAGAAATATTAATTATACCTTTCTGCTAATTTACATTGTGCTAATCATTTTTATAAATAGTATATCGCAGAAAAATTGCGGATAAAAATATTAAATTCTCCGTTATATTTTCGTTATTATTTAAACATATTTTCCGATATAATTTTAAATTCGTTTCCTGCTTTTGGCGAAAAATTTAGGATTGACATTCCCGAGTGTGTCGCATAACATCCGTGTGAATTGCGAAACGAGTGTACAGCAAGGAACATAAATCACGATCTGAGCGTCTATCAAAAGCATCGCCCGACGAAATCTTCTTACAGAGCAATTTGTAGCACAAACGAGCCGCGGGCAAGCGAAGGGGGTGGATGTTTATGAAACGCGACGAAGCAAAATTGCCGTAACTGCAGAGCGAAAGACAAGATAAAAGGGAGGCAACCGGGGAGCTCGGTCTATCTGTTTCGGGAGGCAATGAGACGAGCAGACGAGGGAGAGAGGATTAATGACGAAGACGCAGATGTTCGAAACGCTCTATAAGCGCATTTCCTTAATAGCACTAACTACTATATAAAGCGACGTGCTAGAGAGGCGATAAAAAATATTTTGCGCATTCTTATAAGCATCTCAGTCGCTTCTCTTTAATACTAGATGATATGGCACGGTATTTTAAACGGAAGGTTATCTCGCGCATTTGCCACAAACCTGAGATAAAATTCGCGTTTGAAAAATAGTGTATCAAAAAGTTTATATCGATTTATATCTTTTTGCAACTTAAAACATTTAATCAATTAATTATGATAATTAATTAAACATCTTATTTATTTTATTTTGTTGATATTAATCATAATATTATCGATGAATAAAACTGAAATAACTTTAGCAAAGCCAACGGAAACGTAGCGATAATTAAATTAGATTCGTAAAAACATTTAACGAGGGTCGTGAAACCGCAGATAAACGAACATAGGGTGGCGCGTCAATGTGGCAAATACGATTCCTCATCGACGCATTCGAATTCGAGGATCGGAAGGAAGGTGAGAGGACAATAATTTTGCATGGTCGATTTACGGGCGAACTCAGCTGCCTCTATAGCGGGTACGTCAGTTATATCCCCGACATATATATCCTCGAAATATATATCTTGCGCCCGTGAGGGAGATAGAGGTGAGAAGAAGATACGGCGGTCTCTCGGCCGCCCACGTCGCTTTCGGAGTTCTTGAACGCGGTTGACAAGGGCCAACAGGAT
Source organism: Camponotus floridanus (assembly GCF_003227725.1). NCBI lineage: Eukaryota > Metazoa > Arthropoda > Insecta > Hymenoptera > Formicidae > Camponotus > Camponotus floridanus. Next base: position 3,908,276 of record NW_020229214.1, read on the forward strand.
CAGCGGAGGGTACAGTGAGAGCCGGAGCTGAGTTTTGCTGTAATCTGACCTGGCGCATCGAACCGCGATGTAATCACCGGTTTTGCCATTTAAGGAGTTACGATACATAAGAACGTTCGATATATAAGCGTCTGAATATGATGCAAGTTTTCATATGCGATCACTAAATATACGTTCAAAGTAATATAAAGCGTAAAGTAATATAATATAAATATACACAACATACATGTAACTTATATATAAATGGAACATATATTATTAATTAGTTGGCGGAAACAATTTGCGAAAATTTTGAAAAAGCAGATATAATTTTAGCTCCAGTCATTTCTATTTCTCTCTCTTTCTTTATGCATTTCGTACAGATCTAATGACAAGTAATATTATAATATATATTATAAATATATAAATATGTATATATATTAGATATTATATATATTTATTATATATTTATAATATCTAATATACAGGATGTCTCAAAATTCATAATCAATCTTTCAAAGACAGATTCTTGGGATCATTTGGAGACGATTTTTTCTCAGTGAAAATGTTGATGAAGACCATCATTTTTTGCATGTTCCCGATTTTTGTCATCATATATCTTTACAATTAAGCCTTAAATTAAAACTCAACTAAAGTAAACTCTATTTAAAATAAATCAAAGAATGTGATTTTGTTAATATTTTACTTCTACAAAGCTTAGTTTACGAAAAACCCCTTATTTCCAATCACTTATAATTCGAAAATTATTAGTGCCTCGACATTTTCGTTGAGGAAAAATCGTCTTCAGATGATCCCAGAAATCTGTCTTTGAAAGCTTGATTATGAGTTTTGGGATACCTTGTATATACATATTTATATATTTATAATATATATATATATAATAATCTGTAGCGAAATTTTGGATAGATTTAGACCGATTTTCTTGCAGTGAGATAATTATAATGAATTTTGATTGATCACAAACTTGTATGTGATTTGTAAAAACATGTATAAATAGTACAAGTAAAACTTTGTAAACGCGAGAGGTAACATAATTTATCCAACAATCCATCTTCTTCGTAATGAATCGACGGAAACAGCATCGTCGTGCGTAAGTAAATATCGAAAACTTTTCTCATTCTCTCTTCCGATCCTATAATTTCTCTTTAATTATGCGATATTATGATTTTGCGCGAGACAAACTGCGACGGCGTGTAATTTAATAGATGATGGATGAATTTAGCTCGCGCAACCTCAACGAAAATAAGTTTTATTAATGAAGAAGCTTCCCTCCTTCACGATACAATTGTGTCAACGGCTGCTGTGTAACTTCCACAATTTCGTCACTCAACACGAGATCGATCGCCGCTTTCCACAGCGACAGTAAACGCGGTGCTTTACAACGTTTTGTTATGTAAACTACAAGATAGTATTATACAAAATCACATGAGAATTGACAATTTTTGGAAATATTCGATCAAAGAACATATTCTGGTATTTTGAATATTTTGAATATTAACAGGCACGATTATTTTAACTTCAATAAGTTGCTAAAATCAATATAACGATCTAAATGCAAATTTTTATGTAAAAACATACAAAGTAGCCGAGTCTGAATTATTATTTTATGTCAAAAAATTACATAAATAATGTTAAAAATGTTAGTATAATACAATACGTGTAACGTTAGCATAACTGACATATTATCAATGATATGACATATATCAATTTTCATGAATATTATTTCGCATATCATTAAAAATACTCATATTATTGATTTTCGCCCAATACATTTAGTATGCTTTACGTTTAATTCAAAGTGACATGTTAATTGAAACGCGAATAAGCCTCATCAATGGAATCCGACATTTCATATGGTCTGATGCTGAACTTTGAACCTATTTTACAAACGATAAATAGCTAAAGTAAAATATATATAGGGTCGTTTAGAGAAAATCTCTTGCACATATAGTATATATAAAATGCATCTCGCTGACGTGCATCCAGTTTGTTAACAGTTAACAAGGTTTAACGAGCCTTGAAATATGACCAACCAACAAGAGTCCACGATCCCATATCCACTGAACGCGCAAAAAAACCTATGTAAAAATGCTTGAACATTCATAAATAAATGCAAATGCGTCTGACAAGCAAATATAGAGATCGACAAAGTTGAAAAAAGTGAGATATAAGTTTCGATCGATCATTTCAGCGAAAAAAATGAAACAATTCGATACAAAAATATTATGATTGTGAAATATAACGGCAAAATGTAATCAAATTTCCTAATATCGCAGAGAAAAGCAAAACTGTTGTTTAACGACCATCATCGAGATCTGAAAAAAAATTATATGCAAAAAAATGCTTTCCTTCCACTAAAAATATCACACGCGAGGGTACAAAAATTATTTATATTATTATGATATCAATAGCCGAGAGTAATCGCACGATGAATAACCGTGACCTCTCTTCCGCTTCGTTAAAACGATTTATTTTATCGTGCCTATAGCAGGCACGGTATATTGTTTCCGCCGATAAGAATTAACCGGCAATTAAATTGCGGTTTAATATTTCCCGCGCGCAATGGTTATATCCTATCGCCCGAGGTTATGCGCGGAAAGAGTATAAACTAAAAAAAAAAAAATAATAAAAAATCCGGGAATGGCGCGTATTACCTCAAAGTTTAATTAACTCAATGAATCTACCCGGGGTATAGGCGAATATACCGCGCGTTTCCCGCGTGTGCACGCGACGTACGCATATTGCGCCAAAGCCATAGCGCGGGTAATTCTCTCGCAACTATACTCTCGTTGACCGTGCAATTTATTTTCCATACAGTTTTCATGGGCTCTTAACGAGACCGGTCACCTCCCCCTCCCCCTCTCCCCGCGCCCCCCCTTTCCCCTTTCTCTTTCCTTCTTTGTAACGTTACGTATCCATATGTATACGTGTGCGTGCTGATTTTCACGTATTGTGCATAGTGACGCGCCGCAGCAGACGATACGGGCCCCCGACAAAGGGAAATGCAATTTACTTTGAAAGCGTTGCTTGCGTATTTGCGTCTGCGTAAATTAGATCTGCACGCGTAGTTCGTTCCTATACGGTTTGGTTGTAACCGGCTTGCGCTCTTTCTCTCTTTGTCACACACACACACACACATGTATATATGTATATCTCTCTCCTTGTTATACATTATATCGCTTCGTTTCGGGATAATTTTGAGTTTGACTTTAAAATTGTTGAGTTTGTACGCGATATGAAATTTGTAATTAACTCCGCATCGCGCTCTCGAGCGAGAAAAAAAAAAGTTACGCCCATTATTCAGGCGAAGTACGCGAGAGAAACGGCGTATTACAAATTTATTAACCGCCCATGCAAAAGTGTACCTGGAATTATAAGAACACTTTTAATAATCATTTTCATATAGCCTCGAATAAAAAATTGCAAAAAATTGTGCCTGCTCAAACAGCAGGATACATGGCGTTCAATGTTAAAACACGATATTTTACAAAACCATGATTAAATTCAGGGAGTGTTTCATGTATATATAATTCATGCTCGTGTGAAGAAAAAAGAGAGAGTGAAAATTAGAGAATTTATGAATTTAGAAATATCATTTTGTATTTTGTGACAAATATCGCGCGACAATTCTCAAAATGTTAATCGAAAAATAGTATCAAGAGATATGTCGATGTAGAACATCACTGTCGGGGTTCGTGAAGATTCTCCATAAGGATTCGAGCTACTTGGTTGTCGATTTACGGCTTCTTTGATCCTCTTGAAATCCCCGGGGCATTTACAGAGTTAAGAAAGGTACGCTTCGGAGCGCGGAAAGCCATATGTACGTGTGTCTAAGAACGGCTGATATCGTGAAACTCAATAAAACAGATAAACCGCGAAATACAATTTGATTTGTGACGAGAGAAGTAAACGATTCAACGATACATTAGACTAGAGAGAGAGTTTTGTATATTATAATGTAAATTATTCATAAACTGCGCTTTTTTTACTTCCATATTTTTAAAATATGTTCTGATATCTGTTTGCATATGTTAATAATACGACAAGAAAAGCTCGAAGGATTATCAACTTTCTCTTTATCATAGCATATAATTATAATAAATAATTAATTTAATTATAATATAAATTTTTATTTATTATAATTAATTTAATTATAATATAAATAATTAAATTAATTATAATAAATAAAAAAGATTGAGAAGCAGTTTAATAAATCTCACTAGTATTAATTATATTGCAAATACTTTTATAAAACGGATTAAATTTCTCGTTGATATAACTTGCAAATGAAAATTTTTGCGCATAGCATAAGTATTATATAATAATAAAAGAATTTGAGGGTCGCGCGGATGGTGAGGCTAACAAAATGGCGAGAGGAGAATCGAGTGCGATGAAGGAAAATGCAATTTTGCCCCAAACACCGACACACACAAAAGCTTGTACTTACACATCGAAAAATATACATCGCTACGTATGTAGGTGTGTATGTGTGCGTGTCCCAGCATACTTCCGGGGCACGTAGGACCGCACGATTCAGGAATACCAACCTGCGGACAAACAAACGGGTTAATTAAAAGCCTGACTTCGGGTAGCGAGGGAGAAGTAACACGCAGAATGGAGGGCAAGCACAATGCACAGGCAGGACGAGGAGCCAGCCACCGTCCTGCCAGCCGGGTTTGGTCTCTTATTTAAGCGCGTGCGTACCACACGCACGAATATTCTGCGAGGCACGCTAGAAATATATATATATATATATATATATATATACATATGTGCATATATGCATATGCATTTTCCACGCTGGCGTCGAATATGAAATTTTTCGCGTACCGGTCGCCCCCTCTGTGCGTTAATCGTTCCGCAAAAATTACGCCTTGTTTTTGGCAGACATTCATGATCGCAAACAGAAACAATCGTCAACGGAACGTTCAATGAAGGCCCCTTGTTTCGGGCGTACACGTGTGAAAACTTATAATTGACGACGTGATAAGAATGAGCCCGTAAATATAACTTCATTGATGTATTTGTGAAAAATATTAACTTTGATAAATAGTATAAAGAACAATGCAATCAGCGAGTGTAAATATACACGATAAAAAGAAAGCAAAAATTATGCGACTTTATCTTATAAATACAATACTTATAGTATCTAAATACTCTGTGTAATATAAAATAATATAAAAGATATTATAAAATAATATATATCTAATTTAGAATTAATGAAAAATAATGTTCTTTGCGGCCTCCAAATGATAAATGCGACCGTTTTACTTGCCACAACATTATATAATACGCTCTTAAATAACGAAGGTTTGCGAAAATAAAGTTAAACGCGAGTCTCGCGAAAATTGCGAAAATAATTCGTCGCCTCGTATAACCAATTTGTTCGCTCATAGTCGCGCAAGTGATCGAGGCGATGGTCGTAAACGCGAATAGAAAAAGCCGTTTTTACGGGGAAGCCATTTTGATGCCAACTTTAACGACGTTCAACATCCAACGAATATAACCGGCTATGTGAACCGGCTCTTCCTTTCCTTTAACTAGAACACCGGTAGACTTTCATATGTCGTCTCATACACACACGTGATAAATCTTTGGCTCGTAAAAGTAGCGTTTCCCTATTCGGTCAGAGTCACGAGGAAATTAAATGCGGTCGAAAGGGTCCATCAAAATCGTATCTCGACGCGCAACGAAATTAAGTCCCTATAATAAAGTACAAACGTGTTTCGAGATCGTGTGGGATGAATAACGGGATCTTTGACTCTTGTCTGCTTGATAATCTCAATTAGAATTGCCAGCTAGATTTAGGAGCGTAAGATATTAAGATAACATAATTATAAGATAAATAAATTTTTTAAAAATCTGAATTTTTCAAATGATCTTGTTATTAAAAACTTGGAATGAAATAAATTTCATAAAATAAAAGGAATAACGAGACTAATAGTATGGCACTAATGATTTGCAACAATTTTAAGAAATGTGTCAAAATTAAGTATTTGATGTTAGATATTTTTATCTTAATTTTATTAATATTTTTTCTATAAGCAATTATATTTACATCTAAAACTTCGTAAACATTATAGAAACATGATTAATGAATTATTGATTAATCCGGAATATTAAAAAAAACACAAATTCTTCTAATTTAAATAGTAGCATAAAAAATTAAAGAAAATTATTTTAGTACTAAAATATATATTATTTTAATACTAAATTATTTTAGTACTAAAATATATATGTGCCAAAGTGTTCTATTTCCATCATATGTAAACTTATTATTGCATTAATTTTAAGCGGAATTACATAAGATTAAAGCGACGTATGCGAGTTGATCAAATCGCGCAAAGGTTACTTTCTTGATTCTAGGCGAGATCAATGGAACCTTGGGGTGCGAAATTCGCGATCCTATGGAAACATGCATAAGTTGCGCAGCTCTCTTACGAGCACGCCCGACGGTGGTAACATCGGCGCAATTCCGTGCCCGGCTGGAGCAAACTTCTCTGATTTCTCTGCTTGTGAACTAATTATCATCCGCCCGTGCTTATCGCGACCGTGTACATCGTTGGCGGTTACTTGAACATGTAACAATGGAAATTTCAACTGCAACCGCGCCGCGGAAGATCGGCGCGCTCGATCAAACTTCGCGCAACTTTGTTGCACGTCACGATGAAAGCCGCAATCTCGCGGCGATTTTTTTCACCGCGAAAATCTTTGCGAATCCCGCCTGGAATTTTTGCCGCGAGTCATTCCATTTGGCGAACACTCAAATCGCAGGAAGATCAATGCGCTTGAAAGTAAGACGAAAATAAGATGTTTATCTCTTGAAAAAGTGCTTTGAATAGTCATGCGAACAAATATAACTTGTACATGTATTTTTTATTTTATGTACATGCGTTATTTTTTTAATTTCTCTCCTCTCCTTTCCTAAGTTTTCATAGTTAAACAGTCTGCTAATCATATATACGATTTATTATTTGTGCAATCTTAGTATGCGATAAATGATATTTTCTAAAATATTTATTACATCAGTCATGTTAATTTTCTAAGAAAAAAAAATTCTGATATGATGCAAGAAATGATTAATCATAGAAAAATATATATCTTTATTTAAACAAAGGCAAACTGCATTTTATCCATTCGTCTCAAAACCTTGGAAAAAAATGCAATCTATAATCCGTGTATTTATTATGCCTATTATTTTATGTACTGTATAATATTTTTAGAACGCATATTTTATTTTTCAAAATAATAACAACTGCATTTTCTGGCGACGCATTCATCTTTTCTATAAATTTAAATTTTACCACTGTTGTGAAACAAGTCGCAACGAAACGGAGTGGATCGTTAATTTCCGCGCCTCGGAAATCCGTGGATGATTCGTTCGTGGAGTTTCTATGGATTTAGTTGCGGATGTAGGCCACGCAGTAACACACGGATGCACGCGAATCGCAGTCGAAATTGATTCTCGCGGAGACCGATACTTGGATGCCACTCAATAGTGGGAGGCCAGACGAACGAAGAAGGAGAAAGAAGAGGAAGAAGAGAAAAGAGGTGCGACAGGTGCGTTTAGATACGCATAACTAGAGGCTGCACGGAAATATGTCACGCGCCTAAATCGAGAAGCCTGCGTGAACTCTAGCCAAATAGTCGGACGATCTTGAACCTCTTTTTATGCAGGAAGCTCACGGTATTTTATTTGGGCAGAATAGCGTCGAGACGGATATAGAAGTTCGAAGCTCAAAAATGCGGCCATTCAGTGCGTGATATTTAAAAATATAAATAAAACAAAATCTTCTGGATACGCACGAATTTATTGGATTTTTTCATAAAATTCGCTAGAGAGAGAATACAATTGTTGCAGCAAACACTATAATAAAGTTCGTGCAATTGTAAATGCGATGAAGTTGTTTAGAGAACAGATAATTTTATGCGCTTCACGAATTTTAATAACGATAATTTATCATGGTTGTTCTCGTCTTGCAGTCTGTATGCATAAAACGTTATTACGCAAGCATTGCAAACGTAAAGCATCCCTACAAAAGCGCATGTAAGAAGAAAATAAATTTATAGATTAGCTGCAATGCAATATAATCTTTAAAAAATATACAATATTTTCGCGTTTTTTATTCGAGTGCGAAATGATATAAAACTGACTAGATTGTTATTAACAAACGTCCAAAAGCGAGCGTTCGCAAATTGAACGATTGTCCTTTGACTATTTGTGAGTTTATGGTGCGTGAAACGTGCCGCGACAATTTAGCGTGCGTGCCTTTTCACATCCCTTATAGCCATAAGTCAGTTCGGACATTTACGATACTTAAACGTATAAAATTGTAGGGCCATTAAAAAAAAGGGCAACTACAATCACGATTTACGCACACCAAAAATATATCGGTAAATATCGTTTAATCTTTCGTGTAAAATATTTGAAATTAAAGAGCCTTGATTTTCATTGGTATTTTAAAGATTTTGGAGTTAATTATTTCTTCATAAAATTTTGATGGTATAATAAGATAGAAAATTTTGAATTTTACAATCAAAAATATAATTTTGCTCCTAAAAAAACTGCAACATCACTTAGTACCTAAAAAAAATATTGTAATTCGTTTCAATTTCTATATTTTTTTCATTCTTTTCCTCTTTATTTCATTGCATGTATTCCACGAATGCAAATAAACTTTAAAAATAAACAGTGAAAACGAGTTATTTTCTCGGCCTCGCTTTGTTTTCGAGAAATCATCTTCCTCGTTCCTCGCTTCTGTAAATCATTCTCCAATTACCGTTCGACTCGTTGTCTGTCGCCGGATTGATCAACGACTACACTTTGGTGATATCTAAATGTCTAAATACTAAACTATAAATCTATGCGACCGATCTCACCCAGAGATGAGTCGCTCACCCCGCGTGCAAGCTACACGCGCATGGCGAAAGACGAAGTGTGCGTTGAAAACCGCAGGAGAGATGGAAAAGCGGTAGGAGAAGACTCGGAGGGAGAGAGAAAAAGAGAGAGAGAGGGAAACCGGCGTTCATCGTTTCAGAGGTAATTTTAGATTGGTAAGATAGCGCCTGTGGTTCGTGCGAGGAAAAGAGATGACTAGTGTGAAGAAGAAGGATGAAACGAGAACGGGAGAGAGAGAGAGAGAGAGAATCTCGCGAAGGTGGGAAAGCATCGCCGGAAAACGTGGATAAAAGAGAGAGAGAAAGAGCGAGTTGGGACAGGGTGTTTACGAAAGCGGAAACGAGAAGCAGAAAGGGGAAGGGAAAAACACGGAAGGTGCGAGAAAGAGGGCAAAAGAGGGAGTGCGCCAGGAGGAAACTGCGGACAAAACGGAGTGAGAGAGAGAGAGAGAGAGAGAGAGAGAGAAGGCGAGAGAGAAAGAGAAAGAGAAAGAGAGAACGATAGAGAGGGAGGTCGACTTTGGATGCGAGCGGTCTACTCGAACACAGTAATGCCGACCAGCTCCAACCGGGTGCCGCCAAATCGAACCCCGGTTCGAATTCCGCACGGCCGTGGCCGCGGGAAGAAGCGAGAGGAACAGGAGGAAAAGGAGGAGAAGGACGAAGAGGGTGGTAGAGGAGGAAAGGACAACGAAGACGACGGCAACAACGACAACGACGACAACGACAACGACGACGACGACGGGGAACGCGAATAAAAAGAAATCGTGGAAGTGGAAGAGAAAGAAGAAGAAAAAGGTACGTGCCAAAGAAACTTCCTGTCTTCCTGTCCGCGTGTAAAGGAAAACGGGGGTCAAAGGTAGTGTGACGTGGCGTAAGTTCGAGGGAAAAAGGGTGGAACGCGTAGGACGAAGAAAGAGAGAAGCTTCTTCGCGTAAAAAGAGAGGAAGGGGAAGAAGCAAGAATAATGATAGATGGTCTGTGCTGTGATCTTCTGATTGAAAAGGCGTCCAAATGTGTTTTAATGTCTAATAGTTAGTGAGAAAGTAATGCTACGGTCATTAATACATCTTCTTAATCATTATTTAATTTAATAAATGTAGTGATATTAAATTATTAATAGCTAATCTCATCAATATCGTTCAACTTTATTCTTAGCATAATAATTTCCAGAAATCTTTTTCTAAAATTAAAAAAATAAAAAGTGATAAAAAATTCAATTAGACTAAATCAATTAGACTAAAACTAAATTTAATCCGATTTGAATAATCGAAAACTATTGAGTGTCTCTTATCTTTTTAATATTATAAAAGGACAAATATAAAAAAATATAAAAAAAAAATGATTATTAGTAAAAGTGCCCGAATTATGGAGTGATGTTTTTATAAACATTTTTAAATAAAAATTCAGAGAGAGAGAAAATGCGTATTCGCGGCAACAGTGTCCATTCATCTATTTTTCCTCGTGGATATTTGTCACGTGTAGCTGGTTAGACCGACATGTTTTTCGCGAAAGATCAATAAAGAGAAAGTGTAGAAGTCGAGAAATGTGAAGTTCGAAGAAAATTGGAAAAACGACGGATACATACGCGAGACCGAGACGGATATATGCGCGTCTTGGACAGTGTTTCCCAATGCTATATCGTCTTCTGCGGTTTTCACGACGTCGTCGTGGTTTTACGATGTTCTATTAGAATCGAAGGGTGCATTCTACTCATCCGCGCTGTTACGGCGCAAGAAGAAGAGCGAGGCGAGGCAATAAAGTGAACAGAATCGAGGAAACTCGAGGTTATCCCGGCGTAAAGAGAAAGAAAAATAACCGATCTTCCCGATCTTCTCCTTCGAATCCGGAAACGTGCCCGAAGATACCAGCGGATGTAAAGAATTTCTGTAGCAGAAATACGCGAAAAAGAAAGAACCGATAAAAGAAATGAAATCACGTTACAGACTGGTTCTGAAAAATTGGAAACGTCTGCGCTGGTTTATATGGCGTTTGAAAGACGAATGGACATTGTTGTTAACATTATTACAGTTTAGATGGTAAGAAGCGAGTTGCAACTGCTGATAAATGTCATTTTTGACTTGAAGATGTCACTAGAGCTTCCAAAAATCGATCCATCGATCTTGAAGAAATCTAAAACAGTGCCTAAGTGTTTTTAAAGTACAAGAAAGAAACATCAAGCTGAAAATACAAAATTATTGAAATATCACACACGTGTTTCGATTCGCGAGCTTAAAAATTCAAATTGCGGTGAAGCTCCATTCTTGATTGACTACTTAATCGTTCGATGTTTAGTAAAGTTTTCTTTTTTAGAGAACGACTATTTCTGACATATATACACCCTGTCAGCCGTCTGAGGATTGTCAGAGGTACTCGCTAAAACTTTTCGCCGTTTTCTCTCACCGCTATATATATCCAGATGTTTACATTGCCGTCGATGGAGGCTTTGAGAATGTGAACGCGGCTTTCCTTTTGTTCCATTCGTTCGGATTACTGTCTGCTTATCTCATGCGAAAGTGTTTGATTCGAAAATTTGCCATCGGTAATTTCTTTCCCACAGTAATTCCTTCCGAAATATAAGAAAATAATCCATGAAAAACCAATAAAGAAACATTATATACATAATATCTCTCAAATTTACATTTTTAATCCATCAAAATCGATTATTATAGAGAATAAAATTTTCTTTAGAAAAATCGCACAGCTTAAACACATCCGTCTTCACACATTTCCTCGATGCCAAAGAAAAATGAGATATATTATAAAACCTACATATGCGAAAAACAAGTGAGAGTACGTGTAAAGACACGAAACGCGGAGATAAAAGTATCGCGAGGGGGAGAACTCGAATCGACCGCGTCAAATTGCGCGTGCATTTATCAACTGTCCTACGAAGGTGGACATTGAGACATTCGCTCACGAGGGCCCGGACAATAACAGCGTCTCTCGCAAAAATATCTCTAGTCCGTTAGCCGCCTCGCTGCCTTTTATTGTCGACCCTTTTACCGCACTACACGCCGCATCGGCTGCGTTGAGTACAATTAGAATCTCTTTCTCTCTCTTTTTCTCGTTTTTTTCCCTCGTCGCGAAATCGAGTTTCGCCATAATGTGGCTGGACGTTCGTTTCGTGCTTCACTTAATCCTTTCATTTTTCTTCCCAACGATCTTTGATTGCGAAGCCGAAAGCTCGCATCTCGATGAGAAAAACCTGAATATTATTCTGAAGCACAATATCAGCAAATTTTTGCGCTGACAATACCCCATTTCCAATATTTCTTTTTCGATACAAACGGTTTCAAAAAGCAACAAGTTAATTCTCTGTTCATCGTTTATCGATTTATCCTATATAATAAAAAATTGAATATGTATATTACAGAAATATGTTCCAAGTTTTTTATAGTAAAAAGGCAATCATAAATTTGTATGACAAAATTAGGAAATTGAATTTAAAAGTATATTATAATATGTAATATATTATAAAATGGAAAAAATCTTAAAAATAATATCCAAATAAATAATGTGAGAATCGTCCTGTAATATTTAGATTAATAAATTCTGAGCGAGTAATTTGAAATTTAAAGGGAAAATGTTTTTCTTGTATATATAACGGGTTACTACTATAAGTCAGACAATCGATGTAGACATTCAAGTAGTTACGCTCAAGATTGTTCAGACATAAATGACACGGCTGCGGCGCAACTTTCCATGTTATAATGTTGTAACGATAAAATCCTCTTATGATCGTCGCATGAGCATCGCGGCAGATTCGGAGACACGACATTCGTAAATCCGCACTTCGTAAACCGTTTCTGAAGCTGCTACGCCGCGGCAGCGAACAGTAAACGCGGCAATAAATGCGGGAATACGACATGGAAATTTATTTCACGACACATAAGAGCAACATGTGCGACGCAAAAGGTGAATTTTTTCGAAAACTTTGTCGAACAATCGCGAATAGAATCATTTTATAATGATGTAACGGAAGATTTCACAAATCGTTGAAAAGAAAATCGCTTCTTTGCTGCAATATCAATGTATTCAATGTATATATTCAACAAAAATACAATATAATAATAACAATAATAAAACCAATTATTTCAAGAACTTCATAATAGTTTTCATAATTAATTCCTGAATTAATTTGAAATAAATTCTTTTTCTATAATAAAGTAAAACAATATGATACTTGAATTATCAGTGCACAGAAAAAAATAAGTGTCAAATGAAAACTTGTATACTTAAATTAACGCGTTTATTGTTTCATATATACGCAACAATTTCCAATCTTCTTAGAAGAATTTAATAATTTTAAATTTTAACGATATTATAGTCTTATTTTAATATTATAATTGTCATCTCAAGACTATATAATTATTTAATTCTACTTTAAGAAAATTATAATCTTTGATTTAAAAATGTTATTTTCTATCTAACATTGTTTCTTTTCCATTCAAGAAAATTAAATCTTAAATCGTAAGAATATATTTTTCTTGATTAAACTAAATAAAATGGCTTCATTCAAGTAAGCAGTCATTCAAGCAATTATATTTTTCTTTAATTAATGCAATATAATCTCATTTCAAACTTTCCATGTTAAAACTAAATATATTTTCGAAACAAGAATGTCCTTTTTTTCTGTGTGTGAATAAATAGCTTAATTAAAAGTTTTCCATATTAAAATTTAAACTTTATTCTTTAGGAGTCTCAATTTGTGATTTAATTAAAGTGCTCGATGCTGTAGGTTAAAAGTCTATTTCTGTTCTTCTACAGCAAGTATGTATCTCGAACTTTCAGGCGTATGAATATCTTCCAGCATCACGACCGATTAGTCGATTACGAGGTGTTTACATGCTAGCGCTTTCAAACTGCGTTCATATGATGCCCCGAGTTATTTCTGCCGCGAAGAGTAGTGCGGCTATGAAATTCCGAATTATCGTGGGGTACACCATATGGGAACCCCAGCTTCTTTTGCGTTTCTCTCTTTCTCGCTTCCTCTTTTCAGCGATTAAGCTCTCATCGTCACGATCGTTCACGACGCCGGCTCCGTGCGATCGTTCGTCCTGAACACAAAAATGCCGCGTAAAAGCTTTTTTCCTCCACGCCAACCAATCTGTCGGCCGTCGACCGTAATAACGATTGGTCGACGATGAATTAATCGTCGACGGTAGTGCCATGAGCCGGTCGATGATTCATTTCTAGCTCGGCGGTCGTTCGTTTTTCTTGGAGTCTTTCCCCGCTCAGTCAGACCGTTGACAGTTCAGACGTATACTCGAAAAATCAGCCGAGACAGGTCGCACAGAGCAGCTGAGATATCTGCCGCTGTCCGTTTCGAGCAGTTTATTCTTGCGCGCCGTCTATATCGCGACCGCGAAAAGAGATTAGAAATCATGATAAAATCATTCGAGGATTGTAAATAATTTTCTAATGAAAGAAAAATAGAAGAATTAATTGTGATTTTGTTCCGAAGAGAATCAATATTGCGCTGTGCAATTTATTATTGATAAATATTCTCATTGTAATCACGATAAATAATTTAAACTTCACGAACGTCAAATATTTTCACGAATATTTTTACAAAAGTGTCGCAAAAATATTTTATGCAGATGTATTTAAAAAAATCTTATGAATGAATCATGAAATTGTGCCAAATAATTATTTTCACGTCTCCTAAAGAAATTTCAATTTTAAATTCATCAAAGGCAAAATTCTCTTTCTACAATATTTTGCAATAAGTTCAAATAATGCCAAGTCCCTGACATTACGAGTATGTAAAAAGACCAGTATATATTTGAAGCAAGAAAAGCACATCGCAGTCGCCACATTAAAATGATTCATGAGCCATCGCGAAGACTGGGGGAGAACTACGGCTGTGTCCCAACGCTAGCTAAGGTAACCCGCTTTCAAGGGCAGAACGATAACATCGCGGCCCAAGTTTAAATTGGAGGGTTGGCCGCTTAAGATTCAGTTCTATAAACTCGAAAGTTCAGTCCCACTTTCAAGATGGAAGGCGAATCGAGAGAGGCCGAGGGTGCGGGAGCAGAGGAGGTAGGCTCTGGAGAGAGAGAAGAACAGCCAACTTCCAAAGATGAGGCTTACGAGAACTTGACGCTGCAATTAGGCAAGCATTTTCGATCGAATTCAATTAGCTGCGTCCGTGGCCTCGTCGCGAATCCGGATTGCCTCGGCGAAGTGACTTCTGCGAACGCGGTGAAACTTGGCTCTTGTATTGTATTCCCGTATTACGTTTCTCTCAAATACCGGAATTGCAAATGGAGAGGGGACGTCGTCTCGTTAGCATTCCTCGAGAGGCAGTACCTCTAAGTACATCACCGTTTCATTTTATTACTATTATTAGACATTCTTGTCTAACGAGGCTGACCGAGCCAGGTCCCGCGTGTATTCTTTTATTGCGCTCATTTTGCCTATTCGCTTAATGACGAAGTTCTCATCTTGCGATGAGAAGCAAGAGATATTTTCATAATTTTGTATACACACAAAATATAACTTATCTTGTAATGAAATCTCTAATTTTCCTTTTTTCAGAACGTTGAGCTTCCAGCAGTATTTAATTTTTAATTTCAGTCTTTCATTATAATTTCAAGATATTAGAATCATTAATTTTGCTAAATTTAAAATCAATATGTTATCAAACAAATACGGATTTTCATTCAAAGCTTGGCTTTCACTTTTAGCCAAGGGCAAAATATCGAAAAGAAACATGTCACGTTATGAATAGGAGAAGCACGCGAAGGATACCTCGTTTAATTGGACACGACTCGTTCTGAATGAAAAGCCTGAGAATAGCGATTCCTCTTCGTTACTTTCGACATGTTTCCATCGATGACGGATGTTCGCCCTCAAGCAGAATTTCGCGAGGAAAAAAAAAAAACAAGCGCGCCGAAACTTGACGAGCGATAATTAAAACCGACGAATCGGACACTGTTAACGATCATCCGGTTAACAATCGCACTCGAAATTAAATCTTCGTGCTGCATCTGCGCGAACAAATCGCAGCCGGTGCATGCTACGCACGACCGCGTGTAAATCATTTGCAAACCACGTGTACACGCATTTCCGCGCAGCACTTACGCGCTAAGAGAGACGCACCGCAACGCGGCAAAGCCGCGACGACGCACGTGTGTTAACGTCATGCCGGTAAACGTGTCGGCGACACGTGTTGGCTGTGTAATCCATGGTCCCGTCATTGCAGCGACTGTATGTCACGAATGCACCGCCATCGACATGTTGTACAGAATGTTTCGGGTGTTAATCGCTATTTCTCTGACTCTCTAATAAATTAAAAATGAGGATCTTTCCTTCTTACAAAAGGAAATCTTAATATTAAAATAAATAATAATTTAATTATAAGAATACATAATTGTGTTTTTAATATATCTTTAATGTTATAATATTTTTATTGTGAAATTTTCACAATTAATCTCTTATTTCGATAAAAATAAAATGTTGTTATATAATGAAATAAATAAAATAAGCAACTTTTTAAAAATCTGAATTTAAGCTAAATAATTATTATTTAGAAAGTAATAAAAATTTTTCTAATCAACCAGAATAGATTACAAATTTTTATATCGTTTTTTTATTAATATTATATTAATTTTTTAATCTCTCCTTCACAATTCTATTAAATAAGAACTAAGTTCTTTTCTAAAAAATGAAAGAATTGTTAAAAAAGTTTATAAAATAATTCAATACATTAATAATTCTTCAATTCGTATTTCTTACTTGTTCTAGGAAATAGCAGTGCGCAAACAATCATGCTCATTATGACGGACAAACTGGAAGTTTCAATATCGTTTCACACAGCACAACAATATATTCGTAAGTGAAAAGATTTGCTTTAATATGAAAAAACGCGGGAGACGTCGACGACGAATATCATTTTATGATCGACAGCCCGTCGTCGCTTCGCTTAATAATAACGCGCCCCGTCATCGATTCCAATTCCAGCGCGAACGATCATTCCAATCGAGATTTCAAATCACGGCGTCTGGTTTGCGTCGACCTTCGAGCGTCGGCGACGACGTGCAAAACGTGTTACGCCGAAAGTACCGGCCCGGAAATCGTTAAAATTGTGCACACGCCTACTGGCCGATAACGCCCCGATCTCGCACTTCACGGTACAAATTCGATTTTTGCGCGAGGCACCATGGTCGCTGCATCGCACTACATCGTTTATGTTTCACGCCATGCAAATATACGCTAGCAAGAAAAGGTCGAACTTGTTTCACGCAGAATCATTATCGCATGAAATGAGAATGAAAACTCGATGTCCTAAATGTATCAAGAAGAGAATAAGTAATTGTTTTTTTATTTTAATTAATTTTCTCGTTTTAGAAATAATATTCTAACTATTCTATTTAGCCTTTATCATATAATAAATATAAATATTTATAAAATATTATATTAGGGTATAATATTATATAAATATTTATTAAATATGTCTTCTCTTTATTTCACATTAAAAGAATATCTCTCTTTGAAACTTGACATGTGTAAAATTATGAAATATAAGATATGTGTGAGTTATAATTCTCTCTCGGAATTACAATTCTTCAATATTTCATATATATTTTATAAATTGTGATTATTATAATAATTATTATAATAATGCGGATGCATAAAATACCACAAATTAATATTAATAGTATCACATTAATATTCGTATATTATGCAACCGATTATACTTGTATAGATTAAACGCATAACTAGATTATATGCAGTAATTGCATGCATATAATGAAAATTTTAGAATACACACCGGAAATCACGTTTTCCGATTATTTAATATTGAAAACGTACCGTTGTTGCTACGTATCAAGATCCACGTCTGTTTTACGTCGAGAATTATATCGCTTTGTTGATACGCGCATAATCCGTGGCCGCCAAACGTGTATCCGACCGGAAATCGTTAAAATTGCATGACCAGGTGGCCAATAGGCACATTATTGCATTTCACGCACGTAAGAATAAGCAGGAAAAAGCACTTCACAAATAAAATCAATCCTATTCTAATCACGAATAAGAAACCAGAGAATTTTTTTCGCACAAGGATAATGTGAATACTTTTGCGCATTAAAAATATATAAATATATTTACATCAAAATTTCATATTTCTTGTAACAGTTATTAGAAATATTTTATTAAAAATAATGTTTATTAAATATTATTTTTAATAAAATATTTCTCTATATTTATTAATATTTATTAAAAATAATATTTGCAATGTATATTGCCGTGCAATATAACTTTCTCAGTAAAAAAAATATTTAATTTCTCTTAAAGAAAAAATGTTAAAAGTATGTTAAAAGTAGCTAAAACGCGATAAAGAAATTACGCATTATCAAGGATATTCTTTCGCGAAGGTATATTATAAGGTATATTATAAAAATGGCATTAACGCGCGCAGCCGAATAAATAACACCAAAGTACCGAGGATTTAAGAATCGGGCAAATATATATAGATACATATATTTCGTCTTAACAACCGTGCGAAATGCGAGGGACGTCCTCATTAATCCTTCCGGCTTTATCCGACCGCGCTGGCACGTATCTTAAAGATCCTCGCAGTTGTGATAAATGTCATGCAAATGTGCGCCCCTTAACGAGCCTTAAGTTTTTGCCCGGCAGCGCGAAAACTTTCGTACTGTCAAGTTCGCGTTACAAAGGAGATACATCGCCCCCGCCATTCTGTCGCGCCGTTCACGCTTAAAGGAGCGTAATTGTTGCACGTTGTAACTTCTGGCCTCTTACATCTCGTCCCGTATCAAAGACCTCGCGTCCTACCTCGTTAAATTACGAACGTGTGAGCATCTATGTCGACAGAGAGAGAAAGAGAGAGTTCTCTCACGGATATTTTATTTTTTTTAAGCGAGAGTTATGCTGGCGCTTTTGCACGCGACGCGCGTTTGCTTATAAATAGCTGTATCATCTGGTGCTGCTCTCTTAAGATATTCATTAACTATTATACGTTACACAAGAGAAAAATTAAATAAATGAATTAAATAAATTAAATATACTTAATTTAATTTAATTTAATTTAGCTGTAGAGAAAATAATGCAAGAAAAATAGTTCTAAAATAGTTCATTATTGATTAACAGTGAATTAGTTTTGAGATGCGCGGATCTCTATATATCTTATATATTTAATTCCATCAAATAAATAATAATAATAATAACTTCTATCAAATAAATAATGATAATAATTTAGAGAATTAATGGCAGCAGAAATTCAAGAGCTCAAAATATATATCATTAAAATATTTGGTAATGTGACAGACATGTCATTAATAATGATGTGAGGTGCGTCTGTATTTTAAGTAAAACTATCTAAAAATATATATATGATGAAAATCCAATTAGAGAGAGAGAGAGAGAGAGAGAGAGAGAGAGAGAGAGAGAGAGAGAAAGAGAGCTATTTCGTCCATTGCAATAATAAGGAGATGAAAAAAAAATAAAAAAATAAACTTTTATCTCTTATAAATTGCTCGCGATATTATTCGCAAATAGCTTTCATCGAATGCAACGTTAAGTTCGTACTAGACACGAGTCGCAAATCATGACTCATCACTTGGAATGCGTTCAAATTGAATATCTGCTCTAAGCACATGCATCGACATAGTCTTGTCGCTTCGCCATAAAATACTTAAACTTTACGATTTTAACTTCATTTCACAACATCTTCGTGTATTTATGTGCTCGCGCAAATTACATCTCTTCGCATCCAAAAAAATATCTTAGCGAGAAAAGGACTCTTTTACTTTTGCCATTTATTTTTTTATCAATCTCTGTCGGGATGTTAATTGCAGAACATTAGCTTCATCAAGAAAGTCAACAGACATACGCATGACGAAGCGTAAAAACGTTTTCACTTTTCTTCTAATTATCGTGTTAAATAGTCCAAAGATAATTGCAAGTTTCTAATGTAAACTTAAAAAGATCATTATTTATACAGCGATTAAGCTCATTCATCAAATTTTTTTACTTTTTTACATAAGATTAAAGATTTTTTTTACATAAGATTAAAGATTTTTTTACAAGGGATTATTGAAATTTTAAGTGCATATTCTATTATACATATCTGTAAATATGTAAACTTTGTGAAGAAAATTTTTTTGTGAAAACTTGATAATCCGCTAATGTAAATTCAATTAATTATATTTTATAAACAGCTTAATTTTAGTAAATAAAATTTCTTATATATATCCTTTCAAGGTATAATTTTTCCTGAAATATTTTTCTCTTTGTATATGTATATTTCTCTCTCTCTCTCTCTCTCTCTCTTTCCCCTTTTTCTTGCCTTCTTGTCGTTCTTTGCGTCTGCTTTCAGAACAGGGTAACAACAAGCGATCGAGGATATGCACCTGCTTTGCTGTATGATCCTCTTTGATGTCATTCCCTGGACTTTGAGTGTCACAAGAAGAGCAGGCAAGAGAAAGAGAAAAAACGCTGAGGGAGCAACATCGCGAAAAAAGCGCCTTTCAAAGCGGATACTCGCTTCTTCCTTTGCGCAAGAACGAAATGTTTCGCCTTTTCACGCATTTACTCGAATACGCGTGTCGATACTTCGCATTCTACGATACGCGAAGCAATTCTCTACAAGTGAAGTTGTCTGCAAGGTTTTAAATCAGTTCCTCTGTATCCTTCTTGACTTCTCTCGAGAAGTTTCGCGGGCAAATAAAACCTTCATTCACGAGAGTTTTTACAACAATATTGACACTTTTGTTGGACGAAACAAGTTTTTATTGTGACGTTTAGCAATTCTACTTACAGGCAAATATTCTATTTTTACAACGACTCGATATTTGATAAAACTCGATATTTGATAAATGCAACAATTTGATCTATTTAAAAGGAATGAAATATTGGCAAATATTCTATATTTTTATTTAAAAGAAATATTCGATACTATATAATATATCTAATGCTATATGATAAATAATTTAATGCAAAATATTCGACACATGATATCACAATAAAATAATTATATGATTATTATATAATTTTTAACACTAAATTTTTTTTTCAGATCTCTAACAACGGGAGCAATTAGTTCTTTATTGAATGGCAAGAGTGGAGATAAAATTCACAAAAACATCAACGTTCCTGAAGTCATCTAATAATTACCACGTCATTTACTCCAATTTGACATCGGCAATTACTTCGACTTGACATTAATTCATATTTCAAACACCAACAAGCCTTCGAGTGACGAGTCGCATCACGGTACACGCATCGCGGATAATCGTTTCGCAACAGCTGCAGTGCACTGCACGTCGCAACCACTTATCGTCCTCGCGAGGGCAATTTTTGCGCGAACGCACGAGCGACGTCCCCAGCGAATAGAGAAGAAACTAAATACCAGAAGCTGAAACTTCAGGCTCGCAACTTTAAGTCCCTTATGAATAATCACCGGTCTAGGGACGAAAGTCTCGACATACATAACGGGCCGTAGATAGCGAACTGATGACCGGCGCAGCCGGCCAAAAGATTGAAAATCCACCCGAGCGACGAGATAAATTCCCTCGCGTGTGCCGCGCGGACGTGCAAAACAAATTAGAGGAGAAAGACAAAACAAAATAGAGAGAGTGGAAAAGAGAGAGGAGGGAAAGAGGAGGAAAAAATAAATAAAAAAAGGCGCAAGAACGGAAACTACGGGAGGTGGTCGTCCGAGCACGCTGATAAACGCTGAGTAATGGGGACGCAAATTGCGTACGAGGAATACCGCGTGAGAAATGAGTGCCCGATGCAAATTCTTCCGGCCGCGAGGGCGACGCCGACGACCGGTACTACCGGAAGCTGTAATTCCACCTAAACGCGACCACGAACGGATCCACGAAGCTGACAGTGTCTCGTATCCGTGACGATTCGTCGAGAGATGTATGATTCCTGAAGAACTCGTCAATTAAACCGCCTAGAGAAATTCCATTAAATTGATACAACGACGAGTATCAGCACTGAAAATTATACATGAAGATTACGTTATGTTACAGCATCGATAACTCTCAACACGATCTTCCATATGAACCAAGCAATCTGCGAGATACTGACGCAAATGGTCTTCGCAAACTAACGTATACGAAATTTTAGACGCAGATTATTCTCCAACGTCAACAGCTCTTAACCCTGATCTCGCGACGCGATATTATGTCTCTGTATAGTATTCATGATATTACGAGCCGACGTGTACAAACTTCGCGGTGCTACAAACTAATGTGTATAGTCTTGACAATAGAAAGTGACTCGGCGAGTCCGTAGGCGCCTGTCGGTCTTCCCGGAGTTTCTGCGGCATCAATTACATCTCGCTTCCCGGGTTTGTTCCCCGGGATTGATGCAGACTCTTTGCCGGTAGAGTGACTGTGCGATTATTCGAGAAACGAATAGTTCCACTTTAACTGGAGGGAAGCGACTTTGCTGAGATCAGGCACATCTCAGCGCATCAATATCATCTTATAGCCTATTATATAGCGCATATCTTTAACCCTTTCCATAAATTGCTGAGGTATTATAATATAATAAGTATAAGAACATCGAAATTAATTTTTCATTATCGATCGAATTAATGTAAACTGATCGAAAGATACTTGCTAGGAGATGCTGGCTAGAATTAGTAAATATTAAATAATTTCCCAATGATAAAGTCTAATAAGTATAAAAGGGCGGGTTCTGAGTTCTGCGTTTTTATAATATTAATAAAAAAATAATTTTCCAATTATTTAAACAATTTCTTTCGTATCATTACACGAATATTAATACAAACAGTTCGTCAAGTTAGATAATAAAAAGTGATTGTGTTCAGTGACAAGGTTTTGATCTCAAAATCCGCTATGGGAGAAGCGATCTAAAGAAAGTGTGGGTAAAGTGTTTCGAAGTGAGGCGTATCATCGTGTATCAAGGATTAAGGCAAACTTTTCGAAACGGACCCTCGGATTTGCCTACACGATAGAAAGAACGTCAAGTGGCCAAGTCATAGTCGCAAAACTCGGGTGGAATCCTCGTGCTCGAAACTTTCTTCGAGTAAAGATCAAACAAAGGATCAAATAGTCACGAGGACGCGCGCGCGCGGGTGTGTGTGTGTGTGTTTGTGTCTATCTCGCGAAAGTTTCTGGCGAAGAAGGAGAGAATAAGAGACGAGAATCGCGTGCTGATCCTTTCAAGAGGCCGATCGTCGCAGACAATCGACTGCTCATCGTGATACGCTCTTTGTAATACATCACATACCGGAGAAAGTAAGAGACCAGTGACACAGGGAAAGGATGATGGCGGGGGCGGGGGTGGGCGGTGTCGGCGGTGCCGGGATGCTGAGAACCAGGCGGAGGGACGTCAGCGTCAAGCCAAATAGAAAACTCGACCGGAAGTCCTCAAGGGGGATGATTTACGAGAACGAGGAACTCAGACTGAGGACCATTCACATCAATGCGGAGGTGGAACAAGGTAAAGAAGGAGGTTAATACGAGGGAGAATACGAACGTGCGGTAGCTCGCGCGCAAATCTATCGATGGATTAGGGGAAAGGGGGGCAATGAATATGTTGTTATAAAGAAATATTATAAAAGCGATTATTATTCATCTTCTTGTTCGACTCGAAATTGAATGAGGACTCGCAATGAGTAAATCAATTAGAACGACTTTCGATGTACGAAGAGAGACAGGAAAATCATTCCTCCAAGTTTCTCTTTATCTCTTTCGACAAAGAAATATGTACATTGAATTTAACAATTAGATATTTCGCTATAAAAAATAAAATTAATGTATTACAATTAATTTCTTTTTTATGTATTATTATTTATACGCAGTTTATTTATTGTTTACTAAATTTCATATGTATAATGTATATATTTCTCTTTCCGTATAAAATGTCCGGAGAATATTTACGTGAATTTTACTAGCGCAATTGCTCCGAATGCCATTGTTTGAATTATTAATTTGTCGTTATAGACGATTCACACTCGGGGGCCAAATTAATTTCACCGGGACTTCCATTATGCGTTAGTGGCAGGCCAGACCAACTAATAATGTTAAATATTTGATCCTCTGGAGTATGACTGCGCCAGAGCAATCAAGGATTAATTTAACTACCGTGTTAAAGGAATTTTTGATACATCATGGAAAAGAGCAATTTTATGCTTTTATTATTCTATTAAAGTTAGCAAATATCTTGTGATAAAAAGTGACGCTGACATCTTGAAGATACATAAAGTATCTCATTACATTTTCGAAAAAAGAACAAGTCAATCTTGAACTCATTAAAGAATATGTCGTTAAAGTTTTACAAAGTGGATTATCCTTCTATAGAAAATGCTGCTCTTTTTTCTTCTTCCTTCTTATCCTTTTTAAATACATCGTAAAATTAATTGAGGACTTTTGAGATAGGTTTTAATAAATTTATTCCACGCAATTTTACTCGCTGAAATTAAACGATGTTTCAAATGGATCGCGCTAGTCTCGCAAATCTCAGTGGCTATTATTAATTGTGAATTCGCCATTATGGATGATACCGCAAATAAGCAGTAAAATATACTTTATGACGTCATAGAGAATTTCATTATACGGTTATGGCTAAATCTCGTAAATTGCATCGCGCCGGAATCGCCTACAAATAGATACGCGCATGCATATGAAATATCGAAATCGCCGCATATCGTACGAGCTTACTATGAACTATTTTCGAAACCCGGTCTGCATACGCTGAATTTGTCCAGTGGATAAGCGAATAGCACAGTTTCTACTTCGGCGAACTAGATCCGGCAGACTTGACTTAGTTAAATGTGTTCGAGAAGACACAAAGCATCTGCATTTCCTACTCTGAACAAAAAAAAAGTTTTTTTTTTCATTACATAGTAACTTTATCCTGACGAGAAAAACAGTGTCTTAACAAATTAAGCAAAAGAGAAAAAAATTGCAAGTGGCTTTTAATTAAAAGTGAACGCGATAAACACAGGTGATTAATTTTTTAATTAATGAATTTACAAAACTTAAATTATACGAATTGAAATTCAGAAAGAAGTTAATTATCTAGAAGTAAAATTAATCGATTTACCAAGGATTTTTAAATACGGAAAATAACATATAAGAGACTATCAGCTGAAATCGAGTGTTCGATCGAAACACATTTTTTTGAAGATCAATTAATAATGTACACTGAAAGAAAAACTTGGTTGAAAAAGGCAAAATTTATTTTGCCCAACTAAATATATTGTCCGATACGTTCAAATAAATATAACTAAAATATTCCGAAATAATTTGTTGATGTAAAAAAAGTTTATTCAAATCATCAAAACAGAGAGTTCAGTACAACAATGTATAGTTATTTTACTACAACAGAATACTTTTTTGGCAATATTCAACAAAATTTTTTTTCAGTGCAGGTATACGTGGCATGTATAATTTTTGATAAAGATATTTCTCATTAATTATAATTATAATTATAAATAAGGAGTGAGTTTGAATGGATATACTGACGTGTGAATGTGTGACGTAAAGCAAAAAGTTTGAATGACGATATAATATATGAATCGCGTATACGTGATTTTCTCGAGATTTATTTACCGGAGGAGCCAAGAAAAGCTTTGTTTTGGCAAATATTTTGGGGCAGCGTTTGTTCTCTCGAAACTCGAGGTCCAGATGTCGACGCTGTACAGATTCTAAAACCTAATGCTAACTTACTATCGTATATGTGATACTGTTCAAACGTCAAATTAATTAATTTCAATTTCAATTTTTATCATTAATAAATCAATAAAACTTGAAAATTTCAAATTATTTCTATTAATAAGTTTAAGTCACGATATAAGCAATAATAAAATTTAATTAAATAATTATATTATCTATTAAATAGAATTTTTTAATTAAAATGACAATAAAATTAAATAAATATTGCGAATCACACACAACAATCAGCATATATATATGTATATATAGAAACATTTTAAATATATTTTTTAAATTTTATTATTATTTATAAAAAAACTAGTGCGGTAAGATAATTTAAGTACAAATTTTAATCACTTCGTAACCATAAATAATTATAACCATATATAATTATTAATAGTGTTACAATTATTAATAGTTACGAAATGATTAATTAGAAACGACTTAAGGCCACTTAATATATGTCAAACAAAAAATGGTGCCTGACACTCTCATCAAATCAAGATAGCGTCTGAGCTTTTTTATCTCTTCCGGCACATTATGCAGCCGGATTATCGTAGTGCATTCAAGTAACGTGCGAAGAAAATCCTCCACGGCTAGAAAAACTGATAGCGCGCGGCGAGGATCCAAAGTGAGTTGTTGGATCAATCTATCGGTTCTGCTCTTTTTCCGTTCCTGTCTCATGCTCGATGAGAAAACCAGACGCCACCTACGTCAAGCTCGGAGATTATTTTGAGTCCTTTTTCAACCTCTTGATAGATTACATCGCGTGAAGAAACGGCGCCGGTCTAATGAACAATTTATCATCGCCCCGGGTTGCACCGACACCAAATTTCTTCAATATCAAAAATATCGCGCCATCAGACTTCAAAATTGATGATTTTAGACATAAGAAGCGACAACGATACTCGTCACGACAAAACAATATTAAATTGCTAAAAGGAACAGAAGATAGAAAGTGTAAAATGTGTTTGAAACGTAATCGCGTCACGCTAAAAAAATTCAATCGTACATAAAATTAAATGATATATAAGTTTGCCGGGGAAAAGGAGATTTTTGTCATTCGAGCTTTTGCGTAATATCGCGGTCAAGGCGCGTATAAAATGACGAAATTTATAAGAACGCCTCCAGCGACGTTTCTAAAATAACATCAAAAGACACAATGACGTTGATCAGTACCGGAGCATCCTGGTGTTATCTAGTAATATCAGATGCATGAAAAGAGACTTAACGAGAAATTCAATGTGAAATATTTTTATATACTTTCTACAAAGATATCTTCACATTAAAATCAAATTAAAACAAAATTTATAAGAGAATTTATTTATCTCTTTTCTTTATAAATAATTTGTATTGTTTATCAGGCAAAATCTTAATATATTTCAATTTTTTATATATTTCAACAAAACACGTGACGTGAAAATAACAAGGAAATTTTCTGACGTTTAATGATATATTAGTTTAATTTCAAAAATGTCATCAAAAATTGTACGTATCATTTAAAAATAATTTCAGTACATTACTTTTACATATATCATTCGATTTTCAATTAGGAATTTCTTTCTTTTGGGGGAAATGGCGAAGAAATGCATTAATTTGGCATCGTTGTCCCGGCGCGATAACACGGTCCTGGCGTTGCGGGACCACGAGGGACTACAAAAGATTTAAATAGTCACGAGGGCTAGAAAGAGAGAGACCCGCGGCGGTGATTTCGTGACGCGCGATGAAGAAGCTGACGAAGAAGAGGTAGCTCGCGGTAGGGATAAAGACCACGGCAGTGATGTAGTTACGCGCCGACTAGTTTCGCCCGGTGACTCTAAACGGCCGGCAGGCTTTTCGCGGTCCGCGAAAACTGTCAAACTTACGAAGCGCGACCCCGGAAGCGGAACTAATCCAGAAACTGATCTCGTGCACCGACATTCGTCAGCGACGCGCCGATGTGATACGTCGTCGACCCTCGGCGACGACATTGTTGCACATCTGGCGGAGACGCGCAACTCGAGGTTACGTAACGAGAAAGAGAATACCGAGGATTGAATTGTGGAAGAGAAATTTGCGAGATTAATACAAAGTGCGGGACAAATTTGCGTGCAAGAGTATAAAAAAAAACTAGTGAAATTTTTTTTTAAGGTCAAATTTAATTTTAGCGTCGTGCTAGCAAAAAAGTTTAATTAATTTAGCCCATTTTCATTCTTCATTAGCTGTCAGTAGTGTGTATTAAACTCTCTGTATTAAAATGACATTTGTAGATATCTTATCTAGGATTCATATCTAAATTAATATCGCGAATTCTTAATCAAAATTAATATCGCATTAAATCTTCTAATTGCCTCAAGCATAATATTAATTTGTCGCTGTCATCATCTCGCGCGACGTTTTGCGATGCTTAAAGATACTGACGTACGTCATTCGCACAATACGGAACCTAACAACTGTTCGCGGGAAATAAGTTATCATAGAAAACACTTGGTCACGGACGGAAGAAGAACAAACGACGAGTGTTGTATGATGTCGATGCAATTGACTGACAGGATAGTGACAAAAATAAGGAACGGTTATTACGATAACGAGCTGTCTCCCGCGGATTTCTCCCGGAATAAGCTAGAAAGGGATGAAATTCACATCAGTAACGGCATTATTTATTAATGGACATTGATGGATTATTTAATGACTCGACCGGTGAAAGGACCTCTACCCCTATCATTCGAGTGCATGGAACTCCCAAAAAGACGATATAGTATATACGTAATTAATGCGAGCCTGCTGTTGATCTGACGAAATCGTGGCAAGTCGCGCATCCAAGAGGGGAGCTGATCCTCCTCGACGAAAAGTCAAGGCACGAATCTTTCGTGCTCCCGTGTTTCCGTATCTTTCGTGGCGTACACAGAAATGGAAAGAGCGGGTTATAGACATGATGCAGAGAAGAGACTCGATCAGATCAATGAGACGCGAAGAGAAGGAAAGCTCGTTTCATTCGTCGCGAAATTCTGGTACGAACTCATTTAACCGTAACTTTAATCTTTTAACCCTTAACGCGCACTGGTGACGATGAACAAGCACTTCTTTAACGACCGTATTTTGTATTTTCTTTTTCGTAGATTCATTTGACTAACTTATGTTCATTAACAAATAGTGAAGAAATTGAATTATTTTGTGGATATATTATAAATGATTTTATTATCCATTTATCAAAGTTCAAGTCTTTGTCTTCAAATCTCTCTTCATTCTTAAATTTCAATCGATTATATAGATATAGATTGATCAAAATTAAAGTGCTTTTTTATATATGATTCTAAATATCTGATATATAAGTGATATTAAAAAATAATGTTAGAAGCGAGACGCTTAATTTCAGCGAATTCTAAAACGTGAGCTACGACGTAATTATACAATGACAAGAATGTCGGAAACGGCATTTAAACTGAAGATTTAAATCCAGGAAACATTATTAGCGCATAACTGAGACCGGCAAAGAGCTCTCTCTTTTCTTCAAAGCGCGCGGAGACGAGGGAGAAAAAGTTTTTAACGTTCTTCCTACCCTCCAACCCCTGCTTATATCGCGCAACTCGACCATGCTTTCGTTCGTCGTAAAAAAGGGAGATGCGACAGTGTCTACGACGTACACAGGTGGAACAACCAATACAATTTTCACTGATAGAATCTACGTAGCTGCGCTTCTCTCGCTATAGCATCTCGCTAC
Source organism: Camponotus floridanus (assembly GCF_003227725.1). NCBI lineage: Eukaryota > Metazoa > Arthropoda > Insecta > Hymenoptera > Formicidae > Camponotus > Camponotus floridanus. The sequence continues at coordinate 3,937,541 of NW_020229214.1, forward strand.
ATGTATAGCACCAGGAAGATATCAGCTTGTCATAATGGCTCGTGCAGCCGGAGAGAAATTCTTCCTCGAGCGCGGAAAAATAGTCCTCGTAAAAGACAACGTGATACACACATTCGCGAATACGACGGTACTATCATTTTGCGACGATATTGAATCCGAGGAAGGGTTAAAGACCGATTTTACAACACCGTCCACTTTATGAGATCGTTGGACCTTCCGTGCAAACGATCTTTCTAAGTATGTAATCTATGCTCGCTGAAAAATTAAATCGTAAGTTTGTCATTAATTCGTATAAACGTCACACATCGATCGTTATTATTCATTAAAGACTGCAAAAACGCAATCGTTACAGGCAGCTAGTTTTACTATAAAAAAGTTTTACTATAAAATTTTATGCCAATATTCAAACGACATGTTTAATGTTTCCTTCTATTCTTATTAGAACTCTCGATGCGCACACTTTCGAATTACATTTTATTTTATTTTTAGTAATAAAAGTTTTTAAAAATTTTTAATATTAAATATTACAAAATATATTTATATATACTGGCATATAATTTTACGTCTCATAACTAAACTGATGTTTAAATGCATTAAATAATCGGAACGAAAATTGATTTCACTCGGAAAAGTTTTTTCAACAAAAACACTCCCACGTTAATTGAAGAATCAGTAATAATTAACGTTAAAATTGTATTTTCACAACAGGCTCGTAATTACCTCACGAGAGATTCGATATATGCAGATACATTCTGATACCGTTATTCGTGCACTCGAGTGCGATTGCATATGCCAGCGATAACGCGTAATCATTGCAAAAGTACGTGATTCTACCTTCTCTCTTTCTCTCTCTTTCTCTCTCTTTCTCCCTGTCTCTTCCTCTATTTCTCTACCTGTCTATCCCTTTCTTGCATCAGCAAAATTAGCATAAGCTGAGAACTCCGCCAACACGATCAACGCGGCGGGAAGCGCATCCGTGAGATTCCCAGAAATCCAAGTTGACAATGCAATCTTGACTAACAATAAGCACTGACGCGAAAGTAATCCCGGGCACGCGACATACTCGGAAACCGCTTCTCTCGTGTCGACACGGGATTTCTCTCTCATTGTCAGTGGGAGATGCGATTCGTTGCAGTTTTCCGACTATGCTCGCGCTTGCGGAAGCCCCCATGGAGAGGATGCAACGCAATAATAGAGGTGTAAATAAAAAAACAAAATGTTTTTCCCTCTATAAAATTCTTTTTTGTGAAAAAACAACTTTTTTTAGAGTTATTTTTCTTTTTTTCTAGATATCTAATATCTTTATATTTTGATTATTGCAAGTTGATTTATTATTTTGATGTTTTTTTTATTTTTTTATTTTGATTTTTTAGCTGAGATTTGAACTAATTACCACTATTTTAAATATAGATCGCATTCCAATTCTCTTATATAATTGCTACATTGAAAAAAAAATTGGTTGAAAAGGCAAAATTTGTTTTGCCCAACTAAATATATTGTTCGATACGTTCAAATAAATATAACTAAAATATTCCGAAATAATTTGTTGATGTAAACAAAGCTTATTCAAATCATCAAAACAGAGAGTTCAATACAAAATTTCAACCAAATTTTTTTTAGTGTATGTTTAATTTGATAAATTCTCCAAAATCAAGCTAAAATTGAACTTGAATGAATTGTCTTTATTACAGATATAGAAACACATTTAAAGATGTATAATGTAATCAGTAATTTAATATGATAAAAAAATTAAAATTCTTATTTTCAATTTATTGTTTTTTTTAACTGATTTTAATAGATTAATAACATTTTTGTGATTCAAATGACACCAAACGTGACATAATTTCAATCAGATGTTATAATAAAAATTTATGTTATGCATCCAATTGAATTTTAATGAAAATTATGCGAATTATGTTTAATATAATTTGTCGCAAAAAAGTCTAAAATTCATTAAAATAACTTTTAAAAAGAAAAATGTAACAACTTAATTTTTTTATCATATTAAAACAATAAAGAAAAATATTACATTAAAAACAATATTATATTAAATGTTATATTAAAATATTATATTAAGAATTAAAACGTTAGAAGAGAAGGCTTAGAAGATAAAAGATGTTAAAAAAATATTAATATATCAAAAATAAAAGGTAAAAATAAAAGAGACTTGCGACTTTTAATGCGCCCTGTATATATGACACGAGAAAAAAAAATACTGAGAAAGCAGAAGCGCGAAAGGCGAGGAGTTTTTTTCAATGCGCGACGGGCGGAAACGTAAGCTCGCTTAGGAACGTTGTCTCTGTTCCTCGGAAAGTGTCACGAGACACCTTGCAGTCAGAGAGACTTTCATAAAAATCTACTACGTCGCCGAGAAAAACGGAATGTTGTCGTCGCGCGTTCCTAAAGCGAGACGCTCGAGTTTCCCTTATTTTTCAAATGCTCGAACGAGGACGCGCACGCAAAGTACACGATCGCATGCATCGGCGGATGCAAACACCTGCCCCGAAACTTTCGCGAACGAGAGATGGAAATTTCAGGTCGATCTCCTTCTCATCCGCGGCTTACAGTTCTGAAGTACCTAGTAAAGTGAAACTTCTAAATCTCCTCTCGTATAAATTTCAGATTTTGTGGCTTCATTGTTGCCGGGAAGCAAACCGCAAATTTTACTAAACACTCTATCCAGGTCGGAATTATTTAAAGGTATTCGCGCTACTATATCTTGTACATCATTAACAGATTCTCAAATATTTTTCGTAAACTTTTAATTAAAAATTAAAAGAAAACCGTATCATAATTTTTAATATATTTCTGAATCTCATGATTCTCGACGCTTAGTTTGCGCGAAAAGCTCTTCGATCATTCGAATTTAAAAATTATCGTGGTCTCAATACTTTCGTTAAAAATAAATTAACTCGAGAAAATTAATCTGTCATCAATATAGGAAGAACGCAAATTTTATTTATGGCAAATAAGATTCATATAATACTACGGATTTAAAGTACTATTGTCTAATTATCGATATTTTTAATCCTCTTTTCAATTCTAAACATAGTTGATCGAACGGTAACGAGGCGGTTCCGTGAATATTTCACATGACACTTTACAAATGGTATTCATGGTGCCACGCAGCATCTCCGAGACAAAATTTAAATAGGAGCAACAGATTTAAATATACTGTCGACTGCAATTATTTATGCAAGTAGATATTTTAACACGATTACAGAGAGTTCACTAGGCCATCATCGTTTAGAAACAACGTCAGCGGAGATTCCATGGAACTGTGCGTCCAGGAATATACTCATGGGATGTCTATATGTATCTAGGTAGGCACGCACGTGCATATATATATATATATATATATATATATATATATACACCATGTGCCACGGCGATAATTTAACCGCGTCAGAATTCTAGTGGCCATAAAACGCGTATACGAATATCTCGTAGGTGTCTAGCGACTGGACGAAACCATAAACAATGATCGCTTATTTCGACGGCGATTTCATTATACGATACATACTATATATCCGTGTCAATCAATCAATCGTTGTGTTCATATATAATCATTTATCCCGAATAAATTACATCGGTAATACACATGTAGAATATTATATAAATATTGTCGGACGTGCTAATCGATCGTCGGATAAAAAATTAAATCATCGAAAAGCAGAAAACGCTTTTTGAAAACTATTTCTCTAACAAATGAACCATTATTGCAGTCCCAGGACATCCTTTTAGACAATTTTTTTAATAATCCTTTATAAAGTTTTTTTTTATCTGACAGCTAATTAATGTCAAAAGTAATGGGGCTTATTAATAAGATAACTGGGAACGTTTCACGTTTTTAACAAGATACAAGTTTTTTATCCGCCAGCCAATTAACACGGAGTGTAATATAGGCATGAGGTAATCAGTTGTCGCCGACTTATACGGTCTCGTTTTTGCGCTTTAAAAATCTGTCCATCTTAGTTAATGGAGCTTCGTCGCGACGCAAATTATTCTTGCTCGAAGCGGCTTTCATCCATCGTGTTCGCATATGCGCTATCTCGACCTGCCCATGTGTGTTTGATTAACCCCGGGGGAGTAGTTCACCGATAAGCCGTGACATACACAGTGAGAAAAAAAGTACAATTCCGCCATCGTGAGGTTGACGCGCGGACGTCATTTCGCAGTCTGCTCTCACAATGTTGCTTTTAACATGTGCGGTTTTCACGCACATCGTAGTGATGACGTTATGTTTGTATTAAAAAAATAAATAAAAAATAAAAAGAAAAAGAAAAGAGAAAAAGTGGAAAAAAAAGCAACGCCTCTCTGAACATCGAAATGGAAAATATCTCCTGATTTACGAGCCCTCGGTGTAACCGGCGACTACCTGGAACGTTCGTCATTCTGTCAATGGCGCGGCTGCCCCGTGGCGATAGTCTTGCATATACAACGCTGCATTTAGTTATAAACCCACGAGACTGAGAACTTAGAAGTTGTTCGAAGGAAAGTGCTAAACATGACTTGTTAAAGAAGACCCTGACACTTCTAACACGTGAATTCTAACAAGAAAGGTTTAAAATAATTATGCATCTTAAGAGTACAAACTTGATTTTTTTTATGCACAGAAATTGAATATCGTTCAAAATTTGATTCACAGGTAGAGAAAAGATATTTTTTATATTGATATAAAACATTATTAAATAATCGACATAATACGATAATATCATTTCATTAAAGTATAATTTTGTTCCTATTTTATATATTAATCATGTATAATGAAAATAAATTAATAATTATATTTACATACTAATATGTTTGATTTCTCTTTTTCAAAAGAATCAGTTTTCGTCGAGAATAAATGAGTCTAATGGGATACCATATTTTGTGCCAATCCCTGTTTGCATATATACGATCTCAGGCAGCAATTCTTGAAAATGAAACCCCGCGTGTTTTCGATACACACCTTCGTTAGATCGGTCCTTAACACTTCTCGCGAAGCGACAGATTAAATCTCGAGAGGAGAGAGAAAAAAAAGAGAGCAAAAGGGTCAGATATTTATGAGGTGGTTCTACCATCGTGCAGCCATCGGATATTAATGTATTCCCTTTAAAAAGATCGATCGACCTGATCTCGGCCAGTTTTACCGATTTTAACATGGTAGAAGATAACGGGCGACAACAGATTAATTGGAATCGATTGGGAATAGATATATTTCGAGTATTTTTTCGCAACAATCGTACTTTTATAGCACTACTATAAAGAAAAAAAAATACGTTCTGTAATATAGAATGCTTTACAATCTTTTATTTACAAATATTAAATAAAATTAATTAATTAAAATTAATAAATTATAAAGAATGGCCATTTTTTAAATAACGCTAGAAAATTATACTTATGGAATTATTGAAATAATAATTAAATAAAAAGCTTTACTTTAATAAAAATCTATTATAACGAACCTTATTTATCCAGATATTAATTTAGAGGACAAACAATATATTGAGAAATCTTGCATATAAATAACAGGAATTATTTTACTCTCATTAATTATAATATATGTAAAAATTAATGAATTGAATATTTAACATGTTTGTATCGATCGTTAGGGAAAAAAAGAGAAGTTTTCTCTTTTCTCTAAAAATAAAAAAAGAAAGTGCCGCGATATTTTGCTTCGCAAAAATAAAACCTTTTTGATAACTTTCTATGTAAGCACCGAGCTTATCCGCAGGGAGTTTTCGGCTCTCTTGGTATTACGGTAGTGGTCTGTTAGCGATAATTTACATGGGATATTGGCGTGATCTAATTCGGGCGCGTTCTGGCAGCCGACGGATGGACGGCCATGTCACGTTCGATTATATCCAGAAGGACTGCGCTCCGTAACTATGAGCTTGCGAACCTTAAATGAAGTGTTAGTTGACGCGACGAGCCGTCGATCTAGATTACTTGGTCTAGACGCGATCTTCACACTGACGTTTGAAGGGCTGAGCGGCCCTTCAGCGTAGAATAACGCCGAAAAATTATATTAAGGCAAAATATTCATCTCAAAATTCATTTCAAAATTATAAAATGGTTTTAAAAAGAGAATTTGCGTTAATTAAACATGAAGAATATCACGACGCGCTATTAATTGTCTTAATAAGATTTTCTCTGCATACTTTATTATAATACTTTATTATAATACTTTATATAATAAAATTATATTAAGGCGAAATATTCATCTCAAAATTCATTTCAAAATTATAAAATGATTTTAAAAAGATAATTCTCGTTAATTAAACATGAAGAATATCACGACGCGCTATTAATTGTCTTAATAAGATTTTCTCCGCATACTTTATTATAATATTACAACAATATGATATCATCATATATAAGATTAAGTTTAATTTATCCCGCTTACACATACAGATAAAAATACGAAATGTAATTCTATTAAGAAAATAATCCTATCTTCTATTCCGCGAAAACAAAAAACTACAGATTTGTTGCAGCGATTTAGAGACATTCCGTACGAATAATTGCCACGAAAATTACAGAATAATATGCTTCATTTTCCGACCCTACAACGTTCCCCTCATTTGACGAACGTTTTAGCGGCCATTCTGGTTTACTGCCAACGGTATGAATTAACACTCAAGCGACCGCCCTTCATTTATCGTCGACTGTGAATCATCAAAATGTGGACGTTCTGTAAGGAATTTTTACGACAATTATTCCGCTAAATAATCCGATGCTACCTCTCTTAAATTGGGTAAAGAAAAATCCTAACTAACTAGAAATGCATTAATTCAAATGTCGATACTTTGGTTCCTTCAACATCCAAGACCGTAATCGGTGATATCATATTACGTGGCAATATTATATTTTATTTAAAATTTTTCTCCGTCTCTATCTTAATTTTATATTTTATTATAAAACTGCACCGATGCAATATTCAAGCAAGGCATTTGCGCACCTTTCACCTCATCAATTCGTTAGCAGACTCGAATCGATATCGTCAATCGTGACGTGTAAACAAACGCGCGAAATTTTCTGCGAGATCAATCGGACGTCTACGATCGCGCGGATTTCTCATATTCGTGAAGACCGCCTCGCTTCAAAGTAACGCAATCGCAGAGAGACGGTACCAAGAGTGAAAAGCGAACCTCCGGAATATTTTCCCCGAGTTCGTTTGCACTCGTTCTCGGGACGCAATTTCCACGTTTCAAAGAGCCAGAAGAAATTCTGGCCTGCTGATAGGAACAGCGAGTTGGCGAAACCAAATATGTATTTCGCAGTTGCTTTGATCACCTTCGCGGCGAAAACGCCTACGGCAAACGAAAAAAGACCGATGAAGCCGACGAAAAACGCGAAGACCGCCCACACTCTTTTCCGTCTCTATGCAACTTTGCTTTTTTTCTTGCTCTTTCCTCAAAAACCCGAATCGACGTATGTATGCGTAGATAGGTACATGAGGCACATGGCTTGTGTACTTCGTTTTTCCAAAGGTAAACTCGAAGGGCGATTCGCTCTTTTTAACTGCCAGGATTAATTAATGCGATCCTCCGTGAGAATTACTGGCTCGTCGCTATTTTTAAAGACATAGAGGATCCCGGGCAACGGAAATAAGGAGTAACACGACGCCGACAGTACCGAGTGATTAAACTCTCCCGGATACGTGTTTGAGGAGGACCAGGAATAATTAAAACCTTCTATCTCTTTCCTCATGAGCAAAGAATAAAGCATACCTGGACGAACGCTGACGTAAAAAGATGATCAACTATGTGTGTGAAAAAATATTCTCGTCTGTAATAAAATATCGGTGAACGAAATATAAGTCGATAGATAAAATAAATATTAATATTAAATCTACATATGTATTTATACTCTCTCATATTATATTACTAATCAAAACGAGCACATCGAATATGAAATGCAATACTATTAAGAATGAAACAAGTTAAATAAATTTAAGAAAATTTTGAAATTCTCATATTGTTTTCTTGAATTTAAAAAATTACCTTTTTCATCACTTTAATTTAGGAAAATTACAAGTATTAATTGATACGTATAATGCGGATTTTAATAAGTTTCTTGGAACTTATTTCGTTGTTACATGCGTGTCTAAATAAATAAATCTGATGTAAAAATCAGAATAGCAGAATATAAATTTTTACCGTTATGTGAACATCATAGCTGATGTTCACATAACGGTAAAAATTTATATTCGAGAGTGTATACATTGATCACCCTATATGACCTGTCACAATTATCCCGTTGTCGAAAATAAAATGAACATCGCTCGCCAACGAAAACGTTTCCAGCGAACCATATTTCGTCGTTGTTTGCGAATATTCGGTTTGATGCTTGATTGAAGGGTATTTTGCACGCGGCTAAAAATATCCACGTGTATTCCCGCTGGCAAACTTACTTATTGGAATAAAAAAAAATCACCGTGTTATTTTGATGCAAAATTTAGGAAGTCATGAGATATTCGTTCTTTTTATACGGCGCTCGTAAATGTCACGCGTGTCGGCGAATCTGTTTCAAACACACAACTGTAACTTTATTACTTTTTCGAGTTACACAATTTTAAAAAGTTTCACTATTACCGACACTCATTTCAGAAGCAGATTTTTTTGAAATTTGTGATTGGCTTTTCCTCAGCAAAAGTTTCCAAAGTAATAATAGTAAAAATGTTTTGCAAATTTCTTTTTTATATGAAACTTTGCTTACAGGAAAATTTAATATTGAGAATTGAAGGAAACATTTTTCGATTGACGAGAAATTGTGTCGACAAAATAAATACATTTCCTTATATGCAAGAATACTATAAAACATACTATATGTCGTAGATGCATACAAGCCAAATCAAAAAAATACATAATATGTTCGAATTGCATATCGGATAATTTTTATACTTCATCAACGACTCAATTAAAAAAAAGATCAATAGTCGATTCGAGTATCTATATTTGAACAAATATCGCTTTTCAAACGCAATTCACGCACAAGATAAACGGCCAAGTTTTAATAGCATTTAAATAACCGTTGGTGTCCACAAAAAAAAATTTGAATTTATGAACCTCCGGAAGAATTTAATTTAAATTTTAGATTGGTAAGCCAGGTTTAAATCCTGATTTACCACATGGCTTTTCTTGTAACAGGCACACTTACTCCCTACCTAGGCTTAAGAGAACTGTTATCACGAATGCGCGACTTTTTTATGCCCGTATAACCATAAAAAAATAATATACCGTGCAAAATATTTTGTGCCGTAAAAAAGCTGATTAAAAAAATGTCCAAGTTTTCGCGAAACGATGGCGTCATAAAATTATGCATAAAGATGTATAAGACTACCGCTGTAAATATATAATGATATATTACTAATATTTTATATAATTCCTTATATAAAAAAATTTTTAATTTTTGATTTTAACTTTTAATTTCACAATCTTCTTTTATTTAAATATTTACTACATTTTTCTTCAGCAACTAATGTTTAAAACATTAGCAAACCGAGTTTGAAAACAAAATAATCATTATACATCATACATGATAAAAAGCTTGTAATGGTATATATCGTTGAATTATCTGAAAACTTTCGCGATCGGGTCACAGTTCAAGCGCTGGGAAAACATGTTTCAAGCATAAACCCATTAATCATCAAAGTGAAAAGAGGCACCGATGACTGATGAGATACTTAACTTAACTCGCATCTAGATGGATCGAAGATGACTAAAAGACGTTCAAAAAGAAGAACCGATCGATTTAGTCCAACAACAATAGTTGTTGCATCCGCATATATCATCCTGAACGATTCTATAGACCCATAATGTGCATAATGTATAGAGGAGATAAAGTATTGAAAAATGTAAGCCAAATAAAAATTTATTAATTAGAATGGTAATTTTTCCGCAAAACTAAAAGTTTATAAAAATCTACATAATTTGTGCTCTTGTATTATTTCTAAAATAATAAAATAAAATATGTAAGCTTAATATATAAAATAAAATAATCTGTAAAATAAAATAATCTAGAAAATAAAATTAATTTTTGTGTAAAACACTTTTCAATCTAATAGTTGAGAAATTAATGACTTTCTATTCCTATCTTTCTATTTCTATCTGTCTCTATACTGTACACAAAGCTTTCGCTATTTCCATCGCTGGAAAAATATCGAGCGTTTGTATCGCCATAGGCGCGCTTTCTCTAGAAAAGATTTAACGCGTTATATGCGCAGACAGCAAGGTTTATTCGTTTCTCTTTCTCTCTCCCTTTCTCCATCCGCAAAGTTAAGTAATTGGAAGACCCGACTCTGGTGATTTATCACCGGTTTCTTGACGCACGAAAGGGCGCAGAGTTAGAGAGGAGGCTGGCTCCTCAAGCGGAGATTGTTGCCGCGTTGACCAATGATCGATCGTTCTGATAGATGCAACGCGTATTGCGAGCAGCCACACGTTGTGAGTCTCCGTTGGACGGTGATTAAGTGATTTTCGCGAGAAAAATTGCGAAACGAATCTAGCGGGATGTCGGCCTATCTCCTCGGTGTAAGAGAGTGTCTTACACCGGCGGTCTTTGATGTTGCATCGAAACGTTCCAGTCTGTCGTGATTTCAGGTCAAAACGATATCAAGAAGCTGCGAAGGGAAAACGAGCAACTACGTAGGGAAATCTGGAGCCTCAGGGATGAATACGACAAGCTCGAGGAAATTTTGAAGAAACAAAAAAATCGCGACGAAAGCGAAGAGTACGAGGTAAGCAGATCGATTTTAATTACGTATTATAATAACATGAAAATATGATAATAATTAATCTAGCAAGAAAAAAGTTTCATTGTTTCTGCACTTTTCATGAGAAAAAAAATGTTGGACACTTTTTAATTAAAATATAATATTGTTACCACAAATTAATAATCGATACGATCAAGGAAATAAGGATATGTTGTAAATTGCAGGATCGCTCCGAGGAGGATGACCCGCAATCGGATTTTTCCTGCGATGAGGACGAGGAAAAATACGAGAATAACGAAAAGACGGCCGAGGATTTCAACCAGGAGGAGCAGTTAGAAAACGCGGAGAATCAAAAGATCTCTTCCGAGAAAATGAGCAATAGTTTGCATCGGCTTCACGTGGAGTTCGACGATCTGTCGGTCGTCGAGGAAGAGGAAGAGCTCAAGAGGGATAAGGAGAGAAAGGACGCGACTCCGTCGGATGAGGGCCAGAGGAACGAGGCCGCTCGACATCCACCCCCGCCGACCTCCCTCGGCCCCCGGCAACTTCACGATAACATCCCGTTTTATCCGGCCACGTACGAACCGACGAGTAGTTTTAGCGGAACCAGTTATTACACCGAGTACCCGTTCGAGTTCCCGAGTACGGTCGATTTAATGCTAGCCGCGGATACGTCCGCCTTATTGGTTTCGCCCTGCTCAGGATTACAGTCTGATCCATTGATGCCGCCGATCGGCCTGAACACCGATCTGGATCGAGTGGCCGATCCGATGCTACCTCAAATTCACGTTCCGCCCGTCGGTTGGCAAAATGACGTGACTTCTCAAAAACAAATGCCGATTTATACGGCTACGAGCGTCGCTCCCATCGCGCCATTAACAGGGATGCAAATGATGAGAAAACCGGATTCGCACCAGGAATATCAGAAAATGGAAAATTCGATATCTCCCGATGCTTTGTTAAAGAAAAGGAATGCAAGTACGAAGCAACCCGCAAAATTCCAAACCATGTCAGATATTCAAGATTCGCGAACGCAACTTTCAAGTTCCGAAGAAGCGCTCGACAAGAACATTTGGAACGTCACCGCGAATTTTTTCCATAAAAAGCGAGCAATGACGAACGGAGAAAAAGACGTGCACAATGCCGAAGATACTACCATCGCGTCTATGATGCCGGAAAAACCAAAACATTTTTTCGCGCCGCTATCTTTCAAGCTGAAAAAACAAGAAGAAGAATCGCCCACCGCGAGTATGAGTCATTTTGGAACCGGAACTAGTTCGAGTAGCGGTAAAACAGCTTCCACAGTCGTCTCCAAAACTAATCCTTTCGTAACGCAAAAAGGTTCGGCGGATATTTACGTGAATGGCGCGATACCTTGCGAGGATGAAAATAAAAATGATTCGAAGACATTCCTGAGTACCGATAATCTGTTGATCGCGGACAACAGAAGCGCTCCGAGTAGTCAATTGACGAAATCGTTATCATGTCAAAATCTTTCTAGCGAATCTCAGAGTATGGCGCAATTAAAATTGAATCACATTGAATCTCAAATGTTCACAAAAAGCGACAATGCTTTAGACAATATTTCGAATTCTTCCAAGCCGTATAAAAGTCATCTAAATGTGACATTGAAGATTCCGCGAATCGAGCGAACACCGAGCCCAGAAACACCGGAGATTCCCAATCTGCCCTCGATAGATTACCGCCTCTTCAGAAATCCCTTTCTGAGAAACTTCGATAAGATCTGTCCCGGCTATCAAACAGAACCGAAACCTCCTTCCGCCACAATGCCGTTCTCTCTTCAAGTAAATGACGATGACCTCGCTTATCAGTACCCTACGCCAGCTTACGGTCGAGGAATTCACTTCAACGAGAAGCTTCGAACTACGCACTTGCCGGATCAGAATCGATTGCTGATACCTGGGGATCAACTGATGAGCGGCAAGCAGGACATCCAAGTGACTTCCTTCGAGAAACCAAGTCCTTGCACTTTGATACCTTCCGCTACTCCGTATGATCTGACGACTCTAAGAAGATTGAACGCGAATCGATATCTTCAAAGTCAGAACTTATACCAAAACGTTCCGTTTATACCGCACAGTCCATTTTACCCGAGGAGAAATGAAATGTTGTACTACGATAACGTCACGATGAAAGTACCAGCGCAAACGCAAACGTCCCTCGACGGTGACTCGCATCACGAGGATGAGGAAACGATCAGCGCGCCAAATTCACCGGGCGGACAGATGCGGAAGAAGATTGTCAAAAGGGACAAAATTTCAGTCAAGGATCAGAGACCGTTATCGCCGGCGGCACAAAGGAGACTGAAGAAGCAGGGTAGCGCCACGTCGACGGATACGCTCGATTCGCCGGGGAAAATGACGCGGAAGAAACCGAGGCGATTGAGCACGTCTGACACGCAGGAGGATAAGAATGAGAGCAGATCGTCGTCCTCGGGACAAGACTCGCCGCGCAAAGATCAGAACCGAAAAATGTCCGCCTGCATTAATTCTAAGAGACGACCGTCTCAAACGTCACTGAAAACATCGAGGAGCGGTAGCGTGGACGCGTCCAAGGACAAATATACGGACGCGCAGAATTTAGAACGCGAAAGGACGAACTCGGTCAGTAGTCGGGAAATTGCCAACGTGAAAGCTCGCAAAACTAGTACTAGCAGTGGTAATGTGCCATGGTGCGCGTGTTGGGGAAACGGCTGCATTTAATCACGGTTAGATATTTAATCCCATTCAGGGATAAAACTAGAGAAGCGGATACACGTGTAAAATGTGAAACGTTGATTAATTTTGATGTTAAAAGCCAAATATAATCAATAATAATTAGGGCGTTAATTGCCATTTAATCAGTATCATTAATCTTGTGATCAGTTTCGCTCGCGTAAAATTAATTATATTTAAAAACAAAATTATGAAATAATTTTGTAAATATTTAAAATTATTATATAAATATCAGTATAAATAATGTAAAAAATTATGTCTTATTGTTAGTATACTATACTTCATATATTATTAATTTCAAAAGTGAGAGTATACACCGGTAATTTATCATTTCCAAAAGTTTGGTGCGCCAGGTGCATACTGACCTACTCGCATTTTACTTGAATGCCTTTCAGTATTCTGATTTCGTATACATCTCGCGAAACATTAAAACGAGAAGCTATCACTTGAACTGGACGCGATGATCTTTATTTATTTAAGACAGCTGCAATTTCTGTCAACAGCAAAAGGTTCTTGCTACTTTCTGGCCCTCAACCGAGAGAGGGTCGAGTCGACTGAATAATTCGAAGGACAAATACCAAAGGGAAATGCTGATGTGTAAGTGTAAGGATACCGTTATCGTAGCCAGGTCGTAAAACAAGCACAGACAGTGATAGTATTGTGGCAGTACTAACGCAGTTGCCGGGGTGACAGTTGTATCTAAACTAGTTCTGCCAAGAGACCACGAAGGCAAACCTGCATCCGCTCTTAAGGCAAATTTGCTGGGGTTAGCGAGAGTTAAGCTTGTCCTAAACACGCGTGCGAATAATGGTTCTTGAATTATATAACTCTCTGTAATAATGTTAATCTAATTAAATTTCTTAAACATGAAAATTTTAAATATATCTAAAATATTAGATAAAAAAATTAATTTTTTAGAGATTTATGTTATTGTGTTTTGTTGTTATTGTGTTTTATTTTTAAGTGTCCATAGTTTTTATCTGTCGTAAAGGAAATGTATACAATTTATGATTAATCTGTTTTAAAAAATTATTATTATAGATTTAGCGGTTATTCTTTAATTATTGCGTATTGATTATTAATTATGAATATATTATTATTATTGTAAAATATAAAACTGAATTGTATACGAATATATTATTTCTAGTCATTTATTATAGTCATGCAATTTACGCGCTTCAATGTCTTAATTTCTATTAATTTATAACAATATTAGCAATATTCTGGCAATGAGTATTCCCACGCATTTATAGACAAATTAATTTTTAAAATAATAATGTTGAAATAGTATAAGAATGTATATATAAATATAAATATAAATTGCGTGTTATATCGAATTAGTATGTATTACACAATATTTGTATATTTTGATAATTAATTTATATAGACATTTTTTTGTAATATTTAAAATGTAAAGTGGTTTATAATATCTTTGAAATTTTAGAAACGTTTCAACACACACATGTTCTCAGAAAGAATCTAGTCTTATAAAATTGTTTTTCTTTTTTAAATACATGTGTTATGTATTATACTTTTATACTTTCCATTCTAAAATATAAAATATGGATTTTTTATTTAAAATTTTATCTTGTGCATCCCAATAACCTATTAAGTAATAATATTCCTAACTTACTTCCGTGCATCATCAATTATCCAATTACGTAAAATTCATTAATGACTGACAAGATACAAGGAAAATTGAACAAGTTCGCGATTATCCCTTTACGAAAACTTCTCCGCGTCATTAGTTGTCGTCTAATTACGTACGAAGATGAAGAGAGAAATATAAAAGGCAGAAAATAAATTTGTCTTTCAAATTTTATAAGATTTTAGAAAAACTTAATTAAAATTTAATATAAATAAGATAATCATTGTTTTCTGTTTTAAATAATCATTGTTTTCTGTTAAAATAACCATCGCGCGAGTAAATCTTATAAAATTATCATCGATTTGATTTTATTCTTGCATTTTTGACAAATATATAATATATAATGTTAATTTATATTAGAGAATTTTCTACCTATATACACGCACATAGTTTTATATTTACAATTATTTTGAAATTTATAATTTTTTATTCTTAATTATTTTATGATTTTCATACGCGTTTCATAAAAAAATATTTCTGTAATTCAAAATTATATATATATGTAACTATATGCATATGTAAAATTACAATAAATGTACTTTGAATAAAAATATAAATGAATATTTTAAATGTGAAAAAATTATTTCTTCCTTCAGTATACATATATATATAAGTGTGTTTTGTGTATGCACACACATATTTCTATACATATATATCGTGTGTATATATATCGCAAAATTTTAATGGCAGATGTACAAGAATAATATTTTCTGACACACACACACTCTCTCTCTCTCTCTCTCCTCGATTACTTATCCTATATTTTACCAATCCATACTAACATCTGGCGATATATTTGGCGCACTTACGAGTATGCGGAAGTATCAACTCATTTAATTATTGTAAATGTACTGATTGTGAGGGTCGCGACAACGGCGAATTTAAATTAAAAAAATGTCCATGTCAGTCCTTCTTTCTCTCACTTTCGAGCGAAACCTTTTACGAGAAACTGTGAGAAGAGCCGGTTGGGTCGCGTACGAGTGCCAACGATGAGAACGGCAAGGAAGATTGCAGGTGCAATTAAAATGCAAATCATCCCTTTTCCCGCGACCCGCCCGCTAGACCATCTTTCCAGGAGGTCCCTGGTTCTCTCGCATCCTGGCAACCCTATACCATAATAGTAACGCCGTCACCGATTAACTTGGAACTAGTTTAGAAGCGACGCGACTCAGTTCGGCTCCGCACTCGGTTACACGAAGGCACACACAAAGAGCGAGAACAAAACTCGGTCCTTCTCTCAGTCTCTCTCTCTCTCTTTCTCTCTCTCACAAAGTGGCACGTAAATGGAAGATGGTATACGCTAATACGGTCTAACATCATTTGCAAATGTCACTGCGAGACGTGCTCCCGGCATCCAACATGAGATACGTGAGAGAGGTGCGCTTCATTTTATCGTAGGAGAAACAGACTTCGTGTTACGACGAAATATAAAGGTTATAATAAAAATTCTAAGATTATCTTAATGTTATATATTTCTTTAATCTCTATATCGATATCATCCATAAATGCGCGAAAGCACAGAATAATTAAAGGTAAGTTGTGTATATCAAAATTCATAATAAAAAGAATAATACCGAATTATTGTTATAGTATCTTAAAGTGTACTACAGCTAATAGGAATATAAAATAATCATCATGTCTTTAATTCCTATAATTAATCGTTTAAATTAATAAATGTCATTATTTTAAATATGTTTTGAACCTCTATATCTCTAATTAATATAGATGAATATCGTATGGATAATTTTCAATCGTTTTACACACATTCAAAATTTTTGTATCTTTTCTTAAGAAAATCATTTAACGTCTCAAACTCCTGTATAGTTTATCTTTCATATTCAAGAAGCTTCTTTACTTAAATATTTTTTAGTAAAATATTCTTATATCGAAAGCTAATTTAATAAGACTTTGCTTGGATTCCAACGACTTCATATCTTTGGCGTTGTTCAGACGAACAAATCGTTACTGAGACGAGTATGCAGATTAATCGCAAAGCAGCAGTAATATCGCTGTCATCTGTCTGCAAGATAACTGTGGAATGCGGACAGGCCGGAAGTAACGTCGCATTGTCTTCGTGGAAATAGCGCGGAACAAGATGGAAGAGACAGTAGCTTAATGGCCTGATTTCATTTGCAAATGTCATCAAGAATTTTCACTCCGCTCGACGGAAACGTCTCGCGCTTCTCATGCGAAATGATAAGCATAATCCAGAGTAGCATAATTCCCACTAACGCATGCTACTTAATTAATTATGCGGAAGAACTGTCGCGCTTCTGCTCGCGTTCAATTTACAAATTACAAAATACTGCATTACGTTCCAACTAATATGCAAATCTGCAAAGTTACTCTCTAGCGAACTCCTTTAATACGTGAATAAAATTCACGTATTAAATATCATTTCAAAAATATAGTATAAAATATATTAAAATATATAAAATATATTAGAACAACGCCAAAGATATGAAGTCGTTGGAATTTTATTAAATTAACTTTCGATATAACAGAATATTTTACTAAAAAATATTTAAGCTTCTTGAATATGAAAGATAAACTATACAGGAATTTGAGACGTTAAATGATTTTCTTAAGAAAAGATAAGAATTTTGAATATGTGTAAAACGATTGAAAATTATCCATGTGATATGCATTTATAATTAAAAAAACAGATTTATATAAAACTTCAAATTTGACGATTTTTATAAAGACACTATGACATATAAAAAGCATTATTGTTAGAAAAAAGTAAATTTTTTTCAGTTTTAAAACATTAAACATGCTTTTTTCGATATACAAGTTATAAATTTATCAATCGATTTTGTCAAGATTGATTTTATCAATTTTTTGTAAAACACAAAAATGAATTCATAATTTTCCAAGAGAATCAATAATAT
The DNA here is from genome assembly GCF_003227725.1 of Camponotus floridanus. Taxonomy (NCBI): domain Eukaryota; kingdom Metazoa; phylum Arthropoda; class Insecta; order Hymenoptera; family Formicidae; genus Camponotus; species Camponotus floridanus. The sequence goes on from NW_020229214.1 coordinate 3,955,517, forward strand.
CGGCATTGCAGATAAACAAATACATATTTTATATTTCCGGAATCTCAATTAAAAAGTATGTTGACATTGAATTTTATGATCACGTTTAATATAAAACATAATTATCTACTGTTAAATTTTAATATTAAAATGATAAATTACACACTTTTTAAATGAACATTATCAGTGAATAATCATATCATCGGCATAATGATGGTGATGCTAATTTTGTAGAAACCTGTTGAATTGTGATCGCGATTTCAAAGAACTGTCACATTAATTCTACGCAATTCTCTTAAAAAAATGTGCATAAATTCATAGAATAATGTAATATAGTTTCTAGTAAAATAATATGACAAAGAAACTCGAGGGAGGTATGGCACGTCTACTGCTCTCGAAAACTTCATGGCGGAAAAAATGTCAAGGCCGCGATCGGCATAAGTTTCTCCCGGAAAAAAATTTCAAACATCCCTGGGACTCGCTAAAGCTTTAGCAAGAATCCATGAATCGTCTCCGTCCCCTTCGCTGTTTCGCCATCGCTTTGCATTATGCACTCTTGAAAGTTTCACAAGTCTTTAACTTGAACGGTGCAGACTCTTTGCCCCGTGCGGAAATTTCACGTAAGTTTCATTATATTTTGTGCGTTTCCACAATTACGTTCTCGTCGTAACCAAGTCTTATTGCCGAACTTTTCAGATTTAAGAATAACAGAGCTTTTTGCGCGCAGAAAACGGACAAGGGGAACAAACTTTCTCGACTGCGCTGTTGCAGATTGATATGAATCTCTTACAAAAAACTATGTATATGTTAACTGGCTGTGTATATATTAAATGATATAACAAAATATATATAATAGGCGTAATATTTATATAAGTAATATTTTAAGTTAAAAAATATTTTAAAAATCAAGCAAAAATATATTTATAACTAAAAATATATGAATAACTATTTTTTTAAATTAATATTTTCAAATCAAGCAAAAATATATTTATAACTAGAAATATATGAATAACTATTTTTTTAAATGAATATTTTAAATTACTATTTAAAATTTTTTAAATTAGTATTTTTTATATTTTTTACATGTTTCTCAATTTTTATCTTACATCTTATAATAGAAGAACATTTTTATAGCAATAAAAGTAAAGCAAAGTTATAAATTACTTTGCATATTACGAGAAAAATGCAAAAGGTACAATATGAAAAGTAGTCTTGACGTTTACATTACTTTATATTTCCAGTCGCTTTAATCTGGCAGAAAAATGCGCCATAATAATCGCTAGAATAAAGACAATAGATATTCGTGCAAAAGTATTCATATTCATTTATGTAAGTTAAATAAATTCTAAATTCTACATGTAAAATTCTAGCAAAATCAGATCATATATTTTGCCATTTCGTTTTTCATCAGGATAACTAGGGAATGTCAGTCCCTTCTTGGAAGAAACTCAATATTCCGGTTTAATAAGAAAATATTTACTTACGTTATGTACTTCGGCGTATTACAAAATATTTCGTAGTATAAGTTTCATCAAGCTTTTTTTGCGCACAGTTTCTTTTTTCCACGAAATAAGCAGCAGAGGCATATTGGCAATTTTGCTTAACAGAATAAAAAAAGTCAGATATTTGTGCATTTTATTCATAGCGTGACATTTAGACCGTTTTACAGGAGCTTTTAAAAGATTCGCGCATATTGAATATTATCGGAAATAGAATTATACGTATTATACGTGTTCTTGTAATACGAAACAAAAATAAGTCGAGATAAACGAAGGGATTACAGAAGAGGAAACAAATGTATTAATACAAAAAACTGAATAAATTAAATCCTAACTAATTTGTTAAATAGGACTTTTTTATTCGAAACTTTACTGCTATCAAATATTTATAAATTGTAAATGTCGGATTGTTTTTACACAGAAGTTTTTACACAGAATTTTTTTCCGATAAAATTTAAAGATCAGATTGCTAGTGCAAAATGCAATTTGATATATATATTTATCTAGAATCCTTGCATTTGAAATCTAATCCCAATATTTCTATTGTTAAAAATAACAGCATGTTTATGAAATAAAATTTAAATGAAATTCTTCAAAAATTCTGATTATTCAAAAAAGTTGGCATTAAAAAAAACTTCTCGTAATTATCCCAGTATCTGATTAAAGCTGACGATGTATTTCTGATCAAATTTAATATAAAACATGTTAGCTATGCTACAATATAAACTACTAAATTATAAATAAGACTTAGACGGAACATGCCGTTCTTTTTAATATTTCTCTGTGCAAGAAATATGAAATATTCCCGGCTGACGTTAATATATATGAAGTTGCAATTCGATCGCGAGAAATATTCCATCAGGCTTTCAAAGCTTTCATCTCGAATGCTCGGCGTCTCAAATTTACTATATTATCGCTCGAGAAACTCTAGAAGATGAAGGGTGAAAAAGAGAAATATTGGAGAAAATGCGAGAGAGTGAAAAGAATTAAAAAGATACCGATAGAGTGCCACTCCACGTCCGATCAAGAGGGGTTTCATCAAGGAAAGAGCTAATTATCGCTCCTTTGTATTCAGCACGCGATGTTCCGAGAAAAAGATATTTACTGCGGAAATGCATTTCCTTTTATAGCGAGAAGGAAAAATTAATGTATCTCGTCGTGAATGAATCACGTTGAACTAATAATGCTATTTTTTTCTTGTTTTTAATACCTTTCCTGCCAAGATGAAACATGCATATATATATCCCGTATGAATGAACCGTACTATTCTGATATAGTCGGCGAGCAACGTCCTACAGAAGCGATAAATCACGCGGCACGGCAAGTGTTGTACGAGATAAATGGATTACCCGAAACACACCGCGGTTTAATACGCCGTAAATCAATTTCGCAGCGTACATGTTTTTCGATCGGCTCCAGGATCGAAGTCAAACTATTTGCATTAACAACAATTAATATCTTCGCGTATAAAATAGTTATCTCGCAGCAAAATGTCACTCGACAAGTTGGAAGATATATCTCGGCGATTTAATACCGCAATTTGATACTTATTCACTTGAATTCTTAAATATAATATTGTTTTGTCGATAAAATTTAATCTAGCTTTTATATTTCCCGATCTCTAATATACATATGTATAAAAAAAAGCGCGAGAACTTTGAATAAAAATCATATTTTAATTTGGAGTTTAAAGTATTTTTTTTAATTAAATAAAAGTAATGAAATAAAAATAGAAAAAAATATTTATAGCTTTCAAATACGTTTTTCTCTCAAATTTAAATTTAAACTTTTGAGATTCTAAAAAGAGACGTTACGCGTTAATTTTTCTTGCCTCGGGCAAGAAGGAATGTCGAAAACAAAAACAGATACGGATTTATGTCGTATGAGACCCCGACCGGGGCGCAAATTGAGTCGAGCTAACGATCGACGGTGACAAAACGTTTCGGGTGCTCCGACGCGCCAGAACGGGTTTACTCGCACTCATTAATAAGCGAGAAAAAGAAATCCCCGTTTCCGGAGCACTTTTAACGATCCCCCGCCGCCCCTTTCGTTCCGAGGATCGAGCGTCGCGATACGAAATTAGCTCGGGGGGGTGGTTGCTAGGGAGGAGAAGAGGGGGAGGAGCGGGATAGCGAGCGCATTCGTGGCATTTGTGCCATGCGAACTGTGCCTAAATATATGTATATACATATGTATATATATATATACACGCGCCCATGTGGACACGCGTATTTCACACGCACACGTGTCTAACGGAGGAAGGGCCCATCGCGAAAACGAATGAGCGTATAAATCAACGGTAACGATCGTTCCGCAAACAATTCGCGAGGCTAACCAGTCTCGAAATTAAATAAGTCCACACCGATGACTATCTCGGTCATCGAAACGCAGACGAGGGTGCGCCCATACGAATGCACGGTTGCATACGTACCCGCTAAAATAAGTATCTCGAACACTTGCTTATGCTATACTTAGGGAGAGAGCATTTCTCTAGAGAATTTCAATCTTATTAAGTATTCATTCATTCAAGAGTCTAAAATCTCTCTCGTAAAAACCTTTAAATCTTAGAATTTCAACCGCCCATAATCGAGGAACCATTAATGCTTCAACATTCTTATTAGGGAAAAAATCAATTTTATAATGCGGAACGGAAAAAAGGAAAAAAAGAAGTGAAACATCTGGAATATCTTATGCAGTGCGCTTTAGTATGCAACAAGCGCATTCATCTATAGGAAGACGCGTTATTCTTGCGCAGCACGGTGTTCCCATGGCCGTCGTCGTAACCGAGGATTCGTCCTGCTTAGCATATAACAGCAATAAAGACGAGATTTATGCGTTTGATACAATAACCGAGAAGATTCCGATCGGTTCGAGCTGCAACAGCTGGTCGGCCTTTTCCGCGACCGTCGAGCACCGCCGGGACGCCGAGAGAAAGAGAAAGAGGGAGAGAGAAACCGGCGTCACGTGCATGTGCACGGGCTAAACGGTTCGCACGTGCACCTTCAATAACTAGACTTTCCGGCCCTCGCCAGGTAGTTACGAAGTTTCCTGCGGAATTAACCGTGCAACGTGTTGAGACGTATAAGCTTTCGCGGAACGTTGCTCGACGCGCAAAACTAACGACGGTAACGGGCGATACAGAGTTACGAAACATTTGTGGAATTTGTGACGACAAAGTTGACTAAATTCAGAGAAAATTCAAAAGTTTCAATATATATATAAGTAATAATTATTTTCTTAAAATATTAAAGGAGCATGAAATTATGTGTGAATTTTTGGGATACTTCGAATATATTGTACGAATGATATGTATTGCACATAAATAATTCATTAAAAGTTCGAAAAAATTATTATATTTGAAAATAAAAAATATACGAGTTATAGTTAAAAATATGAATTGTGTATATTTTAAAATAAAACAAAAATATTGAAATATTGAAAGCTCTACGAAGTATCATATGACACAACCAGCTTGTTTTTTTTTTAAGACATTACGATCTGACGAAAGTGATATAATCATAAAAAATTCTGATATTTCTTTCTTCCTCGTGCTATGGGAAGCTGGGTGCGAGAAATCTGTTCGACCGATTTATCGGACCAACGCAACGTTCGAACACCATATGTCGCGTTTGCAGAGAAAATAGATGTGCGAGTAAAAAAGACTTGAAAGACTTTAAAGACGGCGCTTATACGGTCGATATTATTAAAGTGGCATATGTTGATCTGATAAAGTCAAATCAAAATGTTCTATTTAAGAATATTGTAAAGAAAAATGATAAAAAAAATATTTACCAATTTATATAATAATTAATTCACATTAAAAAAATCTTTCACGTAATATTGTGTTTCATCAAATAATTTCCTATGGCTTTAAATTGAAATTAAAATTAAAATATCAATAAAATTCTTTCAAATTTCTTCAATTTCAATATAGAATCTTCACTATATCATTTTTGATCGATTTATGATATGATATAACGGAATATGTGCAATATAAAATGTGGCACATTGAAACAAATTACAACGCCATTTTTTTCTTGATCAAATATAATATGATATACTACTTCAAATTTAGTTATACTCTACTCTATTTATTACTCTACTCTAGATTTAAATTCGATAAGAGCTGGTTTCCAGCGTGTATTATCGCATTGCTGTGCATCGTTTAATGCTCCTGGCGTTGGTGTCCGAAACGAGAGACACTTTTTCCAATCTTTTTGTCACTCGTGTCGATTACACGCTGTCGAATCGAAATATTCTTTTTAAGAATATTCTAAAGAAAAATTGTAAAAAAATATTTACTAATTTATATAATAATTAAGTCACAATTAAAAAAATCTTTCACGTAATATTGTGTTTCATCAAATAATTTCCTATAACTTTAAATTAAAATTAAAATATCAATAAAATTCCTTCAAATTTCTTAAATTTCAATACATAATGTATAGAATCTTCACTATATCATTCTTGATTTATCTGTGATATTACGGAATATGTGCAATATAAAACGTGGCACATTGAAACAAATTACAATGCCATTTTTTTTCTCGATCAAATATAATATGATATGCTACTTCAAATTTATTTTTGCTATACATTACTCTACTCTAGATTTAAATTCGATAAGAGCTGGTTTCCAGCATGTATTACCGTATTGCTGTGCATCGTTTAACGCTCCCGGCGTTGGTGTCCGAAACGAGAGACACTTTTTTCCATCTTTTTGTCACTCGTGTCGACCACACGCTGTCCCACGAAATCCCCAATTCGAACGAGCGCGTTTGAAACACACGCGCGTGCATAAATATCGCGAGCACGTGCGAGGGAAAAAGAGATAGAGGGAGAGCTGGGCTTTTTGCGAAACCACTCTGGCGAGATACCTGTGTGACACTCCGCGTAATTGTAGCAGAATAAACGCGGTTTCGTATATGCAATCCACCCGGGAGATGCGTTTGACTGAGCGCAGACGGAGATCGTCGCGCACATTCGTTGCACACTGCGCGTCGAAATGTTTGCTCAGACGAGAAATAACGAAAGTGCATGAAATTTATGTCGACGCGACGTCGAGCCATATATGACCATTTCAAATTTCAGCTTCGAAGCCTCGGCGGGATCCCGTTGATTGATTAAAAGAGCTCTCTATCATGCGCTACGTGTGTTACGTTTTACTACGCGAGTACGCTTTTCCTCGCGATCGCATCAACTGTATTGATAATAAAAAATTGCTTCTTGTTTCAAATTTTATTTACGTCAGAGAAAATATATACCCCTACATATCTTGTTAAGTTTACGAATAAATATAGAAGAAAAATGTTCAATTTCTGTGAAGAGATGTATATATCATATCAAAATCAATTTATAACATCCTAAACTGTCAAACTAATTCTTGCATTACGTGCAGTATATTTTTACACACATATATAGAAGATGTCACTAAATGTTATATTTGAAAACAAAAAACTATATCGCATGCAGTAACTCTTCTTTAATATAGGATACATCGATCGTGAGAAAAAAATAAATGTAAAAAGAAAATGTACCATATGCAAAAACCATTATTGAAAAACATGTTTACGCGCGTAAAAAATTGAGATTATTAATTTTTCTCGTGAAATTAAAACACAGAAAAAATAAAATATAATTTAAAAATAAAATTCAAATATCAATTTATATCTGAATGTTGTAAAAAAGTATAACACTGTAAATATTAAGAAAAGAAACTTATATAAAATTAAATTAAATTTGACGTTTATATATTTATGTTGTAATTTAATCATATACTCTATTAAGTAATTTATATATTCATCATATTTGTATACATTGCATGTTTTCATTACCACATAATTTTAAGTGTATTTATTTAACTTTTCATCTTCAAAATCCAAAACCTATTTAATTACTGTACTCGTATATGCATAAAATAAATAAATATCAAAATTATTATTTAAATATTTTAAGAAAACAAAATGCATGTTATGTTTATATTATTCGACTCATCAATTTCTGATACGAATTATATAAAACAAATTTAATTATATTAATCCGCCGATTAACGACTCTATCTCATGATTTCTCAAATCTTGTATCTTCGTTGTCGGTTAAATATGAACAGCTTTGATATGGTTTCATTCTTCTTTTTACTTCCGCAAAGGAAGGTAGAAGAAATCGAATCACTCGACCGAGCCATATCATGAATCCTAATTTGCATTTATATCGATTGCACGCCATAAACGAAAATATTAAATCCATTTTCGTGAGAATAAAAGAGAGAAAGACTCGCTCACGCGATACGCGCCACCACGTCTGACGCTTTATTGCGATGCTCTGAAAAAATCAATCGTGCAAAACGACATGACGTGTCGCGTCACGAGCGCATGTCTTGCGTGAATGCGTATCTCAATAATTTCACAAGCCCACACACAACTACACATTATAATTCACATTTATAGCCTACATTACATTATTTTCAAGACAAAATTCAAAGCAAAAATATATAGTATAATTAATTAAATATAATATTTCATTTACATGCAATATATGTTTTTTTTTTAATAATTAAATTTTTCTATATATATAATTTCATTCATATTTTTCAACAGATTCTCTATCTCTCTCTAAAGCTAATCGGGAAACGTTATCATAAAAATTCTACAAGATACATTATTTCGAAGCATTCGAAAGTAATAATAAAATATTGTAGGATTCGAGTCAAAATAATAAAGTCATATAAAAATTTCAGAAAGTTACGAGCTGAGTTAATTAGTACGTTATGCACGGTGTAATAAGCATAATTAAATGGGAATTATACTGACGAATAGAATATATAATCGCCGATCGAGGGGAACTGAGATTAAATGTAACACGTCACATGCATATGTATTTTACCCTATATGCTCTGTATTGTATTCTATACACCATAATGAACCATACGTTATGGTTCAGCTCGTTAAGGGGATCAATAATTACAATGAATATATACACATTCAATATTCATACAAAATGATGTCGCAATCTCTCTGTCAGCGTATATCTAAATAATGATGCAACGATAACCCTTGAATACCGTTAGATACCTATCAAAATGACAAAAATTAATAATCACGTAAATTAATAATCAGTTTATTAATCCGTGATAAATAACTCAAGCTTTTTTTAAATGCCAATATCTCTTTCATCGATGTAAGATCTGTCTAATGCAATTCATTAATTTCGAAATTACCGTTATCGAGTTCCATAAGTCATAAAAATATAGCTTATAGACTAATGCGGTTGCTTCTGAAGAGCTTTAATTAGAATATCAAGGAGTGTGTGCGCGCATGACGGTGCTAATGTCGTTGGGAGAAAGTTTCGCCGCTTCCTAACGTGATGTAGAGATTTCGTTATCCTGACATGCGCGCCCACGTAGACGTCGCATTCCTTCGGAATACAACAACGCTATCGCCTCGTCACGTTGGCATCGAGCGTGTGGATTTAGGACTGATACATCGCGCGAGCGAAGCCGGCTTTAATATGCATGCAATGCATCTTAAGACGCCGCGACGACCACGTGCGATATACGCTCATAAGGACTCAAAGATCCTCCCATCTCTTCTACATAGTACTTACGATACGCGATATACAGGGTGTCTCTCACACACACATCGGATGTCCTTTCATTCCTTCTGTACCTGACTTTACGAACAATTTATCTCTCGCGAGAAACTTGACGAAACTGTTCACGTGCGTCACAAGCTTATTAAATAAGTCGGCAAATATATATAAACTTTAAGTAAAATTTTTGTAAATTTGATAATCAACAACAATCTTGTAATTTATTACATTACAGATATATATAATATAAATTTTATGTCTGATGTCTCAATCGATATCTCGAAATAAATTTTATGTCTGATGTCTCAATCGAAATAATCGCAATTATTCTTAAATTGACTTATAATTTGATGGCAAGTATGATTGAAATAACAGAACTGAGACACCCTGTATATATAAGACGGCGCCCGGCCGCTTTAACCCATGAATCATCAATTCACCACGGACACACCTCCCCATCACGTTCATCGTATTTTTTTTTTCACGTGTTTCATCGACCAATGTGTGAAATGCGTGCAGCTCCCTTATACGCGACATTTTAACCTTGTTATGTTCTAAATTCTATTTCTTTTCAATTCCCATTTAAATGACACATTTCGAATTACGATTACCACGAATTAAATTAAAACAGAAAGAATAGTTTGAAGATTCTTTAAAGATATGTCAGCCATAAGGAAATTGATAATTATCGATAATACCTAAAACAAATTCTCATCAGACATCCCTCTTTTTAACGACATTATTAAATATTATTTATAATAATAATAAAAGTAAATGTGCTACAAATATTTTGGCACATTAGTGAAAAAAATCATATGGAAATATATTCTTTTAATAAATTATATTTCAAATATTATATCGAAGTAAGTTTCACAAGTAAATCGTTAAAACTAAAATTCCAATGAAGAAGCTAAACCCTGCGTTATAGGAGTATTAATATTTTATCTTCGCGCGTTCACAGATATAATAACATAATGGAAACGCATTACGATACAACATTACTGTCGTCTGTTCGGTACTGATAGGGTTAAACCGTGGGCTCAGTACCAAATTAACGTTTACGACAGCTCGCCATTCAAGCCTAGCTTTAAGCCTGGCATACGATCTATTCAGAAGCGCCATTATTACTCTGAATCCCCCGCGAATCGAATGTAAGACGCTTTATCCATATGTGCTGTATATATAACTTATCATTATGTTGTTTCGGATTAGTAATAACTGCAGAAAAATTAAATACGTCAACGTCGAGTAGTAATTCAAACAGAAAGAAAAAAAAAGTATTTTTAATTTCGAAGGAAATAAATAAATATATATTATATTTTTAATTACATGAGAAATAAATGACGTTGCGTTACTAACTGCCTTCAACACCATAATGTAAATTCTAAAGTTTCCCCCAACTTTCACTGAGTTATAATTATTGAAAGATGCCATAATTATAATACGGCCGTAATTATAACAAAGTTAAAATGTAGCCTGTCCTCTGGGCTTCGCCATAAAAGTAAGCATTTTATTGACATTTTGGAATACTGATGAACTCGATAAATAAGTTCTTTGAGCCTCGCTTTACTCGCCGATAAAAAATTTGCGGTTTACTAAGCATATTTTATGCAACATTTGTAGCTCACCTTACGCGATCATATTTATAGCGAAAAACACGAGGCCATTTCACGATTCGTACAAAAAAATTAGCTCATTGGACTGGGATAAAGTGGTGTCGGTAAACCGCACCTGAGCTCACTGCGTGTTCCTGATGCTGCCGTTCACTTATATGGCAAAGGCGGATAATACGCCCTACTACATCAACCGGATACCCACTTGCGTCCATGTCATTTACATATGTTGCGACGCGACTGGTGTACGACAGCTTCCCGTAGACAGCGAAACGAGGTATCGCGAATAGCGTGCGAGAAAAGAGTGGTCTTCTCCCCCCCCCCCTCGTCCCCTGTTTCCTCTCTCTTTCACTCTCTCGATTTTCTCCCAGGCACTCTCGCGCGATTCGTGACGCTCTCTGTCTTCGTGTGCTACGTTTATGAACGCACCCACGAGAGAACTCAGGCACCCACTCGTGCACGTTCGCGTTGCGGGAGTAACCCACGATGCGATTATCCACGTCTGTGGATGAGGTTCGAGGGCTACTCGAACGGGATTTTAGCTCCTCCACGGCTGAATACGTCGTAATTGGTTTCTGCGGCGACACCCCGGCTTCGTCCCGCCGAGAGAACCGCCGACCGGTTTCAATATCAGTTGATTCGCAGAGCAAACGTTGCTCGTACTGCAAATCCGTGACCGGAAATCTAGACACGCATTAAGGCATGATAACGTCTATTAGCAAAAAGAAAATCTCGTAAAAACGTACGTCTTCGTTTAGTATGTATGACATCGGTGGCAGCTATGCGAATGGTTTACCGTATATTCCGTATATTACTAGTAGCACGTATATAAAATATGGGAAAAATAGATTTGCGAGAGTGTTTTACGAAAAGAATAATTAAAGATACGACAAAGTTGCGTTTCATCTAAATATTTATATATACAGTTGATAATTAAAAACCTATGATGATATATAAAGTAGATAATTAAAAACCTATGATGATATATAAAGTTGATTAATTAAAAACCTATAATAGATCAATTATAAATAGATTCTATCATGTACAGATGATTCGATACCCCTTCAGTATTATAAATAAATTTAAATTATTTTTTACAAACAGTGTCCATTGTTTAATAATGGAAAACATTAACTGTATATTGCGAAAAAGATAAATTAGGTGAAAGTAATCAAAAACATTATTAAAATGTTCAACTGCGCACGGCTTGCAACGCTTAAACTTTACAAGCGGCGGTGCTAATATTAGCTTCGCAAAGTTTAAATTCAATCATTTGCATAACTGTTGCATAACTTTAAACGTCATTTTAAACTTACTTCAATGAAAAAGCTTATAACCATGGATCAAATAGATTACAACGACTTCTCGAATTATTCGGGAATAGAAATGCAACAAAAGACAATTGTTATTAAATTGATAAATTGATAACATTTACGAACTTACTTGCGTGCAACATTATCTTAATAGGGACTTTGCATAATATTCTATAAAGACGCAACATTAATTTCAACTTGTTTCACATGTATCAATTCGTAGAAATATTTTCAGAGATATTTGCGTTCATAGAAAGAACATGCTATTATATTTTAGCGAAAGTACCGGCCAGCGACAAATCTTGGCGTAACGTCCGGCACAGAAAATAATTACGAGTCAGAAGTAAATTAATAAACTCTTTTAAGGACAAAAGAATCGGACTGTGTAGCAATTTAGCGGGGAAAATATGCAGCACACGAAGGATCTCGGCGAAGAGAGAAACGCGCGGTGAAGAGATGGTACTCGGGGGAACTACTAAAGTGTTTTCGTGACGAAAGATTTTCAGTGCGCGTAGAAAAAGAGGACGAGAAAAATCCTCGTGGTTTCGTGTTATATATAGACGCGTGTCAGCACACGCTCGCTCGCTCGCACGGCTTGGATTCTTCTCCGTACGGAGCACGTAGCGATTCATGGGGGTTCCTTACGAGCTGCCTGACCAAAATTCATCCCCCAACATCCCTCCCGGGTCCCAAGATAGCTATCTGCCGCGGGGTGCGAAGAAAAGGTACGTAAAGTGTGAAAACGCAAGGTAGGTCGGTATATCTCTAACACCGGCGGGGATGTCGGAACAGTCGAGACTTTATTTACTCCGAGTTACAAAGAGACATTGTTCTCCGGGCTATAACGAAAGTGATAGCGATAAAATAGCAATAAAGTAAATATCAAATTTATATATCTTGTTTCTGCATTTTTGCAATTATTTTTATAAAATAATGTCTAGTTAACATACATAACTATAAATGGAAGTAGAGTGATAAAGTTAATATTATTTATATTTAGAAAAAATTTCATTTTAATTATTAAAATATTTTTTTTCCCTACCTCTTCATGTATACATAATTATATTAGGAATAAATTAATTAACAGTATACATGTTTTCGCACATGATGTCAAACTTATATCTCGTTTCTACATTTTTACAGTTATTTTTATAATATCTAGTTAACATATATAATTATAAATAGAAACAGAGTGATAAAGTTAATTTATATTTAGAAAAAATTTCGTTTTAATTATTAAAATATCTTTTTTTTTTCCTACCTCTTCATGTATGCATAATTATACTAGGAATAAATTAGTTAACGTTATGCATGTTTTCGCACATGAATTACTCATAAATCATATCCCCGCTACTTGAATTAATATTTCGTGCGATTAATCGTACCTCCAGCTGATCTCCGTATATTTATTCCGAATCGAAAAAAAATACACGAGCCATGATTTGCGTGTCTACGCGTATACGATTGTTTCGCGCGATAACGGGTTTGGATTCGAGCTCGTTTTCTCAACTGTAGGTCGCAAGGCTAACGAACAGAGCCTTCAATAAGCCATAACGTAACAAATGGCGTTACGGCGATCGAATTTGCAATTAGTCGCGCGAGAGGCGAAAAGGGTTCGCGCAGTTGCAGTTAGCGACCAGGTGTTACACGCCCGGTATTATTTTCAGGGTGCTGTAACAAATGGCACCTGACTGAGTGCGCGATTAATCGCAGGAGACTCATTTAGCGTACCTTTGAGAATTCGGGCCACCTTACCCAACACATTACAGATTCATATTTATTATTAACGAAATATATCACCTCGTTCTGAATGCCTCCTGATTAATTATCGTGGCGCGAATAGTAATGTCGATCCCCCGGGGACCATAAATCGCGCGCGCGATTCACATAATAGGGTAGAAAATGTATGTGCTTTATTTTATATATTTGCTCGCGCTTTCTATTTAACTCTCTCTTTCCTTTATTCTTCTCATATAATCCAAACGTCACTTTAATTTAACACTGATTAAACATTAAAAATTTTGAAATATTTTTATTATATTAAATATTTTGAAATATTTTCATAGATACGTATACTATCATAAATACGTATTTTACGTCGATCATCGAATAATATTCTTGAGGTACTTAAACTATTATACATAACGTTACGTACAGTTGTAGATTGATAAGAATTTGATTTCTATTAGGATTCTGATTCTCTCGACAGCTCTTTTCGCTCCCTTACGCTTTTTTCGCCTCGAGCACTCACCCTAACACTCTATTACGATGCAGACACGCAGAAAGGAATCTCGAAAAGAAGGGTGTTCTTACCGGAATAAAAAAGCTATGGCACTCTTCGATGACCCGACTTTAAGCATTTCTTTTCCGGAGATTGCGGTGAGATTTATCGAATCGGAAACAGAAGGCCTCAAATTACGAAGGTGAGTCGCGGATGCTATGTCACGTACGATATTTATGATTGCGTTCGCGTGCGTGAGATTCGGAGGATCGACCGAGACGACGAGAATTATAAGGTCGAGAAGGACAGCGCATTTCGAGCGGGCGTCGTGTACATAATACCGATGCCTCGATAATATTGGAAATTCTACCCTGTATAAAGAGAGACCAGGAGACGCGCGCGTCTTCGCATGCATACGTGCTGCACACAAGCCGAGTATCGTCTACCACTACACTATTTCGAGGGAAGTAACTTTATACCGGAATATCGAGCCCTGGAGAGATCTTTCTCTCCTTAGATCAGGTCAAAGTTCTTCAAAGACGATGGACCTATCTATACATCGCGAGCTATAAAAATATTTTTTACGAGAGCGATCACGTTGAATGAATAAATATATACGATGTCGTTTAAAAAATTACTATCTAAAAACTCGACGATAATGCTCGACGTAAAAATACGCATGCAAGCATTATATAAAATATTATTACATGCATTATGTAAAGAATTTCTACTCCGTTTCTAATATTTAAAAAATGAAATTATTTATATGTATTTCATATCTTTTGAAAAATAAAACTGTCGAGTTGTTTGGAAAATTTTTTATTTCATATATATCTCATAAAAAAGAGACTAGAAAATTTCGAACAATCCAATATTTTAGGAAAAACACTACTCTCATTGCATAAAGAAACAAAATAAATTATATAAATATATAAAAAATATTTTTTATTTTTTCTTTTATATAGAAAAATTTTAATAATTGTAAATTGTTTATATTAAATCTATTAAAAGTTAACGAAACATTGACATATTTTATATGTACAAATGTAAAACATTTATTTTCTCTCTTTTAACACCTTCAAGTATTTAAAATGATTAAGTTCGTTATTTTTAATAAAACTTCGATATAAAATTTCATAGCGAGAACAGGAATATAAGTCACCCGAGACATAAAGAAATAAGTTGAAATATCGCGAAAGATGGACTTATCGTTAGTCTTAAAAAATCGGATGCTACGGGATGGAAATTGCATTACCGCGATCTCGTTGCAAGTAATCGGAGATGTGTGAGCCGGAAAGTAATGCTGCGCGTTCGCGCAACGAAATATACGCTTCCATAAGCTCGTAAACGGATTTACGTTGATAACTCGCTACAGCCGGGCGAAGGATAAGGCCTATCCAGTTTGCCATTCGACAGGCGTCCCGGCAGCGAAATTGGCGATAGCACGTGTGCGGAGTACAGAAACGAAATCCAAGCGAAAGCGAGAGTTCTTAAACATTAGGCAACAGGATCGTATAAAAGGGACTTCACGCTTCGAATAGCGCGCCGGATGAATGGACAAGCCATTTACGATAAAAGTCTGGGGGGGAGGACGAAATTACGCGAACGTAAAATTCGAAGGAAAAATTGGCGGTTCGCCTCTCTCGAACAATTTTTTACCAAAGGGAATGTGATCGAATAGATACACATTTTTCTAGCTTTCACGATCGACATTTACCAATGAATTGTACTATCCAGCTAATTTTTGCGATACGAATAAAAATTTCCTCGTGTTTTTCCAGGCTCGAAATTACACCTTCGAATTAATACGTAATGATGGGAGACGTGGGAGAAAAATAGATAACACGAGGCGAAAGTAAAACTCGCGAAATTTGTTCGGAAAACTCGATAAATACGCAGGACAGAACGAAGAAACGACAGAACAAACTTGAGTATAACGGAAGAAACGGTTGGAAAGATCTGTTCGGTGGTTAACTTCCATTTAGCGAGGATGGAGCAAGAGCACGGAGTAAACTTCGTAAGCGGTAAAAACCTACCGCGAAAAGGGGGAGAGAATTTCAAAAGGAAAGGTAAACCAAAGAGGTCCGCGGAGTCAACTCGATGGCGGTTTCCTCTCCTGTAGTAATTACTGGTTCTCGGATAACAAGTAACTACGGGAACGGTACTGTAATTTTCAGGAAAAAGGACTTCAAGGGTCGAACCACGGTATTCTCTTTCAGAACATTTTATTACCGAGAAGATTGTGTCCGTTGATAGACGTAACAGTATAAGAAGACAGAAAAAGAGAGAAAGAGAAAAGAGGACAAGACAAAGAAAGAAAAGTTGCGTACTATCATTTTATACAGACACACATCTTGATTAGTATCACGTTATGTACCATGTGCAAAATTGTTGTAAAATACAATATTCTTCACGTAAATATTGTTTATATATTCTCTTGCAATTATAAGAAATTATAGTACTATTATGATTTTTAGTATATAATTTATTTTATTAAATTATTTTATTAAATTATTATTTATAATTTTTACTTATCTTTCTCTCTATACATCACTCTAATTTTTCAAATATATATAAATTGAGAGAATAATAATAAGATAAATAATAATTATATATTTGCTAATTAAATTTACTTAGAGCAGAATATCTTTTTTTATTCGATGGTTCCATTTTTAGTACATTAATTTTGGCCACGAAAAAGCGATTTATATATCAATGATGCTTATCTCACTCAAGAGAGAGAACGAAGAGAATTTTATTTATATATTATTTTGTATTTTTTGATACGATTATGTCGGTAATATTCACAATAAAAAAAAATTCGCAAGTGTCGACCGAATACATTTAAAGGGGAATATTAATTATTAGACTGATCGGAGGATATCGTTTTCGATAATGGACAAGTCGAGCGATTAAAAAAGCACACGGTTAACATCGTACGCAGGCAATAAATGGAACATACGGCGTGACGCTATCACGTTGTCATTATGCACTGCTTGATGTACTGTTCGCCACCCAAAAGGACCGCCGCGAGTCGAGAAGTCTACGATTTACAGCTCTTGATGGTCAGCCACACGAATGGCACGGAGTAAGCTTTCTCGTCTCACAACACGAGAAAGAGCGATCAGACCGGTTTCACACGCGTGCACGAGATAACACGATCGTGTATCTACTATATACGCGCGATTTCTCGTTCTCCTGTACCTAATTAAATCCAAGTACACGTCCCGAATATGTACGAAGCATTAATGGCGTTATATAAGGTGGAGTTTGTCAGAAAAAGTTAAAATATTAATCGTTAATTTGTGTAACTTTAATTAAAACACGTCCATTTTCTTGCGAGAAAGATTCAAATCAAAATCTAATAAATATGCTGTTTTTTAAATTAAATATTCGCATAAAATTAAAACATTGCTTTTAAAATCAATAGAATAAATAGGAAAATAAATAGGACGGAATAATTTGAAGATGAATAAAAAATAAATACAAGCGTTTTAAGCATATATATATATATATATCTGTGATTCTTATCTATCTATGATTCTTATTTTGTATTGTGTGATATTTTACGTATATAATTATTGATGTATCCTTTTATGTAAATAAATAAATAATTGCATCTTGATACTGATAGACACCTGTGCTAGGGTTACTTGTATTTTTGATGAGATCTAAAAGCAGATACATCAAGGGTCTCAGTATCTTGTTCTGAAGTATCTATTACAGGTTTCATGTTCGGGTTTATGGGTAAAGTGAGGATGGCAATCTCATAGTCCTATAATCAAAGGATATATCCCCAGCAAGATGAAAAGCAGTCGATCGTTAATCAGAAAAATATTTAAATCTAACAGAATATTAATGTTTCGTGTGCATATGTATGTACATATGTATATCTAATTAATTCAATATTAAAAAAGTCATCAAATATTAATATTATTCGATACCTCGTAATCTCAATATCGCTTCTAACAATTAAAAAAAAAAATGTTACGTCATAATATATTAATGGCAGTTTATGCAAACCGATGCAGATCGATGCAAATTAGGCTACAAGTAAATGCAAATTAATGTAAATCGAAACATCGATATTACCTACGTAATATCAAAAGGGGAAACATCAGCATGGTCATAAAGCTCAATACTCTAAGGAGAGCATCGTTGGTTTTGTAGTAAACATTCCTAGGGATATACGACGGAGAAACGTGAATCACAGTGCCATTAACATACTCCATTGTACATACATACATAACACTTGCATCGTTCGAGTATCCGAGACTCAGGAACCATACGCGTGCGTAATTATCCGCGTGAACAGTGGGTTCACGTATGTAAATGCGCTTTATATGCGTATGCATGGCTGAGCGTGTCGTTACTGCAAATTGCGTTCACGTACGGCCACGCGCGCACGCGTGTGCATGCAAGATTCGTCAATCGATGCGCACTTCCGTGTAATTATACGTGCTCTCGCGAGAATAGCCGCATCTACCGATTACGCTCATGCAACGTATATGCAAATGCATTTCTTCGTCCCACATTTACTTATCTGCCATCAGAGGGTCAATAGACATTGATGCGGTACGTCCGCAAATTTAATTACTTTTACCATGAAAAAAATTTTTTTCTCGACACACTATACCCTGAGAAGATTTCCTGAATACGATTTCCTGATTACGATTGCGTGTACTGAGAAAAATCGTTTGACTGTATCAACAAGACGTATTCTGATAGAAGGCACTTTGGTTAAATCAAGCAACATTTTTAATTATTATGATAAGACGATTTTTTATAACGATTTTTTAGAACTTTAATAGACTTTAAGGAATTGGTTAATATTTTCTAATTATATCTCTAAAATGTTTTATATTTTATTAACTAAACATGGATATGGTGCCACTTTTTGGAAATTTAATATTATTACCAAGAAAATTTGGTAAATTTAACAGGAAAAAATTAATCATACTCATCTGGTAATTTTTAAAGGAATTCTTATTCGTCCATTTTCCAACAGACATCTGATTGAATCTACCAGATTTCTAATTAACGCAATCAGATTTTTTCTTAGTGTAGTAAAAAAAAAGAAAATAAAAGTCGTCTAAAAAACTTAGTATCATAAAATGTATAACACACACACACACGAACATTGTATATATTACTTAAATTTAAAAAGTCGTTTCAGAGATTAGGCGAGGAGTGTATGCGCTGATAAGTGTAAAAAAGTTATGTTTAAGAAGTCTGGGAAGTCCCTCGATCCTTTCCCTATTTGCATATCTACACTTGAAGGACTATTTTATTCTACCACGTCCCTGGACGTTCCTTTCCTTTCTCATCAAGAGGCACTTCAAGGGAATATCAAGCGGTTTCGGGAGAGAACTCGTAACATTTATGAAGATACGCGGGACTGGAGAACCAACGAACGTGTCCGACGTAAAACAAGGATTATCTATCGTGTTGAAAATCTGTACACGAAGGTGCCGTTTAGATTAAAATGTAACACGCGATCTCTCCATCATCAAAATTATATTTTCTTAGACAATTTCCGGTGTAGACAAATCCGTAAAATATATTATACATCGTGCTAATCCAATAAAAACAGTGTATGTAATTTTGTGATGTGCTGTTCCGATAATACTTTATAAAAATTACAAAAATTACATATACAGGGTGTTTCTTAATAAATGCGAGAAATTTTAAGATATTCTTTGTCGAAAATTAAGGAGGGTTTTTCATATAAACATTAAAAAATTCTAATAAAAAATTGAATAAGGGTTGCTAGTTTCATCCCCTTATAACAATACGGGAGGCTGAAAAAAATATTAATAAATAACCTTTTTACTACTAGAAAAAAATCCATCTAATTTCCTTTTCTTAACTTGTTCCAAATTTGAAAAAAAAAATAAAAATCTAATTTTTACTCCCATTTTTGGAGGAGTGTAACTCCACAAGATGGGATGTAGGAGTATATATTTATATGAAAAACCCCCCTTAATTTTCGACAAAGAATCATCTCCTAAAATTTTTCGCACTTATTAAGAAACTCCCTGTACATATATAAGAAATCTAGAAAAGTTATATAATCAATAAAAAAGTTGGAATGTTTTATGATCGCTCTGCACTATTATTTTTTCTGATCACGCGATTTAATATGGCAGAAACTCGGATACCGTTTGTCATCACTGATAAAGTCTGAAATATCAGCGTTTCGTCGCAGACAGAATGTCGCTTGCAACATGCACACGTCCAGCGTCGATATCATTTTGAAGCACATAAACTCTCTCTTTCTCTCTTTGTTACTTTTTCGCCGGCTCTCTCACGCTCCGGTGAGGTAGCCCTTTGTGAGTGCGCGTTGCGCGAAATTTGCGTTTTCGCACCGGGGCCCCGGATCTGATATCGGCCTGGACGCGAATGAATATTCACCGACGATGCCAAATGCTCGCGCTAGCGCGTGTCCTATCTCGACGCTGGCGGTATCGAAGCGTCCCGAACAAAGTGTCAAAAGCACCCTTTGCGTCTACCTCACCCATAGCGAGTTGGCAAACGACTCGAAAACGCCGCGAAAACAGATGCCATCCTGCCCTCTTCCCCGCGTTCATCGCGGCACGATGCGTCGACGATGACACGACTTGTAATTAACCAGATGTACGGCCGTGCGCTGATTAACTTCATCTCGCGCGGAGCTTACTTTTACTTAGCTCCACGTGTACGTTCGCGCGTTAAGCTCATCTGCCCCGTTCTCGGCTGACGCGATTTTTCTTCCTTTTCTCGCCTGCCCGACGTACCGTGTCGCTTTAATCATAGGCGCTAATGGATGTCGGTCTAATCAACCGTGATGACAACGAGCCACGATTGATTAAACTTGCGCCAGTGATATCAAGGGGAAGTTCAGAAAAGAAGCGGAAGGAAAATTTAGACATCAGGATTGATTTAATTTTTTCCCGAAGCAAAGAATATTGATAGCCAACTATATTACATCTAACTGAATAGCGAATATTAATTATTAATTAGCATTAATTTTGAACTTAATTTTAACTCAAATATATTTCTTTGATGAAACTATATGATTTTATTTATATTTCATTGACGATGATTATTAATCTTACTTTCTTCATACCGAGAAAATAATATACAAAATATTTTAAGGCTTGAATCTCTTTAATTGCAGATTATTTAACCCACTTGATTTTTTTAAATAATAATAAAGATTTAAATACGAATAATGTCTCGATATAAAGTAAAAAGTTGCAGTAAAAGATGACTTCTCTTAATTTTTTCAAAGAAATTGATTATAAATTAGCTACAAACTCTATACATTATTAAAAAGGCATTCAATGCTTTGGGAATAACTTAAAAAAATATATATAAACGAAAAAATAAAAATATAAAAAATATAAAAATAAAAAATATATAAACGAAAAAATAATGCGCGTCATTAATTAAATTTAAGTTGCAAATAATTAATAAGAAATATATGAGCAACAAAATAGATAGAAATAAAGAAGGCGATTAAAAAGTTAAAACATCGAAAAAATATCGAAGAAATGACAGAATTGATATTGATAATTGCTGTTTAACAAAGCATGAAATGTCTTCATATAAGACTCGGGACAAATTTATTCGAAAGTCTTTCAAAGTCCCTGTTATGATCGAACATTGACGTGTTCGAAAACCCTCTGCTGGATTTCTCGGTCTCGCTCGAGAACTAATGCGTGCCGATAACTATACATCATAATATACGTCGAACGCTGTCACAGAAAACGAAGATCAAATGCCTTCACGATCGATGTTGAGCTTAAAGAGCCGATAAAACGCGAAGCCTCATGCTAATGTCCACGACTTCTCGTCTCTCGATCGTGCACAAAGGAAAATATTTTTTTAATAGCACGCGATGTCTTCTCGCGATTACGGGCGGACTATGCTTAAAAGTCGATTAACTCAGACAGGGAGAAAACGATTTCTGTGTCCTGGTGGCACAGCATGCCTGGTAAACGTATCTCGAGATAAAAAGAGAAAAAGAGAGAAAGAGAGAAAGAGAGAGAGAGAGAGGGAATCCTTAAAGATGGATTCTGCGCCCGACGTACAAGATGTAATCTCTAAAGAGACAAGGAGAGACCGCGAAGGAGACGAGACGAAAGGGAAGAGATTATGCCCGATCCCTTCGAGCAATCCTGTTAGCGTTAGCCCAGCGCACAGGCGAAGTAAAAGACAACGTCAGGAACGGGGTTCTCGCATCACCGTTACGTCGCGCAAGCTCTTGTAACAATCTTACTCTACCGTGTAATACGGTAAGAACATCATGTTACACGCTCATGTGACATATGCTGATTTATGCTTATAGCTAAGGATCTCCTTATCTCTCACCATAATTTCAAACATCACATAAGCAAGTTTAATAATGCAATTATCCACTAAAACAGATATTTTTTATAGTAATTATGTATTCTACTGTAATTATATTTTATACAGGGTGTATCTGAAATGATGTACTAAACTCTAGGAGCGTATTCTAGAGGTCAAAATAAGACTTTTTTTTTATGAATATGGGTCCGCAAATGAACCACCTCCCCTCCGAGCTAAAATTCGAAAATGTGTGAAATTGACACCTGCAACGCAAATTTATTTATCAAGAGAGAGTGATAGGTAACGTCAAAACCAAGACCAAATAATTTTTTTCTAAAATACAGCCAATTTTCAATTTTTTCCCCAAACTTTAAGGGCCTCTAGCCCGGAGGGAAGTTCATTTGCGGACCCATGTTCAGGAAAAAAAGTCTTATTTTCCTAAAGTTTAGTGCATCATTTCAGATACACCCTGTATATCAATAGTATCGCAATTTATACTAAAAGAAATGAATTTAATTTGCACTGTATACATTTTAATTTCTAGAAAAAGTGAAGAATACAAAATATTAAATTTAATTCAGTATATATATATATATATATATATATATATATATATATATATATACTAAAACTACTTAAAATATATATATGCTTTATATATAAAACTTTCCTGCTAAAATTGTATTGTAAAGTATACCCTATGTGCAAATATATATCAAAGTAATTGGTGCAAAGTTTGTCATCTCATTATCGAAATTTTCGTCGGGAACGAATTTCAAGGAGTCTGAGCACAGAAAATATCTCGGTTTCCTGCCAGCGTCGCAGAGTTCAAGAGATATGCTGTAACACATCGATTTTACATTCTGGCAAACTGTTCGCAACTGAAGCGTCTGTAATTTTCTCAAGATGACTCGGGGAATAATGTAATAAAGTACATAACCTTCAGAAACTTTAGCTAACAGCAGGAATAATATATTAATACTATTCGCGTGTTACCGTAATCATTTTATCGACAACTGTTTGCGATATACGATCAAACATTGATATCCATTTACTGAACTTTCATCTCTGTCATCTCGGATTGCATAATCCATCATTATAACATTGTTAAACTCGATATTCCTGGTAAATTACAAGAACGCCGCGGGAAATGCATTTGCATTGGTTTATGCAAAGTTTATTATTCGAATCTTCGGGGAAAGCATCGTAATTGTTAAGCAAGGAAACTATATAAACGGGATAAATCTCGTACGCGAGGCAGCCACTTGATTCGCGAGCTGTGTCTGGCAAATCCAATTACCGTTGATAAAAGGAAATAAACCGGGAGCAACTTCTGATGCTGTATCAAGATAGGGGAAGAGGAGATAGCGCGTTTTGTCTCGAAAAAGAAATCCTCAAATTCAATACGTCCCCCATCGCCGTTCGCATCGGAAATAAGATTTTACTCAGCCAGAAACGCGATATCCCATCGTCAAGTAAGATAGAATCTCTCCCAGACGGAGAGCCGCAATTAAGTGCACGAATAATTGTAAACGCAATCCGCCCGCCACAAAAGAGAAATCCGACTAATTAAAGTGAGGTGTTAAAAAACCGATCAACGCAATCCGGCAAATTCGTACAAAGCATCACGGAAATTCATTAAACTATTCACTCTCTATTTTTTATACACACACCCACAGCGTTGCATATAAAAAAACTCTCCCTTTTTAATTTTCTCGATATTTTTAAACGATGCCGAAACAATAGATTCTCTCGTGTTCGTGTGTCAATACTATCTAGATATATTTTCTTTTAATATTCATTTTTCAATATTAAATATATCAACATTCTCTTTTCCAAATCGAATACAGCATATTTTATAAAAATTCGATTTTATATATCCGAAGATAGACTCATAAAATGGTTATTTTACGGTTTCGAAAATCCTGTTTAATTTATGAGTGACGTATGATTAATGGATCTACCGTGAGCAGCATAAAATATACAGTTATTCACCAGTTAAAGAGTATTTGCTTTTCATGCGGAAATAATAGATACGTACATATGTATTTATCACACAAAATAATAAATATAAAAAGACATAACTTGTGAGAGGTGGATATATTTTGCTGCAATTATTCAGAAATGATTTTATTCTTTATACGTTAATAATAAAATTTAATTATTTTAATTGAAAATACGTGAAATAATTATTCATCTGTATATAGGATTTGTATTTATAATACGAGTCGGAAATTAAATTCTTTTCTAAATAATATCTCAAAGTTGATACGGTTTGCCTCGAGATATTTCTACGATACTAATTTCACGCGAAACAGCTAAAAGCCTGAAGATTGAAGAACGCAAATGGCAATTTAATTAGTGCCGTGGCACTACGGGAGATGGGTCGGCGCAAGGGAAATTCCTTTTTTATGAGTTTAAGAAGGAAACAACCGCGCATCTGCCGCCTCCGAAGCCCATGCATCAACGGACCGAAATCATGATTTCTTCATTAGAACGTCGTTGCTCGCATCGGAGCAGATAGTGATAGATATTTCATGAAGAATGGGGTAAACAGATGCGGTAAGAATATAGAGAGGTGAACGAGCGAAGGAGAGAAAAAAAAGGTAAGGAGGGATACAATTGATATTTTTTATCTACCGCGCAAAAAAATGTTATAAAATTTTTAAAATTAAACGCGTATATAATTTATAAATTGACAATTATTTCTCAACTGTCGCGGAAAATACCAGCTAACGTTAACAAATCAATACGAATTTTATGCAACGAGAAGACAAAATATCGTGAGGAATAAACCGCTGAACAAAATTGTATATAGCTTATTTTTTTAACAATGTCTATTAGAATTAATGCTAATAAAACTAATATCCCCAATCCACAAATTTCAATATCTTTAGCATGGGATGTTGGAGATCATTATTTAATTAATTGAGAATCACAGATTAACCATACTTTAGTCTCAACTTCACGCATTTAATTTTATAAGTCTTTTAAATATATACATATTATATATATATATATATATATATATACATATTATAAAAATTATATGTATATTTTTAATAAAAAATAAAATTTACTATGTCGATATATGCTGGTGAATATCATATTATATATTATAAAATAAAATATGATGTAAAAAATATAGAATGTATGAAAAATACATTCATATTTTGAGTCATATTTTTAAAATAATTTTTGTGATATTAACGATAAATATTTTTCGATAATGTATTCACGAAAGAGATTTATTATCGCTCAATCATGTCAACTCATTGCATATGGATTAAATATGAAATTTAATTATAATCATAATTATGGACTCACCAGTCGATGTCTTTCTTTGTTGTCATTTAATCGATTCGTCTTTCTAAACCTTCGATGATCCATTGCACATGTACTCGAATCAGTCGATTGGACATCAATTACTATCACTCGCGATATTTAAAGTTCGATACTTTTTTCCGACACTTCCGATAGACATTTTTTATCTAAATATAAAAAAAAAACTTTCAATATTTGCACTTTTCCCCAACATTTACTTTATGCGCGATATACTTTCGATCGGATATCGATATATAAGTATTACCGGCGAAACTTGTCATTCGCGTAATCACAGTAATAATCGCGCGATACTTTTTATTCAGCACTCCCGACATTTATACGCGATAATCCAGCATATTTGATTATTACTATTACTCTCTCGCCGCACTTAAATACGATAATCGCACATTTCGCCTGATACCTTCTCTCGAATCGATCTACGCGTGATGGTTGTTATTCGGCAACTAAGGAGACGATTGTATTACAAGGGCGTACATTCATACATCCCCCCTCAAGGTTTTGTTTTCATTGGAATGTTTCTATACGTACATACGTAGGTTTCATATCTTACTATATAACGACACGTGTCCTTTGCGAGTAAGAAAAACATGTTTGTTTTTTGCGTATACCTGGCGAAAGATGATTTCGAAATACAATTACATTATTTTTTTTAAATGAGTATTATAATGTTAATAAAATTTAAATTAATTTCAATGAGTATTATAATGTTAATAAAATATCAGATGTTCGCGTAAACATTTCTTTTCTCTTAACATGATAATAATTAGTAATCATTAATCAATCAATGAAGTCTGATAATCGTATTACGAATATATTAAATATATCGTGAATTAAATATATTTAAAAAAATGCTTAGGTGATTTTTTTCGCAATAAAATCATATACACACGCTTATGTATAAAAATTAATTATGCTTCAAAAGCGTGATATTAAATCGCATATCATTTGAATTAATTATTATAATTGGCGGGCGCTTTCATGATTTATTTGTAAATGTCTCCCACACTTATATATGAAAATTTAAAGCAAATAGAAATCTCTTTATTGAAATATCCTTCTTGAGCCTGGCAATCTCGCGAAACTTTATTTTTAAATATACTTTTTACCAGAGAGGCAAAAGCTACCGATAATTGTTTCAAGAAATAATTGCTGCTGTTTCTTAAAGCTTTGTTCCAGGCATCCTATGTAATCGCTCCGTACAAATACCTGTCTACGGTTTAAACATCGAGAATAATAAACCTATAGCAAAAGCAAAAGATTTTTCTGAAAGCAAATATAATACTCATTGAAATTAATTTAATTACGACTTTTAATTTTAAGATAAATAAATTATATTAATTTACTCTCATTGCAATGCAAACAATTGTAATAAAATTAAATGTAAGTTCGGTGTTCCGACACTTAAAAATGTCTTCTTATTAAATGTAATCTTGAACTCATCAAATATCGTCGAGAGAAACAATATGCGCGACATTCACTCCGCGCATTATTTTTTCAACGCATCGATCACTTAACGAAAATTTAATCGGAACCCACGTGGGATTATATATTCATTAAACGACCACCATAGTAGACGCTCCCTGCGCTAATAATGATCGCAAAGCCACGAAAAGCTCTACGCTGCGAGGGTGCGAAGGGGTCTCCACGGTAACCGCGGGCAGGTCGACCGACACAAATTTAATATCTGGTAGTTCATAATGACACCCCTGGAAAATGAGCCTCAGACCAACACGACCCCCGCGCGCGCGGTTTATTTCCTACACGCTGTGTGTACGCACGCATGCATGTACGTACGCACACGAGCGTGAAACGCGAGCGCGAATTCCGTCAGGCGTGTTTTACGGGGGCGGTTTATCGGGGGGTCCACCAAGGGGAAACTGTGGAAGAGCGGCGTCGAAAGAGGAGCTTCAGAAGAGCCGGGCAAAAGCGGCGCCTCCCCAGCAAAGAAATCATCGCGTCAGTATTATTATACCGCGCAATTAAAATCGAGATCGGAAGGAGCCGCGTGGGGAATACCTTAATCACGCCGCTATTCACACATCTCCGTCGATTTCTCTCCGAACGACGAAATAACAAGCCGAGTTCCGACTTTGTCGTTTTGCAAAGTGCCTCTCGAAATCTCGAATGAGTGCGTCGAGGTCGAAATGCGAATGCGAATGCGTGCTGCGAGAGACGAGAGACGCGAAGTTTCACGGTTTATTACGAGCTAAAATTGCAGGAGCATGGGGGAAGGAAAAAGGAGACCGGCGATACAAGGAGGGTTGACGTTGTCGTTTGTTTCGAAGACGCGACGCGAGACTTCAAAGGGAAGACTTCTCCTCTCACACAATCACCGCCGTAATGATTTCGGATGCGATCGAGAAGATAGGCAAAACCACTCGCTATGAATGCTTCTCAGAATTCTTTTTCTTGCCGTAATGTGTGCAAAAATCTCTTTATTTCTTTCAGATATTTTTATATACATATATCTATCATATATTATAATGTATATACGTTATATATATTCTGATACATTTTATTATTTTATTATTTTTATTATTTTTATTATTTTATTATTTTATACATGTATATTTTTATAAAGTTTATTTTTTCAATTATTTTTCATATTATCCGATACGTAAAATTACAAATATAATTCTGTCTCGAATTTTGTTGCAAATTATATATCGTATAAAGTGAGCTTTGGAAATCTTTTTAATTATTTGCTTTAGATCTTTAACAATTTAAATCTTTACTTAAATTAAAAAATGTACAGATTTTGTGCAAAATTTTTATATCAATCAATATTTAAAAAAAAGATTTAACTTTTTACAAAACACCAAATTTCTTGTCGACATTTTATAAAATAATATAAGTTTTTTTTTTCAAAACAAAGCCAAATTTTTATAAACAAAATCTGTAATTTATATGTTTAATGACACACATATTTGAATTTCTTACCTAAAAACATTAATTAGAAAATAATATTCCTAACTTTCTAAGAAAATTACCGGTCTCGCATAAATATGTTCTTTACAGAAAAAAAAATCACAACTAATTTCTTTGCTCAAAGAATAAATTTCTTAGTTTAACCTCAGTCTAATAAATTTCGCTACATCAAAATAATAGTGGCGAATGAAGCTTTACAGAACATACCGACAATAGATAAATATTTGCAATTTTGGGGAGCGTTTGTGTCTGCGATCGCGATCAATAAATAACGTATGCACGTGAAATATCAACATCGGCGAGCGATTCGAAACGTTCGCGTTATATGAACGTCGATTAAACGATATGGCATAGATGCGTTTTTCGGGCTGGCCGGATGCGTAATTACTAAACGGCCGCGTGCGCTTCCGAAACGCGCGCGTTCGCATATTTGCACCACCCGGTCCGCCGGTTGCCATTAAAGAGAGAGTGCATCAGGCCGAACATAACGTTCGATTAGATTAGCTTTGTGTATAGGGAAACGGTATTCGCGACTCGCATATTAGCGTAGGCATGCAGTTACGGGCACACACGATAATATGCCGGTCCGACGAGGCTTCGGCGAGGTATTTCCTTTCGAGCGCTGCCTGTCAGCGACCCCGTGAGTTAATCAACGAGATGCATTTGGATGGAGAGAGACAGATAGATTAGAGAGAGAGTTCGCAAGCAAGTCGAAACGTTGCAAACGGATGTGTAGGGTAGAGCGATGCAATATGCACGCATTTACGTTCGACCAACGAAGCCGGACCGAAGGACAGACAAGGGCTTGCTGCAACTAGTTGCGTGGAACACGGTCGAAACCCGTGTTTACGCGCCGCATTGACGTGAAACCGACAGAAATTACACCTCGGATCATGAGGCATTCTCTACTTCGCCCTCGGAAACCCGTAATATACCTTTCGTGCAATTTCAAAAGTTTTCAGATGTTGGATGTAATGTTATCGCATCGTTTTACGTCAAAGTTTTCACGCCTCGCTTGAAACATCTCACTCGGGCATTCGGAAGAAATAATTTTTTTAGATGTGAAGTTATATCTTGAATTTATTAAAGTTTAATTATTGATTTATAAAATATGTATCTTCCAGAATAATATTTTTATCGCGTCTGTAGCTTAGAATAAAATTTAATAGAATAATCTTGACAAATTTTGACGTGTTTCACACATTTCGGAACACATGAGGAATAAAATTTCATTAAGGCGAGAAATTTAAGATTGATATTTTTCATCGATAATTGAAGTCATCGTCTCTGTAGTTTAAAAAAAAGCTTAATAAAATAATCTTGACAAAATTTTGACGTTTTACACATTTTGAAACAAGACATGGGGGATGACGTTAAAATTTCGTTAAGGCGAGAAATTTAAGATTGCTGATAACATCTCCATTTTCACCCCAAACAAGCAAAAAGGAATGCAAATCGCGAAATTCAATGACTCGAGCAAGCCCCGAATGTCCGATCGCATTCGCGTCAAGCGGTCGATGTACCAAATACACCGAAATTCACGACTCGATGGCAGCATCCCGCGACTAACCCATCGATGTTCGTCGCTTTTATGTACGAAAGCATTCGATTTTAATTGAGCGTCGAGACGGGAAAGCGCTCGCACTCGGTACGCGCGCGGAATTTTAGATTTCAGGAAAAATCAGGTTTTCGCGGATTGCGGGGGCACGGTGAGGATGTGGGGGGAGGGAAGGAGGGGGATATATATCCCGATGGAGTTTCGGGAGCGAGACGAGTCGCAATTGAAATTGAGTGGATGTACATATCTGTAGAAGACCTGTGCCCGCGATCGACATCGAACAGCGACATTGGTTTTATTTTATTTTTGGTCCCTGTGCAGCAAACCTTTCTCCGTCCCCCCCCCCCTCCCTCTCGTCCCCACATATCGATCGAACGCTCGACTCCGCCTGTCTCTCCTTAATGAGACTGTTTTGTGCGATTCAATTAATTCCGCTAAGAGAAAGACAAGCGGACGAGAGGAAGAAGGAGCGAGACTGATACGATTGGTAGCCCCGGGGTATGGCAGAAGGGATCATTTCGCTGGGATATTTTCCTCGTGTATCATAGAATTAATTAATACCAGTTATAACGATACCCGCAACCGTTCGACTTCCGCCGGGATCGCTGATACAACCCGAATTGTACGCGATGCGATAACGTATCACATCGGAGATTCTATAACGCAAAGGACCGCACGAATCAGATATCATCGGCCATCGGTCCGATATAAATGAAACAGGTGTGTGAAGAGAAGCTCTTCAATCACTTTTCACGAGATATTTTATTACATACGCGATATAGAATTTTTGCAACAATATATACATTTTTTTTTCCCTACAAAAATATCGAAATATCAGTAATTTTTTAAAAGATAAGTGATTGAAAACCGAGAAAATCGCTTTTCTCAAGACAAATTAAATTTAAGTGTAGCTAAAAAAATAGGAATAATAAATTTTGCTTTTTTATTTTGAAGAAACACTTTAACAGAACTGTTTCATTTAAAAAAACGTAATAAAGATTTTTAAAATTAAATATAAACAAAAAATTTATAAATGGGATATAAAAAAAGAAAATTTAATCTAAGGAAAAAAGAAAAATCCCTCGTATTGTGAAGAATATAAAACGAATGTATAAATCTTTTCTCTCTCCATATAAAAAAACGTGTATAATACGATTTTACGCAGTTGTCTTATAATGACCACCAGGAGATTTACACGCGAATTGAATTCTATTTCATATCCCATAGATTGGAATCAAACGATGCGCGATATGAATTACCCCGACAATCGTAGCATTAAATCACATGACGGCATAAAAACCTTTCACCTGTTCCGTCCGATGATATTTGAATTGAGCGACCGGATATTAATTATAACTACATGAAAGCGAGTATCGTGATGAAAGCGCACTCGCTTTTCCAACAAGGGCTCCAGATTAATTTCAGTTTACTGCGCTTAATTCCTCCATGACTACAAACCGACAATTATGAAGCAAGTATCGATCAATTCATTTTGGAAATTTAACTTGCATCACTATAACGTTCACTATTATCAATTTTGTTATAAATTACGTTATATATTGCGACATTATTTTATCATAAAATTGATTAAATTTCAATTTTTGTTCTAGAACTCATCAAACTCTCTCCATGTACAATGTTATTAACGCTTCTTTGTTCTCGCCTATGCAGTTAAATATCATAAAATAGTCAATTATTCGCACAAGAATTTAATATATAAATTATCATGCGTAAAAATTATATCAATCATTCATTTCATAAAACAAAAAGGCAAATCTACAAATAATTTTATCCTCGAAATATATAAAACAAAATCTTAAATATCGATTTCAACGCGTATGCACTTTGACGCACCTATTACATCGTTGGATAAGATTAATAATCACAGAATATCAATTCGCGAAAGCACCCGCATACTATTGGCCGCGATACAGGCGAGGGCTTCAGTGTGAAAGCGCCTGCATACCTTTCATGCATAACGAAGAGGGCCCACTCACCTGGCAGTCGTCAGACAAGATTCACTAATTGGGATTAATTCGCGCTAATTAATTAAATCACGGAATACCCGCCCGTCATGCACGCCCGTTGCGCTCATCCCGTGCAATTTCGGGCATATTCGTCTCTGGATATTCTGCAAGTACATATGTAACGAAGCAGATCCTGTGACTTATGCGAAATAGATATAATAAATTCATTGAGCAACGAAATATATCCAGTGTAACAATATTTCCACAGATTAAGAATCGTCATAATATTTCTCGGGAAATTAAAAATTTTCGATAATTATGAATTCAAAAGATGCTACACACATTTTATGTCAACTGTCGATACGTCAACCTTCATAATCATGTCTTGCGAATATAAAAATAATTTTAGTCCAATCAAAATCTGAAATCTATCGAATTTCAAGCTCCGCTATTTATGCGCAAATCCCACCAAAAATTACACGGTAAAAGTAAAGTACGTTGATTAATCCTGATAAATGGCTCGTTAAAAGTATCATTCGCAATTCAGAGAAAGTTACTGAGAAAAAAACATATGTATTTTCCACGCGCTCTCGTATTTGCTCTTTGCCGAGTTGCATTCAAAGGCACGTCCGGCGAATTGCAATTGAAATGATACTGCTCTGTTTTAGAGAACGGCATACTGTATGTATGTACAGCGTCGCATCGAATATTGCACCAGACGAAAATGCATTCCGATATTATTGAAGCTTTCCGCGCTTTTGATCGTATGATACCCTCGCCAAATGATTTATTCCAGTAATGTAAATGTGCAATAGCTGCGAAATGCTTCTATCCTTTTATCTCCCAACCTCTTTCCCAATTCTCTTTGTTCTCATCGTCATATCATCGTCATATAATCACGCTTTTCTATCCCATAAATAACATCGACATTATAATGATAACGTATTTTGCAGCTATAAATTAATAACACAAATAAATAAATTTTAATTTTAATTTAAAAAAAGAATATAAAATCTTTTATTAATTTTTTTTTAATTTTCTAATAACTTTTCATATTAAATATATTATAAATTAAATAGATTTAAGTATAAATAAATAAATATAAATATAAATAAAAATATAAATATAGATTTATAAATATAAATATAAATAACTTTTTTTGTTAATAAACTCATCACAACTTATAAATATTTATTCTTAAGAAAAAATTTCACTACATGTATATAACGCAATCTATATTATTCTGAGAAATCTCTATCACAGACAATAACATCGATTATCGCAGTGCTTCGTATATCGTTCTAAGAACACGATAATCTCATTCGTTTTGATTTGGATAACGCAATATCGCGTATCATTGATTGCAAGGAGTTGTACTGGGGGAAAAAAGCGTATCCATGCGTGCGCAACGATGGGCAAAAGAGAATCGCGATAATTAAATCTGTCGTTTTGGAAGAGAGCACTCTCATGTGGACAAAGCGGGAGCAAAAGGAACGTCATTCGACGAAGCCTGGTGGAAATAACGCGGCGAAATGACTCGCAGATGTTAACTCGCGATGCTCGAAGCAAGGCATTTTCCGTCCGACGTCGACTTCGCGCGCTGAAAACTGTCCGCTTGAATGTGCACTTTACCGCAATCTCGAAATGTACATGGTGTGCAGCGTAATATTAGATTATAGCGCAAACGTATGAGCAAGATTCATAGTCGCCTCCGCATTTACGTTCGCTAATCCTCGCATACATGCTTGGGAAAACGCTTTCTCCGCTTCATTATTCTTTGTTATTCATTTAAATACAATCGCCACTCCCATTCGACATAAATGCGGCCTCTTCACCTTTCAAATACGTCTTTGAAAAATATTTTAAACTAAAGGGGCAGTACATCCGTTTGAAAAAGAAAAACATTTATTGCGGAGCACAGCACGTTGACACTTTGAAAAATAAAAAATAAATAAAAATATTTTATAATATTTATGTTAAAAATTATACAAATTATTATAAAATATTTCCCATGTGAAAGCACGAAAAAAACTGCTCATTATGTTTATACAATGCACAATCTGTTTACATAAAAGATACTTCCTTTTAATTTAACATAAATTTATAATATATATATTTGAGACGCGAAAATTATCATTTAAATAAATAAAAAAAATTACAATAATCGTTTTCGAATCGTTTCAGCTTCATTACGATGGCAGCACCGGCCGATTCTCAGATCACCGTGTAGAAGCGAGAGGTTGACGTTTTCGCGGCAATCTAAATTTAAGCCACAGATTTATACGCCCTCACTTGCCGGGCATTGACTTTGCTCCGACGGATCGACTTTCAACCCCCTTCTCCTACTCTGCCTCTGCATCCACCCTTTCTCCCTTTTTCTCCCTTTGGTCTCTCCTCCTCGCGTCGTGCACGCGACTCTCTGACTTACGACTATATTCCCTTTCTTCGCTTATTCCCGTTGCTGTTTATTACTGCCACGCGATATTCGCGATGCAATGTCCTCGCAAATATAGAACTAGCTGGCCTTCGCTAAGGACGTCTCGAAAGCACTACCAAACCCCCCAAACTCATCAGGTCGGACGACAGAACTAAAGGACCCTCCGGCAAGGGCCAAGAGACTATCTGCAATGGAACTTTGGAGGAGGAATGTAGCACGAAATCCCTCGCGAGAGTCCACTCCGACGGAATAGCCGGTGCAATTTGTTCCCGACGAAACAGAGTAATCTAACGTTTCGACCGCGATAAAATCTGAAAAAGCTCCGTTCCGGATCTCTTTATCTTACCCCCTACTCTCACGCAGCGCTCTTCTATTCAAGCCTTCACAATGAATTTTGAAGCGAATCCCTAAGGGTGTATCTTCAATTAGGATTTTCTGATAAACACAATTAAGAAAGTCTTCCTATCAACTTGATCTTTATTGATTAAATCGATTTGGTAATAAACGAGAATGAATCTTTTAATTAATATGGATAATATTCGCGTTTTATCGAAGTTACATATATTTCTGCAATACATAGAACAATTTAATAACGATAAATATCGCATAATTAAATTTTAAAATTGCTTCAAATCGAAGTTCTTTTTCAATGCGTATCTCTGTGTATTTAAATTCGAAAAAAAAATTAGCACGACATCGAAGCAAACATTCTAGTGTTTTTTTTTCCTTTATGTAAAGGCTCTACATCACAATTCTAATTCATTTATGACTTTGTTGCCAGCGGCAAAAGAAAAATATTGTTCCTCGCGCGAATAAAAGAGAGAGAGTTAAAGTTATTATAACACAAACCCGCGAATAAATTTAAGCTTTTTATGCTACGTAATTATAGCGATGTAGATACGAATTCATTAGTACATTATGAACGTATCAAACGAATGTTTTAATTAGAAGTAAAAAAGTAATTTTTTAAATCGATATATTGGAGAATTGCATTATATTACAGAATTAATATAAAGAGGAAGAGAAAGAGCGAATAATATTTTCTAAAATCGTTGACCAGAATTTTAAACGTGACGTTATAGTCCAAGTTGATACTGACACAACTAGACTGCTAAACTTCCTCCCTTATTTCTTCTTTGAAAATTTTCAGAACTCGACACATGAAACGGATATTTTTCTCGATATCCTAGGAAACTGATGTCGTCGACCGTAAAAGAACATCGAGGCGAGAGTTTCAACTTCATCGAATGAGAACAATAGTTCTACACCGTGCACCATGACGACGTACGATTTCCTTCGAGTTAGTGATAAACTGCACCGATATTTTAGCGACGATACTTCGAATTTATTTCCTACGTAGACTACGGCTCTTTGTGCGATCATTCCTATTGTGCGCGATACGGGCAGCATGAGCGAGAGAAATGTAGAGGGACCTCCTTCTAAAGATTTCGCCAAATTTATGATCGACATAATGACCCAGACTAAATTTTAGCCCCTAAGACTCGAATCGCTGGCGATTCAACTAAAACCCGGGGCTCGGTGCATTTATACACTCGCATTTATGAGTCAGACTATATCTTTAGTTAGCATCGTTAGTTTCTAAGAGAAAAAATTTATGAGCGATCAATATTATTAATTAAGAACAACGGGTCTCTATATCTGTTTCTAGTAACTCAAGTAATTTAGATAACATTCTAATCTTAAAATTGGTAATAATATATCTTAATTAATTTTAGTAAAATGCTTTATTAGAAATGAATTGTTTTGTTTAAATATATATATATTATTTTTAATCACTATGTTTTTCATTAGGAAACAATGAAAAAATTGATTCTTCTTAATTTTATTTAAAAAATATTAAAAGAGATATTCATCTAATCTGCAAATATGATTAATAATAAATAGAGACTTATTCTTACGATAATATCAATTGAGTCACAGTCGCTCTTACATTTTTTTAATAGCTAACATAGATACGATAACAAAGATATGATATTTATCTTATATGTCTTACATATATATATTGATAAAACGATAATCTCTTAAAAATACTTATATGCACAAAGAATGTCGTAATCAACGAGGATCAACCTTTGCTCCGAATTAACGCGATAATTCAAATTCTCATCCATCAATTAAGGATCCATACATATTAATAGTTTAATTAAAATCGATAAGAGCTTAAATATAAGCGGTTTAAACAACGTGAGAGAAACCATCCGTTTTCTTTTGTCCGCGAATTTCTATGTCGATCCGATGGAAATGCGTAGCGATGAATATGTAGCATCGATAGACTCGAGAAAAGAAGCAAAGGAGAAAAAAAAACAAAGCTGCGATATTTATTCATTTCTTTTGCTTACTATCTTTTTCCCGTAAATATAATCGTATATTTTTTTGTAATAAATCATGGGAAAAATAATTTTTCTGACAATAAGAATTTTGTACAACGTTAGATATCGCACGCCCACCACTAGGAAATTTTTCCGATATTTATAATTATCTTTTATTACATATATTTTAGCAGAGATAAACTCTCTTTCAATGGAAAGTATAAAGAAAAAAATAAAAATGCAATTTAATATTATATTCCATAGACTTTCGTTACTTCTAAAATTGATAACAATTCGATAAACATCTTTTACATATTTATACATTAATATCGTAAGTATAATTTAATGTAAATACAATTAAATATAATTAAATATAATTTAATATTTAATTTAGCATTTGTATTTTTATATTATGAAAACAAGAAATCGCACGGAGTCAAGTTATATGCAAAAATCGCTAGCAAAAGGCAAAGAAAAAAAAACACGAAAAAAATCACGAATTACGAGTTACAAGTCATACCTATACATAAATATAAACGATGTACGATCAGAGAGTTTATCGATCATTAAGCGCATCGATGTTGTTAACCGCGATGCGTTTAATATGCGGTAAAAAAACAGCCGCGTAAATTAATCATCTGCTCACGAGTGAACACACGCACCGTTACTAGCCTCCCAGAAGTGTGTAAATGCTTCTCCACGGTACTCGATACAACGCAGAGATTACTTCATGGATGTCGCCTACCCGCTATTTACGATCGCAAGAACTATAAAGCCACGCGAATCGTTACACGCTCCTTTTGCGAACGACTTGTCTCGCTTTTGCCTGTCGTCGCTTCTAATGCGTGAGCTATTTCACTTCTTTGTATTCACTGCGCTAAAATAAGAACGAGAAATATACCGTTGATCAAGATTTTTTTCATATATTATCTCTAGCATGAAATAATCCCCATGAATAATATATTTATATTAAATTATTAATAATGCAATATTATCGCGCGTATTTTTATTTAATTTCTTTTTGTGTTTTGAAAGACCTGAAGAATAAGTGGCTCCAAAAGATTAATGAATAGGATCTAATGTATTATTTCAAATATTATCTTATGAACTTATTCAACTGCTTATAAAAATTAATATATTTTATGACATTCTTACATGGAAAGAAATTTTTCACACAGTCTGCTATTATAGTCACTTTTAAACTCTACATATAATATTCGAATCACGTTTCAATGTTACGTGCTCTTTCGTATCCTCAAGTAAACCCATTAAAGGAAAAGGAGAAGGTTCCAATCCTCACTCAAAATTCTATAATATATGTATAAGTTGAATATAAACATATTGTTAAGTCGAAATAATTGTTAATTTCTTTTACTATAAATATTTTAAGAAAATGTAATCTCATATAAAAACGTTTTTAATTGCTACGAAAATTTTGTTTTGTAAAAAAATATTTTCGGCGAATCTTTGGAAGCTCTATTTTTCCTAAAAATATATTTCAGTTGATCTGTTATTCTGTGTTTATCTGTTATTATTATTCTGTGTTTTGTATACCGAATGAGTATTGACAGCAACGTAAATAAAATAAATTAGCACATTTATTCACGTTGAAGAAGGTTGAAGTAAATTGCGGGTAAAAGTAATGGGATGAGTCGGCTGCTAATTACCGACAGCAACATATTAGCAAGAAGCTTCTGCAAAATTCGTGACTAAAGGAAAAAGGGTGACGAAAAAACGGGAGGAACTCGCGCGAGTTTTTTTTTTTCATCCTCTCCGATATATTTCATCGGACCACAATCGTGGTATTTCGTTGTACCGACATACATCTCGCGCCATTCCCTTTAAGCCATTTCCTAAATAACGTTCGATGAAGTCCTTAGATGCGTCGCTACGCATAATATCTATTATTTACAAGCTAATAAAATCGCGCCTCACAAAACTCGAACGTATAAATAAGTGGTGAGGAAAAAAAAACGCGGCCCCTCACAGCGATTATGGTAATAATTTATAAATTTAGCACATTAATGTCAAAAGAATTTCCATATGGATAATTCTCCTTTTTGTACATAAATATATACGACTTAAAAATTATACAACTAAATATAATCTAATTTGGATATAAAGTCATATTTATAATATGAAATCAATTTTTAGAAAATTTAATAGATGTAATATATATTATATAATTGTGTATGGTTATATCGCACAAAGCCAGTCTTTAGAAAATTTAATATATATAATATATATTATATATAATTATGGTTATCACGAACAAACCCAGTCGCCCGTGCACTAATTTCATTAAATATTATCGCGTGTTATTAATCGATAGCATGTGTACGATAAAAAATTTCTTTATAAACGTTTCCTATTTTAATTTTTAATAAATATTCACGAAATGAAATTTAATAAATATTCGAAAACTATAGAATTTTTCATAAATCCATCATTATATATATTTTTTAAATTAACATAATAAATATAATATACGATAAACGTTGAAACTGTATTTCAGCATCAGAAATTTTAATGTTACATAATAATATTGTATAAAATTGTATTTTATAAAATGAGCATTAATTATTTTTCAATGATATCAATTAATATGTTAGTTCTATGATTTTTAAGTCGTATTAATTATTTTTCAATGATATCAATTAATATCGTTTATTTTCAGATGAACCATTTTCGAAAATAGTAATAATTACAATTTTTTATCATGCTCTTTTAAATAATAAAATACTGTAAAAAAATAATTATATTTTTATAAAAATATCAAAGAATTAGAATAAAATTGTAATAGAAATTTGCAAGGCAATTTCTAATTGCGTATTTTGAAAAAAAATACAGGATGTTTGCCAGCCCTTTAATTTGAGCATGTAAATTTTCTGAGAAATACATCAACTTTAAATTTATTAGCCTTGGGGTAGAAAAAATAAGGAAGGAAAAACTGGTCCGAAGTCTTGTCGACAACGTCGCAGAATCCGCTTCTTATGGGCTCAACCATCCATAAATGAAAAGCGTTACGCGGACGGGAGTAAGTGTCAAGGAAGACGGTAATAGTACATTAAACGGCAATTAAAAGTGAGCCTATTACCGTGACTAACGGAGCGTGAAATACTTGAAATCGTTTACGAAATTACTCTGTCTGTGAACGTTGGAACGTCTGCTATTACATACGGAACTATGTATGTACGGAATTCATGCAGTACGAATATAATCAATGACTCGATACTTTATTACCAAGCGCAATTATCTCATCGAGGTAGAAAAAAATAATTGTCTCTTCCGGTTGAAAAAGTTTACTTTGACCTTTTAATACTGAATTACCGATAATTCAGTGCCCACATATACGGATTTTAATAAAACAATTGCAGTTATCGAGATCCATCGATCAATAGTTAAAAATTCAATAATTTGCATGTAAAAGGAAATTTATTGGGCAAAAGCTAAAAATTCAAAATATCGATCTGTCCATGAAAAATGATATTGATAAATGTGTTTGAAATATAATTTAAAATTCAATAAAAAATATTGTAAAATACTGTAAAATTATTTGGGAGCTTATTTAAATTAATTTAATTTCCAATAATTGATATATAATTAATCTACAATATATATAAATTGCAAAATTGATTTGTGCATTATAATACTGCATCACATTTATCTATTCATGAACGAAAATATACAAGGCTACACTAAAATATGTAAACATCATACATAGCAACATTTTAAAAACCGCTAAAGTTCGATATTTTATGACGGTAAAAGTCTTGGCGGAGTTTGGACGATTTGAGAAG
Organism: Camponotus floridanus; assembly: GCF_003227725.1. Classification (NCBI taxonomy): domain Eukaryota; kingdom Metazoa; phylum Arthropoda; class Insecta; order Hymenoptera; family Formicidae; genus Camponotus; species Camponotus floridanus. The sequence goes on from NW_020229214.1 coordinate 3,996,428, forward strand.
CTCTCGTGAACTTAACTCGCACGAGCCAATGGACCTGTCACCACTTGTTGAATGTTTATGAAGAAGAACAGAAGTTGAAAGTATACTTGAATCGATCAATCACAAATTTCGAGTGGAGAGATTAAACATTTAATTTCTTATTATCGTATACCTTGAGAATTCTTTCGACTGAATTGCTGATAAAGCGAGTGATAAGATTGCGAGACAAAATTATACGTAATTATTATATAATATTATTATTTATTAAAATATTAGTAATAAACAATATATTTATAAAACATATAATAATGAAATTATTTAAGCAATATTCAATAAAATCCCGGTAAGATAATTCAAGGAATTATTATCTGTAGATAGATGATAAGATCTATAGATTGTAAAGTGCATATTCAACGAAACTTATAACGTGATTTATGATTCAAGAATTTCAACTTTTGTTTCTTCAAAAATTTTACAATCTTGAAGAGCTAATAAGAGTACATGTAAATATAATACACATTATGTAAGTTAAACGTTTGTAATACAAGTGATGTGTGTGACAGAAAAAAAAATTTCAACTGAGAAACATTTCTGGAATATTATAAAATCCTACAATTATTGTATCATTCTAAATTTTTTATCATACTTTTATCAGCTCTTCGAGCGCGATAAAAGTGGCGCGCTTTATTTTCTCTTTGAACGTTACGTATAACCAAATGTAAACGTACCTTTTAAAATATCCGCGAAGAGAAGGAGGAAGAACAGCGCGCATAATTGGCGGTGGCTCCTTCGTGCCATGTTGTCCCACGACGAAGCACAGGATGCACAAAAGTCAATTGTAGACGCGCACTAAGAATACGAGGAAACACGAGAATCCCGCTGTAACACACATATTCAAGATACGATCAATGTACAAACGCAAAAACATGTCTCGATTACGTATACTTGTCGGAGCAATGTCAACATTCGTGCGTGTGTACGCGCGCGTATTTCTTACATGAGTAAAATAACTCGCGGTTTTATCCGCGAATTCTTCTCGACAATCCTCCTTCCTGTCCTTGTCACAATCCACGAAGATGTATCCAGTCAAACAACGGGATCACTGCGATATTAACTGCATTAATGACGCACGAATTAATCACGTAACGAAATAGCGCGAAACAGAGTCGTCCTTTCTCGATCGTTCAAACATCGTTCAAGATACACGAGTGAAGCACGGCGAATCAAGGATACGTTTGACACGCGAACTTATTTACGAACGTCTCATCGCGACACGATCCGTGATAACAGTTCGATGGCGTTCGATCACAACGAGTTTGACTCTTAACCTTGTCTAATTCAGAAACCGGCGTCTCTCGCGACGCAAAACACGCGTGCCACTATCACGCACGTCCTTCGGTACACACGAACAACGCAACGCACCACTCCAAGTGTCGCGCGACACTGCCGGCGCGCCGCTTACTTCACGCGATTTCATCCTCACTCGGGAGACGCTCGCGCATGCGCAACGTGACGCGTGCGCGACGTTTGAAGTTTCTGCGCCCCCCCCAAGAATTCTAACGAGTTATTAACATTTGAAGCGCTTAAATTAATATCGTAATTTTCCCTACTTCGTTTTATGAAGTTGGGAAATCATCCCGGAAATTTAACATTATTTTTTTTTACTTAACTAATGCCAGAACTATTTTTAATTTTACTAAGGAACTCTAAAACTCTAGAATTCTTAGAGATGCATTCAGAACTGTAACAAAAAATTGTATACTATATATAAAAATGCATAAAAATTGTAGAAACTGTTAGATTTTGTTTGTTTATTGATTGAAATATTGTTAAAATTAAATGGTATATCTTAAATCAAGTGCGATTAATGCCTTCATATGTATGCAAAACTTGAAGTTAATGCTACTATCTTGACTTGGCTGGACTATCGGAATAGGTGGTCGAGCCTTCAGAACTATAGCAAACACTATGCTGTGGATAAAATTCGTGATTACACAAAAATCACATATATACAAATTAAATCGTTATTTACTATAAGAGTTAAACTTCATTAAATTTTTACGGCTTTTATAGTTATTAATGTTTCAAAATATATATTCAAAATTATATTTAAAATACATTTATTCATATTGAATACACATGAATAAATACAATCATAATCACTTACTTTGTAAGGTGTACGACTTCTGGATGTTCCCGATGGTGAAGCCGAAGTTGATTTAGTGTATTTCTTTCGCCTGTTAATCAAGAATATATGTTGAAATAAAATCACATTCTCAGAATAACATATACTTAATGTGTTAGGATTAATGTAATATGATTGCAAAACTATATTTTATCTAATATTTTTAATAAGAAACATATTGTTGTAATATAATATAATAAAAAAAGATATGTATATACTTACGGATAAATTCTGCTGCTGTTATTGAGACTGTCTTTGCTGTTGTTGTAACTGATTGCGGCTAAGCAACGCTCCTCATCCACATGTTCTTGACATCCCCCTGGGCATCGTCCAAATCTATTTCTCCACCATTCTTTCAATTTTTCAAGCACACCCTTCCGCAATGATTTCGAGGAGCATGTATCCGGCTGGCAATAATCCGTATTCTCATATAGAACTGCAAATCTAAAAAGAAAAGAACAGATCAAATGTCATTATCAAGTATTTGATCTTTTACAAAAAAATGTACTTTTATTGAATACTCAAAATTTAATTAGTAACTTTTCTATTATACCTTAAAACTAATATGTCATTGATATAATATTTTAATATTATATTAATAATTTTATAAGTTTAAGAAAAGTGTAAAAATTAATTTGAAAATAATTTATGAAAAGTTAATTTTTTACAATAGAAATATAGATTAAATTGTAATATGTAATTAATTATTACTATCGTAATGTTTAATTAAATTAATTGTGCTATTAAATAAGTTGTTTATAATTTACTATAAAGATTGAAAATTAAAGAATAAAAAATTTTATTGAGAAGAATTTAAAAAATGATAAATGGTAAATAAAAAATAAAAAATAAATCATAATAAATTATTAATTACTATTTTAAAAATATAATTAGAAAAACATAACAAATGTTAATTTCAACTTACGGAGTAGTTTTCGAATCGCAAGGTGGGCATTCCTGGGATTGTTTGGTGAGGAATCTATAGCACACCAAGCATAAACCCACCAGTAACCATACTAGTAATGCAACTACTACCGCTGTAATCACGATTTCCGTAGTGCCAAGTGTCATTAGTTTGTCATTGCCTACATTCAATTGGTATAAACTTAATTAGTTTTTAATAATTAAAAATTACTATTACACAAAAATTAAAATACTACTAAATAAACTAAGTAAATTAAACAATTAGAGAAACTAAATTAAATTAAATGGTGCGAAAAAATTTTATCGCATGTTATATCATGAATAATTTACTTTGTTCCTTTCCTTTGTAAAATATGCTCTCGTCTGCCTGATTCGCACCTACTTTGGGCATAACTTGGTAAGTCCCGCTTGTTCTGCTCCTCATAATACCATCTCCTATACCTGAAATAAAACATCAAGTTTATAAGAAATATTCCATAAAGTTATTTAAGAAACGAGACGCAGACATTTTTTTCTAATAGACTGCACATTTTAATATTCTGAGAAATTTTATTTAAATATTATAAAATTATTTAAAATAATTTTTGTGTATATTTTCTATATGATTTTATAATGATAAAATAAAGTATAAAGCATTTTTTATGTAAAATTATACATGTACAATAAGAAAATTAGATGAAGTTTACAAGGTCTTGGGATCTTTTGGTCCCCGAAATGCATTAAAAATTTGAAATATGTGGGTACACATTTATATTTTATTCTTCTTTGAAATGCATGATGAAGTTGTATATGAATTACAAATTGGTCAAAGAAATATTACAGAAGCTACAATTTTCTTAGCTATGCAAACTCTTAAACGGAATAGTATATCGGTTCATTAATTTTCAAACACGACAAATTACAGGCAACGAGACGGTTATGAAATATTACCCGATTCTCGCAAGGTGGCCATTACTCTGAAAACACCCCCAAATGCTGGATACCACTTTTCATCGTCCAGGTGTCGACGCACCTGAAATACAAACGGTACTTTTATTTACTCTCCGTCGGGGATTGGAATTAATTTCAAGCAACCGCGTCAGCATTTAGGAAATGGAAAATTCTCAGTGAAAGATTAAGAAAGTAAGTATGATGTTTTTTTTAGCATAAAAACTGCAGCACTTTTTCAGATGTTTCGTGATTCATACCATCATAAATTAAATTCAAATATTTTTTATTTTTTATTTCATAATTTATATCATTAAAAAACGTAGTAATTCATACGGATTGTTGCAGCCAGGTGTGGAAGTCTTTGTTGAATCTTTGCAACTGCGTTCTCGTATTTGATCGGGATATAATGCACTTCACGCTAGCGATATAGTACTTTACGAGAGCGAAAGCCGACTTTTCCGAATACAATGATTGCAAGCTGTCAGTTTTAAAGGGCAGTGCGATGCTAGATAGAGAATTTGTATAAGAATCTTTAAGGTTTTTTTTAATCGACGAAGCATTCTTACAAATTGGTACTCAATAACTACCTATTGGGATCTATTTCGTTATCGAGGAATGGAAGTGGTATGATAATTTCGCTCGTCGCAGCTTCGTTATTATAGTCTTGCAAAATTAATAAAATCTTATATTTGCATAATATTCTCAAGAAATGGCAAAAATATTTCTAATTTTTATTCTTACGTTAACCATATGCTGAAATAGTATACTAATATTAGTTTAAAGTTCTCGATTTGTTTTTTCTCTCACCATCAAGTGCACGTCTAGAATGCCCTCGCTTCACCATAGACCGTTTCTTTTTTCTGAACGTGAAGCTTTGATAATCGTTGACGACAGCTATTTATTTAAAAAAAAAAACAAATTATTAGAATCCTTTAATAACCATGAATATCGAAATATATTTTAATTTTCTATGATCTCAAATCAAAATAAACTCGACACATATGAGAATTATATATTTTTCTAAACAATGAAACACTTATAAACTGTATTTTTCTCTTTCTTGAAAAATTACAAAGGACAAAAATTATTTCTTTATTATTTATACAATCAAATTTAAAATGATATTCAATTTATATTCATTTTTAAAAATTTCTTTGGATCATGATAGATTAACAATACTTACGTGCCGAATACATAATAAGTCCATTACAGGCAATCGATGTTTTCGGTGGTGTAATTATGATGGGAGGAATCCTGACATTTTCAATTTTCTGACTAGGCTTCGACCAGCCGGCTCCATTTGTTCGAAGGAAGATCTTCAACTCATCGAAGAGTTCAAACAGCATCTTCGCGTTGCGATACTTGATATTCCCTGCGTAATACGAGCGCCTTGTGATAGGCAGGATGTAAACTCGCAAATAACCGCCCAGAGTATCTGCCAGAGCTTTCAACATCAGATGCTTCGTTTTGCCCACGGACAACCTTTGCACACTCTCGAGACATATGTGAATATAATCCATGAGATGCGCTATGTATTGATCGTTTTGGGAATCGATGACTTTCACCTGACAAAAGAAAAATTTCAATTTCTATGGGATTCTTTTCATTCATTTAGATATTTACTCTTTTAATTATCTTAAAATTTTTGAATTATAATGATAAAGTATTTTATTTGATATTACATGATAATTTATAAAGTAGTTAATAAAAGAATTTTTTTAGAAAGAACTCTCAACAAATTTACCTGGGGCAAAATGTCTTGAAACATCCTTCGACTGTTAAGAATAGCAAATTCTTCATTGGTCCAGCACTGCTTTCCATAATCATTTCTCTCAAATAAAACGGTGCCGATATTGTGATTAAAAGATTTAGCATCGATTATCCTGTCACGAAATAAGAAATAAGAATAATAAATGCATTGAAAATTTAAATTCATAAAATGTAACGCGTTTGATTTTTATGTGCATGTTGTATCTTTAACTTGATAAATCTTAATTTAAAAAAAATTTATTCATTATTTATCTAATTATTGATAATATTAATATTGCAAAAAATTAACAAATTAATATATTAAATATTAAATATAAAGAAAATCTTTTTAATTTTTTATATACATATCTAATAAAATATGATATGTATCTAATATCCAAACCAACCTTTTATTGAAGATGCAACCTACAAATATCAAGAGAAACAAGAAGGAACATATACTCATACTCTGAAATAAAAATTCCAAATATTCAACCACGTGGTTTTTTTCGCGGATTTCTTGAATATTTGTCACATAATGACTTGTCCATTATTTTATTACGACATTACTACGTCTATCAAGCATATTACTTCATAGTGTTTATTTATGCAATACTTCAGTATACTAATAATAAAATAAATATTAACTTTAAGCATAATTTCTCATTCTATGCAAAATGCTAAATTTTAATTACGTATAAAAATTTCGTTTAATTTAGAATCTAGAAATAATATTTCTTAACAGCGTTATACAATGATGAGAATTGAATAAATGTATCTTATATATAAAATATAAAATATACATTTAACTGTCGCGATAACAAATCCACTTAATTCTAAGGAAAAGTATAATTAATAATTTATGTTCAATATATAAAATATATACATGATTTTATCAAAAAAGTTGTAGTCATGCAATCATAATAATGAAAATATTTAACATAAAATATTTAATATAAACATTTTTTTCTTTTTATTATGGTTACTTAGTTATGAGCTATAATTTAATGTAACAAAATTAAAAGAAAAAAATTAATATATAGGATGCATTTTCTCTCTTCTTGAAACGTTTATATTTATAAGCGTTATTTTATATTGTTTCATTTAATTTTTAAACATTTCAAAACTGGTAAAGTTTTATCATATCCTATTTGGTACAATCTTCAAAAGTTATGCCACTATTACGGTGTCTAATTTAATCAAACAAAAAACGCATATTAGCATTTACGTTTTCTTTACTTTTTACACTACAATACTAGCAACGTTACTTCTTTTTTACCTTAAATAAATATTTATTAGTAATACTTATTTCTGTTAATATTTTTTAGTGTTTAGAGTCAAAATAATTGAAATAAATCTTACAAACTTTTTAAGAGGATATGATTGTCCAAAGTTGAATGTATCTTTAATATCAATATTAATCAAAATGGTCAAAATAAATATTATGATAAGAGGATATTGATGATTATAATCCTTATTTGTCGTTTTTATTCATCATTTTTCTTCGTCATCTTTATTCGCCACGATATTATAAAATTCATTGCAATATCAATGCAATGAGTATTTATTTAGGCTGGCCTCCTTTTTTTTCTTTTTTTTATATAATATTTTATTTTTGACATTGGATTTTTGTTACATGTGTAATGATTACAACTATTTCAATAAGTAAGTATTAGATACATTATACAATCTTTATAGTAGTTTTTAAAATTACCGACTTTTCACGTCGAGAGAGAGCAACGGTAAATCTTATTTAGAAATTGTTTTCAAATTACATCTGAATGACCGAATAAAGTCAAAATAATGAAACCGCGCGATTAAACACTTTCAACATTTATCTCTCGCTCTCTCTTTCTCATCGTTGCAAAATATTTGCAATCTGTACAACAAATCGTGCTTTTGGAAAATATGATTGCATTTTTTTAATCTTCTTGTATTAACAAAATTCATGGAAAATTTTCTGCGATTTTAGAAACTAATATAGAAATGGCTAAAAAATTCTATTGCAATTTTTATAGAAAATTTATTAACAAAATCAAATCATCAATAAGATCGACGATTACGAAACTCAATAAAAGAACGGCAATTTTTTTTCCGCTCTAACAACTTTAATGAATAAAATTCTGAATGATTTTTTATTATAATATCTAGAATATCTAAGAATTGTTTTAAAAATAGATACACGCAGATGGTAAAAGATTATTTTGAGAAAATCTAGAAATGAATTTTTTCCTGTAAGATTTTAAATAATTTAATACAAGAATTATATAGTATAATCGGTTGAAAAATTATGTGTTAGGTGCTTTCATTTTACATAAAAATCGTAATTGTAAGAATTTGATTTCTTCCGTATTGAGTTTCACCACACCTTCTTGATTGTCAATCGAAAGTAAAGTGCCTACGGCTTCGCGATCTTCTCCTAGAATTACTTTGACTCGATCGCCACGCGATGGTACTACAGGTTCTAGTTGCTCGCATCCTAGATTAACAACTCGGTCTTCGGTAGGTAAATAAACAGTACACATACCGCCCTATAAACATCAAAAATAAACATGTTATTTTTAAAAATCAGTGAAGCGTGTGTGTAAATCAATATTAATATCGCGATAATTAAAATCTAAATTTTTATATATATGTTTAAAATAGACAGAATTACATACAGAAATTCCTCGAATGACAGCTTGCTGTCCAGCAAGTGCAGGATCATCATGAGAATCGCGGATGCGTACTTCGATATCTGTCGTATGCCAATCTGAACCACTTATGCTAGAACCGACACCTGTATCCAATCCAGAACCAGGTGTTTGTGGATTATAAGGACTACCTGCCACTCCTACAACCATTACAAATTATGTTATACACACAAAAAATATTATCTGTATCTATTAAGATTCCTTTGTTATCGTCACATTACTTACCAGGTGTCATAGGACTGTAACTCATCGGAGATGGTGTTGCGAAAGCTCCGTGAGGACTGGTAGTATATCCAGTGCCACTTGGGGATGGAGTAGCTACATAACCTGCAGGACTTGGACTTGCGGTAGCGCTGCCTGCAGGACTAGGACTTGGTTGATATGAACTGAAACTTTGTTCCGAACCATACATAGTACCCGGAGTTTGTGGAGTAAATGGTCCTCCAGTAGGCGGATATCCAGGTGCATAGCCAGGTGAACCACCTTCTTCCATACTATAACCGTCAAAATCATTCGTTCTAGCGGGTGTATTAGTAACTGCCGGGTCCCAAGCTCCTGACTGTCCTGGAGTTCGCGAACCATCGTGAGATGGCGTCATCGAACCATAATGGGGAGTGCGAGAACCGTCTGTAACATTAAAATTAAACAAATTTTAAATTATTCCAAGTAAAAAAAAATTATGTGATACACGGTTACTCACTTTCGTACATAGGTGTTTGAGAGCCATGCATAGGCGTCTTCGATCCATCTCTCGCATACATCGGTGTTTGCCCACCAGCTCCGTAGGCTGGAGTTCTGTTGTAACTGCTAAAACCTCCGTCCTTTGTCGGAACACCAACATTCGCTATGTGAGATCGATCGACAGAAATCGTTTGGCAAGTAGAGTGCAGCTCCACGCGCGCCGTTGTCTCCGTCGCATCCTTTACAATACCCACGTTTCCCTTGTATGGTCCACCAGTTATCTTAATAGTTGTTCCAATTAATTCCCTATCGCGTCTGGCACCACTACCGCCACCGCGACCTCTGCCTCTTCCACCTCCACCACCTCGACCAAAGCCGCCTCTGTAAGAAATCGATATTAAAGAAATAAAATTTTAAAATAAAAATAAATCTCGAATTTAACAAAACAGAATAAGAATAAGAGACTGACCCGCTGGGATGTATCGGAGAAGCAATTCTAGGTGACATAAATCCTGCCACTGGTGACATAGAATTTATAGAATTTGTCTTATTGCCACCAGACAGTTGTAAATGTCTGGTCTTGCACACAAATATACCGCCATTGTCGACAAACATTCGCGAGTGTAGAAAAGCAAAACTCCTATATAAGTGTTTAATTTCACCACCTCGACCTGCATGCGGTCCATCAACCACTTTAACAATATCCTTCTTTTGTATGGTGTTTTGTTGAGAGTCCAAAGCAACCGCATTCTTATTCTCTCGACGCTTCGTAAGACCTTGTGGTCTCGCTTCGACTACTTTCCCATGCATAGAAAGTACGTGGAAATTCTCACGTTCCAACCGCACGATAACGCCGACTGTTTGCGTGTCAAGTTGTACCAAATCACCCCATTGAAATTGTCCTAAGCTATCGACACCAGTTGCCATGTCGGAACATAACTGCAAATCCCTTGGAAGGACTTCAAGTTCATGCATTGATAAATCAGAGAACAAAACTACTCGATTTTGTTCCACTCTGACGATTAAACCTGTATCACCTTCATATCTCCCGGCTACGACCTATAGATTAATAGAAACAACATTGTAATATAATATTGTAAAAGAAAAATTTCTATTTTAATATAAATCTAAATAACATTGCAGACATTTTACCTTTACGTGATCGCCCTGTGTGAAGTATTTTCGTAATTCTGAAGCTTGAAATTCCAAAGCTTCTTTAAGTTCTTCATGCTTTGGCATAACCATAATCATATTTCCGTCTATGGAAACGATTTTTCCTTGTAGATTTATCAATTCACCTTCACACACTTCTACATTATCTCCATTACTAAAAGAATGAGCTAAAGCTTGATCTTCTTTTCCAGAAACTCCAGTTCCTGGTGCACCACTTAAATCTATTTCAACACCTTCTGGGGCTTCTTCAAATCTCTCTAATTCAGAAAGTGTAGGTTTAACACCTTCTGCGATAATAGCACTTGTGGTGAAATTCTTATAAAGAAAGCTGTACAAAATAAATAATCACAATAAAAAACTATACACACAAGAATAAAATATATATTATAAAATACAGCAGCAAAACAAACCCTTTACGACTGTATCTATTTCCTTCAAAAATCAGAAAATCTCCATCGCTAGTAACCTCTCCGCCAATAGCACGAATTGCTTCAGGATCAAACGGTTTTGCTGGTGGTCTCCTTTTCTTTTTACGTTTCAAAGCTTCAGATTCGCTCTGTGCTGTTCTCAATGCACCGCGCGGTCTAGTGTAATCTATTCTTGGCAATAATTTTAAGTGAACTTGATTTTGTGCTAAGTCGACATAATCGACTTGAGCTATGTCGTCTTTATAAATGCCTCGTTTTAAACGGACCCATTGTTTAGCTTTTAAACCAGTCTGCTCTTTAACAACTCGCAGCACATCAGTCATCTCTTTAATCGGTACCATTTGTTGCTTCCATATACCCATTCTGAGGTTTCCAACATTTTCAATAGCAGCTTTTACATGCGGCTGTTTGTAAGCCTCTATATAAATATAACCCTTAACACCTTCTGGAGCAACAACAGATTTTATTTGGAGAGGTTCACCTAAAATTTTTAAGAAATAAAGAAATATTTACGATAATATATAATGACAATACGAGATTCAATTTCTTTAAAATTTATATCTTACCTGAAAATTGATACGTAATAAATTTTCGCATCAATAAGAGTACAGTAGATTTTTCTTCTCCTATACGGCATTTTACCATCCACAAATTAGGATCTTTTACACCAGGCAACAGAGTTTGCTGAGTAATTTCATCACTCATTTCTTCACCACCATCACCAAAATGACGAGCAGCAATCGATTCGTCAGCATACTTTTTTCTGAGGTATTCTTCAATTTCATCTTCTTTCTGTGAACTAATAAAAAATATATTTGTTGAAAATTTAATTACTTTATATTTAATATCTCTCTTCATAAAATTTTAATACTTACTCCCATAAATTTGTACCTCTACGTCGTCCTTCAATCTCACGTGCAGTTGGTCCCAATTCATCTACTTCGTTTCCTACAATACCAATTTCTTGGGCACCTTCTTCCCAGTCATCATCATCTTCAACTTCATCATCTACTTCAGCTTCATCTATGATAAAACCACCAAATCTATCTTTTTTCTTCTTTTTCCTTGGTCTATCATCATCTTCTTCTTCTTCTTCCTCATCATATTCACTGCTATTCAAGTCTTCTCCTGTAAACATAAAATATAGAAAAAAATGTAAAAAATTTTATTATTAAAATTTGTGAAGAAAATTATAAACAAAAATTTCCTATAGTATCTTTCTAATATAAGTTTTCTGATTTATACCTTCAGGTTCCTCTTCTGGTTCCACAGTTTCTTCATCTCCTGATCTAACTTCCTCTGCTTCGTCTGCCTTTGTATCTCCATCCTCTGATCTACAAATAAAATAAATATTACACATAATTATAACAAAATATATTTCAATGTAATCTATATATGTATATACACATAGAACAGAATTCACATTTAAAATAAGATAAACTAATTTGAATATACTTAAGAAATATTTACTTGGGAATATTATAAAAATCTGTGCATATACAATATATATATTACGTATGCAAGTACAATCCGAAATTTGAAATTTTTATTTACCCAGATGGTGATCGGGAACGTGAACGGGACCTAGACGGACTCCTAGATCCCGAACTCCGCGAAGGGCTTCCAGCATCGCTTCCACCTGCATAAATTTAATTGTACATTTTTTGGCATTAAATATCATCCTGTTATCACTTTTGTTGTTAATTATTACCTGAATCCGACATTTCGAACACAAAACAAAATCTCCAAGTAAAGTTAGAGAATTAATGGCATGGAGTTATACCATAGACATATATGTTATATGTTATATATGCTACGAATATATAAGTATAGTGGCGCTCCTAACGAAAATTTCCCGAACTCTAAAGGAATGTTACTCATTAGGTATAGTAGTGTCGATTCTGGTTTGGACTAGAGAGAAGACTGAAAGATGTCATGGCTTTGTAGTTCATATCTACGTTTTCAATGTCTATAGAGGGAGTATCGCTTTCAAGAATCACCTAAAAGCAGGACATCTCTCAATCTTCTCTCTTCTCTTTGGATATTTTCGATTTAAACGCATCTTATCTACATATTCACGCTTATTCATGATTATTAAGTGTCAATAATTCTGACAGCTGACAGCTGTTTAACAGCTGTTTAACAGTCATGATTCATGAATGTCAATGTCCTGACTTGAAAATGTATTGTGCATGCTATCTTAAGTAGAATTACTTTGATAGAATTATTTAGAATAGTTTTTTTAAAATTCTTTGATATTTCTTTATATATTTTCTTTTAATTTTATTATATATATAAATTATGTATATTTGTAATTAATTTTATTATTAGACTTACAAATTCAATATCTGCATTTTATTATAAAAGATAAAATATAATAGAGAGAAAAGTAATAGAAATAATAGATTTTTTTTATAAGCAGCATTTTTTCTATTACATATATTTAAAAAAAAATAGATTTATATAAATATAAATAAATAATTTATTCCCATATATTATAAAGTTAAAAAACTAAGAATGGCTAACAAAATAAAATTTGTGAAATATAGATCTATCAAACGCTGGTAAATTACCTAGGTAACAAATAAACAAGATCATGATTAGTAGAGTATTACTCATATTTTTCGAATACGTTTACATAAACCTGTCGTTCAACTTCGACATGTCTGATATCACGGAAAATCTTCTCGCGCAATATTATGGATTGTCTAAAAAATCGGAAACCGAAAAATTTGTATCAATTCATGATTGCGTGAACAATGCGGGGAACATTGAGAAATTGATTGGCGAACAATCGACCGTGGATACGAATGACAATGATACGTCTGGGGAAACGGAAGTGCAGGTGCAAGTGCGAAATTTAATACAATTTGTCTTTTAAAAATAAATCAATTAATTAAATAAATTAATGATACCTTCCTAGGAAGACATTAAGGACGAAAACAAAAATGCCGAAATTGACATTCCGGTGAGATCCTCCCGAGCATTAGAATGGGAAGCATTAGAAGATGATGAAAAAACGTCGTCTGAATTCGATATTATTTTCGAAGCAAATACAGCGAACAATTTATGTGAAAATACGAGCGTTTCTTCCGGCAAAGACACGCAAGATCTTATCTTACACAATACCAAAACCATCACTTTAGGTAAACGAAAAAATTACTAAATTAATAATTATAATATAAATTTTTTACATATTACTTTTTTGTCGAATATATTTTAATATCATTCGTTTTATTGTGATACGCAAAAAGATCCGGAAGACAACGAGGGGAATGATTTATATCTCTCATTTAGTGAAGATGCATTGCCGGATAGCGCTTCAGATGTTTCTTCGATAACGGGAACGAAAAAAATGAAGAAATCTCCAGATACGTATGTCTCATTGACACCACCGTTAAATAAATCTCTAATATACAATGAGACTTTCGTAGATTTAACGAGCGCTGGTCTTACATCGCTTCCCATTGAAGTGATCGAGAAATATTCTACAATACAAGTATGAACACAGTAGGATTTACTAATTTTTAAAATTAGAAATGATGCAAAAATTTCTTCCAAATACTTATGAAAAAATTCTAATTATATCAATTAAGATATTCTATTCATTTTTAGATGTTATATCTAGAGAATAATAATCTTTCCGAGCTTCCTGAAGAGCTTTTCGTTTCTTTGCCACATTTGCAATGGCTGGACGTTCGAAATAATCAATTGACAAATTTATCTGCGAGTATTCGATCGCATCCTTCGCTCGAGAGTATCCTGCTACAAGGAAATAAAATCGAGAAATTACCATTAGAATTGTGTAAGCGAATAAAATGTATAATAATTATTTTATCAATTTTTATCTTTTTATTTTTTTTTAAATAACAATTGAAAATATTTTTCTTTTGTTTTTAAAATAACAATTGCGATACTATTTCACAGGTTTGGTGCCAAAACTTAAAATACTCAATATAGCACATAATCCTATTATTACACCTCCAAAAGATATTATAGCTCTTGGATGTTCGGGTATTCTCAATTATCTTCGAACTGAATGGAATAAATTGCATCCGGATGAGCCTGCAGTGTCTGTTGAGCGTAAGAATGTCGAATTTATATATTCTAATTCCCCAGCATAATATAAATTTATCAATAATAATTTTATTTAAATTAATTAATTTATTATCTTGAATAAAGCAAACTGCATAATCGCCAATGTATAAATTACAATCAAAACAAATTTATTTTAGAAAAAATTGAACCAAAATTATCAACGATTTTGTGTTATCAATCTCCTCACGAAAAGCAACGAAAATTATCAAAAATTTCGCAGCAAACATCGAAAAATACTAATGACATCGACGCTTCATTCAAGGGCATTTCGGTCAGAAAGAGGAGCAGAGCTTACAAACCTAGTAACAGGTATATCAATTCACAAATTAATACTTTTCTGGAGAATCCGATAAATGATACGCGTGTCGATGATGCAATGAGTTCTCTTTGTGCGTCATGTGCACGAAATCTTGCTGACGTCCAATACAAGAATGAGAATAACACGAAGGAAAATGAAAGTGATGATAATCAAGATAAAAGACACGATGACAACCAACACGCATTATTAAAAATGATAACTTCGTGCCATGATGTCAGCAAAATTTGCATCAAAAGAGAGATCGCTGAAGTGGATGCAAAAATCTTGCATCTAATCGGGCCATCGCCTAGATCGTGTTATATTAGACGAAATGTTACGGGGTTGATAACATATAAACGTTATCCTGGAAAGGAATGTAGAATTCAGACCATCAGTAATGAGACTAAACACATTACGCTTAGAAAATCGCGTAATTCCGAGGTATTCAATGAGGAGAAAAAAAAAAGCAGGAACACCAAACACGCGGAGTTAGTTTTCGATATTGTTACGAAAGATATGCAAAGAATGCAACTGCATCCGATGCAGCTAAAAGATTCGCACTGCATATTGTCGTGTTTGGAGAATTATCTTGGTATTAAAACCGACTAGACATCTCTGTAATTTTTGTTCAATACCTATATATATAAAATCTAAGAAGATATATAGCAAATTTTTGTCCAATACAATACAGCAAATTCCTTTAAAATTTTTCGTAAAAAAATGTATAAATTATTCTATCGTAATGATACTATTTTATTATTACATATAAAAAATATGCAATGGGCATTTTTTGCATTTAGATGCGAGAATAAAGGAACCAATATTGCTATAGAACAACGGCTGCAGTGGATTTCTAAAGCGAGAGATTTATTCAGTGCGCAATCGGCAACAATTCAAAGAATTAAGTAAGACATCTATCTAAATTATTCTCAATAATTGTAAATAGTGCATACACACGTAAATTGTATTATACGTAGGGATTCGAATACTATAAAAAAATGGAGACGCGATAAACGAAGTTTCAGTAAAAGCATGGAGAAAGTATCGAGAAGAAATGAAGGTATACAGCAATATAAAAGAAAGAAATAGTAGAATTTATAACATTTACAATCTTTGATCTTTGGAATACGAATATAAAATATAGTATCCATAGGATTATAACTCATGACATACTTATTTATTAGATGATATTCCATTCGCAATCGATATCAAAGATTATCCTACAATACGAAAACGACCACAAAAAACGGTACAATAATTTAATATAAATATTTTATCTGAGAAAAAATAATAAATTAATTTAATAAGAATAAATAATCTTCTATTATCCAATCTAGGAAAAATATGCGAGTAATCAGACATATGGAGAACTAAGATTTGCTGCACCAGAGTAAGTTAGATAAATAATAAACATTTTCAGTCATTCTTCACTATAACTTTAAACATTATATTTTAGAAATATAAATAACAAGATTAAAGAATTATTAGGGTCTTTGCAAAAATTTGAAATTACGAAATCTTCAGAAATATTGACACCTAAATCCAAACAAAAATATCTGCAAACTAAGATTAAAAAGGTACATTGTGTTATTTCGCGCGTGTTTTGCAATTAAAATTTATTAAGAAAATAATTACTATTTTTTTATTTATTTCATAGCTCTCACATTTTCAAAAGGAAGTTCAAAATCTAAGAAGATTCAACGAAATTATATCAGCACCAATGAATTCTCCGAATAATTAATCTCGATGTTTTTTCTCTTCTGATTTTTATTCGGATTTTATTTTTTGTATCTATTTACTATTTATGGAAAATTTCAAGCTCAGTATCAGTCTTGAGGTATTTATTAAATAAAACAGTATTAATCACACACGCATATTACAATATTAATTTCATGCCCAGTTTCGATAGCACTTATCAAGGCAATTGGACAGACGCATTTTCATTATTGTTAAGAAACGAAATTTTCATATATGAAAACTGTAAAATTGTATTATATTCTACAAATATATTATATCTATTATCAAAATGTATAATGCAATAAAAATATATTATTAAAAGAAATGTGTGTATTTCCAAAATACTTATAAAAATTATTGAAGTGATTTATGAGAAAATTCTCTGAACGCATTCTTTCCAATCTCCTCGCTAACGCAATCGATTCTTTTTGCTTTTATCACTATATATTCAGTATAAAAATCCTAAAAGCCATAATTACCACCCAATATATGCAAATATCTGTGCGATAGCCACAAATATTTTTTTCTTTTTGTACATGGCACTTAATCAAGCCTCATAATAAAGTTTGGAGGTATGAATTATACAGGATTTTTTTTAGGAAATTATTTCGAGAGCAATACAGTAAATTATTATTGTAATCAGTATCATCAATAGAGGCAAATAATCTATATCTATCGTGATTATTTTTTTTTTAGTTTTTAATTCTGTACATTTTTTAGTTCATATGTTCTAATGAATTTAGTTCGTATAGAAAGCTAACGGTCAACTTAGTAATATCTTAATAAAACATAACTTAATAAAGAAGTGAATTATATATATTTATATAGCGTGCATTATTGTTTCTCTTACAATATTGCATTTTCTATTTTGTATTTGTTTGTGGCATTACTTGTAATATAAAAAAAATCTTCTAATGATTAATACATTCTGTGTCAATTAATAATGTGTTTTCTCGCAAAGCGATTAAAATAAATTAAAATAAATTATAATGTATAAACGACCTGCATATTTATAATGTCGAATATGTGATTTTATATAGAAGATAACATCTATAATATTTTGTTCATATGTTCAATAATAATTGATTATGACAAAGGAATGATACTTTTTATATGTCTTATATATCTCATCACATTTTGTAATGGCATATATACATATGTATTGCACACGCAATTATAGAGCCGATAGAGATATCTAATAAAAATTATAAAATGTAAAATTATGTATAAAATCTAAAAAGCTTCCCCATAAACAATGTATATTACATGGCTGAGCAATAAACACTATGAAATATATTTTTATATAATATGCGCATTAGAATAGAATTATATATTTAAAATCTGAATTAATATATTTTTTATGTAAAATATCTGTCATATAACATTTAAGCATTTGAAAAAAAGATGTGCTTTAAAATTATATTCGATTACTTTTATATATGATTTTGATAAGAAAATAGTTTTCAATGAAAGTTTAGATAACTCATTAATGAACACACATACTGGCATTTCACACACATATCACACATATACACACATATATTCTTCTTCTTTGACTCTTTTTTCTCTATTCAGAATTTTATATACATATTATTAAAACCAATGAAAGAT
This sequence comes from Camponotus floridanus, assembly GCF_003227725.1. Lineage (NCBI taxonomy): Eukaryota > Metazoa > Arthropoda > Insecta > Hymenoptera > Formicidae > Camponotus > Camponotus floridanus. The sequence goes on from NW_020229214.1 coordinate 4,014,914, forward strand.
ACTGAATTGTTATAATGTTGCAATAGACTATTAAGAAAGAATCGAATTCACATATTATGTTGAAAACGAATCTAGAGTTATTGCACTATGTATGCTTATTAATGTGTTTCTTGACATATTGTTATGATTAATGAAATATCATTATATGATATTAAAATATAATATTAATTAGCATCAATTAATTATACCATACATACAGATGTATATACTTGTATCAAACAAAAGTTTCTGAAGAGTTTGATGCCATAGAAAGATTACAAATCAGAATATTAGTGATCTGATTATAAAATACTTCTGAAAGAAGTACACTTATTTTTTTAATCTATCGGATTGGCGTGCTTACAGGTTCAACAAAGGCGCTCAATTTTATTAATAGTCTCTTAAAACTATTAATTTTAAATTATTAATTATTTCCCTAAGAAAACATCGTTTTTTTAGGAGATGGTCCAAGTAAATATACCTTGTTGACAAATATCACCGGAGCACTGATTCTTTGTTAGAAACTTCTACACATAGTCTTAATTCCAGGATATTCCTCGTGTGCCGGATTTAAATCAACAAAACCCAGTTTGCCATAAAATTCGTGGGATTCTTTATCTGTTGACGATAGCGTTGTATGTACTCCGAAAGAACCTGAAACCCATATTTATATAGTATTATATAGTACAAAATAGTATTTATAGTATTTATATAGTACAAAAAATAGAAAATATAATATCGAAGAATATTTAATTATAAATTGAAAAAAATACAAAATCTCGATTTTTAATAAAGATTGAATTTTTAAAATATATTTTATTATATTTCAATAAAGAGTTTATACCATTTGCTCTTAAAGCCGCAAGAATACAGGTTATTAAACGTTTACAAATAGACTGATCTGTTACACTTGGTAATACAGCGCAAATAAGTTTCGATGGATGTTGCCTGCACAATTGTTCTGCCACATCCGGAATAAATGAATGGAAATATTGTATGGCATCCTGCGCAAATTTTAATTCGAAAAATCATCAGTACAAAAATCAATGAATGTACAAAAATACAATACATATAAAATACAAATGCATATAAAAAATTATTAACATACCTGAACGTTTTGTGGCAACTCGTTAATGCTACTATCTAAAGGATACTTCATTCGCAATTCAGGGATCCAAGAAACAGCCATTTTCTGATTATGTGATTTTACATTTAGGGCAGCCATTGCATAACCCACTATACCGTTTTCATCTTCAACAACCATACATAACTCTGGACTCAAGGTAAGATATCCTCCAACAAGTCTAAATTATAAAAAAATATTTATTAAAATTTTTTTAGGCGAAAAATATATTATATACAGTAGAACTCTGATAAACTTTAGAAAAGTGGAAAGTTCTTAGAAAAGAAAAATTAATATATATTTCCTATTACATTACTATATCATATATTAATGTTATACCTGTCTGCGACAGCTGATGAAGTCGTACAATTATTAATTTGATTGCAAACTGCATAGATTGCTTCTTCATCGATAGATAAATATGGCCGAATTGTATATATTTTACTATTGGGCACTTCCGGTGCTTTATAGACAAATAAGTCGTTACCACTATCCACTGGAATTAATCTCTAAACACACAAATGATATATTCTTCAATGTATCTTATTCTTATGATTAACTGAACATAATACGAGAACGTACCTGTAAATCAGCTGTAAGCCCACCACGAAAAACCCATGGCTCCTGGTCTCCACTCATAAATGTTTCTTTCCAACCATTTGAAAACCCTATAGCCCAAAACACAAAATCATTTTTAATAGATCATAAAACATTTGAGTTAAATATTCGCGCGTTATGCGTAAAATTTAATTTCAATTTTGGCTTCCACTGCTTGAGCATCAATTTTGCTTAAATCTTTAACATGCGAAAATATTTGATTGGTTGTCTCTTGTATCTTTCTCCCATTTATCTTGGAATGCCTTTCTGCTGCTCATGTCAATTAAATTAAAGTATGAGAGAAAGAATGATCCATCCAATCGGACAACTGAGGTGCAGCAAGTTTCATAGATATGAAAGGATAGATGGGTAGAAAAATAAAAATTTTATAAAAATATTTGACAACATATAATATGAATAATAGTTTGAAATTGAATTGAAAGAATTGTATAATTCAAGTTTTTGAAGAAATTTTAGTTATAATAATTATCCAAAAATATATTGTTTAATTAAAGAAAGTTAACATTAGTAAATAGAGGAAAAGAATTACAGTCGTTACATGCTGCACCAAAGCTCGCGCAATGCTAAACTCTTGAAGCATTGGATCAGGGTATAGGAAAATTGGAATAATAGTCCAGTTTGCCAATATGCGCCTGAAATAAAATTCTTATCACGCCTGAAAAGAACATAGTTTCTGAAACTAAGTAAAAAATAAATTAGTGCAGGCCAAAGTTGGCAAAAGGAGAGTAATAGTTGATCATTTAAGAAAAAGTAATAGTTGATCATTTAAGAAAAAGAATAAACAGTTTTTACTGCAATACCATTGTTTGCAGTCAATAAAATATTATCATATATTAAAAGAATCGAAAGAGTATCTTTTATCGCAAATGACCAAAGATTTGTACATAGGAGATGTTCAAGAGTTTATAACTTTCTGTTTGCTAAACTGTGCCACTTCTACATAATTTTTCGATGGACCTAATTCAGAGATGCAAAAATATTAAAATTAACATGTTGAATATTATTAATTCAACTGTATACTCTGTTTCTATATAAATAAACATAAATTTGGAAAAAATTTAATATCTTTAAAATTAATTTTATATATTCATGCAAACTAACGTTAATTATTATATAAATGTGTAAGAGATAAAATATTAATAATTAAATTATATCATGAGAAGTACGTCCATCATCTATTAACACGAAAATGAATGTGCTTTTACACATTGATTTTTCGAGCTATTATAACGCCGCTTCTACGCGCATTTTCCCTAAGCTCGTTAAACGAGATCATTTTTTATAAATTCCCAAACAAAGTTTTTAGAATTAATTATCGCTACAATGTTTGGAGCTTTATTATTTCGCGCGCTTTCTGCTATGTTACTCAAAGACAGTTGAACCGCATACATGTGTAGCTGCCCTGGGTAAACGTCGTCATCGTTGATGGAAATCTGCCAAACGCTATCAACAAGACAAAAAAACACAGAAATACAAGTTAGTGAATAAATTCAAGTTATCTGATCGTGATAATTTATTTATTCTGCAAGAGCATGTTTGCCATAAAATAAACTATTTTGAGATTTAGATTTTAGATTATTTCAATTTTGTAGTAAATAATTTGGCACATAGAAAGAATAATAAACATTAAAACAAATTCCAACTTCAATTTCCAACTTCAATAATTTTAATATTGAAGGTGATTGCATAAGAAGAGGAACTTATATAAATATACATAAACATACTCCTGCTTTGTATTATCTGCAAAGAAAGTCGACTGATATGTTAATAGCTGGTTTAAGTACTTTTTAAAATTCAGCATTTTTGTTCACCTCCTTAAAGATGCTGTTGATTGCCATCTCATAAAAATCACCGTATTCGCCATTGCTACAAATGATCTTTTCGCTATAGCGCGGGAAAGCCACACCAATTTATTTCATATCTTCAATCAGATATATGTATTACCTGTGAGTTAAATTTAGATTAAGAAATTTGGAATTAAAAAACATTTTGATTTAATAAAACATTTTGAAATCTGAAACATTTCGCTAATATAAAATAAATTTTATTAAAATCAGAAGAAGAAAATAGATGTTGTGGCTTGCCTGTGATAATTGTCAAAATGAATCAGGCTATTAGTCAGAATCGTAAAACGATACAAAAGTGTTAAAAATAAAAAACAGTCAAAATTATCAACAATTTTCAAACAAATATCAATATTGTGCGTGCGTGTTTGTAACATATAATAGAATACGACAAATTCTATTCACGCATTTTTTGCGAAAAACTATCTAATATGTATAAGTATAAATTTATGTATATTAAGTGTATAATTCTGACTTACAGCAAAATTTTTCCTTCGCGCGATACAATGCATTTGTCTCTAATGCGCAGAAACAAATGCATATTATGAGTTCACGAATATACAAATTGGAGCATGTGCATTTCCGAATATTACTGATAGTAGTGTTACTAGTTATTACGCATGTTACACAAAAGAATTATATTGTATTATAATGAATATAATAAATGTAAGCAAAAAAAAAATATTTCATCAAAGTTATCATTTTTTCACATTAATTTAAAAAAAAAAGAGAGAACTAAAGATTTGAAAACTATTAGATATTCCCTAAAACAATATTACCTTTTAAATTGAAAGCAATTTGTAATTTTTTTCTTTCTATATATATAAATTCAAATATATTATAAAAAAAAACAGAAAATTATGTGGAGAGTCATATAAACCAAATAATCAGTAATTTACGGACATTAAAAAGATATGTATAGCATTCTTACAGCACAATATATCCATTTACAAGGAAATAATTTAATTATTATATTAGTTTTATAATGATATTATAACAACAAGATCATATAAATGGTTTCTAATATTTAACACTTGTAAATGGTTTTTAATATTAAATACTTGTAATAAATAATTTACATATATGTTTATCATTGCAAGATTTTAATTAAATTTTATGTAAAACTAACATTGAATAATCAGTTGCACTTTTAGAAAACAAAATAAGTATCATATAGTATATTACTAAGCATCTTAATTTCAAGATCAAATTATTCAAAAATATCATCCTTGTAAAAAGACAAATTTATATAACGAAAAATAAAATAACATTCACTTACCAATACTCAAGACACTTTTGTTCTGAAATATATAAGTATAGGTAATAAATTATAATATTCCTGAAAAAAATCGCACAAACAACAGCACTTGTCTGCAGTACGATGGATATAAATTCAGTTAACTCAAATCAAAAAGACTCATTTTTATAAGATAAATAACAATTTGTAATAAGAATTTATAATAAGATTTTTAGAAGACTAGAGCATATATACATATATTTAAAACTAGAAAAATTAATATCATAGATTTACACATGCATTTTGTACCAGCATACTAGCATTTCAAATTGACTTTCTTTAGAATAAAAATAATAGCAAAACTATATATGCGCGTTTATTAATTCTTATTATGATTCATATAGATTTCTGATATCTGACAAGATTTAATATATATATTGTGTAATAAGATAGTGTAATGTGTAAATAATAATATAAAATTTTGCAAAATTGAAAAGATTATTTTAATTACAAAAATTTAAATTTGTTCATAAATATAAACATGTTTTTAAATTTTTTAGAATTTATATCAATAATTTTTATAAATTGTCTATGCTATAATTACTTTCAATATATATATTTCCAACTATAATAATTTAATTTTATTTGCCTTTTTCTTTGTAAAGAAAATAGACTATTTCTTAGAGAGAATACTCTCTGTCTTTTTTAATTATAATTTTTACTATCATCAATATATCAGATAATGTTTCATATATGAATCAATATACAAATACAACTTACCCAGCCATTTCACGTAACTATTTAGGAGGGACACAACTCCCCTCATATCCCATACATACGCATACAGATCATATAGCAACTCGCGATTATTACAGTATGTGAGCCTTTGGAATAATCTATTTACCCCATTACACATATCGTTTAATTTAGCTGCACGAAGATGCCATTCTTCGATCTGAAAGATTAAGCAAAAAAATATATTAAAATTGTATAAGATAAAACTGTATAACTATAAAACTGAATAATAAATAAGAATAAATGACTTGCAACTTACAGCTGATTCAGACGTTGGTTCTTCGTCTTTAGATTTTTTCATAACAAGATACGCATTACTTTTTAACCAATTAAATTCTTGCAACAATTGAATTCCTTGGCCACCATGCTCAAATGGTAAATAAAATAGATCACACAAAAGTGATAGATCTTCTTGCGTGAGCTGCTTATCGATATCCACAGATTCTTGAGGTATCACATCTGTGTTATCGGAACTTTCATGATTTTCGCTATCATTTTCTATTATCATTTGTGTACCATTAACTGTGGGAGAGGTATTGTCTACTTCTACTTGCATACTTCCAGAAGCTTCACTGCATGTCTGATAAACAAAAGTTACACGATTATACATGCATAATTAAGTTTTTAAAAACTTGTAATAACTTACAGAAATATTATCTACCATAGCATCATCTTCCGTTGGAATTTTTGCTACATGCGCCGGCGAATTGTTTGGAGTTGTATTACAATCCATAGGTTCTATGGAAGATAACCCTGTTGACGGTGGGTCGCTGGTCATAGTGGATAATGTAGTCAAAATGGGTTCACTGACCACCTTTATGTCTGATACTAATGAATTCATTACAGGTCCAGATGAAGGTTGTGCGAAGCTATCGCTACATGTTACAGTTGAGCAAACTTCCGCCAATGCTTGAAGATGATTAGAATTTGTCCCAGATGTAGATGTGGCAGGAACTGTAGTTGTAGTCGTCGATGTAAGACTCATACATGTATTGACAGAGGGTATTATTGGAATAGGTATCGTAGGCGCGACACATGGTTGTGGTTTAGCTATTACACCCCAAGCTGCTTTCTTTTTATTAAATTCTAATAACCATTCGATTATTGCATTTTTCAGAGCGTGTCGAGGATGATACATATTCGGGGATAATGTCGATGGAACATCTTCACCAAGAACACCATCCTCTGTTTCGGTTTCTAATTTAATATCAGCTGATACAGTGTCATCTGCAGCATAAAATATTCTCATCAGTTTCTATATCTTTTTTATTAATATATGATTGTTAAATCATATATATAGTTTATATATATTATATATAGAGTTCTTTCTCTTAGAGAGCCTTTTTTCTTTTACATATTTTTAAACACAATATGTAAAAAACATAGCGATTAATTATATATGACTCAATCGTCTAGAGCAATAGAAAGTAAAATATTTGGTTCCCTCTAAATATTTTTTCCCATATTTTTCTTATTTAGAAGTTTATTGTAAAAGAAAGAAAATTTTATAAAATAAAACAAGACATTTTATAAAATAAAAAACATACTTAAACTTAGGTCTCTCTTTCCATCCACATTGCATCTGCTCCATTGAGCTAATGTATGAATTGCTATAAAGTTAGCTCCATATTCGCAATTAGGATTAGTTAAAACTCCTCTAAGTTTAGGAATAAGATCGGGAGAACGACCAGCATATGGTCCGAGAAACACTCTTTTCTGATCATAATCGTTAGCATGTAAATTATCCCAGATAACAGGCGGCCTCCTGAGCACTTCTGTAATTTCTTGAATGGATTCTACAGTTAAAAGTCTTGATATGACTTTAGGTCCAGTCCACATTATGTCGATTTCTTGAGCTAATTTATTTCCGAGAGTATTGAGATATTCTGAAGATGCGACATTTGGCATTGCACGGGTCGCGCAATATTGTGTAGGACATAAGAGGAAACGAGGCTGACCGAGATGTTGAAAAATATCGTTTGTGACAGAAACCTGTAAACAATAAAAAAAAAATATAAATTATTATAAAATATTAAAAATATATGTATAAAGAAGATATAAAATTATTAATTTACTAACATTAAACTTGCTGTTAGACTATGTGGATACTGTATATGTACCTGAGCATGTGCAAATGACTGAAACACTTCTTTGTCAGCTTCACTCATTTCTGGTTCTATATCGTCAAATAACAATGCAAACGCTGTACAACCAAATTGACTGACTTGTTCCAGCTTTCTTTTCAAGGCAGTGACTTCCTTTGAACTGGAATATGTGATATCTAATCCTGGGGATAATGCATAATAAAAAGTTATCCCATATTCTCTAGCAGCTGTAATCAAACCAGTCAGATGCTCCGCTTCCTCTACTGTATATAAATCTCTCCAATAAGCACGATGTTTGTAATCATCTTTTGGTGCATACAGGTAAGAATCCATTCCCCATTTTTTCAATCTGTGTGATATATATAATTCATTGATACTGATATTTTAATGATCATTCCTAATATATGAAATATAATGCCCAAATTAGAAAAATCAAAAGAACTAATGCACTTTTAAAGTAAAGGAAGATATTTTTGTGTAATCTATAATACAAAAATATAAAATATAAATTTATTACTAAAAAATAACATAATATGGTTCTCATAATAACTATGCTTCTTATTTTTTGAATAACGTATGAAAAATACATACAGAAATATGAAGAAAACTTGTAAAATTGTAATATCCCACGAAATAAATTCAAATAACAATTGGAAAACTTGTATAAAATGTTTAAAATTAAGGCCAGTGAAAGAAATATTCCAATTACAGTGCTCTCTTGACAAACATCTCATTCCCATTAATTCTCTCGCAGCATAAACATATTCCTGAGACTTACTTTTGAAAGAGATCCTTTCGTTGCTCGGTAGTCCATGGTCGACCATAGAAACCTGCAAGCAACAAAATATGCATTTAACAAAGGAATATGTCATATTATAGGAGACACGGAAATCTTTGCTCATCGTAATTCGATTCTGCCGAATCAAGCATTTCTACGAAATATATATCATAGGAGTATTTTTTCAACGATGTGTACATGCCTTCCACCACACCACAGATGAAATTGCCATTCTTCGTATTCAGATTCGCGGCCCCATTTGTCTCAGTCATTGCGGCTCGCGGGAAGTACGTTTGTTTTGGGATCAAGAAGGTAGAAAAATGGCCCGAGGTGCTCCAAATCGCGAAAAGGAGAGAGAAAGAAGGAGAGAAAATCGGAACAGTCTAGGAGAGAGGCTGCGGTTACGACACGGCGTTACGATAATAAAGTCGGGGCGAGAGTGGCGATTGACATATGTACGAATTGCTATATGTACAAAGCGCGACGCAGAAATCCCGTCGACATCACTGGGGAGCAGCTGAGATTCCGAGAAAGTACGAGAGCGCGCGCGGAAGCTCATAAATCCTAATGACAGACTGCACCCGATGCGCGCTGATCGATACCACCGAACGATCTGTCGATCCATCGAGGCCTCGAACACGGCGGGAAAAAGAGACGGTGCTCTATCTCGGCCAAGGTGTTCATCTGACAGTCGCGGAGAGAGATATTTTCGCGAAAATTGAAATCAGTTCAGATCAGTTGTGATAGTAAAGCTTATTTTAGCTCGAATGCGCCTTGTATATTTTTTTCTAAAACATGACACATTTTGTCAAAAACGTCATATTTAAATATTCTTAATATTGTTACTGTCACTTGGTTACATTATTTCGCATTGTATCGGTCAATTTAATATTACGTGACTTGATGCAAACTTTTATCTATAATTTCAATATAAAACATCTATCGAATTGTCAAAGTCGCGTTCGAAGTTCTAATTGTCAGAGTAAAGTAGATTTTTCGAACGCACTTAGGACGTGGCTTTGACGTTCAACAGGTGGTGCATCTACAAGTATACATCAATCACAGGCATAAGCGTTATACGTTCTCTTAGTACCACCAAGAGCCACGGGATGTCGCGCTGAGTATCATCTTCTTCGATTGTGACGCCATTTTCAGATATTGCGCGCGCGGTAAAGTCTCGTCAGTGTCGCGTTTTAGATATATTCTTAAAAAATAATGCGAGTAATTACATTATTGTGCTCATTTGTGTAATGTACATCATTCTTAGTGAAAGACTCACCAGCGATGCTAGAGATGATAAGAGATTCAGGTAAGCTGTGTTTATATAGATGTTATCGCGAATAAATAAGAGCGCCATTCTCTTATTGGTATTTCTATTTGATGAACTTTAATATCGTAATAAACGACAATACGACCTCCCAATTTATTTCAAAATACTACTTGAACACGGAAAATCTACATCTACTTCAAAATTAATTAAGAAAATGTGAAATATTGCCGAAAAAATAGATATTGATGTATAAAAATAATTTATTATATTTAATAAAAATACATACAAAATCAAAACGATTGTATATATTTATATAGAAAATATTGGTATGATTTTTAATGTTTGAGAGATACGTAAAAGCATATTTTCCATAAAATATTGAGAATAGAGTAAGCATTAATTTAAAGTCATCCTATATCTCCTGCAAGTAGTCAAGGTATCGTATTCGTCAGACAAGCGGAGAATCGACGTCGCGCTCGATTGAGGACATCGCTTCCGTTTCAGCCTCTCGTCCTCTTTCACTAATAAGACATAAGATGTTAAATATTCTTGTTTGAGTCTGATAAACATTTCAAGTTAAATTAAAATTTGGAAGATAATTATGAAGAGAGGAATTTGGTACATGGATAATTATGGAGAATTTGACATATCTCTTTTCTATCTTTCCCTCTCTCTCTCTCTCTTATGTTAAAAATATAAATTATTCACATATTTACAAATTTCGAATTAAAATAAAGCTGCATTTACAAATCTGTAGTAAATGGATAAATAAAATTATCGTTTATAAATTATATAAATTAAAAATTGATTTTAGATATGCTTTATATGATAATACAAACATTTATTTGTATTTGTTATTATTTATTTTAGTGTTAATATTATTATTAAAATATTTTAAATTATTTGACTTTACGTCTGATGTTATATTAGTTTGGAAAATACCTTAAAGATTATTAAATATTTATAATTTTTTTATATATTTATATATTTTTCTTATATATTTATATAATCCAATACAAAATTTCTTATTTAAAACAACAAATATACTCATGATATGTTACATTCTTTGGAAACATATATTGTACTATTAAATACGATTAAAATAGTAACTGTAAATGGAGCAAGGTTACATCGGAACGATTTCAGAACTGGGTGTACAATAATTGATTGTATTTGCAAATCGATTAGTTAAGTGGACTGTGATACATAATGTCAATATTCTTTGTAGCAGAAGAAAGAATAATATTTAAGGAGATAGTATTACATTCTATCAATGAGGTCGTGTGCATTGTGCATTGCTAACATAATTATCACAAACATATCAGATTGTACTCACTTTGAAATAAATGCATCTTTTATAAAAGCAATATTTCCCAAGTTTTATACGCGCTCTCCTAACATTTGTTTATAAGTAAAAAACTTGTAATCATCTTGTCATTCATTTTACGCAAAATAGAAATTTGGGGCATATTACATACTTTTTCGCTCAAGAAGAAGATATATAAAACGTGAAAATATTAAGAGAACGCAAGGAGGGAGAAATTTGTGCAAATTTGGCAAAAAGGACATCCTTCTGATACAGGAGTACCAGGGACCAGGCTTGAATCGCTTCCAGGTAGCGTCGTGACGCGGCGCCCAGGTCGTCGCGATGAGAGGGTGGTGATTTTTTTTTGCTCCGGACTGGAGCGAAACGACGGGGGTGGGTGATTCGAGAGGAGTGGAGAACGCACGGCCAGGCCGCTGCCGTTGTACGGCGTGTAGCCATATCGAAGGAGCAGTGCGAGGCCGGCTATCAGCCGCCCAACATCGGCGTGTCGGGGTTACACTTGTATACGTAACACGGCTGCTGCAGACGCACATACAAATCACGCACGCACATCCAGACAGATGGACAGACTGACAGACAGACAGACAGACAGATAGACAGACAAGCAGACGGATAAGCATTATATAACACCGCGAATTCCCTGCCTCCCTACGCGGGGGTTATCACTGTCTACTGCGCCGAGTTCATACATGGAAGAACGAGTAACGGGTAAAAGGAAATAGTGGACTTTCTTCCTTCGTATCGATGGAAATTGAAAAGGACGAGACCCTTCGCAAACCCGCGCAGTATGCGTCGTGATCGATAAGGGCGAACGAAGGGCTCGTGTGGACGTCACCGATTGTTTTACAGTAGGAATAATTACGTCATCGATTATTTTACAGTAATAATAATGGGAAAAGGAGTTGCTTGGCGTCCCACGATGAAATTAAAAAAATGATTGCAAGTTCCGATTTTGAAAGGGGTACGAGGGAATAGCACGCGATAGAGGACGACGATTAGAGAGAAAGTGCGATTGGGCGAGGCGAGGGAGGAAGAAGGAAATAAAACAGGCAAAAGGGGGAAGAAAAAAAGTGGAAAGAGATCGAGAAAAAGAATGTAGGAGAAGAATAAAATGTGCGAGTAAGTAAGCAAGCGGGGAAAAACCTATGTAGGAACATCGAACAAGTTAGAGGAAAAAGAAGAAGAGAAGAGTAAAAAAACGTGGGCGGTGAAGAAGAAGAAAGAGACAGAAGTCTGACAAAAGTCAAGAACGGAGGATCGAGAAAGAGAGAGAAAGAGAAGGGAGGAGAGAGAGAGAGAGAGAGAGAGAGGAAGAAGAAGGGAGAGAGAGAGAGAGAGAAAGAGAGAGGAGAGCTTGCGCGAGAGGCGAAGGAACGTGGAGGAGGACCGACCGTGGTGCCGAATGTGGCGTTCAGAGTATGATATTCGCCAGCCGGGGATCGACGTCGTGCAGCCAGTTTCCGCCCGCGCTCGATTCACGGAGTCGTCATCATCGCTGTCGGCGAGTCGCACTCTCGGTAGGCGAGATCCTCCCTCATTGAGAATCGCAGCTGTCACCCGATAAAATTTTCCCGCTGTCCACCTATCCCGTCTGTCGAGCTCATTCAAACCGAGTCATCCCCCTAGACAACGACGCCTCTCCACCAAAGACGACACGACGACGACGACGACGACGACGACGACGACGACGACGATCACGACGACGACGACGACCACGACGATCACGACGACGACAACGAAACGACGACGGTATCATAGTCACCGAACGGATTTACCTCTTGTTGAAAGTGCGACGTCGAATAATGCGCGATAACGCGGTCGTATCCACCACGACGAACCCTGCGAGTAGTCGCGACCGAGTGAGAGTGCAACGGGAAAACAGAGCAACGCGGTCGAACGCGTAACATTCGTGATCGAAGGTGAACATGTCGTCGCGTAAGAATTCGTGGTGACATTTTAAGTAACTCAAGGAGATTCTCGATATCGATGTTACCAAGTGCGCGAGAATTTCGTCGTGAAACATCAAAAAGACCCCCTTCCTTTCTCGGACATACGCAGAATTATATCCCCGGGACACCATGTTATTAATTTATTAGAGCGACAATTAATTCATCCGTCGATGCTCCACCATCATCGGTAACGAGGGAGCTATGACGAGTCTCGAAGTTCAATCCAGAGGTACTACTGGCGCGAGGAAGAGGCGGACAGCGGTCAATTGATAGGATTCGAGGATACAACAAGCTGCGTGGAAGTCGCGTCGCCTCGTCGCGGCACCAAGCGACTAACTGAGAGCGTGCGCTCCGGCGATCCTCGTTGCCGAGGGACGAGTCGTGTGTGCCGGCACACAGTCGGCGATCGGCACGGACGCAGGGAGGACGATGGCATCGCGCGCCGCGCGCTCCCCCAGGAAGCCGACACCGCGGAAGAGCTCGCGCGCGGACTCGCGCCACAACGCGGACAGTAGTACGAGTCGTTGTCACCTGGAATCAGCAGCAGCAGCAGTGATCGAGGACGGAAGCAAACAGACAGTTGCTAACGACGTAGGAACGGGATCGGTGGCTACCGTCATTCGACGTTCTCCGCGATTCAGCAGTCGCGTCGTTTGGCGGCCCGACGTCGTCGAGTGGTAGTCCTCCTTTTTCCCCGGACAAGAGAAGATAGAGAGAGAAAGAGAGAGGAATCTCGCGTATACATCGAGCGGAAAAGAGAGAGTAGGAAAATTTGTGCGGGATATAGGACCGGGAAACACACGAGCGAGGATGATCGATAACGTTGCCACCGTGTCGGAGGCCAGAATCGGCGATCGGGCTTGTTAGGAGAGGAAGACGCAGCAATCCGTCCGCAGCAGGGGAGAATAATCAGCGCGGTTCGACGCGTTCGTCGTCGTCGTCGCGGAAACCCTTGGAGAGCCTCGAAGCTTTGTCGTTGGCTTTGATCGATTCCACAAACGTCGTCGCCGGCGAGCGTTAATAGAGAGATCGGGAGAAAAGGATAGAGAGACAACGGCTCCCCTCTCTTCGAGGAGAAAAGCACCGAAGATGGAAGTGTGTTCGGTGTACAACGAGAACATGGCGAGGACGTCGCGAGGAAACACCGCGCAAGGAGACACGCACGAGGACCCGTTATCAATTCGCGACTGTGATTTCTAAGCTTAAGATTATTACCACACGTATCGTAAAAAAAAATAATCATCAGGAGATATTAACAAACAAAAACAACAAAAATCGTCCATTGTGATATTATGATATATAAACGAGGGTACGCGGAGGGGTATGTGGAGGGGTGGATAAGCACCCACGTGCGCTCTCACGGGGAACCGTCAACGGGCTGTTACAAGCATGAATGAATGAATCGCGTCGCGATGCAAGGCGCGATGGCGAGGAGTGCGGCACGCGACGCGAGTGTGTTCGATCGGGATAATAATGGTTGATCGCGGTGTTCGCGCGTCGAATCCGCGGACTGTGATACACTAATCTAAGACCCGTTATCCGATCTCTGATCAACGACTCATCGAGAGGGCGCCGGCTTAATTGCGCCTGCACAGGGTGCGCAGAGACGAGAAAAAGAGAAAGAGAGAGAGAGAGAGAAAGAGATCGAGACGGGATGACGAGTCACCGCCGATGCGGAATCTCGTTTGCCACTGTATCGTGATAAATCGTCAGGTGCGTATTTATTCAATGGAAAATACAGAGTGTTCGATAATAGGCGAAGTAGTGATAAGATAATATAAACATTGAACGATCAAAAAGGTTCGAAAAAGATCCACGGAAGACTCTTTTAGAAGGAAGAAAATTTTTAGAGATATAAACATTAAGAATCATCTCATAATAATTATAAAAATATAGAAATTGTAATAATAAAATTGATAAAAATTGATTTTAATTTGTTCGGAATTCATTACAATCAATTTTCCTTTATTAAAATTTAAATAAAAGTAAAATAAATGTTATGTTTATTTCCGTGAATTTGAATATATATATTAATATTTAAATAATTTGCTTAAAAATTATATGAGGCGAGCTTAATAAAATACATTGTACATCGCCCACGATCGAGCATTCTGTATTTCATTAAAATGCAGAGTTTATACATATATTAGCTTTATAGAAAATTGTACTGCTACAATACTAGTTTCATTCAGCAATTTGAATAAAATTTAATGCAAATTGGCTTATTTTTCTAAATTAATTCACCAGAGAAATATTGATAGAAGTTATATTTATATTGACGATATAGTTATGTCCTGATATAACTGAAAATAATATTTTAATAATTAACTGAGAGATATAGTGATTATATTTCAATTGACAGATTTATTTCTAAATTTATTGCCATATGAAATTTATGCTCGCATTTAAAAAGAAGTTGTTTACTAAGAGTTATATTTTTGATTTTAATATTATTATAAAAGTTTTTATTTTACATTATTCATTTTTAAAAAATCTTTTACTATAAAAATTATATATTTTAATTATTAAAATTTCTTATGTATAAAATACACATATTTTCTGCAAAACGTAAACGTACGTAACTTTTTTAAAAAATTATTGAATCTGTCCTATTTAATGAAATGGCGTCATTTTATATCTGTAATAATTTTAAATTTAAAAAAGCGTCATTTTATATCTGTAATAATTTTAAATTAATTTTTATTTTTCTAAAGCTGTTAAATCTTTAAATAATTCTCAACAAATTTAAATTTTCTAAACAAACTTATTATTTACCATTTTGATAGCAATTAAATCATATAATCTCGACTAATTTGATCATTAATTTTCAAAATATTTATTAAAACATGTACGAAATCGAACGTGGGATCGCAAATTCGTAAGTATCTCATAACTATTGATACTAAATTAGATTCGCATATTAAATAAATATTGCATAAAAGTAACGTAAGATGAGAATAAAATGACTTATTTCCATCAGCTTATATAATTCTTAAACGACTAGTCGGAATTGTCGAGTTTCTCGAAGTGAATGCATATCTTGAAGCGATACTAGACAGAATTTTCAAGAACGCGAGAAAAAAGTTTCAATTAAAAAGTTACGTAATCTAGAGTCAATTATAATAACTTCTATATAGTTACATGAAGTAAATAATTATAATAAATAAATTTGTAAATAAAAATAAGTAAGTATAATAAATATTTTAAAATTTTTAATAGTGTTTTCAGAAAAATTCAAATGATTCAAATCATATCCCTGATAAGCTCCGATTTTGTAACGGACTACTTTCACGATACTATAGTTAGCAGAATACAAGTGTAATAATGCGGCCTCATCGTACACCGCGACAGCTCGATACTTTATATGTGATTATTATAGTTAATCCGATATTCAATGCGCGAAATCCGATACACGCGTAGGTTGTAGCCTGGATGCAGAATATTTTAAAATCTGATTTTTGTCTCGCGGCGCAAAACATACCACGAAGATAAAAGTTTCCAGGAGAGTGCGGAGGGAATTTTCCAATAACGCGATACCCAACGGTATTTTTCAATTTAAAGTTTAACGAGGGCCACGGCCCACCATCTTTAATACGAGGGCTGAAATTTCTATCGGGTAGAAAAAGCGAAAAAGAGAGAGAGACCATAGTTTTGTGTGCTCCCTTTCGTCCAATACCAGCCAGAGGATAGCGACACTCTGCGAGATCCTCGATTTACTTGCCGCATTAATCAGGAAAATGGTTGGATGGTGAATCCTATTCAAGCCGATCGAAATAATACTCTTCCTTCTTCTCGATGCACTCGTTTTGATTACACGTCAGACAAGGAATATCGCAGCATTTCCATACGAGCCGATCCGGTAACGATTTTCGTATCGATAGAAGTAAACAAGTGGCGTACCTTCGACAAACTCCTTTATCAAGTTTGTCGCGCATTAAAATTCAACGCACACATATTTATTGCTTATTTCGCAAAGTGGCTGCGGTCAACTATACGCTCGATCGGTTTTCCACAGCACGTTGTTGTTAACTAGACAAAGTATCGTTAAACATTCGTTAACTGAGTAAATTTTGTAACATATTCGCCGTTATATACGTTCAAACATCGCTATTTTTTTCAATTTGTGGATATTATGTTCATATATTCATTCTTCGTTGCTAATATGCAATATGTTATTATAACACTCAATTAGTATAATGTATCATGATTCTAAATTACACATACGAGAGATCAAAGTAAATATGTGAGCAAAAATTATTTTTAAAGCAAAAAGAATTTTAATGCAAACTCGCATCATTAATACTAATTAAAAATCCAGAAAGAAAGTATACAGATTACGATAGAAAGACTTTCAATAAATTTTAAATTCTAATATTAAAAAAAAAATTGAGACTCATGCAAATAGCATTATCTTTCTAATGAAATAACTTGCGCTACACACACTGAATGATTTGGTCAAAATGAATAAAAAAAGCGTAATCTTAAATTATGTACGTGTTAAATTGCCTTTTTTAATCTCCATCCTCGGTATAATAAATCATCCCTCTCCATCCTCCTCGCTCCCGTATCATCTATTATTAGAGTTTTCTATTTTATGTGTTCCAGTAGCACACACGCACATACGCTCGCTGGAAGAAGCAGAAGAGTTCGACCGACGACTAGTCCGAGAGCGAACATTGATGAAATCGCGGTCGAAACACGCTCGGCGGGAGGGGGGAGTGTGAATAATTAACGATTATTAACGGAAAAGAAAGCGGGAAATAAGACAAAGACGCATACGTAAGCGAGGGGGACGGGGGGGCCGAGAAGAGCGAGCCACGTGAGCGGAGGTGAGGAAGTGCGAGAGGAACGTAGTGAGGTGAGGTGCGGTAACCGAGCCCAGTGTGTGTGTACCACCCCCTGGACACGGGGGGTGGCACAGAAACGCCGTCAGCGTGGGTGCCGGTGCCGCAGGGGCGCGCCTGGCCCGTCGGCTCGCCCGCAGATTAGCACGCCGACTAGCAGTTACCTCGGGCCCCTTCCGGCGTTCCGGCCTGGCGACCTCGGCGGGCCTCACATCGGCGGCGGTGGTCGTGGCGGCCCAGGGGGAGCCCCACGCTCCCCCAGCAGCTGCGCCACGCCGCATCACGCCGAACGGAAGTGCCAGCCCGATCTCGGGCTCGGCCACGATTACGGGCTTCACGGGCATCGGGGCGACGACGACAGCGGCAGCGACGACGACGAGGACGACGACAACGGCGACGACAACAACAACGACGACGACGACGACGACGAGCACCACCACCATCACCTTCACCACCACCACCACCACGAGCATCACCACCACGACTACCATCAGTCGTAACAAGAATAGAGCCATGTCCATGAGAAGTCTGCATCGGCGCGTCTCTCATCCGTAAGTTATGGTCCACACATTTATCGTTATGAAGCGGGCGGGACCTGGGGCACGCCCCGGGTTATTTCATCAGACGTTTCTATATTACCTGCCAGCCCCTACTCTCGCGTTGTGTGCAGACGCAGACGTTTTATACCCTGCTCGTCGTCCGGCCGAGGGCAGCGGGCGAGATCGCTAGTAGTTGGTCTTTAGCAGTCGGCGACGTTAACTCTTTCGGTGTGGATGATAATTATTCTAATAATATTCTAATAATATTCTAATAATATTATTATATACATACGCGAAGAGTGTGATAGGGAGGAGATATGTGAGCATTTACAATTTTGGAACAAGAAAACAGTTGATATCGAGAGATAGTCGGAAACATTTCATTTTTTATTTTTTAGAAAACTGCACAATTTAATTAATTTGTGTAGCACAAAATATTTAAGTATAATAATTTAATAATATTTAAAATGTCCTTTTTTATCAAATGGATGAAATATCTTTTTATATGACTCCTTTTAGTTTTGTGTTATTCATTATTCGTTATTTTTTTATTGCTCTTTATAAACAAAATATTTAAATTTTTTTAAACCATTTACTTCTGTTGCTCCTATGACTTTTATTTTTCGTATTTCCTGATATTCGCCAAGTCTGAATTAAATTCCTTTTCACTAATATTTTTCATTTATTATCTTATTAATGTTTTTCTTTGTTCCAAAAATTTCGTTTCATGCTTTTACTTTTCTTATCCGAGAACAATGCTTTATATTATGATTCTTAATTGGAGATTATTCTTTATCGAAAGAAATACATTTCTTAATATTTTTTAAATACCTTGTCTTGTTTAATAGCTAATAAATGATATTAATCATTGCTACGTTTCCGTATCGAAAGAGTTACAATAGACTAGTTTTAATTTTTAATTCAGATCGTATAATGCGAACGAGGAGCGATCTGGATTGTAGAGGGACAATCGTAATTTCTATTAGGGATTTGCATGGCGTGACGTTGATTTTTTGCGGCTTCAATGATTTGACAAGAGGGAGGGACTGAATTCAAAAGGATTAAAAGCAGATGATTTATGACACGATTAAAGAATTATATGACAGTTATGATCATAAGCATGAAATTTTCAAGCTTTCGGCTTTTGTGGGGAGATTTAAATTTATAAAAAATGAAATTATCGATCAATTTTCCTTCTGTAGCGTATCTTTTTTTTTAATGACATATTGCTGGGAGAGCTCAACACGTCCAAGTTCTAACAGTTTCCAACATGATCCGCTTATAACGGATCAAGATAATACCTTAAGAGACTAATGATAGAGACTACTTCATGCAAAATCAATTAATGGTCAGTAATTTTACGAAATAATAGAATTTCCTCATAAATGATAACGCGCAATCCCTTCAATACTATTAGTAAATTGATTCCTCTATTATATCGAGACGAAACCGCAGAAAGTCAACGTCAAGAATGTGTAGTGATTCACGAATGCGAATATTATGCAGGATTTAGATTAGCATATAAATAACATAAAATGAAGTAGCCACATAACTTCTACGAAACAATACCCAAATCTTATTATACATTTCACACAATACTCTTCAAAACTACTCCAATTTAGAATGTAGGCGTAGAATTATTTTTCAACTGTCGCGAAATAATAATAACATTGATGCGACGGTATCAATTGAAAAGGCAGCGATCTAAGCCTCCAAAGAACGCGGTAAAATGCATCCTCCTATCCTATTGAGACCTGCGAGCAAATGACGTCACCTCTGTTATCGAAAATCAAGTCGCTTCGAAAGCTTTCATGCGGTGCTCGTATCGCTAAACTTAGCTTCGCTCATGACCAGCAGTAAAACACAAGATTCCGATATCTGCGCGCAATTGAGAAACTTCGAATCTACGAACTGAGATCTCGTCGTGCAGATAACTTGTATCATAAAATAAGAACACATCGGAAATATTTCACGCTAAATTCGCATTCTTGATACTCGTCATAAAAGTTTTTGTTCGTATTTCTATAAATAGCCGTCGAAAATTTATTTTCAACGGCAATATTACGCGAATAAGAAACTCATAGCTCAGCTTATTACAGTCGTCAATTATAGATCGTCTAAAGTGGGCTCATATGCCGTTTCCATACTTGTATTTACTTATTTATTTATTTACTTAGCTCAGTATATATTCAATTAATAAACTATGAATTCGTGCAACAGACATGGTATTATTTTATGTATAGATACTTGTATCTACCTGTTGAGATTGAATTGTGGTAGTAGTAGAGTCATCGAGGAAAGAAAATTTCATTCTTGTCACTTTACTTCGCATCAGTCATAAATTTACTTACTGTTTGTCTTAAACTCAAATTTGAAATTTTATTAACTTTTTTTTTATTATTTTATTAACTTTTTTCATACATGTAGAAATGCGGGAAGACGCTTGTCTATTTTCGAATGTATATCGGTCAATCCTTTCTCCTTCAAGCTTCATCGTGCTTCATTCCTAAGCTCGACATACCATCGGGGAAATATTATTATACGTTGCGGGATGTTAGAGGAAGTACGTACACAACAAAGTAGTTTAATGAACGAAATTAAAACAGCAACACGCACGAACATCCCACAATGTGGAAAATATGGAGCACGTTAAATACGTTTCAACTACTGACGGCGGTCGTTTCTAACTTTAGAGATTAACGCGAAAGAACGTTAGGACGAAGAATCATTGTAAATATTTGTCGAATCAATATACCATTGTTATTTCAAACGATTGTGTACCAGTCTTAATCTCTCGATTTTAATTCATGACGTCGCAGAATGGAAAAGTTAAACCGAATCATACTACTTAATACTTTGCAAGAACTTTCAGGCTCTGTGTACCACGTTCTTAATACATACTTCAAAACTGTCGTTAATGATCTGCAAGTTCGCGCATTTCTTAGCTCGGATAACACCTTGGAGTTGTTAGAGGAGGGTGATCCACTGCTCAGACTACTTCGTTGAGTTAACCGCGCCTGAATTGAAGGGCATACTTGTGGAGATTCGCGTAAAAACGTAAAGTGGTTCGCGTGTAACCAATTAATCGCATAATCGATCGCGGAGAAGAAATTGCGTCGAAAAAATATATATGACGATGCAATAGTTTTCAACGATAAAATCAAGAGTCATTGTAAAATCGTGAGAAAAAGTTGCGTTTGTCAAGAATCCATAATTCTTTAAACTTTTAAACGTCGGGGTAGAGAAAAATCGACGATTCATGCAATTTCCTAGCACATAAAAGTCTGTCATATAACGTGGAAAAGATAAAAATGATTAAAAACAAGACAGCTGTCAAAATGACTCGAAACTTAGAAGAGCTACAATCGGTGTCGGAAATTATTCTGTCGAGCCGATATGTCGGGTCGCGATATAACGAAAGTTCTATCGAACTAAAGCGACTTTTTCAACGGAAAGCCATTTATGTGAAGTAAGTCGCAAGAATTGCATCCATATTATTTTACTCGCTTCTAACGTTATATATAACAACGGCTGACGTAGACGCTTAATTTATTATCTATCTACTATATACTACTTAGACCTATCTGCGATTATATAAAGTACTAAATATATAAAGCACTATATATGGTTATAAACTGTTATGTATACATATATAGCACTAGATATTTGCCTATTACTATATAAAAGGCTATATAAAACACGTTGGTACTTATCTACAACTATATCAAGTTCGTTAAATAACGATGGTTATCAATGTTATCATTGAAAAATTTTTATCACGCTCATCTCACTGTCGTAATTATCGCGATTGACCGTACATGACAAAGGAAATATGCTTTAACGCACTTCGAAAGAGCTTTTTTTCTTTCTTTTTTTTTTTTGCAAACTGTTCACAGGGATCGATATGCAATGTCGACCATGTGTAGGGAGCATTACGGCGATGCGATGTTCGTGTATCCAAGCGAAGCGGAAGAGAGGCACATATATCTGTAAATCGGTTTCGAAGTTGCGAATCGTCAACTATTGTTTCTGTCTGTGACGTAACTTTGTCACAGAGAAAATCAATTAATTCGTGACCCTGTCCACAGCCGGAGTCATTTCCCGCAGTCCCACACGCGAATAAATCTTACAACGATTGATAGTCGATATATATCGCGCATGGTCGATCGAATGACTCGTAGGCAACGTAACCGCGATTATAACGCGATAAATTAACATTGCAATCGATTAACATGTAATGCGAACGACAGATTCTTCTCTGATCAATTTCCTAACCCGACTCGTGTAATAATTATCAATTCATGTTATGAGAATCGACATTACTATCGATTGTTAACGTTGATTATTATCAGTGATGATTCGAAAAAATTCGAACATGAAATGTTCCAATATTTTGCATCAGGCTATTTTTATATTTTTTTTTCATATTCCATTTCAATATTTGGAATATTGAAAGAATCATATATTTTCGAGCTAAGGAAGTCAGGATTATCTGAATAATACGATTATTCGTATATATTTTCAGCTTTGCTTCATAACAATGATGCTGACGAGCAAAGCTTTGTTTGCCGTTTAAAAAACGCTGTGATTTTCTTTCCTGGAAGCAATTGTTCGCCAATCTGATATATATCGCACTCTTGATTCAAATCTCGCAGCTGTTGAACTGTCATCGTTCTCTTTGTTTGTCGACCCTGTTTCTGCCTCACCCGGCAAGACAATCTTTGTAAAACGTGCAAAATTCTTTGAATAATCTCACACTTGTAAATCTTTATCTATCGAGAGCAACGTTAAGAATGTATATTGTATATTCTAATCTTCAGAGAAAATGTATAAGGTTCTGTATTTTTAGTGGAAGCGTTGAATGCGACTTTGGCGGTGACATGCTCATTTTTCAGAATTAAATAATGCCATTTCAAAATTAATTCACGAAGTTGAGCAAAGAAAGAAAGAAAACTTCAGTTGTTAATATTATTAAGAATATTATTGATATTGAAAATTTAAATCCAAATAATCTGAAAAATTCATTTACTGCATAAGATTTTGTTGCTTCTGTTTATAATTATATTAAGAAAAGTAAGGGAATAAAACTTACTTAATAACTTGAAAGTTTCTTCGTAATGATAAAAAAATAATTTTTTTTAAATATATTATATTAATATTCTTTTTTTAAATAAATTATATTAACTTCCTCTCTCTCTCTTTCTTTCTTTCTACTATATATTCATTTTCTTTCTCTTTATTTCTAATCTTTTTATTATCATAAAACACTAATATTTTATTTTCACAAGAGATAAGAGAGCTCAATTTAACATAAAATTAAAACTAAGCTAGAATGAAATAAACAAAAATTAATAAAAATTGCTGTCGACGATGTTATCGAGATCAGAAACTATGTTCAGGCATGTCATTAATTTGTTATCTTTAATTGATACATTTGATCTTTTTGTACATTTTTTCCTCAATTTTATGCAACAACACAAAATTATTATAAAACTCCATTGAATAATAAAACAATGAAATCTCATTGTTCTACATCAACAATAAATCACGCAATATATAATAGCAATGATGCAAACGCAAACAATATTATATATCGATTTATCACAAATCTTTTTCTATCTCTTTGAAGCGGAATTTGTTATCGGTGTTATCGCGATCAGAAACTATGTTTATATAGTTATCCTGTTTTTAATTCGTTGTCCCTAATTGATACATTGTTTTTTTACACATTTTTCTCACTTCATTATGCAACCGACGCTAGAATAATTTTTTTAGAATATTTTTGAATAATCTTTCCCATATTATTAAACCTTGATTACTTTTCTTTGGGTAAATATAAAAGATTTATATAATAATGATTAACAATTTGGAATTATATTTGGATATAAATTATTAATATTATTAATAATTATTATTTAATATTATTAATATTAATATTTATATTATTTATATTATTAATATTATTAATATATTATAGTAAATTACAATTAGATGTATTCTTTATTCTTTGGCTTATTATTTAATAATAAAATCTATGATTATTGCGATCTTAATATTAACATTTCTATATTAAATTATGAATATTACGAATTTTTGTGTTATAAGCGATGAAAAATAAAAATAATTTTAAACTTCGAATTTTGCAATAAAATGGCAAAATTTTATTCTACTTTAAAAATTCCGTTTTTATACATTTTTTATTTAAAATTTATTTACAATTTATTAAGTAACAAACTGTATAATTTAACAATAATTGATTTTGTTTATAATCATATAGATATAGAATTTTTAAAGAAGAAAAATTCGCGCGAAAGATAAGATAAAATCAAAACATTTTTTTATTTTCGCGTTCAAGACATAATGTTTTGAAAAAAACAAAACACAGGAGTGGGAGAAAATCACGGAAGACGAGTAGTAGGGATTTGAAATATATCGAGACACAAGGTCAGTTGTAAACGGACGGACGGAGCGTCGTGTCAAATCAATCAACAGAGAGAATATTAAATTTGTCTGCGAGAAATCAGACTTCCAATAAGAGGTTTGTCAAATTATTTTTATTCTTCGGGTATTAAATTATAATTCCCTATTATAAGGCGCCTTACTCGTTAATATTATCATGCAGCTTTCCTTTAGTAAAGCTTTTGTTGTTGGCCGTATAGATTCTATCTGCTCCAAGAACCCGTATACATTTTCCGGAGTAGCATGAGTAGGTAGGTAGTTGAAGTATACTTCGCGTGTACAATCGAGAGCATTGTGATACCGTCTAATACGTTTACATTCAGCAAATTTCTCTGTGTAATATTTAATAAATATAAATTCTTTCTGCTTATATGCGACTAATAGTATAGCGAAAATCTTATTTTGTGAAAGAACGGAAAGAATCAATGGAATGTATTGTTTGTTTTCATATTCGACGTTCACAGTGTTTTGACAAAAAAGAAAGAAAACACGAGAATGAGAAAAAACAGAATAATAGGAATTTCAGATATTGAGACGGAATTTAATTGTAAACAAGTAACATATCAAATCAGTAAGCAAATTTCGAAAATTTCAAGTTCGCGATGAAAAAGAAACAAGATCTCTGATATGAGAAATTTATTAAATTATTTTATTATATTTTATTATGTTTTATTAAATCTTTGGATACGTTAAATTGTTATTCTTTATTGTAAGGTATCTTGTGTATGTTATTCGCAGGTATTCGTATCTTTTTTTCAGTCAAGCCTATGTTTTTATTGTCTATCGGAATTTTTGCATGTGTACTTGTCTCGTAAATCTACATACATTTTCCGGAGCTGATTCAACAATTAAAGCGGGTCAATCGGGAACATTAATGTCATTCGATATGTTTACACTCAACGATCAGATTTCTCTGTATGTGTAATATTTAAAGAATATATTTTTTTTTCATTTATGCCGTTATTCGATTTATGAGAAAATATATAGAATCATATATTGTGAAGTGTGTGTCTCTTTAAGAATGTAAGCATATTGGATGATATTAAGGGCAAAGCAAAAAGTATCTCTCTATTTTTTCTCCTCGCCTGTTCGTTCAGATATCTGTTTATAACTCTGATTTTTACAATTTACATATTTATTGCTGAACGTAAGAAATTGCAGTAAATAATAATAAAATTAGGTGAAATATTTTCTTTTATAACGAAATTCAGATTTTAAATTTCGAAGGAAAATCTAAAGTATTCTTCGGTCAGCTTGAATTAATCCATAGTAGTCTTACCTAAAATCCAATTCAATTTCACTTAATCTATTAAATTTTATCCAATTGTTTAAAAATATATATCTTTCGATAAACAGATACGATATTACTTTGCATGAAAAGACGAAAATATATTTTATTATGTACATACGCCGCGAGATATATGCTGTGCATTTCTCGATATACAGCTTGCTCGAGATTTGACAGCTGGAAAGTTACGAACAGACGTCTGCCCAAACTTCCACAGTCGTCGCACGACACGTGAACGTGCACATCTGATGTAGTATGACTTAAACTCTGCGATACATGGGAATCGAGAAGATATCGAGACAGCACACGCAATATCATACGTTTTACTATTCTCCCGCATAACGAAAGTTTAACGAGTGCATAAAATCGGTCGTTGATTATGCAAAAACATCGTTCCGGTTGTGTGAACTTGCCCGTAACGGCCGATCCGCGTGGCAATAAAGGGACTGAGATGACATTAAAGAGCGGTAAGTGGTGGCTACATTTCGGTATCTAAGATAACAAGATAGAAACGGCAGAGGTATACGGTAGGCGTTACAGAGAGTCGACTAGGGAGCAATCAATAACTGACCCATATTGTAGTCCTCGTTTTCCCCTCTGCCTTCTCATCTATCTCTTCTTCGCCACCCTTCCTCTGGCCAAAGTCTCTTTCTTCCTCTCTATCTGCTTTCTTTTTCTTTCTCTTTCTCTCTCTCTCGCTCCTTTGCTTTCTCTCCTTTTAACCCTTTTCTCATTCGTTCGTGATTACTGTCGTTTACCAATATCTTTTATCAGCTCGAAGATTTCGTTACACTTGCCGAATCATATCCTATTTTTATCTTTCAAAGATTTGAAGACACTTCTCTTTATTTACAATATGCAAAATATAAATAATTTTAATTGAAAGCTGTGTCGTAATAATAAATCAAGAATAGTCAGTACGCATGGATCATATTTTTTTTACAGACAAAATATCTCAAGAATTTATAATCAATTTTTATTAACGGAAATGTCGGATGAAAATTTCTGTCTCTTGTTTCAATTTCAAAGATTTTAATATTAGATGTCAAGCAACCAAGTTCCAAGGTAAAATGTATTAAATAATAATGAATCAACAATAGTGTTCTTTTCATCCATCCATTTAGATTCAATTCTCGTTCTTCGCATAATAGTTTAATTTATAATTCAAAAACTATATACTGCTGCGACACTCGTATTAAACAAAAATCTATTTCTGTAGAATTCTTTAAAATATTATTATTATAATATTATTATTAAAATGTTAAAATATTAACCATGCATTATATTTTATTCATGTCCTGTATTCTCGTAGAATCAGGTTTCGGCAAATAATGGTTTAATACGCTCGCTTTGCATCATGCATTTAAGGTAAAATTATAAACGCATTATGACGCAAAAATGAATATCACGAGGATATATTCATAATCTCTTTTCGTGACGCTTTTACACGAGCCGTAATCTCACATGCTCTTTTTATATGTACGAGATTGTTGTATAGAGCGTGGTCGCTTTTAAATGAAAGCGAAAGATCCGTATATCGCGCTTAATTCGATCAGATTTCTCCGCCGGTGTGATTTATGCTCACTTCCGTTAGGTTGGCTGGTGATATGCGTTTTTACGCGACATCATTTCGCGATCTAAAAATCACTCCGTGGCCTATTAACCTTTAGCACGCGCGGATTTTCTTGAAAAATGATGTGCCATCATCTTTGCCTCATAAAATATGATATCTTAAAGACAAAGAGGATCGAGTATTGTAATATATTTCCCAGAAATATATTACGATATGAAAATTAAATTTTATTTAAACATGAAAATAATTCTTCGTATGCAATAAAAAATATTTTTTAATAATAATTATAACATTAAAATGATTATTAAATAAATTTCTTAAATTGCTTGAAATTTACGAAATTAATAAATACTCTTGTATGCAATATTTGAAATGTCGATTTCTCTTATAACTCTTGTAAATATAATATTGTTTATACACTTCAATTGTTTTATGTTAAAATAGTTTAATTTACATCCGAATTGATTTTTAAAAATACTTGTTATGTTTCCAGATGAAAAGTCAAAATTGTCAAAATTGTTTCATGATGCTAAATATAATTAATATAAGTCAAGTACCGAAACTGGTTCGATTTGCGAAATAATTGATTTCTAACAAAATATTTCGAGTTACGATTCATTTAATTTAAATAAAAAAATAACGTTCTATATACACGATAATAATCTCGTTACTGTCTGAAAAATGTATTTTACCTTTTTGTTCTCTTTTTTTTATCTCTAAAATGTTGTATTAGAAAAAAACAAAATAATGAAAGAAAAATTAAAGAAACATTAAATTAATAATAGTCTCCAAAAATATAATTTTATATATAATTTTTATAATTATATATAATTTATATAATTTTTATTCTCCAAAATTTTTCCTATTCATGTATATAGAATTCTTAAATTTCCCAACTCGTCCTGGTTTTCGTGATTTTCCAGAGTAGCAACCTTCAGATACATGTTATGTCATGTCGCATTATATCGCTCGACGTGCATTCGATACTGAACGTTTCGATCAGCACGTATCCGTGCCATCAGGGTAACTTTACGTGACAGAGAAACTTCTATACGATGAAAAATAATTATAATAATCGTTTACACACAATCGTATCGAACAAGTACCCTCTTTCTTTTTCTTGCTAATCAGTTTTCTTGCTAATCGGCGACCTAGATCTTCTTGACCATGAATTATCCGCGTCTTGTAAATAGAAAGTTGAAGGTATTTTTTGAGTGGATCTACAAACGGATGTAGTGGAGTATAGAGGATAGAGAGGATGGCCTGAGAGGCCTAAGAGGCGCCAGGGGGTGAACGAAAGTGCTTAGAGAATAGCGGCGACTCATATCTCTGCAATCTCTGTCGAGGTTCGCATCTCGCAGCCCTTGAGGACTCTACAGTATCTAATATCATGCTTTAAATCGCACGTTTCAAACTCGCTCGATTAAGTATGAAATCGTGTGTCGACCGAAAAAATTTATCATAAGCATATTGAGTAAAACGTTAAGGGAATTAGCACGTAAAAAAGTTATTTTTTATGATTGTGAAGCAGACTCTTACATTTATTTACAAACCAATATTTGCAGAAAATAGTAGATAAAAAAAATATGCGTGATACTATGAAGATCATTACATCTTCTCAGCTGTCTTTTCTCTTTCATCTTTTTAAAACTTTTACAAATTTCTTCGCTAAATTAACAGATAATCGAGATCTGAATTTGTTCGAAATATTTTCGCGTACTGATATTGTTATTAATGCAGCTTAACATAGTGCGGCGATCACATTGAAGCTCACTGATTATTATATTATTGTGTTGGTAGGCATTGGACTATTGTCGGGACTGCCGGGCGATCACCATCGCAGACCTATGAACAATAGGGTACATTAACTCTCTTATCTTATTTTTTTGCCTTCATATTTTATTCCTTACGCTCGAATTTTTCTTCTACTTCTATACTATACTACTACTTTTTATCTCTTAGCAGATCATTTAATACATATCAATTCGCCATTGTCACCATTTTACTTATTGTCTCTCTTCTATCTTTTTCTAAGAGTAATATGGCATCTTAAATTTTCATATAATCACGCATGTTTCAACATCTTTCGCTTTTAATTTTTCTGCCCATTGTCATTTCTTTTTTCGACTTCACCAATTTTTTCTTATGACGTTACACGAAACATAGTGCATCATACTACTGGTAGCGTATGACATTATGAGACGCACCTCATATTTTCATTTAGCCCCGTAATGCATGTGCAGCGAAGGTAATATCACTAACGATCAGTAAGATCTCTTCAATTCATTCTATTCTTATTTATCTTTGATTATATTTTTTCTTAAATGTGTGTATGTGTGTGAGTGTGAGCAAAATTGCGAAGGTAAGTTTCAGGATAATTAGTGTTTGTGCGGCTTCTGGCTTTTCCAAATATTTTTCTCTGCTTCTTTTTTTAATCTGAAATATATATATTCTGCAGCTAACAAATTTAATAATATAAAAAATAAATGTCTCGCAAAAAATATCCTTGCGAGCACGTACAATCTCATTCTTCAAACTGTGATCTGAAAAATGCTCTTGGAAATAATAATCGACTACTTCAGAAATATAAGTACGTGTGACGTATGAAAGTAGCACGAACAAACGAGTAATTTATGTCGGTGCGTTTTCTGAATGAAAAATTAAAGTACTTAGACGGTTGTGATGCTCTTGAGATTTATATCCGAACTTGCATTTGCATATTAATGCGAGTAAAAGCACTGTACTTAACTCGAGCCACTATTAGTGCACTCTCGGCAATGCAATATCTTTCCACGACAAACAACATATTTTCATACAATATACCAGAAGCTTAATAATGATATATGTTACTAATATATCGCTAATTTTAAAGATTGGTAATATTAATAATAAATAACTGATAATATTAATAATAAATAAATAATATTAATAATAAATAACATGAAAACAACACATTTAAAATGTATAATTTTATCATTTTCTCGTTTTTTTATATAAGAGAATTATCTTTAGTTCTTTTATTATTCTAATATTATTATAAAAAGAATGTTTATTCTCTATATATATTTCTTATAATAGAGATTTATTATATAATATCTATAATAATAATAAAAAATTAATTTTCATAAAATTCTTTATTTTTAAATTCATATATTACAAACTTTTTTAATCAATCATAAAATTACTAATGCTAAATTACTAATGCTGTGATGGATCTTGATTCCAGAAATATCAGATCAAAATACAAAATACAATGTAAATTTATTTAGATTCTTTAATTAAAATGAAAGTATTAATCTTAAAAAAATCAAAAGAGAAGTATATATTTTGTTAATTTTAAAGATTATAATCGAAATTTTATTACTTACTTTCAAATATTTATCTAATAATAAATCTAAAGAATCCAACTTCAACAATACAATAAATTAAATAAAAATATTGCAAGTTAATAAAATCCAAAGTTGTAATGTGACGGATAACATATGATGATCATTAGAATTCAAATGACTAGAAAGTCAATTGTTATTATACATTTCTTTCTTTCTTATTCATTGCTTTTCCGTAACATTTCTCACTGAAGAGTTGAAAAAATCTATTCCATTCAGAGATGTTCGTCTTATGAATTACCCGATCATTTTTTTTATGCCGAGCAATGCTGGCAAAAATAAATGAGTCACTTACAATCTTCCTCTCTCTTGCAATCTTCCGTATTTTTACTTTATTTTTTAACTTTAGTTATTTAATGCGCATAATTAATAAAAACGCGATTAACACGAATAAATTGTATGAAATGATTATAAAATAATAATATCTAAAATCTTGCTCGAGTGTTTCTGTTTACATTTTTGTGTAAAGAAATATACCTAATATAAAATTTATTTAATTAAATAAAATATAATTAATTTTTCAAACAAAATTTCAGATATTATTATTTTATAATCATTTCATACACTTTATTTGTTAATCGTGTCTTTACTAATTAAATGTATAAACAGATAATTATATTTATTTATACTATTTCTTTTCACTCAAAGACCTACGAAGATATAAGTTTTCACGTTTCAGTTCCGATATTTCAAAAAGATATTTTTAGAAATATTTTTGTACAAAAATTAATCCTTTTTTTATTTTAATTTAAAATCCTGTTGAAGTATGAATATTACTTATAAAAATTTCTTATATCATTAAAATATCATTAAAATAATATAATATTGTATATAATATTATATCTTGCTTTTTGCAAATTTGAGATTCTACAGCAAATAACTCTTATTTACAAATATATATTTTATAATATATATTTATTATTATAATATATATTTTTGTAATTATCTTTATATTGTTAGCAAATAAAAAATCAATAAAAAAAGCAGTTGTAAATCATTAAATTTTTTTTCTATTAAAACTTTTTTTCTCAGACATTTTTTAACATTTTAATTAGTAACATTTAATGAATAAGCAAAAATATTTATCATACAAACATGTTGTCATTGGAGTTTATACAATTTAAAAGCATGACGAGAGATTAAAAAATACGTTTGTACGCTTTATAGCTTCAATGCAATGCACAACAGGCATACGGCCTTTGTTTATGCGGAAACGCGTATAAAACTCGTCATCAGTGAATTCCTTTCTGCACGGTCAGACTGTGACGGCCGGAGGCAATCTGTGCATTTGTTCTCCGTTAAGGGTCGAGAACAAGGCCGATCCAATGTTATTCTTTGTATCGTACAATAACGATGATTAACTTCGTTGCATCAAGTTTCATCGAGTTGAAATTAGACGCACATACTCCTGATATATTCGACAAACGCGCTCATAATTCGAAGTGAACAACATTCGACAAACGAAGCTAATTTTAATAGCAGACTGAAATACAGTAGGTATTCAATCCAATCCGCGAATATTTATTTTAAACGCGTGCAACACACATGCAATTCCTATTATAACTTTTATTAGACTCGAAATAGAGATGCAGATAATAAAAAACAATCAACATGCATAATGAGAGATTCGAGAAAACAAATAAAGAAATAATAAAAAATTATTTGTCTTAAATATAATAATAATAAAGTATAATAATAATAAAAAAGTATAATAAAGTATAATAATAATAAAGTATAATAATCCAAAATATTAAAAAAATCTTTCATGTTTATATAGCCATTTTTTTATATTATATGTTACGTTTTGTGAATAACTTACGTAATTAAAATGTAACACAAATACATTAATAATAAATCAACATACATAATTCTGAGATAGTTATTAAAAAATAATAAAAACATGTTTTTAAAAATATTTGTCTCAATGGTTTTATTATGAAAACAAAATTTGAGCATATTTGTCAACCATGAATAATGATCATTAATATAATGAACATGATTTATATCAGACCGCATATTGTACGAGCAGTCTTATTTAGTGCTAATTCAGTAAAGCTATCTGTGAAAATGTATAGTTTGCATTGAGTTATTTTCAGTGTAGTGTGTTGGAGAAGCGGAAATACTTGCGGGAAAAACACTTTTGAGAAAAATTGAAAGACTCGCGATTAAACATAGCGCATAAGCAGTCGAGAAAAGTGTCACCTCATTATGGTGCACTCACATTAGAGTTGTACTTATTCTGCAACGACGATACATTTCTGTTGCAATTTAAAATATATGGCAAGTTAGATACAGATTATAACATAGCATAGAAATCTATTGATACCGATTTATATCATTCATGGTAATACAACAGTGATAAGTAATAAGTATGTTAAATTGAGTTTGATTAGCTTGATGAATTAATTTCGAAATATCTTATTATTCATTTCTTATCAGAAAAATATATATATACGTATATAAAAAACTCTTATATCTTCATCTAAAGGAATATATTCGCATTTATTAAATTTATTAGTATTTTTATGCACAATAGAAAAGTATCATTTTCTGTTACATTTCATTTCTTTCGCATAAATGCATCTTTAATTATTATTGTTGCATCACGTTAAACATATATTAAATTCGTTATCATCTATAAAAATTTTACGATTATTTCGATTACCATGCGGTGATTTATTGTAGAATGACAAAATCTTTAACACAAACATCAATCTCTCATCAAGTCGCCTTTTAAAAGACGCCTCGAGAGTATCTTTAATCTCGCCAAATCAACCGTGCGTTAATTTATAAAAAGCACTTGGACCGACAGACATTTTCCAAGATAACAATTACCGAGCCTCATGTCGACATGAAAGAACGCGAGATCGAACCCGCCCTAATTGTGGATTCACCCTTAACGTTCGAGTTGATTGCTGGCTGTGGTAGCAGCGCGGGCGGGCTAACGTGGGGAGGACAATGGAAATTGCGAGGTTGAAGCAGCGGCAGTGTAAAGACACTCTTTTGCTCCTTTCGGCTTTAAATTGCTCGCGGTGCGCTCGACCGGTCGTGCGCGAATAGTCGGGATGGTCTTTTCGAGCCGCGTATGAAAGCTCTCGTAGAGATTCTGTCTCTCTCATTCTCTCCCTCTCTCTCTCTCTCTCTCTCTCTCTCTTCCTCCCTCTCTCTCTCTCTCTCTCTCTCTCTCGAGTCAGTTCGACGATAACAGGCTGTGTTATTCACGTACACATGTGCATATGCAGCTACACTTGGTACATGCACACGGGAATCGCGATAGCATCCGGACGTTTGCCAACGTATGATGTATGATGTTGAATCGCTCTAGCGTTTCGAGCACGAGAAAAGACCCGTACAGGGAATAACCGCGGCACATTCGCGCATATTTAAAACATAGAAACATCGTGATAAAATACGCGATTAGCAGAGAGAGAGAGATTCTCTGAGACATGGGGAAAAGCGCTCGAAATTACAAGTCGTGGATTAAACGCAATTATCGATCGAATGCCTGGTATTAACGCGAGATCAACTAGGCGATTTAAATACGCGATGCTCGAAAAGAATGTTGTGAGTTGAATTTTTGTTTAAAAAAATAAAATATAAAAAATATGGATTAAGCATTCCTACTTTGTACTTTTTGACTTCACTATCGAAGAGAATCATTCGGTGTATTGCATATATAAAGTGCTTTTCAAAATTTTTAAATATTAACATTTTTGCTGATTATATATATATATATATATATATATATATATATATATATATATATTACGGTTAGTTACATGCTCTCTTTTCATTCTGTTCATATAGATGAACTTTTTAATTGCGGAAATCGTGAAACTACGAAAAATCGTGAAATGTGTGAGAACTTGTGGAAATTTGTTAATTTTTCATTAATTTTATTATTTACACACTCTCACTATTCACATCGACTGTATCTTTATTCTTTTTACATAATACATGTTTTTTATTTTAAATCATTTTTTTTCTTTTCTACGAATACTTTTATAATGATGATGCAATTATGTAATAAAATGTTTTCTATATTCTATAAAAAAATCTAGATGATATTTTTTATAAAAATTCATTATCACTACAAAAGTCATAATTAAGTAAAAAAAAAAAAAAAGATAAAGAAGTGTATCATTAATTTATTTCAATTATAATAGATATATTTTTTGTATAAACATAAATAATCTTTATTCTAATTTCTAATAAATATAAAATAAATGTTTAAATCGCGCATTCAGATTGCATTTTAATAGTGCTAATCGATAATCGTGAATTAAAATTACAATTAAAATGTGATCAATCATCATGCATAAATTCATGCTTTCCTATATAAGTTATAATTGTGTGTAAAGAAATGATATTAATAAATATTTATCATAATATCTTAATGTCTTAATATCACGCAATAAAATGTATTAAAGAGAAGCACGAACGTATTCTATTTATGTTGTAAAAATATCGTTATTTCTATGCGTATTACGCAATCAAATTAAAAATCAATAATTATTCTTAAAAATTAATAATTAATTTTTATCTTGTTTTATATTTAACTTCTTATCATAAAAATAAACTGCGAAAAATATCAATAACTTTTTTTTAGAAACTTTTAATATAGTACAACTTCATCCTTATTATTGAGATTAAAATGACAATCATAATTAAGCCGTGCAAATTTAATGACAGCAGTTGAAGATTAATTGCACTATCGAGAGTACAATGTTCCGTACATGAGCATTGACGTTTAGCATAATATCAATAGTCGTGTTTTCATTTTATCAGGCAGATAGTTATGACAATGTGATAGTAGAAGGACACGAACTGAATTACCTATATAATTCTTGATTATGTAAATGAGATATTCCCGATGGGAAGTAACATATATGGATTAGTTGCCACGTTAGAAGATCCGTATCAAACAGAAATATATTATGACTTCTGTTATTTTTACTATGATTCCCAATGGAAAATAGGCACGGACAAATGTATGCCTTAAGATATTGATTCTGAAAAAGTTGTCCTATTTTTGGCGTCAGGTCTCCCAGGTCCGCTGAAAACCTGCCGCCGATTTCTTCATGAAGTTATTTAGTATAATTTGTAGACCGCATCGTGCAATATTATATGGCATAAGAAATTCCGCAATGACTGCATTGCATGAACAGACACGCAAAGATCGGCGTATCTAAAGCTTCTTATTGACTTATGTTCTATATTTTCATATTAATCCGTTTATTTTACTTTATCATAATTATCTTTCCTGAATTAATTTATTTAATTAATCTATTATATTGAAAAAAGTAACGTTTAAAACATAACAACTTTTCATCTACTTTTAATAATATAATAATCTTCACATAAACAACTCTCAAAATTACTTCACGTAAAAAGAATTTAGGAATAGAATGTTACATGTAAATAAAACTAGCAGATTTATCAGAAGTCAATATTTAAATAAATATTATATTATCATAAATTATAGTAAAAGATAAATTTTTCTATTAGAAAGCGTTTGAAGAATAATACTCGTGTGAAATCAATTTTAATCATTACATATTCATCATTAAACCTACCATAAAATCTAAATCTCAACAGTTAATTAAAAATTTTACGAAGATTAAAATTTCCATTCTAATATCGAAACTTAGGCAAATTTGTTCTTTTATAAAAAAAATCAATACGTGCTGAAAGTGTTACAAGCTTTTTAAGTATTTGCACGCCAAGCAGACGTATGTGTGTGTGTGTGTGTGTATGTGTGTATTATATATATTTTAAATAGCTACAGCGAATAAAAGAAGAAAAGAGGAAAGAGAGAGAGGGAGAACAGGAGCGAGAGAAAAGTTGAGAAAGTAAAAAATTTCATCGTAAATATATTCCTAAGCTGCCGGATACATACACTGTTCGCAGCAGCTCGCAGTAGCTGCAGACGACGTTCGTACAAAGTAGTAACGTCGTTCGATAACACCTTCTTTCTGCGAGCTTTCAGTTAAAAGATAAGAATCTCGGATTCGAGGCCAAGCGAGCGCACACTCCTCGGGGGCATTCTTTGGCCATCGGCAAATTTCGAAAGGGCGCTCGACCTCGCAAGATGGCAGAGGATGGTCGGCGGTGGAGAGGGGAGGATAGGGGGGGGGGAAGATGGTTGTATCAGAAATCACGATGGAACGAGAGGGTGGCTGACGGTGCCCTCATCCTTCCCGTTCCCCCTTTTCTTCGAGCACATACACGCGCGAACGGATCCGGATGAATTGGAGCGACACCACAGCCAACAAAGGACGCCAAATATCCCGGATGTATCTCGCGCGTATTGTATAAGCGCGGGGCGCTTTTTTCTCTTCCTCCAATATAGCCAGCGTCTCTCCTTCACACGACCGGCTGAAAGGGGGAGTGCTCGATACGTTGCGGAAGGTCAAGCGCCCTCCGCACCAGACAATGACAAGCACTTCGGGTTTCACGTATAGGCACGTCGAGCACGTGTGTGGGAGAGACGAAAAGGGAACGATGGGGGAGGGCGGGAGGCCTCGAGGATGGGTATACCGTGTGTGCAAGAGCGGTGCTGTATCACTACGATGTATCCTGTAGGTCACACCGGCGTTTCGTATCGACCGACCGCGTGTGTATGTTACCTGCCAGCGTTGCCACCGACAGCCGAAATATTGCAGCGATTGAGCCGCGCGGAATCTTGGCCGCGATACCTTTCTCGGCGTGAATGCGTGGGCGGATCTTTCGTGAGTGACGTTAGGGATGTTAGGAAATGGGGGTGACTCCTGCTGCTACGTGACTCTGCAATTTTGCGCGATATGATTTGACAGCCTGCCTGTAAACGTGAGTCTCATGTTCCATTATGCCATTTGCGAAAATTCGCGAGTATATGTAACAATAGCGACAAACGAGTGGCCTTTAAGAACGGAAGAATTCTGTCAATATTGATTAATTTAAATCACTCTCAACGCTCAATTGTTTTCGTTCTGGAAACAGAATGCACCTTATTGGGCAATTCGTTGAAGTTAATGGACATTTTGGAGAGATTGGCTTCCAATATCCATTAAATCCGAATCGACTTATATAACTCGTAATAAATTATCTCTTAGCTCTTAGGAAATTATCTTATTTCGTGTTTTTCCTGTAATGTAAGTATTCAAATAATTAAGATATTAAATATTCTGCTTCGAGTCCTGAGAAATTTAATCAATTACCTGAATATCGCGTAAAAATTGTGAATTTTTTAGGACATGTGGTTTTATGAAAAGCGGACTTGATAAAAATTAAGATTAAAAGTCGCGATTTCATTTTTGCATAAAGAACGATTTTTAAAACGATATGAATCGTTCGTAGCATCTCATTTTCTCGGATGCAGACGAAAGGGAATAAAATATTTAAAGAACGTTACGTCATTGTGATCTCTTGTACCCGTTTCTACAGTCAAGCGAGAATAACGCGGGATTTAATTTCACTACCAGTCAATCTATTTTATCTCTGACGTTTGTTTAGAACACACGTGCTTCATTGTGCGCGATTCCACTGAATCGAGGACTTATGCAATCTAATCGCGATGCGCTGCATCAAATGTGTGGTAGCTAATCGAGGGACATGCGTTTTCAGTAAAAATGCATATTATTATGAGGAAACAAAAGTATGATTCCACTTAGAAAGATTTTTCAATCGATTCCAAGTCTCTTCTCAGCAAAATATCATATTTTATACTTAAACAAGATTGTTTCATCAAGTAAAATTTTATTAATTAGAAAGCTTGTATCAAATCTCCATTTCTTTTGATCAAGTAGACTAATTAAAAAAATTAATCATCCAGATTTAATATAGAATATTAAAAATTTGCCATAAAAGTAATGTCTCTGATTAACTTTACTATAGAGAAATCGATTTCAAGTTCTCTAAAATAAAATAATATTTTCAATATTGCTTTAAATTGATTAATGCAATTATATATCATATGCATTCCATTTTTTTTTTCTCGCAATCACGTACAATTCATTTGCTCGTTCGTCGCTCAATAATCCTAAATTCTTTATAAATAATTTAGTCGATGAATTTAATACCTATATATCTCTTTCTCTGTTTTTCCTTTTACTATCTTCTCTTTCTGCCTCTAACTCTCACGCTCTGATATTTCCTAGTATGATGCATGAATCCACATATTTTAAATTTTCATCTACATATCTCGGAATACATAACATTGTTTCGTTGCCAGCTCGGATATTTATTAGTGCTTATTCCGATATTGTACTCTCATTTCTATTCCGTCATTATTATAGCGCAAGTTACTTATTATTAAGAATTACGACGAGACTGAGAGTTAAAAAGCGACAGCAAAAAATCAGGAATCTCTACGAAATATATGCACAAGAATTGCATTTGGAATTATAATTCTAATCTTTCTTTTTGTTTTTTTCTTACGTAGTTGCCATGGAATCGAGAACCGGCATGTCGCGAAGCACGAAAAACGTCCATCGCAGAAGCTCGAGACATCCTGGCCGTTTTCCTTGTAAGTCCATTTTCAATTTTGTTTGATTGCGAATCTATATATCTATATCTTTAGGAGTTTTCGATCGTGCGATTCCGCTCCGGAAATACGTAGAAACGAATGTGCTATTCTGCTACCTTCGTTTCTACCTTAGGTCGACCATACGTAACTTGCTTTATCGATATCCCGCCGTTTATTTTGTTGATTGTAAGAATATGAGTCGTATTTTCTACAATTTCCTTTTTCCACGGTTTCGCTTAAATCATATTAATTCGGATAATTGAAATTATTGGTTCAAATGAAATAACCGAACAAATTTTCAATAATGAAATTGATGGCTATATTATAAAATCGCTAAAGACTATTCATATTTGATAATCATTGTAAAGTTATTAAAATTATTAATTAAAAATTTATTTCATTTTATTATATTTGCCCAAAAATTTTAATTAATTATCTAGTTTCGTTAATTTTTATAATTTATCAAGAATATCTCTCATAAATACAGATACAAAATTATTTTATTCGTGACATTACTGTTAAATTCTTGTATTTTAAAAAACTCATACTCATTTAAATAATAGTAACCAGGCACTTATATTTAAATTCTTAAGATTGTACTTCAATCAGGTTAAAAGTAAAAGCTCGGCTGTTAAATCATAATGCAATTTCTAAAGTTTTCAACAAGATTCTCCAAATTTTTAATGAGAATTTTGAGGACAATAATAGATTTTCTCTCGCACATATGAGAATCGTTGAAGCATTCATTCGCGTGGAGTGACGTCAATGTTGCGAAAAAAAGCTCATTATTTTAACAGATAAAAAGCGGGGAACACTTAGGAATTGATCCGAACCGACAAAGCTACCGTAACTTATGACTTGATATCCTCCTTACACAACTTTGCGTTGGCGCCATTTTTACGATCAATAATCTCCCGCCTTTCGGTACGGCTAGATGGCACGTTCTACCCGGGCATGATCTTGTTCTAAAACTTGCTACATGTACCGTGTGATAGCGCCACATCGAGCTTTCTAACTTTAGGAAACGAATTTATTAATTTTTTATTTAATATGTCGCAATTTATTGATATTTCACTAATAATTAAAATAATTATTTGGTCTTAAGGTGCGTTAAACATATGATAGAATATGCGTAAAAAAATTCATATAAAACAAAATACAAAATATAAGAATTAAATATAAATACGATAACATGAAATGCAACAAAATAATATATAAATCCATACAACTACATGAACACTTACGAAAAACGCCATAATTATTTTTATAAACGCGGTACTTTTCAACATTTTTTTTGAAAATAATAATGTTAAAATATTTTTTAATGAGAATTAAAAATAATGAGAAATAATAGAAATTTTATTTTACACACACATTGCCTAATGCAATGTAATACGTTTGTTTATTACATTATGCGGTATAAGTTGTTAACACATAAATTTTGAATACGTTCTCACTCGCTGAAATAATTTACACCTCAATAACCGATATTTCGTAGTTGTATCATCGTAATAAATTCTTGCTTATTGCCTGAAGCTGATACGTATATATTGCACAAAGCGGATAGATATTTGCTCGTAAAGTGCGTGATGTAATTGTGAGAAATGGTCGTAATACTAACTGCAAATTAAAAACAACGTATTTCACATGCATCAAAACAATCAAGGTATGAGAAGTATGAAGGAATTAATAATCATCACACGGTATTAAAGTCACAGGTTCATTCATTCAAGAGAAAATTAGCGATTAGCAGTATCTCGCAATATTCAGATTTTTTTAATATTTCTAATATTTTTCCACAGATTTCTTAATTCCTGCTTCACTATTGAGCAGTAATTATTTTCTCAAGATCTTTTCTTACGTGTAAAAAAATTTGTATGTGATTTATTATTTTTATTTTATAACGATCTCTATAAATCTTTGATAATATGGAACAAAATTGCCGATTATATGAGATATTTCTTCGCTATTAACGTCAAAAGCTGTTCATATTACGCGAACAATTAAAAGACGCGAATAATGGATATTGCGAATTTTGCGTTGCAACGGAAAGGTAATATAATGGTCAGGAATGAAAATATATAAAGTAGTCAAAGGGCAGTTCGGACCACGCGGTCGCGTGGGAAGCTGCGTTACGACGATTCGCGTAATTATTTTATTTTAACATCGACCTCTCAACTCAAACACTTCGTTTTTACAAGCGTCACACGCTTTTGTCCGAATTGTTCGTCTCTATTTCCTTTTAGCGTTCCTTTAATTTCATGTTTTACACGCTGCACGTGCATTAGCAATTAAGGATCGACGATTGCGATGCGCGATTAAATTGCGTTTTGTTTGCACCCCCCCTCTCTCTCTTTTTCTCTCGCTCTCTCTCTCTCTCTTTCTCTTTCTGTCTTTCCCTTCTCCCCCTTTTCCATCACATCATGTTTAATTACACGTGCTTTTTGAACACGATAATGTCCAACGGCCGTGTTGGCGCGAACAAGAAGTAAGTCAAGGATCAATCCGCGCACCAGTCGGACGAATTTCGGTAGTCCTCGAGTTATCGTGGGCGCGCCCGACCTTAACACTGATTGGTCGATATCCCGAAATAGCCGCTGGGAAGATCTGATAACGTAGCCCCCATATACAGGGTGTCTCGGCAGGTTCTTTGATCAGTTTGGAATTAATTTTTCACATGAATGTCAAGGCACCAATAATCCTAAATGTCGAGCGTTTGAAGATGAAGAGATTCCCGTGAACTTTACTCTTGAAATGTAATAATTAAATAACCCTTTTCTCGCTTAAATATAACTTTACTTTATCTGAATTCTTAGTGCTTATTTTTAAGTAACTTTTAATTCGAATTTTATCGATTAAGTTGGATATCTATAATGACAAAGTGAAAAAGTTGTAACAAACAATATTCGTGATAAAAAATTTGCTTAAAAATACGATTTCTCAAAGAATTCATCGTCGAAGTTGAAATCTAATTTTAAATACACGCTAAGAAATTCTAGAAATGTTCTCTGCGAAAATGTAAATCCGATTTGTCTGTTATTTTACACTTTACGTAAAGATTCATATAAAAACAACTTGAACATTTTTTACGCATTATAGTTTAATAAAATTCTAACTTCTATTTTAACACGGGCAATGTGCTAAAAGAACTCTAGTTTATATAGCTATCCATCAATCGTCCGGAATGATAAATATTTCGCAATGCCTCTCGGCTTCATTTCATCAACGAAATTCGAATACTGACGTCATCAGATGTTCAGTCGTCCAAATTTACTCGTAGCAAGCAAATTCAGAAGCGCCAAATCGAAAGATACATTTTGCGAATATCATTATCAAAAAAGTTCGATCTATTCAGAACATGCGGATCTCTTTCAAATCATTTATGCTATTTTTTCGAATAGGAAATAATGC
Organism: Camponotus floridanus; assembly: GCF_003227725.1. Lineage (NCBI taxonomy): Eukaryota > Metazoa > Arthropoda > Insecta > Hymenoptera > Formicidae > Camponotus > Camponotus floridanus. The sequence goes on from NW_020229214.1 coordinate 4,057,945, forward strand.
TAAGATTACTCGGATAAACTCGGCTCACATTTCTAAGCAATATGCAATTCGCGCTATTTTTACGGGATGAGAAAATCGGTTGCAGGTGATATCCGGTGACGATGCACCGATGCGTCCCAGGGCGACAGGGTGTCTAGCAAACCTGCGCCGGAGTCGGAGAAATGTCGGTGAAAATTCGCGTATATGTGATTTTTCCGACGTGTCTCAGGGGCGTACGAGTGCTCGTTATCGAGAGCGAGAATGCGCGATAAATTCAGACAAGAATACCGAATGCATAGAGATGCCTCGCAAGAACTGCATCCGCACAATGGGAAAGGTGAGGCCGCTTTTGTGCACGCAAATCGATTGTCGGTAGATTGTATCGGAATTGCTCGGACGTTTACTTTGCACGCAACATATGCCTCGTTTTCTTTTCCCGCTTGGAAAAACATAAAACAGAAAAACGTTGATAGATATGAATATAGAACGGATAGTAATCCAATGAAATATATTCGTACAATCGTTAACGACATGTTGGATGAAAATTAATACCGAAAATCGATAACCCCACGTCTCTATATATATTGAAAGATTAATAAGATAACTGTCAGATTATATTGTAATAATTAATAAATGTATCTTTTTTTAATTAAACATGACTAAAGCGATATTTTGATGGAAATATTTCCACCGAGATGAAAATATTTTTTAACAGCTCGCGTTAACTATTTAGCATTCTATTATTTGCGTGAAACTTTAAGTACGCCGACTTGAAGTACACGCTGCATGCGAGGCAGAGATTACAATAAGACGACGTTGACATGCAACAATGCCACATGATGCATAAAGCGTGACCATATGTTTGACAAGGAAGCAAAACAAGCTTCCGTGCGATCAAAAGCCAATCAGTCACGTGTGAGAAAAACATCTGATAACGAGCCGCGTGTCGCGCGAGATCGGTTGGACTCTCGATAAAGACGTTATCGATGGGGATAGGTAGTTCGTTCCGATCCTCCCACTCAATAAGGGTTTATTTTCACGACAGCCATTTTTTTCTTCTTCATCCGTAAATGGACACAAAGGGTTATATATAATATAGATCGTGGAAAGAGAGAACGTGGAGGTTGGATGCGCGCGACGGGGGAGTCGGTAGCGAGGGTTGAACGGGGACGGAGTTTGCGCGATAATGCAAGCCATTCGATAACGAAGGGAGGCGCGGAGGAGAGCGACGAGCTCTTGACGAGCGCGTGTATACCTTCGCGTGTATACATCAGGGGATTCGACAAAGGTTAGCGGGAGGAAAACGCGTGTACGGTGGACCAGGACGTCCTTCCAAGAAGGGACACGATGGTACCGTCCTGAAAGGGACGAAGATTCGGGAGTGATCAATTCGTATAACGCAAACGAGCTCGATCTGAAAAACGGTGAGCTTTGTGAGCCAGCGAGAGAATCGTAAGAATCTCTTGGTAAGCAAGAGAGACTTATTGTATTGTCTGCAGAAAGGACTGCGAGAGAGAGCCTTAGTATCGTCGTCGAGGGGATTGCGAGGGTCTCGAGCTTTTATCGTTCACAGAGAGAGTCTCAGAGGTATATAAGCTAACCGTACCGTCCATTTTTGAAGCATTCGTAAGAACGACGATAATAGAAGAATCACGTTTTAACCAGGGATTTTGCGATCGTACGATAACACGAGTACGAGAGCGGATGCTAAATGTACCGGGAGACGAATTTCCTCGTATCGTTCGTCAGCAGGGGATGACGATAATTTTACGGGCGCCAGTATCGTAAGACGAGTATAATGGTCTACATGTAAATCTACACGCCGAACAGGGAGTCGCAAAGGGAGCCAAGGATATGCACGGCGCGGGCAAGGTAATGCGGATGAACGACAGTGTCCTCTGCTGAATCTGCGCGGTATCTCCCCTGTAACATGAGATGGAGGACTTGTGAGAGGTGCGGCGAGATCCGATTTCGCCGTTCGATCGTTCAGCCCTACGTCGTTCGGTCAAGGAGACCCTCGGCATCGGCGTCGACGCCGACGTCGACGTTGGCGTTGGCGTTGGCGATTCCGAGGTCAGACGCGTCATCGATCCGGAAGAGGAGGCTGACCGATCGTCGGTACCGACAGACTGGCGACCACCCCGGAACACCGGGGGGTGTAGGGCGTCGCGATCGATTCGCGAGGGAGCACGACCTTCGGGAGTCACGTGCGTCGTACCGACCGAAAGTCGATGATACGAACGGCCGCCGCGTACGTGAGGGATTCGGGGCTTAAGGGAAAACCCGCGTCGGGATATTCGCGAGGCGAAGGAAGCGGAAAGAGGCTTGTCCTTGATCCGCTGCGCGATGCCCGGGGGTTACATCTATTTCCGACCGTCCGAGAATAATCCCGGCTGCGACTCGCTCCCGCGTTTCTCGAGTCGGCACGAGCCGCGGTTCCGGTACCACCCTGTAGAACGCGCGAGTGCTCGTCGACGGGGGATCCAGGATCGCGAAGGGCCTAGCTATATGCCGCGCTAGTGACTGGTACTGCCGAACGTACATGAGGTTCGGAGGGCCGTCGAGCGACGGCAGTCAATGACGCTGGCGTTTCTAATTTTACCGCGATGTAACGTCGCGCGCCGATGGCGATCGCACGAGCGAGGACTCGCGCTTTCTGCTCGATTCGTCGTTGCTCGCGTCGGCCGATCGATACGTCGTCGCCCGACGTAGAAAATCCCGCCCCCCCGAAACGCGTCGACGGCAGCGACGGCCACTCGACGTAATAAGGACAGTTTATACGTCCGTGTATAAAGCACAGCCCCGCTACGACATGTGGCACACCGGGTATATTGTCTGCTGACTACAGCGACGCGTCGCCCACGCAAACGGAATCCTTTTCACTCTAAATCGAGCTCCTCGATTTTATGCTAATTGAGCGGGACGGATTGTGCGCGGGCGATATAGAGGTTTTAATCGACTCCCGAGCGGACTTTTCTGCGGGGATATTTTGTATTCAGAGCCAGATCGGGTGATAGAGAGTGGATAGAGACGTGACGTATGAAACCGAGACTTTAATGCACGCAATTACGAAGTATTAGCATTGATCGCTATCGCGAGAGCTCCGAGAAGTTGCGCGAGATTATTATTATGCATTCCAATTCGTCGTTTGAAAAATTTCCTTCGCCTTATCTCCTACCTATTATATAGCGTTAACAAAGAAAGTAACGTCGGAAGGAATAGAAATTAAACGGACGAAAAAGTCTGACGGCAATACGATCGATCAAATACAACGGAAATAGCATCGAAAGTCGTTCATCCTTAGAGTTGTAATAAGGATTATAAGATTGCAAAGGATATGAACGCGCCTCATCCAAGGACAAGCAAGAAGAGAAAAATCTCAGAGCGATATACGATCATCGAAGGATATCAAGAAACACGGTATCGACAGCCGTTCATTTTTGCAATTCTTTTTAAGCGAGAAAGTGAAATGTACGAATCTCTCGAAAGAAGATGAGAAACCGATAATCGAGTGAAGATACAACGAAATATACTTTCGATAAAAAAAGCGATCCGATATCGGATCGCTCTCGAAAGCGAGAGTCTTCCGAGGTATCCTGCGCGAAGGCACGAACGACCTGAACGTTATCCACGCGCCGTTCGCCAAATCCTTACGAGCCCGACAAGAGTACGAGTCTCTCGCGTTCGATGCGCATGTCCAGTGCCTTGACTACCGGGACGCCTATACCTTCATCGGCGTCGCGAAGCACTCGGGAAAGCGACACACATATCAAAGTTTTGCCGCGTGTTCACGGTAAAGTCGCCGTGCGCGCCTCCGCCGAAGATATCGCTTGCGGAAAGAGAGAGCTCGGGGAAATCGAGTGTACGGAAAATAGAAGAAAGACCGAGGCTGGGAAGTGCGCGAGAGGAAGAACCGGGGGATCCATCTTCGCGCGAGGAAACGAAAGGGATTCGCGCGCGCGATTCCTACGGCGTCGAAAAATGGAGAACGCTTGAATCGCGCGGCTCTTTTTTTTTTATTATATAACATAAACGAAGGAATCGGCTGTGCTGCGCTATTTCATCGCAGAGCTTAATGCACGCGCGAGCGCGCTTCGTCGAATTTTTATTATCGCTCGAAATTGGCTGTGCTGTTACCTGACGAGAGCTTAACCCACACTTAGGCTGTTTACCGTTTAGTGTTCGTTCGTAGGAGCGTCGCCCGTTGCGGGAGGTTCCGCCTGAGAGAAAGGGCAGAAAAAAGAGAAGGAGAAGATCAAAGCGCGACATCTCGATATTTTTGCTACGTTTTATGTAATCCGCCTGTTTACGGCGACTGTCCGTCGCGAATAGACCGAATCAATCACCGGGTTCCGCGCAATCGGACTGCAATTAGCGAATTCCCGCCCGTCCTCCCCCGTCCGATCATCGACTGCCTGCTTTTGGAAATTTACGCGCTCGCTCGCGCAACTTGGTTCCATAAATCGTCGAGCAACGAAACTCGCGTTCCTGCCACGCTACATTGTGGGATCGATCGCCGTACACCGGAAACGGACAATCTCTCGTCGCCGCGATCGATTGCCTGTTTGTCTTCAGGCTCCGCGGAGGAGAGAGAGAGAGCATCGTCGTGAGAAAACAACTGTAAATCTCGCCCGCGAGATTGGGGCAAAGCTTCAGCACGAAATCGAGACAGTATTCGTTTCTCGATAGTAATTGTTTCTCGCCTGCGCAAATACATAAATTTGTAAGAACGTCTCGAACGTGTAGAATGTCTTTGCTTGCTACTTGGTACGGAAGCTCATAGAGAACGATAGTACGATGTAACCAGATGGAGGCTCAATGTTCCTCGGCGAAATTAACGCAATCGCCGCAATCGTTATTCACGCTCAAAGTTATTTAGTCTGTCGATACACGCCGCTCGCAGAGACCGTTTGATCATGTCGTTTCGTAATATCCTGCGAAAGTGCATCGAGAAAACGCGCCGTATGATCATTCACGCGCTCAAGAGATGAACGGCCGTCGTTCACGGATGACAATCGAGATTGTTATTGCGGATCGTCGCGAGAGCGGAATATCGGCGCGCGCGTTTAAGCGATGTCGAAGCTGATTCGACGCTTCCGGACGTCGGCTGCGGGTTGATCGTGCGGACGGACTCGGAGAAACTGGAGTCAATCGAGGGCGAACTTCTGCACGGCCATGACCAAGTACGGCTTCGCCAGGCTAGCTCTATGGCGGCCGAGGCGATCCATGACTTCCCAACCGCCGAACAACCAGGAAAACAACCCTCTAATGTATGCCATCATTGTACTCTGCACTCTGATATGTATACAGGGTGTATCGGAGATTGCGCGCTTTCCCTTCTGATTATATAACGATACTTCGGGAGATGATTTCTGTAAATATTTCATTTGACGATTTTACAAAAAGATAATTATATTAATTATATTATTAATATTAATTATGTTATTAATATTAAATAACAAAAAGACAATTATTGATATTTAATATTAAAAATTTAAATTAATAGAGAATAAGAGATCCAGAGATTTGAAAAGAAAAAATCCTATTCTTCAATCAATTTTAAACATGTTTGAATTTAATAGAACTATAAATAATTCGAGGCGTAGAATATATACAAAATTTCAGAAGGGGACGATGAAGCTGAACATGTGCTAAGGAAACATGAAACTTGCGCGCGAGAAAGCGCGCGACTTTTGGTGTATCGTGTATATATATTTTCTCATGCAAATAAATAATATTATTGCGCTCTGTGTACGCTTTGGATGTTGCCAAACGCTGAATTCGCTCGCGAGATATCAGTTTGGTCTCGAACAATGAGACCAAACGTCCACGATAATACGCGCTACGTCCATGCAATATCCAAGAGCTCCTCCAGTTTTATATTAGTTGTATTTAATAAATGTTATCTCGATGTATACACACACACACACACACACCCCCGCTGCGTTATATCTCCCTCCCTTACGCTTCACTTGGCTTGCTCACAGATTTATCCACTTTTTTGTCGTGTGTCTTTCTTTAGCACATTTTTATCCGTCCCGCCTACCATCACAACAAGCGCTTCGTATTTCTGGCTTTATGTGTGCTCGACGTTTGTAAAAAAAAGTGAGCTTGAAAGCTCGTGCGAGAGCGTCGCGTTGCCGTAAACGTACGTAAAGTATGCATCAAGTACGCTCATCGTAACATGTTAAAAATTCCTTAATTTTTCCGTGTTTTAGAAAACAAGCTTTAATATTTATCGAAAAAAAAACCTACTGTCCCTTATTGCGAAAAATAAAAACCAATCTATACACAACGAAATTATTACGCCCCAATTTTTCCAATGTTGCTCATGGTCGATTTCACCGATGTTAGTTAACTTTAAAACCGTAATTAAACTTTCCGCCTGTCTTCTCTTGCTTTTAAGAAAGACTAAAGACTCAATGGAACTCTAAGGTTTAATTGACATCGATGAACTTGGCTTTTACCCGATAACGTCAGAATTCTCACAGTCTTCATAAAATGAGAGATCAATGCGCACAATAATTTATAATTTCAAAATTATATTATAGCACTTGTGTGTGGGTGTTATTCATTTTTTATAGCATACAGAATGGAGAATTTTCTTTTCTCCTACGATGAATGAATATTTAGTACATTTATGCTCGAAAATTAATTAATTTAATATCAGTTCATAAGTCACATTTTACGTGACCTCTCGCGTTGGCCGCGTGTTCTTTTTGAAGCAGTAACAAGCAATGTGGTAAAATGACGCAATAAATCGAGCGAAATTTATGGTAATGCATTATTTTTAGTTCAGGCAAATGAATGAGAGTATATGCGATTCGATTGTCAGAAAGTTACATCGATTACATGGCTCGCGGACATTCGTTTTACGCCGAGATAAATATTGCTTGTCGTTATCTGTCTGTACGATATCTGATTAGTAGTGGCAATTCTGCACATGTGATTAATTTTATTGCTATTCTTACACTTGCGACTTGATAGTGCACGAGCGAAGTCAAGCACGAAAAATATCGTTATAGGATATTGGAAACGGCTAAATTTAATTGTGAATTGCACTGATAGTTTCTATGCAAACGGTTATTGATATCATAAATCCTGTATAATAACTCGTACATACATATTACTAGCTTCGTAAAAAGAGATATTCTAATATAAATCTCGTGCGATAAAATTATGCAAATTATATTACAATCGTTAAACGCCATTAATCGTTAAATTCCGACAAAATATGGACAAAGTAACGTTGATATATAAGCTGATATAATTGTAATAATATAAATCCGAAATAATCCGACAGGCCAAATAACAAAATCCCGAAAGCTCGTTCAAATTAAACATTACCGATTCAATAAACAATCTCATCAGTTGTTCTCCAATCTATGCCACGCTAGCGGGATCGACCGGCGATAAAAATAAAAGATCGATCAAGAAAATTGCGCCATTGAAAGAGAACTCGGTGCAGTCCAAGAAATGAATCGCGAGCAAGATTGCAAGCTCTGATATAACTCAATAAATATTTATGTATATCACGCGTCGGACGAAAGAGACAGAGAGAGAAAGAGAGAGAGAGAGAGAGAGAGAGAGAGAGAGAGAAAGAGGGAGAAAGAGAAACACCGTTCGCAAAGTTACCCAAGAAAGTGCATGATTAATAGGTGAGCGATTAATATCAGTAGGCGATCTTGCGATGGTGTTGGTGTACAGCTGCGGCGTATCCGGAGTAGATATTTCGGGAATACGGAAAGATCGTCGGATCTGTCAAACAGGGAGACGGCAATAAGGAACGCGATCGAATCGAGCCCTTAATTCGATTTGTCTCGCGATCATTCCGTCCTCCGAACTGCCCCCGATACGTTTTCCATCGGTGCATCTCGAGTAAAGGTCGCGGAGCTATCGTTCTCTTTTGTGTAAAATATACTTGCTCGGAAGTTTAAAGCGGAGCATGCCCGAAGCAATCAGCGACCGATCGATTACCGAGAGTCTCTCTCTCTCTCTCTCTCTCTCTTTCTCTGTCTCTCTCGCTCTTTCTTTTCTTAATGAACTGACTTCCTTATTCTAAACTACTATGAAGTTTCGATCGACGTGATGTAATAATCATCAAGATTGAAATGTTGATGTGCTGTCAGAATGTTAATGTACGGTGTACATTATGCATAAAGGACAAAGAAACGCCTTTCCGGCTAGATATCGACTTACACAATCGCATTGCATCAATTACGAGTTTTCGCTTACTCGTGAATTACATCTAGCGACCGTACTTCTTTATTCCAGACTGCTACGTAAAGTTTCGATTTCGCGTGACGTAAGATAGTCGAGGTCGAAACGTTGAATTCGCTCGCACACATAGTAACCTGAGGTACGTTTGAAGAGAACTTTATTTAGATGAGACAGTTACGCAATTACATTGAAGAGATAGTAATCAAGATTTTCATTTTTCCTTAAACAGGAAATATATTAATAGAAATAGAAGGAAAAACAATTTATGTTATTGGAACGTTATCAAATATACGTATATCATATATTTTTACTTTAATCATTTTTTAAAAATATTTTAAAAATATTTTTTAAAATATATTTATTTTACTACATTTATAAAATAAATTTTTTGTAGATGTATATATGTATATTTATATTGCAAAATTAATTATTAATAATATATTCACGAAATAAATTTATTCGAATATATTTTAGTGAATATACACAAATATTACAAATTAATATTTAAAATAAATTATTATAAATTGCAATTAATTTGAAATCTAATTTTAAAATATTTTTATTTTAAATATTTTATATTTTTCTAAAATTTATCGTTTTTATATGTTACACATATGATTTAAATAAAATTATATTCACACAAAATTTAAATAAAATTACCTTTTCACAAAAAACGTATTGCGTAGCATTGACGTAGCATTACGTAGTATAGTTGAGGTCGAAGTGTCGATTCGTTCATACACACTAAACCGCATTTACATTATTTAGTCATGACAGAAGCGAGTGCATTTACGGTTCAACTTGCGTCAGAATAGTCTTACCATGCTAAAGTGGAGATACAAAATGCTATATATTTATGTGTGTGTATCTCACCGCAATGTTTAAACATGATAGTCGAGGGAAATAAAAAAAACATGCTAAAAAAATTATGCAAATCATTAAAGCGATGTTATCGATATTCGATGAATATCGATCGTTGCGTCAAGCAAAAAGAAGAATGCAAATTCATGAAAATTCATTGAAGTTTGAAGTTCATTCGAGGACTTTAAATATTTTGCGAAAATATTGGCGACCAGTAAAAACAATAGGCAGAAAAGAGAACTCCCGGAATTATCGTAATATATCGATCCCGTTCGAAAGAGGAGTCGGGGAAGAAACGTGTGTTATATACGTTCCCATCAAGTTCAATGCACACAGCGACGATTGCATAAATCTTCGTAATGGATAGAGACAATGCGAGTTTGAAAGCGGGAAGATATGCGGGACGCGTTCCAAAATTTTGACTTTTCGTGCGAATTATGGTTACGAATGTGTGGGCGCAGCAGTCACGACGACGCCTGCTCGATCTATCCAATCTTTTTTGTCAGTTTCGTGTGTTCCGCGGGTTCGCGATCATGTCACGCTTTTGCCAGTATTGATCTGCCTTTACTCCGCATTCCACGGCTCTCCTCTTCTCTCTCTCTCTCTCTCTCTCTCTCTCTCTCTTCCTCCCCCACGCAAGCAACTCTCTGCACCTACTCGCCGCCCCCGCACACGATGGATTTTGTGTGCACATAGATGTATCATACACCCTCCTCTCTCTCCTTCCGCCTTAACCGTATAATGGCATCATGGTCTAACAATAAACGTCGGTCTAATCCTGCATATGTACTACGGTTTTAGCGCGTAATCGCCCAAATGTTCGCCGTCAACGATGTCGACATACAAAATGTCTCGGTTAACGGGTATTTTGCCCCCTATCCTCGCCCACATTTAGCACCATATTTAAACGAAAAGGATTTTCTATGAATGCTTGCAATACGATATAGAATTAGACAGATTCAAAATTACAAAAGGAGTAAAAAATTGAAATAGGATAGCATGTATTTATTATAATAAAGCGTAAATAAATCAAGCGGACAATTTAAGAAAAAAACATACTTGAGAAATATAATTAATTTTCCATCGAATAAAAAAAGATATATTTCTGTCGCGCTTGAACCCACGAACAAAGTGATCGTAAGAATCAAATGATCAGAATGAAGGTCAAACAACAACACTGAAGGTGTGACAAGAACATACAACTTTATCTTAATTGTATTGTCAAATAGAGTAGGAGTAAAAGATAAAGAATTATTTAAAAAAACGTCGTATATTTTTTCATATTTTTAAAACCTGATTCTCTTAAATATTGATTCAAACATAGGTTTGAATCAATATTTAATTCAAGAAAATTCACAAATTTTATTAATATTAAAATATATAAGTATAGAAAAGAAAAATGACGCGTCCAATCAGATTTTCGCTAAAAGAAAATCAATCGAATTTATCAAAGAATTCGCAAAAAAAAAAAACGTGATACTTGAGCCATATACAACATACGATGATCGATATCACGTTATTTGACATCCTTTTCGCCGGAGGAGAAATCTGACATTTTACGCGAAAGCGTGCTGTATATGTCACGTATGGTTTATCGCACGCGACGCGACCGCTTTGTCGTCACCACGAACGCGTTTATTTTAAAAATCAAAGTATCGATATTGGAAAAAGGTACGATACTTTTTCGATAGAGGAAAATATTCATTGCAACAGAGAGCTATCTTTAGCTATCCTCTAATTTGTTCAGCTTAATCATATAGTTATTGCAGAGAAGACAAATTTAAATTGTGCGGGGGTGAGAAATATTTATCTAATATTTCAAACTTTCAGGATTCGAAAATAGAGTAAATTTCAAAAATAAAACGGATAAATGATAATTTTGAACTATCTGATATATATAAATAGTAACAAGAAATGACATTTCGAAAATGAAATAATCAGTTTATTCTTCGTCATTTTCGGAAATATTAAAAATAACTTTCATTGACATAAACTTCTTTCATATATAAGTGAATATTTGTTTAAATGTTGGTGTATGGTACATGACAGTAATACTATCATTATAGATTTAATAAATATATTATGCACTATCAAAATGTAGTATAGTCATAGAATTGCACGTTTGCTGGTTACATAACATTGATAATAGAATTTTTTTCATTCAACCAGAGTTATTGTCGATATTGTAGTGTGCTGGAAAATATAAAAGTCAATTTCAGTTATAGATCATGTTACTTTATACGGCGCCCTGCTGACGGATTCGAATGTTAGGTTGACGTAAAGCGTATCATTTGAACAACAGTTGGAAATAGTGGCATTTTAACACCGTAATCAATTAATTTGATCGAATACTTAAAAATCCAAAAATATTTTTTAATAATTTCAAAAAGACTATTTTTCTCTTATACTAAAAGGAAGAAATCTCTAGTTAAGAATTTGTGAATATAATTTTGGATTTGTTACATAATTATAACTGCATATATATATATATATATATATATATATATATATATATATATGAATAGTTAAATTTGAATTTTATTGTATAAATCAATATTTATTAATTAATAATAAATATTAATAATAAATATTTAACAGAGATCAAGCAATAATATCAATCAAGCATCAAATATCTAGTAAAAAAAAGAAATTAAATTAAAATATGTCGTAAAAGATGAATCAATGTAAATAATTCTGGAATATATACATGTACACATGTATAAAAATAATTCCGTTATTAACAAATCCTAAAAAGCAAACACTAACTTGATAAAAATTATATTTCTATTTCCTTATATCGTTTGTTTCCTCAAAAGTTATTTAAAACAAAATTTAAAAAAAATGGTTATATAGCAATATCATATCGATCAATAAACAGCAGAGAATCTTATTTAATTTTTCGCCAAGTAATCGATGTCGTTTAACCGGAGAAAATCCGATTAAACGTCGCCTCGTCGACGTCTATCGAAAACTGCATTAGAAGATTGCTTATAGCGCATCTTGAGAGATCGATCCTAAACAGATTCGGGGACATAACGCGATAATTATTCGCGGCGTCCGAAATTAACGCGCGATATCACTAGCACGCGTCATTACGTCATCACAGAGCACAATACCATTTGTCATAGTAGCGTTAACAGTTGGCGTAAGGGATGCGTGTACAGCCACCGCCTAGACATACCGGTCATGGCCGCAAAAGCGTGGGCACGAGTTCATACCTGAACACGTGCGAGGCAGTACTTAAGTGTGCATAGTCTGCGGAGAAGGGGGTGGGCAGATATCGACGAGTTTAAAGTGAAAAAAAGGATCCTTGCTCCGGCCACAGCCGTCGTTTGCGTCAAAGTTCCCAGCAGAGAGTATGACCCGTGAGAGCGTGAGTTCCGTCGCGCCTAATATACGACCTTACCCTTGAGAGAACGCGATTAATATCGCGGGTCACGTAAGATTCGAAGCACGAAAGGGTGAAAGTGGCGATTCACGTAACGAACTTAAAATATTGTATTTCATAACTGTACTTTCATAAACGCACACGCTGTTTCGCAGATCGATAGTAGATGATCTTTTTAGAAAAGATTATTCTTTTTTTTTTAAACACGTAAGGGCGAGAATGAATTAAGATGACATGCACGCAAATAAATTTGTATAGTGTAGATACTTTTTTGGATATTTTTCGAGCGGTTTAAATTTAATAAGTATTGAAATCAATAATTATAACAGGATATTTAACGAATATTAGAATGCAGATAAAAATCGTAAGAAACGTAGAAAGTTGAAAAATTATAATATATCAATTAATAATTCATAGCAATATACCTTGATAAGAATATTATGCAACATACAAAAACATTATTCATTAAATCTATCTGATTTACATCCTCGATATTTTTACATAAACACTTCTTTAAATTTCTCGAGAACCTTATCAGTTAATTTCTTATTCAAAATTTATCAAATGTTGAGAAAAAATTAGTGAGATACATTTTCTACGTGACAACGGAAGAAATATCATAATATATTTTTATTTGAAAGAGAAACAGATTCAAATATAATTTGTATGCTTTATTCTAATGATTATCATAATATGAAGTTTTGGATTTTACATGATATTTTTGTCTATATTATGAGATTTAATGCCATGTATCAATACGATACAATTGAGCCAGTTTGCGGAAATGGAGGATGGCTGTAGATGGCCAGCCGAAAACCACGAATCCAGTAATGTCTAATTGAAAAGGAGAGTTACGAAAAAGGTACGGTTGTATACGATCCACTGACCTAAATCGCACGCCACGTCGCCACCATCGTCATCGTAGTCGTGCGGGTATTCAGGTGAATGGGCCGGCATATCCAGATTCGCAGTATCAGGGGGAGAGAGTAGGAGCCTAATCGATAACCTACTAGATTTTATAGGCCTGTGCACAACGTGTATCAAACGCTATAATTTCACAGTGGGTGACCCCGCCGCAGGTCCGATGGTCGGATGCACACATGTATGCATCGGACACATTCGTGGGAGATTCGCGCATCATATATTAATTTCCCAAACTCGCCGCATACGCATTTTCATTGTGTAACATCGTCGATCGCTAAAATGTACACCGGGATCTAGATTCTTGTAAAGATCGATATAAATTCTTCCGGTAGAAATTATTTCTAGGAATCATTCTTGCGCGCGTGATTACGCGTACAGGCGAGTATATGTAATGCACATTGCATTAGAATTTTTTATTCTATCGTTTATACATCTAACACATACATATGAGCTTTAAATAATTGCAAATTGCATTTATACACAGGCAAGATTGTATCGCACTATCATTATTCTCTAGCTAGCGATGTAATTTAATCTCGAGAGAGTTTATACTTGATTGACGCGACCGCGATGCAAAGGGATTGCAAAAAACATCTTACCCTATGCATACATAAATATGTACATATATATATATATATATATATATATATATATATGTACATATATATATATGATAAATAAATAAATAAATATATATATATATATATATATATATATAAACATTTAATAATTAAGAGATTTGATCAATAATTAATATAAAAAATAAAATAATTTAAAGACTAAAATGAAACAGCTGAAGAAAACTAATAGACAAAAATGCAATTTTTATAGTTTTATCGGATTTAATATTACTTCATTTTTGTCAATTTATAATGAAGCGGCAAATAGCTTTCCAATAATTCTCGTGAAGTTTCCAATAATTATGAAGGTTTTAATGTAGTTATGAGAACATAGGATCGATCTCGGAGCTCTCTATTCAATTTATTCTCGCGTTGATCGTTAAAGTGGTGTCGATGGTATCGAAATTCGCGGTGTAAAGTATCTCGGATAACAGTTTCCTCTGCAGCCTTCGAAAGATATATTGCCAAGTGCATTAATGCCTTTTTACGGGACAAGTCCTCGGAGAGTTCTCTGTATATTTTACTACTAGATTTCCACGACGGAACCTCGAACATTATATTGTGAAAGCATGCGAAGTATCATAGCGGATCAAAGTATACAGCGAGCCTGCATTGGTTTCATTTTTATGTTGCTCTCTGACAGCATATTATATTAAACTCATAGAAAGAGAAAGAAAGAGAAAGAGAGAGAGAGAGAAAGAAGCAATCGTTACTAATTATTTTATATATTTCATCAGTAGAGTATAGATTTAAACAAAAAGCAATATGATCATTTTTATTACAGTTACCTCATTATATTAAGTTTGTAGGCAATTATTACTATTTTATATATACTTTATCAAGAAGAGACAAACTATATTTAAGCAAAAAGCAAAAACAGATATTTATAATTAAATTAATTCGATCTTAAATATTGCTCAAATCATTTTAAAAGTAATTAAAGTCACTTAAATTAACATTTTCACAAATTTTTCAATGTTTGTAATATTTTTTCGAGAATGCAATTAATTTTTAACAAAATATTTTTTCTAGATTTAATAGTGATTTTCTTTAGATTTTTTAAATAAAAATAAACATCGAAAAATATAAACTTATTAAAAATATAAAATTAAGTTGAAAGCTAAAATTGCTATGAATCTATTCTAGAGTATATATTTCATATATACATATAGAGAATAATAAATTTATAACAATCTTAATATTTTTAATTTTTATATATAATATATACATTGTTGATAAGATGGTAAGGCAGAGAGCTTCTGTTATACAGCACCACCTGCTAATAGATGCCTGAAACGGTTTTACAGTAATACCTATCTACGGTTGGGACTCGTCGATCGATGATATGCGCGTGGAGAGAATTTATGCGTTAAGGAAAGATCGACAAAATAAATATGCGCGCGCACTTACTATTTTTTCAGCAGCAATTTTACAACTGTAACGATAATTCATATATGATAATTCATATATAATTCATATATGATTCATATATAATTCATATATGACTCGCTAATATAAAAACTTGTACGTCTTACGATACGTTGAGTGTGATACATTATTATTGGTGCGGTCGCGTCGAGCACGTGATGCTTAAATTATTTATGGGACCGTTTGATCCTGATTAACCGGTAGATAAAACGCATCTTTAAGCAAATTAAGCCCAACCACGTGAGATTGCATCGAGACCAATCATTTAAATTAATTGTTTTAATTGAACAGAAAGTCGTGGCTAAAATAAGGAAGTAAAATTTGACGTCAGGTCTCAAATGTTCTTGGAAATCAGAGATATTTATCATACAAATACACGTCAAAAGATTTTGCGAAATCAGAGATATTTATCCTACAAATATACATCAAAAGATTTTGCGAAAATATCATTGATTCGACAATTACAATTAAGTGATGTGTTTGGAATGACGTAATGTTCTATTTGATTGGCGCGTTTATATAGCATCTCAAGACTATATCATTTTCTTTTATTACATTTACATACATTTGAAATAAAATTTTTTCTTTTATAAATAAAACTTGATTATACATATGACAAGTTTTTTTATGTTTTATACTATATTTTTGCAATTTTTTAAATCTCAAATTAAATTTCTGTTGCAAGCCAAGACTAATTAAAATTAATTCCAAAGAGCAGCAGATTTCTTCAAATACTTACACTCTTAAAATTTAATTTACCAAATATCTTTAATGTTAAAGAAACTTTGAATGTTAAAACAGTCCGTAAAACTATTAATGCATTATCATTGATAGAATTGTATTTTCTGTACATTCAAGTATAATTCCTATCATTCAAAGAATATCGAATTGATACGAGAATATTCCGCCAATAGTATCAATGATTATTTGTACGATCTGTTTAAGTCCACATAAATTGTTTGTCTCTTGCTCGTTTATTATCGCTATAATCGGAAATGTGTCAAAGTGCGACACGACGTGATCATAATTTATTGTTTGTATTCACAGCGGACGTACTAATTACAATCCATTCCGTTATTTTACAGTTCAATCACCCGTTATAATTAGAACGTATCGTTATCCAATATCGCGAAAGCATTACAGTCGAATTATCATGATCGATCTACAAAAGTATGGAGTATTTTGCTAGAGTCGCAAATATTCGACGACCGCATCGTCTGCAAATGCAAAAGGTGCAATATGTAAATAAGGATTTCCGATGTTCTCAGAGATGTTTTGTTCTCTGCGTTTTTCTTTATGCCTGACGAACGTGTTTGCTCGCAGCGAGAGGGAATTGTTGTGCAAGATTTTCAAATGTTTTCGAAGAAACATTTGGTATCGACTAGTCGAATGCCGTTGACATATTTATTCACGCGCAAGGAATGCATCTGCGCGTGAAATTCTGCTTCCTCATTTTCCCTCAAGTTCCCTCGCTCGTGACACGCAAGCGAGATAGATGAAGGATATTCGTTTCTTTCTCGATAGACGGTAGGTAGCAAACACGCGCAATTTTGCAATGAACCGTTGAATAATGAGCATTCCTTCCTGGTACGCAGGTGCAATCCTGGGCTGCGTCGATTTAACGTGTGTCGAATTAACCGGGGCAACGCGCGAGACGTTACGACACGGGGTTAATTATATTTTCATGTTATTTACGAACTTTGCGGCATGAAAGAATCTGCGAGAGAGTATCGACGAGCTATCAAATCTGTTCCGCGCTGTCATTACGTCATTACGTCATATATTGGTCGAATACCTCGAATTTACTCGCCCTCGATATTTCTCGCAGTATATACGCCTACACACGCATGCGCGCATATGAAAAAGCGCATAATAACGTTGTGTAGCAGGTTCAATAATCAATTATTCATACGCGAATTAGCCTAGGTCCGGCATTTTATTTACGATGTATGCGCACATGTGCATTAAGCAAGGCGCGAGGCACGCCATTTATGCGCTCTATTATTATTAAACAAACCGCTAAAATGCGACGGTAATATGACTTCGTGCGCGGAATGAAAGTATGATGTAACTGAACATAATAATAACGCATTTGTAATATTTTATACGGTGGGACTTTGCATTGAATCGTAGAGATTCATTCTGAAGAAATATCGAATACATTCAAATGATGAAGTATGTAAAATGAGAACCGATAACTTGTTCGGGTCGACAGCACGCGCGAGTCGATAATTCTCCTTGGAAAATCCTTCGCGCAGCTCCAATTTCACGATTGCCCTTGGAAATTCGCATTTTCGTATTTCGCGATGACGGATCATTTCATCGGCGCCGTATCTCACCACCGCAAGACGTTTCTGCAAAACAACGACTGTTTCATACTGATAGATTGCGAAATAGCTATAAATAATAAATTAACTATAAAAAATTATATAGATTACGATTAGACTACAAAATTGAAAAATATTTATTGGAAGAATATGTTATTAATAATCGAAAATATATCTGTATTGAGGTAAAAATGCACAACTATAAGTTTCCCGCAATTTATTTCACTTTCAAGACACGCGCAATCTTTTTGTTTATGTATTTTCGATTTATTTTCTTACTATTTTAATCTCCATATATATATATTTCGATTCGATGTCTATTCTTTTCGCTTCAATATGTATCGATATGAAATCAGAAAAGCAATTCTGTTCTATTCATTCCTCATCATCGTACTCTTATTTATTATAAAATTTATCATCGCGTATAATTATGCAAATATATTCAAGAATGTGCGTATTTATATAACACTCTTATGAAGCCTAAATGTAGTTCCGAATAAATATCATAGGACATACTGACGGAAAAAATTTAAAAAGCAAGTTTAATGAGGCATTTAAAATAATGAAAAAGTATCGTATTCTGTCACGAAAAATGCATGCTTCGAAACTAATTAGTCAGAAGGAAATTTTTTTTATTTCCATCCATTTCTCTCTCTCTCTCGCTTTCGGTTTCTCCTGCTCCTTCGCATTTACATTGCCCCTGCGCCCTGCACCTTGCCACCTCCTCTCTCTCTCTCTCTCCTACTCTTGTGTCTCGGCGCAATTCGAACCGTCCTGTGAGGCTAGGCATATAGAGCAAGCGAGAGAGAGATAGAGGACGTGAAGGCCCCGGTGGCGCGACGGAGGAGCTATTCGAGCTGTGCACTTAGTCAGGCCAGCACAGTTCGGTTAGTCGGGCTGCAGTCGAAGCACAGCCGGTGCAAGTCAGAGCCGCCAAGTGGCTACTTCGACGATAGGTTCGCCTGCCTCTCGTCATTCAGCACGTGCGCGCTACCACACGCGTGTCCTGCTGACGTATCGGGGGTTGCCGGTCCAGCTTCCGGTACTAATAATCACTTCGGCCGGGTCACTCTGTGGGAACGTGTCCCGGTAGCCAAGCCAGAGATTGTGATCGCAAGAGTAAAACGACGAAAGAGCACCGGCGACGACAGAAAGAGAGAGAGATAGAGAGAAAGAGGAAGAAAGACAGACAGAAACAGAAAGAGCATGTCTGTTTAGTCGTTTCGCAGGAGCCGACCAAGTCGGTCGATCGCTCTCGACCCATCGGCTCCGATCAGCTGTTCACCGCCGCTGGTCGCTCCGGACAGTCCAGCAATCGACCGCCGACACGTGCGCGCGACTCGGATCAGCCGGCGATGCGGACATACCTGCATATGTTACCGCTGACGTGCGAGCATTGGATTTCACGAGATCAAAGGACGGTTCTTGAGCTCGACACGTCGGTCAACGCGATCATCAGGACTGTCCATTTCCACTCGAGTGTATTAGATGGAAACATGCGTGCGAATCTTTAATAGCTACATATCGGCTACATATCGCACGTGTGTAAAGACACGCGACTAACGTCCGCTTTATCTAATCGTCACGTATCACAGGTCAGGTTCCCCCTATTCGGATTTTCGTGAGTTTTGTGCGCGTCTATTGATGTCCTGACGTTGAAGAGAGATAACCGGTGAAGGACAAGGATTTTTCGGAGCGATGAATCGCGCTGTGTGTGCCATTGTGGAGCTCGTGTCTGTACCAATGTGACCCTCGTCTAGGACCGATCGAGAATTTTCATCGACGGAAATTCCTATCGTTTTGAATACGCGATTATTCAGTGAAAAATTGGGCGTCTATTCGGGTCGATTAAGTGCGAAATTCATGAGAAATCGTTCGATCTGGCAATAGCACTGACGGAGAAAGAAGAAAAAGCGCGAACTCGATTTTCTGACGACGTGTATTAGATCAATCTACGATTAGTACAGTAAGTAGTGTCATTCTTCGTTTTCACATCGTGCTCAAAGCCTGCGGCTCGACGATGATAGGATGAGCGGATAATAAATCTCATTTCACCTGAGTGCTTGCTGAAGTGCGAATTCCTAAACGATACGATAAAACATACATTCCTTTTTTTCTCTTTATCCGATTAAAAAAAGATTAAAAAGATTTTTTTCGATTTAGAAGAAAGATCAAGAAGCCTTTATATAAAGTGACTACGCGACTTATTTCCCAACATTCAGGATTTTCCAATTTCCCTGGAATCTTCTATTGGACCTCTGAGATTCGCGTGGCTTTTCCGAGCTTTGATACGGATAGTGTCAAATGCGAAAATTTTCCAATCTCTCAAAATTCCTTGCTTTTAAATAAATTTCTTAAAAGTTTAAATAAAAAAAATTTTTTTAAACGTATGCCACGATACATTGTATTAAAAATATGTTTAATTAATCAGAATTAGTGTTAACGTCAAAAAGTTTGACAGAGGTAAAATTAGAGTCACATTTACAGAGTTTACGTTCATAAGTAATGATTGAGCAGATCACAATTCTACTATTGCCACGTATAATATGGATGATTTGAAATCTATCGGAAAAATGTCAGAAATGACGAAGATATTTCCGGTTATCTCTAGACTGTTCCCAAAAAATCACGGGAAAATCGTATTTCGGATGTCGGTATGTGTCCATCGTGGAACTTTTACGGAAAAGCAGATATTTTCAGCACTTTAAAACGACAGTGGCTCGATAGTTAGCATACCGTTAGGCATTCCATCGCTTATCGTGGCTGTTTTACGATGACAGAAGATTACTCGGTAGCACTTCTCGTATCCCTTATACGTTATCGTAAGGCCGTTCTGGCATGAGTGCTTAAACATGCATACGAATTGTCACTGTTGTTCGATCAACATAACGGTTAGTCGGATCTTTGTTTTCGGCGGGCGAGCGTTGTGACAAAATATTTGTTATCGTCTATGCGGCGTCTATCTGACCTTCTCCTCGTTCTTCTCGGACGAATTTAATACAGCTGATATGTTTTGTACGTCCTGTGCGGCTGGAATACGTTCCGTCTCACATCCGTTCACGCAATCGTTGATAAATGGAGCAATGATAAGCGTACCGGTTGATTCGCGTCGCGGATTCGTGTCAGGATCGAACGATGCAATGAAAAGGATATGAGGAACATCGTTTTAAAAATCTCCATCTCTCGACGTTTACGAGATATAATAATACAAGATAATATTTTGCCTCTGTATCGGTAAGTTTATAATCAATGAAAAAATCTCTAGGAACAATTGACGCGTTTGGAAAGACGTTTTAAATCCGTGATCTTATATTTTAATATTCCCCGGGAATTTATTGCTCCTTATTCTCTTAAACGTCAAATGTGTTTAAGAATTTAAGAATCTAAATCTATCTCTCTTTATTGTTATTTTTCATTTTTGGCGCAGTTTCAACGAGTGAAAGAATGAATGATAAATACTTCTATAGAAATTCCTCTCGGATGCACACGATAAACATTTCCCAGACTTAATCCGTATTACAAATATTGATTCTATCGTGCCGGTACAACTCAGGCTGCGATGCAAGCAGCGGATTAAATTGCTAAGAACGATAAGATAACGCACTTTAAAGAGATTAACGCACTACTGTGTGTGATTAATATTGCGTGCAATCTATGATTTAAAAGTTTTGTCAATTGCATTTTACTGCTTTTCTTATTTCATAATCGCATAGAGATGTTTGTTATGATTGTTGTAGCATAACTCATTAACTAATATATTGTTTATATTCACTTTTCACGTGTAATAATTATTTTTTAATTATTATATTTAAATGTTTAATTGATTTTTTTATTTCAAACATTTGTCTTTAAAAAGTAGTAAGAAAGTAACAAGAAAATATCTGTATAATAGATATCGCAATTATGTTAATAAGGTACAATGATGATGAAATGTAGGAAAACATAATTCATGTTGAGAACACAGAAACTCTTATTATGGCAGCATTTGTACAAAAATTAAAATGCTAACAATAAAATATCGCGTAAATTTCTATCGTAACCAAATCTGCAACAGTTAATTATAGCCAGTGATAATCAAGAAAATATAAACTCCACTTTGTAAATTTCGCTTTGTGAAATCCGTTGGTTGATTAAAACAAAGAGAGAAAAGACTCCGCTAAAAGCGGCTTACTCCGTTTTGAGACATTCACTTTTAATTAGCGTTGTGACATTGGGGGACTGACACGTCTCCGAATATATTCAAGTATCTTCGTCATCATATATGCGCGTATGTATGTGCAGCAGCATGTGTCCTTTTCGACCAGGGCCGAGAAATAGTAGGATTTATCGACGCGGAATTTGAATGAGAAATACAGATGTGACGCGAATATTTCGGGATTTAATCGATGAAAATGGATTGGCGATTGTACAGTACCTATGCACACTTTATTTCACGATTGAAAGAATCGCAGAAATTTTACAATCCAATTTTAGCGTTTCGCTGAAAGCTTCTCGTACAAATCTGAAATCGTAATAGTTTCACTTTTTTCGCTTTTTAAAAATAAATATCCCTTCACAGTATATTTCTCCTGATTATAAAATGAAATATTTTTGAAAATTTTAGAAATACTATTAAAATGAGCGCATTCAAATTTCCCCGATAAAAATAAAATTATTGTTTAATTGAAAAAATTGAGCATTTAATAAAATAAAATAAAATATTTATTAGAATAATTTTCAATAAAATAAAGATAATATAAGATAAAAATTTCGTTCTATTTTTTTGATATAATTAATTTTTGAAGGCCCCATTGCTGGACTTACTTTAGAAGATTAAATCTTATCTCCTATGTATAGGAATTATATATATTCGTAATATCGATGAAACCAATACTTTCTCGGAAAGTATAGTTTGTACAGATAATTTAATTGAAAAAGAAAACGACTTCTAATCAAAATCGGCTTTGTCTTATTATTATCATATAATAATTGAATATCCAGAATCTACTATACGCATAATGCTATATATATATATATATATATATATATATATATATATATATATATATATATTAGTAGGATCATACATGTAAAGCAATTTACAAAAAATGATTTTTGCAATACTCGGTTGTACTTTTTTTATTACTTTTTATAAATATTAATTTTTTTTAATGTGCGATTTTATTACATATTTTATCTAAAAAAAATATCAAAGTAAAATAATATTTTTTAGCGTATATTTATTTTAAAATATAGTCTTTACAACAAAAAAAAATTAAATTTTCATATGTAGAATAATATTTACAATGTGGTTTTCCGGTTATTAACTATAAAATATAACGACATAGCTTCGATATATTAAGAGATAATATGAGGTCTTTACACATCGAAACCTTGAATATATTGTGTGATATTATTACTATATTTATATAACATGTGTGCGCAGTGTTTCGTTGAATTAATTATTTATGACAACTGATTAACGTAAATGTGATATTGACGTAGACATTATTAAATGCTTATAACATATCAGAGCATGCATAATCAAATGAAACTAGAAACTATAATGCATTATACATTGATTCGTCGTAATACATCAAGCTAAATAAGTCCTAAGAAAGAAATTTGACCGACACGATAAATTGACATTTAGGTGACCTACCATTTAATGATTCAATATCACATCCGATAAAAACTTGAAATTATATCATGCATGTGGAAAATACTATGACATAGCTCTTTCCACATATCTGTGACTCACCAAGTATTTAATTTTTACCTTAATTATTCGATGATCATAGTTCTTATTCGATGTATTATCAAAGGAGATATAAAATATATATATATATATATATATATATATATAATTAAATAATTATGGCAGATAAAAGTTATTTACGTCAATGTCAAGGTGTCAATTGATTAATACATGATAATAGAAACGCCGACGTAAATTTCGTACATGACAACGATGTGATTAAACAAGAGATAAAAAGAAAGTTCAATTAAATTCATAATAGGATGAGTGTATAAAGCACATTTCGCGGAGAATAACACGCGCCATTTGAAGCTCACAGATGCCATTGGGGAACATCTGATTCACGGAGCTTAATTGAGATCGCATTTGCGTCGCCGAGTAAAAGCCACGTGGAGCAAAAGAAATCGTATACGGGCCATATCGCATTCAACACCTTTGTGCAGCGCATTGTGACGTATAATATCTCGACGTATATAGAAAATTCCATAAAATTCTAAGCTCGGAATGTACACAAAGAGAGATGCAATCGTTTGATGCAACGCAAACTGCGTTTATGACAGATGCAACAAATGAATTGTCGATTATCCGTGATTCTCGGATATTAACGATGAGAAAATTATTCAAAGTGTGTGTGTTCCTTATTAATTATTCTCTATATATCTATTATGTGTAAAGTATTTGATGTTTGCAGAAGTAAGTAACTTACGCGATTAAACACGGCGATTAATAATCCTGATAGAGTTATTGTGCTCTGTTTGACTTGTATTTTTGCTGTGCTAACATTTTGCATATGTATATTATTACTGACGTTTATTAGTAAGAAAATAAATATAGAAGATTTATGCAAGAAATTTACGTAATGGAAAAAATGTAAAATGTAAAAATAAGATAAAAGAAATATTATGATCAAAAATACTATTATATATTGTTTCTTATTTATTTTACTACATCGAGAAATTAAACAAAAAAAGAATAATTTATCATATCTTATGTTATCGCAAATTTTTGCTATAAATTTCGAATATACCATTTGAAAATGGACAAACAAATTTAGTGCATCGATATAAATTTAGAAAAACCGGTAATTGTTATAAAAAGTGTGATCTCGACGAATCATCTATCAAAAATGAAATTCGGACAAAATGAAAGATAAAAATTTGTTTTCGTCATCAATCTTTCGTGTATAATGTATCATAACAAAGCTATATATAAAGCTATATACAAAAGTGACATTAATTTGTCTAAAATATGAGGCTGAAAATAAGTACGAATATTCTATCATTAAAAATCTGTAAATAAATGTAAAATAAAATATCATTGCTAAAATGTCATAGTTATGCAATTTAATATAAAACCTATATCGTGACGAAACTCGATTGTCATATTAATAAAAAAAAAAACGAAAAAGTTGTTCGCAAAATGGAGGTTGAAACCACAATGTCAATCAGAGAAACTAGTAAAAATTGTATATTTTCAAAAATCCAATACAGATTCAATGACAAATAACTCTGGTCGTGATTACTGGAACGTTTTTTTTGTAAACATTGTTAATAATACAATTTCTTTTTTAATCAGTTTGCACTTTAATTTTCTGTTTTCAATTTGAGAACTTTAATTAATAAACAAAGTTTTTAAAATTTTAATATAAAATAATGTTTTTGCCATAATAAACTTCTTTTTATATCTTATATGTCTGTGAACATATTCAATATTATTTCATAACTAATATTTAATTAATTAAATATATAATTAAAATATTCAAATTAAATATTGTAATGCAATGAATCATTGTGAATATAAAGCTTTTCTTATTATTTTTAGAACCATCTCGTTGCCTATCAAATATTTTTACGACTATGCAAATAGTCATGAGGGCGTTAAAGCCGAAAAACTGATGTAAAAATTGAACTTCATGAAGTACACAACTAGGTACTGTTAATCCAAACGAATTGGCGCATGCAATAAGTGGGTCAGTAAAGCTCGCTTTTTTTCGAGCAATCGAGAGAGTAAGCCTCGAGGGATTGCGCGGGAAGTAAATTGCGCGCTGACTCGCCACAAGACAAACACGAAGCTTAAAATGTAGCAGCGAGAGACTGTAAATTTATAACGAAAACTTTATGCCATCGCGTAATACTTTGATCTTGATATGCTTGATTCGATCAACGAACATGTCATGTCTATCATCATGAGAAACGTGTCAGGCATGTGTTGGCTGTGCGAACAGGATTTTTAATAATCGTGTGCAAGCTCGCATGCTATTATGAAATCAACGTATAAAAGTATTTCAATATCGCTACATTATGACTATAAAATCAGTTTTAAAATATTTCATTAAAAGTTTACCAAAAATATTTCGCAATGATATTGTGCTATAGCACATTTATAGATTATAAAGGTAGACTTTAACATATAATATATCGTTTTGGCATCATATTTAATTATAATTAAGATTTGCTTTATGCAACTATCAACTCACAATTTCGATGTCCTACTTTTATCCGGGAAAAGAATAACAGACATAATAAATTCATATCTTAATTTAATTGCAATGATATTGTAGTGCTGTTACTTGCTCATGCTCTTAAAATTTGGTTTGGTGGTCATAATTGATTTCTGGCATAATTATTTTAAATTATTCTGAAATAAGCGTCGCACACATATAAACCAGAATAAAAAATAAAACAAATATTTAAATTAAATTTTTTAAACTAAATTTGTTAAAATATGCCCGCCGCGGTAAATAAATAAATATAATAATAATATACACTCTAATGAATATAGGTGACAACATATTATAATAAAAAATTTGAAGAAACTAATATTTTACATATAATTCTAATTTAATTTTATCTTCTTTGCGAGAATAAAATTACAATATATAAAATTTGTTAATTACTTTAATTAAAAATATATGAATTATATTTAATATTTTTGCATATTTATTAGAATTACGTTATAAAATATATAAATTCTTAATTATTTTCAAACATATGCATCCTAATTTCAAAATCTTGTAATTGTCCCTTATTTTTAGAAAAATTCTCTGTTTTTTCATCAATTTAAGTTTAATGTAATTAAAAATGGATCTTTGTATTAATCGACGTAAAAGGCGCTAATATCTTTTTGAAACTGTTTTAAAAGAAAGGTTACATTAAATGCTTTTTCTTTCTAACTAATGCCACTTGGGGTCATATTTGTTACTCATAAGCGGCGAAGCGTTTAATATGCGGAACGTTTAATGCGCTATGACGAGGAGTTCGTATGTCCCAGCGGCATAAATTCGCAGTTATAAATTGCCGGAGAGCCACGGCGGGCATATTTACGTACTGTGTGAAAGGTTCTGTTCATTTCAACTCGTTAGCTCGAGTTTTCAAGCTACGATTTTATGCGAAGGAAATTCGAATCTCGTCGAGAGCGTATCATATTACAGATATACAAAATTAATCCCCAGATTAATCCCCAGATTACTCTTTAAAATAATTAATAGTATATAAACAGAGAATTATGTAACATTCATGAATATATTTGAAAAAAAATTCCCCCTCATTAGAATGATAAAAACGAGTAGAAATTAAATTTTAGATTTTATTTTATTATAATATATGTAAAAATTAATTTATTTCTGTTTTTTCATTTTCTTATAAAATCTAGAAAGTTATGTGTATGTGTATGTGTATGTGTACGCATAAATTATATATATATATATATATATATATATATATATATATATATGATTGAAGATACAAATGGATCTCTTCCTTTTTTAATTGCTGGATTGCATTTAAATGGAAGGAAATTAAAAATTATCACCGATGTGCCATTTTGATGCGGTTGACAGATATGTATTATGATGTCGATTCGATAGTCGCATGAGACACGCAATCTGCGAACAATCACGTGAAAATAGTTGTCATATTTCTAAACGCTTCAAAATATAACGTTTCAAATTTTATCCATTAGAAATATAAAACGACAGAAAAATGTGAAGGTATCAACCGTCATCTGCGTAAACGTAAAGTGGTACCTGCATTTAAACGATGGTTCATCACAATTTATATTCCTTTAATTATTATAGTAATAATAATAATATAATAATAGTAATAATAGTAATAAATATTTTTTCATTTCTCTTTTTTTGTTGTGCGATGCTGAAGCATATATTCGAATTGAACAACGTCATCGTATCGAAATTGCATTGGTTTCCGTGTTTCGAACAAACATTGCAGGTATTATGGATCGAAATGGTAGAAAGTTGTTATGGAAAATGCGTATGAAAAAAGCACGATATTCTGATATCCGGTGTTTATTTCCGGTAATCTAACCAAAAATTTGAAATAGTAAAAGCTTTCTACATCCAACAAAATATTGCAAAAACTGTGAAAAAAGGAAAACAAAAATAGAGTAAATTTTTAGAGTAACGGGAGAAACTAGAAAGTAAAAAAATTTTGTTATTTAGTTGATTTTTAAAGTAAACTTTACTATTTCTTAATTCAAAGATTAAATACATTTTTTAACGTTAAGTATTAATAAGTTGCGCTGTAAATGACAGCCACTTTCCAATAAGTTCACTTGAAAAAAATCAATACCACATCTGTAAAAGTCCTAAAGGTCTCTTTTTAAAATTATTACTATATACAATTATTTGAGAATACTTTGTATAACATATTTTTTTGCTATTATATAACAAATTTTAGTGTGTTTCACGATTCACGTTATATCATGTATTATTTATGTGATGTGACAAATCATGAAATGCAAAGAGGTGCGATTAGTAAAAGATTAAAGAGGTATCCATCAAGAGCATCATAGAGCCGCAATTATATAAAAACTGTGACTTTTTATGAGGTTTTAAGTGAGTATTTTTAGCGTGTATATGCGTTAAGAGGAAAGACTTGTCTCGTTGGATTGTTAGATGTTCATTGCTTAATGCAAAGTCTAGTTAATTAAATGCTTGTACATGATGACACGATCATAATCGAAAGATATAATTATATGAATACAATCACAGAAAATGCATATACTCTTAGTGAATTCTATGATTGCATTTATTTATATTAATAAACATGGTATTAAATCTCATAATATAGACAAAAATATCATGTAAAATCCAAAACTTCATATTATGATAATCATTAGAATAAAGCATACAAATTATATTTGAATCTATTTCTCTTTCAAATAAAAATATTTTACTTAAAAATTTCCATTATATTAATTTTTACTATTCCTATTACTATTTCCTTTGATATTAATTTTTTTTATCTTTTTTATTCTAATGTGTATAATGCGATATCTCTTTTTAGAAATAGAAATATGTAGTTTATATGACGGTATTCAAAATTATCCACTTTAGAAATAAAGAGAAAATATCGTAAATGTATTAAACTTGATGAAAGATGCTGGTCTAAACCGGTCTCTTATGTAGCTATTATCTACACGAACACAATCTATACATTATGTTTTTATTACACATTGCTTAAGGCAGATATATAATTCACCATTCACTGAATCGCAGCTATTAATGCATAATAGTCTCGTTACATTTATAACGAGAAGACCATCGGTAATGGAAGTAATCGGAAATGTTTATATCGCCTAACTATCTGTGCTATCTTAATTGAATTTGAGTATTTCGCGATTAGAGAATTTTGCTGCATATTAAATTTCGTCTGCAGCAGCGAAGCAAGATGCGACGTCAATATTGATTTACCTTCGACTCGATTTGCCTTTCGATAGAGAACATGATAAATTGAAGTCGTGCAGTGAAGGCACAATCACTATACAGGGCATATACCGTATAAGAGAGACAGTTTCTGTGATACAATTCGAATATAATTTCCATTCTTCCTCTTTCAGATTATTGTAAATAACTTTTCCACGTGATTTCCTTTAAATATGTAACATACAAAAGATAGAATATTTCGAATAATTTATACATATATGCATAAATACATACATTTATTAATACTCATATTCATAAAAAATTTTTAAATGACGAAATTTTTAATAAAAATCAAATATAAGCAATTCCACTAATCGGAAACTACCGTACATAAATAAATAAAAATGTACTACACTTTAAAAGAGATTGACATCATCTGTTATCTGACAGTCTATTATACCTCGTTCAATCTAAGATAACATCTGCGGAAGCACGCATTCGATGTTCAACCTTGTCGAAAACAGCCAGTCAGGTCGTTCTCTTGCTCTGCCATTTGACAAATTAAAAAAGCTGTAGTAAATCGAAAGTAAATCTTGATGCTCTTTTCTCATCATGGATTTTTGAGAGGTGGATACATCTCGACTCGGATGCTTTTTGCCGCGGTCGACCGCAACATCCAGTGGGGAGGTTTCTTAAAATAGATTCCAGTGTTCTGGCTTAGTTACATATGTATACATACGCATATATACATTTATATCGAGTGATGCATACAATGCCATCGCAATGAACTAGAGGTTTCTTTAGACGAGATTTAACTCTACAAAAGCTGGACATGTACACGTATTTATATCATAATCCGTTGCAATTGTTGCATTAAGATCTACAATTCGACTGTCTGTCACCCTTTAAATAAGAAGATTCAGTCCAAGATTGTTGAAAAGTGTCAAAAATATTCTGTAACTGACAGCGTTGTAATCAAAAAACTTTTACATTTAATTCATAATTTGATTTCTACTATAATTTTAAGAAAGTAAAGAATAAAATCATTTTATACTTTTTATAAAACTATAGTAGAGGTCAACACGCTTAGTAAAAATATTCTTAACGGGAGTATATGTAACTATTATTCACAAAAGAAGAGAAAAATATATCTAGAAAGATACTAAACATTTATATACTAAGCAAAATCTGATTTATTCGCTTACAAAAAAATTTCTCTCAATTTATTTTCTTGTATTATAAAGACATTTTGAAAAGATATTTCAAAAAATGATGAGCTTGCATTCGCAATTTTGCCCTATGTCTTTAGAAAGTTTGGCTAGTTCTTATTTTTTGTATGTTAGACTTGTGATATCTCGCCGCCCTTTCGTGTATCAAGAAGCAGAGCACTTCTCATTGGTTATTCTCGTTTATCTATTGTTGTTATCGCTTCCTTCATGAATTACCATTTCGGAGAAACACGAGAAACGTCTTTCACTTTATAGATAACTGCGCTCAAGGTAGACCGGACGTTCGTTATTTTTACATGCCTTTTCGACGCTATTTTCGACGTCTCGCTTATTTATTTGCCCGTCACGTCACTTGCAATTATCATGGACGCGCTTTGCGATTTAATATGCGGCCGCACTCCGTCGCGTTTTAGATCGACGTGATAAAATTTCCGACAATTTGTTTTTCTTCCGTCGAATACGCATGCATGGACGGGCAACGAATGGCGGAGCGTGACGGAAATTGCATTATTTTCGGTTATTGCTTGGGGGAACAAAACGAATGTGTTCGATAAAACCTATGCCATGGAAGCTGTATATCGCTATATAATTGCGGTAGAAATAATTTATATATTACAGTGAAAATCATCAACATGTATAATAATAAAATAATAAAATTTCATTTCGTATCCGTCAATAGATAATAAAGTTTCCATTTCCAATACACTCTGAATGGCTTTCCAATTTAGTCTAATGAATTAATTTGTTTTCGCCATTATATTTTTATTTCATATTCTCTATTAATAAACTTATATAATTATAAAATAGTGATAAATACAGCCAGATGAATCTAAATATGTTTAATTATACAATCTAAAAATTCTTAATTTTAAATATAAAGCACCAGTTTTTTTAATATCTTTAGAGATAGGTGTGTTATAAATTACACAGATTGAATTATTTCGGGAACTTTGAAGCTATTTGGAAATAAAAAACAGATTTTTTTAAATATCTCTAACTTTTCGCATGACAATTTTATATGGCAGGAGGTCATCGGTCTATGAATGGTCGTTTAATGATGGACTGAATGATTTTGTATGCCCTACGGAACGTGATCAGAATCGACAAGGTTGTCTCCACGTAGATTGCCCTCAGCTGTTCCGCCATCAACTGTGGTTCCTAACAATTTCGGTAACACAATTTGATCTCGGAACACGGATTTGATTTATGTCGTGCGCGTAAAGCGTGAGAGAGCGATACATTGATCTCTCGCTGCATTCGACATCCTGCTCGAGCGTTTGAATTGACGCTATCGATATCTATATAATACGTGAGAGAAACAAACGCCGATTCTTGCATGTCAATAGGAAAAATTTACTATTGATCTATACATCAATAGTTCCACGCCCTCATACACGAGAGAAAACATTTATTTATTGCTCTTCGCAATTTTACACCATCGAAGTGCTGAGATATTCCATGATCTATCTATTTCGTGGATCATGTTGGTAATATATATGCTCGATGTCACGAGAAAACGTATTACTATATCAAATTTTATATCAAATGAATTGTCAATATAACAACAATCGGCGTGATGCATTATAGATCTGTTGCCTAAGTCAAAGATCTATTTTGGAGATATATAATTATAAAAAATACATGTTATTATATTATTTTATGAAAGATTTTCCTTAAATTTAATATATTTAATTATTTCTTATCTCCTAAAATGACAAAATTTTAAATTCTCTATAAAATATTATTTTTATTTATAACAACTTTTATAAAATAGAATATTATAAATAAAATTGGAGCAATAATGATAGAATCGTATTCATAAAATATAATGGATATATTTGGCGAATAAGCTGATATTTCTTAAGTCAAGTGAGAGATTAAAATCTTAAAATTAATCAAAAAATGAAATTTATATTAATTTACCCATTTTGCGAAATTTACGTCTTCGAAATGTTTTCTCTTTTATTATATTCTTTCGGAATACTGCTGGAAAATATACCGAAGCACGTGCCACGGCATCCATTATCACAACGAATCGCCATGCTACATACGAAATGTTGCTGTGAATATTTCCATAATAATATGTATACGGGAATAGCGAGAATCGCTTCGTCGCAAGGTACTGCGCCGCGTTGTTGCTCCAATTCTACAAATCGAGCTTTGATGTATTCCACAGAGCGGCAAAGAGTTACTTCGACTATATATATTCGTAGTCTCTTTTTCAATAAAAAGAAATGATATTCAATTGCATTCTAGCAGAGGAAAAATAATTCATCGCCAAAGACTCACGTTAAATACATTACTCGAACACATTTTGTACAGTTGAAGAAAGTCTAGGATAGTGGGATGATACTTTGAATGATACCTTGATGATACTTTTTCTAGAATACAATGTACCAATGTTGCAACAAGTGACAAGAAAAATATTCGAGAAAAATATTCGGCTGTTGAACGACCGATCTGTTGCAGGGAGGGCGAAGGCGGTGGCGGTCGTTCTGTGACCGGCGCCGGTGGCGGCGGTGGAGGAGGCGGCGGTCGACGGGCACCGAGCCTACGGCTGGTGAACGGAAGAGCGACCACCGGGGTGAGTTTGCACACCAGCAGCACCGAGTCTGTGCGCTCTCCCCATCACCAGCTCGGCCAGCAGCAGGCCGGCAACAACAACTGCCAAGCCGGTAATAACCCCGCCGCGAACAATCATCCACGGCTCAACAAAGATGATAGCATCAAGATCAGCATCGAGAACACCAACACTTGCACAGACAGCCTCGTCACTGCTCTAGACGACGAGACCCTGCTCATCACTGATTTCCTGGGCGATACAGGTAAGTCATTGATTAGCATTTTAAATAGTTTAGACAAAAAATCATGATTGTGTATGTGTGTGATATTTGTGTTTTTTTTTTTCGCGAACACAACACGAGCTCTCTAAAAGTGAATCAGTGTATTATCGCTGAAAAACAGTAAATAGTCACTGATTACAGCAGTTATAAGTACAGTACTGTAAACCAGTGATATTTTATTAATAATTTTGACTGTTTCAATCAGTAATATTAAATTACAATTAATCTCTCTATCTATTTTATATAAAATTAAAGATTTTATTTGCATTTATTAAATATTTATTACATTAAAAATTTTATTTTATTTATATTACATGCATATTCAACTTGTTATTTTAGATAACGAATAAATAATTTTCATTAAGTCGCCAGACATTTATTTGTCCGACTTATAAAATCGATTTAATATCTGAAGCCTCTCTATTGAGATTGTATGTCAGAAATTAAATCGAAGTAATATTTTTAATTGTATCTATCGCTCTTTGCAAACTTTATATAATTCTTATGACTAAAAAACTTAAATACGAGAGATAGCGATCATAGCGGTAAATGAACTAGTGATTACTGATTTTACAATGAAATTTACTGATTTTACAGCGAATTTTACTTTAACTGATCATAATCAGAGATATAAGATAAAATAACAAAAAATCAGTGTTTCCACTGAAGATCAGTAAAATACTCACTGATTCTCTGAGTGAAATCTTATTTTACTGTTTAAATTAGTATAAATATTTTCACTTTTGGAGAGAGCGTTTTATAAATGTGCATGTTAGTTGCGTTCATAAAAACGCGATTGTTCGCGATTAAAATCTACGAGTCGTTTTTATCGACAAAAAGTATAACAAATGTACCAAATTGCGGATTACTTCAAAATTAAATACAAATATTTTGATTAATTGTAACGGCATACTCACAAAAAATATTATTTCTATACGATGCAGCAATCGAATGCATCGACATTGTATTTCACGAGATCCTAGGAGAGAAGTTCTATTTGAATATAGTGACGTTATTCGATCGTATAAATGTCATCATTCGTATCGTTATTTACGAATGCCAATACCACATAAATATTACGCTCAAATGAACGATAGAAACGAAAGGTTTTACGCGGAAATATTTCACGCTTATCCACATAAGTACGTTTAAGGTGTAGAATCCTTATAAATTCGAGCAGAGCTTAAAATCCTTACACGAGTAAACTTCTTCGGATAAAGGATAAAGAAAATACGAGTAAGAACAAGACAAATTTAATGATTCATTGCGATACGGTGACATTATTCTAACAACGGAAATAAATTATGCAATTGCGTTACCGTAAAATCGAGTGCAGCAGGCAGCTATATTAAATTACGACTAGACTTCAGTTGTGAAATTCGCCAAGTTTTGACGATTTACGGTGGATAATACTTATTAATGTAAAGCTATATCGCACAATAAACCATTGAGTCACGCGATCGAATCGAAACGCTAATAAACGTCGAATTAAATTCGTTTCTCGTCAACAGGCGAGAATGTATGATTGTCGCATTGTACCGCTTGCGGTAAAATTTCATAAATCATTGATCAGTCCCATGTGACACGCGTAACACATGTGTAACGACCATATTGTCCACCGCATACAATGCGCAAAACAAGCAGCGTGATGTACTTAGTGATAAAATATGTTCGATACGGTTAATGGCGATGAAAAAAATATCATATAGTTTTATATTCATCAAAATAATTGAAATGCAAAGAGATTACATATGTATATATATATATATATATATATATATATATATATATCAAACATACGATACAAATAATATCGAGGCAAAAATCAATAGCGCGATGCAATATTAAACTAGAGTGTGCGAGAAGGAATTTAAATATTTCAGAAACTTTCTCATACATGTAGGATGAGATATAATATATTACGTAAAAAATGATTACCATACTCGAAGTTGCTTCCGGATATCTGACTATTTAAAGTATAATTTAATTTTCACATAAATTAACAACACAGGTAATGGTATACGAATAGAAACTTCTCGTGACATCTTTACGTGTCATTGTACGAATGCAAATTCAACATTGTATATTTTGCATCGAAATATAATCCATTATAGGTATCTCATCTTTCCGGTTTGAATGCATCATATAATATTTGCTGCAGATGTAAAAGCGCGGCGGATCTTGTACAGAAATGGAAAAAACATGACGATAAACCTGATCTCTTTTGGAATATAATAAAAGTCTGATGTTTTTAACATTTCGCGCGAATATAGGCACATCGCGCATTCAGGCGTATCTATTAATGATAATATAAACTTTTTTCAATTGCAAATTTTCTTTTGAAACGATATTATGTTTTCTTATGTAAATAATTCTATAGGAAAGTAATATATAACATGATTATAGCTATATTTATGTCGCAGCAACATGTAAATCCTTTCGAGCTCGCATTTTTACGAGAGACATTCTAGAAAAATATATAAACTTGAGAATATATATTACTCATAACAATCACACGAATATCGAGAGAAAGAGGATTATAAAGTTTTGAATATATCTTTACTAAGCATATGTCACACGTGACGCATAAATTTTAAACATAAACAATTGGAATTTCGTTAAAATTTCAACATTTACGACATTTCACGGAAACACGAATATCACGTTGATTTGAATTTCATTTAAAGTGTCATTTATCAGTTAATTTGTGAATTTCATTTAAAGTGTAACACAGATACGGGCAAATAAAATTTCTCAAATAACTGCACGTTGTTACATTTATCGTTCTGTTTGTCAGTCACGATTAAAACGCAAAAACACCATTCCGGTCATCTGTCAGTGTGGAGGGCGGCAATAAATCGTGATATTGAATCTTTTACGCAACTGTGATACGTATCGGCAGGGATTATGGTGAAGCACGTCCACGTATACCAACATATGTAAAAAAGAAACGGGCATATGTATTCGTTCGTCCGGCTAAAACCGGTCAGTGGATATGCGTCTCCTCTCGCGCTTCTTTCCGTCCTTGATCCGTTAGTTGCTCTAAGTAATTCTTGCGCGGTATCTGCCTTTCGACCGGGTCAGCGCGAGATTCTCCGCGTTTCGTCCCATTCTCAGTCTGGACTCATTATGATGGTACACGTCGAGGAAGGAGGATGCGCTTCTACGGCGCAACAAAAGCCGTTGTTGCAACAAGGCAACAATCCGTTGCAAAACGGTTTAAAATCAAAGGATACTGGATCGTGGACAAAATCGTACGAGGAGCTTATCTCCACTTGGACGTTATGGAGTGTTTATAAATCGCGAAGATACAGTGAGTGTTGGAAAAAACGTAATGTTTACACATTCATCGATCACCAATTTTACCGGTAGTTATTTTAAAAAAAGAAAACGGAAATGTATGTGAGCAGCATTCCTCGAATTTTGTTCAACCTAAAAACCTTCTTAAAACAAGTGTATATAAAAAAATATGAATGTATTTAAAAATTAAAAAATAAATACTGATAAAAATATACACACATATATAATATTATGAATAATATAATCAATTAATAATATAATCAATGGATTTTATGAATATGTTCATGTGCAAAAGTAATAGATGTACATAATGTAATTATTTATGTCGGAATATTTCATACATTATTCACGTGAGATTGATTTGTAATTACAAAGTTAAATTGATATTAATATTGAAATTAATTAAAATATTAACATACTAAAGGCAAAATTGGGAAAATTACTCGCATATTAATTGATTTGTTCATAAAATAAATTAGTTCTTGAAAATATTGTAAGATGTAAAAATAATTTGATATCAAAATAAAAGGGGTTAAAAAATTGATATATTTTAAAATATATCTCGACTTCCAAAAATGCGATATACACACGTGGTGTTGTTGATCATAAATTACCAAATATGGACAGAAGTTATCAGCCTATAAATAATAATAATGTTTTTCAGGGGACAGACAAATAAATGTGTATGTGTATATGGTACATGGTGCGTGTGCGTGTGACCGCCCCACTTTTATACATTCTAGGAAGTTGCATGAAACTTACTCAAAGTATTATCAAGGTCACAAACTATAAAAATATTTCGGGCAATGACATTGAGCCATACGCTTGATGTTATCGTGTCGCGAGTGATTATGGACAATTCGCGATTTATACCTCGTGCCAATCGTACGACTCGAGTTTATCAGCCGATACGAGATTTCACGGGCGCTTTGAATGACGATAAAATTAGACGTCAAATGATGAACGGTTGTATCGATCGCCGACATTGATTTCACACGATTATCGTTGTGTTACAGGCAACGAGATGAATTACAAAGGCAGCGGGAAGGTTCACTTCGGGGTGGATGATGTGTCTCTTTATGGCACCCCGAAGGAGGAGCCGGGCCCGGGCCTCCCGGGCCAGGAAGTCAAGCAGAGTTTCTTGAAGAATCAACTTCAGGCTCTGTTCCAGCCGACGGACAACAAGTTGGCTATGAAGCTCTTCGGCAGCAAGAAGGCGCTTATGAAGGAACGAATCAGGCAAAAAGCCGCAGGTCACTGGGTCATCCATCCTTGCTCCAGTTTTCGGTAAGTCCTCTGCCTATCAGCTGATCTCATTCAACAGGCATCAATATTTCGCGCTATCGCATTCGTTCCGGTTGGAAAACACGTCCTACTAAGAAATACCGGTTTCAGGTACAACCTCATATCTAAGTCTGCCCGAATAAACTCGCGCGTGAGATCCGTCCCGTGTACTTTATAAAAGAGAAAAATGTCTGTATAATATTTGTGTTTTACGAGACATAAAAATTCGCTTAATTTTGCCGAGGAATAATAAAAAATAACTAATTAAAATTATAATTAAACAAAGTACAAAAAACTTATAATAACATTATTTTAAAATATTTATTTTTTTACACGAGAGTGAAGAATATAAAATGCTTTTTTTCAAATAGTTCATAAATAATCGACAACTGGGAAATATATTTTTACCACAAAACCGATTATCTATACAAACTGTCAAAAAAGTTTTGACGTGCATTTATTACCAGTAGATATCTTAAAAAGAAACAGTTA
Organism: Camponotus floridanus; assembly: GCF_003227725.1. Lineage (NCBI taxonomy): Eukaryota > Metazoa > Arthropoda > Insecta > Hymenoptera > Formicidae > Camponotus > Camponotus floridanus. The sequence continues at coordinate 4,096,239 of NW_020229214.1, forward strand.
AAATAAATGATTATTATTTTTTATATTTATCGAATCGGTAGAAAATCAATTATATCATTTTCTGATTTGGAGTAATAAAAATTTTAATTTCAACAATTACTCTCATTAAATATATAAACGTATATTATTAGATAAATTTGTTATAATTAAGTCCGCATATTATAACGCGTGAAACATCGCGATAGTGGAAAATGATAAATGACAAAGTGGCTCGAGTGGACGAACATAGATCACCGAGTCGTGTCAGTTTACCCGCAAACTTTTCGGCTTGACTGCGACCCGGGGCTTCAACAAAGTGAACTAACGTCTTTGTGCGACAATAAAATATCTGTATCCGTATCGCGGATCGCTCAGTCTGTCGAGTAGAGCGCGTCGCAGGACAGATTTCGAGGATCACAAAAGGGCGCGTTTGACCTATACAACGAGCCTACGAGCAGCTCACACACGTCGCTCGCGGCTTCGATCGATCTGGGTCGCGCGGAATATTCAATGGCTCTGCACAAGAATCACGGATCTAGTCATATACATGCAGATGTGCATACAGCCGCGAGGCAGCCGTGCTCGTCCTGACGAAATAGTGCGGGTCTTTACTGCCTCAGGAAAAGGCCTCTTTTAGGCCTCTCGCTTCCTGCTAGTGTTGCCTTATCGAATGGCGAACCACAATTCGTCCGAATGTGTGCTATCGACTCCTCGCGGAGGATCTTGGCGCCCTCGCCAAGTCTTTTATGTGTACGTGTCCGCTTAAGGACAAATGTATCGATTAGAATGACAATAAGGGTTCAAGAGTGCCTGTCTACCGATATAATAAATGGACGTTGTCCGATTAACGGTAATTCCTGCGGAATTGGTTATTAATCTTCAGTCTTCAGGGGAAAAATTGTGAAATAAATAAAATATTTTTCGCGAGTTCATATCAGCGAAAGTTATTTATCTGAATAACACAACGTTGAGAAACGGAAATATCAAAGTTCGGAGAATTTATTTTTAACCGCAGTGCTAAATATAATTCTATTCTCTTTCTTCCAAGTAATAACATTTAAAGCTCGATAAACTATAACTTCTTCCTATTTAATCACTTTAAAATAGATCGAGATATATATAAGACAGATCGCATGATTCATTTCCGATGAGCGCGTGCTTTATGAAAAAGATCGTAATTTTTAATTTCCTGTCCAGCCACCCACGCGAGCGATTTTTAATCCTTAGGAAAAAAAATTCTTGATTGCGGGAAGAATTAACATAATGAATCGCGCGCGGTACGATTGAAAGCGAGCGAGCGATGCTGCAAATGACTGTATCAAATGGCTATGATATTAAACGTGCATAGTGAATAGAGGCCGCCGTTTAATATAACGCGCGAAATACTATACTAGACAGCAACGGCATTTGTCGTTCAATTGGCTGAAATTACCCGGCGCTTCCGTTCGGAATCTTGGCTATTACCGGTAACGCGCGGAAGACATCGGGTCCTCGCAATATCCTCTACGATTCCGCCAGACCGAGAGAATCTCGTGGGCATTGAAACTTTAATTCGCGCCTCCGCGAATTTAATGCTAACGATATTTTCCGAGAGGCTCCGCGACAGAACGAGCATAAGCGATGACTATCGTTAGCCTCGCGCGACGTCTAACGCTAATATCCAGCTGCTAAATTATGCAGATAATCATCAACGATGCTCCATTTTCCGATCGGCATTGTATAGATCAAGTATCTGCATAATAGGACTCAGAAGCTCTCCATCTTACCCGAATGTAACACAATCGAATTAATAGTTTCATTATTTAAACGTGCTCTCTTTTATTAACAATTGTCTATAGTAATTTTAAAAATTTTGTTAAAAATGTAATTTTAATTTTGTGATGTATTTACAACACAAACGAAAACCGGAGCAATATATTTTAAAAAATTCTCGGATATTATCTTTATATCTAATATATATGTAATATAAACGTAATAAAATATAAATTAGATCAAATACGATATATTACATATTAAACATATACGTGTATTTCTTTAAGAGATATCAACTTTGTCATACATATATACGTGTAATATAACAATTTTAGTTTCTTCTTAAACAGAGACATAAAATATAAATTTTTTTATTTAATATGATAAAAATTAATTCTATTTTGAAATTCTATTTTAATGATATTCTGATGTATAATATAATATTCTGATAATTATTCTAATTTGTAAAGATGGGAAAACATTAAAATAAATATTAAAAAAATCGGAAAGCTGTTTCACATAATTTAGACACTTAAATGAATGTGCTCTTTGATCTTTAAGCCTGAATATAAATGAAGCCGAAATATCCGATAACACGTGCCACATAGTCGGTTGTAATGTCACTCCGTCAGCAGTTCATTATCCCGAACATCCTGAACATGTGCATGGCTCTGTAGTAGATATCGCGTTAATGGAAATCCATCCATGAGCAATTAACAAGGACCGTTGATACGACATTGATACGAGCTGGTCGAATTTTCTATACTTGAGTGTTTAAACATATCTCTTGAGAGCAAAATGTAGACAAAAGAAACGATTCAATACCGATACAAAATTGTTGTATTCCTTCTCAATCACAGATATTGAAAAGAAAAATAAGAAACAGCAAGATGATAATTGTAAACTTATTTAATATACTCGGAAATATAGTTTTTATTACAGTAAAATAGTTTTTCAGATAGTTTCCATCAATTTTCAATTTAAATGAAATTGAAAAACTTGGTTACGTCAAAATATTGAGTACCGCATATTACAAATTTACAACAAGCAATGCTGATAATATAATTTCCTTCTTTTTGATATACGACCACTAAATTGCTATCCTTCGTTTTCGAATGTTTCATGAATTCGTAATTCATGGAGTGCTTGCCTCGCACTACGTGATATTCATAATGTATGCATATCTGACAGTATCTGACGACATATTGCGAAATTAGATGAAAATATTGTTGCACGTGCAGTCTGAAAGAAGACTGAAGACGACGAAGGCTGCACAATGAGGAAATTTTTGTTCTTACATCGAAACAAAATTGTGTGTGTGTATGTATATGTGTTTCCTTTATGAAACAAAACGTATATACTCTGTTAACCGGAACTGCTGCGGCGAATATAACTTGACGGCTGAGACTCTGTCAAGAGGATACTCTCTCTCGAAAGAAGGACTTCCAGTAAATATGAGAAATCATAAAAGCGAACATAAACTCTATACTTGACCCCGAACGGTGTAGTTCTTTTTCTTTGCGTTGTGTTAAATAATATAAAAATTGCAGCTTTACGAAGGAAATATGCTTGATTTATCGATGATAATAAGATATGTAAAACTGATCTCAGAAGTCGAATGATTTATCGCTTACCGGCATGACATCGATTCCAGGTATTTATGCATGTAATATTTTCATTTTTCCGATTCGCGAGAAAAAAAATTATACCTTATGAGATATAGTTTTCTTCCTTTCAAGAGAAAACTGAAATTCTTTCTCATAAATTTTGTACATAAAACATTGAATAATTTTTTAATATATTACATTTCTTCTTACATCTTAATAAAGTTATTACCGAAATGCATCATTATATATCGGTCCACTCATTTGTCTGAAAATAAAGAAGAAGAAAATAAAGAAAATGTACTTAAGTAGCAATTATGCAGACATTGAAATTGTCGGACAAATTGTCTATTTCCTGAAGTACTAGATTTGAATAAAAGCGCGAAAATATAAAACGAAGCACCAATTATTTTTGTGCTTCGAAGTAAAATGTATTTATAGCATCGTCAAATAAAAAGGATGACGTTTTCAATGTCGGAAACAGTCAACAGTCGTTAAAACGTTGGTCGTAGTTCGCGTGATACAATGTGTATTTTATGCGTACTTGTTCCGGTGAAAACCAATTAAAAAATATATATTATCTTGTTTGTGCAAAGTTCGACATTTAAAAAAAGAACAATTACTGTTATCTGAACGATCATTGTTACTCAATTTATCGCGTTATTACATTACGATAATATCGAGTGACATCGAATTGAAACGCAATTATCCATCTTCAGTCCATTATGACTTTCATTAAAATAACTTCTTCTGAAATAATTAGCGATTAAAACGACATTCCAAACGATTGACTTCAGCAGCGTCACACCTCTTGTACAACGAGGAAAAACATCACGATAAAATGCAACAGTCGAATCATAAATTACTTTGGATTGGTCAATCGATTTTCCCGAAGCAAAATTGCGGTGAAACATTATAAAGTATCTAATATCGAAGTAAAAATAAAACAATCTAATATAAGATTCGTTGGAAATAATGTAATCGACCAAAACTAGCCAAAAAATTTTTTATTTATTTGTTTATTTTGTTGTTAGTAACAAATAAATAAAAAATTTTTTGGCTAGTTTTGGTCAATTACATTATTTCCAACGAGCCTTTGATTAATTGACTAGCGATATTAAGATAATTTATACAATCTAATATATTAGTCTATATAATTCCCCTCTTTCTCATAAATAATTTATATAAATCTTATTTAAAATTCTCCCTTAAGAATATATTAAAGAGACTGCAATGTTTTCAATTAACCTATTTATATTATAAGTTATATTATCGTTTAAGGAGATTAAAAAAAAATTTTCGTATATAAATATAAATTTCATAAATCTGATACATCAAAGATGAAATATTCATGATTAATTAAGAAGATTATTATTCTCGACCACTATTTATTTCACGATTTTAACATCAAATTGTGCATATGCCAAATGAAACTTAGCGAGAGCTAAGTAATTACATTTGTATACAAACATATTTAAAAAGCGCATTCAGGAAGTTATAAAATTATATATTCAAATAAGAATACGAGGAGGGACATTGTATTCGGATTGTAGTGAGGTCACACGTGTATAGTTTATCGACGAAGATAATTTACGCAAGACAAAGAGAAGGAATTGCTGAGGATTAACTTTGAATGAAACCATCATTTAAAATTCGAGTCAGATAATTATAATAAGGTAAAATTTTATAATCGTGCGCGATCAGGCAGCGTCCACAAACAAAGCAGCAGAATGTAACGATGACATAACAGAAATTTGTATTCTAAACACCGAAGATAATGCAACCGCATGCAGTTTTGTATAATTTACATAATGCAAAAGACGTAACCGCAAAACGCTCGTTATATGCATAAATGATTACTTTGTGATATAAACGGCAAAGAGCTCGCTTTAGCGTTTCTAGAGTAAATCTTTCACCGCCAACTATTCACAAAGATGACGAGTAAAGAGGAAATTCGCGGTATCTTACGTTCTCTTCCACGAGATTGTTCAAGATCTTGGAGAAAACGGACTATTATATGCCGGCTGAAGAAACGAAGAGAGGAAACTTTTGGCGGAAACGCAAGAGATCCGCCGCGAGCATCTCAGTCGCGTATCTGCAGAATAACGGATTATCCACGGTTAAAGAGATTAAGACTCGGCGAAAGCGGCCCCGCGATGTCCTAGAAATTAACGGAATAAAAACTAAGGAAAGTGGTTCTTCTCTCGAAAGGATAAAAAAAAAGATTGAAGAAGGAGGACAAGTCCGGCTTGAGCCAGTTACAAATGTGTGTTTATACATCGGCCGCCAGTCCGGCATCAGTTGTAAGAATGATCTCAGAGCAATCATTTGATTAAAGTCGGAGGACAACAGTTTCACTAATAGTTGTTATGGATCATATTCTAATACTTGACTAAATTTAAGTTGATGATGATTCTCGTTCCAAGACATAATATGTGATCTTTCGATATTTTCAATAGAAATCTTTAATTGCACACATTTATGGGATTAAAATAATTTTATAAACAAATAAAAATAAAAATTTCTATAAAAATATCTTTTCGGAAAATCTATTTGGAATAAAATGAAAATTAAAAATTTTTTTGTTCTTACAAAACCATATATATGATATATAATACGAATATGTAATAAAAAAGTGCTGGAACTTATAGTAAATAATTTTTCATTAACTTATAGTAAACAATTTTTTAAATATATATATATATATATATGTGTGTGTGTGTGTATCGAATTATTATCACAAGCTACTGGATAAAATTTATCGTATCGAAATTTATAACGAAGAATAATATTGTTTCAATTGTATGTATGCATCGACTAGTTTCCATCTGGATTCTCCAGTCAAAGAATGACAATCAATACGCTGTTTTTAATATTTTGTTGAACGTAGATTTTAATGTCTGAGAAATACATGATGCCAGGAAAATATTTAATTCGAAGCACAAAAAATTTAGACAAATATCCAAATAAAAAAACTGTAACAATTATTTTTATTTTGTCTGTATTTAAATTTAATTTTTGCGTTTAATGAAATATTTGGTAAAAGTAATTTTAAATAATCTTATTTGAGAGAGATTTCATATTTTACCCTTCGTAAATTTTCCAAAACAAATAATAGCATATTTCGTAATAAAAAAAATATATGATTATTTTAATATATATAAAGTAATATCTTTCCTATAGAAATTATTTTTTATATTTTGTATATATTGCACTCTCCTCTCGCGCATGCGATTTTATTTTTTTACTTGTTCGAATGTAACATATTACGATAAATATATAGGTCAGCGGGTTGTGAAATAACTAGGCATACATTTTCGGACCATTTAGAGATATTACACGTGCGAAAATTTCGCATGCTCGATATTTCCCAACGGTATAGGCTCCTCCGGCCGGCACTAAAATGTTATTCGCATACGTAATCTTTTTACTTGTTAAAACGCTCATAAAAGTGAAATACAACTTTATTCGTCCGCTCTGCGTTTCTAGTAATTCTTTTTGCAAAACAATCTCCCGCATTCATCATTGGTCACACTTACAAAAACGTGCGCTCGTTTCAGCAACCAGGACGCGCATATATAATAAATACGCATCTCGCACCGCGAAAATCAGAATACCTCCGCGATGATCATTGTAAACACTATCTGCTTCGTTGCGTTGAACGTTATTATTACAAGCGCATAGTATAATATTTGGAGAATTTCGCTGCATTATCACGCATTGCATGCGGCAAGAGTTGACATAACGAGGAGAAATATAACCGCATATAATTTATTGGTTTAAACCAGTAAACATATCACGATCGATTTATACACTCGGTTCCTATAATGGAAAGCCTAATTAGTGTTACTATTTAATTAGAAATCATAACATTCACGAATCAATGTTCAAACTCTTGAATTTATATCTTAGTTTCCCGATTCACTGAAGTTGAAATATCTGTCATTATTTAATGTTTATAATTCGATTTTAAAACAATGATGAGTAAATTATAACGCTCTATTCGAAAATTAATAATTTATAGATTGGGACAGTGTGTGTACATATATGTGTGTAATGATCCCATGAGCCAAGTATAAAAGCTTTGATATAAAAGGTTGCTTATTTATAGAATCGTTATATATATAGAATCTGAATGTCCAGCTGTCTTTTCCTCTTGAGACTCTTTATTCTTATCATTATTATATCTTTCTGGGTCGCTGCGCGAATACCAACGATTACATTCGATTAAGCGTCTGAAAACACAAGAGTAATAGTCCTGCTTCAAATTTCGCTTCTGCTTCGCAAACTGCGCCGTATACTTTCGATAATTTTAATTACCTCGCGTCATTTTCAGTATCTTTTTTCTAGTACTAATGAATTTTACGAGCCAGTCGTTTCTTCTCGTGTAATTTGCACAAATGTATCTTACAAACGAATTCTCGTCAGTCGCTCTAATGTCTCAAAAGTACGATCGCTATATAAGTAACATTGTGTTGATCGCACTTTGGAAAATTGTCTGCTATGTCATAAAATATATATCATAATGATTGATCTTTTTTGAGGATAATTGCACACACACACACACACACAGTATTTAATTATTTAGATCGTTTAATACAGTACAATATAAAAATATTAGATGCTAAAACCCGTTTAAAAAAAAGCTCAGAGTTTTTTTGAAATTACATCTTTGTAATATCACATCTCAATCTCTGATCTTAATTTATATTCAAAAATCTTGATTTACATCCGATTATGTATTCTACGAAAATATGCCATTTGCATTCTTCTAAGAGCTCGACATCATCGGAATCGTAATACTGTTGAGATTTCCGATTTCTGCCCGACAAAAATAATGCACCAAAGCTGATTACGAAAACGTTTATTCGTTCGCTTAGAATGATTACTTCGCGATGCAAACGACGTCATTACATTAATCTGGTATAGTGTTTCTCGCGAAGATGAGACAATGCATGTATATGTATGTGCGCTGGTTGCATATCGTATGTACTCGCGCATTCCCTCGGGTCAATTAAGACGTCTCGTGGTTATTCTATCATCCCCGACCCTGGAGCGGCAAACATTGTGCAATTCAACATGTAGGCCTAGCCGTTTCTCGTCTATTTTTGTCGCTCGAGAAGACCGTTGCGCGAGAGAGACTCGTAAAAAGACCCCAGCAATTAATTCGTCTATCGAGGGGAAGGCGCGATTAATTAACTTGGACGGCGAAGCGCGCGATTTTCGCACTAGCATCATCGATTCCGGAGTGAACGCTAATGAGTCGCCGCGGATTAATTCTTCTGGGAGGTGACGCGATTCTACTGGTTCGAGAAAACGAATTTAATTCATTATAGAACATCTGTCCACTCGAACGAATTCGTCATTATCGCTGTCGTAATCGCGAAGTGTCATTATGACCGAGTTTTCTTCGATCCCAATACGTATTCGAGTGTAATTAAGAAGCTGTCAGGAACAATTGATTATGCAAGATACGGCGACGAGAGAATTTGCGCTGATTTACGAGTTGCATACAAGATGCATAAATCGTAAATGTTTCTCGAGCTTGCATTTCCCGAATAATTTAACGAAACATTGAGTGATTAAAATTAATTTTAATGCGTTACAATTATTTTAAGTTAAGATTTTAATCAATTCATAAAATTTCAATGTAAAATAATTCTAATTCTGTTTCTCGCTATAAATTTTTGGAGCAATGTTTGAAAATATATCTTGATTTATATAAGTATATAAAAAAAGTATATTAAAAAAAGTATATAAACTACACTATAACAGTTAAACATCACGAAATATGATAGCAAGCAATCAAATTTTCTCTGTGAAAACAATTTTATACTTAAATATTCAAGAATTTCAGTAGAAGGAGATATAATATATCGAAATATAATCATTAAAAGGAATTAATCACTAACAAGAAATATAATATATCGAAATATAATCATCATAATTCTATGAAAAACATAATTTGAAAAACATAATTCCTTCCTACCAGATCGTAGGTAAAATAAATACTCGAATATACAGCATTAATACGTTTTACGAGCAAATAACTCAAGGTAAATATTCGCGCTTTGAGTGTTAAATAAAAGAATCAAGAGTTTAGTCCGGATTTCCTGTTTGAAGCACACCTTTACCATTCGCATTATCAATAAAGAAAACCGAGGTATCGCGACTCTACGGTTGCTTCGCTCATGGAGCCACGATGTTTTATTCACCCATTAATTATACGGGACTGTAAATGGAACGTTCTTTTATTAAGCAATTACCGACGTCATCGTGTGGCGCGTGCCGCGTTCATCCGATTAATGTGATCACTTTTCTGTCAAGTGAAGATACAACAATCCTTTTTAACGATCTATCATTATTTGTCTCAACGGATAATTATACTGATTGAGTTTGTAAATATATTTTTAAAGTTTGATGTACTTTTAGTTGTCGAAAGTCATACATTGGAAAATAGATTGGTATTTAAAACTGTAACTCTATCATGCAGGCGACTTCAAAAGCGGCGATTTGACAAATATTCATCAAATCGATTGAAATGATGGAATACGTGTGTTAAATAAAAGCATGTCAATGTGTTCTAATTATATATAAAGTTTCGAAATTAATATTAAATGTTTTCAAGTTGATTCCTTTTGTTGAAACAATAAAAAATTTCAATTAAATGTGTATCTACAAAGACTTTTTCATATTATCATTTTTCACTTGCAGAAATGTCAATAGAAAAATTCGAAATTATTGCGCAGCCATATATATTTATATAAACTTCCCTATTACTTTGACAAGATGAATAAATTATTATAAAAACATGTGTAAAATTATCATATATCTACATATTATCATATGGTTACAAGGCCATATAGAAAAAACAAACAAACAATCATTAATTATAACTAAACTATGCATATAAATAGTGAAAAAAAAAGTAAATTAATGATAAGTGCTGTAATCATTTCAAGACAAATCATGACATTATCATCAAGCGTTCACTTCAGCACAGAAACTGGAATTGAATCGATAAGACGGTGTGTCGTTACGATAAGTTTTTACATTGACAATTGTTTCGGTCCGACAACTTTCGCGACGCAATCAGTCATATGTTATCTGATCGCGATCGATTTATACGCTCGATTACGATTTTTTATTTTACTCTTGCCCTCCTTACTCGCCGGCTTTGCTCCCAATCAGGGTCATCACGTGATCCTTCCCCGACCGATTGCGTAACACCGACCGTAACTGTGCGCTCTACCACGATGGTGGTTCGCGTTAGCGGTAGTAGGAAACCATTGTTTAAATTTGCAAACTACCTAATGACAGGGCACCCGAACAAGGCCTCTGCAATTTTCAACCGACCAGCTGGTTTCCGATCGCATCTGCGATTCGGATAGGAGAGAGAAATGTCTCTCGCGCGCAAACGATGTCATCGCACTTTGATTGTGTTGTAAGGCGACAGCACTTTTTCGCAGCAACGATGCGAACATCCATTAAAAAAAAGTCGAACAAGTGTAGGCGCGTAATTCTTAAAACATTGCATTATTTTACGAATCAATTTCACAACATATTTTTTCAATCATTCTTATTGGAGATTTGTCAGCTGCAGAATTTCATCAATCATTATCATTTGTACATCGATCATTATCATTTGTCCATCGACGATATTGTAGCGAAAATTTATTGTTCATTTTAATATTTATATGCAATTTAGTATTATTTTTCTCGATATTTTCATTATTAATAAGATTTTAATAGTCCATTTATCATGGATATATGGATACTTAATCATAATTTTACTAAATATCGAGATTAAATTAAAGTTACAAAATGTCATCTCATTAATATATCATTATAGTTTGTGAAACTGCAGCGAAACATTAGCAAAATCTTCGCAAACAAAAGTATCTAATTGACCGGGGCACTCAATTTCTATTAACAAACTTTATCGACAGTTAACTAATGGATCGGCGACGCAACAGCAAAGTCTAAGCTGTCCAGATCGCCGTCTGATCCAACTTTAATGGCCGCGCAAACTTGAAACGTTTCGAGATTATATTTCCTGGTATTCGCCCAGGCAATTTACGACCTTGCTCCAGAAATCTCCGAGGACGATTCTTCAATCTTATTAGACATTCGCGGTATACACGAAGGAGATAATACGGATGTGGAGGGAATGGATGTGGAAAGCTGTCGGCTTACCTGCTCTCACAATTATGCGAAGGTTATAAAGCAATGGTTTGCGAGTTTAAAGGAAAACTTTCATCTTCAGCCGTTAAAAAGCAATAGCGAAAGAAACGAGAGAGGACGAAGAATAAAAGAAAGGAGAGGAAGAATTCTGATTCTGATCATCTTCAAAACGAGTGAAGTTTCTCTCTCGTTGCAGTCGAATCTCCTCTCTAATTCATAAAATTTTATCTTCTTCATTTCATCTTTCTCTATTTATGCTGATGGAAACAATATCTCGAAATTATTCAAACAATGTATTTAAATAATTAATTTTAATAATTATTGATGTCAGATAATTAAAAATACTAATATTAAAAATGCTTGTCATCCTTATTAATTATTATATAATGATATCTAATGTGATTAAGATAATATATTAATTAAGAAAATATTGATAAGATAATATATTGATTAAGAAAATATAATATATTAATTTTAAGATATTAATTAACAAGATAATTATAATACAAAGTTCAATACAACAAAATATTAATGCAATATCAACAATAAATGTTATTTATATATAAATAAATATATAAATTCATAGAAGAAAGAATGATTTTCAAGTACACATGTTAACATTATCACTTACTATTACAGTTATTGCAACGATAGCACGTAATAGACACTACAATTATGGCAACAATAGTACTATTTATGAACAAAAATGACGTACACATCGTATACAATTAAAAAGAATAAAGATCATATTATTATATTTAAGCAATTATAATCATATTACTATTATTTTTTTTCGTTCCGATTTAAATTATTATTTTTATGGGAATATTATACGTAATAATCGATTAAATCGATTAAAGTATTTTCCATGTATATCCGTGTATATTATCCGTCTCTCTTTATGTCGAGCAGCCTTGACGCGAATAATAATCGTCGGTTTCCTTGCTTTTCAAGAAGCATTGTGCGATGACGAATGTAAGTAGACGAGTTGTGACATTAACCAACGCATTAACGAATTCGCGCGCGCTCGTATAATAACCGCACACTTACTTCATGTAATATCGATAATACTACTCTCCATGGCAACGCATTATGTAAAGATTCCCTAACTACGCTAGGTACGCATAATGTCATATCTCGGTTCGCAATATATCGCGAACTTATTTCATGCTTGCAGTAATCCCATAATTAAATGCCAAGAGTTGGTCGATCATTCTGATTGTCTCTCGTAAAACGACACAGTTGAAAAGATAAAACATAGCGATCAATAAAAATTCCTGCTATGTCCTTGATTGCTAAAAATGCTATTCTAATGTAAAAAAGAAAGAGAGAGAGAGAGAGATTTTACATTCTTACATCTGTCATGATATAAAAGAAATTCTATAAATATTTATAGATATTTTTACACCTTAAATTAAAGTTATTTTCCATCAATTAATAAGAAATGTGTTTTATTGATAGACTGGCTCCAATGAAATTAATATATTGTTATTTCCCAACTACTTCTATCACGCGAAATTTATATGCAGTCCCATTATACGGAAATATAATTATATTATCTAAAGATATCTTTTCGTTTTTCAGCGAATCATAATTTGGAAACTATCAACGATAACGTATTTGTTGAGTGCTCGGAACCTCGAGTGGATCCTATTTTATAGCATCTATTTGACGCCTGCAAAACATTGTGCGTCACATGTCTTAAAATATACGAGTATTATACGCTGAAAACCTCTTGAAACCTCTTGAAACACCACGAGAGCCATCGGCTAATTTATATTGCTTTTCCACATGAAATCGCGGATTTTATAGGACTTTTAATGTTTCTGCGGATCAGTTTTTTTCTTGCAATCCCGTAATCCGGGAACGTAATCGATTTACGAGTCGGATATCTAAATATAAATCTTCATTCCCTTTTTTATCCCCTTATTAATCAAAAATGATTCTCACGCACTCGATACAGATGATGATTAATGCTAATTAATTTATATCTCATTCTTCTTTTAATTTTATCGTGCTTCTTTTTATTAATTTTCTATTTGTTAAATCTCTATTCGTTCCCTTTGATCCTCGAGTTTATCAATTTTCGCAGAAATCTGCTCATCCAACATTCCCTTCAACTATCACGACTCCAAACATGTTTATCAAACACGGATTACGATAATCCGACTAACATAAGACGGAATTGATATATAGATTCGATAAATATACGGTTTTCTTGCCGGGTACACATTCATCCACAAGCCGCAAGAAATCGCGGACTCTTCAATATCGCAAATTGCATAATTTCGTAGAATCGACGAAGGACTGTCTACGCATCTGACGTTAAAACAATAATCGCGTTAAAATTTAACCTATCTGAGGAATGATTGGAATCGCGCGAGTTGGTTCACTGCAGTTCACGGCAGTTAATCATCGTCTAACGCAAACTTCGCGGCTCGCATTCGCGAATCGCAATATATGAAACCAGGTTATATAGCGTGTTGACACGCACACGTGTGTTGACTCCGTACTTATGCGGTTCAATCGAGTCAATTTGTCAGATATCATCGATCCGCGCTGCCTCACTCAAACTTGTTTCTCCAGAGTTTAATGCGCACATGGATCCGCGTATTATGCACTTTTGCATATAAATGCGCACGAGGGAATGACGTTTTCAACGTCTTAATCTCGAAATTAGCATTCGATTCTCGGAATTCCGATATAATGATCGATTTCTGTTGCCTCTCCTCTGAATGAACTCTTTTAAATTTCCTGACACGTTTCGCAGCTCGGAATCGGAAGATATAAAATATTTTTACGTTATACGGAAAGTTAACCTTTCATAACTTTTTTAATTTATAATCCAAATCGAGATATAAATTCTAATACTCCCACGAGAAAGTTCTCGGAATTAATTTAAAGATCAATCAGACAAAAAATGCGAGCGGCCAGCGGATCAATGCATTCGAAATAAAATGCGCGTACGTGCTTCTCGTGTGCTAACTAAGTCCACAATTCCGCCGATAGAAATACGTCTGATGATTTCTAAACGTTTGAATAAAACAATCAATTAAAAGAGATACAATCGAGAAAATTATCTCTTAAATTAAAATCTTGCAAAAATAAATTCTATTTATATTTAAGTAAGAAATAGAGTTTATTGTTTGATAATTGTATCTATTAATATTTTAATTAGTAGTTTAATTATTTAATTAAATTTATATAACTTGCAAAAATTTTGTAATTAAATATATATAATTTCAAAAACTTTTATTTATTATAGATATGTTATTTTGCAGAATAGGATTTTCTCTCTCTTTTTCATATTGCGATGAAAAAAATGTGGCGACTCGAGTCTGTCCTCGTTCAATCGAAAGAATTCTTGCACCTTGACTGTAGTAACTTTCCGAGCGCAAGAGCGAATTTCTTGTGTCGAAATTACATTTTATCCTTGATTCTCCAGCAGCCCACCTCTCAGCTGTCGGGAATCGCCTTTGCTGCCGGCAGGTAATCTCAAGGGGTATTCGTATGCGCTTCCATATATGTATATATATCAACTGTATATCGCCATCTTGTGTATACGCGATTAGGTAGACGTGGAGCTATATAGGCGAACGGGCATATAAGGAATATCGTGCAAACGTGTACATGCCCGGTAACGTGTTCGAATAAATCAGTATTGGAAGCCAAAGGTGCGCGTTCGATTTCACTAGGCCATGGCCATCACGAGATGAATTTAAGAAATATAGCAAGAGGTAGAAGTATTAATCAGAGAGATTAAGAGCTTTTCTTTCTCTTTCTCCTTCTTCACAATCAATCGGTTAATCAATTATATTAATATATTAAATCTATCAGATCTCAATCAGCTCTATGAATAAATCTTTTTATTACGTGTGTTGTAGTCGTAATGATTTAGAAAGAGACGATAGTTTATTAAAATGACGATCATGACTATTGATGTAACGCATTCTTAGAGTATGTTACGTTATAATGTCGCTTAGTGCGTCATGGCTGAATAATGACGACTGAATGAAATACAAGGTAACCAAGATTAAGATCTCGACGACGAAGATCCAGTATAATAGCTGAATATGAGGTTAACCATCTCTGGAAGATAACGCAGTAATGGATGGTTTCATCGTTATAGTCATTTAACTTAAATTCGACTAAAATCCTTTCTTGGAACTATAATTATAATTGTAAATGATACAACAAAAAATCAATTGCACTACAATTAAAGTTGATAAATGTTGACGAAAATGATTGCAAAATAGTTAGTAAAATAAATAAAATAATAATATAACTCTATATAATCTTTTAATTTAAGACAATTAAACTTAAGAGAATAATTTTGTAACTATCTCTAATTTTAACGCAAATTTTCAACTAAAAAATTACTAGAATTTAAATTAAATTTTCTTTCTTATATCACAGATAAATTTTAAAAGAGATAAAATTTCCTCTACCTGTTATTGTAATTTTATGTAATTTAATTATCTTACAGTTCAAGTAAGAAAATCTTAAGAAATTGAATTGATACATTGCCGTATTAAACGCAGCATTAAAAAATCGGCCATCTCTTCGTTTTGTTTGGCTGTATTTTCGGGAATGAGATAAATATTCCGAAAAAGATTGCACAGCTTTTAATGATGACCGGCAGACACCATAAAAGAGAAGCTATTATTAAGATACTAGTAGCGTTATTACCATAAAATTTAATTGGTTCGATTTGGTCGGTGATCGGAGCTGGTAAGGCAAGGTTAAAAGCGGTTGCTTACGACTGAAAAGCTATAAATTTGCTCAACGATCAGTGACGTATATATACAAATCTCGTGATATGGTCAGTGTTTTCAGTACGTTAACCTTAGTTATGTTGATCGAGAACGAAAAACATATTAAATACGGAAACTGATTCTTGCAGCTATGTAAAAATAAGGAAAAGTTTTGATGGAGAGATTAGTCAATGAGATTGTTTTTTCCGAGTTTCCGTTATATAATTCCGTAGAATATACTTAAAATATAACGTAATATAAAATATGCTTGTAAATCAGCGTATAATTACATAAGATATGATTCCAATTTGTCATTTTGCCATTTAAATTCTTTGACAATCTCATATTAATTGTTCTAAGCGTAGATAATTTACAAAAAATATCTTTTTCACTGATTTTTATATATTGCACTTAAATCTTTTTTTAATGAAATTTTAAAATAATATGTAAAATGAAATCTTTTAAAATAAAAAATAAATAAATTTAAAATAAAAATCTGATAAAATAAAAAATAAAAATAAAAAATTTGAAATTAATAATACGCTAGAGAAATATTTAAAATATTTAATTTTTTTAAATCTTTAAATTTTCATTTTTTCAACCTTTAAGATTTTTTACGTTTAATTGCGCGATTTTGCGTAATATTCTGATCCGATCAAAATTGTAACACGATATCGCTCGTCTAAAACGACCAATCGTAAAAGTTAAAACCATCCATCTCGTAATCACCACCATGTGCAGACGCATTTTAACTGACTGAAAGCATCCTGTCTGCTAAACACTCATCCTTCAGCGTTTAGATATCGCTGAGCAAACACTTGTAACCCACTTTGGTCTGGTGGTGAATCAGCTTGTGAGACGTGACATCGCAAAATGGGTTCACCAGAAACGTCCTCTCAATTTCCGATCTTTTCCGAAAGCCACCGGACTTCCGGATAACAACTGCGTTATTAACTTCGCGAAGATACAATGACGATCGCAAACTAGTCTAAGCGTGGGAGTACTTTCGGAATATTTTCTTAAATCTTGTGCAACGTTATGCCGACTGTTACAAAAGAGATCATCGTAAAATACAGATTATAAAACTCAGGATTTAGAGTCGAGATATGGAGCGTACTAAGTGTCGCGCAACAATGTGGAACAATTTCTTTTGTAGAACTTAACATGAAAATTTACGAGATATGAACGGAGATTTAAACTCAAAAGAAACTTGTCTTAAGTAACGCAATTAATTACAAAAGTTCACTTTCTTCACAAGTGATTTAATTGATACAATGCAATGCAATTGGATACGATTTAAATTGAAGAACAAATAAAATAAATGAGAAAAACAAATCCATAAGATTGAAAGAGATTCGAATAAACTTTTAAATAATCTCTTTTAACAAAGAGAAGTAAAAAAAAATATTTACATTCTAATAATTATTTATTATTTTTTATTCATATATTATAATATACTTAATTCCCTCTGTCACACTTTGTTATAATATATTTTGATTATTTATATTGCATGTTTTCATTTACTTTCAAGAATATTTATTTTCGAATACTTTCCTCTCATATGCATTCGACGAGTCTTTAATAATAAAAGTAGTCTTTAATAAAGAAAAGTAAATGTTATCAATATAAATATGATACATTTGTACATTAAAACAGAATATTGAACGACTGTTTGGAAAAACATTTACGAAAACATTTTGTGAAGCACAAAAACTTTGGGAAGTAGTTACAAATGGTTTTCTTCGAGGAGAAAGCCGTTTTGCTATTGCAGCATTATCGATTGTTTGGATAGACTGTCATAAAATACTAACAAAACAGCCGAAAATGGTATCTTGGAAGTTTATTATCCACATGCATATTCAAGAGAGAAATCTTATTACTTACATACATAATTTACAAGCAAGAATCGTGACATAACGATATTTCATGCATGAGCTAAAAGCGGTTTGCTCGTTAACCGCACGGAAATAGGATAATTTATAATAATATTCGCATTTACGTGAAGTGATAACGACAAGAGAGAAATTGAGAAGAGAATTGATTTTATTATCTTTCTAGTAATTTTCGTTTAACTTGAGAAAGAAATTTTTTATATCTTTGTCTAAGGCCTAATCTAAGGTCTAATTTCTCAAATTCCGAAAACTTTCCCTCGAAATATTTTTATTAACGTCGTAAAAATAGCTAAAACATTCCTGGGGGAACCATTATGGGACTGTAGTATGCCACATATTACAACGTATTCGAGCGACGTGGTGAACGTAAAGCCGATTACTTAGTCATTCATACACCGACACCAACCGTGCTAATTGCTTGTAACAGAACGAATTGTCTCTCTCGAATCATCGTCCTTCGTCAATGTCGACCGCGTAGATTGTTTCATTCATAAGGGCAGCGTAAAAAGCGCGCCGCGGCTAACTGCGCGATTGCCTCCGTCTCCGCGAACAAAACCGAGCTATTCTTTTGCGCTTTTTGCGATCGGCAATTAAGCGAAATACATTTACACGCCCGCGCAGAGAGAAAGAAAAAGAGGGAGATAAAGAGAAACCGTGTGCGTACTCGTCAAGATGAATTTAACCGAGAGCGCAATTAAGATGACTTAATTAATTAACTCGTCTCTATTTCTGCGTTAATTCCCCGAGTATGAAACCACGACCATGACCTACGCCCACCGGGAGGTGAAACACACATTTTCGTCTATCTCTGTCCACATGTTAAAATAAAATAGCTTATTAAACTTGTTGATAAGGAGAGATATGTCTTTCTAGAGAGAAACAGAAGAGAGAAAGGGATGCATATGTAATTAATTTTTTTATTTAATCAGAAGAATCTCTGCATCTTTATAACAATATTAAAATATTTAATGAAAATTCTATTCTTCTTTTTCTTTCTAGACAAAACTTTGAACGCAAGAACGATTTGCATATTTCCGGTTAATATTAGAAATCATATGCCATCGGTTTGTTAATGTGTAATTTTTTCAATATTAAATTTACATATTTCTTCGATTTTGAATCATAAAATTTTAATATTCCTACGTTATTATTCTGTACCATTCTCTCGTATACATAATGGGGAGTAATTATACAAGTTATCTATCATTTTTTATTTATCTTGCTTTAATTTTCCTGTAATTATTCATTTTTGCTTTTTAATCATCTCTTAAAGTTATATACATGTATATATAATTCTATGTTTTATTTTCTTTCTTGTCTCTGTTACAAGCGTTACTTTTTTCTTTCGTCTTCGGAATTAACGAAAACAATGAGTCTAATTTTTTTCGCTTGTCACACGTGGCGCAAATAAACTTTAAATAAAAGATAACGTGTTGGGCCGAAAGGGTCCGAAGTGTTCACTTAATGAACGCAACGTGCTACGTTTGATCATCGACTGCGCTCTATAACGACTCAATCAATTATTCTTAAGTAGCGTTGATCATCCGGTTCTACATGTCGGAGCGACTGGTTCGGAGCGTGTATGGGCGCGTGAAATAGCGATGCCCGATGCAGATGCCTTTATCACTGCCTATAACCGCCGTCATTCCGGTTATTTCTGGAAACTCCTATGAGATGCTTATCTAGTGTATCTTTAAAGATACATAAATCTTAAAATATAATTATGCGTACTTATAACACTTTCCATATTAAATAATTTCAACATTTATTGATAAAATTAATTCAATTTTCTCTCTCCGAGTTTATTCTATATCCAAAGCTACAACGATTGGCGCATCGTATTCACAAATACATAATGGTTGGGATGTTATAAATAATACGATAACGCGATGATTCCGGAATACAATCTGGATAATTAAGTCGTCTGCTCGAAAATATCGAAGATTATTCCACGGTTACTCGCAGCTCTGGAAACTCCAATGAGATGTTCATCTAGTTATTTTTAAGTATGCAATTTTAAAAGATATAATTGTGCGTACTTATAAAATTTTCATATTAAATAATTTCAACTATTGATAAAATCAATTATTTTTTCTCTCTGAGTTTATTCTATATCCAAAGCTACAGCGATTGGTGCATCGCATTCACAGGTACATGATGGTTGGGATGTTATGAAATTAATATGATAACGCGATGATTCACGAATACATTTTAGATAATTAAAAAGTCATGAACTCGAAAATATCGGAGATTATTCCACGGTTGCTCGCAGCTCTGGAAATTCCAATGAGATGCTGATCTAGTGTATCTTTAAAGATACATAAATCTTAAAAAATATAATTGTGCGTGCTTATAAAATTTTCTATATTAAATAATTTCAAATATTGATAAAATCAATTCAATTTTCTCTTTCCGAGTTTATTCTATATCCAAAGCTACAGCGATTGGCGCATCGTATTCATAGATACATGATAGTTGGGATGTTATGAAATTAATACGATGATGCGATGATTCCCGAATACAATCTGGATAATTAAAGAGTCGTCGGCTCGAAAATATCGAAGATTATTCCATCGTTGCTCTGGAAATTCCAATGAGATGTTGATCTAGTGTATCTTTAAAGATATATAAATTTTAAAAAATATACTTGTGCGTACTTATAAAATTTTGCATATTAAATAATTTCAATTATTGATAAAATCAATTCAATTTTCTCTTTCCGAGTTTATTCTCTATCCAAAGCTACAGCGATTGGCGCATCGCATTCATAATACATGATGTTGGATGTTATAAATTAATACGATAACGCGATGATTCCGGAATACAATCTGGATAATTAAGTCGTCTGCTCGAAAATATCGAAGATTATTCCACGGTTACTCGCAGCTCTGGAAACTCCAATGAGATGCTGATCTAGTATATTTTTAAGAATATGCAAATTTTAAAAGATATAATTATGTGTACTTATAAAATTTTCCATATTAAATAATTTCAACTATTGATAAAATCAATTCAGTTTTTCCTCCCTGAGTTTATTCTATATCCAAAGCTGCAGCGATTGGCGCAACGCATTCACAGATACATGATGATTCGGATATTGTGAAATTAATACGATGACGCGATGATTCCCGAATACAATCTGGATAATTAAAGAGTCGTCGGTTCGAAAATATCGAAGATTATTCCACGGTTGCTCGCAGCTCTAGAAACTCCAATGAGATGCTGATCTAGTATATTTTTAAGAATATGCAAATTTTAAAAGATATAATTATGCGTACTTATAACACTTTCCATATTAAATAATTTCAACATTTATTGATAAAATTAATTCAATTTTCTCTCTCCGAGTTTATTCTATATCCAAAGCTACAACGATTGGCGCATCGTATTCACAAATACATAATGGTTGGGATGTTATGAAATTAATACGATAACGCGATGATTCCGGAATACAATCTGGATAATTAAGTCGTCTGCTCGAAAATATCGAAGATTATTCCACGGTTACTCGCAGCTCTGGAAACTCCAATGAGATGTTCATCTAGTGTATTTTTAAGGGTATGCAAATTTTAAAAGATATAATTGTGCGTACTTATAAAATTTTCATATTAAATAATTTCAACTATTGATAAAATCAATTATTTTTTCTCTCTGAGTTTATTCTATATCCAAAGCTGCAGCGATTGGCGCAACGCATTCACAGATACATGATGATTCGGATATTGTGAAATTAATACGATGACGCGATGATTCCCGAATACAATCTGGATAATTAAAGAGTCGTCGGTTCGAAAATATCGAAGATTATTCCACGGTTGCTCGCAGCTCTAGAAACTCCAATGAGATGCTGATCTAGTATATTTTTAAGAATATGCAAATTTTAAAAGATATAATTATGCGTACTTATAACACTTTCCATATTAAATAATTTCAACATTTATTGATAAAATTAATTCAATTTTCTCTCTCCGAGTTTATTCTATATCCAAAGCTACAACGATTGGCGCATCGTATTCACAAATACATAATGGTTGGGATGTTATGAAATTAATACGATAACGCGATGATTCCGGAATACAATCTGGATAATTAAGTCGTCTGCTCGAAAATATCGAAGATTATTCCACGGTTACTCGCAGCTCTGGAAACTCCAATGAGATGCTGATCTAGTATATTTTTAAGAATATGCAAATTTTAAAAGATATAATTATGCGTACTTATAAAATTTTCCATATTAAATAATTTCAACTATTGATAAAATCAATTCAGTTTTTCCTCCCTGAGTTTATTCTATATCCAGAGCTGCAGCGATTGGCGCAACGCATTCACAGATACATGATGGTTCGGATATTGTGAAATTAATACGATGACGCGATGATTCCCGAATACAATCTGGATAATTAAAGAGTCGTCGGCTCAAAAATATCGAAGCTTATTCCACGGTTGCTCGCAGGAGAGCTATCCACAGAGCGGCAAGTAAATTATTAATAGCCTAGTTACGGCTAAGCGCACGTTAGCAGCAATTTAGTAGCGTAATATGGTACAATCTGCATAATCCGATATCTAAATACGTCGCAGAAATAGCCGTGATAATTCCCTGCGAGATGTATCACTTCGCGAGGCATTAAGTAAAGTCGCGATTCGATGGAAAGTCTCGCGACGAGTCCCCGAGACATTTAAATGAAGAAATAATATCGAATATATATTCAGAGAAAAATAAACGTCGTCTCTCCCCTGTTTCCTTCATAATCTGAATTTTCAATGTAATAGAATTCGAAAACCATTATTTTTAAATCTAACAGAATTTTAAAATTTCAAATTTTTAAGGAGAGATAAAAAAAATTCGGGGATCTCTCGAAAGTCGTTCCATAAAGTCGTTCGCGCACGCGTTAGACTTATAAAATGAATGATCGTGCTTCTGATTATGTCAGCATCCTCTGTCGGACAATGAGCGACCCCGCAGTATTGTTCGGTTCGCGTGTATGCATAAGTGTATGGGTACCATTTCATGGCGATTCTTATTAATCATTGTAATCATACGAGCGTACGTGTGTGAGCGCGCACGTACGTATGTAACAGTATGCGCTTCGCTAAGCAAAGTGCATCTAATCTCTCGGGAATCTGATAGTCGTTGCAGAATTGTTCTAATTACAAGCAGCCGGGTTTTCTCAATAATATTCATTCAAACAAGAAAAGATTCTTCACTTCGGCACTCTGCTGACTCGTTAGAAATGCCGTAATATTATATTATCTTCTGAAATAATACTTTATTAAACGAGGGAATTACGATATACAAGTGCTATTTATTATGAGATGTAATTAATTTTTATCGACTTATTCTCATCAAGACTGCTTCTCGAATTAATTTTAAGCTTCCTATTAAAAGATTATAAGTGTCTTAATGATGCATTGCAATTGATTTAATTATTATATAAATCGAGCATAAACATCCATATATTATTTATAATAACAAGACTTAATCCTTGCAAAGATATTCTTATTTCTTGCAACAAACTTTTATAAGAAAAAAGCATATTGCGACGTAAGAGAAAAATATGTTAATTCGTTTGATATTGAATAATCTTCTGTACTGTGCACAACGCAACTAGTAAAGTCTCTGTATTACATAATAAAATTTTTTAAATATCAAGCGGTGATTAATCAATTAAAATCTAAGGAAGCATAAATTTGCCTATTAACATCAATCTTCATCTGACTGCGCGCTCTCTATCAATGCTCAATTATCAGTTTAGATATTTATATGTAATATTTAATTGCCGATACTTTTCCACTTTTTTATTTATTTTATTTTCATTTTTACTTGAATCAATTAAAACAAAGAAGATATTAAAATTGTAAGCAATTAATCTATACGTAAGAATGTACCTTATTAAAAATTAAACGAATATATTTTCAAGAGAACAGATCGTTTGCAAATCTGTATAATGTATCATATGCACGACTTTTAACTTTTTTAGATATGTATAAAAATTTGTCAAGTATTTGATAGTTTTTTTTTTTCATTTTTGTCACGTGAAAGCAAAATGAATAAAATAGTTACATTGCACTTTATTAACACGTATTTATTCAAACTTGAATAAATAAGTGTTAATAAGGTAATGAAAAAACTTGTTAGCATCTCGCGTCAAACGTAAATAATCTCGTCCTCCCCCTCTCCCCGGAAGATATATCTTTTATCATAAAGATAGACTTTTCTGAAGATAATTTAAATATTTCCGGAAAATATATGTAAATGCGCTTAATTAAAAAAATATATATATTTTTTTTCTTTAATTGACACAGAACAAAAACGTTATCATATGCATTAGCAATTTCTCAATTTAACATAATTAAAAAAAAATGAATCTTATATATGAAATACAATCATGACCAATATCAATTAATACATTAAAATATTAAATAATTTACTTAAAAAATACTCTTTAGAATTTTTGAATTTTGCAATTATTCTAATGCTTTTTGTAGAGATGATATTTACGTGATATTCATTTTCGTTCACTCATTTCTTTTCTAATGGAATCGATCTCCAAACTTGATTTCCGTAAATCTGTTTGTTCCGAGAATAGTAATACAGCGTAGAGATCCATCAATGTCAGAAGAATTAATAGGCCGGAACAATAGTGATTAACTTCTAGAACATCACGTGTATTGTATTGTTCTCTATATTCCAGCGCTAAATCGATAATTACAGTAAGCAATGATGGAATACATCTTCCGGTATACAAAGTTATCGGGTTATTATTGCAACACTCGGTTTTTTTTTTTACAAAACGATGGCATCTATATAACGAGATTTTTGTAGATAATGCAAGTCCGTTATTTCGCGGATACTGTATTATGCATTTCCAATCAACAGACACTGGCATTACAAATTTAGCGATACTAGCACTGCAGTAAACAATTCCTGACTACGCTAGCAGGCAAAAGTGTACTCTACGAACGTTTTCCTACTTTTACTGCAACATACGATAAATGTCTCCGTATCGCAAATGGAAAAAGAGTTAAAGCTGTAAATACGAAAAGAGAACACACAAGTAATGTACTTTTTTCAAAACATTTTTATTTATATATGCTTTTTATAATTTCGCGATGTCTTTAAAAAATATCAAGTATTTTATATTTCAATCTTATAAAATATTAGGAGCGTAATAAAATTCCTTTAAGAAAAAAAGAAGAAAAAAAACGCATATTTTTGTCACAATTTATTTATTGGAAATTAAAAATACTTAAAATATTTAATATTATATAATATTTATAATATAATCTTTAAAAATAAAAAAAAATATCTGTGTAATCTGTGTAATAATTCTCTTACACACAAATAAATCTTTTATTCTCTGCTAGTTTAACGATTAGTAAAGCATGCTGATAATTACAATTACTAATTACATCCTTACTTCATGGATAATGTTGAAGTTACAGTTCAACTCTTTTGGCATGAAGCGATATAGAGTAAAGTCACGTGTTGAAACAAAGTCTTGAAATGGAACACAATGCAATATATTATCGTTATCGACATTAACCGAAATCCTGCGGATTCTACCTCAAACAGTTGGACCTATATATCACATTACATATTGTAGTCGAAATTCTTGGCTTTCTACATGCTTGCCCTATGACAATATCGGTTTCAATTCTTTACTGATTTATACACTTTAATAAATGTATTTTTCTCATATATGAAATTAATTTCTAAGTTTGAAATTTTCGATAGTTTACAGAAAAAATAATAATGTCCTATAAATTGAATTAGATTACACCATCAGAAATTATTTTTTCCCATAATAATAATAATAATAATATATATATATATATATATATATATATCAATTAATATTTAAGAAAATAATTTATTAATTCTAAGAGATCCGCATTTTTAGATTATATTGATAATATTATAAAATAAAAATATAATTATTCTTTATACAGTAATTATATTTATTTTCAAACTTGATAAAATAAAAGAAAATAAAAGTGAAAGTAAAAAAAATTATCAAACTGCATCGAATCATGCTCGAGTTTATAAATGTTTCCCTGTTATATCAATTTTTACAGAGAATGAATCTCTCTCTGAAATATCTTTGACTTCTCGGGAGTCACGCGGTTCGCGGTTTTATCTATGATATATTACTGTACATTTAGTCGAAATTTTCCGCGTTACTTCCGCCAAAATATCATACTTTAAATAGCGTTTCTCGCAACGAGAATAGCGTGCAAGTGAAGTTAATATGTATGTATATGCGAAAAATGGCAGAATTCTCGGCTTCTTGCTTCATATAATCCTATTAGAATGCTGTATGACTACAAAATTCGTCTCTCATATGTGACACGAGATATATTTTATATATATATATGTATATATATATATATATATATATATATATATACCTACATTTTATATATATATGTATATGTATATATATATATATATATATATATATATATAACTGGCAATCCTTCTTAATCCTCGTGGCATACAAATACGCGCATAGTAAATCATTTTGGATGTCACACTTCTCAGGACTCACACAGCAACAGATAATGTACGAATAATCCGTTCCAATATTCATACTGCTGAGATGCTTGCCACGAGTCTCTAAAATATGCAATTAGATAGAATAATAACAGATTGACTGTAATTTTAAAAATTATTATTTCCATAAACAGAATTTGGAAGGAATTTGATAAGTTTTCTGTACTGACAATAGTAGACAAGTATAGACAAGTATAGACAATATATTTTATTTTTTGCTAAAAATCACATCTCTTTATTCTTGATATTTTCTTATATATTCTTGATATTTTCTTTTATTTTCCGTTCGAAATACATTTTTACTCTTTGTTCCGCTCTGACATAAGCTATTTTGATTCCGATTGCATTGAAATCGAGGAATCATAGCAGCTTCGATAAGTTCGAATTCTTATTTAAAAATGACACGACGCATCTTCAGTCAACGTGGAGCATAAGATGGATAGCGAGGATTCGCAACCATACTGAATCATCCATCCTTCTGACGCGGCAATTCTCCGGCGTGTCGCATTTTTTCATAACAAAAGGAAAAGGAGGCTAACATCGGACGGAAAAGGTCAAGAAAGTCTCCGAGAGACTCAATAAGATGGAAAAGTTTTGATGTACGACGCTGTTATATCCGAATCGTCGAAAGCAAATTAAGATTAATGCAGTCAGCCTCTCGCAGGTAGGATAGCTGGAAGTATCCAGAAGAAGAGAAACTAGGACGGGTAACATATTCGCCTTTTCGCGGAGGGATGAAGCGCGTGGGAGGCCGATATTTCATCGATATCGTGCCAACGCCGTTCCGCGGAATTCCATGGAGATCAGTGTAGGCGTATAGTTCCGCATTTCAACTTCTACATTTCACGCTTGTCCACGATCGGCGAATTATTCGGCAACAACTGGAAATTGAGAGCGCCAATAGAGAAACACATTCGGCTGATTCAGATCGTAACCGCTGACTTCGAGAGAAATATAAAAAAAAAAAAACGAAGAAATATATTGCACTTATATGAAATTTATAAAGGAAAAAAAAACAAATATTGTTCTTGACATACAATTATCTCAGAAAAATATATTTGTCCGAACGATACATCTAATTATTATGACAAAATTTACTAGGCGTGAATGTAACTATCCACTGTGAATGAAGCGAAAGAGAAAAAGTATCTTCGAAAGGGATGAGAACGTGGTAAATTGTCTCGAATTCGGGGAACCCGCTGCCCATACCGTGCTCGTTAAAGCAGATCCTCCGAAAAAGCGGCATAAATTTGATCCAGAGGTTATCGCCAAGGCGTAATCTCACAAGCGTTTCTAGGTCACTGTCTAGCGTTACGTATGCGTGGAAAAAAGTCCGCATGCTACAAAAATCCCCGGAAAATCCCTGGTCGAGATGATATAACTCTTCATGCCTCGTTAATTCATTTCATCTCGCGAATATTTATGTTAATATGAAAAATTACAATTTTTTTTGCTGTTATTATTACGTTATTAGGATAATTTATTCGATATCTAAATATTACGTGAGCATTATTTTAAATATTCTTAATAAATCATTCATGTTAATATTTCTAGGATATTTTTCATATTGGAACATGCTCCTTATGTGAATTCAAACGCAGATTTAATAAATTAATTAAATTGTAATAAATTATAGAAATGCACCGCTCGATAAAAGCTGCTATTATTTTAATTCCCCGTTATATTTCAACAGAATGAGACGTTGTTCCTGAAAGATGCTATTAAATCGAAATGATATCCTGTATAAACGAGATACAAACAGATATAAACACTCGCTTTCGCCGAATCGAATGCATTTCATCGAATTGAACTCAGGGCAGTTGGCCAATATCCACGAATTTATACATGTCTTTTTTCCATTTCAATTGATCGCTTCATTTGATATATGACCTACATAGAGAGTATCCCAATTTTAATTACAGCCTGTAGAATATTTCCAAACATATTACACATATTGTTACAAAACACATATTAAACATGACATTTATTATCTCGCAATAATAATGTCGATTATACTTGTACATGACTCGTTCAAATTACCTTATCGGCAAATTCTGTAATTAATTTCTCCGTCATTATTTCGTAAATATTGTATAATTACCTGTAAGCGAACGATAAAAAAAAAACAATTTAGTGAAAATTTTCAAATCCATTTTCGATGATTTCGTGTTCGTTACGATTATATTTGCCTTTTCACGCGAATGAAAATCGACCAGCGAAATTTTTTCCAATGCATTTTCTCCCTCAACATATCGCGATATTGTATCGACACATAAAGTGAACTATTATAATCCGAATTCCCAAGGCGAGCGCGTTATTCGAGAAAATGTTTTCGCATGAGCATAACTCATGGAGAAACATGAGCCGCGAATTGAAACAAACGGCACGTCATAAAGAAAAGAATCATTCGACCTACGGTCGTTCTGCTGGAAAGCTACGATCGTCCATCAATCTTCTTCCCACTTCCAATACCGCTGAATTACGTTTAATTTCGTGCAGCACCGAAACTGGGCTGCTCCAGTTTATTATGGCGCAAAGATATTCCATTTCATTCGGTTTAGAAGGCAGCTTGAGTATTTTGGCACGCTAGAATCAGCCCTTGCGTGCATATCACGAGTAAGTTCAATTTTTTTCGGTCCGTCAACTATGCCACCTCTTCGTTGTCGGATTGTGATTATCTAACTGTGCTCTGTCAAACGTAAATCATTCGGTGACAAAAAGTTCACATGCACGCAGATGTACACGCAAAGGGAATCCTTATGCGTGTATTAAATATATCAAAGCAGAAAAAATTATATTATTAATATGTAAGTGTTTTATCAATTTTTAAGAAAATAAATAATAGAATTAATTTTTAAATTAGGGATCCGCAGGTGAGGGATAGGACAAAGCCGCCATTAATGGGATAGCGGAAGTGGCATTACTTATGCGCCATTTTTGAATAAAACAAAATAATTGAATCAAAAATATATTTACATAAATTTAATTCTATTTGAGATTAGAAATGACTATTTAATATTAATTCTATTTTTATTTTTATTTAATACTAATTAAAGAATTATTTCAATTAAATTGAAATAAATAAAACTCAATTAAATGGAATAAATTTCATAAATTAAGAAATTGACTAAGTAGTTTAATAAATTATAAATACTAATGAATATAATTAATTGACATATGCTATACATTCTTTACTAAAATATACTCAAAACGGAAGTATCCCATTAATGGCGGACGACCAATCCGCATCCTGCAGCCTCGGTGTCTTATCCCTTACTTGAGGATCCCTATTTTTAAATGAACACCTGATGTTTGCGTGTTTGATGTGTTTAAAAAGAAAATTGCAAGACTTGACATTTGCAGCAAAATAAAATATTCAAAACTTATTTTATAGTAAAAATAGCAACACTATTTTATAGTAAAATATCTCATTGTTATATAAATCATTATGTAGAAAATTGTATTTTAAGATATGCTTTGTCACTTTTCTGTCTTTTCTGGAGATAAAAAGCATTAACGCTAAATGTCTCATTTACGTAGAAATGATTTAAATCCCTTATAAAGAAAGTTTTATATTTTTCTTTTGTTTTATAATTTGTATCTCTTTTTTTCTCACAATCAGTCTCTTCAAGAATATTTACTATACACTTAAAATATCTCGTGTAATATTATTATTTAATATATTTATTATATATATTTCGAACTATTAAGATTTCAACAAATGTATATATGTATATTATGTATACATACTAGGTACATATATTTTATAAATTTAATCTGCGTATGTATAATCTTCATTGATTAATACGATAAACTTGTTCGAATTTCTTGCTCAATTAATAACTGCTTACATTTTCTTAGTTATATAAAGATTAATGTGTAATATTAAGTAATATTAAGAAGTTCTGCCTACAAAACTTGAATTACATTTATCCCACAACGCTAAGTAAAGGATGACATTAAACTCTAGAATATCGTCGACGCGCGGTTATAAGCATTATCTAATAAATTAATTAGAGCTAATGTGTGTCGTTTTGAGCTCAGTATCCTAATGTGGTTTACCCGCTCAAGCTTGAGTTAAAATAGAGTATAGTTGCGGCTTTTACCAGCCACATATTCTCGGTATAATCTAATTCAATTGCAACAGGAATGCACCATGTGTAGTGTGCACTATGGTTCTCTCGCATTCAAATTACCCGAATATTTTCTTTCGATTGCTTCGCTTTATGCTTCGACGAGTGAATGAAGAATAAATGCGAATACATTGCGAGCGATTCTTACTTGACGAATAAAATATTTCCGACATTACACATTTATGGTTGCTGAAAAACGATGTACAATATCACAAAATCGAGCACGCGAAACTAAACAAAATTGTTGCGATAAAGAATGTATACCAGGATTCCGCCATTCCGACATAGAATGTGCACAAGCGCGCCGACAGGATGCATTCGCGTGCAGCATCCGATACCGGACACGCAAAAGCTCGAACTACGTGCGTGTTGTTTCGTGAGCTGCATGAGATAGGGAGAAAAAGAAAGAGGTAGAGGAAGAAACATATCATTTATTATTTGTACTGTGAAGTAAAATCTCTTTGAACATGCAATAAAACAAATGTTCCCGATTTTTTTTCACAAAAACTTATTGCAAGCCACACAATGTGTGTAGTAACGATATTTAACATATAAAAACAATATATAAAACAGGAAGAGACAAAGCAGAAAAAAAACGGGAAGAGAAAAAAATTAAATTTCAAAAAAATTAAAAAAAAATAAAAATAGAAATTTAAAAATGTAATAAAATTTAAAAAAAATAAAAATGTAATTTAATTTATAAAATAATTTGTCAAATAAAATCTATTGAAACGTGAGACTAAAATAACAATAAATTTAAAAATAAACGCAGAAATTTTTTCGCAAAAATGGAGTTTATTTTTAAACGACGAGATTGAATCAAATCGTCTATCTACAGGAAAAGGGAAAGAATTAGGATACCGTGAAGTTCCGGTATATATACTGTAAGATATGAGCGCATTTATTACCGAACTATAGCAACGTAATTACTTCAAAAAGTGTTATCAATGTTTTCGGTTCGGATTAAAATTGAATTAACCGACTGATTAAAGTCGAGCTTTCAGAAATTGAGTTTTGCAGAAATCTTTGTTCTTTAGATTCCACGAGTACATTATTTTCTTCGCTGTAACACTGATTTAGCCCTGTCTTACATTGTATTAATGACTCGTATATGAAGTTGTACTGCTTTATATTATACTTTTATAGGTATTTTTAATCCCCACAATGTTTCTCAAATTTGTATTTTCGTTACAATAACGATATTTAATAAATGATTATTTAATATTTGATATTTAATAAATGATTTAATATTTGCTAAGTTGTATATATAAGGTAATTAATAAACTAATGAGTTATTAAAAGCATATTTTAAGAGAAAGAAAGAAAGATAGAGAGGGAGAAAGAGAGAGAGAGATATTTAAAGTTTTTATTTAAAATTCCTTTTTTATAAAAGGAGATAACTTTATTAGCATATAATTATACTTAGATTACATTATATTATACTTACAAAACTATATTTATTTAAATAAAAAGAAATTATAGATAAAAATTATAATTTTAATTATGGATAAAAATTATAATTTTAATTATAGATAAAAATTATAATTTTTAAAAATTTGTTTTAAAACTTTTATAAATTTATTACATAAACTTTTTAAAATATCTTTTGATAAGAGAATTAATGGGACTAAAAAAATGCATGATGTATTATGTTCGTCTTGTGTATACAACGATTTATTATGATAAGATGGCAATTTACTAGGAGAAAAGGAAGGAAGTGATTAAATTGTTGATAATTTGAAGAATAGCTGTTATAGTAATGCATCATCATGTTGAGATATATTGTTGTAGGAATTTATGTCATAATGCGCGTGCGTTAATATCATGCATCGTAAACATTAACTGTCTACGCAGATTTATATTCATGTTAAGGCAAAATCTCTCTGTGTATCAACTATTCTTCTAGACTGTTAAATTTTCGAAATTTATAGTGCATCTAGTAAATCTGAAAGTTATGAGTTTTTTTATATTCCATATTATAATTCCATAATAAATTAAATTATTCACACATTATTTTTAGCACGTAATTCCATGTGTATACGCAATACTCCGTATATTCAGGTACAATTGTATTTATATTGTAAACAAAATTTTTTTCCCGGATATATCTTTTACACATTTAAGACTTAATTGGGATAAAATAAATGTTTATATTATTGCATTGCTGAATGAATAATGGAGTAAAAAATGGTAAATGGCGAATAAAATAATATATTAAATTGATTTTGATGATATTAGGGGAAATTGACAGAAGAATTTAGATACGCGCTCATTCATATGTATGATTTCATTATCGTCATACTGTGTAATTTTGCATTATCCTTATTCTTGTTAGACTGCAGAAAAGTTGAAATGTTATATATTAAAATGCACTGTCAGTGCATAACTTCATCGTGTGCATATCTGATTGAAAATTCCAAAGTTGCAAAATTAGCGCTGCGAGTTTGTCCGTTAACAATCAAAATTTACGGCATTGCAGTTCGCAAAGTTGCTGATATCCATCGAAAATGTCGCTTCGTCTCTATTCTCATTGCATATTCGACGCTAAAAACAACAGTATTGATAGCGGAAAATAATCTCATTTTGTCCCAATTTAGTTTCAATCTAACTTAAAAGCGTATTTAATTATAGATTAGTATTTAATTATAAAAGCGTATTTAATTATAGATTAGTATTTAATTCAATCTCTGATCTGCATTTCAATTTTATGAAACCTTATTTCAAGACTCGGTCATTATTTAATACTCGTATTTCTTCCGTTTTTATTTGTCTCGTTTATATTACTTGTAACTACTAGACTTTTGTCAAATATTGATTATTATGATGAAAAATCGGAATGTAATTTTCAAATCGTTGATCATACACAAAATTTGAAATAAATTCAACATTTGATAGAAATGTTATTAAAAATATTCCCTTCAATAGCATAAAACGCGGAAAAGTTTATTCTGCATTTCCACTTAATTTATCCGAGAGAAGTCGCCTCGTGTCTTCAATTACGCCATGAATCTCCCACCTACCTCCCCCGCGGAATAGTGAAAAATTACCCTCATTCTTATTCACGAGCGCTATTTTGCAGACTAATGATTTCGTAATCGGTTAGGCGGATCAAAAACGTGAAATAAACTTGTGTACTTGGTGAGCGTAATAAAATGTAAATTCGTACCATTTGTTTGCAATTGGCATCGGTCGCAGAATTAACTCTCCTTTGTCTTTGTAAGGTGGAACTATTATCAATGTTATTTATATTCTCTCTTGTTGACTAATACGTGCACTCTTTTATCAACTAAAAATTTGATCATATCAGGAAAAAAGTTGCATAGAATTTGCGAAGAATATATTAATGTAAAAATATAGTATATAGAAAGTATTCTTTTTTTTACAGTAACATTTTATTTATATTACAAAAAATATATTGATATAAAAATTAATGAGATTATTCCTCTTAACAATCTGTTTATTGTGTAAAAAATATAAATTAAAAAAATTTTACAATATCTTCTAGCTTTAGAAAGTTACTATAAAGACGAGAGTTGGGCAAGATTCTGAAAGTTATTTTAATCGAGATTGCAAAGTCAATCCCTATCCTGTAATCCCCATTGGCTCAAAGCGTTTCAAAGTGAGAGTATAAAGTAACTAGCGCATACGAGTTAAAATGAACAAAGTGAAATGAGAAATACTAAATTGCTATCACATTTTCCTTTGAATTTGTATGAATCAGACTTTGCTTTTTAATTAGCATAATACATTTATCCATTACAAGAGAAAATATATATAAATTATAAATTTCCGTGATTTATAATAAATTCATTCTAACATATTTTTTCTTTCTTTCAGATTCTACTGGGACCTCTGCATGCTCCTCCTACTGGTAGCTAATCTGATAATTCTGCCAGTCGCCATTAGTTTTTTCAATGACGACCTAAGCACTAGATGGATAGCCTTCAACTGCCTTTCCGACACGATATTCCTTATAGACATCGTCGTCAACTTCAGGACGGGTGAGTCGAATTATTCGATCAATTAATTTGCTATAAAACATGTTTTTACTTTTCTTTTATCTAGTTTTACTTTTTCTTTAAATTCTCAATATTTAATTAGACTTTATGATAAGGCTATTAAATTTATTTTAAACGTGCTCCGCTTAAAACTTTAAACTAATCTTTCAAAGTACAATTTGTAAGCAAGTACAGTTGTATTGTCGTAAAGCTTTGTATTTCTAGTGATATTAATAATGATTTTTTAAATTCTCTTCATTTAACATTTCCTTTCATGTCATCCCCAAAAAAATAATGTAAATTCTTATGTATGAATTAACATTCAAAACATTTACGCATGCATCTCTCTACAAAAAATTTTTTTATCACGCATTATTTTGTAATAATATAAAAAAATATTTAACAATTTAATTATCCTCGCAAAAATTCTTGTCCAACTTTTTTCCATTTTACCTATTATTTATTTCGCATAATTGTACATTTTTACAATTACGAAATTATTTTGCTAATGATATTATTTATGTACATAATGTTTTCCTTTCTTGAATAATAAATTTCATGAATTTTTTTTTCTTTCCTGAGAACTTCTCAAATTTATCTCTATCCAAGACTTTAAAAGATTCACTATCTCTTTGATTCTCGTGCGATTCGTCCTTTCTCCACATATAGACACCGGCAAAACTCGGATAAAGACAGAGATGGATCATCTACTTGGGCCTTACCGATCCTGATATGCACAATGACAGTATTGTTGTGCAGGGTAGAACACTCTCGGTTCCTTGACATTTCGTTATTATCTCGGGATTAATTTGAAATGTGTTTGAGTCGGCTTCACAAACGCGGAATTGGGTCACGAGCCGCAGCCGATGAAAATCATTGTATTATATTGCACGTTGCGTTGTGTCGATTCGACATGATTTAAAAAAAAATTTTGAGTCGTGTTATCTCCAGCGAATGTTTTACATATAATACGATACGTAACAATTATTTCTCTTTTGTACGTATTAATGGATTCGTTTCTCGCATCTCCAACTCCAGTAATTAAATTACACATTATATGCGCATAATGAGTGCACTGCAATATGTCAAATTAGTGGTAGGAGTCGTCAGAGCATATGGCAATAGCATTAGCGTTTTTCCGCTGGTTGGAGCTTTGCAAATTTCGGGAGATCATTGACAATGGAAACTGTATAAAGCACAATTATTTCGTTGCAGGTATAATGCAGCAGGATAATGCCGAACAAGTGATACTGGATCCGAAATTAATCGCGAAACACTACCTCAGGACTTGGTTCTTTCTCGACCTCATCTCCTCCATACCATTAGATTACATTTTCCTCATATTTAATCAAGTAAGTATATACTGTGTATCATATAGAGCTCGTTAACGCAACTTAAGCCGTTGTATAAGTTATGTTATTATCTTACATTTTATATTCAGAGAAAAAAATTATTACAGCATAACTTTCTCCAATTTGTCCAACCATAAGTATCAGAGATTAACATTATATTTTATATTATCTTATTATCTTATTATCATTTATATTTTCTTATATATGGCATGACATTTTTAATGGAAATATTAAAACACATATTAAGACAGAGTAATCTCGCGTTTAATTTTATAAACTTGACAAAGTTAAGCAAGAAATGATATATAAAATATGATATAAATGATATATATAATGATATAAAATATTTAAAAATATATGTGACAAAATATTTATAAAATCTTTATTTATTCTCTCAGTATACTTTCTCAAAATATTTAAAATTTATTTATTCTCAGTATAATTTCTCAATATTGTGAATATTTTGTACATTTAGTTACTGGGATTGAGGGATAAGGTAATCAATATTATGAAAACAAATTCGCAAGTTTCAGGACTTCAGCGAGTCCTTCCAGATTCTACATGCTGGACGTGCTCTCAGGATTCTCAGGCTTGCAAAACTGCTGTCACTCGTTAGGTTACTACGTTTGTCAAGACTGGTGCGGTATGTCTCGCAATGGGAAGAGGTCTATGTGAGTGTTTTGCTATTTATTATACAGCATTGTTCTCATTTTGTATATCATCTACGATACGTGTAGCTCGTGTAATTTACGTACAAAAAAAAAGAGAAGCGTTTGGTGACCTTTAACGATTCAGGAAGCTGACAAACGACCTTCCTCCTACAAAACTGCCACTTTTTTTGCCAACAATGGGTCCTAACGAGAGTTAATTAATGTCGATTGTCAGTTTTTTGGATCAGTCAATTGCAGAAATCGCCTTCCGCACTTACGCGAGATATTAAATAATTATGTCTATGCCTGATACATGGTCGCTGTAGAGAATTGAAGGAGATAAAAAGGGGGAACAACAGTCAGCCTTTTATACTTTATCTTTACATGGAGATTCCGTACTTAATCACAGGTGACTTGTTGAATGACAAGCGAAGTTCTCACGTCAGTGGTGGATTCTGTCCGTAGGAAATCTCTCTTAATAAGTTTTCTTCCGAATTTACGCACATTATTTTTACCTCATATATAAGGAGAATCTCTGCTTTTCCATCGTAAGAATTTCATTCAATCATTATCAAATATGTATATATATTTATAAATATATATATTTTACAATACAAATATTTTCTAGGTATGCAGTGAAAGTAGGAGATATACGCTTCTTGACAAAATAACTTTTTCAGCAACTTTATCGCAAAAGTCTCAGTCCACCACTGCGGAGAATCTTTTCAAACTGGGCTCTCAGATTATTAGATTATGTTTCGCTTTCCGTTGCTGAACATAATGAATGTCCCCACGGCTCTACTCTAGTATATCCCGTGATACCTCGAAACTTCCACTTTACATGAAAGTCTCCAATCCCTCCTCGTCTATCTTTCTCTTTCATGATAATAATAATCGTAAATTAGAGTCAGTCGTTTTCTCTCTCCCTCTCTCTTTCTCTCTCTCTCTCTCTCTTTTACTCGATCATATCGCATTGCACCGAGAGGAGCGTAAACAAATATATATGTAATAGTCATAATGATAAAAATAATACATCTAAACAAATAGTCCACGAATATAAGAGATAGCGTGACTAAATGGCAATAGAGGGGAAAAAAGGTACGCGTGCACGCGATTTCCTGCGGAATCATCGCTAGCATATCGTAAAATTTGATGGAGAATCTCGTGATATACACACATATACACATACATATACGATATTTTATTATATTTTTCATTGTCGTTCCGATGCACCGATAATTGTTGCTATTCGCTACTCATATTTTTTATTCGTTTACTTTTTTTGCTCTCGTTTTCTAACGCACATATCGATTTTCCGCACGTAATATAATGGTGCTACGATCCGTCGACGGGTAAGTAATTGTTTTTTCCAAACAAATGTACATGATGATCACACGATAATTGATATGACATGTAAAGTTTCGCTCTGTCGAGAGTCATTTTGAATAAGCTAAAAGAAAGAACAGAAAAAATGCAGTAAAGAAAAATATAAAATTAGATTAGATTGATTTTTTATAAATTCCCTTAATAAATAATACTTAATAAATACGCGCCTTTATCTCATATATTTCGAGTATGTCTTATTTCTTCAAACAGACATTAATTCTCAAATCAAATAAGTAGTTATTGCATTTATATAGAATAGAAAAAGAGTTTTTTTAATATAATGAATAAATTTATGCATTCTTGCATTAATAAGAAGATGAGAAATGTAAAATTTACGTACACATGATGTATATTTTGCCAGATCAATTATACAGCGAATGAACTGCAAGTTCATTAATTGTATGCGGTAATTGGGTTGAGAAATTATCTTGCTATCTTTCGGTGCTTCAGCACGTCGGCGATTGTGTTTACGTGGGATAACGTTTTGTGTTACATTATTTGTGCTCGCTGTTAGCATAAAACCGTGCAGCGAAGAGACCAACGAATCAATCAGGCTTTTCGTCCAATCAAGAGAGCAGTCTGTCATTCGCTGAAAATCTTGTTACGCTTGCCTTGAAACGTACTATTGCCTCCCTCTGCTTTTTCCTCTCTGTTCTATTCTGTTGTACAAACCAGGTATGCTTTAAAAAATGTATGCAATGAGGGAAAGCTGCGTTCTAAGTGCAATAGATTCCTTAAAGCGCGGATACCGTTCGGACAAACTACTATTCATAGAATAAAAGCAAAGGAATATGCAAAATGGATAACGATTCTGTTAAACAAATACAAATCTACGATCGTTATCCTGTATTCCCTTTCTTCACGAGATAGATGATTTCCCTATTAAAATGTAGGGACAAAATTTACTTTTTAATGAATAAAATTCCATTAATTCTTGTCTTATCTCTTCAAGCTTCAATAAAAAAATTTAACGAATTAATAATTTCGCGTGCCAACGACAATGAGAATAGCCGTATGCGTTTCACGCCATTTTCATATAGACATTTTAAAAATAATTAAAAACATTAGCTCATTTAGATTAAAAATAATCGAATTATTATCATCAGTTATCATATTAGATTTTCAGAATGCAAGAGTAAAATTTCACAACAAATGCGTGGTATTGTATCAAATCAAAATTCATTATTATTCAATTATAACAAACAGATCATAATATATAGACTGCTGTATGATATCTGTGAAATTTAATTTTAATTTAAATTTCTAATTTTGTCACAAAATATGGACTTGACATAAGAAGACCATAAGGACTAAGTAAACAAGAATTGCTTTTCTAGATGATACATCGTTTATGAAAAATATATTAACACATGGAAAACATAGCACTTATAACTTTCCATTTCAAATTTTCGAATATATTATCACATAAATAAACACTGGAAACGTAATGCGATTTTCTTTCATAATCTGTACATTATGTTTGTCTCTTCGTCGTCTAATTTTAAAGCGAGCACAGAGCCGTTAATGTGAAAATAGCGTAAAATCCCTATATCAGGTAGACATAAGAATCGATACATGCAAAAGAGATCACATGGCATATTATTACAATCATTACAATATTCATAACATTATATCTCATCTTATCATATCATCGAAAATCTATTCTCTCACTCTCTTTCTTTGTAATCAAATATCGTATAAAACAATGACGATCTTCCTATCTTCCCTTATATTATACGTTTTTTCACACTGTCGCACACACCTACAGTCCAACTTACTTAAACACGTACATACAAGATAATTTTGTATTGTACTCCTCCAATACACAAACACAAGAAAACAATATATACAAGAAAACGACTACTAGGCGTACTGCGAGAACACGTTTCCGAATGGGTTTGCAGATCCCCCTTTATCAACAGCCGGAGAGGCACTACGAGCGTCGGGCGACACCGCCCCAACCAGACCGAACCAGCAAGGTGTGCCTGCCTAGTAACCCTGAAACCAAGGCCAATTGCCCTTTCTTGATTCAAGCGTTCGTTAACACAAAACCTCAATGTGTTTCTACGTATATCTATATACGCTAGATCATTACTATTACTCACTGCTATTGTTTCTTTCGTTGTTTATTACTCATTGATTACAATTATTCTGATTATCATTGTCATTTTCGTTCTGTGGTCATATTTCTCGTTGAGTTCTCTAGAGAGCGTGCATAGTCTTGTCGTGTAATTTACAGTCTTCGGTACGAGGAATTTTTTACACATATACACGCCCGACATATTTAGATCCAGTTTATGAGTTGTAGCAGAGCCGATCAAGAGCTTTAACATTGTCGAGGAGTATCCGTAGAATAATACAGATCGAACAAGAAAGAGAGACTATGCCTATCCTTTAGTTAAATGTCATATAACTATATAATACTACAGATTTACAAGAGAATTTATCCCTTCCTTGTCTTTGTCTCGCGTAACTTTCTCAAAATTTAAATTTAAATAATTTGAAATTTATATCAATGAAACAAAGAGTTTTATATATGATAATCAATATAAGATTTATTTTCTTATAAAAAGACTTTCAACTGAAATTACGTATAATATTGTCATTTTACTTCTCTCATGAGAAATAAATGTAGTTGTAACTTTTCTCGAAAAATATATAGTAAATCTGTTAAAAATCGCGTAGGAAATTCTAACAAGCTCTTGATCAGTCTTGCCCTTAGTCCCGTAGTTCTGGCGATGCGACGTGTGACATGGATCACAGATTAGAAGATGCGATATTAGCTGAGAAGAATTCAGTATGTATTGATCGATGGAGAATGATAATGCTTGCAATATTATTCTAGTGACGATGTTTTCTATTACGTAACTATATATATAGTTGAAGTCCATGTTTCACCGAATAGCTGATTCCTCGCCAAAGTTCTTGAAAACGGTTTTTTGGTATGAAATGCTCTTGTTTTTGTCGGGTTTTGTTGGAAAGTTCCGTTCTGTGCTAGGTACTAACATGAGTTTGATTACGAATAGTCATTGTGTGAATTAATTGGTCGTGTCGAATACTGATGGATCGCGCGCCTCGATCGCGTAATCGTAGGGACGGCCGATCGCCGAAACAGTACACTCACCTTCCTCGAATTTCTCGACTCTCGATTATCACCGACCCCATAAGCCGCATAATTTTATTGGCCTGATACAATATATAGGTGCGCATGTATATTACCGTATGAATCAATAGCAGTTATCGACGTTCTTTCAGTGACGGACTGCATAATCTAGATACGTGTGCATGTAACTGTACCGATAGTATTATATATATAACGGATGCACCATTTCTTGACAATGGTAGCGCATGAGGTCACGGTGATGATTAAGAATCGAGAATTCGTTTGTCGCCATTATTTTGAAGTCTTACTACTTGAGGAATTTGGAAGAACTCAGCTGATATGCGATTATAAAATACGAAATGCCTCTAATTGTAAGAGGAATCTTGTGCAATACGAATAATTGTGCAATGAAAATAATGATACGAATATATGGAAAATTTCTACGAGGTATTCGACGCGAACCGCTCTACAGACGAGAAAGTTGGTTGGTCTAACCGTAGGTCTGCCTGTGAGTGTATAGGTGTATATTAACCCTATTTGTCCAAAATTTTTGGCGATGTGCCCATGTTCGGTGTGTGCTCCCAATTTTATTTATTCCACTGACATTTTACTCCTCTCTCCCTTGTTCCTTTTCTAGCAAACCTCGCCAATTATTCTGTCCCCGATTATGTTGTGTTCCATCTGATTGCTTGTTATTTCATGTTGTTTAGATATGTCTAATTTTAATCGAGAAGGAAGAGTTTCCAATACTCCATTTATTTTATTCCATTAACTTTATTTCAATATTTTACTTCCCCAAAACCCCAAAACGAAGAATACAAGAAAAGCCTATCGTTAATACTTTTCTTTGCCCACGTATGTATCCGTAATACTATTAAGTTTGATTTGTTTATTATCTCCAGGAGCACGTTTATATTATAATACTGTCGATATTTTTCAGCGTGTTTTTTTTTTATTACGCCATAGACCTGATCGTTAGATCCATTCTATGACAGGAGCGAGGGAAGTACGCGACAGCGCGCGGTCATTTAACGATTTCGCTACTCGACATGTGTATATATATATAAAAATATATACATATATATACATATATACATATATACATATCTTTGTGTGTGTGTGTATGTAGCGGATATAACGTTTCCTCAGTTTCGCGTGCATCTATCGCGTCTTGTTCGTCTTGAGAATTGATGCTCCTCCGTGATCACACGGCGAATCGTCAATGATGTAGTTTCGTCTTGATTCTATTGTATAACAAGAACAAAATTTTCTACAAGAGAGATGTTGTTCTTGATACGTGTTCCTAAAAAGCGAAGCATTTATCAATATTTTCCAGAATATACACGTATG
This sequence comes from Camponotus floridanus, assembly GCF_003227725.1. Classification (NCBI taxonomy): domain Eukaryota; kingdom Metazoa; phylum Arthropoda; class Insecta; order Hymenoptera; family Formicidae; genus Camponotus; species Camponotus floridanus. The sequence continues at coordinate 4,138,930 of NW_020229214.1, forward strand.
TGTATATGTGTATGTGTGCGCGTGTGTATATATATATATGTGTATATATATATATATATATATATATATATATATGTCAACGTATACTGTACTCATTTGTACGTACAATTTGTCTTTCGCAAAAAGAGGCCGGAAATACGCAGGAGACAGTTCATTAATCGCAAACCCGATCTCGAAAGAGACGAGTCTCATTTTTTATTTCTTCTTTTTGCGGTATTTCTCGTATTTTTCACAGAACAAAACTTATCTCGCAGAAATAAGATTTAGACAAATGTATCAATTTGGAGAATTGTAAAGTTACAACTCTGAAACTATCATTTGTCTTGAATTAACATTAAAGTCTTAAGTATAAAAAAACGTACAGATAAAAATATAAAATAATGTTCTGATGTTATGTTGTTGTTTTGAGTTTAAAACAATTTAATTTTAAAAGTTTTCGATTTTTATAGTTTATTCATGTTTTAATTAAAAACTTCTAACAGTATAACAGAAAAGAATAAATAGGTAGTTCATGATGTAAAACAATAGAACGATAAAAAACATAAGAAAGATTAAAAAGAAAGATGCAAAAAAAAGACATGAAATAAACATAAAAGGATACGCTGGAAGGTTTAACATTATAATTATTATAATTATTATTGATAAATTTATCGTAATTTTCTACTTTATTTAATTTAGAATTGCATTAATTATCTTTTCCGCCAAGCGATATTTTATATATTACAAAAATGTGGCTTATATAAATACTGAATTTATCAACAAATATTTCAGCAAAATACTTTTACATTTGTGCATATATCTCCGAACTTTGACAAATTAGTAGGACCATTCAACTATTCCGTTTCTATGCTCGTCTTTCAATTAATTAACGAATGAAAAATGTCAAAAATGACGGCGATATTCTTTGTTTCCGCACATTCAGAGTTTCCCTTTACATCGTAATTAAATCAGATAACAAACACGAGTGCCTTTGTAAGCATGCACATTAGAGTTAACAACCTTATATAGCAGCAAACCGTCGCGATAATGGTCGGGGTTGCATTCACTATATAAATTAAAACGCACCCACGTGTGTGCGCACATTAAGAGACAATAAATCATAACCGTCACGCAGAAGCGCGCGATTATCACGCGATTACTACGTGATTTTCGCACAGCGCGCATTTAGCGCGGTGCAAATCGCGCGTTTCTTGACGCGGATTATGGCCCGAGATATATGCATACAAGTACAGATGTGGCAGAGCAAACTTGCAAGATTGATTAACAAGCGTATCCTTGATATTTTGTACGATAATCTCATCGTTATACAATGTCCTCTCATCTCGAGCTGCATACGGAAAATTTCTCATGAAAAAAATCTGATCATCTTCCACTTTTTTCTATCTTCGTATCTTTTGCATGAAATTTTTCAGAAAAATAAAGGAAAGCCTCCTCTCTCTTTTAGGCAAAATATTGAGTGTTTATCTCGTCACAGATTGTTTCTTTCAGCAGAGCAGCGATGCGCGCACATTACCTCGGCACAAGAGTGGATTTTTATATCTCTCTCATTGATATCATATTTACAGATTTCTCTCATCGATATATGAGTTTCACGGATCTAAATTAAGACACTATTTATCATCGAATTATCTGAAATAATTTTTCTCGTTTTAAGCATAAATTAATATACTTTTCATATTTCATTTTTTAGCTTTTCTTTAATTAATCCCTTTTTAATTCGATTCTACTAGATTATTAAATATTTGTCCAAGACAAAATAGATAACTACATATAAAAGTTTTAAATCTTCTCTATAGTTTGCGTACTTGGATTAAATTTATACCATTTTATTAAATTGAAACAATACCGTCGAATTTGCATGAAAGATGAGGTTGACAATATCGCGAGGCAGCAATCTTTATTAAAGTATATCAATATATTTAAATAATATATTTAAATAATATATTTAAATACGCTCGAAATGAAGATATACGGCTTTGAGACTCGCGTTTTTATAAATTTGCCACCACATATATATCCGCTAAATTCATCGAGCTTCATCCGAGCTTGAAAAGGAACTGTGGCTTCACGCTTGACGCGCGATTGCTGATTCGAGCTTTGATATTAACGAATGGCTTGTTGATTACTAATTATCTAATTCACGGATCACCGGATCGTTACTCTCTTGTTACCGTGCCGACTGTATTTTCACGTGCACAACACTCGCTCTCACAGAAATCGTTCTTTTACTTGTGCTCCCGCTCACACTTTACTCACTTTTCCATCTACTCGATCGGTCGATCGATCGACCGGTTGATTAATGACGAATCAATACTCGCGAGCGAGACAAAAGTTCATATCGATGCTGAACGATATACCTGACATGATTATTTACTCTATTTATGTGCTTGTATATGTGCCAGTATTATAGCGGTCAGGAAGGAGACGAAAAAATGAGAGGTACCAACATCTTATATAAATCATTTTTCTTTTTTTTTTTGTCTTGATTTATTTTAAGCGACAATACTCCAACGGACTTCATTGTTAGGAAAGTTGAAAATGACGTCAACTACCTTTGCACATCCGCTGGCGGATACCGCGATCGAGTACTGTATTAACGAAGGCACGATACATTAGGGATGGGATTGTCCTTCAACGTTCGTTGTGTGATGTAGCAACTGTGAAATGCACACGGAAAATTTCTGATCTCGCGAGAGACCAGAAAAAAATCGATCCTACAGCCGCCTGACAATTTCTTACTTCTGTCACACTGTATCACTATATACCATCTTGCAAAAGCTGTCAACTATAATACGTATCCGTCTATTACTAATTATACCGACGTTTCTCTCCCTCTCTCCTTACTGTTACTTTCACTCTGTTTCTTTCTATCTCTATTTCCTTCTCTTTCTTATATATACTGTTTCTGTAACTATTTCTGTCTCTCTTTCTCTGTCTCTCTCCTTCTCTTTGTGAAATTTCTACTAACCTGCCAAATTTCTATTAACCTGCCCTCTTCTTACTACGTCTGGCTATGTCCCGCTTTCTTTTGTTTCTAGATATTGCAGAACCTACAAAAAAAACGCACTGAGCGGAGGGGGCGCCTAAGTTCTGACAATATGACTAAAAAGAAGTCCGGTTTCAGCAAAAGCGAACTTATTTTTAAGGTAACCCGTCCTGACGAACGCGCGAGCTCACGTCCATTCGATTCGTCCATCGCGAATCGACCTCGGCGATTCACCATCCGGTTTTCCGCGAGACTCGATAGAAGGAAAAATCGATTCTTTCAATTTTCTCCGAGCATCCGACTGATGTAATTACGAATGAAAAATCCCCGTGCGATAAAAAGTCATCATCTCGCTTGTACACGTGCGTGATAATTTTTGAAACAAAAGTTTCAAAAGTAAATAAATAAAAATATTATTATATATATATATATATATATATATATATATATATATATTATAATAATATATTTTTTCAAAGCGACGCTTCTCTTCGCGAACACGACTGAAATACATATTTTTAAAATCTTATGAAATCTTATAATTTTCGCCTCTCAAGATTCAATTATCAAAAACCCATAAATTTGATAATTAAATCGATCAGTTATCTCGTTGGCATAATATTAGGAAAAATAATGAATTCGCAATAGTATCGCGGCCGCGACAATATGTGGATCGATTGTCAAAACGATCGAGTGCCCTTCTGCCGAAGTCTCGCGAAGACCAGAAGCCGGACTAACGAGGTTAATTGGACGGAGGAGCTGTACGCTGATTGGCTCGTTGGTTTAATTACAAACATTCAGCTTTTATATACTTTTTCCGCCGCATTATACATTACATATACCCGCAGCAATAGGCTATGCTTTTATACATTCACCATCGGCACCCGCCTAGCGATGAGAAAGTCATGTAACTATGTGTGTGATATATTCTAGAGATCCACAGAAATATATTTATTATATAGATAATAAAAAGGAAACGCCCGGCACACGTGTTTACGAGCGTGCATCATGTTTAGATGCCAGAGCACGGCGTAAAGGCCCCGATTTTTCGATGATCCTCGATCGATCAGCGCGATATTCGATACGTGCTCTCTGTGAAAGTGAACGAACGGGTATCGGTTGTCGATAGTCCGGCATGGCGTGTTTGACTCGAATTTTGATCGTCATATACTCGTTGAACCCTTCCTCTCTTTCTCTTTTTCTCTCTCTATCTCTCTCTTTATCTCTTTATATATATATATATATATATATATATATATATATATATACATGTGTATATATTTATATATGTATGTATATATATATATATATATATATATATATATATATATAATCTTTCTCTAACTTCTCATTCTAACTTCCTCTCGTTTACTATTCGACTGTTTGTTGTCTTTCCTCGATCTCTCTGTATCTCCATGTATATTGTACCCCCTTCCACGTTCCATGTACGATCCGATGGAAAACTGCAAAACAGCCTGTTTCCACGCACTATCTATTGTGATATGCTTTTGATCGCTAGACGGTGTGCACGATATCCTATGAAAACGAGCGCACGTGATTGGGCGTCCCTTCTCTGTCGCTTTGTTGCAAATCGCGCACTGTATTACCATATCCGAGGCGCATCGTTATCTTAGAAGAGATATCACGGAAACGAAACACACAAGCCACACGCGCGAGTGTTCAAGGAAATAATAAATAGATAGAATGCAACGAGTATGAGAGTAGACAGCTCGCTTCCCCTGCCGCTGCTCTGCGAATGATTTTTTCACCCTGCATCCCCTCGTTAGCCGCGTCTATCATCCCGCTCTTGCTGTACCCGCTCGCCCTTCGCTGTCGCTGCTTCTCGACCGCAGAAAGTGCACTCCCCCCCCCCTCCATTTTTTGTGTGATACTGGCTGGCTATGTATATGCTTGCGAAATGAAAAAGGGCGGACATGTAGAAACGGATGACAAGAAAGAGCGAAAATCCGGCTTTTTTGCTTCGTGGCTTGGCTTGCGCCGCTTAACTGACATCGTTTGACTTGGCAGCTGCGTTTTGTTTGTTGTCCCCTCATAATGCTCATAATAATAATCACTTGAAACGTCCCCGACGAAGCGTAAAACTCACCCACGATAAACATCTCTCCCTCGTGAACTCGTCGGTTGTTCTTTGTTGTGTCTTTAGTTTGCGCATTCATTTTTGTTCCGGTGTCGTTTAGAGCGTTTGTTGTTGCCACTTACAAATCGCCATCGATTGATTAGTGACGCAGACTCATTAATCGTTGATTATTCATTCATCATCGTGGAGACATAACAAATCAAGCTTTCATCTTTATTGGACTTGTGACTGTCTCGTAGAAGAAAAGGTTGTGATGTTGAGTTTCGATGTATCGTTTACCTTGTGTTCCCTTCTTTTTTTTTTCTCTCTCTCTCTCTCTCTTTCTTTTAATTTACAAAGGCACGCCACGCGCATACATATACATCGTATATGGCCCATTAATTCAGAAATGTTGAAGGTATACGTATGCGTGCGCGCGTGTACGTGTATATCAAACGTGTACACGATTTTTACTTGTAGACCAGGTAATGTATTGAACTATATGTCGTTTAGCAGTAAGTTTCCCGTGTTCTTATTTGTTTCCCGTAGGCGCAGAAACTGTACCATTGATCATCATTCATGGAGCATCACGATACCCAATAGATAATAGAATGTATTCATAATATTTTCGCCATTTAGAGACAACCAGAGCTCCGCGCTTCATCGAAATCCTACGGCGATTGGGCATCGATGCCGATCTCATTTTCTCTCATCGTCTTTTATATATTGCAATTTATTAATGATCTAAAATAACTATATGAAATCTTTATGAGATTCTTACTAGGTCTCCCTAGTGTAATACGCAAATAATAAAGCAATTTGATTAATTAAAATAATAATTTTACTCATAAAAATATATTATTAATATAAAAAATTGTTCCTGTGTATGATTTAAAGTTTAAGATTAAATGTGAAATTTTAAATTATTTTATTTGCTTTTTTGCGATCTTTATTGATATTTATTATGCAATATTTATATAACTCTATATCGTAATAAAATAGAAAGAATGAAATTTTTGTAAAACCTATACAACTAAATTATCTTCAGCAAGAGATGACACATTTGTCTGAGCAGATTATTATACGTCATTATGTTATTATGTCAGTACTACAATGGTTCTGTCACTTCTGCGGTTAAATGCAAGAGTAATTACCTGTCATATAGGGGACAAGTCCCACTGCCGTACGATTTCAACATCATTATACCGCGATTGCCCATGACCGTTGGTTTAAAATTCTTTATTTTATTTTTAAATTTATTAATAATTTATCAGCAATTTTTTCATCCGATGAGGCAAAAAGCAATACTTATAATTTTTTATCACAAAAATATAAAGCTTGTAATGAACAAGAACAACTAGCGAGAATGATAAACGATATCATAGACATTAAACAAAAATTAAGAACGCGAAGCTTCGCATTTGCACTCTTTATGGGTATTTGGGCAAACGCATTTAAGTTCGGAAATATCAATTTCGCCGCCGCATATATAACGAGATCGGGTTCGGGGAAATTTTCTTCGTACGTGCTCCGAGATGGCGTCGTATCGAAAATTCATTTTCGTCGTCGACGGAACACTCGAACAAAATTTCTCGAATACGAGAAAACCGCGGGTGCATGACACACTCATTATTGCGACGCACGTGTCGCGTTTCGTTGCGAGTGCTGCACGCATACGTGCGAAAACGGATATATATGTCATCGCCACACGTGTACATATGTTATGTACATAACCATGAACATGAATCGCACTTCATGATACCTTTGATGATCCTTAGATAACTTTATCCTTATCTCTCGATTAACAGGAGAACGCTGAGATTCAATCCGAGTCTATAAATAATTTATCGATTATTTTATTATGATTTCTCAAACAAATAAAATTAAATTAATCTGTCGGATAAATTTTTAATTGATGGTAAGAAGGATTTTCGTGAGATTCGTCATTTTATACGAATAAAAAGAAATTAATTATAAAATATAATAAATCTGCAATTTTGAAAGATTTTAATAATGTCATTATACACTTGTTATAATGTCCTATAATTAGCTTAAAACTTAAAAACGCAAATGATTTTATTCAAAATCAAATCACTTGTTAGGATTATATTTTCAATAATATTCTGTTGAATAATATTCTATTTTAACGCGCTAACATTTACTAGAAAAAAAGAATCTCTTATATAATAGTATATATTAATTGTTGAGAAAATATATATGAATCACATGAGAGAGTTGTGATCAGCAAAGTAAATCTGGAATCTCTCCAAGTTAATTTGGCAATTTAGCCGAAGTCGGAATATTCTCCGCGTTCTCCGGCTTTTCATTTTAGTACGGACAGATTCCCATATCGTACTTATTGCGCACAATGAAGCCGAATAATTGCAATTCACTTTCAAGCGAATTGCATCGATGTCACTAGATAAGCGTCGATTGTTTCTGTTTTATTCCGTTGTTATATTTGGCGCATAAGCGGTTTGAGAATCTTGACCCAACGAATTGCAAATGATCGATATTTTTTTGTTAGAGCATTTTGTAGAGTAATCAGTTATTTATCAACGTTTTTTAGGTTTCGTTAAATTGTTCTTTTTTGTGTGCCACGTGATGCGTAATTTCTAATACAGCATGCTTTTCTTAACGGATGAAAAAAAAAACCTCAAGAATACGAACGGCGATGACAATTTAGGAAAAATGTGACACTCTCACTCAAATTATCCGCATTAAGATCCGAATGAGTATTATTAGTGCTTAATACTTACGTTAAAAACAAAAATCATAATTTTTTAATTACATCTTAATTCTTTAAATTTCAATCTAAATCCATTAAACAGCAAGTTAAATTAATTTTTAAGATGCCACTATGCGCAAAAAAATAGACACTTATTTTTTAAATATTTATTCTAAAAGTTCGCGATTTTAACAGAAGTATATAATATTAAATTTACGAATTAATTTGTTTTCGTTTAAAGGATTAATTAGATTCGGCTTTTATCTTTCGTCCTTTTTTTCCAAAATTTATGTGCGAAACTTTCAATGAATAATTGCCGATAGACGATTGGATCTTAGTGACGGAATCCCTCACGTAGTTTATTAAATATTCCTAAACCTAAGCAAAAAAAAAATAATAGAACAATGTACTCAACGAATTATATATCTAACGCGTTTTTGTGCAACACTCGCTTATTTGCTGTACACTACGCAACCGGAGCTTTGGACAAACGAGAAGTTTTAACCAAAAAGTGTGAGAAATTCCGATACATTCCCAATCTGACACGAGAGTAAAGCTTTACCGTTGTTGTTGGCAGTTCCTGAATATGGCGTCGGTGTTCATGCGGATTTTTAACCTGATCTGTATGATGCTCTTAATTGGCCATTGGAGTGGCTGCCTGCAATTTCTGGTACCCATGCTTCAAGGATTTCCCAGTAATTCATGGGTGGCCATTAATGAGTTACAAGTAAGTAATTAATGTTATCATTTAGTACCATGGTTAATAGGCATATATATATTAATATTATAATTAGAAATTTTATAGAACTAAAATATAATCTGTTTTCCTTCAAAATTGCTTTTTTAAAATATATTTTCTTGTAGAATCGATAAATTTAATAAATTTTCTTTACAAATAAATTTTTTCAAGATATATCATCATGTAAAAATAAATAATAAAATCTTTCTTTGCGATAGTATAAAAATTATTAAAAAAAAAAAAATAAAAAAATTATTGCATGACTTGACAGTGTACCAATTTCTCGTAAATGTTCAAGAAACAAGATCACAAGAGGGTTTTCCGTAAACACTATGCACTTTGTATCAGAATTGGCGATCGATCGCCAAATGCATTTCCGTTACGACCTGCCACTTATTTACAGGACTCGTTTTGGCTGGAGCAATACTCGTGGGCCCTCTTCAAAGCCATGTCGCACATGCTGTGTATCGGATACGGTAGGTTTCCGCCGCAGTCCTTGACCGACATGTGGCTGACTATGCTCAGCATGATCAGTGGTGCGACGTGTTACGCTCTTTTCCTCGGACACGCGACAAATCTCATTCAATCTCTCGATTCCTCGAGAAGACAATACCGTGAAAAGGTAGCTACAACAGGACGATTATACGAAGCAACTCGCCTAGAGTGTGTATCGCAAGAATTTAATTCTCTTCTGGCTTGTCCGTAGGTGAAACAAGTAGAGGAATATATGGCCTATCGAAAACTACCGAGAGAAATGAGACAGAGGATTACGGAGTACTTTGAACACCGTTATCAAGGAAAGTTCTTCGACGAGGAGCTGATTCTTGGAGAGCTCTCGGAGAAATTGAGAGAAGTACGATAGAATCACACATTGAAACATTTCAATCGGAATTTAATCAAACTCTAACGTTTATATGTATATTATATTTCTGAAAGAGCTTTCTTTGACATCCGATGACCTTATGTACTAATGGAATATTGCTAATTAATAATATTAGTATTTAATATGATATTAATCTGTAAAATTCGTCAAAAGAATTAAGCACACTGAAGAAAAATATGTCTTTTGATTTGAAACGGTGTCCGTATAAAGATTATATCTTCTCTTTCAGGATGTAATAAATTATAACTGCAGATCGCTGGTGGCGTCCGTGCCCTTTTTCGCCAACGCCGATTCGAATTTCGTCTCGGATGTCGTCACGAAACTCAGATACGAAGTCTTCCAGCCAGGTATCGATTGTCGCTGTCTTTGAAAACGCGTTTTTTATCGCACCCATAAAACATCTCGTTTAGTGACACGGCACGGAAACGATATTTCCTTGCGCGTCGCACGAAGAATCCTACGTGTCATTAAAGCGGAAATGAATTTACAGGTGATATCATCATTAAGGAGGGTACTATCGGCTCGAAAATGTACTTCATACAAGAAGGCATAGTCGATATCGTAATGGCGAACGGCGAAGTCGCGACGTCGTTATCGGACGGATCTTACTTTGGCGAAATCTGTCTGTTGACGAACGCGAGGAGGGTAGCGTCGGTTCGAGCGGAGACCTACTGCAATCTTTTCAGCCTCTCGGTGGATCATTTCAATGCCGTGCTGGATCAGTATCCGCTAATGCGCAGAACGATGGAGAGCGTTGCCGCCGAGAGGTATAAGCTTTGGTTAGGTTTGTTCTATCGAGTTGGTGTGCTAATAGATGTCAATCATCATTCCCACTCCCATTTACTTTATTTGAGCATTGTGTATTGTCCGACAAAACGGAGATCAATCATTTGCTACCTGTCGAGAGCATGTCGATCTTTCCTCAACATATCGATTCTCGTATGTGTTGTTAGAACACAACGCTTGCTTTCAACATACACATACACACACATATCAATAAAATTTCGGTTGAAAAAAAAACAGAGAAATAATATTGTCACATAGATTGTTTTCTTTATGTGACTTTTTAAACGAGGCAATACATTGGGAAGAATCTGGGACAAATTTATGATGAAAGCGCACTAACTTACGATATTTATAATGAGTTGAGAGGGTTAAATCTTATTCGAAATGTCTGTTTAAAATATCGATGTAAAAATATAATCGAAATTTTTGCTTTTTATATTTGTAAAATCCAGAAAAGGATAAATATCCGCGATAGTATTTAAAGTCGGATATTATCCGATTAAGAGTAGTTCAGAATCTTAATTTAAAGTTATGATAAAAGTTTTACACTCTCGACACATTCATTACATGATAATCTTATTATAATTTGGCATAACATATTTTAAATTATTTCAATACAATTTTTGTCACACGCAACACAAGATAACAATAATATTAAAATAATTAATAATATTTAAATAATTTTCTCAGCAATGTTACAAGATTTCCACGAAAATATTTTCGAATATTATAAAATTTCTTCAATGAGTATTTATTTATTTATTATTTATTTATTTTCGCATTATCTATTTATGACAAATATAAAAATATAAAATTCAATGTGTGGCAAAAATAAATTCTTTTATCAGTTAACTTCATTCAATTACCTTTAGCAGTGCAAGTAGTATTGAAACAAATAATAATGACTATTGAGTACAGATGATAAGCGGCAAGCGCCACAAAACGGACAGATCATTGTGCTGCTAAGCGGTTTAGAGTTTTGTGTAAATAATAGTCGGTTATGCCCCGTGCAACATTCCCTACGCTTAATCATGCTCTCTTTGTAGGCTAAACAAAATTGGAAAGAATCCTAACTTGGTGGCTCATCGCGAAGAGGATCTTGGCAGCGAATCAAAAACGATAAACGCTGTAGTAAATGCACTCGCGGAGCAGGCCGCGCATGCCAGCGCCAGCGAAGAATCAGTAAGTATACGATCAATTATTCAACTTCTACAATTTGTACAGTCCTTTTATTCAAACTTCGTTTGAAAAAAAAAAAAAAGAGCAAATTTTTATTCACACAATTTTATCAGAAAATCAACGAAATAAGTCCATCTCTTGTCTTTACAATAAATAAATAAATACACAATCTATCACTTTATAAAATTTGGCATTTCAGGTACACAGTATGGAGCTTAGAACGCTACCGGCTTGTCTCTTGCCCAGACCAAAGTCTGAGAATAATTTCGCGAGCCAAGAACTTACGAGAGAAGGACGGAGAATCTTCCACAAGAGCGACACTTTCCACAAGGATTCGTATCAATGACGACACTCGTTTTACTAGCATACGCAGAGATACTAACGGCTCCATGTTGGAACAAAGATAGAACTTTCTTATCGATAAGACAGCTGGTGGTTTTGTGCCTGGCGCTTGGGCGATTCTATAGCAGCGGTCTATACATAGATATCGGCCATGCCAGTAGTTCTCTAGCAATCGATTTATAGCGCCTTCTTATATTAATCTGACGGCATTTTCGTCCAAGACCACAAAACTGACCAGAACAATCGAATCTTATGCTCCAATCATGATACAGATTTGTGCGAAAATGCAGCGACTAATATCAATTTAATATAATTTATATATGTATGATTTATATATGTATATATAAATTATTTACACATATATATATATATATATATATATATATGTATATATAATAACAGAGAGAATTATGTGTGTTAATATTTTATATATATTATCACAATATTTTATAATAATATATATAAAAAAAATCTCTCCATAATATATATATATATATATATATATATATATATATATATATTTCGCGAAATAACTTTCCGATAAAAAATTTTGAAGAATGAAGGAGAAATATTTTATAGACTCCTTTTAATTTTTCAAACTTTGTTCGATTGCCTTTGGAAGAGATGCCGAAATTCACACACTTGCGAAATTTTAGTTCATTACAAACAGCAAGATGAAAAAAAGAAGTCATCTGTATCTCGGTTGGAGAACATGGAGTCCCGTTTTACGCCGCGTCTCTTCATTGAGAATAATCGCCGCGTCACATCAAGTGCAATATTAAAGAAGGACGGATAGACGCAGCGAAGAATGAAGATCTCAAAGACGACGAAGAGCAGGCCTAGAAGTTTATAGAGAATATGTAGTATACACATCGTGAAAAATTAGGTATAATCCTAAATAACAATGTAATGATGCGTAATTCTCTCTCTGTGATTTTGCAAGTTGACGTTTCGCACTTTAGGAGAGAAAAAAAAACAATATAATCTACATGAATTAGGATGCTCTTTTTTTTAAGGAAACAATTAATATAGAGAGAAATCGTACGTCGTAAGACAGAGTATTCCGATTAAGTTAACGCGATTTAGCTTTAGCTTCGTATTGCATTAGAGCCGCGTAAATAAGTAAAACGAATATAACGCGTAATACTCCATACTCCGAGAAAAAAGTGCAAGAATGAAGAAGAAATTCACGTCAATGGGCTAATGTCTTACTGGGGAGAAGGAGTTTCTTTTTTATTTCAAACGCGAAATAATTTGCGTTCGGTACTCGCTTTATTTGATGATAGATCTTTCTTTATTTTGCTACGTTTTAATTCGCTTCGAAAATATTATAACGACACTAAGAGACCGAGTGATGATTACAAGTTGCGACTCAGTGTCGGATACATTCGATAGACCGTCCTGGTACATAAATAGGATCGGTGAGAGATGAGTGACTATGGTCGCGCGTTTGAAAATTCGTAAACGAATTTAGAGGTAGAGAAAGAAGGAAAGATAAATTACGATGCGATGATTATACGGATTAACCGGTTCTATACAAATGCTACCGAGGGCCCGAAGGCTGTGTTTACTTGTTGAGAGTCTTTTGGGCCGCTGTGGTTACACGTCAATGAATGAATATTAAGCGAAACGCAAGCAAAGTATCTTTTTATGAGATAAAGACAAAAAAGCGCGATGTACTATAAGAGAAGCTATAAATACTATGTAATAAATTATTATTATTGTTACGATTATATTACTTGCAATGATTACTATACCACTACCGCATAATTAGGCGATTAAATAAATGACAACAAATACAGATACACATATATATTATATATGAAATATTATGCATAGTGGTTAAATATCGTGTTGCGAGATAACTCTGTAATATTCAGCTACGTGCGAAATGGTCTGACACTGACTAAACCGACTAACCGATACTTACGAACAATTTATACAGATTGCATTATTTCCCCGGAGCTTAATCTATCGTATTTCGTTCGAACAATAATTTATAAACACCCACATCTTTGAGGCCAATTGATACCGACCGATCTCGCTTTGTATATTTTAAAGTCGCTAATCAAAGAACCAAACAAGAAAAATACTCTCTTCATTTTAAATATTTCATAGTACAAGTAAATTCGGCATAAAGAAATATGCGAAAAATTATAAAAAAATTATAGTATTATTTAATTTAAAACTATAAATCATATAACGTTTCTTACTCCTTAATCCTAAAGAGTACAAATAAATTTGTAGCATTAATATATAACGTGTGTGTGTGTTCCCATCTATATATAAAATAAAACAGCAGTCGTTTTTTAGAATAATTTATTTTTTAAAAACCTGTATTTTTTATTTATTTTTGAAAAAAATGATAAATCTATTTTTTATCAATAATTTACCAGCATATAAAATTTATAAATTTTGAACAATATAAATCATTCTCTATGCAACATTTTCTATATAACATTCTCTATATTTGTTGTGCTTTTTAGGATTAATAAAGAAACGTTTTTCAATATTGCATGCATTCAATATTGCAATATAATGCAGTCGTTTTTTCTTTTAAATCGAAAACTGCGATATTTTCTTTCACATGACAAGTAAAGTCAATCATCCTCTATTAAAAAATAACGCCCGTATATTATTTTTACTCACGTGATAACGAGATGCATTGGCGAATGCACGATTGAAAGAAAAGAGCCAAGTCGTTTTTTCTAGTTGACGCGAATACATGTACATATATCTCTCTACATAAGATTTTAAAAATTACACGCGCGTTTCATACATATACATATGTACACTTACACACGTGCGAGAGGGAGAGAAAAAGAGGAGAGAGCAAGTGAAAAAGAAAGAAGTACCTATTTTTCATGCAAGAGAAACATAGTTTTCTGTCATTATTTTGCACATCTTCACACGTCTCATCTTAAATAATATATATATATATATACATATAAATACTATATATATAATAGAGATGAGAGAGAAAGAGGAAAAAAGAGAGAATGCGTTTAAGAGGTCGAAACATTCCAATGGTAGAATAGTCGTAGACCGCATAATCGACGTTTTTATAGGTTTAATCTGTACGAACGGTCTAGGATTAATCTGCCGGTTCAGGCCTAAGAGAAGCGTACGCATTACTATATAAATATTATATAAATATATAACATTGTTACTGTGCTCTCCGAGACGAGTGCGAGGTGAAAGAACGAAGTGATGATATACAAAAAAAAAAGGGAAAGAGGAGAAGCTGTACTCTTACTACCACTGCTAATTAATAGACACTATTATTTAGCCACTGTCTACTTATGTCGATAAAACGATAAAAAAAAAACTGCGGCAAGAATGCGCTGTGTTAGTACTCTACTCACATACACAAACAAAATATATTACGTGTACATATATACCGTACGTAATGTACGTGTAAAGAGATACGCATCTATAGTGCACTAACAAACAAACAGGGGAGAATAACATTTTAGGATTAAACAGAGATTATGTGACTATTTGAGGTGTGTGAACCTTATTCCGTAAATGCTAACAGACAAGAGTGAGACATTATTAAATAAAAATTTAAAAAAAGAGATGAATAGTTTTTGTATTGAGAGATAGATTGCGCGTGAACAGCAAAATTGGATCAGGCCACGGGAAAACAGATCCGGAAATCGGAAATGGATGCATAGAGTCTGTACTGACGTAAACTGGCAGCCCGAGATAAAAACGCAGGTTTACTATATTCGATTTGAAGGATAATGCATTGAATTGCGGGGGCGTTAGATAGTCGTCCGAGGCTGATCGAAGTGCGTCAATTTAGCTACGGTCTATGCGGAATAGGACGTTGCACTAAAAAAAAAAAAAAAAAAAAAGAGGAGATCGTGAACGTGTGTTTCAAATTTCACATATCAATCGTTCTGTTGAAAGACGTCGCGAAAGTATACGCTGGATGCGAGAATTGTTTTTAAAACGCGCTCGATAAAAACGCTTGACTGGTATATAGCGTATATTATCGTATATTGATTTCTTTAGAATATTTAATCTCGCAATTCACATACAGCAGGCTTCAGAGGCTTGGACAAAATTTCCAATTACTGTGTATCCCGACTATCCTCCGCTAATCTCGCTCATTAAATATATCGTGAACAGAACGAATACGACAGAACCATTTCAAAAATTATCTTCCCCTTGAAATAAACTTCAACAATTTCCGTTTCCGGTTTCAAGGATCGAAAGCCATAAAAAAAAAAAAAACGACCGATAAAGGAACACGCGACTGTCCAAAGCTTAAATGAAACGCTATTAGATCGGCTGTTAAATGTTTCTTAAATAGTTTCTTGCACGGTGACACGATATTTTTGCATATAATATTATTTTAGTTTTAAATAAAAATATATTCTTTCCACTCTCTTGTACTATTGCGCGTGTAAAACATACGTTATTGAGTATATTAACACTTTTGACAAATGTGAATACGTTAAAAATAATGTACCTATAAAAATAGATCCACACATTATCCATTTTTCTACAACTGTTCAAGAAATCAAATGTGATTGAGACAACGAATTACGCGCACATTAAAGCTTGCGCATGCGGTAATTCTTGTGTAGTATTAAATAAAGATGTATAATCGCTAGACCTTAATAATTGCACGAGTGCAATGGTGCTATCAAATGCCAGTTTTTTCTAAAGGAGTCATAAATAATAGCAAATGTGTTTCGCAACAATCAGAGAAGTAGCAATTAATTCTCTGCAATAAATCTTAAATAGAACTTATCATATTAATTAAATCTTCGTTAAATATATATATAATTCGTTATATCAATTTATCATATTATTATTTCAGTAAAATTATTTCAGTAAAATTTCTCTCTTTCGCATTATTATATTATTCTCTGAATTATTCAAGATTATCGACACATGAAATATTACTCGATTCTCGCCATATTTGTGCCTCTCAGAGCTCTCAAGTATCGTGGCACCGTGTGAAAACTAGGACAGCTAGCCGGGAAATCTGTGCATAGTACGCCTTGTAAAAAAATAAAATGAAGAAAACATTACCCTAGCGTCAATTTTCTATGAAAGAGTTTTTCTACAGGGTTCACACCATGAGCGGGAATTCGACGTCGTGCTTATGGTATGAATATGTACGCATGCTGTGCGACGCTGGTACGAGTCTATCGGTGTTTTTTCTATTTACACGATATTACGTTTGTATGATTACGATTGTTTCTCGCATATGAAAAAAAAGCAGCGTGCAACAAAGAAAATTAAAATAATGAGAAATTTGCTAGAGATCGATATAATTGGAATGAGAGACACGAGATACGATAAATACTTAAATTTTTTACGCAAGCCCGTTTTCGTTTCTTTAGCGATCCGCAGATTTTACTTGTGGTATTTTGTAAAATAAGATTTTCCGGGAATTTAATTGGAAAGATCGTATACAAAATTAAAAATTTGGATGAAATACATGGCAGAGTAAGAATGCTGCGGTTTTTTAAAAGCATATTGCCAATATCCTTTGCGATGCTAATGGTGTAGCTCGCACAACATTGCCCGCAAGTATCCAGCATATTATTTGATACGATGTTAAAATGTAAAGAATTTTTAATAATTTGACGTGATTGTTAAATATATGTGAAACTGAAATAAATACGTGGCAAAATAAATATATATAATGTATAAATATATATTTTACAAATTATCCACATTTGTACAAATTTGTGTAAATTCTAGTATTCGAATATATTAGTCGAAGATTGCTTTAATATGCTACGCCATTACTCGCAAACGATCTTACACATGTCATAAGGGAGTGCAAAGTAATAATAATAAATATACGCCGTGTGTTCTACGCTGCCGTGCGTATTTCATTGAAACCGGCTAATGCTGTGAGTAAGCAATAATTAATAGCCAAGGATTTAATTCGAACGAGGAAAATTAATTGGATCTTCAGCTAATAACGCTTGGTACGTACGAATATTTCAAACTGTCGTACAATTTCCCACGGGATACAATTGCATCTCGTTAGCGATATCACTTACACCGAGTGAAAGTTAGTAGTCGGACGCGTTCTGGCCGAAGGAACACACACTCGTGCTTTTCGAGATCTAACTTCTTCTCGTTTCGCGGTTTACGTGTAGTGCGATTTGCGATTCGATATATTTTACTAACGGAATAATTAGGCGTAACAAAACTCTAGATCGAGGAATTGCATGCGAGTAGGGAAAAAAAAATTAGCGCGGGCCGCGAGTGTGTGCAAGCCGCATATAATGTATCTATGCATATAAAAATTCGAATCGAGGTGACAGTTCTTTTCTAACGGGGCCGTCGTTTCTTTTTAAAACCGATTCGAGACCCTAGCCTGGCTATATTATATTTATAGGGGGATTAACCGGCCGACTATACTTTTATAAAGTGTACGAGAAGTATTTCACGCGCGTATTTAGACATCGGCACCTTTAAAATATACTTGCCATAACGAATGCCTTAGCAAAATGTTACTGTATAATTGAGATACCAGAGGGCGAGAAGGTATATAAATATAATAAGTATACATGTCACACACACATACAGACGCACACATACACACAGACACACGCATGCAGATAAACACACAAATAGACACAACACAATAGGCAAATGAGTCAAAAGCCAATGCACATCAAAGAGTACATAAGTAGAAAACAGTACCTATATACATTCATCTATGCGTGCACACATAAGTATCGTGATCGTGATCGATGATGATACGTATTATGCGTGTAATCACATTAACAAATAACAGAGAGAAGTTGAATAACTCACTCTGACATGCAGTGTATGCGAGACCTCTCAAAAGCGCACGAAAATACAAGTAAGGAATGTGAAAATGCAAAAGTGAGAGTATATTATTAAATGTATTATATTAAGATTGAATCACTCTAGAGCGCGAGCGAAAGAGCGATCATTAATCATGTACATACCATCGATGGCAATACTTGAAAATTCGCCCGTCCATTTAATTTCTACGTCATAAGTTTCCGAAAGAAAACTAGATTTTATTTTTATCCGCTTTAAATTCCAGATAACTCACATCTCATATAAGAAAAGTCAAGCGAACAGATCGACACACCGTCAAGTATATCTGCAATTTTCATTTTAAACGTTGTTACGCCTTGACATATGTGCCATATGAAGAATGAAAATTCGCGAATGTTAGATATTAAAACATGTAAGATGGAAGTTCCTAATGTGACAAAGAATTTTAAAAAAATTTAAACTCATGACTTTTGCGAACACGAATTTATTATTCTTAGCTAATCACGAAACAACACAAATTTCAAAGAAACATGGGAATAATCTATATATATATAAAATCGGCTAACTGCAACACAAAATTGTTTTTCGCAATTTTCGAAGTGTCAAAGTCTGCTTCGAAAATTTTCAAATTGTGCGCATATATATATTTTCGCATCTTATTTTTTTACGTTTTAACATTATGCTCGACACGTATAAAACTGCGATGAACATCTCTTATTTAATTTCACCGTAATAAGACGAATTCTTTTTTCATTCGTATGGTATTAAGCAGATATAAGCCAATACGATGCCAATCAATCAATTGCGATTTCATCAACAACACCGACTCGAAGAATAAGATTATTGTGGGATACAAGTTGTGACAACCAAGTGCGCGCATTTTGATATTATCGGTTCATGCGTTTCGGTCATTTGTAAAAAATCAAATTATAAATAATAATGTGACATACTATTTAAGATACGATACATTTTGTAGCAATATCTCTTTTACGACAATGATAAAGGGAGCGTTTTCAGTTTTAATCTGAAAAAAAAGAACGTTAGTGCATATCTCGTCACATATTGTGTCCTGCCTGCCGACGAAATTATATACATGCATCTACACGTATAACATTCAACAGTTGACGAGTGTGAATGCATATACACATGTATGTACAAGTACACAGATACACACATGACACACGTACATGCATATTCCGAAAGATTTCATACAGTATCATACTAGCGATCTAACTAGTTGAAGAACTAAGCTATATAAATATATATAAATATATATATATATATATATATATATATATATATATAATATATGAGAGAGAAGAAAATGAGAGTAAAAATACAATATCAAGTATCAAAGGTCAATGGCAAAATAGTTGAAAGACTCTAGCTTCGTGGTGAAGAAAACAATTATTTTCTATGCTATTATTTAATCACTGATAATCTACGTTAAATACGTCCGCACGTCCGTGTATACTGTATACGTTCGCCTAACGAAGCTTTGCTAAATACATAACTGTGACATTTCTTATCTGACTATTGAATTTTTCACGTCAAGACATTAAATATTTCTCGTTAGAGATTATATTTTACGATCGCCATTATCGAATATATTACGTTAAAAGGACGTGTTATCAATATACATGAATAGGCGGACATACGTGTACATATATAGAATGAATTGCAAATAAATATTATAAAGCGACACGTTCTCTACCAGTGAAGTCAATCGCGATAAATCGTATAAGTAGCGAAGAGAACAATTGCAAAAGAAACAAGTATTAAGGCTAATCACGTAGTGGGAAAAGTCGTCTCTCTATGCTGATGTCAGCGAAAATAAGGCAAACGTTTGTATACCTCGTCAATACATTTCCATGTGCATGACGCGATTAACGCAATCGCCTGCGAATACATTACTCTGATTTTTCTGTCGTGGCGTCTTATTTGACGAGTGTCATAATTAGAATTTCAATCGGCATAAAATATGTTCGTTCCTTGTTACAGCGATAGTTCGTCGAATCGATTTTGCGAGAAATATTTTGCAAAAAGTTTACGTTATGTTATCAGTTATCCCGCACAAGGTGGGAAGTAGAAATGAAAAAGACGCCTCAAATAAAATGTGAAGTAAAAAAACTCTATGCAACACTACTTCTTTACATGCGGCAAAAGTAATATGATGACGCTCGTACTTGTAAAAAGATTTATATAGAGTTTCCGAAATTGTCCTCGTTTCTAGACGACACTTGCATGCTAAAATGTTAACTTTACTTTCGTAATAATCATTGATAAACAAATATAATTTAGTGCCTTCGCTGCTACTTATTCTAAGAATAAATACTTTGGTGCAATTAGTATTGCCTGTACAAGAAATTGATTTCTCCTCGTACCATCCTACGATTTGTGTAAAATTTGTTTGAACGCACGTTTGTCATACTGTATTACAATTACGCGTAGATTTTTCTAAAAACAATAAATCAGGTAATGATAAAAAAAAGAAACAAGAAAATAACTGTGGTAGAAAAATATGCAAGATAAATTATTAATATATACGGGATTACGTTCTACATAAATTTGATTCAATTCACTTGATGCAATTAAAATATAATTTGAAACTTGAATACATACTTTAACTCGTATTATAAAAGTAACTAAAAATGTTTGTCTATTCAAATATGTAGTTACTCAATTAAATGTAAAAATTGCATATAATTATATCTATATTTATGAATTCGAAAAGTATTTTTCGAGTACAAAAAATGGGATGCGTCTGCGTATCTTCCTTAAATATCTGATAAAAGAAATACAACAAATATATTTCACGTAAAACATTTAATTCAAAAACTTATTTTTATGCATGTTTTGCTTCTTCGGTTTTAACAAGTAAATTTCTCGAAATAAAATAACAAATATTGGCTTCCAAAGATTATGTTAATTACACCAAGGATTTTTTTGTAAAACTATTTCAATCCGAATCTAATTGTATGTGTTATTCTGTGATTAAAATTGAGGATTATTAATATTATTAATATTTAATTTTGTATAACTGTTGTCACGAAAAAACTAAAAGATTTTTTTGGTGGACTGAAAGAAATAATACATAACATACTTTTTTTTTCTTTACTCTATGTGTTGAAAAGCGTTTTATTAATGCATTCGAGTTTGTTTTCTTTCGAATTTGGATTTCTGTATTTGCGCTTGCTAATGATCATGCAATCGCTTATCCAATAATTATATTTTTTCAAATATAAAAATATACATTAAATCATATACATTAAAAATAATGAATATGAAAAATATAAAAAGAGAGATTGAATTTTGCACATATATATATATATAAATTATTAAAAATTTTTGAAATAGTTTTTCGCAGAATATTTCTTTAAAACTTATTAAGTTTCTTCACGATAACAGGAATTGAATGAATTGCATCTGATAGTCAGACGTTTAATTTGGCGAGGATTACATCGGCACGATAAACGAATCCATGATTAGATAGCGAAGATTGTCCCCGTGCAGTCTTATATTCTTACAACAGAACCAAGAGCTTTCTTCTCGATAAAAATGCGACTCGAATAAGATTCGCGTAACAGCGATCAATTAAATTAAAATTAATTTTTTGATTGCTTTTTTGCGATTTTTATGAAACAAGGAAATGCTATGCGCGTATAATTTAAAGCTTAGAAATGAGAGCGTCAAACTGCATGTATTAGCGAATTAATACAATATTCAAGCAACGACGACGATGATGACGAGGACAACATTGACTAGTTTATTATATCGTTCATCGAGAATGAGGGACGAATGAGAATTGAGTACCTATGTACATTGAAATATACATATGAATATATATCCGCGTGTACAAAAGTGTCAAAGCCCAATGTAGTACGTAAATAATCCAAGCGGACAATACGGAAGGAGAGGAAGAGAACGAGAGGACAGAAAGAGAGCAAAAAAAGAGCGAGTGATGTCGCGGGTGGCAATAAGTTTCAGATGTAGAAGCTGGTGAGTTCGCAAACAAGAAAGTTTCCCCAGACATTCAAACAAGATTAATTAACTCTCAGCTAACAAGTCTCATGACAAATGATCGTAGACAAAATGATGTAGTGAAAATGAATAGCACTCACCTCTCTACTCGAACAAAAGTTTCTTTCGTACGAATAATCTGTTGGTCCTGTTGGTGAGGATTAAAAAAATAAGATATAATTAATGATAAAAAAAATTTATTGAAGTCTCTCTTGAGAAAGAAACAATCATATATTTATAAATAACAATTCAACAATTGGCCACTAATCGACTAATTAAATTTCCTAGGCTCTCAAAATAATCGATACACATATGTCATATCATGCATCAATTGTCACATTGCTCAATGGAATTGGCGTCAACTGCTAAAATATTGCATCGAGTTACCGATATTAAAAAGGAGATAAACTGGAATCCATCGGATGAACGCACACTCCGATATTTCATTATTACCTACGAATTGCGAAGCGATAGCTGATACTTTAATAGAACTCTCATGTCGTGCTGTCCCTGCTGTGTCCCTTTATATTCAATCTTAATCAACAGCGAGGGCGTTATCGATTTTACAATATAGGAATCTTAACGTGTACATAGAAACATATATATTGCTGCGAGACGCATAAATCAATCGAGATATACATAGGGCGAGAGACGTATAGTAGACACACATTACGAAGTGATATCTGTAATGAAGCGACTGTATATGTATCGAAGAGAAATGTCGTATGTAATCATTGAAACGAATCGTTAATGCACAGTGGACGTAGCGATGATATTTTTTATCGAAAGTGCTCAGCAAAGGTCTCTACTGACCCATATTGATCGCTCACTCACTCTGTCACTCTCATCACTCACTACTCACTTACTACAGAACACATATATATATACATATATATATGTTACAAAAAAAAATATGTGCTTTATATAGTTTAACAAAATAAATTATTTCAAAAATTTATCTAACGTCTTTCATTTTTATTCATTAGATTGCTAAAGAGAAAAGATGCTGGTACTATTATTATTAAATAAAATTTCAAATTTGCATTAAAAATAAAGATTATATAATTATATTGATCTATATCGCAATATTAAATAATATTAAACTCAATAGGAAAAACTAAATTTATTTAAAATGTTTTATTTGACGAAAATTACAAAAAAAATATATAATTGTTCGCTCAGTTTTTGTTAAGTGGAAGATCAACTGAGCAGATGTATTTTTACAACAAACGTGACATTACATTATGTTAACGCATTCGTATTATTTATATTGAAAATTATATTATATATTGAAAAAGAATCATATAAGTGGTGATTAAGTGTGCATTATTCTTGTTTACAAAATAACACACTCAAGGAATAAGTAAATCCGTTATTACTTTTGCTTCTTGTATCTGAAGAGCGCTCTTCTTGTCGCGAATCATCTCTAATTCACGTATCAAAGCCTCTGCAGCCTCGTAGCAATCATCGACCTCTTCCAAAACAGTCATGTTCGGAAATACAGCCCGCAGGAAGTGTAATATTATGTTCAGCTGGTTGATGGATCTGTAATCGTCGATAATGTAAATCAATCTTCCATTATCGCACGTTTTACGCGCAAATTGCGAGAAACGTTCATCAAAGCGCGATTCAAACAGCGTTCTATTTACCTGGCAAATATTCTGACTTTTACTTCGTCGACGTTACTCAACCATTCCAACTCGACCAAACAATACATCAGGGAGCCATGTTCCTTCACCAAGAAAACGTCGTCGTAAATTTTTACGAAAGTCTTCTCGGTTAAGAAATGAAAGAGTTGTTTCTTCACGGTGTTACATGAATCATACGAATCATCTTCATCGTCTTGATTATCCTTCGAGAAACGAACATTAACAATTTTCTCTGTGCTAGACGTACTTTTCAGCGCCAGTATCGCATTACGTTCGTTCTTGTTTAAAAACTTCATACACGAGCTATCGATCACTTCGTCGATGCTAAGAGAAACGGGCGGCACCGGGATCTGATATTGCGTCTCGTCGATCTCGTACGAGATCGTGGCCCAACATTCGCTGACGGATTTTCTATCGAACGTTGGTAGATCGAGCACCATCGTTGCCACGACATGAACAGCGCCAGGGTGGATCGAATTGATCTTTTCCCAATGAAAGAAGCGTTTCCAGAACATCGACTCACCGTAAATCTCCGCCTTGTCCCGTACATATGGATAACATCTGAGATTGAGCAATGTGCTGTAAAGAAAACTTACGCGTTTGCAGTTTGCGCTATTGATTATCGCTTAAAAGCGATGGATTTTACTTTTTCCGCAAAAGTTTGATTAATTCATATACAGGATGGTCCTCGTAACGGTCGCCACGATTTTTGAGGCACTTACAATAATCTAACAAAAAAAATGTCATAAACAGAAATTTATCAGTTTCTAACCGGCAACAAATTGCAATAAAAATAGGCCAAACATTTTTTTTTTCGATAATAAAGCAAGATTATCTTAACTTTTTTAAATGTAACCATTGCATTTTTTTAAATAATAATGTAGAGGACAGCAAAACAAATTCAATGAGTACACATAATGTTTTTTTAAGTTACATTGCAACTCAAGATAAACCATTTTAAATTTACTAAAGCGTAATTCTTCGCTATCGAGGAAGTTCACTAGAAACGTAAATAATAAACAAACGTAATAACATACTAGTTAAAATACATGTTCAAATTGCATTCCACCTTCCGCAACACAAAGCTCCGCTGTTTTCAATAAATTATTATGTGTAGCATCAACTAAACTGAAATGTTTTATGCTTCTGCATAAATCTGCATTTATTTGTGAGGATATTTAAAGTCAGTTGTATATAATGAAACACCAATTAATAATATCGATGATCTCCGAGAACGCATAACAAGGGCGTGCAATGATTCCATTTAAAAAAGTTAAGGTAATCTTGTTTTATTATCCAAAAAAAAATGTTTGGTCAATTTTTATTATTGCAATTTGTTGCCGGTTAGAAACTGATAAATTTCTGTTTATGACATTTTTTTGTTAGATTATTGTAAGTGCCTTAAAAATCGTGGCGACCGTTACGAGGACCACCCTGTATATATTCTAATAAATTATTTCCTTCCTCGCTATTATAATAAAATAAAAAGTTTATTATGTGTAAATTATACTTATAATATTCATTATATTAACAATTTATTAATTTTTATAATATAAAAATTTAAAATCTCAAAATATGTGAAGGATGTGCAAATAATGACCATTTAACGTTCATTGTAATTAGTGTAATAATTACTTGCCTTGCAAATATTATCTCATTAATAAATGTAAAATATATAGAATATAAAAGATAAGTGTAATAAGATACATTATTTTAGATATTTAATACTTGAACATTTTTTCTGTATATAATTATGTAATTATAATAAGCTATTTTTTCATCGAGACATAATCTTATCATGATGTGTTTGAAAAACGTTTTGGGAAAGACGTCATGCGTTTTCTAAAGTAAAAGTCAATATTGACATCAAAGATAGGATAATTGAGTCATTAATTAAATATTTCTTAAAGTATAAAGATACAAGCGTTGGAAGTAGAAAGAAAGCAAATAAAAAAATCTCATGACAATATATTGTCTAATATAAAATATTTAGATCATAATACTCATGAAATTAAATTGATTTATTAATTGTATTCAATGATGTTTAAAAATTCCTGATGTTATATAACAGATATAAATCTATAATATAAAATGAAGGTTACAAGTTAATCGACGCAGTTCGCATTTTAATTCATCACATTTGAATAGTATCCTACGCTAAATAAATACCGAGAAAATATTCGTAAAAGAAATTGCAGGATTATGCAGCATACTTTATATTTAAACAGATTTATTGGCTAGATTAATTATATTAATAAAGATCTCAAAGATAATCGAAGAAAATCATCAATCTACTTCCATGCACGAAGAAAAAATTAATTGTTTCTTTCGCTATTCAGATAATTTAACTTTACTTGAATTTTTTACTTGCTTGACTTATATATTTATGGGTGTAAAATTTCTTATCAATTAATCCAAAGTGTGTATTCAGCTTATTTCTATTCCATCGTTCAAAAGTAACAAAATATCTCATTTTTTAATGTATAAATTAGCAGAAACTTAATTCAATTAAAAATATAATAAACTAATAAAGTTTAAATTTCGTATATTAAAATCAGAATAAAATTGTCAGTTCTTTCTTCTTGATTGATCGTTTTTTTATTACTCTCTACTTTATTAACTCGCTTCTTACGAACGTTTCTTTTTCCGATTTTCTTTTTCTTTTCGGTTACATTTTTATAGTGATCTAACTATTGCTACTGTACGAAAAAAATTATTGAACACACCTTTTACAAGAGAAAAAAAAAGAAAAAAAACTTAAATCACGCACAGATAAAGCACCTGCGAAGTCAACGAGTATATGCACACGTGAATTGACCTTGAATATAACGCTTGCCGACATTATTTATGCAAATCAAACCACGAACAAAGATACCAATCGTGATGTCCCTGCAGAAGTATAATAACGCAATATCGACGTTGATGTAATAATTTTATTATGTAAGTTGTTCTTTATATAATGCTGATATAATTTATGATTTTTTTCCTTCTCTTTTTATGGAATACAAATTGTATTATTCTACGAACTCTTCTCTTTTTCTTTCTCTCTCTCTCTTTATACTCTATCTATTTATACTCTATTATTCTCTATTTAAAGAAATTTTTAACGGCTTGATTTAACAGCATTGATGAAACGAAAATAGTTCTACCAGATTATATCATAAGATATGAGTAGTAGACATCTTCAACCAGATTTTTACTGTGAGGTGACATAAGTTTGTGTGAAACAAAATAATTTTAGAAATAAAAATATATTTTTACAGATTTTTATATTTGCAGAAAATCAATGCTTATTTATTGTGTTTATATGTAGAAATGAGTATTAATTTTCAATCTTGCACTTATATCGCAGCAAAATCTGGTCGAAGATGTCACTACTTATGTTTTGATGTAATCTGGCAAACTATCTTCATTTCATCAATACCATTGAATCAAGCCATTAAAAATTTCTTTAAAAATCAAATAGAATTCAGGATGGAGAAACTTTTAATGATAACAACTCAAGAGTACTGACAGAATGATGCACAAACTTGAATCAAAACATTAGCAGCAGACTTTTTCGAGATTAAAAAAGATAATATTAATATTAATATTAAGAATAAAAGACTTTTATTTACAACTAATCGATATTAAAACTCTATATGTCTCATATTTTATTTTGATGTTTTAATTTAGATCGATTGATATAAAGAAATTTATGACATAAAAGTATATGTTATCTCCTGTAGTTTATGTTATCTCCTGTAGTTTATGTTATCTCCTGTATAATTAAACGTTTTAAATGTTAAACTATTTAGTATCAGAGAAAAAATATCAAGAAACATTAACTATAAAATCGACGCAATACTTTCATACTCGAAACACAAGTAGCAATATTAAATTTTCGAATCTACATTTTGCGATCGCTCTACCGCGAATCAAGAGTTACCGTTTCTATTAGTAATTAAATTTCAATTTTAATTGATCTGCTTCCAACCAAGAAGATGTTCGCTGGCTTACGGCGGTTCGCGATGCGTTTGCGCGAGAAACATCCGGCGGCAAATCGACCCGCGAAAAAACCGACCAATCGACTGAAGCGGGCAAACCGCAGGTCCGGTTTCAGACATTTATATACCCCTTGACATAAGATTTTAAAAATTTACTATTTTCATACTTATACTAATTATCAAATAATTTTAATTCTACTCTTATAATTCCTATATATTATGGAATTTTAATTATTCTTGTTCATACGTCAGAAATAAAAAATGTAAATATTTACTAATATCAATATTAACTTATGACAAATGCAAAATTAATTATTTTCTCTTATTTGTATAAATGTACGCTCTCCTTCAATAATTAACATAATAATTTTAAATTTGACAAGAGTTAGATGTCTCTTCAAATTTATTCTTCATCTCAATTTCTGATATCGAATAAATTAAATAATTTTCTCAATAATCGAAATAATTAAATATCGAATAAAATAAACAATTTTCTCTCTTTAGAAAGAATATCCGAAAAAAACGAAATCGTTACGTCGAACCGAATATTTTACACGTTTCGGAAGGAAGAAACGCGATATCGCACCCGAGCGCCCGAAGAAACCGGCCCTGATAAGACGGGTCGGGTGGTAAGTGTTGGACGCGAGCGTCGAGGCGCCCATGAAACAGGGGCCGGTGGGTCGCTCTCAGTAATCTGCACGATGCCGCCGTGATCGGAACGGCATCGCGTACTTATCCTGGTGCGACACGCGCACGCATCACGTGGCACGCACAACGCACCACGCGTCCGGCTGTCCTGCTGCCTCCTACGGCGCGAGGACCGCGTCCAACGTCCCTCGACCCGGGGGAGAAGCGACGCCCGTCGCCGACGACGACGACGATCACGCGCGACAAATGCGTCAGTGATCCCGCCGCCGGATATATGCCCGGAGAAGGTACGACAGAAAGAGAGAGGAAAGAGACACGATCGACCTGGGGAGACGGATGTCTCTCCTGCGCGGCTCTGTAGAAATCCCGGGATTAAAAAGGCCACCCGCTGACCCCGTGAACCCAACTCGTGCGCTCATCGCACACAGCCGCTTCCGCGAATGCAAACAGCGAATGTAAACTTTGCGGTTATCCGGGAAATGCTTTTCCGCGAGAGCGTAATTGGGGCTATTGGGGTTATTTATGGAGAAAATTTGATATAATAAAAGCGTACATTTAATATACAGTGATAACGTTAACCCGAAATGTTAATTAAGGTCGCGTGATTGTTTTGCACCAAAATGTGAAATTTTTATCTACTCCAAATGTGCGTTTATAACCCCAAGATTAATTCCGTCTGTCTAGAACCTTGTGTCATTAACGTGATTTGCTACAGTTCTTTTCTATTTTAGTTAGAGTACTATACACTAGAATCGAAGAATCAGTTAAACTAGTGGGAACATATCGATGTTAGTGAAACACCGGGCCTCAGAAGTTGACAGCGGTTAACTGAACAAGTTAAAGTTTCTCTCTACTTCGAAAAAAGAATGTAAGTCAAATTGCATATGAATCTAACTGCAAGTTAAATTCTCGCTAATATTTACGAGACAGATTTGCCTGTATAATATATAAAATAATTCGAAATCGAGTTAGAAAAATGTGTATCTATTTTGAAGGGAGCACAGCATTCAAGGTTAAAATTAATCGTTAAATGTTGATGAAATCTTATCTATTATATGGTAATTCTTGGAACACAAATTTGCCGACATTTATTAATTTAAAACTCATATAATGTTATATAAAGGTAATACTTAAAAAAGTGATACAATATTTTTATAAGATGCATTTAATAATTGATTTCTCTGTACCCTATTATTCAACGATAATTACAAGTCATAATATTGATTGACACAACCTGATTAGCAATATTTTGTTAACCCACTGACCTATATATCAGTTTCACAAACACTGTCTCGATCTAATAATTATTTCTCTAACATTTAATATATTTCCTCTTTGACCAAAAAAATGCTGCTTTTATAATTGTTCACAAATAAAAATTAAATTTTATTTCTTCCATACTCTAATAAAATAAACTGTATAATTTTATAACGAATTTATTGAAACGTTTAATCGCTTTAATCGCTTCGAAGTTCTTTTTATTAGAAGTATTAATTTTTCTCATCATATCTCTCGACTATCTTTATCATATTTTGTTAATAAATTTTAAGTTACCACAATAATAGAGAGAGGTTACAACAATAGAAAGAGAGAGAACGGAGAAGATTCATGTTTGAACTAACATCTGTCGCTATCGCATGCTTCAATAATAAATTCCCATGTATAAGATGCAAATGTAATAGTGAATCACAAATCGACGGTTCCATTCACAGTCGAGATCAAAGATTCCTTCGCTGTGGGAGCGAATCGTTTCTCGCGTCCTGAATCTCACGGAAAACATAAGTCGCATGCACATAGAATCGTCCAAGCTTATGTAATGTAATGCTAAGTATCCTGACGCTACCGATCGCACTGCGTCGCACGAAGATGTCTCATTCGCGAATAAGATAAATCTTGTTTCGCACAGTGTTCTATTCATCTACATTAATTGCGCAACAGTTATAGTTCTTTTTGATGACTTGGTCTTGCATAATATCGTTCTATCTTGCATTCGTACTATTATTATCATCGCGTGCATGTTGCAATTATTCCATAAGAGGAATATAAATGTATATTTATCATTCCATTAATTAATTGCGTGAAAATAAATCTACGATAATAATGAAATAGTATAAGTATACATATATTTTATTGATTGTGTACGTGGAGAATCGCGTTACATAAAAGCTTATGTGACAACGGATGAACGGTACAATAGATTATTAGAACGATAAAACGGAAAAAAGTCATTTTTACTTCAAAGTCTGATTAATCAGTACCGGTAATTATGTTATTGCAACACTGACATATCAGAGTATCGTAATATTGAAAGAATGTGCTTAATAATGAAACAAATTATGCGAAAGTATACGAATTACTCAATATCATATGGAGCTGAAAATGTCCTGTATTAATCAAATAAAATTACAAGTTTTAATTACCTGTTATTTTTGTAAATATGTATCAAAATTGTTATACAAAATCCATTGAAACTGTCAATAAAAAAGTAACGAATCAAGAATTCATTACTACAGAATTCATTCTACACTATTGTATCTAAAATGCTGATATGAATATCGCATGATATATCGAATCTGAACCACGTTTATTTTATGAAACCTGAGTGAATTTGACCATGCATATTTTTTGCAACAGTTTCGTAACAAAATCTGCAGATCTCTAAATTTTTTTATAAGTATGTAATTTTTTCTGTGTTGTTTTATTTATCAAATATAATTCAAGAATTATGTCCCTAACAAATTTGTTTCGAAAAAAAAAACTGAGATTTATTTTTCATTTTATTTGAAGCAATAATACATGTCTCGACTATTGTACTAGCTAAAAATTTTATTTCATAAACCGCGAACAATAACCGAATTGTGAAATTAAATATTATACGGACGAAGTATATTTATTTTATTCAATTTAATGCTTCTCTCTTTCTCTCTCTATTTTATTAAAATATTTTTGCAGACTAGAAAAAATATTTAATAATTTTGATATATATAATTATGTATAAATATGCGAATTATAGCAATATCAAATTAAGTTGAAAAAAATGTTCCGTATTAATAAAATTAAATAATTACACTCATAATTAAATACATTAAATACATAATTTACTTCATAATATATTATAATATTGTAGAATTCACTGTTAAAATAACAGTTCTTGTTCCTCCTTTATTATTATATTCAAAATATATTATTTTCAATATGTTTTTTTATTTTTGCTAAGAATATTACTCTCAATTTTTTTTATAACGAATATAAATTTTGTGAGAATCTATTCTTTTTAATAAACGCAATGTTTTTATAAAATAGATCGAGATATGCGACATTCATAATAGCTATCGATCGCATCTAAACTATCTATCGATCTAATGTGATTATTGTTCTGCTGTCTGATAACAAATAATGAAACACCTAATGAGCAAAATAATAAGTCTCGGCTGGCCTGCCATTCGACACGCGATCAGACGTATAATTACGCTAACAGTACTTTCAAAAGAATCAACCGCGAAAGAAGATTACCCGCATGGACGTAATCACTGACACACTGACCGTGCGAATTTCTGCAGCCCGCGAATGCTTATCACACATGCGGTCACATTTCCGCGACTACTCGACTGCTTGGCGGGCAAATACATATTCACGATCTCGACACATGGACAGACGCGTACCGGCAAACGCGAAACTGATTACCCTTTCGATCTGATATCTATTTCCCACATGTCTGTAACATTCCACAAAGTGGACACACATTTACCCCTATAACCATTCATCAACCTAATATATCTTCTGACTTTATTAAATATTCTTGAACACTATACATATATATTCCATATAAACGATTCCACATAAACTTTGATAATTTTATATGTAAATATAATATCGATATAATACAATAAAATAAGCAAATATAAAATACTTGTATATTTTAGAAAAATAATTTGTTTCTCTCTTGATAAATACAATTATTATAAAGTAAGTATTTAATTAAGGTAGATGCGATTTTTGTATACAAATTATTCGATATAAATAAAAAAAGCAGGTACCAAATACTGTATATTTTGGAGAAAAATAACTTTATATTTTTCTCTTTTTGAATTTATTATAAAATTTTTCTCTTTTTGAAATTGTTATAAAATATGAGTTAAATTAAGGTAGATGCAAATTTAAACGCGTAAAACATTAGGAGTAAAAAGTTATTTCTCCACGTGCGCGTTCGGATAAAATGTAAATCCATCTGAGCAATCTGAGAAATGATAATTAATTCGTCGATATAACGAACCATATTATCATATGGTATTCATCTACGAATGTCAAGACACATGAGAGGGGGGGGATGTATATTCTCATTATCTGGTATCGCAATTCGCTTCCTCATCAAAGCGGAACACGCGTATACAGTATCAGCAAAGCAAACCGCACGTGCCATTAACTCTATCGGCTCTATATCTCACCTTCACCATAAAATAAAGATTATTTACATTATCAAATTTAAAGCCCTTGAAACAAGCGATTAAACAAGCTATTACAAATAAACCGTTACACGGATGCTACTAATTACAAGGTGTTCAACGTTAAATAATTCACGGGTCGGAGTACATACGCTTAATTTCCAGCAGCAACACCCTAACACATTTATGGTCGGTATTCATAGTCCGGTCTTACATTTAAGATCATCTTAAAAATTCATTCAACCAATCAAATAGCTATAATGTAGCCACTGATTGGTGGAATGAGAGCTTAAGACAATCTTAAATATAAAGATCGGACTATGAATTCAGGCCTGTCTTCATTCTCACAATGATTCAATTAACTCCCACCTTCTTGCTAATGACGAGATTCGAGAAGTAACGGTGTCGCGAATGATTGACAGATTAATACAATTAATGTTCCATGTAATGGCTAAGGATCCGTGAGAAGCCTCACGAATCAGTGATTCATCGCGACAAGCTACAGTAACATCATACGGTAATGCTTTAAACGTGTTTCAGTTCGATATGAGTACAGACGGAAGCACGTTTTCCGGGAGAAGATGACCCCACGTCGTCGCGTCTTGGCAGGAGTTCGCCGTGCTATCATTGCCGCCGCTATCCTGGCACTTATTCTTCTGGCATTGTCTTGCCAGGATGGCACCAGCACCTTGCAGCACGGGAATTCGCTGGAGGTGAGTCGTCTTTTGTAGAAATTTTATCTTAATTTTATATTAATTTGGTGCTGGGCTTTTTGGCATAAAATATTTTATTTATTTTCAATAGAAATTTACGCGTAACGTTGGATAATTTAGTATATAATTTATATATAAGTATATAATTAATTTTAAAGAAGAAATAAATCTATTATTGTGGATTGTTTAATATTAGTGTGACGTTTTATTCAATGTTTTTATAGCATCAAGCATTTCCAAAATCACTTAAAATTCATCAATTAAATATATAAACAAAATTTTTAATACGCAATAAAAAATGAAAGGCTAAAAGACCGTGGCGCAAGATGTTAGAGCGTAAAAAATAAATGTAATAATAAAAGACTCTAAGTAATTAAAATTTTAAATAATAAACAGAACGTGATTAAACAAGGATAAGCGCGATAGGAAACAAATAGACATTGTATCGCAAAATTTTGCGACCGTTTATTATTGTACACAATGTCTATTTGTTTCCTTTCGCGCTTGTCCTTGTTTAATCGCTTTCTGTTTATTATTTAAAATTTTAATTTTGTTTATTTTCTAACGACTTCTTGAACATTGAAAAGGATCTTGAAAAGATCGAAACATACGTATTTTTTTATATCTAACTGATTATTAATATATTATGCCTCTTACTTAGAGTCTTTTATTATTACTTTTATTTTTTACGCTCTAACATCTTGCACCACTTTTAGCCTTTCATTTTTTATTCCGTATTGTTATCATCCAGACCGTATATTACTTTTGTTACTGTATTTAAAACTTTCAATATTATATAAAAAAATTTGCAAATATTTATTATTACACGATTTTAATTTTAATTTCCGCATAATTACATTTTTTAAAAGGTTATGAATATCTTGATGTCGCTAGTCAAATAAAGGGATCAAAGAAATATAATCGACCAAACTAGCCAGAAATTGATTTATTAGTACGACGTTTCGACCATATGGTTGTGGTCCTTATCAAGTATACACGATGTAATAAAAATCAGGAGACCGGCATGGATGATTTTTATTACATCGTGTATACTTGATAAGGACCACAACCATATGGTCGAAACGTCGTACTAATAAATCAATTTCTGGCTAGTTTGGTCGATTATATTTCTTTAATTACATTTTTTGCTGTCTTTTCTTTTCTTTTTAAATTATTCTTTGTGACTTTCGCGTCTCTATTGCTAAATTTTTTTTAATATTAGAAGAAATCTAAATTATAAGAAAGCATATATGTATTTCTGACATACGGAAATTTGCATTAAAAAAAAATCTGCTTCAAGAAAACGCAGAATTCTGTTTCCTACCAATTCCTGGGAGACCGAAAACGTTTGCCTTACGTAAAGCACGACGACCATATATTGGCA
The DNA here is from genome assembly GCF_003227725.1 of Camponotus floridanus. Lineage (NCBI taxonomy): Eukaryota > Metazoa > Arthropoda > Insecta > Hymenoptera > Formicidae > Camponotus > Camponotus floridanus. The sequence continues at coordinate 4,174,284 of NW_020229214.1, forward strand.
CGCTTCCAGGCGCAATGCGGTACGTGGATCAGTGCCCGTCTGATATGGCCCATTTAAATGTCCAAAAGGATAGCTGAAGTTACCCTTGATGTGCAACAATCATTTTGCGAAGTGTCACCGCGAACGAATATATTGTCGTAATAAGATAAAACGTGCAATATTAAGCAAATCGATTAATCTCTTAAAAATAAATACATCGCTAAAATGTAAGCCGTTTCTAAGATTTTGTGTATGATTGTGTAGTCTGGAAATTATATTCATTTTTTCCCGTCACGATTTTTTTTAAATAATGGACGTTTTTTTAGCGAATATTCTTCAGATGTCCCGTCATAAAAAAAGAAGAAATATGTACAATAGAGTAAAAAAAGAAAGCATTATATATCAATAGAAAACTGACATTATCTGATTCAGACACATATAACATCGAAAAAGTTTCTGTGTCAAAGTATGTGTATGATAAATTATGCCCATCATACATGACACTCCATAATTTTATTATAGAGTCAAAGGCGCGTGAGATGAAAAAAAAGTTTCTGCTGAAAAAAGTTAATTACAAGATAATGACAGAATTGCGAGGCACAGTCGGAAACTTGTATTGCCGACGAGTAAAAACTTTATCCTTTGTAAAAACAACGTATATTCATTAACAAAGCTTGCGGAATAATGAAAGGCTATAAAATAAATGCAAGCACAAAAAATAACGCGCGCCCCTTTAAAAATAAAAGAACTCGAATGTAGAATCAGAGTATAAAATTATAATAACCAGAATTAATTAAAATTAAAAATAATTAAATTTTTTATATCCAAAAAAATAAGGCCGAGATCTTTCGATTTAAAAACACTAATTCTTCATAAAACGGCATAAGTAAAATTAATTACCAATGATAAATATTATTCTGAATACTAATATTATAAAACGAGGAAAATGCGTTCTATAGAAAGCAGATATATCCACGAAACCTCTTCATCAGCGCAACTTAAAACAATACTTTAATCGCAACAGGCGGACATCTACTTGCGCCTCAAAAAGTTGCCCGATCGAAATCATCAATCTTGTCGCCTTGTACGACGGATGCAACGAGACGTCGACTTAACGTAAATAAATGCAGAGATACGGATACAGGAAAACAGCGGATATACGCATTCTAAAGCCTTGTCTTGCCGATGGCACGTGCATGCACGACGATGCGCCAGTGCATAAATGTGCGCGATGCGCCACCACCCTTCGTGGCCCACATTCGTCGCTGCACAAGGCGTGTTCTACATCGAAATCAATAAGCGAAAGCCGGTTCTGTATTAGGTCTTACCAGCTCGTTGCGCTACGTGCATCTATGCGATTTTTCCGCGTTACATCATCCCGAAATGAATGAATTATGATTCAGCGAAATAACGAGAAAAATATCGATCAATAAAGTTTCAGCGCGATCGCGATTTTGCCGCAATCTGAATTTTAACCCTCGCACTTCGGAGACTAATTTAAAGATCGATATTTCATAGTTATTCAAATATCCCTAGAAAATACTGCTTCTTATAATAGAAACTATATATTTCCTACAGAAATGAATGTCACGAGATAAAGTTTTTATATTACAAAGATCAAAGGATGTATATCATTTTCCTATATATCTTGGCACCAATTTCCCGAAAATTACGGCTGATTCATAAGATCGTAGAAACGTAATATCTTATTTGCGACGCAGATTCACGCGACAATGTGTCTCAAGATAGTATGCAAAATTGCTTCTCGCAATCTCCGCTACATGGAATGCGCTTATTACTGCTTATAATTTATATCTCATTAAGTATCCGAAACGGCGCGATAATAGTCCTTCAAGAATAGCTCATGATGAATTGGTTATGAAAATAAAGGTATAATGTAATGATATATTTTCTTGCCAAAAATAAATCCAATACAAAAGGCGCTTTTTGTACGTACTTGAAGGCAACAGAAGAATACATTAAAATATATTTATATAAATGTGGCGTGACGTCTAATGTAAATGCAAATATACCGTAGACTCGTGAATTCTCGATTGCAGCGGATACTCGGTAAGGTATGGACACGTATTTAGATTAATTGTAGAAATTAGGAAATTGGATTAACCTTGCGTGTCACGAAGAAGGTTAATATACGTGTTACAGTCCTGACAAGAAAGATTTGCGATTGGTATGTAGATTTTTCTGATTCATTAACGCGCGATATAAGTCGAAGCCTATCCTGCATGCGTCGCAATTATCCTAATGACATTGCTATAATTACCGCTCAATATCGCGTAATTATTCGCGATCTCGTTGTCTCGTAATTATCCATGTTATAAACGCTATTAGTTCGATATCGAATGCGAGAAGCGATTACATTTGTTCATGCTCCCTTATTATACTCGCATTAAAAACTCAGTAAAAAATTTCTACGTAACGTGTGATTTCAATCTCAAGCGCAAACAAATCTATTGATCGTAAATATATTATAAATCAACAAGGTAATCGACGAAGGTAATAATGCATGCATTACATCGTTATATAAACAGTTGATACCTGTATCCCTCGTTTCCGTCACTCGGTGAAAATATGAAAATTGCGCGACATAATTGAGCAAATAATCCTCATTTCGTACCACGTCATGTAACGTGTATCGTAACTCTTACGTCAGCGTCCAATTCATAATTCAGTGTATATAGCGCCGGCTCATTTCATAGTTCTCATTGGAATAATTTCTGATATATCTAACCACTTGTTAACTACGAATTTAGGTCAAGTTGACAACTGGTAACGCTATGCCCTGTAATTTTAGTGACTCAATTAATGGCTCAAATGACAGACAAACATATCGTTAAACGAACAGTAAAATTCGCTGATAATGTTATCAAAATATTATCAAAATGTAGCCTATCACATCTGAAATTATATCACATCCTTCCATTGATTTTCTTTTATAAATCAATGCTCTTATTCTCGTTTTAACAGGACGCGAATCTAACACCAGAAGAGAAAATATTGGAACAGATTACCGCGGCGGAAACAGAGCAACGTTTAATAGCCAGACGGAAATTTCTAGCGGAAAGATGCGCCGAGGAAGGTCTGGATCGTCCTGGTAACGATTCGCTTCACAGGCCAAACGCCTGGGAATTCCTTGTAAATAGAGAGTTCCATCTTATATGGTGCAACGTTTTCAAAGCGGCGTCCACATCGTGGATGTATAACTTTAACTTACTTGCGGGGTAAGTCCCATCGCTATTGCATACATACTAAAGTTTGCCATCGAAATGAAGATATAATCATACGTATCGCACGTACAGAGAATTTATCATTGTAGAAAATTGCAAAATATAATTATGAAATAATAACATAATAAAAAAAAATATATATATAACATAATAAAAAATAATATATAATATAAAATAATAAATAAGTATTTAATTATTACAACTATTTCAAATTTATGTTAAATTCTCTGTGCCTTACTGATTAAAATGCTGAGTGAAATTGATGACGATTGATCTCGCGAATAATTATTATTATGTTAATATTACAGATATAGTCCGCAATTTCTGAAGGCCTCCAAGGCAGTGCCAGTATCACTGGCCAGACAAAGATACCCTAGGTACACCGCGGAAGAACTAGCTAAATTCTTAAACGATAGCATCAGTTTTCTGATAGTGCGACATCCGTTTGAAAGATTGCTCAGCGCTTACCGGGATAAATTGGAGCACAGTCTGCCACACACGTTTCATAGCAATCTCGGTGCACACATTGTTTGGCACTACAGAGCAAGGGTAAATATCATTTGCCAATTTTTAAGATCGATATCACTTCAAAATCATAATAATATTTCGTAAAGAAACTTAGAAATAAAGAAAATTAGAAAGTAAAATGTGTGATCCAGATCAATCAAAAAATATTTAGAAATAGATTCTCTGTGAAGAATTTTGAACCTCAACTTTTCCTGACTTTCTTCATGACAAATTTAAATTGATAAAATTCATATCAATGTCAAGCAAAGAAATCATAAAATTGCTTTCGACAAAATACAGGATCCAAAGACGAATACGAGGCAAGGACCGAGATATCCACTTTTTGAAGAATTTGTGCGGTGGCTATTATGTCAATGGAGAGCAGGAAACGATCTTGACATGCATTGGACACCAGTTGTAAATTTTTGCACACCTTGCCAAGTGCGATTCGATATCATAGCTAAATTCGAGACTCTGCATGTAAGTGAAATCGACGATAAGAATCGATAATAGAGAGACAAGCAATTTCCGCTTATTTATATTTTAGAAAGAAGAAAACTTCCACAACAATTTGAAAATAAATGTATTAAATAAGATAAAATATATATTTTATTATTATCTTTTGCGAATCGAATCGAAAATTCCTTCCTACATATTGCTCTTTTTTGTTTTAAGGACGATCAAGATTATCTTATAAAGCAAGCTCACGTAGGACACATCATTAAACCCGAGTGGAAAAATCCAACTAGGGGCGTCCAAACGAAAGATGTTATAAAAAATTATTTCACACAATTATCTAAGACACAAATTGATGAGCTCTATGAAATGTTCAGGTATGTCTACATATTTTTATGGAATCTACGTACATTTGCTATTTTCCTGCCAAAAAATTAGAAAAATGTATATGAACAATTCTATGTCTGACACTCCCATGAAAAAAACATAAGATTATTTCCATCCCATGAAAAAAACGTAAGATTATTCCATGTTTCTCGTATAGGTATGACTTTGTATTGTTCGATTATTCACCCGAAGAGTACCTAGCATTTGGAAGAGATGAAATCACTACATTAACATGCAAATGATTTGACATTTCGTCCGCGCTTAATACGTATCATAGAATGATCGCAAAATCTCTAATTTGAATGGCGCATATGACATACAACGAAAATGTAGGTAGCCCTTAAATGAATTTGAAAGAAAAGGAAGTTATGATATCCGAGATGTATATAGTAACAATCATATCGTCGATGCATTTACATAGAATTATTAAAATTAAAATAATACTTTACGAATGCGTTTTCGGGAAGCACACTTTTTTTTAACGCTACGAACATGCTCTGTCTTTGCTCAATTTTCCTTTCAGTAAGTGACAAGCATGTTTTTAATACGTATAAAGCGACTTCCCGAACACAGTCACAATATATATCCTGGTTTTATAACTTGCATGTAAACTGCGTTATTATTAAATATTTTGATAGTGTGCATATGTTAATGTTCATCGAATTGTTGTACCAATTGTTTCGAAAAGTAGAACACAATGGGGACTTATGAAACATAATAAGAACTTCTTGCAAATATAAATAATGTATAGTTCATTATTTGTATAGTTAAATTATGAAGCGAGCTAAATTTTTATCAGATTTTGAAAGCTTTATCGCTATTTAATCACTTAAAATTTCTCAATCATACATTTATCTTACATTTATCTATACAATCTTACATTTTAATTATATATAATATATTATGTAATATTATATATAATTATATATTAATAGATTGAATAATAAAAATTGCTAAAAACCCTTTAAATAAAAACGCAAAATTGATCTAAGAGAAATCTATATAGATTTAAAAAATTTTGAAATATAATACAATTGAAAGAATTTATGGTAGTTTCAGTTTGCCATTAAAAATATCTAACTATGCTAATGCAATAAAAATATCTAACTATGCTATTGAGTTGTTCCTAACAACCGCACAATAATCTTTGTATAGGCATGTGTACCACCGTAATAATAGTAATAGTACTGCCTCAAGGAAACATGGTGCAAAATGTTGAAACTAATTTATCACATTGTACACATCATTTTAAGGGATGCAGACATTTTTGTAGAAATTAAGTTATCCCAAAAAATTATAAAATGTATATTTCGAAATGAAAAAAAGATTAAACTGATAAAGAAAAATATTTGCATGATATGTTTTGCTACAGTAGAAATTGATTGAATAGTATGTAATATAAATATTTATAAAACTTAAGTCCCAAATGAAATATTTACACATATGACAAAATTCAATTATCAGATTTGAATGATACAAAAATATCTCAATATGCATTATAAATTTCTATAAAATAAAATACGTTGTTGAATAAAGAAGATTTGTACGATATATATTCTGTGTTTACATCATTTTGCACTTTTCATCTCCTATGTATATATATATATATATATATATATATATATATATCTTTACAGATATATATCTGTATATATATTTATAGATATTTAAAAATTTTCTATTTCAATATGTTCTTTCTGTCCCATTTTCTCATTGCAGAAAACAGAAATTACATCAGATACTATAATTGTCAAATAGCTCACCAACACGATGTATTTTGTAGCTCTACTCCAATAATCCATTTATCCTGAAGAACGCATTGCCACTGTGAGACTATTTCTACAATTTTCTCTCTATTATTAGTATTACGCTGTCCTTTTTTCTTCACGAAAGAAGGTTGTCCTTCGGCAGTGTACAACTATAACATATTAAAAATACAAAAAGTTAATTATTAAATATAGAGATATATTAAATGCAGTAAAATTAATCCTCAATTATTTGTATGCAAAAGAATTTCGTGGAAAAAAGAAATCTTTCAACAATTTCCAAAAATTTTAAACTTTTTTCAACAATACCCAAAACTTTAATTTCTTATTAAGAGAAAAGAAGTACAAATGAAAAAGAAAATATTCTCGGATTGTTGTTAAGCATTGTATTAAATATATGTGGTATAAAAAACTTGCTTACGTCACAATCGGAATCCGAATTTACGTCCTCTCCATGAAGCGCGCGCCACTGCAGAGCGTTCAAAATGCGTGCAGTGGTCGTTTTCACCTCGGCAATCTCGTTCGTTGTGACATCGATTCTATTCTGGATATTGGCGAGCTCTTTCAACAGATAATCTTCGACGGGATTCGATGACGCGGTTTGCACCGTTGACGTTTCTTCGTCGCTGATAGCGAATATGTCCTCGTCCCCGGACATATCCATCGCGTTGTCTCGTTGTACGTACCTTTCGTTAGCAAACGTCAATACGATACGTTGCTTATGAGCACATCGCTTTATTCCAGCGCGATGCCAATCACGTAGCGTCGAAGAATACCTTTTCCGGGAAAAGAATTGTCCAAGAAATCGTGATAACGTCACGAGGATGTATCAGCTAACGCGCGTAAATAAATCGGCGGGCTCGCCATTTTGAAAATTTTCAAACTCCATAAAAGTTCACGCAGTGTAACCAACGTGATTGATGGCTGATCAATCATGCAAACACTAGAGAATTCCAAAAATTATTCTACCCTAGTCGCGAGCAGCCAATCGCGTGATCGTAAGCGATACTAGTAATATTGCTTGAGTTCACGCGATTGGCTGTTCGCGATTGATGTAGAACAACCTGGGTCTGTTCTTTCTAGCTGCACTGCTGCACTAGTGCAATTAGTTAGAGTAAAAGAAAGTATGTTTGTCTCTTTCTAACTTATTGAACTAGTGCAGCAGTGCAGCTAAAACGAACGGACCCATGAACTAATTGTACTAGTGCAGCTAAAAAGAACGCCCCCCCTTTATGTTTCTTGCACCTTTACGAATGATCGATAATATCGGTGTTTTTTATTACTGCAGTCGTTAAAATCAATGCTCCTCGATTACCAGCTGATTTCCAGCTGATAATCGCGAGAATTCGCTGGCCGTTTCGTGACTCGGGGAAATAGTACTTCGTCCGCAGCGCGTCGGAAACGCGAAATGTCGCCAGTTGCTTCCCTAGCAACCCATCCGTTCGTCCGTACGTCCGTCCGTCCGTCGTAAACGTGCGTGCGTGTAGTCGGACATTCGGCTGGTTGAACGTGAGATGTGCCTGTCTGTCGCAATTGCGTCGCGGGCCCTCCTGTCGTCGGACGGTGCGACGACGTGAAAATGGCGGTGTGAAGAAATGGCAGGACGCAGATCGACGTTGACAACGAATGCGGTGGACTCGCTGCCGGGATCGGGAGGCGGCGGTGATCCGCTACGCGAGCTGTTCGAGGCTTGCAAGACCGGCGATCTCGCCAAGGTGAAGGCGTTGGTCAACCCGAAGACGGTCAACGCCCGCGACACCGCCGGACGCAAGTCCACCCCCCTGCACTTTGCAGCTGGTGAGTCGGACACGAGTACGGGGAGCTCCGTTCTAATCTCGAATCGCGAGTATTGTTTCCAAATAACTGTCAGAGGATGTAAAAGTTTTCGTAAACACGTGGATTGATAATTTAGAAGGGTTAATAAGCGAGCGTCACGTTCAGCTGATCGCAGTCAACTTGTCAAATCGCGAAACGATTTCTTAGCACTTATAATCAACGTTTAAATTTATTTACTTTAATTTAAATTAAAATTTTTATTTTTTTCCGCTTGTTGCAATATTTACAAGATCATTACGCGTTACATGTATAAATTTCTTTAATTAAATTGGTGTATAATAATAAACACAATGTGTAATAATAGAAATCTGAAACCTTGTAATAAGAAAAAAAAGATAATAAAAGTGCATATTAAATTTTTTCTATAAAGAAAGTGAAAGATCCTCGAAAAGACATAAAAATTTAAGTGATTTAAAAGCATAAATTCTAATATGGTTTTTAATTGAAATAAAAGTATTTACATAAATAATTTATTTTATATCAATTTTTTATAATTATATGATAATTTTATGCGTAACTATATAATAACATTGTATTTTTTATAGATCATTACATTAATCATTACATTATATAAATGTATATAATATATATATATATATATATATATATATATATATATAATATAAGATTTAAAAATCCTTATGTTTAATTTTAAAATTTAGGGTATGGTAGAAAGGACGTTGTAGAATTTCTTCTATCTGCTGGTGCCTCTATTCAAGCACGCGACGATGGTGGTTTACATCCATTACATAATGCATGTTCCTTTGGACATTGCGATGTTGTGAGATTACTCTTAGAGGCAGGAGCAAGTCCAAATACAAGGGATAATTGGAATTTCACGCCTTTACATGAAGCTGCAATTAAGGTGTTTATTTTATAGCAAAAGACTTTATTTATTAATGTGGCTTTTTGTCATGTAAAGAGCCGAAGATGGAAATGGTGTCTAACTTTTTCATCTTCATTTGTATTTGACAGGGTAAAATAGACGTATGTATTACTCTGCTACAGCATGGAGCAGATGTAAACATTAGGAATACAGAAGGAAAGACTGCATTAGAAGTAGCTGATGCCTCTACTAAATCAGTACTAACAGGAGAATATAGGAAAGATGAGCTCTTAGAAGCAGCTAGATCTGGAAACGAGGAACGATTGCTACAGTTACTAAATCCCCTTAATGTCAACTGTCACGCTAGCGATGGTAGAAGATCTACACCTTTACATTTAGCAGCTGGATATAATAGATCTAGAGTTGTACAGATTCTTCTTCAGAACGGTGCAGATGTGCATGCCAAGGATAAAGGGTTAGTATACCTGTAGACTCAATTTACATTTTTATTAGGATTGTTTTAAAAATTTTTCCAAAAAATTCTTTATTTTATTCATAAGCTTATTATTTTTTATTTGAAGTATATTCACTGTAGCTTTTCATTCAAATGATGTATCGAGATTTAATCAGAATGTATCGAAATCCTAATCTTTTACAGAGGTCTTGTGCCACTTCATAATGCCTGCTCATATGGCCATTTTGAAGTCACCGAGGCACTTTTGAAACACGGCGCTGCCGTTAATGCTAGCGATCTCTGGACATTTACTCCATTGCACGAAGCTGCAAGCAAATCCAGAGCGGAGGTTTGCTCCTTGCTGTTGAGCGAAGGTGCAGATCCGACACAATTAAACTGCCATAGTAAGAGCGCTATCGACGTAGCACCGACACTCGAATTGCAAGAAAGATTAGCCTGTGAGTTCTAAACGAATCTATTGTATTGTACATATTTTCTATTATTATCATATTTGTAAACATAGTTACAATTGTACATTTTTTAAATCGATGTTTATGATTTCCAGATGAGTATAAAGGCCACTGCCTATTAGATGCCTGCAGGCAGGCAGATCTAACGAAACTAAAGAAATATCTGTCTCAAGAAATCGTCAATTTTAAACACCCTTACACAGGCGACACACCAATGCATTGCGCAGTGGCGTCACCTTATCCGAAGCGAAAGCAAGTTATCGAGACTTTGATTCGAAAAAATGCTGCCATGAATGAGAAAAATAAAGATTTTCTTACGCCTCTTCACGTAGCAACTGATCATTCGCATTACGACGCGATGGATATATTACTTCGGCATAATGCGAAAGTCAACGCATTGGATGGTTTAGGACAAACCGCACTGCACAGGTATCTTTGTTCTAGAAAATCACTAATTTCATTCTCGCTTTTATACAAAAAAATGCTTTAGTTTAGATTAAATCAGTTCAAATCGTCAATTAATTATTTCCTTACTAGGTGTGCTAGAGAGGATAACGTACAGGCTTGCAGAATACTTTTATCATACAATGTCGACCCATCGATAGTATCTCTTCAAGGATACACCGCGGCGCAAATTGCTGCTGAAAATGTATTAAAAATATTGCAAGGTAAAGTATTTAATTTGGATTTTGGGATTTACTGTTGAAAAAACACACAATTTTCATTTTTAACTTTAATTTTACAGATCCGCCGAATGGAACTGATGATGCAGAAGCGCAACTTTTGGAAGCAAGCAAATCAGGCGATCTTGCAGCGGTAGAAAGAATTTTGCAGGCCAATCCGCACGCAGTGAATTGTCGCGATTTGGATGGAAGGCATTCAACTCCACTGCATTTTGCAGCGGGTTTTAACAGAGTGCCGGTTGTAGAGTACCTATTAGCACACGGTGCAGATGTGCATGCCAAAGATAAAGGGTAATTAACATATAATATTATGATAAAGTATTTGTATTATGATATCATATGGTCTCATTTTTTTATATCTTATAGTACTCTGTTACATTTGGCTGGTAACTTATATCATTCTTTATATAAGTAGAGAATTCTTCTGCAAAATGAATAACTAATTTACAATACTATAATTATTTTTAATAATAATAATTATTTTTTTATTTATTATACATTTTACATATTTATATAAAATATTTGTCAGTATATTTAGATTTTCTTTGATTTAGTATAATTCTTCAATCTTCATTTTTATCTATAAAAGTTGAATAAAATATTAGATAATATATTTGTTTATAATACAATATATTTTTATGATATAGTGGACTGGTTCCTCTTCACAACGCTTGTTCTTATGGGCATTATGAAGTCACGGAATTATTGGTAAAACACGGTGCATCCGTGAATGTCGCCGATTTGTGGAAATTTACGCCACTTCATGAAGCCGCTGCCAAGGGCAAGTACGAGATTGTTCGATTACTATTGAGACATGGAGCAGATGCCACTAAAAAGAACAGAGATGGTGCGACACCATTGGATCTGGTAAGAGATGGTGATCAAGATGTAGCGGATCTTTTACGTGGAAATAGCGCTCTTCTAGATGCAGCAAAGAAGGGCAATTTAGCTAGAGTTCAACGACTAGTCACGCAAGACAACATTAACTGTCGGGATGCACAAGGACGCAATAGTACTCCGTTACATTTGGCCGGTAATTTTTCATTCTTTATAAATGTCAATCTTTGAACCAGTCATATTCTCTTTTTTTTTATTCTTAATAATTTTTTGAATCATTTTATATCTTTGTTTATTACATTATATGTTATGGTTCTGTTGATATAAGAATCCAATTTTTTCTTATTAAATATCTTTGTTTATTACATTACATATTATTGTTCTGTTGATATAAGAATCCAATTTTTTCTTTTAAGAGAATATGAAAATAGAAAGATTTTATTTTTATATATTTTATATATTTATTTTTATATATTATATATATTTTATATATTATATATTTTATACTTAGACTGTTTTTCTTTTTGTATAGCGGGGTACAATAACCTGGAGGTAGCTGAATTCTTACTCGAACGCGGGGCAGATGTAAACGCGCAAGATAAAGGCGGCCTTATTCCTTTGCATAACGCATCGAGTTATGGTCACTTAGATATTGCAGCTTTGCTCATTAAATATAATACTGTAGTGAATGCAACTGATAAATGGGGATTTACACCGCTTCATGAAGCTGCGCAGAAAGGTCGAACGCAACTGTGCGCCCTTCTGCTTGCGCATGGTGCCGATCCTTTCCTAAAAAATCAGGAGGGACAGACTCCGGTAGATTTAGCCAGCGCGGATGATGTAAGGTGTCTATTACAAGATGCTATGGCTTCTCAACAAATCGTTCCATCAGTACCATCGGGTAATATAGTCAATAGTACTGGCAGCAATACTGTTAACAGTAGGCCACCCAGTATTGTATCCGGTAAGAATACTTTGTAATTATAAACCGTTTTACAAATTTTTTAGTTTGATTACAATATATATAAAAAAAATTTGAAAAGATTCTAATAAAATATACAGACAAAAAAATATATAAATTATATTTACATTTATTATTATTTCTATTTTTTTTGCCTTTGGTTAGTTCCTGTTACACCGCCGCCGCCTCTCACTCAAGAAACAGTTATCATGCCATCCGGAGCGGCTATGACTCTATGCGTGCCATTGGCTCGTCCAACGTCATGTCTGAGTCCAATGCCACCGAGCGAACCATGCTCCGAGAAAGAATCCAAGGACTTTTGCAAAGAACACAACGGTTCCATCACAACTGTTGCTGGTTTCCTGCAGAGTCTCGGTTTGGAACATTTACTCGAATTGTTCGAACGCGAGCAAATTACCTTAGATATACTGGCGGAAATGGGTCACGAGGATTTGAAGCAAGTTGGAGTATCAGCTTATGGTTATAGACATAAATTAATTAAAGGCATGGACAAGTTATTGAACACAGCAGCGGGTTCTCTTTGGCAACCTTCCATAAATCCCGGGACATTATTAGTGGATTTACTAGCGGAGGACAAAGAATTCTTGGCTGTTGAAGAAGAAATGCAAAGTACTATTAGGCAACACAGAGATAATGGCCACTCTGGCGGTATCTTTTCTCGATACAATATAGTTAGAGTACGTATAACTATCATGTAATTGTATCAAGAATAATAATAATATTTTTATTAGCAATTTTTTTCATTAAAAAAATCATTTTTTTAGATACAAAAGGTTCAAAATCGCAAGTTGTGGGAACGTTACGCCCACAGAAGACAAGAAGTAGCTGAAGAAGTCGGCGCCGCTGCTCCCGCTTCTCCTGGTACTGGACCAAGAGGTACTTCCAGCTCGACAGTATCACAGGCGAATGAGAGAATGTTGTTTCACGGAAGTCCATTCATTAATGCTATCGTTCAGAAAGGCTTCGATGAGCGGCACGCGTATATTGGCGGAATGTTCGGCGCTGGTATATATTTCGCGGAGCACAGCAGCAAGAGCAATCAGTATGTTTATGGTATATGTGGCGGTACTGGATGTCCCGCGCATAAAGATAGAAGTTGTTACATTTGTCACAGACATTTACTGTTGTGTAGAGTTACGCTCGGTAAATCATTTTTACAATTCTCGGCGATGAAAATGGCGCATGCTCCTCCCGGTCATCATAGCGTAATGGGTAGGCCATCACAGGGTGGCTTAGTATTCCCTGAATATGTTGTCTATCGGGGTGAACAAGCATATCCCGAGTATCTCATTACATATCAAATCGCAAGACCTCAGCAGGAAAGCGGTGGTAGCGAGAGCGTCGAAGAACGGTGATCGAAAGAGCTAGGTCCCGCGGCGAGATTGCGCAGTCTCTGTTGCTGTCAGAGACCGAGAACATGCGGCGCATTGTCGCGGACATAAGGCGCGAGTTGTTTCATATTTGACTTCATCAGTTCTTCCACTTTTAATTGATTAGAATGAAACTGTGCAAAAGTAACAGTAAGCGCACGCGCGCGTATTTGTGTGTGACCGAAATATATGCACTTATAGAATATTTTATTCCAAAATAATATCTAAACTACTTAAAGAAAAGAAATGGCCGTTGTGTAATAGCTTATTTCTAGCATTTAAACGTGATATTATTTAAATTCAGTCCAAGCAGAGATAGAGAGATGCATATTAATCATGATGTATATATCGATATAAAATGTAGTATGCATTTCTTACATCGAATTTGATGTGTGGATTAGTGTGTTCCTAGGATTAGTCAGTATTAAAAGAAATTGCAATGTATTTGTATACATATGGGAAACATAATTTATATTGGCACATATTTTGCGTGAAAAAAATTAAAAATACAAGTAAAAATATTTGATCTTGAAAGTATATAAAATCATCGAAGAAAAAATATAATTTAATTGACTGTCTCACACATAATATAGTGTGTAGCTATAATATAAATTTATCTATTTGATATATGCATTATAAGTAAAGTCTACTTGTGATAAAATGTATATTTATGTACAAATATAAATGTTTCTTTTATATGAAATAATAATATAATTAATTATTGAAAAATTCATGATATGTGAACAATTTTTGTATGTTTATTTCAAGAAACAATCAAGAGAAATATATTTGTATGTAGTCTATTGTTTTATTGCAAAGTTTATTTAATTGTTAATATAGATCTTCTTTTATATTTCGGACTTTACTTACGATGCATATAACATTTATAGTTTAGTGTAAGTATTGTATATAAAATTCATGATTATCTATTCTTTAATATTTCGTAAATGTAATCAATGGGGTTCCTATAATTCGATAGAGCGATTTTTCAAATACTGTACAGCCTCTTTTTACCGAAACAATATAGCTATTTTATTAATGTCAATCTGTTTTTGAGAAAAAGAAGATATCAAAAGATATCTATGTTTATTACAATTAACTGTGAAAGCAAAATTCGTACGCATTGTCAGGGCCGGGTATAATACGTAGCTGCAAATTATCATCGAAAAACAATTTATTAAATAATAACTGAATTAGCTTTACTTTAAGATACATATAATGTCGTTCGAGAAATAACAATTTTTCTAAACAAGCTGAATATTATGAATGGCGAACATCGAAGATACTGATCTCATTAAAAACGCCGTTTTTAATTGTTTCAGATATACGAGTATATTAAATATAAAATATTATTTCGTCGTAATTCCAAAAAGAAACAATTATGCAAATATATATGAAGATAGTACGATCGTATATAGCTGAAAATGAACACCACAATCGCAATTGCAATAGTCTTAACAATTATTCTAGGTGATGGGGTGATTCTTTGTATTTATGGGAGTTTTCAATTCATTTTAAGTAAAGTGCTATCGATTATCTGTGACAGGACATGGACACAGAGCTAATAATTTCTCTGCGCTGCTGCATCTGCTTTAAAGCCGATATTGCAATATTTTCATGTAAAGCAGATATGCAATAATAGGCCAGAATGATATATATGAAATGCATACATATTACCACTGTGTTCTACTTGTAAGAGAACGAGAGACTTATGAAGAAAAAAACAATGACTTTCTTTAATTATTAACACGTGAATGTTTTTTGACTGTATTTTTACTCTATCCTCTTATTACGCGATATTTTTAGGATTCATATGAAAAAACATACACTTTTCTTTTCCCTCATAGATTATCTGTCCAAAGATCATTAAAGTTTTACTATTATAATACAAGTTTCGCTTTTAAGATTAACATCGATATTTGTAGATTTCTTTATGTTTTTCAGTCTCTCAATGAAATCTTGTTTCTCTCTCTCAACTCACAGAATGCACGAGCACCGATATCTCTCATGTATGCATGCATCATTCAATGACATTCATTAAAACGTAAATACCTTTAGTGCGTATTACACAGCGATATAGCGAGATGCAATTTATACGAATAACTCGATAAACAGTTTAATTCACAACATTGTGTCTATCTGGGAATATTCCTCTTTATTCAATCATCTGTTAATCTAAACTATATGTTACATCATTCGCGGAATTTTTTTGATTTCAAAGTTCTTTTTATATATGTTCATAAACATTCTAAGAAGATGCAGATATACATATTGATGTAGTAACAAACCAATTATATATACATTATACGCTTCATTGTATAGCAGATAAATTACTTAAGCAATAACTTTGATTATGATCATAGATTAGAAAAGTAAAACATAAAACATATTATCATTTATTTGCCAAATTATATTTTTCTTTTCCTTTTTTGTATTTTTATCAGTCTAAAATTTTTTTTCTACCAAAACGCTTATTTTATAATTGAATAAAAAGAGGAGTAGCATTTTATATTTATTGCGCGTGCGGAGCAAAAAATTTTTCTTTCATAAATTAAAAATCTTTATTTAAATTTTTTCTATTTTACTGCCGTAACGAAATATAATGAATATTATGAGATTAAAAATGTTCAGTCACGGAATACGTTTTGCTAATTAATTTTGAAAGGTGCTATTATAATTTCTAATCTATACAACACATGACTGTCATATATCTTCACATGAATATCAGGCTCAATTTGCATGATAATATCCGATCACAACCTAGCACGTGATTTTAACGTGCAACCACTGTAAATATATTTTTAAATAAGCACGAAAGCAGTCTTTTGCCCAAAAAATTTTCTGTGTACTTTGTCAGTGTAAAATATGGGGCTAAACTTTAAACTTAAACTTAAAGGGTATCATTTCGCGCATTTTTTCAGCGATATCCTCTTGATATCATTGACAGCAAAAACAAGTCCGTCTCGACTGATATAATATATTCCTCGGATGGGAAAAATTTGCAAAAATTGCAACGACCAATACGGATCGTCTGTTCTCATTTCGAGCGCTGTCACGTTCTCGTCGGCCGTTTCTTAAATGGAAAATTACGCGGCGATGAATCTTTTAGAAATTATGTTAACGTGACGCGTGTTCACGTGTCGTGCCGTATCGTTTGATGAATCGACATTTTAATCGTTGGCGCCATTAAGCGTGGCACTTCAATAATCTTTTCCGCGATATCTTTTTACTCTTTATCTCATTTTATTCCACTGTAAAAAAACCCGATGCTGCAAATCGTAATATTTTCTGCCGCTTGTTTATTTGTTATCTCGCGTCCTGTTACAAATTTATTTGTATATCTCTTTATAAAAAGAGGATATGCACATTTTATCGTACGGAAATTTAAATTGCAAATAAAATTTTTATTTTCGCAAAATTTTTTGCAGCGCCGAAAGATAATTTTATGCAGTGCGATAATCGCGCGACTCAGTTAAAACTAAAAATATCAGTATGCGCACTGTCATTATTTCCAACTCAGTCCGGTACGTCAACGACACCTGTTTATCGCGACATGCATATTTTATGTTACAGACGTGCTATTAATATACAAGCGCTTCTCGTTTATGCGCGGTAAATTCCACGGAAACATGTCGAGAGGAGATTCGGCGCCGGTTACGTCAAGTTACACGTGCGAGTTCACAAGGTCGACTCCAGGGACCGAGTTAGATCAAGCGCGTATATCATATATTCGCGATAAAGCGCAGCTCGAGCACGGCAATTTTCGAGGGGGGAAGGGGAGATGATGTTCCCTCAATAAAATGGAACATGTCAAAAGGCCGGCGCCACAGACAGAATCGGTATATATATTAAAATCGCGCCCGCTTCTCCGCAACTTTATAGCGGGAGAAAATCAACCCGTCGGCTGCAGGCGAGAATGCAAGAAGCACGTGACTCGCGCGCCGCGATCACGTGAATGTCATGCATGACAGTAGGCGCGCATGCGCGCGCTCGCGCCGCCGGCCGGCTCGCGCCTCGCGCCCTGCGTTCAAACGCGCGTCGGACGTGGTCGAAGACAGATTGGTACCGCGCGATCGACGGTGGATTTGTGCCGTCCGCGAGACAGAATTTGAACTCTCGCTCCTTTCGGACGATATCGCGATCTCGCGACTTTTCGCGTATCGGTCGACGAATGTCCGATCGAATGACTACGGATTAAGATAAGACGCCACTGTCGGTCGAGTGCGACAGAGTCGATGAGGGATAGGCGTGCGATGCGCTGCACAGCGATTATTAACATGTGAGAGGAAGAGAGGAAGAGAGAACCGCCCGACAATTCCGTTGACCCTTTAAACGACCCGCGTATTTACACATTTCCACACGCCGTTCATCTAATAAAAATCGCGATATATTCGAATATCGCGATGTTATGTACGGTCGTATGAGAGATTTGTCGGAGGGAAAGAGACGTAACTTCAACTGACAACTCGATTGCCCCAAAGTTGCGGAATAAAAAGAGCAAACAGGGGGATACTCTCGTCAGAAAGAAAACGTCGGTGGTAACTGCAACGAGAGGAAACGTCCACACGAAGATTTCTTTAATTCATTCCCCGTCGTGTCGGAAGGGTCTGTCATTACTGCGAGAAACAGTAAGTAACTCGTTATTCTCTATCGTTCTTTATTGGTTTATTAACATATCACGCGTAGGCGATATGCACATCTCTCACACGTTGGGTCTTGCGAGGTTGAATGATTCCGTCGTGACCACTTACGATGCAAATGATTCGTCAAATGTACTATCACGATTAATGTCGAATTCGAGTTTAATAATTAACGAAAGAAAGCTCTTTTCATCACGTTAATAAATAAAAAAATCTATTCAATAAAGTTACAGAAAATACGAATAGAATTAAGTGCAAAGTATATTTTATTCGGATTAGAAAATTTTTCTGTATCGTAGCGACAATTGAAGTTATGAAGTTTGAACGCACGTTTGAAATGCCAAAAAATATTTTCTTTAAAAAAATATATATATTAAAATTCTCACACTTATGTTATAATCTTTTCTACACTAGTTCAGATTTTTCTTCAATAATTAATATATAATTTTAAAAATTAAAAATTTTTAATAATAATTAATAATATTGAGAAACGAATCGATAATATAATAAATAAATCATATTATAACAATTGTGAAATTAATTATTTTTGTAACGACTCCTAGAATTAAGACAGACTCTTCAAATGCTTAAATTACTGAAATTGATATTATAATTTTCCAATAAACTCAGATGTATTCAATATAAAATAGCCTCTCTTTCATATCAATATATCTTAAAATAAAATTATATAACTTGATAACTATACATAAAATATATTTTTTATATCTGGCATTTTGTAACTGTACATAAAATATATTTTTTTATATCTGTAATAAGAATTCTATAATATTAAAAATTGAGCTTATATAAATCCCAAATGAGCTCAACGGTGCAGTAATTTTAGGATTACTCCGAAAACACAGACGCATTACTCCGAAATGACGCTTAAGTCTGTAATAAACTTGGATGTTTCTCTTATGGCCGGGAATGATTTATAATCGCGAATTTCATAAAAATTTGACACGTGTGACATGTATCAAGAGTACGACTTGCAAGAGTATTTATATCACTGCTATGATTTAATTGTACTAATGTACAGATGGCATATTGAATAAGGATAGATGAAACTCAGATTTTGAAACAAATGTGACATAAACGAACTTGGATTATAGCGAAAATTTAATTTATGTAAATATAAATTTTTTTGTACTTCTAGAAAAATATTATTTTATTGAAATTTTATTTCCTCTCAGTAAAGCTAAATTTTAATGGGTTGATTTTAGAAAAGAAAACGTGAGATTGAAACATAAGACAAAAATAAAAGATCATGTTCTGATCTCATTAACTTATTATATTTGCAATAGCGGAAAATGCCAAGAATACATTTTTTTACGAGTTGTCTATAATTGAACTCTTGCTTCTTGTTTATCGATGCGATATTTTTGTTGGCTGGCAAAAGAATACCGATATAATTGCGCCACGCGCAATAATTAATCGCAAACTTGTTACGTATTTTATCATAAAGTTGTGATATTTTAAACGGAAGATAATTAGAATAAAAGTAACGTGTGAATTTTAGTTTAGTGGGTTCTAATCATTTACACGTGTATATTTGGAATTTCTTCACAACGGGCCAAAATAACTGTACGCACGTTTACCATATTTATTATCGTTTCACGAAGGGGATTCTATGTTTACAAACAAGACCCGAGATATCTTCCGCAGACGACAGTCTGCATAATTCGCACTCGTGTTACATATTATATATCATGACACTAATGAATTAGACATCCACATTAATCCAGCCTTGTCTAATCCAAACGCGTTAAGAATTTTTTCAAATAAAATACAATTGTTTTGATACAATTAATTAGGAGCAAGTTGACAAAAGATGAATGAAAATAAGTATGATCTGACAGTTATCTTAAAAAATTCTTTGCTCGTTTTTATTTTATCCAATTCTTTGCCTTTTTAATTTTAGTAAACAATAATAAAAATAAAATAATAAAAAAAATATCTTCGATGCATCAAGCTTGATAACTTTTTCGATTAGAAGAAAAGTCTCAGATGAAAATTCAAATTAAATTCGAGAGAAACATGCGTCGAATATGCTCCACGTCCAGATATTCTCTCTAGAAACCAGCTTAGCGGTTTTCTGAACGACATTCACGCGTCGTATGCGTGCGTGTGGCCGCGTGCTCTCGTGCCCCCGCAAGAAAACTTGCGTGTTTTCCGGTCAATCGTCCCTCGCATACGCCCACGCAGGATTCTATCGAACTGGTGTATATGAAGCATGGCATTCATATAATTCCTATTCGCTTATATGTGTTTCCACATATGTGCATGTTGAAGTACTCGCTTCCGGAGAAAACCTGTTTGCCGATTATCGCAAAAAAATATTTTTTTAAAGAAAAGAAAAAATCCTACAGACTGGATATTCGAATATATAGTGAAAAAAAATTTTTGATTAATCTAAATACAATTTTGAATTGTCACATAATATTAAAATATTGATATCTTTTCTATGAGCTGTATTTTAACTTATTGGATAAGGGATCGATGTTAATATTAGAAAAATGTTGATATTATTGTCAAATAAATAATATCAATTAAATTTTATTTTAATTAAATTTTATTTTAATAAAGTTCTAAATTGAGTTTTTTTAATGAGTTTATTCGTTGAGGAATTACTATATTTTATATTTTATTAAATATTTAGATCTTAGATAAATAGTTAAATCTTTAAATGAATGTATTTCGTTCTTTTATATGTAATATTAATAAATTAACAATGACATTATCAGACAAAGGAAAATATGACATCGAATAAAAAATGACTGATATACCTTATCAGTCTTTCGATTTGTCTACTGATTTCTCACGTTGTAGTTTAAAAGAAAAAATAAACTTAGAGCCACGTGATTCTCGAATGGTATTACATCAGATAAAATGAAAAAAAGTTGAGGCGCCACAGTTAATTAAGTATAACCAAGTGCAACTCTTTTGATACTCGGAAAATAACCTGAAGAATTGTAAAATGACACGCTAATTATATAATAACAAGCAGCTTTTGAGCTCAAAACCTATTAAGAGATAATTTATTTGGTTTTAAATTTTAACATTTATTTTCTCTTTATTATTTTTGAGCGAGCAAATTAATGATCAACAGTTCTTCAATTAGCATATCATTTTTTTTTACCTTAGGATATTTGTATTTAAATTTGCATTTGAAGTTATATTAGCAAATATTAAACAATCAAATATAGAAATAAGTACTTAGCATCTCTTAATTTCTAGATAAATTTAAAATCAACTTTTTATTTCCTGTTTCGACATTGCGCGTGCACGTATAGTTTCGGCACGATTAAACTTTGTTCAGTAAGATTCCGTGATCGACGAGAGCATTAGAGCTAAAGAAAAAGAGAGAGAGAGAGGAAGCCGAGGATAAATATCGGTTATCATTACTGCTTCGAACCAGAAAGGCGATAAGGCTGAGAAGATTCGACCTCAACGGCGCCTTCGTCTGAGCAAAAAGAGAAAAAAATATCCTACACTGAGACAATGAGAAAGAACGGGAATGAATATGAATCGCCCGATTCTGAAGGTAGCAACTACGATTCATCAAACATCGTTTATACATGCACTCTCTTACGTGCTTGTCACGTAGATGTCAGGTGACACACAGCAGTTAATAAAGAAAACATTCTTTTGTCAAAGTACAACAATTTTTGCAAAACTCGCATTCTTTCGATTTATGTGTTTACAGTAGATGTAATTTTATAGTAAGTAAATTTTTTAGAAAATTCCTTGTACCGAAAAAAATGAAAAGATACAAAATAAAAAATAAAAAAGCACTATTTGGAAAAAATTGCAATTAAGTGTCACTAATCGCAGCAAAGAAAATAAATTTATGTTTAATAGAATACATCTATGAATAAGCATTTAATCAAGAAGGTAAATTAAAAACGTTTTAAATGCTTGGCTACAATAATTATATCGTCGTTAGTTTTATTTAACTATTTAAAATTTTACTATTTTAATTCGACCAACAATCGTAAAGTGTAGCACGAAGAAATAGACCAATCAAAATGTAAGCCTAAATAATTTCCAAACTATTTTTTGTATCACGTACTGGTCGTAATCTGATCGGAACCCGAATTGAAATGAAGGTATTCAAATTCCGTCGACCGGTCCTTCTGCTTTCGACCGGATTTATGCTCGTTTCTCTTGTGACATGCATGCGAAAAGGTAAAACCGGTTGAGGAATGTCTTTTTCTCTGCTTATTATTTTTTTATGATAATCGGCTACTTTTTTTATGGTTTAAAGCTTTTACCTTTTACGCATATATTCATTGTATTATACTTACACAATATAAATTTGAACAAATTATCGTCGTAATCAAAATTTACTATGCGTTACTAATGTAAGCATCTAACATGTTATTTTTCGACTCATCGCAAAAATAATGAATGTATATGATGAACAAACATGACATATGTCATAAATTTAAATAAAACTTTGACGAATGTTGATGTTTTTTACTTTTCTAACATCAGTGCGATGAAAAAAAAAAAAAAAAAAAAATATATATATATATATATATATATTTCCAAAATATCTTATTAATAGCAAAAAATATAGCATGAATAATAAAATATAATTTTTACTTAATGTAAATTCAATTTTTTTTTGTCAGAAAAACAATTGATTTATTCACACTTATTTATGCTTTTAAAATTACTGAAGATTTTTTTGTACGCAAATTTATTATAATAGAATCTTTAGATTGGAAATTTGTGTCGTATTTTATAGAACTTAAAATTCAATTCATTATAAAAATTTGTTTATTCGGAATGTATTTTAAAAAGGCAAGTTTTTTAAGTAACAGTAATATATGCGTGCCTGACAATTAAAAATGGCAAAGAGCAGCAGTTCAAGGTTAGTCGGTATAATGTTTACATTCTTATGCACATCGTTTACATTATTCTGATCACTTTGATGTACAGACCGAGTAATATGATATTCGAGATTATCATAGGTCAGGCATACACAAAGGTTTCGGCATCATTATTTCGGTGTCATTTGTTTCTTTTTTCTGATAATGTCATTTTTTTTTATATTTCATACTCAAATCAACAATTATAATTAGAATGCGATATATAGATACAGAATCAACAAAGTGTTTATTCGAGCAAAAAGGATATAATTAATTAAGCCATACTATCAGTTACTTATCTGTCAAATTTGATCTTGTTCATGAATGTAATTATCAGAAATTATTTAATCATTAAAAAAATATAACGCGTTATTTTATCACAAATTATTATGTACTTTTAAATAAAAATTTTCTATTTATGATACTATTTTTTTTATAAACTAACAAATTTCTCTATCTAAACATTATATCGGAAATTTTTAGTTACTCAGAGCTAAACTTCACATGAATTTATGCAAAATCTTTCGTTTGCATTTCTCGCAAACATTTTATAGAGCGAGGAGATCAGAATTGTTTGGTAAAATTCCATGGAATCTATAATACGTTCGAGAAAACAACTGTTTTCATTCACGATCGTCGTTCTGCCTTTATTTTTGCCAACTGATTCATGCGACAGAATAGGAGCATCGTGCTATTTGCAGAATGTCGTATTCCTGAGAAGCGAAATCGGGGCGATTCGCGCGGTTGTCCGCTCTCACGTGTGCGATTTTACCCTCCTCGCGCTGTCAGTTTCATCGAGACACGCCGATCGACGTCATCGAAAACGTCATTTGCCGCCTCGATCGCTCTCAAGTGCATTTTTAACGCAATCAAATCAAACGTGCCCTCCACTTTTTTCCTCAATGATAAAAATATATGTGTCTTGAGACGCAAGGTGACTCCGATTAAATGCTGTATCGAGCAATATCGCACGGTACGGACCGACAAACAAAAGTCACGCTATACCGGTAAAAGTGTTGAAACCGATAGCAACATGTGTTTTCGTATGCGCGATTAAATTTCTCTGTTTGATTCGAATATTTGTCAGATTTTCGGCTGATCATAATGTAGTAAAACAAAATCTTATATCCTATAATATTAATTTATATCATAATTTGAGATTCTCTAATTAAAATTCTATTATTTCTTTATATTTTTTCAAACTTTTATTACTTAATTGAATATATAATTTTATTGTAATAATATGAAAATCCAACATTTTATAAGGAGAAAATGAGAAGTCGTTATCATTAAGTAATTAGATGCAGTTATATTATCTCGATATGACTCTAGGTCAATTATCAATTATTTATATGATTGCTAACGTAATGAAATGGGAGGAATTAAATTGAAAATTATTACAAGCCATTATCTACAAAAAGATTTTTGTGAAAATGCACGTATTTTTGACACATTTTACGTCTTTTTTACTCGCTTTTATTATCTATGTTATATGATGTTAATTTCATGCAGTCTTATCACTTATTGATATAGTAAAATTCTGACGACTGATAATTACGATTGATTTTGCAAAATTGGGATGTCTGCTGCATAGATACCGTGTTATTTCATAATATTTTTCCAGTTAAATAATCTGTCGTTGTGGACATTCGATAATGATAATTGACATCTTTACGACTTTCTTTCGATTTTTCGGAGTAACATAAGATTATATAGCACATAAATTTATTTTCGTGATATGTAATGTATAAAATTATATCAACAACTGACTTTTAACTTGCAAAAGATTATATATCTTCAAAAACGAATTGAAAATAGTGTAAGCTAAAAATTATAATTATTAGAAGGAAGATTCGAAATAAAGTTGATAATTAATAGTTAGTAAATAATATAATTAAATTGTCATAATATTTCAAAACTTACTTTTATAAAACTTTATATAAATGCCTCGTCTTTTAAGTTTAATTTTTTAAAGTTTATTTTTAATTATTAATTATTCATCACACCAAATTTGAATTTTTTGCAAATGTTGAACCGACAATTAATGATAATATATACATTTATTATTATTAAATTCACTACGATTAATATATATATATATGCAGTGTTTTTATTTAAAATTAATATTTTATTGAGACTGAAGAAACCGCATACGTGCAGTGTTTTTACTTAAAATTAATATTTTATTGAGACTGAAGAAACCGCATACGTAATATTTTGGTTTTTATGATTGGATTTGTAATTATTAATGTAATTATTTGTAATTATTTGTAATTATTTGTAATATAACATATCTTAATCTTAAATGCGCATTTTTTGCTGCTTGAATCTGATGACCCAGTCAATATTTAACACATCGTTCACATCGTTCGAGCAATAAATGACGATCTATTTATCGAGGCAAATATATAAATAGTACGCTTCAGATCGTATAAAGAGATTTATGAGGCAGATATCATTCATCATATTATCTCGAATAAAAAACTCATTTAAAAGGTATACACTCTACTCCACGGGATTCTATCTTTCTAATTGATAAGGCCACTGAAGTCTAATTGATAAAGTCATAGAAGTCTATTATTATATTTCTCCATGTTAAATTTTAATAATTATAAATGTTAAATATTAAATTTTAATAATAATAAAAATATCAAAAATAACTTTATATTTTTATCTGTGTATGTATAAATAAATATTATCTATATATTTATTATAAATTACATTAAAGTATAATAATTTTATGTCAAATAGTATATGCTTAATTAATTAATATAA
The DNA here is from genome assembly GCF_003227725.1 of Camponotus floridanus. Lineage (NCBI taxonomy): Eukaryota > Metazoa > Arthropoda > Insecta > Hymenoptera > Formicidae > Camponotus > Camponotus floridanus. The sequence continues at coordinate 4,200,374 of NW_020229214.1, forward strand.
TTTTGTCAATGCAAATATTTTGTTCTGCTCAATAATTTGCGTCTAATTGCCTTTAATAAACACAATTTGTGCTTTGTATAAGCATATGTAAAATGTAAGTTGAAAAATTTATAATCTCTCTATATAAAATATAAACAAATACATATCGTAGAATTTTCTCTCTCGAGTCTTAGAAAAATAATAGACTAGAAATACTAAAACAGATGAGTTTTTTTTTTGCAATTTTCAATTTTTTGTTGCGTTAAATTGTAATTATTATTTTTTAAATCCGGTTTGCTTCTTATTGGAACTTGTTATTTATGAACCGGTGCATGTATCATAAGACGCGGGGTTAAGGTTTCCTATTTCAAGCAATTCGCAATTAGACTCGCTTTTCCGCTCTTTGATGATATGCGCGAGTTTACATCTACCTTAGAGCGTGGACAATTGGACCTGGTCCAAGGCCGTGATGTGTTTCGCGACACGAAGCGCAAGAGGATGGTGGATCTTTTCTAAATTTGACTGCAAGTATGTCCAAAATAGTTTGACGACTGCGCAATTTTCCGCAGCAAGTCACGAGACCGGACAGTACGCCGACGAAAGAAAGGAAGCCGTATAATTGAAATTTTACAGTGCACTGCATTTAAGTCATAAACGCTTTCTCACGAAGCTATCGAAATAGATTTTAATTTTTTTGCGAAATATGAAATTTGCCAGAATTGAATCAATTTTGCAATCTTTTATACCTGTATATATTAAAGAAATATTATAATTTATAAAAATACAAAATGAGTTCTTCAAACTAAATAATTAAGTATAAAAAAATCTCAGGTCACATAAAGTTATATTTCAAGAGTTAAAGAAGAAGAGAAAAGAAATGTAAAGAAATGAGAAAAACAAAAATAAAATTAAATAAAGCGTTAACGTAACTCAAGAAATCAGAAACTCAAGAATGTTCAATATAAATTATTCATGTGATGTTTAATACATTTCTGATTAGTTTGCAAAAATTCTAATTATGTTACATAAAGTAATCATTTTATCTTTACAGCGTGCAAAAATAATGAACTATTTTTTTAGATAAAAGAAGATGTCGCATTATTTTATATAAATTGTGAATATATGTCATGAGATTTTTTTATTACAATATAAAGTAATGACCAATCAATTGCGATAAATTGCTTATCAATTTTAGCACATGATCGTCAACATAATTATCAATCATTTATTTTGTTGATAGTAAAAATTAAAATTTGCAAACGGGAAGATATTTATTTTAAATGAAAAAAACTCATTTAAATTACAAATATTATAAAATTATAAATTTTACAAAATTAATAATGTCAGCATATACATTAATCGAAGCCAAGAAGAGTGCATCGTCACAAATGCGTTTGATCGCCTATCTAACTTGTACATATCTGACACTTACTGCAATCATGTCGCGTGCTCTACCATATGACCCGACCCCACTGGTACAAACAGAAAAGGCCAAACGATAAATTGTTGCTGGTGACATACTCGTATCCCATTTTGCTGCTTTTACAAGGAGCAGAAAAAATTGCATCATTTTGGTGTCATTAATTTTTGTTTCAATGTGAATTACAAAATTATTGATCAATACCAGAATAACGCGGAATTTATTTGAAAAAAAAAGAATATTTATAAAATATCTTTTAAATATTTTCTTAAATATTTTTAAATAATCTTTTAAATATTTATTTTTGTTTTTCCATTAGAAACATAAAAAATTGAATTTTACCATAACAATACAGTATTATAATTATCTTGTTTAATCGACTGTTACGCATTATATTATATTATAAATGTCCATGAAAGAATATCTAAAAATGCAGCAATATAAATATTTTGAAAAAAATATATATTATTGCGTCAATACATTTTAATTCATATTATTATTCAAAATGTCTATTATATAATATTTATCTAATTATTTACGATTAAGTAAATTGGATAGTCCGATCTAATTATTAGTTTGATGAGAAATTTCTTCTTTTCATCTTACTCTTTTATAAATAATCATCTTACTATTTTATAGATTCTATAAAAGAGTAAGATGAAAAGAAAATCACTTCGAACACGTGACGATGCATCTCGATAAAGTGCAACGCGCCGTAAATAGAGATGTAACGAGGTATGTCGAATCGGGAATTAAGAGACCGTGAGTTAAAGTCTATTCATTCCGCGGTCTCTTCGAGAACGATAAAAATATCACGGCCAAATATATCACGCTCGAACACGCGACGATGTTCCTGAAGAGGAAAATGCAACACGCTTGCCGCGAGTCATCAAATCGATGAATAGATGTGCAACGAGGCATGTCGAAGATTTATTGGCTGCAAACGCGATAATGAAGGCATTGACAATATGAAGGCATTGTTAGTGAATCTGGATCATTGATTATTGATCGATAGAATTGTATAAAAATCTGATTATTTAAAACGATAGCTTTAGCTAATTTTTAAGATAAAATTTTAATTTAATTTCTTTATGGTAATGTACAAATCTATTAATATTTATTTCGCGTGAAAGTAATTGTAATTTTGATTATTGATTCTATAAAATATTATAGCAAATAGAATAATATTATCATTATTTTTCTTAATATTATACTCTACATAAATACACTACTTGTTAATTAATATAATAATACTCACTTATATAGAAATAAAAGTGACTGTATAATTATCATCAAATCAAATTTTTATTTTATTTTATTTTTTTGTTTATTATATATACATATATATATATATATATATATATATATATATATAATTTACTATTACATTATATGTTTAATAAATAATTAATAGATAGTTGTGTCTGTTAACAAAAATACGCAAATGAATCACTAGCTTATCGTATTATTCAACAATTTGATGATATATATTGTTGATATTGCAATGACATCGGAAAATTACAGCAAAGTGATAATATGACTTGTAGTAAGAAATGATAAGATTTTTTTGTGTAATTTGTTAGACCAAACAATCTGTCTTTGCTACATCAATGACAGACGAAACAAAATGCGAATGATACTCTCTCCAATAATCTCGACTTTTACTTACTATGTACGTGTATGTGTACTTATATAACAAACGATTTCATAAAAATGTATAGTATTTATGTTTTTATAATATCTTTTTTCTGTATAATTCTATCATTTTATAAAATTTGTTATCGTAATTGTTAACGTTTAATTAAATCCTTTCTTTAATTCAGTTTTAATTCTTTATTTCTGATAAATATTTTTTGGCTTGGAGAGAGATCCTTATTCTAGATATAATTAATCTAGTTTTCCCGACTTGAAATAAGATTTTTTTTTTACTTACATTGCTTAATAGTTATTAATTACCGGTTTCCTCCTTTAAATTTTTATTAAGCCGCAATAATAAAAATAATCGCGAGTATCTAAACGTGCTTAATCTTACAAGCAAACAGAAAATGATCATTAGATCCGTGTGCCAATTATTGAATTAAGCCTCATTGAATCTCTTCACACATGATAAACCCACATAGTAAACTGATATCCTAAGCTAACTTTGTAGCTCTTATCTCGATTACTTTTTATATTAAGCAATCTGATATTATTGTTTCTTTTGCACTTTCCTGAGAGAAATGAATCCTCTCAGGATGTTCCATAGTACACGATTTCGCTTTGGCGAGCAATATTCGCAAACTGATATTGTATACATCTATTATCTGTTCATTAACGAGGAACGTAATGACATTACATTACTCCATATTTCTAGCACTGGAAATTAAACTTTTCGATATTGTCCGATTCTGGTCCAGGAGAGAACCATGCAACCTTTGAGGCATCTCGCATTGTAATCGATATGCGTTCTCTCGGCGCGCGAGCGCAATTTAGGAGGTGACTTTGCGCTGAAACCTGAAACGTCCGCGCTATTCATGGTCCGCCGATTCTCAAACGGCGCGGACGCTCTGCCGTTCGGTTCCGGTCTGGTACATACAAACTGTGGTACATATACTATGCGCTTCGTCTCGAGCCCGGCTCGCCCGCGGAACCGGTCTTCAGAAAAGGAAGAGCGACAACGCGAGGATCGCCGGTTCGCCGCGCTCGAAACTCGTAATTCTACTCCGCGAGTAACATGATTACACGTGTATTCTACGGCGAGTACACGCGGCCGTCGTGTCGCATACAAAAAAGTATATCAGAGGCAAAATTGTGCGTAGAACGACGGCCGCGAGGCTATAATAAGCTCTAGCATAATTAACTCTTTCTTACCCTTGATTAGATTTGAATTTATATGCAGAATTAAAGCAATAAATTGCAACAAATTGCGTAGATTACGACAGCCTTACGTACGGCGAAGTAAAGCTGCTATGTTTCTCTCTGTAACATAATTAAAATACGAAAGAGGATAGATGTTATCTATTCGAGAAATTATGGAAGATACATGTTCGAAATTTTAGCGAAGATAATTTTTATCTCACATTGTGTAATTATTTCTTTATTATTTCTTTACTATGCTGTCTTAATGATTGATGTGGAGTTGTATATTTGAAGAAAACTGTTAATATGTAATTATAATAATTGTGACAAATGATGGCTCCGATTAAATTTTCGCTAAAGGACAAATTTTCTTAAATTATGTAAAATTATTATTATATATCTTATCACGTTTCATTTTATTTAAAGCTCATATTAATAAGATATATAATAAATCTTATTCATATATTTCTGAATTGATAGATTTAACCACTTATTTTGGCCTCAATTTACAACCAGATTATCACATCATATTTTGAAAGAAAAATGTATACACATAACTTAAGATAAAATATTTTAATGCATATTTATGTGATAAATGATTGATATTGTAGCTGATATGATAGATAATGATCGATAATTCCTCGAAATATATAAATACAAAAATTATGCGTATATCACGATTTAAAATCTTATAAAAGTATTTGGTGACTGTGTTATTATCGACACGGAAAATACGATTAGCAAATCGGTCGATGTATAAATATCTGTTTCATCGACAACTAATTGGCATTCGATCAATATAACAATCAAATATTTTTAAAATATACGGATCCACGTGACTTAGGAGTGATCCGAACGGTTGACGAAATCTCTGGCAGTCTCGAGAAGCGACAATCCTGACAGTTTTGCTTCTGCCGTTATATCGTAGCGGGATACTCGATGTCGCCCACGACGACGTGGAGAAATTAATATTAACGGCATCTTGGCGCCAATAAATTTCAAACGCCAAAGTGACTTTACGAGTAGTATAATTCCAGTCTCGTTCGATTTCTCGCGAGTAATATTTAGCGATTACTTCTGTCATTATAATTCTAGCCGTGGTGGAATAATTAGAAAGTGGGCAAAAGAACATGTCATCGACTAAAATTGTACGTTATTATTTCCATTACAAGATATTTCGAAAGATATAGGAGGAATTATATAAAATAATTTAGAAAATAGAATTATAAAGTCTAATTTTATATAGCACTTTTATAATTCACTTTTATATAAGTATATATATGTGTGTGTGTGTGTGTGTGTGTGTGTATGTGTGTGTGTGTGTGTGTATTTCTTTATTATATAATAATTCGAAAACATCAAATTTTTAAATATAGAGAGAAATCTTTCCAGAGAGATTTTTAAAATTCCCATGATTTTTACAAATGATATACATGATGCGTACAAAATTCGTGAAATCATTGCAATCTTTTTAACAATGTTTTCTTTTTCAATTTCAGATCTAAATGTGTTCCATAGCGATGCCAGCCGAACTGCTTCTGGGGCACAGCCCTCCAGTGTACAGTTCTTTACTGTACAGTCCCCTGGTGGTCACGGCACCCCCGATCACTAGCAGAACGGTGCCCCCCAGAATCAGACCATGCCTCTCTTCAGGATCTTTGCCTCTGGACACATTGCGAAACGATGGCAATGGCAAACAGAAGAAACGGGTGGTGTTTGCCGACGATCGCGGTCGTCCTCTCACACAGGTATTCACACTAAAATCAATATTTAAATTAATTAGACGGAATTGATCTTCTTATGTAATAGATTGAATTTTGTTATTTTTATATTTACATATTTAATATCCAGAGATTCGTTTCTCCTCAAATTTCTAAGTAAAAAAAAAAAACAAAGAAAATTCTTTTTAATGCATAACTCGTACATCTTGTATCATGAATCAATGTTGTACTTTTCATTAAAGCACTAGTTAGTGAAATAAATAATAATGCGTTAATATCTTGCTTTAAGATCTACATAAATCATGTGTTTGACGTGTGCGTTAGCATCTGCTATTTAATCATTTAACCTATGTTACATGAATAGTAAAAATGTAAATTGGATTTATGTCAAAAGTAAGTGCCAAGAATCACTTTATTTGATTCGTCTTACTATGCCAAAATATTAATAGTATTACCTTGTGGTTATTGTCAAAATTAAACTTTGTGGAATTTTTTGCTTAAAATTCAATTCACTCCACTAATATAATGCACTAATATAATGCAACTTTAAAACTTTTTAATTGATATAAAAAATGTTTTTTAAATTAAATATTCTTCAAATGTTCAAGTTTTATATTCATTGCTCGCGAAATAAGTAAATTTAAAAAACATAAAGAAAATAAATATAAAAATTAATTGAGGACATTTTTATGCAAACATAGCTGTAAGAATAATTTTTAAAAATTATTTATTTCTCTATGATTTTGGTGTTAAAATATTTTGTTTATTGATTGCTCTCAAAATATCTCAAAAAAGAAAATTCCAAATTTATTATTCGATTTATTATTTAATCTAAATAATTCGATATATTCGATATATTTGGTTCGATATATTTATCTAAAACTAAAGAATATATTAAAACGTAATATTTCTTATAATACATTTAAAAGATTTAAGATCGAAACTAGCAGATAAGAAATTTCCGTGTTCTAATTGGCTATGCGTTCAATGGAATTTTTACCCGCATTTTCTAATAGTTTAACGGCTTAAAATTCCTATTTAGGCTACGTTCCGAAATGTACTTTCTGAAAAAAATTTTATTCATTGGCCGTTCCGAACTTTTCCGATCCGCTTCGATTTCTGATTGGTTCCGATCCATTACTCGAGCGTGTTCCAAAACTGAGAGAAAATGTTCGTGTTTCTTCCATTCGTGTAAAATTTTCATCTACATTTTATGCGAATAAACGTTCTCTCCTTCAATTGTGCGAGAAAGAAAGAGATCCGAGATCGCTCTCTCCTTTTAATGTTAAGGCAGTCTTTATAGGAAAATGCGCAATCTATTTCTTTAAGTCTATGAGTAAATAACAAAGAAAAAAAAATGACGAAAAAAACGAAAGTGCAAATTGAAGATTTAATAAAAATTGAAAACTTCATCGCTCCATTTTAAATTCAGCCGCTTTTGGAAAGAAAAGAAGAGTTAATAGATTTTTCTTTTAATTACATCAAGTGTGTTCCAAAATTGGATTATTTTTCATGCAGCTTCGACTATTGTCTTTCATTTACCTTCCTTAGCAACAGTTTTGGAACGCCTTAATTATTTTTTTACCTAGCCTTAATTATTTCTTTTCCGAGCCTTGCCCTTTTACTATCAGTTCTTGTTCGACTTTGATAGAGGGAAGTTGATATTTTGAAAGACTCGAATACGTGTATGTCTTTAAAAGTGAAATTTTTTTATACAATTAATATTTTTTTATATATTTTATCAATATGTTACCAGAGCACTTGAAAGAAAAGTTACGTAAATTTCGTAAATCTAAGGTACGCTATAATCTACAATATTACAATAAAACATATTATTTACACTCGTTTGAAAACTTATTTTACATTATCTTTTTATAACGTGAAAATTCTTGCTAATTAATGTACATTAATCATGGATTTGTGAAAAGATAATATATTAAATTTTAATTATAGAAAGCACGTGGTTACTCTACGTGGCTACTCCGTATGACATTTTATTTCAAATTAATATAATACAGACACAATTATTTTTATTAGTATAATTAATAATAAACTTGTTCGATTGCAAGCAAATAATTTTTTTATATAGTTCGTTTGTATTGACATAAAAAATCTTTTCAATTACAGTTAAATTCATTTTAGATGCAAAGAGAGAGATAGATAGATAGATAGATAGATAGATAGATAGATAGATAGATAGATAGATAGATAGATAGATAGAGAGAGAGAGAGAGAGAGAGAGAGAGAGAGAAAGAGAGAGAGAGAGAGAAAGCAAATTCTAAGTCATAGAGAGATAGAGAGAGAGAAAGCACATTCTTTCATTCTGTGTCATTTGAAATTATGAGTTATATCCGATAGAAACAGTGCATCCAATAATTTGTTCTCTTCTACTTTCTTTCTTCTATAAAAAATAAATTTTTTTCTTCTATCTTTCAATATTTCGTTCAATCTTTCGTGCAGATTCGCGTAATGTCAGAACCAAGCCACGTGCCACCACTGTGGAGCACGGCTTATGTGGCCGGCCTGACTGGAGGTCTACTCGGTTCGTCCAAGGATCAGAATCAGGATGCGACGCAAAACTCCACACCGCTCTGGCAAGTGACCTTCCCGCAACCGGCGAGTGACTATCTCGCCTTTCGACATAAGCTCGATCAGGATAACGTCAGCTTGGAGAATGTAATTGTGCGCGAATCCGAGCAATGCTTGGTAGGTACGGTAAAGGTCCGGAATCTGGCCTACGACAAGGAAGTCGTGGTGAGAGTCAGCAACGATTCCTGGGTCACTAACGAGGATGTGTACTGCACGTACGTAGAGCAACGAGGATCACCAGCTTCCCTCATACTCTACGACACCTTCCGATTCCGGCTCACTCTGCCAGTAGCGTCGAACGTTATCGAATTCTGTGTGCGATATCGCACCGACGGCAAGGAGTTTTGGGATAATAACGAAAGCAAGAACTACATAATTCGTAAGAAGCAAGAGGTAAATTAACATGTTTGTTTTTTCATAAATTATAATGTACGAAAGATTCTCTTGATTCTTTTTAATTCAAATGTATGTATGTATGTATGTATAATTTAATTTAAATTAATTTTAATTGAATTAAAATTTTTTAAATTATAAATATATATATATAATTTTTATAAAATACACAGAGAAAAAATTTCTCAATATTTATCAAATATATATTGACTGACTCATGACGTCACTTCTACTTGTAAGTCTAGTAATGATGCATGACTTCTTGCCATGACTGATAGACTTTTTTGATAAAAATTATTACGTGATTTTACTTACGAACATAAATATTAAAGGATCTTCGGTACCTTCATCAAATATTTACCAAGTAGAGGCGATTTATTGCCTTCCGAAGCTATTGAAGACTTAAAAGTCCTCAGGAATATGTTTATTCGAATGTCAACGTTTTTGAATATTCGCTGTTGAAATTATTTTTATTATTTCTTAAAAAAGTCAAATAAATATATTACGTGAAAAAAAATTTTTTTTTTTTTTATTATGTAAGTCAATATATTAAGTAAATTTCAAAAGAATCCAAGAGATATTTTTCGATGCAAGCACATACCAAAGGATTGAGACACGTCATACACTTCAGCCCCGGGTAGCAGCTAAATGGCATGACAACATCCAGACGACGACTTGCGAAGGGATTTCCGGTAACAACGAAAACGGCAACGTGATGCCGCGCAACACGGAAGTCACCAGGCTCAACATGCGCACCTGGAGCGAATTCGCGTCCTGGCAGCACCTGGCCAACGACGCACCCTACTGGTGAATCCACCGACGAGGAAGCTGTGCCTCTTCGTCTCGATAAGGATCAAGCTGTACGAACTACTCCAGTTTCTTCACCGGCAGTTTTGCCAAGACGAGACATCAAACGGGACCATAAGCCATAGGCATCTCATGGAACGCGAGTCATCTTAGAGATGAGGGAGAACAACGAGAGAGGAGATCATCGCTGCGCGACGATTCGAATTGAGAACGAGGGAAACAAGAGCGCGCGTGCGGGAGAAAAACAATCGGGGGATGATAACAAACAGCGGAGCGGACGCAACGTCGAGCTCCCCGGATAACGCAATCTATACGGTAAACCCTGATTTTACTCTTATCTCTTTTTCGCATAAAAATACTTTGCCAAGTTTAATAAAGCTTATTTTTTCATGACGGATGAGAAAGCTTATGCAGTCAATTGTTATGCCATGAATTAATTAATTTGCATATTTTGAGTAATTATTGTGAACATAATCTTTTTACAATTAGGATAATAATTTTATTTTTACCGACAAAAAATACCTGACAATATTTTTGTTTAATTTTCCTGAAATTTGACTAATTTACACGATCATTTTATATATTTCGCTTTAAATAGATGGATACTAATAGATACATGAAAAAATTCATTTCGGAAATGGAAATTTTTAATCTGACAAACATATCAAAATTGTATGGGTTTACAAATTTGATCAATGATTTTCGTACATTGCAATGCTTTTTGTCTTAAACCAAAGTCTTATTATTTCTCCTTTTGTATGCTTGAAACATGTATTATGAGCTAGTCCTTGCACGTAATGTGAAATAAAAAGAATAAGCGAGAGTCAGAGACTCGTTCGGCTCTGCTGGTTGATAAATGCTAAGAGATTGTAGAATCTGTAGTCATATATCAACAGATTATACTCGAATTTTCAATGCAACAGACATTGCAACAACATTTATATACTGCTTTTTAAAGGATAATATTTGATTATAATATTTGAATTTGATAAAGCATTGTTTGCGAAAATATTACAAGAGTCAAATCTAACAAGCATCGAAAATAATTCCAATATGAAAGAGCGTAATAAATAATATATTTAGAAAAAAACTTTAAAAAATATCGATAATAAAGATAATGACTCATATTAAAACATTAGGTAATGTAACATTTTGAATTTAATGAAGTTTTTATTTAATTCATAAAACATATTTAATTTTTTTGTTTTTTGCAAAGAGACTTTTCTTGGATAGAAGCTTCAAAATTTAAAAGCTTACAATCTTTTTCCTATGCTATTTATTTTTTTAAACATAAGAAGTACGGACAATTGTTACTCAACACGTGACAAAAATTTTTCCAACTCGAGATTGGAATTTATTTTCGGCCTAAAGTAAAGTTCGTGACGCGCACATTACGCATATGCAAATTTCCAGATGGGTCGATTTACCGTTCTAGGCTGATAAGAAAAATATTAGTTTATAAAGATAAAAATTATATAAGTATATTTTTTATATTTTTTATATTTTTTAATAAAAATTAATTTTTATAAAGGTGAAAATTAAATAGTAACTCGATCCATCTGAAAACTTGCGTATTCATAATTTACGCGTTACAAGCTTTATTTTAAATAAAAAATGAAGTACCATCTCGAGTTGAAAAATTTGAGGCAACAGTCCTTATGGACGCTTGTTCGCATTCTTCAAGAAGAAAGATATGTTATATAATTCAGACTCAACAATGTGTAAAGTTCAAAGCTTGCAACTGGATTTCCTATGCCTTCACTTCTAAGAGATACATGTCATCTATTTGCGCTTTCTCTTTGCACGCAGACGGAATAGTACCATGCTCGCGGGAGCTATTATTAACCAACAAGTGCAACGTGCTTCCTTGAGGGTGGCTGCAAAAGCTCAAACGTTCTCTATTTTGCTATTTATCCGTTTCGGCGATTCGCAATCGCAATTACGAGGCCTGGGACGTCCATAGATATTACGTTTGCAAGTTTTACGAATGTCTTTTTTAGCTGTGCGAGTCGCAGATATGCTCACCGCTCCATGTTTGAAACTTTCTCTCTATAAATAACAGCCGACCGCCGACATCGTCGTGTATGAGACGCGATAACAGACCCGACACGACCGACAAGGAGTCGCGCGACTCTAATTAAATCGCCTTAACTAAAGGTTGTTACCACGCAATATGTGTGACGTACCGATTTCATGGCGCGCTCGGTCACGATATATCCTCTTTTCTTTCTCTCTCCCTCTCTATCTGTTTTATTTTCTCGTTTTTTTCTCTCTTTTGTCATGTTACACATGATAAAAGGGATGTAACAAATAATGGAAGGATTATATCGAACGAGCCTTTTTTTGAAACCAATTAAGAAGGAGGCGCTATTCGTGTGAATTGATGATTGCGAATAAAATTTGGCACTTCTTATAAATTCGAATAAATTTTGATTTTATAGAATTTGAATCTCAAACTCTTCTCTTAATTATCGAGATATTTGATATTGAAAATAAATGAAAATTGAAGTGATACAAAAGGGGAGATCCTTTTGCCTTAATTTGAATCAGTTTAAATAGATACATTATTCGAGAGAAATTCAAGTTGTATGGATAAATCTAATGAGTAAGCGAAATATTAATCTCCCTTCGATAAATGTTATATAAATAACACTGAAATCACGAGTGAATGAAGGGGGAGTCCGTCTCCCATGTGATATCACCAAAGTGATAACTTTACTCCTTTTTCTGGACATAATGTATATTTCTCACATATTCATTCATCATTCTGTCAAGCGAGTTTCCCGAAGTTTCTTCTCTTCTCCCTAATACCGATAGTAATGACTTTGCTGCATTTCCCATTTAAATTCAGCGTTAACCATATTCCACTTTGCTATGCAAATGTGAGAAACGTCACTACTCATAGGTCATGGAGATCTCGTAAACATTCGAAGCTTGACGGCAATATCTGATGGCAAGGTCTTGAGGAATATTTTCAGGGCCAAAAGAATATAAAGTGGTCCTTGACACACTGCCAAGCACATCCTATGCGCTATTATAAGTATAACGAACGAAACGGTTCTTTACAAGCGCAAGACCTTCTCGACACTGATCTGTCTAGTTTGAAAATTTCAATAAAACGAGCAAAGCCAAGACAAATTCGCGCTCAGTTTGACTCGTTCGACAACATCGTTCATTCGAGAGTTTGCGAAACTCGACCCTGGTGCTAACGCGTTAACCTACTTTGTGCGATGTCGCTAAAATCAGTCTATATTTACCAACACAACGCTCTTTCCCGTGATGTCATTTGGCAACGAATGGAACAGGTGGCTTTAATGCCCGCGTTTTTAGACATCGCGACGGGAGAGCTACAAGCCGCAACAAATCACTGACGATGTGCATTGGTTGCAATTGTAGAAAATTGCTCGCGCAATTTGTTGATTTGTGAACTTGCAATATTTCACGACTGAGATATTTCCGATTTGATGAATAATTTAAACTTTGTGTTCTCAAGATTCTCATGTTTTCAATAACGCTTAATCTATTAACACGCGATACTTTTTTTTAATAAAATTATAATTTTATTGAGCATTTTTATACATTTTTTATAGATAATAAATACGTGAAAGAAAAAATTTATAAGCATATATAAATTTAATATTAAAAATATAAAATATATTTTGAATTATTACTAATTATTATGTATATTTTCATTGAAATGCTAAAAAAATTATATTTTATATTTTTTCATGATTTTTATTATGGCTCATTATTGCTTTATACAGAAAAAAATTTAATATCTTTATATCTTGTGTCGAACACGATCGACACAAAGTTGATTTACACGAAGTATTTAACGATTTAAGTGAATGCGTTATCAATGTAGAATTATGAGATGTTTTAAAATTAAAATGCCCTGTTCACCTCCATAAAATGGTTCACCTTGTTCATCACGTATATCTATAGCGATACATACAGGATGCATCAAAATCTACATTTTTTCTTCGTTCTTCAACAAAATTGGACAAAAATTCGGAATTTTAAATTTTTACTAAGCGGAAAATTTTGTTAATTAATAATACGATATTAATACTAATTAATATGAGATTAAAATATTTTATTCATTACATTATTTATATTATTATTTATATTTATATATATTATTTATATTTTTTGCTAATATATATTATCAAAATTATGTTTGTCAATTTTCGTTAAAATATTATTGCGAATTATTTTTTCCTCAATGATATCGACGTAATACAAAGTATCTACATTTGCAGAGATTATATACAGTAGTATCAGAGTATCCTGCGTTATTTATTGATGATAGATATTAAATGAACGACCTTTCAACTTTAAGATACTCGATCTAAAAATTATCACCCTGTTTAAAGAATTTTTATACATGATGCAATTTTGCATGAAATAATTAAATCTCTACATTTTGCTTTCAAGTAACAACATGATCCGATAAATATAAATTGAAATATAATTCTCGGTAATTCCCAGTATCACTCGAGTTGCATACGCACGATAAGAGACTGCAGGAGTTACTTTAATCCTCAAAGTGCATCAGAGAATTGAACTCTCGAGTGTCTTTATCTATGCGTCTCTCGACATTGAAACACTTCAGCAACGGTCGATATCTTTGCACGGAGAAAATGTGCACGACTTCTGAGATATCCTGTAGACATTATGTTTGAAACGCGGTTGGTGAGAAGTGGTGGTGCAGGATCATATATACGCACCGCGGTCATGCCGCGTGGTACCACGCCTTGTGAACACAGTAAAAGAGAGAGAGAGAGAGAGAGAGAACGAAAAAGAACAGAGAAAGAATTTTAAGACGTCTAGACGCGTGGGACGGACCGGAGTAATCTCAACTCTCATTGCTTGCTTACTTGTTCGCTTATTCGCGATGTTTGCACACGTTTGTACATACATACGTGCACGAGACGCACATTCCGATTCCGGTAAAGTTTTCGTTATTGTTAACCGCTGTTAGAAATCACATCTGCTGCGAAATGGCAGAATACGGCAATACTTCAACGTATTTCAATCCCGTCGTCAAAAATTAGCCGAGAGCATGGAGTACTTTTAATAAATTGAACTTGAATCAGTCTCTCTGTAACAAATTAATCCTTTTTTAATGGTTATGTTACTTTATTATATAATTTTATTTCAACATGTATCATAAATTATATAGAAAGATATAGATTTTGATATTAAAAAAAAAATCAAATAAATGTCCCTAACAGCACACATGTCCAAAAGATGTCCAAAGGACATCCATAGAATATCCCGATCTCCTATGGATATCCTATGGATATCCTTTGAATATCTTTCGGACATGTGTGCTGTTAGGGGTGTTTTACCTTCTATAAAATGATTTATGCACGTTCATTATGCATGCAAATCTATTTGTGGGGAAATAGTGTGTCAAAATCTAGATTTTTAAAAAATTATATGATGTGTGTGGTTATTAATCAAATTTCAAAATTTCTTACAATTTAGTGTAATAATATACTGTGCGTTTTAATTTATAAATTAAAACGGCGTAAAAATTCACCGAACTCTTAAATTTTTTTTTATGGATATTATCTTTTCTCTATATATATATAACATATATACTTAATTTTGTTGGAATTATTCAACAAAGCACTATACTTTTCGGCCTATTTATATAAATGAAATTTGAATGGAATAAAATGATTTATTGTATTTTGCATTTTTGTCTTTCTAGATCCCAGCATCCACATCATCATACAACCGGATCATCAAGGTCATCCTACGTCCGTCTCCAGCGCGCCAGTTCATCGGCACGAACATCGTCGTCGCACATTATCTTCTCGAACGTCCTCTTCTTCTTCCTCTACTTCCTCATTCCTGAGATTTTCGATCCGCCTACGGATTCAAGATAGTCGGTCGCGGTTGAGCTTCCAGATCGAATCGATCAAATCTTGCTGGTTTCGTCATGTCAGCCAATATTATAATCCTGTAAGTTATCTCCACTTTTTCCCTTGTATATATTTTTTTCTCTCTATCTCTCTTCATCTCTGGCGCCCTTAACACGATCCTTTCTGCGGAATACAGATCCTCCACCAGCTGTGTCCATTATTTTATGAGTATAACGGGATATGTTTCATGAGATCTCAGTAAAGGTAAAACAGTTGCAAGATTACAAATGCGATATGCCTTGGTATGGTATAAATTATATAGACATTTGTTTCGTGACGCCAATATGTGCAGCTCATCATCCAGACACATGAATATCTAAAAGATGGTCTAAGTGTGTTTGTATCAGAAGTGTTTTAGGCCTCGTCTGGGTTATTATCATATAGAATGCTTTTCATTTAGCGGCATAAATCCACACAAGCGTCATTCTATTTTTGTTATTCACTGGATGTTGAAAAAAGACAGAGTGCTTGTGTCAACTCGTGTCGCTAAGCACCCATTCTTGAGTGATGTTACATTGCACCAACATTTCATTAAATGTTAAAGAATTATACTATTAGCAATTACAAGAAGTTTTTTGCGATCGCGAAGAAGCGTAGCTTGCGTTCGCAGTCGATGTTAATATCAGCGAAAAGCGATGAAACAATAATCATCAACAGCAATTTTTATTCTACTATCATTTTATTCTCTAACTGGTGCTATCTCTGCCGTTTCCTTTACAATTCCTCTTTTCTTCTGTGTATTATTTCTCGCGAATAGAGGGTAAATTTAATTTCGCACGGTGAAGAAAGTTTCAGCAATCATTGTCACATTATTAAAATATCCGAATCGAGAAGGTTGAAATATACGATATATATTTTGTAAGATATTACACTACTAATCTCCTACCGCGCAATTATTTACTTCTTTCGGGGTTTTTATTTCTCACGGATTATTTTAAGACAGATTTATATTTTATATGTATGAATATATGATGTATGTACAGAATTATATATGTATACGTAGGTACATGTATATGCACATGTGCTACATGAGATCACATTACCCGCTCAATACTCGCACGAATCGACGCGTATTTAAGCAAAGGCTCAAGAATTAATAAGAAAACCGCGAACACAGAAACGCATCGACAAACCGTTCGATTATGTTACATGCGTACTAATGGACACTGAAACGCTACATAATACCGGTCATTAATTTGTAATCTACAATAAGTGTAATTCTTGATAAAAAGAAAACGATACATATATGAGCCGAATCTTCATATGTCAAATATTTTTTTTCTGATGTATATCTGAAGGATCGGTTCACTTTTCCTCGAGTATTTACAAATTAGTGCGATCAATGGCTTTGAAGTATCGTATAAAGATAACAGAGTGGAGCACGAATATTTGCGAACACACGATACCTTTGAACTGGCATTGAACTTTTCTATCGCCGATCAGTTCTTCAAGTTTCTTATCTGACAAGCTTCTGTATAAGAAATTGAGAGTTAAATCTTTAAAATCATTCTTGACTTTCTTCCGACATGCGCATTCAAAGTGCTGTCAAGCGCTTCAAAGTCTCTGCTTTTCTTCAAGCTTCTCGTTTGGTATATCTCTCTAGTGTACGCGACTGGCGCGTACGAAGATACAATGTATGTACACCTTGTTACTCTAATCAATCGCGTTATTAAATGAAAGTACTTGAATACTTAACAATTTGAGTTTTGCTTTTGGAAATGACAGAGCAGCCGAAGCGACAAAGACATGTCATTATCACTTTCGCGATGAGAGAGTACTTTGAATTGTAGAACCGCGTACCGGAAAAAGTATCGAGAGGATCGTGAGAAATGATTGTGAAAGCTCTAGCTAGTCATTCGGTTAGGCATCATTGTACGTCTTCTATATCGGGCTTTCATAGCAACATCGAACCTGCTTTCTCTGCTTATAGAGATTCTTCTAAGTGGATAACAAGAGTTTCACTCGCGCGTTACGCCTTCAGTGAGATAGCTTTTAACATCGAATCTTTCAATTTTTGTTGTATTAGCTTTCATTAGATTTATTATGTTCTTTTTAGGATCTATCGTGTAATTCAAAGCGAATATGAATGAAAGTGTAGATGATGAAGATATATAATGTTCTCTAATCTAAATTATTCTCTTTTAAATTTAATTGCTTTTCATTATATTAATTTGATACTGCAACACTATTTAATCAAGTCTATGAAATAACACGTTATTATATATATTATATATATATTATTATATATTATGTGTATGTATATAATATTACATTAACAATTGAATGATTAATTGCAATGATCAATTGAGTTTAAAAGAGAGTAATTTAAGAACAAGAGAAATGAATACATCTCCTTCATTTATGCTATATGTTAGATTTTTAAATAATTTCTTTTAATATCATTAAGTTTTTTAGCAATATATATTATTATCATTTTTTTAATTATGAATGACTTATAAATCGATATTCTCTCTTATTCTAATTTCTAATTCTTTTCTTATCTACTTTTTGCTCTTCTCTTTTTTTCTACAATCTAGAATTAAAAGCAACTTGCGGACAAGTATACGTGTATGGAATGTGTATGAAATGATTGTTATGATGGTTCGATTGCTGTTACAAAGAAACTAGTTTGTGTATCTGTAATGCTGCTCCGGATCGAGTCCGTTCATCGAGTATCGCTAATCGATGTAACGAGCGCTCACGTGTATACATATGCGTATGAGTGTACATTTTCTTTCGAGAGCCGTAAGACTGATAACTTAAATCACGTACATAATGTATATAATAAACATACTCAAGCGTAAGAATTTTAATCGTGTCTCGATGAAAGTTTTAAGTATCTTATCATACTCGACAATTACCGGGATTTCTCCTAATAGGCAAGCCACATCTCTGTATATTTTTTTTATTATGTAAGTTCTCGTTTCCTTTTTGCGTATTTTTAATTCCTATTTGTAACATATCGTCTACGTATACTCGATATATATATATAGAGCATCTGTTAATGTTACGACACCTTTTTCACGTCGTTATCTGACAAACATGATTTGAATATTATCTTTACTTTACAGCATATATTAGTGATTATTGCATACAATATTATTATCATCATTGTTGGTTGTTATATATCTAAGATATGTTCCCTGTATAAAATGTATAAGTTTTGAAAATGTTTATTATAATGTGGTTCGTACATATATATATATATGCGTTTGGGTACCGAATTGTACATATCAATGAGAATGATTATTATCCTTTTGCAATAAAAATTATAACAATGTAAATAATATACGACCAGATCTTTTTTATCTTTATCATTTTTCATTTTATTTCCCTCGTCATCTATGTAATTTTGCACAAAACTATCTTTCGACAATTACTCCTTGAAACTATCAGAATTAATAGTTGGAGATTAACATTTGATGATACTTCTCGATCTAATTTTTTTATGGCCAAACAGTATTTTCGATCCAATCGAGATAAGAACTAATTCTGGTATAAATCGCGGGAGAAGCTTTAAAAGCGCAAAATTTTCCGAAACTTGTCACACCCACGATACTGTACATACAATAAGGTTCCGCAAGAACCCTTTGCAATGGACCACCGCTGTCACCCTATATATATAACATGAAAAATAAATTATCAATTCAAATCTTTTTTAAGCTTGTACATGTATATGTGTATATAGAGTATCTCAAAATTATTAATTAAACAAAAAATTCATCCATTGATGGAAAAAAATTCTTTTTGTCATAAGAAAAGTGAATTGATTCAATTAATTTGAGAAATGCAAGTAATATCTCCAAAAACCTTTTGTAAAGAGACAAAAGGCTTGAAAATAATTTCGAATATTTAACTGCACACCTGACAGGTGTCTTTTCCGCCTTCCATTATGCCGGCACAAAGTAAACTTTGTATCAAACCATCAGGCAGCCCCCGTGTACCGAGATCCTCGGCGTAACTTTTTTTACAATCGTCCTCGGATATGAAATTTAACTGAACCTTCATTAATTCGTTACTACCAATATTAGAGTCTGCACAATGTTTTATATATATAATATAAATATCTTATGTAATATCTTCCAATATATATATATATATATATATATATATATATATATATATATATAAAAAACAATGAGTAATATTATAATAAATTAATATAAAATAATTTACTTTATAAAATATTAAAATATAAAAGAGAAAAGAAATATTTGAGAAATACTGACCGTAAGAGGTTTTCCCAAATCCAGAAGCGATAGCGCTTTTGCCCGGTATTTGCGAGTTTCCTTCAAGACACGCGGGTCTTACTCGAGGATTCAACTCTAACGGTCGATCGAGTTTAAGTAATGCTATATCGTGATACTTAACCCAAGGCTTGTAATCTGGATGCTGAATTCTTTCCGTGATGTATCTCTCTTGCATGACATCACCTGGAGCTGATAAATCAATTAAGCCGACACGTACTTTGATCGCAGGACCTCTGGAATAAAACATAGATAATATTAAGAATGATATTTTTTATATTTTAATTTCAAAATTCATGAATAATAAAATGAATATGATGGAATAATTGTGAAAGTAAAATTATTACTTATCCGGAGATTCCAAACAGTGAGCCGCTGACAGAATAAAATTCTCCGAAATGATACTTCCTCCACAATCCCAGGACATCGCGTCATTCTTGCCATAACCGATCACCGCCTGCAATGGAAATGATATTTTGTCAATTAAATATTGAATCACAATACATGGAAACCTAAGTATGTCACGTAGCAGTGGATTTTCCAAGCTATCTTAAACTGGAACATATAGAAAAAGAATATGCTATATTTCTTCCTATGTAATGCTAAGATAAAAAAAAATAAAACCATTGCATAAAATAATCTCGTATTTTATTTTATTTCATTTTAATTTTTGTGTTCTCTTTTTTTGTAATTTATAAAATATTCTTTAATTTATATAAAAATATTCTATATAATATTGTTTGTATAACACAATTACGAGTTAATGATATCATTGTTGATTCAATAATCAAAGATGATTTCCTTATATATGCATTGATTTCCTTATATATGCATTTGTTCCTTGTACTGATAATTATAATCACAGTTTTTCTATCGATTCTGTCAATAAGACTTTTGTATATTTCTTCTTACCATATGAGGAAATTCCGCGAGTTTTGCTGGAATTCCGCCGATGATAAGAGGCGTCTCAATAATCGCGCAACGAGATACTTTATTCGAGCCAGCATTGATTCGCAAAGTCGGTGAATTCTCGGTTTCGTAAACCAGATCGGCATATTCTTTGCATTCTATAAAAATACAAGATATGAGTAAGAATCATAAGAATTGTAAATAAGTAAAACAGACGTCACAATGATGACTGAATAGTGGAATTACAATATAGGAAACTATAATTATAAGAATACACAGAAATTATTTATTTTTACGAGCAACTCTCATCTCCTAAAGTAGTTTATCGAGTTATTTAGTCATACGTCATGACTATTTAATGACGCATGTACTACGAAATGCGTTTATTTATACATATATTGATGTAAACGAGTTACGCGTATTTCCTCAATCAAATCTCTTGCATAATAAAAATAATTTTTGCAAATGCTTTCGTAATTTACAATATTGCGTTTTAATAAACGTAATTTACAGTATTGTGTTTTAAACGTAATTTATAGTAATGTGTTTTAATAAATATTAGATGTGTCATGAAATTTTATTAAAGCACTTGTAAAATATAACTTATATAGTGTACAATAACTCTTTTACATATAAATAAAATTAGAATCAAATAAAATTTGGATTTTTTTAATTAGCTAAATAGAAAATTAATAAATGTTTGTTTAGTTTCCTATTTACAACTATAATTGCTACAAGATATTTAATATTAAAAATTAAAGTGTTACGATGATTTTTCTTTCACAATTTCTGTCTGAGAAAAATCGATTTTAAATTTGACAGAGGATTTGTTATCGAAAAGAGTCATTATATGAATCTAGGACACATCGCATCAAGATCATGATTTATATGCGTGCATTCAAAATAAAGTTTTCTCGAATTCGATTGTGAATATAATTAACAAGAAGAGTTATCACTAACTTTCTTCGCTTTTTCGCGCTGTAGAATTTCTGAATAAGATGACAACGAATAATACGATTGCAAACTTCTCGTACATATTGCGAGTCTAATACACAACGATCGATGCCGAACGATCTTTGAACAAAGGCCTTCATAGCAAATTCTCGCTTTTAAGTGTGTTGGATAATGCATAACGAAATGCACACGATGATGGTTGTTCGTTAACGATCAATAATCCGTAAGCTGAAATGTCATTAATATGATATTGTCGAAATTATATAGCCAATGATGTATCCTCTTGATTTTCTCCAAGAAATACTTCTTAGAACATTTGCATCTATTTGCGATAAGTAAATTGCATTTTAATAATGGATGACTATTTCATAGTCATCCATTTCATAGAAAAATTAACGTTTTTATATTTTAATATATACAGTGCTTAGTATTTTTGCACCATTTAATTAATTCAGAAACATGCTTATTACTTAAACATAAATTATCTACGTTTGCACACTTTTTTATGCTATTATATATCTTTTCAAATTGCGTAAATTCTATAATATTTGATAGTTTAATTTATTTTTCACAGAAATATTTTTATGCAATACCGTCTTTTATTTTTTCACGAAAAATCATCAATATTTGTTTAATCGCAAAATAATTATCTTTATTTATTAATTAAATTAATATTATTTATTTATTAAATTAATAACAGGACTATCGTATTAATTTCTTCTCTAACTTGCAAATTAATGTTCAAATCAACGCTACATCCCTGGATGTGCGGACGTGGTCCGCTCATAATGAGATACCGGCTTTATTAAAGCTAACGGGTTTCTTACAGCAATATCGATCGCAATGAACCGGATTGGATTTGTCTTACGGTCTATTAAGTTCTATTTGCTGATATTATTTCTAAAATGTCAAAAAATATGTAGAATCTCTACAAATTTATCTTGATCTATTTATACAATTATTTTAAAATATGTATAATATTCTTATAAAATTCGAATTAGTCGGCTTGAAGTATATTTTCTTTTTAATATATAATATTTACTTTAATTCTGCTAAATATATTAATAATTTAAATTAAACAAATATTAAAAAATTTAATGCCAATAAACTGTAGCAGATGTAATTTTTCAATTATTACTTTATCACAAGCTTTCGACTAGATTGATTTGGCAATTTTTTATATCATAAGCGGAATAACTCGAATTTATTTGAAATATAATTTTTAAAGATGTAATAAAATTGATAAATTTTCTCTACGCGAATGTTGCTTTTCATTTTGTTATCAATCCACTTTATAATCAGTTAATCGATATCTTCAATAATTATGCTATAACAGTTTGCAAGTAGTTATATTATACTACGTGACATTGCAAAAATCATATTTGCAATAACATACTTCAAGAGCAATTATAATGTTCTGATATGCAAATATTACAGATTAATATCGCAAATATTAACTCCACAACAATTACTATCTCTATAATCTATTTATAGTAGTAAATGATATTTTATTTAATATAAATGTATTTAGATAATTATAAAAAAATTACTTATTTAATTATTGTTGCATTCATCGCGCACATTATAAATATTTATCTACGTAATTTCCATAATTATTATATAATTTGTGTATGAATCTATTGATAAAATGTAATTGGAGCAAATTTATTGCAAAATTTATAAATAAACATTTATTAAACGAACAACATTTAATAAATTATATTTTTAACTTGCTAATGTAAATTATGCAAGCATTTATATATCTTGATGAATAAAAGAAATTAATAATTATAATAAGATCTAGAAAGCTTTGAAAAGTTTTAATTAATCAACAAAGATTATAAAATATATTTATTCTTGCAATATGACTGAATTATTCTCATTGCCTGAATGTAAAATAAACTATTTTGATATATTTTTATCTTGTATGTAAGATTTTCGCGTTCAAAAACTTAATAAACTCGTTTTTATTGATGATACTGTTCAGTCGCTCATACTATGGATTATTAATATATATTTTAATTTATATTGCATCATATCAAAACATTAAAAAAATATTGAAAATAGAGAAAATTCATTCAATATCAAGATGCCCAAAATATTCAAAATCGAAGTAATTGAGTCAAATTCAAATTTCGAAAATAATTTGTTTGTATCATAATGCTTGATACTTAATTCCCAATAGCAATAAATAAGATATATTTCAAAAAGTGAAATTACCGGAAAATCACATCAATTTTGATTCTCGTTATCAAATCAATTACGACACGTGAATAATTGCCCTGCATAATTAATTGTTCCCCGTATTCTTTTAAACGCATGTTGTTGTTGAAAGCAAACGAGATTCGTTCTTTGAAAAAATCGCATCATCTCGCGAGGAATCGCATCTCACTCACGCTCAGCTAACCGGCTTATTGCAAAGTGTACGACAAAAATGTCCTCGCTATTGTGAGACCATGGAAGAACATGGTGGGGACCATGGAATAACAAGGTGGGGACCATGAGGAAACTCGGAAATCAGCGAATACGAGTAGACTGACGAGTTAGATGAGATATATCTTGCGTCGCGACCGGTACGCGAGACCAGACGAGGAGACCGCGTGATCAAGGTTGTAATCAAGAATGTCACAGAGCATGCTGATCGCTTCGCCATTATTATTGTTGGTGTTAGTGTCGATCCTGCTGCCGACACATGGACGCGATATCGGAGGTGAGTATCAGTTCTTTTCGCTAAAAATACAAATTCCTGTTTGAAACGAATGTCACACGCATTTCTTGCGAAAAAATAAGAAGATTGCTTTATCCCGAAAAAATTCCACTATTAGCATGTAATTTTGTATTCATGTGAAGTGATTATATGATCATACATTCACAACAACTATCAACAATTGTCATTGATATAATTACTTGTTTATTTGATTGTAAGTACTCATTTTTTATTTATTCAAATAAAAAAATTACTTAACAATAACGTCTCAAGCATCAATTTTTATTTTTACATTTATTTTTAATATATCCGGTTATGCAAATTAACCGATATTAACAATAATTTAACGATCGCAAAGCAAGTGTAGAAATATTTCTATCATCCAAAAAAAACCTTAAACCTATTATAGTATACATATTAGAGGTCTATTATCTTTGTTAAGAAAAATTGTAAGGTCAATTTATCTAGTATCTATCTTCACAATTAAAACATTTAATATTCTTTCATTTATTTGAGAAAAACATCGTTAACAGCTAAAATTATATGTACAATAAGTGTAAAATATTTTTTCTTTATGCCTATATGATACTTTAAAAAATATGCAAATTTAAATATATTACACGTATACATTTGAATAAATATAATTTTCTAAAATAAATGAAAGAATATTAAATGTTTTAATTGTGAAGATACTAGATAAATTGACCTTACAATTCTTGTTGACAAAAATAATAGGTCTCTAATATGTATATATACTATAATAGGTTTAAGGTTTTTTTCGATGCATAAATATTGTGTATTTCTTATTAACAACAATTATCTTCAAGAACTCTTCAATTGCTTGTGCTAATTGTCAGAGTGTTCTGAACTCAGATAAAAAGGGCAATAACTATTGACATTTGAGTTAGTGACTTTTCTAAATGATCTTAAATATGCAATGATATAACTGCGTATTTTTATCAGACCGTTATATAAACGCATTTGTAAAATATAGTTTTAATAATAACACAATACGATTTAAAAAGAGCAAACGAAAGTTTCACATTTATATTCCAACTTATCTATCTTTTTCAATGCTTTACTATACGACAACAAATAACCGTGTTGAAATTTTTTAATTTTAAATTTTATTGCGCCTAAACTGAGGAGTATAACTTTCAAATAATAAAAATTTATATATATAGATCCATATTTTTAATAAAAATAATTTTCAGAAGGATGCAATATCGATAATTCACGCGAGCAAGGTATATGCAAGCTTCTGCGAGACTGTTCAGTTGTTTACCAGCAATTGTTGGGTGGCAAAATGCCGCAAAATATTTGCGGCTTTTCAGGTTTTGATCCGATAGTCTGTTGCCCGACAGAAGTACGTGCTACCACCAAACCACCACAAAGTACCGAAATAATTCAAACGGAAATGGTGCGACCTTTGAAGCTGAATGGCAGAGGTTCGTTAGCGCGAGCAAGTAAGTGGGAATTCCTTCTCAATTAATTTTCTAATCTAAAGAGATTTTAATTAGAAACGCTGAATAATCTCTTAGCGTAGCATTAATCCAATCTGACATTGTTTATCTCATCATAGTTGTACTTTCAGCATTTCATAAAATGCTAAATCAATATTTTTCCTAAATTTACAAAAATTTTAAGAATATTCATTACTGATAACTTAATATTTAAAAAATTGCATTGACGACATAATCAATTTGTATAAATACATATTTCTATAATAAATTGAAATATATTAATGAAATTTAAATATCTAGAAAAAAGATAAGATAAAAAGCTGATTATTCATCAAGAGAACGAAGGAAGCGATGTAGCTTCATTGAAACTGAACATTCTTTCAAGTCGACATAATCTCCTCTGTTTCTCAGAATGCGCGGAAGCCGCGGAAGCTGTCTATGGCTTAGAATTACCACCTATTCCGATCCCTCATCGAAAACCCGTCAATGTATCGCGTTGCGCCCTAAAATCGCGCAAATTGATCGTCGGTGGCGTCAAAGCCGATCCGAAAGAATTTCCGCATATGGCAGCCGTTGGTTTCACCGATCCAGGAAGCCAGAATATCGCATGGAATTGTGGTGGTAGCTTGATTTCCGCTAAGATCGTTTTAACAGCGGCACATTGCACTTGGAATCCAAACTGGTAAAAAGATCCAAAAAGTTTTTATTTATCTTTAGAAAATTAATGAAGAAAAAGTGATCGAAGACTTTTCGAATATTTTTAGTATTCTAGTAAAATAAAAAATAGCTTTCTCTCTCTCTCTCTCTCTCTCTCTCTCTCTCTCTCTCTCTCTCTCTCTCTCTCTCTCTCTCTCATCGTTACAACTATGCATCTCAATCTTTTTTTTATTGATAATCCTTCAATCAGTTTCTTCGAATCAAAGCATTACTATTTTTTTTAATTATGTGAACGATTTAAAATGAAAAATACCTTTTTTATTGTTATTTTGTGAACGTATATTTTAATTTTTATTTGCTTAAAAAGGGGAAACGCGACATGGGTGCGTGTTGGTGATCTGAATCTTGCGCAAACAAATGACGACGCAATGCCGCAAAATATTAAAATCGCAGAAAGAATAAAGCATCCTGAGTACAAAGGTTTGTCAGTGTACAATGATATAGCTATACTACGATTGGAAAAAGAAGCTACTTATAATGCCTGGGTGAGACCAGCATGCCTTCCGATTGATTTGCCTGATATTGGCACGGATAATAAGGCCGTTGCTAGTGGATGGGGTTTAGTTGATTGGTGTAAGATCTTTAAAAAAATTATAATTATAAATTTTATAACTGTATACATGTATATGTAAATTAATAGATCGTAAAATATTTTGCAGCTGACGACACGGGTTCAGACAATTTACTGAAAGTAACGCTCAAACTGGTCAATCACACAACTTGCAATTCGAGCATTTCGGATGGCAGCACTAGTGCACAGCTTCCATTGGGCATAGTCGACGAGTCGCAAATATGTGCGGGAGAAGAGGGAAAAGATACTTGCCAAGTAACATATTTTCCTTCATATTGAAAACTTTCTTCTTCCTAACAGGAACTTCATTTTAACTGAAGAAACGCTTATTCCCTTTCCTTTATTCTCTTTTTTTATTTCCTCTACAGTCGTATGACTATTAATTAAATGAACCATTTCGTGATTGAATTATTTTCTATTTAATTTTATTTATAATTATAGACAAGAAATTAGTCAAACTTTAATTAATTTATTATTTTTAATTTTAGCTGAATTTATCCATAAATATTTTATATTATTTTTATGATAAGTTATTATACATATATACATACAGTTATATACATTTTTGTTTATAATTGTGACAAATTATGCACTTTTGTTTAATAAAGGGTGACAGTGGAGGACCACTCGCTATCTTTAACAAGGATCATGATTGCATGTACAACATAATCGGAATTACTAGCGTTGGACGACTCTGCGGCAGCTTCATACCTGGCGTGTACACTCGAGTCTACAATTACATCCCCTGGATAGAGAGAGCCGCGTGGCCGGAATACTTTTTAAACAATTAATTTAAAATTACTTTTTTAACGTAAATGTATTGTTTTTTATATAGTAAATATATGCTTTTTTTACACGATACAGTTTGTAATGATTGTAATTTTTTTGCAATTTTCTGATACAAGTTTTTATTTTCAATCTTGTAATTCTAAATATGTAAGCAAAAGAAATTAAAACTCATCGTAATATTGTAAAACAAACTTTTTGAAGATATTAAAATAGGCGATAAAATAGATATTTAAATAATACATTTGATAATAATACATTTGTAAATATTGAAATATTTTTAATGAAAAATAATAAAAGATTAACGAAAGAACTTTATACAACGTTCAATTTCAACTTTTGAGAAGAAAACGATAAAATATCACGAAAGATTTTATAAAATGTTAATTTCACTCTTTGATAAATTATTATTGGTTTTTATATTGAATCTCTTGATTACATTATTTTCCTATGTTTATTCTATTATTCTTATATTATCTGTTTATTAATTAAATTTTGGCTTTCAATATTAAAATTTACATATTAAGAATTAGTCTAGCTTCTTTTCTTCAAACGAGTAGATATATATATTTTTCGCGATGTCAAGAAATAGAATCGTCAAGCAAGACAATCGCACGCGGGATGCGCGCAACAAGAAGCAATTTATGCAAATACATAAACTCCCCGAGGTGAATGCGCGCGAGTAGGGCGAATTCCTGAGGATACTCGACATCGATCCTTGGACGCGCAAGCGCCGACGAATTCTCGTCTACTTCCATCGTTTCTGATCATCGGTGACGAGAGTTCGTTCGTCGTATTCGGCGAACATAGTTAGAACGCGGCCGTCTATTTTCGTTTATTTTAAGAGTTGACCGTCTTTCGCGATACTGCCCAGTCAAGGTAAGGAAGTCACGAAGCAACCACACGTCTCGCGACTTCTCGAGTTCATCGTTTTGTGTATCGAAAAACCTCCAAAAAAAGGACGAAAGATCTCTCAAAATTAATAAATCATTATATTTTTGCTGACAAAATTTTGATATTAATTTTACGACTTTAATTAGGATCATTGCAATGTTGAAGCGACGAGGATATAGATTGTATTATAAGTAGATATCAATATTCTTTTTATAATATTTTTATAATATTTTAAAGAGAGAAAATCTAAAGTTTTATGTTATGTTATAAAAAACCTATCTAATTATAGCCTACTCTATTTAATTAGAAGATAGATCTATTTAAGATGAATAATTTAACAATTTTGTGCTTAGTTTGTTTATATTTACGTTTACGTTTTTTTGTTATTCTGTTATAATAATATGATGATGTTTCGATAGGTAAACGGACACAGAAGAACTAATGTCGGCTCTTCTAGATGTATGCGGAAATGATACTGGTTCACCATCGATATCGAAGGCTGACGATAATTTATCCAATAGTGACGGGCCTCTGATTAAAGGCCTTATTCGTCAAAATAGTTGCGGCAGCGTACATGCACGGTAAATATAAAAAACAATATGTATTAAACATTGAATTGTCTTAATTGGTACAATGTCTAATAATTGATGAATAATTATAATCTTAACATGCGAGGCTCGTTCTTTTCCTCCCATCATATTATCATATCATCTTATTAAATTTACTTATCAAGCTACTTTATCAAGTTACACTACTATTATTCATAAAGGGACTGAACAAGAAATTGATAATTGGAATTATTTCAAGAGTAATTAGTTAGTAAAAATTATTAGTGCAATCTTTAGACTAGAAATTAATTTCACAATATAAACAATTAATCTTCAATTTGATTAACAGGACAATCGGCTCTTCATACGGTATGTCATCGTCGAGCGAAAAACCTACGAAGAAACGTTACTGTCTTTGGACATTGACTCTAGTACTGGCGATAATCGGCCTCTGCAATCTTTTTCTGAATATCACTGTCATTGCTGTTTTGCGAATTAGCCAGGGGATGGAGGCCATGGAAGTAATTCCAGATGAAAATCTTGTCAAATTTTACGGAAAAACCGACTTGGACAAGGTATATATATTTTCGTATCTGTTGTGGAGATAAATATTGGATAAATGTAGATAAGAATATAAAAAACAAAGTAATAATAAATATACGAGTATAGTCTTCATGCTGTTGCATATTTTGCTCTTCTCTTCGTAAATATATTAATATTATGAATATTATGAATATTTCTTCGCATTTTCTTCTTCAAAGATATCCCTGCAATCCGGTATCTGCCAGAGTTACGGCGACGAGCCGATGGAGGTATCCGGCGACGAAGCTGGAGTGCAGGTCGACATAGAGGGCCATGGACGAACCACTCACGAGACACATCCACGCTCAAAGCTAAGTGTCTTAGCGAACGGCACCATCATGACACAGGTGGAGTCATTCGAGGTGAAAGATCCGCGAATCGGCGCGACCTACTTCACCACCGATTTTCCAAACTTCGGCCTGCCGAACGGTGTCGAGACGATCGATGTAAGGATTGCGGAGACTTATCGGATCACTTCACCGGTCAATGAGAGTCTTGCAATAAAGTCCGATAATCAGATCTCAATGCACGGCGCGGAAGGTGTGCGTATAGAGAGCAAGGACATCATATGGAGTGCCGATCTAGATGTCTCTCTAAAAAGTGTAAACGGTAGCGTCGTGTTGGATGCCAAGGACGGTGTTTCCATCAACGTGGAGAATATTCCAGTTGCTCCCATGTTCTTGCAGAGTCCCATTGGGATTCACGAGCAGTACAAAGTTTGCGTGTGTATGCCGCAGGGCAAGCTCTTTAAGATACCGATCCGGCCAGGCGCGAGTTCTCGTATCGCCAATTGTGCGCGAGTCGCCAGGACCCCCGAAAACGATCCATGTCTGCATTGAATCCTAAGTACAGACTGTTATTTTTTATCACGTTTAAAAGACGTATAATCACTGCCAAAAAAGGCAAACTGCGTCAGAAAATCGAACAAGCTCGGAGCTTGATTTGTGTAATATTGATAAACAGTATGTTGAATACAAGATATTTGAAATATAAATTAAATGAGATGGAGCTTCGGTATATTTACGCAGTAAATTGTTGACACACATAATCATTAACTTGCATATCCTTAAGAAAAATTGACATCATAAAGATTATTTAAGCCGAATCTTTAGAGATCAAATCTCTTCCACTTATACAATTGTGAGTGAGAGTATAGAAGGTGCTATTTATTATGTAAAAAAAATTCTTAGAAAGTAGAGTTATATAATCGAATTTTTTTGTAGATTACACATTAATTTAATCTTTATTTTATTTACGACGAATCACGCATTCTCGAATCGTTCCCATAAATATGAACAGAATATCATCTTAAGATCATCAACGAAACTTATCGAAATGTATCTTCGAATGTTAAATACAGTTTTATAAGAAACGACAATAAGAAAGTATTATTTTATTTCAAAAAGAAGAAAACAGTTCACTGTACGAAAAGTGTATACCCAAAAAATTTAAATGCTTTCAGTAATCATTTCCTCATTGCTTTCATCCATGTCTTCCTGCTGTTCCTGTTCCGTGGGAGGCTCGTATGCTTTCTCCAACGGACTCGCCACTACCCCAGCCGCCCATACACTCATCTCTACCGCGAGCTTGTTAGAGCCTTCCAACAATGGTCTGTAACCACCATGAGCTAATACACGCAGTAATGTCTGAGCAGTGAGGCATACGAGATCTTGTTGTTCGAGCGTCATCGCGGTATGCACGCGTATGTTACCACCCTCGCACGGATCGGAAATACCTGAAGAAAGTTGTTGTAATCATTGCAACATGTTGCAATTGAGGGAATATCTACATCGATTGTTCTAGGAACTATGACATGAATGATTCTCGCAAATGATATCTGACGTAGAAAACTTGCGTTGAAGTAATTATACAAATTATCCTTGCTCATGACGTCATAATTCATAACAATTTAATCACAGATCTTTAAATTCAAGGCAAACAAGTAAATTTTGTGTAACTATGAAATAATAAATTTTTTGTATAACTGTGAAATAATAATCTGCAATTTTTTCACATAAAAACTAAGAATAAATAAAAAGTTTCGAACATGACGATAAAATAAATACTTTCTTAAGAATATTTTTCGAAAAATGACTCAAATATTTTTCGTTATTTATAGAAAATTTACTCAAATATTTTTCGTTATATATAGAAAATTTTTCAAATTTGAGATAGGTATATTTCTTATTATAAATTTTTTTATGATTTGTGTAAACAAATAAATTAAAATACCTGCTGATCCTGGGAGAAAGAGTCCGGAAGCAAGCAATTGCAATACCCTTTTGTATGCCTGATTAATTGGTAATGCCTGTCTGCTGGGATTGTTCATTATGGCATTGTGTGCCAACAAGTCTAACATCCATGGGGATAATGGCTCAAAACCTTCAAATCTGTTTCTGAGATCACGAAGTAAGCGTATTAAAACTTTAATGCTAGAATGATGAGCATTCTCCTCAAACCAACGTGAATGTCTAATAGCAGCAAGATGGCCTATAAATAAAAAATAAAAAAAAAATAAAATAAAAATTATTCTCTAATAAATAAATCAGTTATTAAGATTTGACATAAATTACTTATAATTACTGTCCAAAAAAAAGTGAGACAATTACCTTGACAAATTTTGACATCTAAATGTTGATCAGATTCCAGTTTGCGTAGATTTTGATGCAAAGTGGTTATTAATACACGCACAGTGGCTTCGGTATTACCAATATCGAATCCTCGTTCCGTCTGCATAACTTTGAACATTTCTTTCGGATTTACAGCTTTCAGATCATTATTGACTTTGTTCCCGAGAGCTTCTACTGCTGTTTTCGTCGGTAGAGTTTTCAAGATAACTACAATGTCAGCAACATTGTGACCTTTTATCATTGTGCCTTTCTTAAAACTGCCAACTTGTCTTACTTCCTCTAATTGCTATAGTGAAAACAAAAATAATTATTGCATATATAATATATAATGAAATTAAGTATTAAATATAAATCTGAATAACTTTAATTTTTGTATAATTAAACATGTACTTACGCAAGCTTCAAAGGTTCCTGGCGCAACAATCAAATTATCAAGAACACTCTGCAATTTAGTTACAAGGTTTAAAATAGAAGTTTGCTCCTTTGGTGTAGGACACATGTCAGAATTCTTTTTCAAAAGAGCCGTTTGAAAATCCGATTCATCTGGCGCGGGTTTAACACGTGGAAAAGCAGCCTCGCACAGCGTGTAATCAAATGGATGACGTGGAAGGAATTGTTTTCGTGGAAAACCCATTCCACGACCCATACCTCCTCGACCACCTCTGATCATTCCCCCACGACCTCGTACCATGTTATTTCTGCAAGAATAAATAATATAATAATGTAATAAAATTATCTCAATTTATATAAATAACATATGTTGACATTATATTGTCGTGTTCTTTTATTCAAAGAAATATGAGATAAATTATTATCTTTTTATGATATTTGATATTTTATATACATATGTCTCAGTTAAAATTTTATTAAAATATATTTCTTTTGAATGTAAATAAAAATGAGTTATCTACTTATTTCTAAGATTTGTCAAAATTTTGATGTTCGATAATTTATAACAGATTATTCATAACTCCAAATAATTATTGTTTTAAAATCTGCAATATTTTAATGTTATTAGCATATTATTCTAAGACTAAGGACCTATGTGATTAACAAAAAAATTATGCAAAACTGACACACCCATGCAAATACATTCGTAGATAATAATAAAGATAGAGGTTATATATTATACTCTAGCAATAATAACAATATTTCATAAAATATAATTTACATACATATATTTGACAAATGTTGAACATTTTCCCATTCAATTTTGAGATAATATTTAAGATATTCACGTAAATGGTATAATATACAAAAATCAATATGATGCTTCTGGATAATTTAACCTAATCAATGCATGTTTTCGCACTTAAAAATCGGAGCATTTACAGCATAAGAAAGTTTTTTAGATCGCTATTTTTCCTATACTTATAAGTAAGTACACTTACCCAAAAGATGCAAATTGGAAAGACGTGATGACAGTTTATTAATAACCGAAAATAAAATCCGCCGCTTGGCGTTTACCGCCGGTCACAACCGCACGTACAATCTCGAGGTCTCGAGTTTGGATATTAAGCCGGATCTACATTGGTCATATCGTAACGTCGCAAGTCGTAAGTCGTAGGCAAATTGGCCAATCATGATTGATTATTTTTGAAATAATTGACTATGATTGGTCAATTTGCCTACGACTTACGACTTGCGACGTTACAATACGACCAATGTAGATCTGGCTTTACATGAATGAGAGACCCTGTAAAGGGAATGTGAGACACGGGCGACTTGTTCCTGATTGGTCAAAAAATTTTTAGAAAAAAAATGGCGGAAATACCAAACAATAAAATCAATAAAAACCAATAAAAAATTATTACATTTAAGATGCCACTATTTAAAATGCTTGATAACATTAAAGTAAATAATAAAATTTTTTGTATATTTAAGAAATTTTTATATTTTTGTATACTTTTTCAAATCTCTCTCTTTATAAAATTAAATATGGAATTATTATATATAGCTAAATTTATTTGTTGATATTACTGGTAAAATCTCGATTTGATGCGTGTGTACTACACCTATAGATTATGAATATGTAAACAAGAATATGTATATAGATTTATTATTATAAATATATTTTAATAAGATATATAAAACTGTAAATTATTCTATTATTGAGATATTTTATGTATGCATCTAATACACATAAAATATATAATATATAATAATATAAATATCTTAAAATAATAAAATAATATAAATTATCTTATATGTATATCTTATATAATATATATATATATATATATATATATATATATATATTTATTTATTTATTTATTTTTACATATCTAAAAAATAGAAAAAAAGGACAAAATATATTTTAGGAGGATATATAAAATGTAGATATACAATTAAAATTCCAAAAAAATGCAATTCCAAAAATCTCTGAAATATTAAAAAATTTCTCGAATATTAGCATCAATCTTAATTCTAAATGAATAATTATTATATAATTTATAAATGCAACAATGATAACGATTTGTATTTTTAAATAAAAGCAAAACCATTAACTTCAAATTGATTGAAATTGGTTGATTATCGTAAAATAATAAATAGGAAAATGTTAAGTTTCATATAATTTAAAAATGGTGAAAACTCGCAGAGGATGATACTTGGTAGACATCAAGATAGACATGAAGATGATAAAAAGAAAAAGTATGAAAAAGAAATACAGTTGGAAATGAGACGGGCTGCAATGTTAAAGCGGAGCGATGCCAAAATAGCTCGATGTCATTTACAGGTTAAACAACGAGAAATCTGCAAGAAGGAAAAATTATTACATGCTCAAAAACTTATTGATCTAAAACAAAAAGAAATTGAAGTGACTCATAGACTGGCTGCTGAATTATCGCTGCGTAAAAGTAAAAACTTATGAACTATATATATTATATTTAGAATTTATCACATATCAAAATTATTTATTTATAAAAAGTTGTAATTGTTTCGTTTTCTTTTTTATATTCTTTCATCTTTTTCAGTTCTTTCAATATTAAATAAAATCAATTATTTTATAAATTGCAGATGAAGAAATAAAACGCGCGCTAAAATTGAGTCGAGTGAAATCCTTCACTCGATCGCTACCGGATTGTGTTATAAAAGAAGCTCGATTACGTCTGATAGAGAAAAAAGTTAATTTGGAAGCAAGACAGGCAAAATTAACGAAACTCTTGCATCAAGAGGAAACGCAGCAAGTAAAATTGCAACAAGCCGAACAAGAGAAAAAAAAGCGTAATTTGCGCGTTGATCTACAAAGACAATTAATGGACAATCATCAACGAATTCAAGAGAAAAGAAATAAAGAAAAAGAGCAGGATCGCAAGATGATAGAACAGACGATGCGAAAAATTCAGGAGGAAGATGCAAGAATAAAAAGAAAGAAAGATAACGATATGATTCTTCAGAGAGAAGAGATGATTGCTTTTTTAGCAGCTAAGGATGCGTGGGAAAAGAAATATAAAAAAGCATTGAAGGATGAGGACGAGAGGATATCTCGTACAATCGCGGAGAAGGAAGCTCAACAAAAGAAACTGCTCGATATGAAGGTAGAATCCTCTTCTATAAGGATATATAAAATATAGTCTATATACTATAAACTTATGTGATAAAAATTAATGCTTGTTTTTCATGATAGACCGAGTTTCGCGAAATGAGAGAAACGGCGATAGATAAAATGACTAAAAAACTGCTGGACAACGTACGTAAAAAAAGACAATGGGAAAAAATATCTAATGAATTATATCAAGAAGAACAGAAAAATAAATGGGCAAAGGAACCGGCTATATTTGCATCAAGGAAGCAATATGCCATTGCAGAATTTCTAAAAGAAATGGCAAGAATTTCAATAGTTTAACAATTAGCGACATGATAAATTTAAATAATATTTGAATCATTTCTTCCACGAATGCCAAAATTATAGAAATAAAAATAATTTGTGTTGATGTATTAAATATATTTGTATGAAAAATATAAAATCGTTTGAAGGCCAGGCGACAGAAAGCTATCGCTGAACGCAAAGCGGAAGATGAAGCGATCGATGCCGCATTTACACGATATTTGATCAAAGAACAAGAAAAAAATGTCGAAAAGCAAAGAAAACACGATAATGAATGTCGTGCAAGAAGTAAGCTTGCTTTCATATTATGTTATAATATTTCTATGATTTCGAATTATGAAATGTAAATGTATGTAAACTTATAATGTTTTAAATTTAAATAATGTCAAATATAAATAATGTCAAATAAAATGCCAGAGAAAATATTATATAAAAATTATAATTATAAAACATAATTACATTATAGAAATTCAATATGGAAGAGAGTTAAGAGAAACCATAAAAAATAATAGAATGTCTCATGCTACAAATATATTGAAACGACAATCTGAAATTTGTGCGCACGATGAAAATAGCAATCGGTTAAAAACGAGGGAAGGTGACAGAAGCAAAAATAATACGGCTGCGAAAAAAGAAGTTAATATGGACAGAAGATGTACGAGTGATTAATGATACAAATTCATTAATTGATTAATAAAAAGAGAATTTTTTGACAAAGAGCATTGCATGATTTATCACAGAGTATATATATTTTAATGGAGAAAAATAAAGATATTTATAATAATAAATTAATATGTAAAAACTAAATTTATATTTTTAATTTTTTAGTTATACAATATTTAATTTTTCATAAAGAATTCTAAAATTTATTTATTGGAGCAACTGTTTTAAAAAATGATACAAGAATGCTAATAAAAATTGAAGTTTAACAAACGTGCGATAGTGAAGGCGAAAAACTGAAAATTCGGAAAGTCCATTTAGCGCTTAAAAATACACATTCGATTTATTTATAGATATATATTTATTTATTTATAGATGTATATTTATAGATATTTATTTATAGATATTTATTTATAGATCTTATTCAATTTTTCATTTATTGATATGTACATTCTATATATAATAATAGACTGACTTTTATTTCAGAGTCCATTTTATAGAAAAATTAACATTTTTATATTTTAATATATACAGTACTTAGTATTTTTGCGTCATTTGATTAATTCAGAAACATGCTTATTATTATTACTTAAACATAGATTATCTACATTTGCACACTTTTTTATACTATTATATATATATAACTATATATATATATATATATATATATATATATATATATATATATATTAAAATTCATTCAATATCAAGATATCCAAAATATTCAAAGTCGATGTAATTCGGTCAAATTCAAATTTCAAAAATAATTTGTTTGTATCATAATACTTGATAAATACTTGATAATACTTAATTGCTTGATAATACTTGATAATACTTAATAATACTTGATAATACTTGCTAATTACTTGATAATACTTAATTGCTAATAGCAATAAGTAAGATATATTTTAAAAAGTGAAATTATCGGAAAATCACATCAATTTTGATTCTCGTTATCAAATTAATTACGACACGTGAATAATTGCCCCGCATAATTAATTGTTCCCCGCATTCTTTTGAACGCATGTTGTTGAAAGCACGAAGCGAGATTCCTTCTTTGAAAAAATCACATCATCTCGCAAAGAATCGCATCTCACTCACGCTCAGCTAACTAGCTTATTGCAAAGTCTATGACAAAAATTTGACCTCGCTATATTATGAAACCATGGAAGAAACCATGGTGGGGACTATAAAATAACATGGTGGGGATTATGAGGAAACTCGGAAACCAGCGAAAGACGAGTTAAATGAGATATATTTTGCATCACACCAGTACGCGAGACGAGGAGACCATGTAATGAAGGTTATCAAGAATGTCACAGAGCATACTGGCCGTTTCGCCGTTATTATTGTTGATATTAGTATCGATCCTGTTTCCGACATATGGAAAAAATATCGGAGGTGAGTATTAGTTCTTTTCGCTAAAAATCCAAATTTCTGTTTGAAACGAACGTGTCAAATGCATTTTTGCAAGAATGAGAAGATTTATCCCGAAAAAATTCCACTATTAGCATGTAATTTTGTAATCATATGAAGCGATTATATGATCATACATTCACAACAACAATTATCATTGATATAATTACTTGTTTATTTGATTGTAAGTATTCATTTTTTATTTATTCAAATAGAAAAATAAAAAATTACCTAACAATAACGTCTCAAGCATCAATTTTTATTTTTACATTTTATTATTTTTAATATAATATATCCTGTCATGCGAATTAACGGTACAATAATTTAGCGATCGCAAAACAAGCGTAGAAATATTTCTATCATCGGAAAAAACCTTAAATCTATTATAGTATACATATACATTATCATAATATATTCTTTCATTTATTTGAGAAAATTATATTTATTCAAATGTATACGCGTAATATGTTTAAATTTGCATATTTCTTAAAGTAACATATAGGCATAAAGAAAAACATTTTACGCTTATTGTAAATATAATTTTAGCTGTTATTTGTTGACAATCTTTTTTTCAAATAAATGAAAGAATATTAAATGTTTCAATTGTGAAGATACTAGATAAATTGACCTTACAATTCTTGTTGACAAAGATAATAGGCCTGTAATATGTATATATACTATAATAGGTGTAAGGTTTCTTCGATTCATAAACACAATTTTGTGTATGTACTTCTTATTAACAACAATTTTCTTCAACTGCTTGTGATAATCGTCAGATTGTTCTGAACTGAGATAAAGAGGGCAATATATAACTGTTGACATTTGAGTTAGTAACTTTTCTAAATGATCTTAAATATGCAATGATATAACTGCATATTTTTATCAGACCATTATATAAACGCATTTGTAAAATATAGTTTAAATAATAACACAATACGATTTAAAAAGAGCAAACGAAAATTTCACATTTATATTCCAACTTATCTATCTTTTCCAATGCTTTACTATACAACAAATAACCGTGAAATTTTTTAATTTTAAATTTTATTGCGCTTACATCGAGAAGTATCTTTAAATAAAAACTTTTTTATATATATGAATCCATATTTTTAATAAAAATTTATAATATTTCATATATGCACATGTGCGTACATCTTATAATTTTCAGAAGGATGCAATGTCGATAATACAAGCGAACAAGGTATATGCAAGCATGTGCGAAACTGTTCAATCGTTTACCAGCAATTGTTGGCTGACAAATTGCCGGAAAGTATTTGCGGCTATTCAGGTATTGATCCGATAGTTTGTTGTCCAATATCACAAACTATCGAAATAACTCACACGGAAGTGATGCGACCTTTGAAGGTGGATAGCAGTAGAGGTTCGTTAGCGCGAGCAAGTAAGTGGGATTTCCTTCTCAATTATTTTTCCAATTTTAATAGATTCTCATTAGAAATGCTGAATAATCTCGTAGCATTTTTCAAATCTGACATTGTCTTATCGCAGTTGTACTTTCAACACTTCATAAAATGCTAAATCACATATACTAAATCAATGTTTTCCGTAAATTTACATCAAAAATTTTAAGAATATTCATTATTGATAGCTTAATATTTAAAAAATTGCATTGATGACAAGTTGTATAAATACATATTTCTATAATAAATTGAAATATAATATATTAATTTAAATGTCTAGAAAAGAGACAAAATAAGAAGCTGATGATTTGTTAAGAGAACGAAAGAAGCGAC
Organism: Camponotus floridanus; assembly: GCF_003227725.1. Classification (NCBI taxonomy): domain Eukaryota; kingdom Metazoa; phylum Arthropoda; class Insecta; order Hymenoptera; family Formicidae; genus Camponotus; species Camponotus floridanus. Next base: position 4,240,721 of record NW_020229214.1, read on the forward strand.
GCAGTTGAAAATGTAGCTTCAGCTTGAAACTGAACATCCTTTCAAGTAGACATAATCTCTGTTTCTCAGAATGTGCGGAAGCCGCGGAAGCTGTCTATGGCTTGGTATTTAGACCGGCCCTTGATTCAAGACCCGTCAATGGATCGCGTTGCGCCTTAAACGCGCGCAAGCTGATTGTCGGCGGCATCAAAGCCGATCCGAGAGAATTTCCGCATATGGCAGCTATTGGTTTCACCGACCCAAAAAGTCGGGCTATCTCATGGTCATGTGGTGGCAGTTTGATTTCCGCTAAGATTGTCTTAACAGTGGCACAATGCGCTTGGAATAATTACTGGTAAAAAAATCCGTTTTTATTTACTTTCAGAAAATTAACGAAGAAAAAGTGATCGAAGATACTTTTAGTATTTTAGTAAAATAAAAGACAGCTTTCGCTTTCTCTTTCTCTCTCTCTCTCTCTCATCGTAACACCTATGATTCGCAATCTTTTTTTATTGATAATCATTCGATCAGTTTGAATGAAAATATTACTGTTTTTTTTAAATCATGTGAACGATTTAAGATGAAATATACCTTTTTTATTATTATTTTGTGAACGTATACTTTAATTTTTATTTGCTTAAAAAGGGGAAATGCGACATGGGTGCGAGTTGGTGATCTGAATCTTGTACAAACGAATGACGACGCGATGCCGCAAGATATTAGAATTGCAGAAAGAATAAAGCATCCTGAATACAAAACCCGTACGGTGTACAATGATATAGCTATACTACGATTGGAAAAAGAAGCTACCTATAATGCCTGGGTGAGACCAGCATGCCTTCCGGTTGATTTGCCTGATATTGGCACGGATAATAAGGCCGTTGCTAGTGGATGGGGTTTAGTTGATTGGCGTAAGATCTTTAAAAAAATTATAATTATAAATTTTATAATTGTATACATATATATATGTATATGTAAGTTAATAGATCGTAATATATTCTGCAGTTGGCGACACACGCTCAGACAATTTATTGAAAGTAACGCTCAAACTGGTCGATCACGCAACTTGCAATGCGAGTTTTTGGGAAGACAGCTCCAATACTAAACTTCCATTGGGCATAGTCGACAAGTGGCAAATATGTGCGGGAGAAGTAGGAAGAGATACTTGCCAAGTAACATATTTTCCTTCATATTGAAAACTTTCTTCTTCCTAATGAGAGCTTCATTTTAATTAAAGAAACTCTTATTCCCTTTCCTTTATTCTCTTTTTTATTTCCTTTACAGTCGTTTCTATAACTATTAATTAAATGAACCATTTCGTGATTGAATTATTTTCTAATTTTATTTATAATTATAGGCAAAGAATTAGTCAAAGTTTAATTAATTTATTATTTTTAATTTTAGTTGCGTGAGTTTATTCATAAAAATTATATTATTTTTGTGATAACTAAGTTAAGCAAAAATTGAAGTTAATCGAATGAATTTTTGTTTATAATTATTAAGGGTGACAGCGGAGGACCACTCGTTATCTTTAACAAGGATCATGATTGCATGTACAACATAATCGGAATTACTAGCTTTGGACGATCGTGCGGCAGCAACATACCTGGCGTGTACACTCGAGTCTACTATTACATCCCCTGGATAGAGAGAGTCGCGTGGCCGGAATACTTTTCAGACGATGAATCTAAAATTACTTTTTTAACGTAAATGTATTATTTTTTATATAGAAAATATATGCTTTTTTACACGATGCAGTTTGTAGTAATTGTAATTTTTTTGGTTTTTGAAACAAGTTTTCATTTTCAGCCTTGTAATTTAGAAAATGTAAGCAAATGGAATTAAAATTCATCGTTATAAAACAAATTTTTTAAGAGATTAAAATAGGTGATAAAATAAACATTTAAATAATACATTTAATAATGTAAATATTGAAATATTTTTAATGAAAAATAATAAAAGATTAACGAAAGAAACTTTATACAACAATTTCGACTTTTAAGAGAAGAAAACGGTAAAATATCACAAAAGATTTTATAAAATGTTAATTTCGCTCTTTGATAAATTATTGTTGGTTTCTATATTGAATCTCTTGACTACATTATTTTCCTATATGTTTATTCTATTAATCTTATATTATCTATTTATCAATTAAATTTCGCTTTCATTATTAAAATGTACACATTACTGAAGCACTACATAATTATAGAAAAATTTGAATAAATATATGTAATTGCCAAACATATTGTTCAAGCGATTTTGTTGCTTACATTTCGGCCTCTTAAAATTATTTTATATTTTCAATATAAGCTGATTAATTTTGATTCCACTTATATTTTTGATTAATAAAAAGAATTAGACTGTCTAGCTTATTTTCTTCAAACGAGTAGATATATATATTTTTTGCGACATCAAGGAATAGAATCGTCAAACAAGATAATCGCGCGCAACAAGGAACAATTTATGCAAATACATAAACTTTCCGAGGCAGATGCGCGCGAGTAGGGCGAATTCCTAAGGATACTTGACATCGATCCTTGGACGCGCAATTCTTTTGTAAATTGCAGATGAAGAAATAAAACGTGCGCTAAAATTGAATCGAGTAAAATCCTTTACTCGATCGCTACGGAATTGTGTTATAAAAGAATCTCAATCACGTCTGATAGAGAAAAAAGTTAATTTGGAAGCGAGGCAGAATTAACGAAACTCTTGCATCAAGAGGAAACGCAAGAAAAATTGCAACAAGCCAAACAAGAGAAAAAAAGCGTAATTTGCGCGCTGATCTACAAAGACAATTAATGGACAATCATCAACGAATTCAAGAGAAAAGAAATAAAGAAAAAGAGCAGAAAAAGAGGATTGTAAGATGATAGAACAGACGATGCGAAAAATTCAGGAGGAAGATGCGAGAATAAAAAGAAAGAAAGATAACGATATGATCTTTTAGAGAGAAGAGATGACTGTTTTATTAGCAACTAAGGATGCGTAAAAAAAGAAATATAAAAAAGCATTGAAGGATGAGGACGAGAGAATATTGCTTACAATCGCGGAGAATGAAGAACTCTCTTGTTGAACTCCTCAACAAGAGAAACTGCTCGATAGAGGGTAGAATCCTCTTCTATAAGTAAAATATAGTCGATACTATAAACTTATGTGATACAAATTTTAATGATGCTTATTTTTCATGATAGACCGAGTTTTGCAAGATGAAAGAAATGGCAATAAATAAAATGACTAAAAAACTGCTGGATAACGTATAATAAAAAAAGAGAATGGGAAAAAATATCTAATGAATTATATCAGGAAGAACAAAAAAATAAGTGGGCAAAGGAACCGGCTATATTTGTATCAAGGAAGCAATACGCCATTGCAGAATTTCTAAAAGAAATAGCAAGAATTTCAATAGTTTAACAATTAGCGACATGATAAATTTAAATATTATTTGAATCGTTTCTTGCACGTATGTTAAAATTATAGAAATAAAAATAATTTGTTTTATGTATTAAATATATTTGTATGAAAAATACATAAATATATTGTACGATATTTGATTAAAGAACGAGAAAAAGATGCCACAAAGCAACGAAAATATGATAATGAATGTCTTGCAAGAAGTAAGCTTGCTTTTACATTATGTTAGAATATTTCTGATTTCGAATTACAAAATGTATATGTATGTAAACTTATAATGTTTTAAATAATGTCAAATATAATATATAAAATGCCAGAGAAAATATTATATAAAAATTATAATTACAAAACATAATTACATTATAAGTATCGAAGAGAGACCATAAAAAATAATAGAATTTCTCATGCTACGAATATGTTGAAACGACAATCTGAAATTTGTGAGCACGATGAAAATAGCAATTGGTTGAAAACGCGGGAAGATGACAGAAGCAAAAATGATACGACTGTGAAAAAAGAAGTTAATATAGACATCAGAGGATGCACGAATAATTAATGATACAAATTCATATTAATTGATTAATAAAAAAAGAATTCTTTTGCAAAGAGCGTTGCATGTGATTTATCACAGAGATATACAATACATTTTAGTGAAAAAAAATAAAGATATTTATAATAATAAATTAATATGCAAAAAATAAATTTATATTTTTAATTTTTTTAGTTAAGCGATATTTAATTTTTCATAAAGAATTCCAAAATTCATTTATTGGAACAGCTGTTTTCATAAAAGATATAAGAACGCTAATGAGAAATTGAAGCTTACGACCGTGCGATAGCGAAGACGAAAAACTGAAAATTCGGAAAGTCCATTTAGCGCTTAAAAACACATTCGATTTATATACGGATACATATCTTATTCAATTTTTTATTTATTGATATGTACATTCTATATATAATAATAGACTGATGTAGTGATAGACTGCTCCTCGCATCTTTAGATACGCTTACTTTTTATTGTTAAAATGCTTGTATACTAATTGCTAAATGTGCTTTCTCGTTCTGCAACACGTGTTATACACGTGTGTGCTCGCGTACGGTCGCAGCTTCTTCATATTTCATCACATTTCATCTAGCATTTATTGGTATACAGGTATGTACACATCGCGTGATTCCCCACGCGAATTCCTGTTATATTTGTACAAAGTCCGTGTAAAAATACAGCAGCCCCATCTTATGTCAATTATAAGTTTATGGTTTTTTACGCGTTAAAAGTTAAAATAAAATAACAGTCTCGCCTCTCGGACGTATCTAATATTCCGAATAGATTCGGATCGAGACCACTTGTGCCCTCGACTTTGTCGATCCGAGTGTGTCATGTCATTTGGCATACAGGGGTTTTCCCTTCTTTCCCCTCTTCCCGCTACTGCTAACTATTAAATGGAACAAGAAGCACTCGAGTTTAACGGGAATGATTACAGTAGTGTATGTACGAGCAATCAACTTGTTCTCGGTTACTGTCTAATCATTATAGTCGCTCAACGTTCTCATCATTCGCAAAAATACAATGTTTAGTTACGATTACTGGACTATGATACTTTTTCAAAGTCATACGATGAATGTGCATACATAGAAAAAGATTTTACGACACATAACAATAACAGTTCTTCCTACTAAATGATTTGCTTGATAGTCTTCAATTGTCATTAAATTGTAAAAGAAACTCTCAAAGAAATCGTTGTAAACATTTAAGAAATTTTTTTTATAAAAGTAGCTTTGTCAATCTTATAAAACTTGCTCTGTAAAATAAAACAAAATTGAAAGGAATTTAATTTTCATACATTCTACATTTCAATCATATTATTCCATCTTATTTCAGATTTATTTAGAAAATTTAAATAAAAATCAAATCCCTTTCTATATATCCCTTTTCGCTTTCCTTAATATATGTTTCATAAACACGTTTTGATTTTCTCATTGTTTCTTTCCTTAATACAGTTATAGTTATAGTTCCGTGACTTAGTACAGTTATAGTTATAGTTCCGTGACTTAACTGTGCTAAATGAAAAAATCTTGTTAAATATGCGCTATTTAATTTGTCAAATTAAAAATATAGAGTTGTGCAACTAAGTTCTTATACTAGAAAAAATGTACTTAAATAAAATAAATTAAAATATTTAATATTAATTTTGAAATAAATCTTTTAAAAAATAATACAAATATAATATCTCTAAGATACAACCGATATCTATTTTTTATCCATCCGCTTTTTAACCGCTGAACACTTCGGGTTTTGCTTTGATTTTGTTATAAATCGATTACTTTCTCGATTCTTGATGTTAATCTATGTTGATTTTTGTATTAATCACGACTCGTCGCAATTCGGGACGAAATTAGAGACTCAAGTGTTGCAAAATCTTTTTCATATGTATGCATTTTTCCATCACACTCGTTAAATTTACGCGAACGTAGAAAATTGTTTAATTCGCGTTTACAGATTTGATTCATTTCGTCGCAACTGAATCTCTCAGTGGACAGACTATATCAAAGTAACGGCTACGATTTATCGTCTACACATTACAGAATCCGAATATCTCAGCATTTCTGTTATCTACCTGCTGATTCTACGTTCAAGCTACATATTCCCTCTTGCTCTTCTTGTTTCTTTCTCTTTTTTTTGCTTCATTTATATTACAACGCAAAACTTACGACCAAAGCGAAGTACATTCTCTAGTTAATCGTACAATATATATAAGTATGTATCACAATAAATGTATATATATGTATATGGATATAGATGCAAAACGAAATGCAAAGTTACAGATATTCGGATTAAACGCTCACCGCAATCGCACGCGAATTCGCAATGGTTTCTTTCGCGCAACAACAGAGAGGCATAAAAAACGAAACGTCATTGGATTATAATCGACTAAGAATTTAGGAATTAAAATCGAAATTTCTGTGAACTTGGATTTAAATGCGACGTGTGTTACGCACGTTATTAATTCAAAAGAAAATGTTATAACACAGCTCGATTTCTTAAAAATAAAAACCTTTCCTTACAACTTAAGCAATCGTGTCTATGAGTAAAAAATTCGTGTAAAATTAACATCACACATCTTATAAATTAAGTTACGCATTTACGAATGTGTACAGACATACACACACACACATACACACATACACACACACATACATACAAGCGGATTTTTATTATAAACATCACTTTCAGCAGTTAATGGAACCGATTATGTAAGTATACAAAACATGGTCAGCCAAGAATATGTAAGTGCTAAGACAAAGCAAAGTTTCTGCAATGTCTTTGTTTATCTATATAAATAAATGCATAATAGAAGTACTGTCTTTACGAGTTTTGGAGTTAAAACATCGTTTATTTATTAAATTAGGCTCTCAATTGCATTTGATAAATGAATGTATAACATGTACCATCATAGAAATGTAAATATTAATACTTGTTACCGTGACAGCTGCATTTTACTGCAAAAATCAATCGTAGCGATTTATATTCTTCAAAAGATAATTAATCAATGATATAAAATAATTTTTTTCTTTTTCCAATATACGATTCCAATATACAATTTGATAACTGACAATTTCATTTACCATATATAAATTTATATAAAATTATCTAAATAAAAGAAAATAAATAATTTAGAAATTAAATTAATTACATGCAATTACACTGAAATCTACAATTACATATATAGTGGTGTCAGTAATTAAATTAAATTAAATTTTAAAAAACCTATCAAACCCTCTTTATATTGTTTAGTAGATATTATACATAAAAAATAGATAAAGTTATATATTTATCTTATTTTGTTTTTTGCTTTCCCCTCCTGAATAATACTTTTTGTTACGGAATGATATAAAAATGAATACCACCAACGAGCGTATTAATGGGCGTTGTTCAGCAACACAAAGGACACAGTATAACACAATGAATCATTTCATCCTTGTTCGGTAATCAACAAGGATGACGTGACGTACACTGTGTCGCTTGCTGAAAAACGCCCAATATTATTAATGTTATTATCCTTGAGTATCGAGTCCGCATCGATCCGACTTTGTTCGTTATTTTACTATACAGAATGACAACTCATACACGTGCATGTTTAACACGTCAGGCAGGCAGTATGAGAAGTCGGCGATCATAAACGGATCTTAAAAGAGGATACATTAACCGTACTCATACGTGTTGGCTAATAACAGCTAGTAGAGTCGATTTCATAACGATTAACCGAACTGGTTATCGCGGATCTATCGTGATCCAGAGTGAAATCGTGGCAGCTCGGAGGATCGCGACGACATACGCGAGAGACTGTGAAGCCGACTCTTGAAACGCGAACACGTGAATACTCTCTGTACCGAGACATTTTTTTAGCACCCGACTGCACGCGAGCCGCAAGCGCAAGGAACCTAAACTCGGCAAATGCATTCAATGCAAAAAATACACAAGTCAATTAATAAGAATCGATAGAAACCCGCTTTATATAACGGAGTCTAGAATATATATATATATATTTGTAATGAGAGATATACACAAAGATAAAAATATTTTTCGCACTTCATCGCGAATTAATTTCAATTATTATTTATACATTATATTTCCTTCTCTTAATTTAATTCTTGGAATTAGAAAAATGTTTCTCTTTCTATATTAATAAGTACAATATGTTTATTGTATACATATTTTTCTATTTATCAGAAATATGTTTATGGAAAGAGATCTAAATGCAAACAGGACGATTATCTATCGATTCTAGTTAATCCACTTATCTTTCGCAAAGCGAACGGCACAGGAATGTCTGGACAATAAAGCATATTTACAAATGGAAACACGATCGGATAAAGGCGTAAGTACATCGAGCACTGTCAGCACCAGAGATATCGGAGTTGGAGATTGAGTATAAAGTATAGGAGGAACGACGTGCTTCCTCCGATAGCAATCGCGAGCAACGGAAAACTCGGCGGAACAAGCATTACTAAAGAGATATTGTACAGTCTTAAAAATATATAAGCAGTCCGCCGTTGGCTCGACTCGCGATTTTGCTCGCGGACACGCTGAAGATATAAACTAGATCCCCGATGAGATGCTTCATGAGATGTAGCAGATTAGGAATGGTCGACGATAAAAACTTCTCGAATGATTAATAACGTTACTTTACACGTTATAGGCAAGCCGGGTGGCGAAGAAATGAGGGTCTCCCGACGATCTATTCAAGGCTACCTGATGGATATCATTTCCTACGTGAACATCAACGTCAATGTCAGATTAGATCTCTGTTTACGCGCGTGATATATTAAGCTTTGTTCCTCTTCGTCGATATCATAACCCTAGCTATGATAAATATAGTTGTAGCTATGTATGATACGTTATATTACAATGATGACTATAACGTAAAATACACATTAATTATATTATAGCGAAAGCTATAATTTGCAATGTACAATATATTTTGTAATGTTTTTAATTATATTATATAGCTAGGGTTATAATATAATAAAGTATATAATAGTAATATTACAGTTAGAGCTAAAATAGTATTTTCTTACAGTCGTATCATAATAACGGCTGTGATATAAAAATTATAGCTACATTTTATAATTAGGGCTATAATCTCGAAAGGAGCGATTAATAAAAATCAATGAATTAAAGCCATCTATGCTTTAACGCATTTTTCCTCTTGACCACGACTGATATAAATGAAAGTTTCAGCTTCACCAAGCGCGATTTTTCTTAAACGTCGAAAAATAGGGTACAGAGAGTAACAGCACAGGCACAGTGTAAGGAGATTTTAAGATAAAGCATTGTGCTTTCAATACGTTTTGCATTTTTGAATATAATATATCAGTTGCACACTGATTCTCAAAAATTTAAAGCTATTATCGACGAAAACGAATTGTAAGACATAATTTGCTTTCACAGTTTCGTGAAATATTAGGCGAGTGTAATTAGTGTATATATACTTGCAGCGTTTATTTGCCAGTCATTCTTAAACAGTTGATTTGGCCCCTTTCTTTGGAAGAAGAAAACTGGCTCGATCGTCAAAAACTATCGCCGATGCAACGTTCGTCATCGTTCAAGCGCAAATTTTGTTTGTTCTAATTGCACATAAAAAACATTTTCATCGTACTGTCGATCACAATACGATGAGCAATTACAAACGTACTCAATTGTCGCGCTATCGTTTTACTCTAGAAATGAGGGAAGAAAGAACAATAAGAATCGATATATGTCCTTCCGACCTATACAGGATAATCGGCAAATAGTTAAAATACGAATCGAAACATTATTCGGCAATAAATCAATTAGACTACTCTTCCCTTCCACGTTTTCGGACGGGATTTCCTCAATACACGCGCTAGCGATTTAACGCATTTATCATCCAGCACGTATATCCTAATAAAGTAATCTCTTTCTCGCACTAGAATAAATATATAAGAGCTACTTACAAGTCGTGTAACGACTTGAAACAAACTCGAACACGTTCGTTCCTATCAAAGCCCATGGTCACGTGTCCGAGAAGAGAAACTCGCTCTCCGATAACAGTACTTCTAAATCAGAGGGTACGGTATGCAAATCAGAGTTGGCCGGTTCCGGCAAATCACCTCCGCTGTTTCCAATGCCGGTTGGCGCGATTTGTCGTGCTCTGCCTATCCTAACTCGATCCTTCCTCTTGGCCGTTCGCAGAAGCACTCCCGTTCTCGGCAGTTTTGTCGTTCTGCTATTCGCGTTGGTATGACTCGCAGTCGCGCCTGCTGGTGCCTGCGCCACTTTATCAGATTTACGCAGTTTTACACTAAACCGGAACGGCGGTTTATACACTACTTGCAGTCTCGCTCGTTCCTTTCTGGCGAGGGAACTCGACGAGTTTTTCAACTCCATCATCCGTCCAGCTTCCAGAGTTCCCGGAAGTCGCGCGGATATTGGAGCTTGTTGTCTTGATACCGATAGCACCGGTTGTCTGGATGCTACTGCACCCCCACTGGCTGTTAGACCTACTGGGGTTGACTTGCTCTTTGGCAAACCACTTACGTTAGTCCGCACGCCGACATCTGGTCGGCACTGCGAGGATGCTAATAGCCAAGAGCGCACCTTGCTCTTAGGATCTGCGTTTGGTTCTGGTTCTTTTTCCGCCTGGATCGCTGAATAGTCGATTACTTCTTTCCTATGTTGCTTCTTGCGCTTCCTCTTATCGTTATCGCCATTGCCGGACAGATTATTACTGGCAGCTTGTCCCTTATCTTTCGCCAATGTAGTCTTCTTCCGTTTATTTTCCTGCACCGCAGCAGTCAAAGCCTCGGCCGGCCTCTTCCGCGCAAAATCATCCACCTGCCCAGTAGATAATCTTTTCGTTTGCTGATTTTGTTGTTTCTTCTTCGTTATGACATCCTTTGAAAGTATAAATGAGAAATTTAAATGTCAAATTCAATATAAAATTCTAATATATGAATACTTAAGTTAATATTCAGATAATTAATAAACAATACTTAATCATTACATCAATCATTGATACGATAATTCTCTAATGTATTTTTTTTTTTTGAATCGATTCCTTACTTTATTGTTGGACTTGTCAGCATGGCCACCTTCTTTATGTTTGCGATGACGCCTTTTTTCTCGAACTTTTCGACTAAGAGGAAGTTTGGCGCGCACTGCTGGTGGATGCACCGTCACTCCTTCCGCACCCTCCGGCGGAAGGCGTACCGTTTCCGTTGTAGAACTGTGAATTATCGTGACAGATTTTAACTTCAAGTCTGGTCGCTTGCCCAATAATCTCATGCTGGCCACCTAAAGAAAGAAATCATTGATTATTTGTAAGTAAATTTCAATTTTTATTTTCTATTTATTTCTTCATTAGCGATACAAGAATTTAAAAATATATGGGAATACTCTAAAGATACTATTGCCACAATATATGCTTCTTCGTATATATTGACATTTTTATTTTAAAAAGTAAAAAATCGATATATAATTTATGCTCAAAAAGTATCATTTTATTTCAGAAGTAATTAAAGCTTACATTTTCTAGCAACTATAAGAATTTTTGCTTCTACGTAATATTTTAATCAAATTTACGTATCTCGGAAAAAAACTACAAATAATTCTATAATACACAATAATATAAAATAATAAAAACAGTAATTAATTCCATTATTTTATAATAAGTATAATAAAATTAAAATATAAAAATGGCTTACTTTGATATATCCCTACACTTACTCTCATATTTCACTCTTTTCCATAGTCGTTTCTGACAATAAACATTCGATCAAATTCATTGTTGATTAAAAATAATAAATAAAATCGATAAAAACTAGAAAAATTTACAATTTAATTTTGGCAAATAAATTGACAATTATCAATTCAATAAAAAATATAGATAATAAATATAGATAAAAAATATAGAAAAATATAGATATAGATATTATGTCCTGATAATACACATACCAATAATGATATCGCTGCTAAAATTATCAGTGCGGCGGCGTACCAATGTTCGGCGACCCACCGTCTGAAAGTGGCGAGACTCTCGTCGGATAATAAAAGTTTTCTTAAAGTTGCTAATGGACCGCTTGGATCGACCTGAATAAAATATTTTAATTAATACCAGCTATATATCTCTATTTTTATTTCATTATATCGTTTCTTTTCATATCTTAATTTTATTTACCTCGCGACATTTTTGAAAGACATCACAGTAGCCGTTGTAATCGTTACATGGAGTTCCGGGTTTTGAAAACATGTTAGGAATATCATATGGCGGGGAGTTCCAATCGAAAGAAGATCTGCAAAAAGACATGTTATAAATAATTAAAACAATTTTAATTTATTAAAGAATAGAGAAAATTTTATTTAAATTTCAATTCACAAAATAATACGAAATAGTATACGTACAGGCATGGTTGATTTTCTCCAGGAAGTCGGCAACAGAGTTCACAAGCCTTCGTTGGCGCATCGTTCGGACCTGGTATGCATTGGCAAGATTCCAATCCGTATGCCAGACAAATGCTGCCAGTGCACTCCTATTATAAACAAAAGTTTCACGCGTATGAGTATGTAAATATATCAAATATACAAAAAAGCATTGTTTAAAAGCATTTCTTTATGTTCTTAATAAAATTAATATCTACCCCCATAAAGCAAACCAATTCCCGATGGTGGCAAATGGTTTTATTGGGCTTATTAATGGACGCCGGACAATACGGAGTACGACCGTCGCAGAAACTCGCGTCGCGGCAACCATTGTCATCCCTGCACTTGTCTCCAAAACGGAGATTACATTCGGCGGTACAGCACGGACCCTGAAAAGGGGAAAGCAAACAGAGCCGTCGAAATTACATCATGTTGTGCGTGCAGTGCGGCGTATAATCACATTATGCATATCGGTGAATAAATCGCCTAAAGCAAATTTCGTAGAATATCACTTGAATTAATTAATTCCTTTTTTTGAAGATATTTAAACAATTAAATATTTAAACTTTCCTTTGAATATATAGACAACAATTGGATAAGTATAAATATTTGAGAATTTGTACACTTGGATATTTAATATTCAAGAGATTGAAAAGATACAAGCGTGACTAGAAAAGTTTTGAATAAAATTTTAAGAAAGAAAAGTCATCCTAAAATTCCCCCGACAATACAGTCCAACTTTCGAGCTCCTTTTTTGTAAGCGTCATACATACTTGACTAGGACTACACACGGATCCTGGTGTGAGAGTACACGGAGTCTCCTCGGCCGGTGGATAACGGCGTTGAGGGAAACAACACGAGTCCCGGCAATCTTCCTCCCAGCCGCAGTCGCACTCCTCGCCTTCCTCTACCACGCCGTTGCCGCACAACGATACTTGCGGTTCTACAATAAACAATGCAAACGCCGCCAAGTTATATGGGACAACGGAGTGCAGAATAATTGGAGAGAAGCAGATGTGGAGCGTTCGATCAACGTTCGTTTCGTCGCAACGTCAACGTCATATATTGCGTTCATCGTGTTGCTCTCTCCATGTTTAAAACTCACCGGTAAAGCATCCCTTTGGCGAACGTGCCTTGCTGTTGAGCACGGGATTTATGGCGTTCAAGCTGCACGGGCTAAAGCGATTGTTGTTACGCTTGTCACCGCTGGTAGCGCGGGCGAACATTATAAAGTTGCCATCCTCGCCGCCCGGTGTACATTGTTCCGGATCGTGCTGGATGCGAAAGGACAATGAAACATATATAATGCATACGTCACTCGTATATTGACGGAATTACATGACGTATAGCACCCGGAATGTGGGACGTGCGACATTCTAAATGCGATTGACGGAAGCATATACGTACCGGCGAACCAAAGTTGTGGCCGATCTCGTGAGCCAAAGTAACGTGAGAGACCGCAGGCGGTACGTGCTTCCCGTAATTTAATAGGGTCACTATGCCGGTGTTGAGTGACTTCATGCTGCCGCGGTAATGCTGCAACGTTATTTCATTATCGATTATTTTTCGTTAACGTTTGGTCAACGACGATACGTCGCAATAATACGAGTTGATCGACAATTTACAACGTAACATCATTCGACAATCACTTCCATCAAAATAGATTAACTGATAGATCACACTGTGGCAAAGAGATAAAATTGCATTTTAAATTTCATCGAATTCATTATTGTATATTTTTTTTCATTTAATTATGTAATACTTAACATACTAAAAATTTAATTATAGATAAATAATAAAATCAACGGAGAATTTTATGAAGAAAAATCTGTCATCTTTATTTTATATCTACACTTACTCCGTTTTTCTCACATACGCCGCCGGCATTCTTCAAATCACCCGTCCACGCCAATCCCAGAGTTCCCATTTCGAAATCGCGATACGTGAACATGTAAGCCAGGCAGAACGCGTCGTAATCCTCCTCTGTAACGAGGCAAACGTTCAAGTATTATCAATTCAATCGGTTCCCTTCGTTCGAGGATCCATCGACATTATCCTACATATATTGAATTTTAAAACATGAACTATAATATTCTTACCTGAGAAGAGCTCTAAATATTTTTCTACGCCGTAATTGCCCGGAAAACGATAATTAGGATCTCTCAGCGCATCCTCGCTATGCACCTTGACACGTTTTATCATAAAGCTGATGTTATCCGGTCGTCCGTCTTGATTGAAGTCTGAAAAGAAATATTATAATGTTAAAAAAATACCGTTATTTCTTATAAACATAAACTGCATATTCATTATGGAACTGAATAATAATTCACTTAAACTCGCGTATTATTCTAGTCTCGTTTCTTGCTTCTCTGTGTTGACGACTCCCATGTGATTACCGTTCTCTGGTCCAAACAGAGTAATTTGCGTATAATGTAGAACTCAGTGTGTTATACGTAATGGAACAGTACGATAATGAAAATACCATATGTAGAAACAAACAGGATAATGTATATTTTGAAGAGATGTCTCACACACACACACACAAATATATGTAATAAATACAATGATATACCATATGTACTTAAAATATTTTAATAAAAATTATATATATATATATATATATATATATATATTAATTAAAATTATTTTAATTTAGAAATTAAAATTACATGAAATATATATTTAATATATTCACGAAAATACGTGTACTTAAAATATTTTAATATATATATTTATTAAAATATTTTAAGTACACGTATTTTCGTGAATATATTAAATATATATTTCATTTAATTTCAATTTCCTTATTGTAAAAAGCAGATAATTAATTATAATTTAATTTTAATTTTTATTCAACAATAAATCTTTTCTTATTATATGTTATTTTATTATTGTTATTATCAACATCAATATTTTATTTTACCATTACACAAATGGATTTATTCATCATAAACATACATTACTTATATTACTTCAATATCTAAAAATCCAGCAAAAGCACTCAGAGTATTGGAAAGATTGAGACAGAATAAAATATTTCGAAGACGCTGGAGAAAACTGTTGTATTAATCTTAAAAATGCATTATTTTTTACACAAAACTTTTTTTATAAGTATAATTCCGTTTTATAAGATTATACACATATTTGCATTCGATTAAGACTTATCTTATATTTTTCAAATTAGACTTCATATTATTGCAAAAATTAGTTTTATGTTATACATTGGGCTGTATTATTGTGTAATACGAAAACTCCGTTTTCCTTTGTTTACTTTGATTAATTATCCATCTTTTTGTCGATTTTCCACAAACTAAAGTTTCGGTTACAATTCCATTGTTTTTAGCACACATAATGTACTAAAATACTAATATATTAAAGCTAAGTATAAACAAGAAGAAAATAAAAAAAACTGCCTCATACTAATACGTATGAAATAAAATAAAATAACTTGTTTTTACCGTATCTTTCGTACAAATATAATATTTAATTACGCAATATTGAAATATATTAATATAAATGCAAATTCAAATGTCAATGATTAAAAATTGAATAAACGATTCATTTTCTTATAATTATCAATCGCACGATAAAAATTATAAAATTCCAGAAAATTCCCGTTAAATTTTCCGCCATTCTTTAAGAAAGTCTTTAAACTCTCTCTCGTTTTTTCTTCTCAATATTCGCCGGCTACTTTAAATTAGATTCTTCTGACATTTTTCGTACTCCTCTCGACAGTTTTCAATTTTCCTGACTTTTTGGACCAGCGAACGAACCTGTTAGATCATTTCTCCACACGATATATTACTATGAAGAAAAACACTCACCCGTGTGTTTGTAGATGGAGTTGACTCTCTGCACGTGCCTCGTCATCACCTCAATACAGGCTTCCTCCGTGCCATATCGCGCGAAAAACTGATGGTCCGCTTGCAAGTAGAGCATGCAGGTAGTTTTCCGGGGATCTACCGTTGCGCGCTTGTGCAGATGCCTCGCGATCCGATCTCTGTTGCTCACACTACGAGGACAGGGGAGAGAAATAGAGTCGCTTTTATTGCGCGATGAAAAACGCCATGCTTCCCTCATACCTGAGTTCCTAACTCCGAGCGTCCGAATTCTATTTTAACTTTGCCATGTTCAATTCCGACCGTGACTTTCGTGTCCTCAGTACTTCACTAATATTGAATTGATCCAGAATAACTAGTATTTCGTATAATGTTGAAATTGTTGAACTTTTTCCACGATTTTTTGGTTTCTTTTATAATTAAATCAGTCATTAAAAATAACATACAAGTCATAAATTGTATTCGAGGATAACGAGAAAAGCAATATCTACTAATAATATAATATAATTTTTTAATGTTACCGGTATTACTCTAATATCTTTTTTTCTTTTTAAACTCTTGAGTAATAATTCTTATACATATGATAAAAGAGTTACGTTGTTTATGCATACATATCTCATATTTAAAAAATATTAAATAGTATAATTAATTCTATATATGTATAATAAGGTAATGTACAAAAAATACAAAAATATAATAAAAGCATAACTTATAAGAACACTAGATATTAATCATAACAATTCTTTTTTTAGAGAATTATTCCGTCATATAGTTAACGTCATTATTAACATAAAATCAAAAGAAGGAAACTCAGATACTTTTTACATTTTTTATTAAAAAATGCAAAATACTCACGCGTCTATATAATCACTCTCGCTACTCGTTTCCAATGTTAAGACCCTCGCGTTGTTTTCCCTCGAGTAGAGAGCAACGTGTTCGCCGAGCAAGGGCTCGTAGAATCCCTGAGAGTTGTTGTATCTATATCTGAAAAAATACAGATAATATATACATCGTAAAGTTTACATTTAAATTTACAAATTAATTTAAAATTCGCTATATGAAGACTGACTAACATGCATAATGTATAACAATCCTGACTGACGGGAATTTTCTTATACGTGTCTAAATTATAGCGCATTTGCCACCAATATGTGCTCTTTTGTCATTTTTTTGTGCGGACATATTTTCACGATATAAAACGACAATATGCACTCTCGAAAGAATGTTGTAAAAAAAGTGTAGTTATTAAATTTTTAATTGATTTTAATTATAAATTATATGTGTAAGATAAACAATATATATCATAAATTATGCAAAAAAATTTTCAAGAAAATATTTCAACATTTTTTTCAATTGATGTAATCACATTAAAATCTGCTATTTGATTTTTAAAATATTGCGTACAGTTACAACTAGAAATTATATAAAAATATACGTCTACGTCATCGGTCAAAAAGGAAGATGACGCGTCTTTATAATTCGAAATTTGTGTTTTCATGAGGTAAAACCTACGAAGCTCCATGAACATTGATCACTGACATCATCCAAACTAGAGACATAGTCGATCTGATTTGACAAAAAATACATCAAGCGGAATAGCATAAAATATCAGCTATGAATTTTAAATCTTGTTATATAATCTCTGAAAGGATATTTACGTCGTCGTCGTCAGTCTATGTTGATGATGCTTACTATTCGAGAAAACGAGATAGACTCACCTATCGAAGGAATCACGAAGAGTTCCCTTTTGGTGTAGCTGATGACTGGCACACGATGCATGTGGCGGGTTGGTAATGTCGGAAGTACGATAAGCTATGCTGTGATAGGGCGGCGACGTGTCTTCATTTTTATTCAAATACCTACTCGTCGGCTCGATGTAATACTCTTCGAATCTGGTCACGATGCTTCCGTCGAATAGACCATCTTTCGTAACGACACCCTGCACCATGGCGCTCTCGTCCTCTATAAAGAGAAAAGGAAACGACACCAGTCAATAAGAAAAGTAAGTAATCGAATTTATCGAGATAAAGAATCTCTATCATATCAAAATGCTTATTCAATAGTGACAATTTTCAATATTTTTATAGAAAAAGAAATATAAATAATAAATCGAGATCTAAATAATAATTATTTGATAATATCTGGAATCTCTCTACTTATATAATTACATTATAATTTATAGACATTAACAATTATAAATATTTTTATCCTTTCATTAAAATTTATTTTTGCCTTTGATTTATTATTTCAAACAATGTTAAGAAAATTGTAAAATTTGTAAAATTAAAAAAAATATGTGTTAATCCTTTATATATATATATATATATATGCACAGTATTAATACTTATATGTTTTATTTTATGTTATTCATGTATATAATACATCATTTCAATCACATATTTAATAATAATATTTCCTCACGACACAATCTGCCTTTTAATAAAACTCGCAAACCCGAGAGCGTTAAATTCATTATTAATAGTTTTTGCAAAGAGGGGGATTCATGTTGAATGTATGCAATATAACCACCCCGAGCTACCTTTTAAATCTGCGAAAGTACGAGGGCGAACCGCGGTAGCAGGAGACTCGTTCCCACGGTGCATATAAAGTTACCGTTGGGGTAATTATATTTGTAGAAGCCTTTATTTCGAGTCGCCGGGCTTTCATTATTTCTTATGAAATTTTTGCGACTTTACTAAAGTTAGACAAGGCGCACAACAAAAAAAAGAAGAAGAGAGAGAGACGCTTGTATAGTAACTTTTCGAACGGAATTAGAATGGTTTTGCCGGGTATAGGCGACGAGACCATAACTTCGTTTCGCTTTGCGCAATTTCATCTTCATCCGAGCAGTTCAGCTTCCTCAACGAAACGACAGATTTCCGTGAACATTTCTTGGAATCGAAGTTTGCTGTTACAGCGATGAGCAAGAAATTTCTTTATCTATTTGTTTTATCGCTATTATTAATCTACGATATAATTTTATATAACTTGAATTACAAAATTAAACACACAACTTACTTAAATATTAGAATTCGGTTGATAAATCATTCTTTTCGCGGTAAAATTATATTGATGGATAAATAAATTTCTGATATTTAAAATAATCTCGATGTGATAAATTTGTTGTATTTTGTGTACATTGGCTTTGGATAAAAAATTTGAGTATTTTCGTCTTTCAAATTTATAAATATACTCCATTCTACTTTATTTTCCGCTTTTTTGATGCAAGAGCATAAGATGAATCAAATATGACAATATCGAAAATGTTGGAATTCATCTGGAAAAAGCAGCATGTGTTGAGACTGTCGCTCAAAATATGCATAGCTTATTTCCAGTATATTTTGGTAAAAATGTTGCAGATTGGAGGAAGGGGGACACATTTAGAAACTTGGATATAAAAAGCGAGGAAAATCAGGATCCCTGAGAATCGCCGCCTCTTGACTCGAAGTGAGTTTCTCGGATAAAACATGGGTGGATTCCAGGAATTCCAATCGTCAATCATAGGCGATATTCTGGACTATTACTAGAGAAGATAAATCGACTAAAGTGCTATCGCAGAATCGGAGAAATTTATGACCACGTGTTACTTCCTACAAGTAATTGTTTGGATCCCTTTGGTTGCCGGCGCGCAGTCGATCCGTAAATTCACCCCTCATAGTAATCAATACTTTATCCTTCTCGATAAGAGACAATCGCGCAAGAAGTTTTTAGCGTAGCAATTTAGCTCTTAGTTATCAAAAAAAAGCAATTTGCACTTGAATAAAAACAGTGCATGAAAAAGATACATAAAAAGAACTAATAGCATTATACTTTGTCAATATTTTTTAAAAATAAATTTTAGTTTTTAATTTAAAAATAGAAACATTAAGTACTGTACCAAATTTTCAATATATAAATTAAATATTTATAATTTTAATTTAGATCAAAGATAAAAACATACGAAAAAATATATATAAATTTAAATATATTAGATTCAAAAATAAGCAATATATCTTAGAGATAATTATTAAATTATATAATTAAATAATTTATCGTTAGATAATTTTACTATGTTACTATTTTAGTTAATTTTGTTTAAAATCAAATATTAAAATAATAGATTTATTAAAATTGTCTCAGATGCGTTAAATATTTAAATATAACTTTAATATAAAATTATATTTTATTTATATATATATATATATATATATATATATATATATAGAATATATAAAATATAA
The DNA here is from genome assembly GCF_003227725.1 of Camponotus floridanus. Classification (NCBI taxonomy): domain Eukaryota; kingdom Metazoa; phylum Arthropoda; class Insecta; order Hymenoptera; family Formicidae; genus Camponotus; species Camponotus floridanus. The sequence continues at coordinate 4,261,111 of NW_020229214.1, forward strand.
CTTTAATATAATTTATTTTCTTCTAAATTTGAAGTTGAAGGAACAATAACGAAAATTAAGATTATTTTATTAAGATTATTTTATTAAGATATTTTATTAAGATGTTTCTTTAGCTTTGCGTGTACATTTACTTTTAGGATATATATTAAGATTTATAATTCTAATTATATTTTTTCCGTATCCTACAATTAAATTTTTGGCAAAATTATGACCTGCACGTATCATTTTTCTGACAATTTTTTAATATCATCTGTATAATCATATAATGTATATATATTTCTATATAATTATATATTGTTAAATAAAATTTCATTAAATTACACAAATTAATCACACAAACTTAAATAAGATATAATGAAGAGTTTTGTCATTTATATTTGTATCCTAAATCAAATTTGCAATCTGAAAAGATTAAAAATTTCGACATGTTCAAACTACTTACGAAATTCTAAAACTAAACTAACTAAAATATCTAGCGATTTTAAAATACTAGAAATTTGCTCCTTTCAGACTGCAAGAACATCGATCGAATAAAACCCAGAAAAGGAGAGAAACGCGTGATATCAAGATGCTTAAAGAATTCTGGATAAAATTCCGCGGTCAATTTTTCTAAAAAAAAAAAAAAAAACTCGAGAATCGCCTTTTCTCTTTCTCTATAGAGTTTTCGCGACTAATTCGATCTCATTTCTTGCGATAACGTAAGCGTGAACGACGATTCCCTACGGACGAGTTGAAACGTAATCGATGTGGCGACGGCATCTCTTTCTCTCTCGATGGGAGATTGCCAATGAAAAGTGCCACTTCCCGTGAGAGGCTCAATAGCAGAGAGAGCAAAGCTTGGACGGAAGATGAAAGGAGACAAAAAGTAAATGCACAGGAAACATAGGGAAACTAGACTACCATCAGATTAAATTTCGATCGTCCTAGTTTTGATGCAAGTCGAGATCAAATCTTTCGATTTGTCAATATAATTAATATGATATAATAAATTGTAATCGTTTATCATATATCTCTAAAGCAATAATTATAACGTAGCTCGAAAAAAATATAAATTATAATAATGCTTTGAGATAATAAATTGTAATAATACTTTAAGGTAATTTTTTAACAAGGAAAATATAGGTTCTAGATAATAACATATAAGTAATAAAAACTAGCTAATAAGAGCTGAACGCAAATTGAAATGTAAGGTAATTAATAATTTAAAGATTAAAAAATTACATTCATTGTAATATACTTCGAGAGAGCTATTTTTAGCGCACCGAAATATACATACAATATTAAAATAAACGCAATATTTTCCTAATGTTGTAATGTCCTTATTGTTAAGTTATTAATTTTATATTTACCAATCTGTGTCCGATTCTTATTAATCCACTTTGACTATTTACTTTATAATTTTTTAAAGTAGAAATATTATTTACTACAAGCATTATATAAATATTATATAAAGATATATAATCGTATGCACTTCATCGACTTGAATTCTGAAATATATTTGTTAGCGCATGAAAAATCCTATGTTAAAATTTTTATAATTAAATTTTCTTTAGGCCTTAGTAAATATTACGATGTTTCATTATCGATCAACTTCATACATCCATCTTATTATTACAAATAGATTGTGTGTGTGTGTGTGTGTGTAATTATAAAAAAGAATGTAGAGAATCATCAAATTACAGTAGTGATAGTCTACGAGTATCCGCACTTTTGACAGCATTTTATCGAGTTTTTTTTTTCACGTTTAAACGCTCAAAGTAAAGAACGCGGCTTAATCTCCAGCGAACGAGTATGAAAGTTCACGCAAAAAAGAAGCAAAAGGATTTTTCCCAAAAAGGGCGGATAAAGATAAACGGAGAAAACGCGGTAATTACATGGTAATTAACAAATACACTAGAAAAATACTAATTACACCCAAGTACGATCATATCAATGTGACATTAAAGCAAGGAAAAAGAGCAAAAAATATCAAGGATGAAAAGAAATAGGGTTGAAAGAACGCTTTTCTTTGATGAGAAGAAAATGAAGAATAGAGAAAAATAAAAATGAATAAAATATGAAATAATTAGACATAATAATTAATAAATACTTTAGAAAAGAACTGATTATACAAAATGAAGATTTGTAAACAATTAAAAGCGGGTAAGATAAGAACAAGATGTGAAAAATAAAAGAATTTTGAAAAAAGAATGGCAAGAATATATATCTTATCTTTATTTTTCTCTAATCTTCTCTCTCTCTCTCTCTCTTTATATATATGTATATATATAGAATGTAAACGTATAATGAGAGAATTTATGTATATATTATAAAAATAATATTGTATAATAATTAATAAATATCAATACGTAGAGAAGATAGAGACAAATATAATATATAATTATCATATTATATATTATCCTAAATTAACATGTGACAATAAAATAAGAATAAAAAGAAAAATATGAGAATTTTAGAAAGAGCTTATGACGTTATTTCTTTCCTATAATAATCTCTTTCCAGCCGAGAATATGAACAAGAAAATAAATGCAAAAACGTAGAAATTAATGAACATATTAGAAAGAGTAGTGATTACAAAGCGAAAGTATGAATGCTGAAGCAGGCTATAAAGCGGGAATTATAAGGGCAGGAAACAACATGCACGAGTGAAGGATGAACAAAAGTACGGGGATTACAGAACTGTCCGCGTATGACCGCCAGCGGTGTGCCCTTTTGATAGCTTTTGTCCAGATTGCCGGCTGCTCGAGAGAAAAAAACAGAAAGGAAGAATCTGCGACCTGCGGCTTAATCGAGTCTCATGCCGACGCGACAGTTTGGACAGGCGTAAAGCGGATAAAGTAGATCGCGTACGTCGACGGGGAAAACAAAGAAAAATTGATACAAAAAAATATAGGACACGTGTTAGATCGCGAGATATACGGAAATAAATAGAGGGAAACATTGGAATATACGATCAAATGCGAACGTATGAAGCTTTTGATAGTCATTCAGCCCAAGCATCGCAAAATTTGCATCAAAATTCGTAATTATCCTGCCTCCCTCCCTCCTTATAATTATAACCCCCTCCAAAAAAACCAGTAAATTAACCAGTAAATTAACCAACAAAATAAAAAAAAATTAGCTGAATCGATGATATATAATTTTTGAAATTGCCGAAATTTTATCTAGCTACAAAACTGCTATTCCCAAATTCTATTTTCGCGCGCGCGACATCGTTCAAATAAACATATGTACATGCTATATATATGTAGTGCTTTTATGACACATATGTTATGTTGACCAGGTCTCGCCTTGAGTGCACCCGCGCGATAGAAATCATGGTGTTAAACTCGCGTCACAATCCGCTACCGACGCATTGTACGTACGTGCACAACTGTATTCCGGCTGTGTGGTATATGTTGGCGATTTATCAATTATTCATCGCGGCGTTCCGCGCGTTCGCGAAACATTATTCAGCGCGGTCGCAATAGTCAAATTCCCTCGTTACACGTTTACATGGTTTTACGCGCCGACGCGAAACGCAAGAGAAACATTTCTCTCTTTCTAGAGAATCAACTTGGAAAGTATAATCCCGAGAGAAGAAACTGATCAAATCGAAATGGCTTTGAGACGAGATATTGAATATATAGATAAAAGACAAAGATGAAAAAGGGGCAAAAATCGAAAGAGCTCATTCATACAGTACTGGCAATAATGACATTGTCTTCAATTTTTCAATTTCAACTTCTCTCCAAAATATCATAAATATAACACATAATATAGATAAAGCAAATAAAATTATATATATATATATATATATATATATATATATATATATATACAGGAGACATGTTATTTGTTAGATAGATCCCTATATAAAGTAAATTTAAACACGAATTCATATCTAGAATACTATCTATAAAAAGATATTAAACTTATTTAACATTTATAAACATCTAATAAGTTTCTAAGTCTTCTAATAAATTATTTATTCAAATTAATATTTCTAAATGCCCAGTGAATAAATTGACAGAATAAAACGGAACAAAAGTAAAATTTTAAAAACTTTTTAAAATAATAATTTTGAAGGGAAAGAATCACTCAAGTTTGAATGATTATAAGAGTCGAAGCGGAAAGAGATAAAGAAAGCGGACGTGTATATGTGAGGGTGGAGTGTATAAGTGAGGAGGAAGTGAGGGTTAAATTCCCTCTGGGCAATATTTCGAATAGGACGAGAGAAAGAGAGAGAAAAAGATAGTGAGACGTACACAGACACACAGAGAGGTAAAGAGAGAGATTGAGCGTAGGAGAATCGTAGAGAAAAAAAAACCGATAAAGTGCGATATATAAAAAGAGAAAGCTATCGCCGATAATTAATGAATTATTCATGTTCGAATTCGTTTTTATCACGCATTGTAGCGTGTTTTCGTTCATACTTATTCATCGACGGGCTCGTCCGACGATTTGGTGCTTCCGCGATAAAACGTTCTCGTTGGCTAACGGCCGTTTGAGAGCGCGATTTAATAGACTCCTCTCCTCACCGATCCATTCAGGCCGAAATTCAAGCCTTGCATTTTGCATTTTTCAAACTTAATACGTTCGAATTGACGCTTCCCTGGCGGAACGTGATAAAAAGTGTCGCAATTTTTTACTTCGATGTAAATATCGTCTGTTCGCCATCCATCCGGCTCATTGATCATTATAAATAAAATATCACTTCATATCTGACAACCATCGTGAAATATTAACGAGCGTATATAATGTGAGGGATAAAAAATTACCGATGTAAAAAATATCGTTCAATTTCTTTGCTGGATGAGAACAAAACAATTATTAAATGACTTAAATTCCACAAATACTCGCGTTTAAAATAAAAATGATACTTAATGGGTCAAAAATGTCGCATGAAAAAAAACGAGACATTAAAATGCAGCATCATTAATATTTTGTACGGCAAGATGTAGCGAGATTGTCCGCCGCCAGCGACGAGGAGAGAACAAAGCAGCGTCAGAAAGGTGCACACAAACGCGCATCTTTTTCGCATCTAGAGATGCTTAATTCTCGCAGGAGGATCCGCGTAGCAAGCGAACCGTTTGGCTCGGTGTAATCCCGAGAAGTGGCAGAGCGGATCTATGGAAACGGAGCGACCTAATCGGACAGACGAAGAACGAAGGGAAACTAAAAAAAAAAATGAAATTTTTAAATAAAGAAAAGTCGAGAAAGAGAGAGTTGCAGAATCCGAAAGAGAGAGAGAGAAGAAAGGGGCGAGGGAGAAAGGAGGCGCGGTATGGGGATGTGCGATCCGGAAAAGTGCGGCGATAAAAGGGATGAGGCGAAAAGACGCGCAGGGATCTCAAACGGCGAGGGATGAGGAGGGGCTCGGCGGCCGGGGAAGAGAGCAGCGTCGAGGAGGTTTGCGAGGAGCTTTCACGGAGGAAAAGCTCTCTCGGACTCGTTAGTGGAAAAATCCAATTTAGAACGCTGAACGGCTAACGCGGATCGATTCGGTCATGGCGCGTTCGACGCGTTTGTCGATTCGCGATGGCACGCACGAAAAAGCGCGACCGAATTACGCTTTATCGATCGACAATTGGATTATGATAGCGCAGCGACAATCGCATTGATTCAAATCGACATGACTTAGCGTCCAGCCTAGTTTTCAGGGGGAGAATCGAGAATGTCTCTCTCTTCCTCCCCCCCTGGAAAAATATTATAATTCGGAACGTGTAATAAAATTTCCGATAATCAATTAACATAATCTATCACTGCGAATTCTTTCCCATTTTGGCAGGTTTTTTGTAAAAGAAAGAAACGATTATCTTAAGTGCCTTCGTATGTAGAGAGATTAATTCCAAAATTCTCTCTAGTGCTAGACATTTTTATATATTATGATGTAAAATTACCAGCGACACGGTAAAATCATTTCTACACGAATGCGTAACAGCAAATTTTTTATCCTTGTTTCCTTCGCGCTTTATATTCTATTATTTGGCGCTCTGTTTAACTCCAATTCGCCGTAAAAGCGGTACATATGGATGGCCAGTTTCAGCCGATCGTACAAAACGTAGACACAGTGTGGAAAACTCGCTCGGCTACCGCTGCGTCGAAATACACAATGAAAATCGTGGCTGGGTAAAGTGGTCTTTTATCGGTGACTCTTCGCACATATGTTCGCATTCGCAGAACGATATGCAGCGAATAGTACTTGAATATCAAATTGTTTCGCAGTCCGATTACAATGTCGAGGGCTATCTGCTTGTAATATTTGACAGAACTGAGATAAAAAGGCTGTACGTAAGCCATTTATTTTGAATGCACAAGTCTAATTTCAGAAAATCTCAATGAAAATTACACTTTACATAATTTTTCATTTATATAAACACTAAATTTCGAAATAATTTCGATTTATGCTTTTTATAAAAATTCTATTAAAAAGGATATAGACGTACTTTACGTCTAAATCCCAAATGTGTGCTACAATAATTTAAATTGAACTTTGAAAGTGTAATTTCTTTTTTCTACTTATATAAAAAATTTTGTTGTAATTAAAAATATTGTAGTTAAAAAATTCAAAAAATTAAACAATGATCTATAACGCACATTAAATCATCATCATAATATTAAAAATTACACTATATATCCAATCTTTCTCAAGATATTACAATCCACTGTCGTAGATAACTCTTCATTAAACCGTCCCCAATTCTCCATGCAGCAATCTCTTTGAGATTGAAAAGCATATCGTAATTTTCTCGTCTTACTCTTGCCAGCCGATTTATGCTTCGCATAAAATCCTGCAGATAGTCGCTCTATTAGCGTACTCGTTTGATCTATTTTTATGTTTCTGAGAGTTAATTATTAATCCTGTATAAAAGAGAGAGAAAGAGAGAGAGATAGAGAATATGTAATTAAGTTTTAATAAGAAAGTAATGGGATCTTTCCAATGAGTAAAATTAATTGCCATCTACGATACCACTTGTATCAGATATATACACATATCGAAGATATTTCTTTGTGTTGTTCTTACAGGATTAACGTAACCAAAGGCGAAGTATAGTATAGTATAGTATCTATTTTGCCGGAGAAATTGCAATACTTAGGCTAATCGGCGTTGGTTAACCTTCAATTGACTTACTATGAGTTAATCGCACGCAATAATTGTCGACGTTTTTCTCTCGCAGTATAAGCGGCACAAATCATATGTTCCTATATAAAATACGTGTATCTATATCCTAATACATCTTACTGTATATATATATATATACTTATGTTTCAAGTTTGGCACTCTTGTTGATTTGCAAATCTGCCTCAATTATCGATTTTTCCAACAAACAGGATTGTATTAAAATAAGGCCAGGAAATCATTCAATTTATTAGCTGAGTTCATTATATCTTGAAAAATTTTCGATTTACAATTACTCACGCAAATATGCTGAATTGGTAAACAGATTAAAAATAGAGAGATATCGATAACCTATTTTCATTTCTACGACCACATGTTTATACATAAAATATTACAAACTTTTTAAATATTTAATGTAATTATACGAGTATAATGATATTTTCATTTGTATAATTATTTTATATTCTAATTATAGATTAAAAAGATTATTTTAGAAAAGTTCATATAGATAAAATAGATAGTATTTTAATTTTATTAATTAGTCACTAATTTTATCAATTTTAAACTGATATTTATTGCCGGTTAATGGCATTTACAGCAGAAAACTGTAGATAAATACAAAATAGATAGATAGTAGATTAATACAAAATTAAGGCTACTTATTATTGTTACGGTGAGTGAATACAATTAATTCAGAAATAAAAGAATAGAAACCGATAATTTCAGTCTAACAATATTGACACGGTAGTATGAAAAATATTGTACACATCATATAATAACAGATATAAAAAAATAATTAGATGTATAAAATATATTTTACACTGATTATTATTATATTTGTATTTTTATATGAATAGACAAAATTTATTTTCATATATTTATAAAAATAAACTTCAATCTCGATAAATTATATTGTACAAATTTTTTTTGTCTCTTGATTAAAGGCGACGTTCATTCTTTCGATACTCCTGCTTGCTTTGATTAATCGGCTTGCAAGCAAGGAGAGCGATGCAATCTCACACGACGAAACTGGCTATTGTTTTTTTCCGTTCTCGACACTCGGAGCGCCGAAAGTAATAAATATTCTGCTCTTGATCATCGCGGCAAATTACGGGCCCAACGCGCACAGGTCATCGATATCGATGAACATACGCCGGCTAGTTTGTTAATTGACTATTGGAATACATGTCATTAAATCGGCTCGAATTACACTGCAGAAAGAAAAGTCTAATCACCTTAAATCTATGTACATGCGTTTTCAAGTACTTGATTCATTCAATATTCAAAAATTTATATTTTGATTACGAACGTTAAATAATCTGACTTATTATATTCGCATTAATAAAATGTAAATATAAAAATATTTATAAATATATATAAATTGCAAATATTTATAAATATATAATAATTACAAATGATTGTAATTGACTACTATGATTGTAGTTGACTACTATGATTGTAAATATTCTATAAATTTAGTTAAAAGTGAGAATTGTTTAAAAAAAATCATTCTACTACAATAGTTTCTTTCAAAAACATTTTTTTCAAAAACAATTTTTATTTCTCAAAATAAATATAACATTGCTACGTTTTCGGATAATAGATTAGCATTATCTATTAGTATTAACATTGCTACGTTTTCGGATAATAGATTAGCATTATCTATTAGTCAAAAGCTTCACGGGAAGAAAGTCTATTTTCAAAACGGAAACAAAGGCAAAAGAATAAAGATTTGTAAAGATGAATAAAAACGAACAGCGTCTATCAAAAATCACATGAAGACGAAAGCTTATGTAGATGCGTAAATTTTGCATACGATGATTTGCAAAGAATACATTTCGAAAACTACATTTTCTTTATTAACACTTGACTTATGCTCGATAAGTAATATAATCCGAAAATCTTGGCTAATTAGCCAAAGTAGCCATAATTTTAAATCCGCATTCCTTGTCCCTCTCTCTCTCTCTTATCTTTTTGTCTTCGTAATTTATATCCCTCAAGTGAAAAGCCTCGAAACGAGATATTCCGCTTATGAATATGTCGAGACAAACTGGCGACTGGCCAGAAGGATTTTCATCCTACGATCGTGACTAACTTACTACCCTTTCGCGTTCTAGTTGCCGCATCAGAATTCTTAGCAAATCATATCACTTAATCAAGCACGCGTTATGATTTATTCGCGTGCTGTAATTTACAAAAAAAATATTAAAAAATATGTCTGTGTCATAATAAGAATATTGCAAGTACACAATAATCCAAAAAGATACATGATTGAAAAATAAATAAAAAAAGTAGAATGGAAAATAATTTTAAAAAATGAATAAATGAAAAAAAGTAGAATTAATAGAACGTACATAAATTTTTTTAGAAGAGAGAAAGAGAAAAAAGAAAGATTTAAGAATTTTAATTTTAAGAATTGCATGATTTAAGCGAATTAAAACTTGGAGAATTTATGTAAAAATCTGAACTTTGTCTTTAATTTTAATCGAGTAATTTTTGTTTCGGCTAATATTTTACCGATTAGTTATCAAGATTTTGCAATATTACATAGAACATAGTAATAGTAGACGATACTTTGCAATCCATGTGTAAAGTTAAATATGATTTCAATTTATGGTAACATATTATATATTCTTTTCTTGTTCAAATTTAGATTTATTAATTCATATATAATTAATAACATTGTAAATGTAGAATATAAATATGAAATTGTGAAAAATTTTGTTATATATTAAAATTGTTAACAAAAAATATTTGTTCGTTAAATTTCCACTACCAATAAAACTTTTCATCGAATTTGTATCAAATATGACAATGAATCTTTATTTCTGAATATGTAATCTTTATTCCGGAATAAGATTATATATAATGCCAGAACGATTTATAAACAATAAAATGAAATTTTCATATAATTGTATTTATGTGAATTATTATAATTCATATACTTTTTAAAAGCTAAAATAATAATATATTCATCATGTAAAAAAAATAAAAAAACACCGACATATAAAATCCCTCTTTCATAAATATATAATTTACATCAAACTCCGACTATAAAACGATTAATTTTACAGGAAAATTAATAATACTCTGTTACTTTTGTCTTCTCTTCTAATTAACCAATCACAATCTATATTGAGTGTACATTCATAAATATAGAACAACAAATCGTACGGGTAGCAAATTGTGTTTGCAAATTCATTGTCAAGAGAAATTAGAATTGTCTCATCATGAAAGAGGGTTTTCTTCATCAAAGGAACAAAGCATTAGACAAACGTTTCGACAAATATATATCGTCCGTTAAAGAGTTTAACTCGCCGCAAACCCGTGGAAACAATGGTCATCGCGGTAAGTGCATTTTGTGCCAGGAGATTGCATGGTGCATTTCGCCGCTCGCGTTGTCGCAGTTCGAATGCCTGCATTCTACGAGCCAAGAGACAAAATACGCCAAAATATCGTTATAGCTATTACTGGAGAACACAGAGCTGAGAGAAGACGGGATTGGCCTACTTTCCAACGCTACCCCCGAAGGAGCACGAAAGAACCGACATTACTCGCGTACTTTGAAATTTCGTCTATTGGGAGACGATGCAGGGGATTCTCCCCCGACTATGACAAATGGCTCGGCAATTTTTGTGCTTCTCGTAAACCCCTGATCGATTCTCAGACATCATCGTCGTTCTTGTAGCGCGAATATCCCGCGAATATAGCGTCGTGGTCTATTTTGAAGAAAAGACGGATCCGTCCATCCGTCTATACATATCGAGATGACAATATATTCAACATATCTCAATAACGAATCAAAAAATCGCCTATCAAAACGTGTTATACATATATTCTATACTAATCTTCTGAGTCCATCCTGCCGATGTAACTTTGTTGCGTTAATATTTTCCGAAATTGAAGAAAGTACTGCGAAATTTTAACGAATATTTAACTAGTCGGAAAAAAATATCGACAAAGTATTTAAGATTTAAAACGTTCTAAATTTTAAAAAAAGATTGTAATTAAATTTATAATTTATAAATTTTGAATTAAGCGCGAAATGCAATAGTTCCAAAAAAAAGACATCCAAATAAAAAGAGATCCAGAAAAAATTGAATCAGGGCTACATTTGTGATAAATTTATACAAAATGAGAAATATTGAAAAGTCAGTACTTTAAAAATATATAAAATATTAAATCTGATATTATATATCTCCGTATTTAATAAATAACTACAAGAAAATTTGCAATATATATGTATAATAAATATTGTAAAAGATATAATGTTCTCAGTCCTAAATCTCAGTCCTAATATTATCTTAAATAAACTTTTAATCTATAAATTTAATTCATAATTCTACAAATTTAATTGCTAAATAATCAATCCCAATTCTATTGAAATATTAAAACGTATTGTACATATAATACAAAAAAATAATATATATGAATAATCTATAAATATTTAATATTTCTACTATAGGACAGAAAAAAATACAATAAAATATTTATAAATTTCTTCACTATAATTGACAGCATATCTTTCTGAAATTTTTTTTCCTCTGACATTTCTCGCTTGTATGAAAATACTACAGCATACTACAGATACTTCATACTGAAAAAATGAAGAAAAAATTTAGTAAGAAACTTTTATTTTTAACTCGGGAAACTTCTATATTTAACTCAAGACTTATCGTAAAAGACATTAACATTCAAGGGATTTGTGGTCGAGAGTAAGATTTGTTTGGCAAAGATTTAAACGAATACACTTTGCCTGTAATTGAATTTTAAGTATTATAAAACTCGCGATACAAAGCTCACACCAATTCTTGGTTTTTTTGCATGAATAAACACAAATACTTAAAAATTCATTATCCTTTTTTCTATTTTTGCTTAAAGAAATAAACAAAATATGTAAACAAATTATCTCTAATTCATCGCAATTTCATCCATCTATAGATTTTTAATTAATCTAATATCAATTTCTGTTTTACGATAATGCAATTGATAGCAATAACATTTTAATATATTCTTTCAGCAATTTACATTTATCTCAATAACAGAGATTGTAATATCGATACGATTCAAACATAACACGATAAATAACAATATTGATACAGTTCGAAAATATAACATGGTAACTTTGTTAGTATAATATCTCCGAAGTAAGTTGGTTCATTTGCGAACTTTTCAAGATGGTTATTTGCTAATGGTACAGAGTATTCTCCATTATCGTGAATCGGAAATTGAGTGTCCCCGGATATGCAATTATACGCACGTATACCGTCAATTAGGCAAGTTTAATCGCTAATCGGATTATCGTTGATACGCGTTATCCTGGACCACTGCGTCGGTTATCAGGCCCGAGTCCGCAGCCAACCAGCCAGCAGATTGCAGCGGTTTGTTGGCCGTTTACAATGCGCGCGGACGCGAATACGCCAAAAAGTCAAGCTAATTTAATTGCCCCGCATCGCTCTACGTGTAATTACTAATTTCGAATGTCGCGCGGTTGCTTGATTAATTAAATGACGGTCACTATGGATATAACCGCGATAAAATCGCCTACGTCGAAATGTTATATTGCTATTTAACGTAACGATTACCATAATATGACCCGATACTGATACTATAATAATATCATGTAATTCATATTTTTGATTTTTTTTAAATTTCATAGAAGTTTCATCTCTAAATCTTTCACGCAAAAAGCGGTTGATTTAATTGATTTAATTTTTTATCTTGCTAAATTTTCTTGACATTCTGTAATTATTTCTAATAACAAAACAGTTTAATTAACTTTAATAAAGGAATCGAATTTACAAGAAAAATAAATTTCATTTTAAGAGCGATGTTAATTTAAAATATAAAAAGAGATAATAAAATGTCAATTATTTGTCGAAATGTCATATACTCATCCTGATTTTCAAGGGAAATAAATTCCCTCGATTTTATCGGTTTTTCACAAGAGTGACAACTCTCTGATATATGATGACATGATGATATCAGTACATGCATAATAATATGCTATTCTGAATATATCTTGTCACTCGACTTTTTTTACGCAGACAATATTTCACAAACAAAAATCAAGTTGATTAATGTAAAGATATATTAATTATATTAACAGATTAAAATATGTGATGTAAGTCAGTAAAATAATATAACATTATTCCGAGAAATAGTATCTGTAATAATACAATATAATTGAACAAAATTTTCGATAGTAAAGAAATGATATATCTTAATGGTAAAATAAATTTTTTTATATTAATTTATTTCTATGAGGCAATCGTAATTTTTATCCTCCTTGTTCAATAATATCTCGCGGAGAAACATGAAATAGTACAAAACGTTTTGTCATAATTTTAAAGAAATCCAAAATTTTGAGAGAAATATGTAAAATAAAATATAATTTAAAACATATTGAAGATAGAGAAAATTGTCACAATAAAAATAATTTGAATTTCGCAATAATGTAATCGGTTAAACGAAAAATAGCGTTATCCCAATTAAAGCTGTCACGAACGAGAAAAATGTACAAGAAGATAATTAACGATTTCACCATTTTGCGCTCGCGCGTATCCCGGTAAGCGAGTTATCTCCTTACCGTTTTATGCATAAATGCGAATAAATTACTTGCCCGCTTCTCTTTAACGGCGGTGGCGAATAGCATCGAATTGCTTATAGCCGGATCCTATGCATCAAAGTCCGATGTCAAGTATAATTCTCGACATTCGATCGTAAAGGATTAATAAGGTCTCGTCTCGTCTCTTATTCACACCAGGGTCGGCACTTTTGGTTATATCTAGAGGTATATTTAGATAGACATGCGCGATAGATAAATCGACTTTTTTCCGTATCGAGAAAAAAATTGATCAAATGAGTAAGACCACTGTTCATCCTCGTACAAATATCAGATATCAAATATCAGATTAAACATAAATGAATAACGTATTTAATTTTAATGCAACAAATTATTTTTGCATTAACAAAATTCAGCATTGTATCGATACTATTACCTTTGCGATTGTTTGCAGTAGCAAAAATATCAGCTTTATAAATTCATACAATTTTTTATTACTATAAAGTTACATTTATATAACATGAACGAAGCGAATAATTCTGAAGAGCAAGCATGAGTGAATGCATAAGTCCGGATACAGTTAAAGCGCGTTTTCAATATACGAGTATGAATGCATCAATGGATTCGTAATAAAGATTATATTTAAAAAAAAACGTAATTAAATGAATGTGCTCGCGATGAAGATGCATGTGTATTATGTAAACATGAACGAATACTGGTAAACGAACAGATTCGCTATAAAGGTAGGTTTGCGTCAAAGGTATGAATGAACAAAAGAATTTGTTACAAAAGTGTAGTTATACTATACGGGTACGAATGGTCGAATTTTGATATGTTGTGATGATGGGAGAAAAAAAATAAACGAATTCGATTCATTCGCGTTCGTCCTAGCAAACCAGCGAGAAAGGATACGTATAGAAGCAAAATGCAACATAGTAGTGCGAATGTGTCGATCTGAAATTGTGTGTATTTAAAGGAACCGCGTTCAATATACAATCTATGCATCGAATTCCGATGTGAATTAAATGGCTCTATCAGGTAAGCTTGGACATTTCAATATTTCAAATACTATGCGGTCATTGTGTATCACTATTATACCTACATTACCATCTATTGATTTGACATTTTACTCAGATAATAGTATATGGAAATATTGGATATAAACAAGAAATATAAAAATTCAATCTATATCTACTACATTTTATTGGTACACACAATTTTAAAATGTAAATACTCGTTTATATTTCATTCATGTATTTTATGCGATAGACACTTTTTGGCACAGATTTATTAATTTATTTTTTACCAATAAAAAAATAATATATTTTCTTTATGTATCTTTTTTTCTCTCTTTCTCTTTTTTCTATATTTTTATTTTATTTTTATATCGTTTTATTTTATATTTCAATATATAGAGAATGAGAGACGAACGAGCTCGAGAATATTGCCAAGACCTGGATCACTGACGTAGAAGGAATTCATCTGCAGTAGTTTAAACGTTTCTATTACGAGCACGAGAAGCAGCTGGTGCTCGTGTGCAGTGCAAACGCACCTTAAGGCCACGGTTATAGTGGATGCACGTTCCAACGGAAACTCCATCCGGACGAATTCATACCAGACATCGGAACTAATCAAATACGTTGAGGTAAGTCGAGATAACTATATGGGCTATCTTCGAACCACCAATTTCCTCGCGGGTTACAGATTATATAATTTTAAATGAAATCATTGTTCGCGCAGCAATTTTTAAATTGTAAACATCCTCATTAATTTAATTTGAATTACACATTTGTTTTTTTAATTTAATATAAAATAATCTCTTAACTTCTAAAGGAAGCAATATTCTGTTATATTTGCATTTACAAATTTTTTTATCCATAAAAATTGTTTAATTACCAATATTGTTTACTTTTTATTATAATATTATTTACTTTTTATTATATATTTAAGAATTATATGTATGCTTTATTTTTCGAAATAATCATTTATATATATTTGGCCTATTATAGTATTCATTGAAAAAGATAAGGTTTTCTTGAACGCTCTGTATAACGCAGAATTCGAGTTTCCACGTAGCGTATATAATTAGTTTCACTTATCTCGACACATTTAATTAGTTCTGATCGGCAAATTCCTATCGGCTCGTTCACTCTGCACCGTAATTCAAAGATATATACGTGATATACTAATATAATCATAATCCCTAAATTATTGCGGGAAAAATTGCAAAGATACTTCTTGGATTACTGTTCTAAATTTACATATAGCAATATTCGTAATAATATAATTAATAAGATTAGTAAGCTTAATAAATAATAATAATTCAATAAACCAATAATTTGGCTATTAATAAAATATTTTGAAGAAAATGCAGAACTCATTATTGAAATAATAACTTTAGATGTCCGTATTTTTTTGACGTCTGTCGCTAATAAATGAAGTGAATAAGATTAATATGATTAATAAAGTAATTAAAGTTAACAAATTGAATTTATATTCTCTGCCACTAATCAAATACATTAAAATGAATGTAGGTGGATACGAAACGAGATAATATAATTCCATCTCTCAACTTACAGATACAATTACAATAAATTAATGAAGGAACGTGAGCTCTCTCTCCTCCTTTGCTGAGTTCAGCCGATTTCCCGGCGGAAATTTGTCAGCGTGCAAGAACATTCGTTAGAGAAACTCGCGTACGATGCCGTAACCGCGGCCTAAAGTCGTCGAAGTGAAGACTACGACGTCCGGATATTACTACGGCAAGACGCTATTACGATGGGATTCAACTTCCCGCAATCCCGGTCGTCGAAACAGCACGGCGGGGTCGTTCGCGATTCACGATCCAGCGAAGCGACGAGGCCGCATTCACGATCAAGTTTCTAACCCGTTCGCGAACTTGCGGTTACGTTTAGTTCGCCGTATACGCCAAAATTATACCACATTTTCTCCTCTTTCTCTCTCTCTCTTGTATTGTCCGATGCATGTCCCCGTCCGATTCCTGCAGGAATGCTTGCGGGCATCGGATGCTGCACCACCTATTATTGATGAACCTGTCCAGTGCCGTGTCTAAGTTTTTGTCAGCTCAATCATGCGCATCGATTATTATAAAAAAAAATTTAAAAACATTTTTTTAATCAAAATTTTTGAAGACCAAAACTGACAAAGTCATACAAAGTCCGATCTAAACATAATTACATATCTAAAATAATATTCAGAGATTATGACAATTTTCGTCTAGGATTCTATGCTGAAAAAAACGCTAATTTTTCTTATTTATCATAATTCGATTTTTACTCGTACATTTATTTTCTTAAATCATAATTATTAAAAATTTAAACAAAAAGCCGGAAAATGATTTTGCTATGTCTTTTTCACTGTGCGAAAAAGAAGATTGTTATCGGAAATAAATTAATTAAAAATTCATTAAAATTAAATATTGTACATAAAGGACCAGTTTTTCATTTTTCATAAATATATAATATTAACTACAGGTTCTAACAATTATAGTCACAACTATGGACATACGTATGCTTATTTCCCACGAAAAGTCTATAGTCTATACTACCTTCCCCTATTCGTGATCGCTCCGGCAATACTACGGTGCATTTCCAATATGTGAATCTGGCACGATTCCAAAAAACGACTAGGACGAAAATGAGATTCCTAGTTTAATGCGACAAGCGTAAGATAAGCATGCTATCCGAAAATGTCAATTGACTATGATTCGAAATAAAATAGTCCACATATTACGATACGTTTGTCTTCTAAAAAAGGCTACCTATGTAGAGAGTAGTATCATAGTAACCATGAATCAAAAAAGGATGATATTTGTGTCATGAACACAGCAATACGCGTATGCAATGTTGTAAGAATTTGCCACAAATTCGCACGCAAAATTTCAAATTTTTGAAAAATTTACACGAAATGGTCCTTTTATTCTTGCGTTGTATTTCACGCGATTTGCAGATAATTTCGAATTGAAATCGACGATAGCTCGGCCTGCATTTCCGTCGATATTACGTTGCGCATTCCAATGCGTTGCAGCGAGGCGCACGCGACCCGCTTCGAGATACGCTCGTTCGAACAAAATTTATTTCTCGATTTCGCTCCGAGTCGCGATGAGAGTCGCGAAAAGTTACGAGGAGAATATCTGATACCAGTTCAGTGTATAGAATGTCGCTGACTGACCTAGCCGATCCTTAGAGTCTTTATAAGATAGCTTATATGTATTTGCATAGATTATTGTGATTCATCTATTATTACTATTATTAGTTTATTATTATTTATTAAGCTTTAATCCTTCTACTGCGGGAAGATATTGCTGTCTAACTCGCACCAGATAAAACTAACATATTCACAAACGGTATATTTCTATATATTATGTTATATTGTTTGTATATAATGAATACAACAGATTTTCCTCATTATACTTCTTATATCATAAAGAGTTCTACGAAGTCTTTGTAATAAAAAGATTAAAATCTACAATATATATATCTCAAAGACATTTGTTGCTTATTAAGTGAAATATAATTTAATATACATTTAAATTGACTAAAAATTGAAAAGTTTTAATAAAAGAAAAATACAAATTTCAAAAATGTAAATGATAAAAACAGCTCTTCTTTCATTTAGTGTCAATATATATTAACGTCAATACTTTAACAAATCATTTTTTTAATATAATTAAAATAAGATATAATCAAAATATTTAATGTTAATTTATTATGAATATATTAGGAATTACACGTGTAAACAAAAGCGTTTGCCACAATCAACACAAAAGTCTATTATATACTTCAAATTTATCGCAATCATCAGTAACGCCAGGTCCAAAAAGGTCTAGATTTATTATGAATTAATTATATAGATAACCACGCATGGTACTAATAAATCAAGTGAAATGTTTTTGTAAGGACTAATCGAGAAAGATTATTTCTGTTCTCCTATAAAGAGACTGACTCGCGTAACGCGCAACAAACTCAATTATTTGTGGGCACATTAGCGACGCGAACTAACGAGGGCATGCTTAATAAATTACTGAAATCGTATTCAGCCGGAAAACCATCTGCGGTTTCGCAATGACGTTAAACAAAGCGTTAATCCTCTGATGCACTTTGGGAGTTAAAATAACTTCATGTGTCGAGTATAATTTTCTTGTCACGCGTGCAATTTTAGAAATATTGGCTTATTATGTAGCAAATATCCCAAAACACCTATGCAATATTAGTAAAAGCAATTTTGAGCGTGAAATTTGAAGTTTTGAGATCATTTTTTTATCATTGTTTGCTAATGCTAAACTACATATGCGATCTTGGGAGGAATCGATAAAAAATTGATAAAAATAAAGCTTTGTTTTTCGTTGACTAATTACTTTATTTTTGAAGCATAAATAGAATTTCAATATGCTATCGATTATTAAAGTATTTAAAGTATATGAATTTATCTGTCATATATATAAATACGTTTACAATATATTAAATACAATTTATAATTAATATTTAATATAATATATTAAATGTAATATATTAAATGTAAATTATTATGATTATGCAAATTAAAAATTTTCCTTAATTTTGTCGTTTATCACAAAAGAATTTTAAAAAATAAAATATATTTAATTATAACAAACATGTGCTAATAATAAAATTTTTTACGCTTTATTTGCTGCGTTATCGAATTAAGATTGAAGAAATTTTCTTAACGTAATTTTCGACTTTATCGTGATTCAAAAAACCGATATTCAATTATAATTAAGCAAAGTCTTTCCGAAAGCGGATAGAATGCGTCAAAGGATTAACAAAGCACCCTCAGATACGCTGAAGCGTGATTTTACCAGGTAAATGTGGCCGCACATATGCTCGCGAAAACCACCCCCGGAATAGCAAACGGGGCAGCTACACGCTATTCATCATGAAGCTGAAGTTGAAGAATGCCCGGCTAATTACTTTGTCGCGGACATGCTTGTCAGCCACGCCTAATCTCAAAATGTGCTGACACTCTTTCGCCAGCGATCGCTCCGCACCGTTAATGACGATAATACGCCTCGTTTGTGCAATATAATTCCGATACGCGAAGTGAACGTGTATAAATATTGATCTGGTTGTGCTGCAATGACTATCATGGCACTCTCACTGCAGTTGTATGACGCTGACGCGATGAGAGAGCTTTGAGATTATCGGATTGTTGAGATTATCTCGATAATCTCGAATCAAGATCCTCGGCTCGAGCAAGGAATTACGCGCAAACGTAATTAGTCCCTTTGATACATGCGTTTTACGCTTAACGCTCAAATAATCTCTATGCTTTCAATATAACACAAACATAGAGAAATTAGATTTCTCAATAGTTGCAAAAAAATGTATTATAAGGAGCAATTACATTTTAAAAACTTGAAAGATAATTGAATCTAAACAAACGGAATAAATACATACACATAATGCACAATATTTTTAATATATATTTTTCTGCTGTTATTAATAGTAAAGTAATTATATTACTTTTATTATTATAGTATATATTTTAAGATTGAATTAATATGAAAAATTTGAATATATTCTATTATTATATATATTAAATTTCAATATATCGATCGTTAAATAATTTTATTCCAAAAATTATTAGAGTAAAATAATACTAACAATAATACTTGTAGAAAATAATAATTTGAAATTAAAATTAAAAAATTGAATTTTTCATAATACTGATTTGATTTGTTTAACATGAAACTGAGATGAAATAAAAAGAAAAATTCTGTTAAAAAGAAATACATAAAATATGAAATTTAATTTAAGCGTATTATTTTACTAACGTTCTTTTCAATTGCATAAATTAAATCTTTTCTCAAGATCTTTTTATCAAGAGAGATAATTTATTCACTAATTTTTTAATTCAAACAGTATTTAATTTAATAACACAATTACTAATTATATGGAATTAATTAAAACTTAACTGTTAAAAATTTTAATAAATTTAAATTTATATTTTCTTTAATTGATATAAACGGAATAATATAATTGGACTTACCTAAAATGGTACCGACGTAAGAATGCGATGTGTCAAAGGATATTGGTCCGTCTGTACTTTCGAAAGATGCGTCCTTGCTGAACAGAGTCGCATCGTGAACTAACCGTATCGTCCAGAATCTGTAAGATGAATCATAATTATAAAGTGGCGGGATGAGAAAACTTTTTGCAGTTTGAATGCAGGAAAGACTAATTGTCGACCTTCCTCGTGTGCTATAATAATGATAACGACTCACTTCGGGTCATTACACAAAAAGCCGATAATCTGATAATAATATGAATAGTGGGAAGGAAATCGCCGTAACAAAGAAATGGAAATGAAGAACTATATTTCACTTATCTACAAGAATTATTCCGATAATTTGATTTAAATATTAAAAATGTAGAAAATATTTTTCCAATATTAATGAAATAAAGGATGGAACATTTTTCATATAATCATAATGTTCGAAGTCGATTCGGTAATAAATCCTTTTTTATAACATCATATTACATTGTATTATATTAGCTATATGTAAATTGCTTAAATTATGTAATTGCTTAAATTAGCTATATTTTTTATAAATCTCATTATCTTTATTTGTTCGAAATGTGAGTTGAAGATATTTTACATACATAATCAATTAAAATTTCGAACATATAAAATATCATATATAATGAGATTTATATAAAACTATATTATTTTTAATCAAATATATACAAACTTTCCATACATCAATATATATATTGTACGCATTTGTGAAAGCAAAAAATGTGGATATACGTACAGAATAAAAATATCTTGATTTCTTTATTGAAATGCGATATCACTTTCGAACACTTTATATGAAAAATGTCAGATCAGTTTATAAAATCCGTGCATATTTACTATATAAGTATATCTCAGTCTCTCGCATAAAAATAAGATATATAAAGATTGTTAGTAGGATGACGATAAATTATCGATAATAAAGAAATATTGTTGATATTATAAAATTAAAATATTTTAAACTTTATATTAATATTGCGAATATATTTATTCCACAATACTGAAGAAATATATTCAACGCAAAAAAATTTCCAATATTTAAAATAAAATTCTCAAAACAATTCTTACAAATAATTAAAATATGCTTTAATTGTGATGTTTATTACGCTTTCTTTTCCTAGCATAGATCCGACTAGGATAGATCTGATGATGCAGAATGTCTCTTATAACTTCGAGAGATATGATATCCGAAGCCTTCGAACCTCTAAAAGATCGCTTAAGCTCAAGATGAAACCATGTAACATCATACAGATCGAATGGCTTCCCCCACAGATTCAGCTAAATATATACATGCTCTTTCGCTCCTGCAAGTGACATTTACATAACAAATTCGCCTTTAACGAGATCATAATCTGTTAAGATTGACATTTGCGTTACGGATTTCTATAAAGAAACACCATGCGACGCGAGACGGATTAAAAACATAGCTTAACATAGATTGACATTTGACATCAGGATACTTGATCGCAAATCGTGATATAATGGAAATAAATCTTTTTTCCGATATCAAACGATGTCTTTTCTTCGTACAAATATTGCATTTTATTTTTTATTATAAAAAAATATGTCATGAATATATAAAGATACATAATAAATGAGAATATGTAAAAGTTTTAATAATTCTAGCAAGAGTTTTACGCTTTACGTTCGTCATATTAAATTAGAGTATTATTTATTGACACAAAATACTACAGCAAATAAATTATGAAAAAGCAAAAATTTACAGAAAAAGAGAAAAATTAAAGAGTAAAAAATTAAAATATCGTAATATATATATATATGCATATACGAATAAATTATTGACGTTTTCATAAAAGCGCTTTCAATCATTGACGTATTATCGAGATATACTACTAAAAATAGCATATTGCAAAAAATAAATAAATAATAAATAAATAATAAAGATATAATAAATTGTTACTCAGAAATCAAAGAATGTATTTCAGCACAAAAAAATTGATTTCTTGCTAAAGATGTACAGATGCTGCGACAGATAATGCATTCATTTGATGTAAAAATAAATTCGGCCACGTTGCTGTATTCTGTACAAGATGCAAAAAATAAATAAATTATGAAGGAGATATCTTTGAAAGAGACAATATAAACGCATACAATATTAGAATGTAATAAATTGAAACGAGTGCCCGAGAAACTCGTTAACGCTTTTACAAATGCACGGAGTATGTAGTTATTTTATTTATAACCGAAATGCATCCGTCCATTTAAATATGCAACATAATTACATTTTCTAACTATACTTTATATATATATATATATATATATATATATATATATATATTTATAAATTAAACACATCGTACCATATTTAATCAAGAGCGAGCCAAGGTTATTAAATAGAAAATATATATGACGAAATTATATTTGTATATTATGTGAAATGCAAGCGCAAACATAAACTGGAGTTTTATACATTTTTAATTTAAACTTTTCTAATTTATTTAAGATCTAATTTGTTTAGATTAATTTAAATTTATCTTAAATCTTTAATTATATGCGCTTATCATATATACTACTTGTAAATCCTTACTCCATTAGATGATGAATCTTTCTTAAGCATACTGTAACGGTAATAATCATCATATGACAGGTGACTGATATGCAATGGCAATCAAAATGGTCGGCGAGAAATTGGTAATCGTTATAAAATATAGTGAAATAGTGACATGAATATCACATCGAATACAATCAGTTGTTAAAATTTATACGACTTTCACAGTGACGATGCGCAAATACGTATCACGTTTCCGGATATCTCATTAAAGTCCAATTCCGCGATGACGTTGGATTTACACAGAAGGTTGAGGGAAATCAAACGCGAAGTCACATTAAATGCCGCTATAATGACGCACGCTGCTAAATATATAAAGATTCTCAATATTGACTCTCGGTATTTTAACAATACATTTCACATGTTTTAGATCTAATTTTTTCCTTTTTTCGTTCTTTCACCAAAAAATTTAGAAATTTATAGGCTTGTCTCTGCGCTCGTTTTTCGATGATTGACTCGATCTTGTATGTATTGTCAATGTTTACAACTCTTATTATTTATATTTTGTTTATCGATGTAGAATTCCTATTTACGTTTCTACTTTTACATTACTATTTTATTTCCCGTTTTCCCTTTTTCAGAAAGAATTGAGTTTATTTTATTTTAAGAATAAAAATATGAGCAAAACATTTTATACGTTTCGTTTAAAAAAAGGGAGATATTTTTAAGTGTCTGTGAAGTTGGCATATCATTTATTAGAATCTCATAAATAAACGTTATATTTACTTGCATCCAGAATAGTTCTACAGTTCCTGATAGGTTTCATCAATAGTTCTGTTGATTTACCGTTAAAATCGCGATTTATAGAAATGAGATGCCAACTTCACATTCGACATACTAGCATCTCATCAAATTTCAAATATTTGAGCATCGAACAGTTGTTTCTCGCATAGTTCTGCAATTTAAATAGGTTTGAACAAGAGTTCTACTGATTTAAAATCAAAACCGCAATTTGAGCATATTTTTGAGTATAGAGGTGAGACGCCGATCGATTTACGAGGGTTCGGCTTATTCTAAAACAGTTCTCGTATAGTTCTGGGCATGCACATTGCCTTTCCAAAGAGTTATGATAATTAAAACAAATAGAAATTTTTTAAAACTATTATTTTGCCCGAAAAACGCGTATTTTCGAGTATAGAGGTGAGATGCCTGTCAGTTTTCGAGAGTTCTGGTTATTCTAAAACAGTTCTTGTATAGTTATGGGTTTGCACAACGCCTTTCCAAAGAGTTCTCATGATTACAACGATTAGAAAATTTTTTAAATAATTATTTTCTCTGAAAAGCGCGTATTTTCGAATATAAGGGTGAGATGCCGGTCAATTTTCGAGAGTTCTGGTTATTCTAAAACAGTTCTTGTATAATTATGGGTTTGCACAACGCCTTTCCAAAGAGTTCTCATGATTACAACGATTAGAAAATTTTTTAAATAATTATTTTCTCTGAAAAGCGCGTATTTTCGAATATAAGGGTGAGATGCCGGTCAATTTTCGAGAGTTCTGGTTATTCTAAAACAGTTCTTGTATAATTATGGGTTTGCAAAACGCCTTTTCAAAGAGTTCTCATGATTACGAGAACTAGAAATTTTTTTAAATATTTATTTTGCTCGAAAAACACCCATCGGGCGGTCAGCTGCGCCCGCGCTCGCGGCACGCGCGGCTCCTGCCTCTTCTGTACCCGACGCGTGATTCACTAACTATTTTTGCTCATAATTTAAAAACTACGCTTCAAATCAAATTAAGCAGAACATTAAGCAGAACTGTCAAAAATCGAACAGCATCTCACCCTTTTACTCGAAAATACGTGTTTTTCGAGCAAAATAAATATTTAAAAAAATTTCTAGTTCTCGTAATCATGAGAACTCTTTGAAAAGGCGTTTTGCAAACCCATAATTATACAAGAACTGTTTTAGAATAACCAGAACTCTCGAAAATTGACCGGCATCTCACCCTTATATTCGAAAATACGCGCTTTTCAGAGAAAATAATTATTTAAAAAATTTTCTAATCGTTGTAATCATGAGAACTCTTTGGAAAGGCGTTGTGCAAACCCATAATTATACAAGAACTGTTTTAGAATAACCAGAACTCTCGAAAATTGACCGGCATCTCACCCTTATATTCGAAAATACGCGCTTTTCAGAGAAAATAATTATTTAAAAAATTTTCTAATCGTTGTAATCATGAGAACTCTTTGGAAAGGCGTTGTGCAAACCCATAACTATACAAGAACTGTTTTAGAATAACCAGAACTCTCGAAAACTGACAGGCATCTCACCTCTATACTCGAAAATACGCGTTTTTCGGGCAAAATAATAGTTTTAAAAAATTTCTATTTGTTTTAATTATCATAACTCTTTGGAAAGGCAATGTGCATGCCCAGAACTATACGAGAACTGTTTTAGAATAAGCCGAACCCTCGTAAATCGATCGGCGTCTCACCTCTATACTCAAAAATATGCTCAAATTGCGGTTTTGATTTTAAATCAGTAGAACTCTTGTTCAAACCTATTTAAATTGCAGAACTATGCGAGAAACAACTGTTCGATGCTCAAATATTTGAAATTTGATGAGATGCTAGTATGTCGAATGTGAAGTTGGCATCTCATTTCTATAAATCGCGATTTTAACGGTAAATCAACAGAACTATTGATGAAACCTATCAGGAACTGTAGAACTATTCTGGATGCAAGTAAATATAACGTTTATTTATGAGATTCTAATAAATGATATGCCAACTTCACAGACACTATTTTTAAAGGATTTATACGATATTCCGCACATTTTTTGCTTTGTATCGAATTCTTAATCAACAAATTATTTACGGCTGATAGACAAATTTTAGATCTATCAAAAAAAATCTATTAAAAGATTTATTAAAAATGTATTGACAATGTAAAAAAGAAAAACAAAATTTATTTCTGCCACATAATTTGCGCATTTGATTTGGCATTTCATAAGACAATTAATACAAAAAAATCACAAACAACTTATATTAGAAACAATTATATTATATATATAATGCATTTTGAATTTATTCACCATATTGTCAATTTTTCTCTTTTTTTTTGTACCGTCTTATTTTCGATATGTCATCCATATTCGAGAAGAAAATATGTATGTGTAATTTTATTCTCCTAAAGAATAAAGTTCTCTTAATGCATTACCAACTAACGGCTGTTCACGCTTTTATTTAGAGACCTGCCAGAACGATCGTAATTCTTTTCGTGGCGTTTATTATCATCGTCCTAGCAGCGCGAAGACGTCGAGGAAACGACTTTAGTGTACCCAAGCAAAAAGACGCTAACACGCTGGATTACCATAAAGATACGCGGCTAGAAGTTGGGACGCATTACCCGAGGAATTAGGGAAAGTGTAACAATTAGTCGTGGCTCTTTATGGCGCGCTCGCCATGCTGCTCCCGCGACAATCATTTTCATAATCCAACGTCTTTACGCCTTTGCCACGGACCGCCGCATTGAATCGTCAGCTTTGTCTTGAAGGAGGCTCGTTATGTCGTATCTTCGCCTCATCGCGTCGCGAAAAAGTCGCTTAAGTACCGCTTTTAATGTTCAGAACTTGTAAAAGGCGAACTTTCGTTACGCTCACCAATCTTTTTGCCGCTAATCTCTTAAGCTTGTATACAAGGTATTCTTCTATTAAAAACCAAGAAACATTTAATCTATTTCTATCATCATAAATTTCTGAAATAAAGAATATCTAAAAATATGCACACATATTTAAATGATAAAAATAAAGAGGATGCCAAGAGGAATTATTTGCTAAATATTCATGCATTAAAAAGTACAATTGTCCTTTTAGTTTCGTTAGAGATAAATTTCTTTTATGCTAAATTACTTAGCTATATGTATTCAACATTCAATATAAAAAAAGTTGCTGAGCGGAAGGAGAGACGATCATGCTATCAAGAGATTAAATTTTCCTTTAAGAAAACTCGGTACCAAATTCCTTTGGCAAAAGTAGAACTTTGCTACTTTCTTTCTTAAGGCTACTCTATAGTCGGTTTAGCTTTTAGATTAACTTCGTCAATAGTCTATGATATATTTACATCTCTTTTATTACAAATATTGATTCGGGCTAATAACTAAGAGAGATTAAAACTATTTATTAATTTTATGATCCTTACTCTTTCTAACCATTACGGGGAATATGTGTATTAACGCAGTCACAAAATGGAATCTGTTTAATAATTCTTCGAGCTTCTTTATAACGATTATAATTTCTTCAGAAGAAGAGCGATCGAGCTACGAAACGGGAAGGTTAAAATAATTTTCCTGTTTTTCTCGAAACTGCAACTTTTGCATAACGTTTATTTTCATAATGATCATAAGCATGCGTTATACGTACTTTTTATAACTCGCCCGCCCGTACCGAGGAAGTAAATTTTCGCGATTTTTGCCACGATGCTGCGCTTTAGTAACAAAGGTCGACTTTATTGTATTAAGGAAGTCCAGGCACACATGCATATCTTAGAGGTAGAGGAAAAAGCAGCTCCGACCGTGTGCTCTTTAGCTTTCATATATTTCATAGCCGCTCATAACACGCCCCCGTATGCACGACGAAACGATGCGTTGGCTTGGATGCTAAACCTGGGCCCACGTACGGGAAAACTGGATCCGCAACATCCGAGCTAGGTGCGCCGAGGTACGTACATACGGCCTATTCATGCGCGAAGGCTCTTTCATCGAGAAACAAAAGCACGGTAGAAAAATGAGAAGGTGTCGCCTGTATACGATGTCTATTTCCGACTCTCGACCTTATCGCACTTTCCAAGACCGGACTACACATTGAGAAATTTATATATAAAAATATATACAATGTAAATTTCTCACATTTGTATGTTTCACATATGTATGTCACACAATCTAAGAAAAACTAATAAAATTATCGATAAAATATAAATATATTTCCATAATATGAAAAGAAAAAAAAGCATTTTTAGAAAAGAAATATATAATATGATTATCCTTAATCGTTTTTTCGGACAACAAATTTACATCAATAAATGTATAAAAAATTCATGTTGCCACATTGCTTCTCTTTTTTTTCAAATATGCTATTTTTAATTTTTACTCCAAAATGATTTTTTTCCTATAGTTTTTACATATATAATTTTTAATATTTCACATTTATTTATTCATTTTTAATATTTTCTAAGGAATAAGAATCAATTCCATAAATACAGTCGATAATATAATAAATTGTATAATAGAAATTATTCTGACGAAACTTTGCAAGCTATTTTTATAATTCATTCCAGAATCCAAAATAGAGAGAAAAAATCATAAGACGAATGTATCGTAATCTAATCGCTTTCACGATAATATCGCAAAATAAAATTTACAAAAGCGGTCTATCGATGATCGTTATATTTGCGAAATATGGAGGGATATAAATAGCCGGCAACTTTGCTAAATAAATTCGTCAGGTCGTGTGCCCGCGGCACGGATAGGGGCAGGAAAATCGCATTGCGATACTCGACAGGAACAATCACCGAGTGGAGGTCGCTGCGACGAGAAACCGGGACGGCGCGTGTGTGTCGCACACGGGCAACTTCTTCTCTTCCTCTCCTCAACTATTATCTTGCCAGTTTGTACCAGGTGCGCCGGGGTGGAAACGCCACTGTCGTGCGACAGTGCAGGAGGGTTTCGGGGGGGTAGCAGGAGGGTGTGGCGCGCGCTTGGTACGACGACGACATCGGAAACGAACCAAGGGAATCGCGCGCACGACTCGATCCCCTTCTGCTTTACATTTTATTGCCCGACGTGAATTCGACCGATTTACATAAAGAGATACGTTGTAGTTACATTGGTGGACTGAGACTGTGGGGGAGATGTTCGAGGGATGTTTCTCTCTTGTGTCTTGTATCACTTGAGAGACGTTGCGTGTCGTTTGTCGCGTAAAACGTGAAATTTGCGTTGCGAGGAGGGAGGTGCGCGAAACGGGAATGCCAATACGTATCTCACGATTTTTTCTTGTACTCATTTATTTAACATTCCCCGGACAGCTTTAGGTTGGAAATTCTTCGCGAACTAAAATTCGTTCGAGACTGAAACTTCCTGGAATTGCTGGAACGTAGAACGGCAGTAGATATTGCGTCTGGCGGAATGTATAGCCGTAATAACTGTGCGAGTCGTAACGCATCAAGATAAGTGGCAATAGTGGGCTGCAACTTGCAGCAATTGCAATCGTTTAACAACTGCAACGATTAACAACTTTATATAATTATACAAAGGTACGATATGGTTGATAGTTGCAACAGAAATAGCACATGCATATCTGACTAAGTTAATGTATTTTTAAAATGTTCTCAATAGCGCAAAAATTTAATAATAAATATAATATCATCTATATCGCGAGACTTTTCTCAGCCAGGGGAGAAAGACAACTACTCCCAAGACGCAGACCGATTCCGCTAATAGAATTACCGGCATTTTACTAATTCCGCGACTTCAAGAGGATAAGCGCGGCGCAACAAATTTTCTTCACGGTGGATTTTCCAAAGTAACGGTAATCGCACCAGCGAGAGAGCCGTGGAGAGAAAAAAAACAATGACGTCACGTCGTCCTCGCCGTCGTCGTCCTCGGAGCAATTAGCGGTAATTACGCGCGTCCAAATCCGACGCACGGGAATCGCGGGACTTGACTCACTGATTTCTCGTCGAGAAGATTTCTCTCTTTCTGTCCCTCTCTCTCTCTCTCTACACCCACACACGTTCTCTCCCGTTGCTTCTCTGTCTCTTTCTCCGGGGTGCCGCAAATCCTCCTGACTGTCGGATCAAGAAGTACCCGCCAGTTAATTAGCTTAACGTCTATGAATTACGGGCGAAATTTCCTCGGAAACTTGTTTCCCTTTCCTTTTCCCCTGGGGAGGGGAAGAAGGGGAAAGAGAGCGAGAAAGAGGGAACACGACGGCGATGGGCTCGCGCGCGAGCCATTTCTACTGGGTCACTTTTCGCTACGGCCGAGATACTAGACCATTCGTTGTAACTTTGCAATCTACATGGTGCACGCGGTCGTCACGGTCTCTTGCATAATGGATAGTTCGACAAATGTTTAATGTTGCCCCTCGCGAGACGCCAGGGGGAAATCAGACGAAATTTTCGGATTTGAGGTGATTTAATACGATTATAGAATCCATTTAACACGATCTTCTCTATTATTGAATTTATGTGAATAATTCATATCTTAGTACTCGTATTTAGAAAAGTCACTTGTATGACATTTTGATCCTGTATAAAATATGCTACTAATTAAACGATAATAATAAATAAGAACAGTTTCATTGTAAATCATTTAAGTACACATAAATAAGTATATATATCTTAAATTAATAGTGGAATATAATGTATAGTAGGCCAATCTTAACATATGAAATTGATCGCATTCGAGACTAATAATACTTTAATAATATCTAGTCATTATTAATACGACTAATGCGACCAATTTCATGTTAAGGCATTATTGGCGCCTACTGTACATTATATTCCACTATTGACGCCTATACATTACAAACGCGAAAAATCATCAAATTTTAATATTAATTTAATATTAAAGATTTAATATATAAACATGTTAAATCCGAAAAAAAATGTTCTAAAATTTAAAAAATAGGATAATGCTCTGAAAAAAATCCCGAGATTAGAAATATGAAACATTGTCTCAAAAACTTATAACTTCAAAATTTAAAAAACATGGGACAATATCCCAACAGCTTTTTTTTAAAACATTGTCCATCTTTTAAATTCCAAGTTTCAAGTCTTATCCTGTCTAAATCTAGAAATTTTCTTAAATTAAGCATTAGAATAATTAAAATGATAACGCAATTTTATTTTGCGTTTAATTTTTTGAAGAAACTTTAATAAAATGATTACAATAATATCTCTCGTTTGAGTTTTAAAATATGAAATTATTTCCATTCTATTTTGTTTGGCATTCGAAAATAAAAAAGGCTAAAAAAAGAAAAAATTTTCAAAAATTTTCAAAAAGTTTGCTAATTATTTGCAAGGGATTCATATAAATAAATAAATAAATAAATAAATAAAAATATATATATATATATATATATATATATGTACTTTACTTTATACGTGTATATATGTAATTTAATTTTTATCTTTAATTATGAATCACTAAACTTTTTGGTGAATAACTGAATTTAAAATTACTCAATCAATTTCTATTCTTATTCCTCTAGTCACTTTAAATTTTAAAATAAGAATTTTCATTCATAATATTGGAAATTAGAAATTCTTATTCAATTCAATTTATTCTTAAACATAGAGGAAAAGGAAAAATTCTATTGCAGATTGTTGCTAAATTTGAACATAAAAGTTATATAAAAAATAGTCATAATAAAAAATATAGTTGCGTAATTGATAAAAATATCATTTTGTAATTCAAAAAAATATTAATAAATTAATATTATGAACTAGGTATAAATAATTTTACTAGTTTAACATACTATATACTATAATACGTAACATATATGTAGTACGAAAATATTGAACGAACTAAAGAATTCGAAAAAATCATGTTGTATACCGTTATAATTCGGAAACAGGATGGACCGTTATCTTTAACATCCATTTTTGAAGTTTATAAAGACGCCGCAAGAGTGAAAGCGCGAATCAATATTTAAATGATTCCATAATGCATCGACAGACTAGTGCGCGATTTGTATCGTTGTTAAACTGGAGCGCTATCATAAACTTTCCGATATTGCGTTATATATTCCAATCTTACATTAAATAACCGCGAGAGTGAAACTCTAATTGCTCTTCCTATAGATAGTAAATCTAGTAAATCTGGTTTAACGCAAACATTGATATTATATTTGTATTTTTTTCTATGATTCCAATTATTATATCTGTAAGCATTGCTGCTCTAATAATTTAACAACAAAAATTTATCTTGTTTTAGGAAAAAAAGAGCTTTAATGATTATGTCTTACAATATCTTGTGTTAAACATAAAATAAAAATAGAAGATTCTTAAAAAATTCTAAAAATATATAAAAAACAACTTGTATAATAGAAAAGAAAGATACAAAATTTAATAATCCTAAAAATACTAGAAGATATAAATTTTTAATGAGTTTTTTTTAATAATGAAAAATAATTCTTGATAAGAGATAATTATTTTCATTCATATCTATTAATAAATCTCTACTCTTTATAAAAAAAAATATGTATATATATATATATATATATATATATATATATAACATTTCTAAATAACTTCGATTACATGCAAACTATATAAGCCGCATGTGAATTGGTCTTGACCACCATCTTTAATCGGATTCAGACACCACTGACCTAATTAGGACGTACTGCGGCGACACACCGCCTATTTTGTCTACGTCGTTTTACAAGAAATACAATATTCGTAATTTCCGAAATTTGGAAAAAGTTATATAATTACAAAAGCTTACTCGGAGAAGTTTTCATTAAATCATTTATAACAACATAAATCTGTAAAGATCAAAATCCTAATACCTTTTTCAAATTCCCCATATTCGTCATACTTTGATTTTGAAACTAGAATCGAGTGTTCGATAGGTGAAATTTCAACAGGATGGCTTCTCGGATGTCCAGAATCAGATTCAATATCGATCTTGTGTCTTTGCTCGAAACACTCGAGGAGAAAAAGAGCTCATTGTGTATATCGAGATAAGAAAAGACGCAAGATTCGCTTATGGGACTCACCTGTCGAGCGTCTTCAGATGTAGAATCAGAGGTTGCTCGGAGTCGGTGACGTCGCGACGTATCCGGTTGCGATGTTGTCTCAAGGTCGCAGTGTCGTAAGTAGCTGCCTCGTAATATCCGATGTATGAGTTGCGCGTGATATCTAAAAAATGCACATAAAGGAAACGGTTCTATTAATGGCCATGTTTCTGAGAAGAATGCGTTGCGCAAACCGTAAATCGCGAGTCACGCGAAGATGAGTCGCGCCATAAAGGTACGTTTGTACCAGGTGCGAGCATGATTAAGAGCGCTTCTTAGGTAATTCAAAAAGTCTTGCCGTTAATCTCTTTTTTTAAAGGCAAAGAAAAGAAAAGCAAAAAGAAAATTTCTCTTGTTATTATAGAATAATGCATCATATACACAATTATTGGCATATTATTTCATATTGTACGATTCGTACGATATGAAATAATCGTCTCGATGACTATCTTATTTATAAGGATAGAATAAACTTTGAAAGTGGAAGCCTAATCATACTCACACTATCATGAAATTGTTACTTCTTTTCTTTTCTCGCTTTAAACATAACAGAATCTTTTTATAAAAAGAAGTGTTTTTTCTTTTTTTTACAATCCTATTTTATACTATAAAAATAAATAATTAAATAATTAAATATAAAAAAGTAAAATTATTTGGAAGTAATATATTCTTAAGTCTTTATATTTATATTTATATAAAGTTAAATAATTCTGTTGTAATCTAAAAATAATAATAACGATTGTAAAAGCCATTCTTAAAAACTTAACAACATATTTTTTCAAAATTAAAAAAATCGATTTAGACAAATATTTTCAATGTTCTATTGTCAGATTAAAATACTTGAGTTCTGTGTTAGATGATTTAAACATTAAAGCGTATTCAAATCGTGCTCGATGGTCCACAATGAAAAAAAAAACATATAAACTCGCGTTTTGCCGCGTTTTGCGTTACAAAATTCAAAAGCACATAGGTGCAACGAAATATATTTTCACTTACATGATTTATTGTAAAAACATGTGATAAATTTGGACATATCTCCTTCATAGCGGATATAATAAAAAATTAAACTCAGGCAAAGATTATATTTTTTAAATAATTAAATCTACCATATAACAATCAAATGAATATATATCCATGAATAAACTTATCCGATTTTAGAATCGGGATTAAATAAAACATTCATGTTACTCTAATTTTAACTGTCAATTATTGAACGGAAATCTACAATCTATAATCATAGTTATATTGTTATAAATTATATGATTAAAATTAGCAGTATATTTAGTGAAAAATATGTAATAATTGAAATCAATATACTCAATTTTATAGAAATGCAATTTAAATTTCGAAAAGAAAACTATTATAAGAGAAATCGAATATCTACTTTTCTAAGACTTTTACGAATATTTCTCTCATTTCATTTTTTTTATAAATGAACAAAATTCAATGTAAATTAATACACTTTGCGTTTAACTTTCAATATATTTGTAGTATTTACAATTAAATGCAATATTTATAACTATTTCTTGAACTATGACTATGTTGATGCTATTATATGATTTTATATCCAAAAGCTTCTTTTTCTTTCAATTTGCTATAAATACTATTATTTATTTGTGGAGACCGATATTTTATCGCAAAATAATTGTAAAATCAGTTATTTCATTTTTTGCAAGTTATATGTGCTATGTGAAATATATTCGCTATGAATTGTTTAATGTTTTAAGAGTGGTAAAGCGACAGAAATTTTAAGAGAAACGAACACTCGAGCACTCACCACGACCACTTGGTCGAGAGAGCTCCTTAGAGACGCGTTTTTAGATCTCAGACAAGTACAGCAACCAAAGTACACTTGTTCCGCGTCCATTTCACCGAAAGGATGCACACATATTAACTCTTTTATAATCCGGCACTAGATTCCAATGTATAGAATTTAATAAATTTTCGATATTTTTGTTATCTGTACGTTGTATCTCAATGAGCGGAAGATATTTGAAAGTGTTTCAGTTAAAAATAATTAAAAACTAAAGAATTTTACTCGGTAGTTAAAAATTCGAATAAAAAATAAAATTGTATTGGTTTACATATAATTTTGTTAATGTAATTTTAATTGTAGATGAATTATAATTGCACTCTATTAGATAGAGAGATAATATTAATATGTATATGATCTAGGTATATCTTATTATTAGTAATAAGAGTAATTGCATCCAGCTAATGCGAAAACTATCGGATTCAATTCAATCACATTCAGATCCAATTACTCGCGCTCGACATTTTTTTTGCGTCTAGATATCTATATAATTATTTTTTCATAAAAAAAAGAGCTGAATACATGAAGAAAACATCCAATTTATTATTTATTATTCGATTCAATTATCTTTTAGTATCATGGTCTTCGCTTATTTTATTAGAAATTCTTATTTTGGATGTTTGTCTAATCTATTATTTAATCGCAATTACATTTTTAATTATCTAATTCATAGTAAAATTATAAAGATACAAAATATAAATTACACGATATATCCATTTTAATGAATAGACTTTACAGATGTGACTTAAACAACTTTCGATGCATATAAATGGTTCGAACGGTCAATGGGACGATGCAAAGAGCAGTTTGCATCACGTGCTTTCGCAATTAGAGTGCCGCTTAAGGTCGCGTACCATTGTTTCCGCAAATACTATCGATCGAACGATCGGAACATAAAAGGAACACGTGAGACAAAGAGGAGTATCGGGTTTGAGACCATCGCCGTTCAGCGTGGGCAGAGACTCATTCGGAACCCGTCCAGAACATCGAATAGCGAGGTACTTCTGAAGTATCTCTCGAGAGTCTCGCGAACACGTGTAATCGCGATGTAAGAATTTTATAAATCT